>NC_090443.1:1000413843-1001820510 GCF_031143425.1 Pleurodeles waltl
ACATCTGTTAGACTGAAAGAAAGTGGAGTGATGAAAAAAAGTGTAGTGGTTGCTGAGGTGGTGGAAAACTCACAATTTCAGACTAATTATGAGAAATAGCTCGCTGAGGTATTCAGGAAAGATCTGGGACACATGAGAAATTATGTGCATGATTTAAAATTAAACATGGTGAGTTGCCCAAAGTGTGCAAGGTGAGAAGTGTGCCCATTGTCGTAAGGGAAGCAAAGAGGAAAGAATTGGAGATACTGCAAGAAAGTAGTATAATTCAGGAGGCAGAAATGACTTAATGGTTTCTTCCTGTGGTGATGGTTTGTCAAGTGAACAGAGATGTGAGGTTATATGTTGACATGAGGAAATTAAACAAAGATGTGGTAGAGGATCACTATCCATTGCCTAAGAGATGTTATATTGTTTGGATGTTGTAAAGTCTCTTCAACATTACACTTGACATCAGCGTATCATCAGATATCGCTTCCTCCCAAGTCACAGAAGCTAACATCTTTCATTATGCTGTTTGGCACATTTAACTTCTTTCTCATGCTGCCTGAATTCATTTCTGCCCCAGTGATCTTCCAAAGGGCAATGGAGCACATTTTGAAAGGGGAGTGAAGCTATATCATGACTATGCCTTTTTTGGAAACAGTCGGGATGAACATGATATTAGATTATGAGAAGTCTTGAGGAAACTAGGTGAAAGTGAGTTGACTCTCAAACTGGCGAAATGCAGATTCATTGTGACTGAAGTAGAATACCTTGGTTATTCAATCACAGCTGACAGTATTTGACCAAAGGAAGATCTGGTGAGTGCGATTTTGGAAATGCCCAACCGGTCCAACAAAGATGAACATTTAAAATTGTTATGGACAGCCAAGCATAATAGAAAAATGTGTTCTCTGCTTTGCAGAAAAATGCAGCTGTAAGAGGAACTTGTTGAAGAAAGGGGAAGCATATGTGTGGTCAACGGAATGTGAGAGAGGATTTGATGGGGTGAAGACACGTCTAGGTGAAGCTTCAAGTTCACACATTTTTGAACCAGGAGCAAGGACCACATTGAGGACAGATGCCAGTGCAAAGGGACTTGGCAGAGTTTTGGTGCAAGTATCTGCTGAGAGATGGAAAACCATTTTGTTAATTTCAAAGGCTATAGAAAGGACTGAAATCAACTATTTAGTCGTTGAGCAGGAGACTATTGCTGTGTATTGGTCAGTGGCAAAACTCAAGATGTTTGTGTGGATCAGTCCCTTTAATATCAAGATAGATCATAAACCATTAAAGGGATTTTTAACACGAAAGGCATTGATTCAATCTCTAGTAATATACAAAGATGGGTTGTGACGCTACAAGAATTTGATTTTGTTGTATTGTATCTACCAGGTGCCATGAATACAGTGGGTGACTGTTGTTCAATGTTGTATGTAGAGGTTCCATGGGATGGTAGTTTAGGTAGAGAGCTTTTAGAAGATGTTTGGTGATGAAAATGTGAAAGTGTATTTAATTTCGGGTAGCATTGCTTGTGAAGATGAATAGAGAAGGGAGCAGGAAGATGATAAGGATTTGCTGGAAGCAATTTTAGGATGAAGGAGGATGGACGGCAAATGACACAGGTAATGCTGATATGAGAGAATTTTGGCATGTAAGATATGATCTTTCCTTAGTAAATGGGTTAGTTATGAGGCTAACAAGATTAGTGCCACCTGTTAAATGTCCAAAACAAAGGAAAGAGTCTGGGAGAGTTACAGGTGGCCTCAAAATTATCCTTTGATTGAAAGAGTGGTGAGGGATTGTGTTGAGTATGGAAAAAGTTATAAAATCTTGAAGTATAGGACACAACCTATGGTGATCAGGGAATTGGCGTCTGGTCTTTTGGGTGGATGTGGCACTGGATATAATTGGTCCCCCGAGGATCTTGAGTACAGATAAATTTATCATCGCATGTTAGTGATATGATCTCCAGGTATCCATAGTTCAAAATTGTAAATTCAGTGAAGACACATGATGTCATTAGGTTTTTATAAGACATATTTTAGAGAAAGGGTGACCCTTCCAAGCTATTGACAGATAATGGGGTTCAATTGACTTCTAATGCCATGGTGACGTTTTAGGAAGAAAGGGTTAAAAGACATAACAATCAGCCTTACTTAATCCAGAGGCCAATGACATGATTGAGCGCTTCAACAAAGTCATCAAGAACAGCATTCAGCATTCTTTAGCTAATGGTTCGAATTGGGGCGGAGCAACTCAAAACAAAAGTGTGCACATACAGGATGACTTTGCATTCTTCAACAGGAGTTACTCCTTTTGAGTTATTTTGGAAATGAATCCAGAGTAGTTTAATGTTTATGGCATGGATAAATAGAAGGAGATTGCATGGTGCTCCAGGGGTTACTAGAGGAAATGATAAAAATGGATGGATAAAGAACATAAGAAAATGTTGAAAAATGAGTATTTTGACAATCGCAAAATTGTTAAGGATACCAAGGTGTGTGCTGGAGATTGGGTGAAGATAAGGAATACAAGGAAGGAGGTTTATGGACAAATTTAGTCCGCCCATTAAGGTTAATACATTTTTCAAAAATTCAGTCAAGAGAGAAGACTACCTCATTTGGAACCTAGGAAGGATTGCTCTTTAGAGATGTGCATCAGACAAGGATGGCTTCACCAAGGATATGAAGGAAGATAATAAAATGAGCACCTGTGAAGCTTCTTTTACTGAGGAAACCTAGGCCCGTATTTATACTATTTGACGCAAAACTGCGCCGGCGCAGTTTTGCGTCAAAAATTTTACCGCCGGCTAACGCCATTTATGTGCGCCGTGCGGGCGTCATATTTATACTTTGACGCATGTCGGCGCAAACCACAGGTGGGAGTCATTATTTTTGACGCACACCACAGCGTCAAGTCGTAAAGAAAACGATGTTAACGCGGCGCAAATGACTGTGGGTCGAATTACGACCCCACAAACCGGATATGCGCTGTTTTTTGACGCAATAGCGTCAAAAAATCCCACGAGCACCGCCATTACACCAGAGGAGAGCCAAAATGGATCCCAGATGCCACTACAGACCCCAGGAAGATGACAGCAGACCAGGAACCAGCCAGGAAGACCCACACAAGAACCAGGATACTTTTAAGAAGAAAATTAAGTGTCGCTTTAGTGCAGAGGAGCAGGAAATTCTGGTGAAAGAGGTGACGGAACACCAGCACCAACTGTTTGTCACATCAAAGTTGCCAATCAGTAGGAGAGAGGCTATATGGCAACAAATTGTCAATAAGATTAACAGTGTGGCTGAAGTACGCAGAACAGTCATCGAGTGCAAGAAACGCTGGCATGACTGCAAGCGCAGGACCAAGGAAAAGATGGCCAGGAACAGGAAGGCAGCACTGCAGACTGGAGGGGTGAGTCCAGCACACCAGGAGGCCCTGGACCACATGGGGGAGATGGTCGCAGCCGTCATCCCTGAGGAGATTGTCACAGGGATTCAAGGACAGGACAGCGCAGACTACCAGGAGACAACGCACATGCAGGGTAAGTCGCACGGGAAACTAAGGGGCATATTTATACTCCGTTTGCGCCAAATTTGCGTCGTTTTTTTCGACGCAAATTCGATGCGAAACTAACTCCATATTTATACTTTGGCGTTAGACGCGTCTAGCGCCAAAGTTCATGGAGTTAGCGTCATTTTTTGGCGTGAACACCTTCCTTGCGTTAATGAGATGCAAGGTAGGCGTTCCCGTCTAAAAAAATGACTCCCAGGCATGTGCGTGGTATTTATACTCCCGGGCAAAAATGACGCCCGGGAGTGGGCGGGGCAAAAAACCCCGCATTTGCGCCTGAATTTAACGCCTGGGTCAGGGCAGGCGTTAAGGGACCTGTGGGCTCAGAATGAGCCCAGAGGTGCTCTCCCCTGCCCCCAGGGACACCCCCTGCCACCCTTGCCCACCCCAGGAGGACACCCAAGGATGGAGGGACCCACCCCAGGGACATTAAGGTAAGTTCCGGTAAGTATTTTTTTTTGTGGCATAGGGGGGCCTGATTTGTGCCCCCCTACATGCCACTATGCCCAATGACCATGCCCAGGGGACAGAAGTCCCCTGGGCATGGCCATTGGGCAAGGGGGCATGACTCCTGTCTTTGCTAAGACAGGAGTCATGTTAATGGGGGAAGGGCGTCGTAAAAAAATGGCGCAAATCGGGATAAGGCGATTTTTTTGACTCAACCTGACTTGCCCCATTTTGAGACGCCCATACGCCATTTTCCCCTATGCCGGCGCTGCCTGGTGTACGTGGTTTTTTTTCACGCACACCAGGCTGCGCCGGTCGGCTAACGCAAATTTTTTTGACGCTAAACTGCGTTAGCGCAGTTTAGCGTCAAAAAGTATAAATACGGGCCTAAATGTACTAATGTCAACTGTGAGCAGGGGGGGATACCGACCACTAAATGCATGGAAGTCATCTAATACATGGAGTGGCATGGGTAAAGGGGCACGACATGGGGCATGGCCCGTTCTGAGAAGACCTGGGGCACACCATTACACAACACCAACAACAGTCCCATGGGGGCATGCTGTCATGCCAACGATGGAGCAAAGGGAAAGCCACGCCAGGAGGGAAGGCCACAACGTCAAACTGACATCCCGGCACACGTCAGCCACCATACCCCCTACATTAACTAGGGCCCTATTAACAACCTCTAGCCATTCCGACAACTGGAAGGTAACTGCGACAACAGTTTCCACTACCACCTCTGCTCTGTGTGCAGCTCAAGTAGCCAATGGCAGTAACCTCCCCATGGATCATACACATCTAAATTAGGGGGTGAGGATGACAACTTCAACAATCCCCAGAAACGAGACAAAGGCCCCAGTACTCTCAAATGTCAATGCCCATAGTTGTCGCAAACATCAGCCAATGTAAACAACAATAGGAGCTACACAGCACTAAGGACACACCCATGCTGCATATGTCAGGGTCCATCCTGTGCCTGGGTAACAATGCAACATCCCAAATGTCATACTGCTCAGACAACAGCATTGAGGGGGGGACACATGTAACTGGTCACTGAAATACACCTGCACAGTCAGAGGAGGAAATAGGACACTGATACGATTATCAGGGCAATCCAATGTAACACACATTCCACAACATCAGCAGGACACATTACCAATGTCAACATCCATTTCGGATCATAACATTGCCATGCATAGGATATGCCGCATGTCAATTACATTTAAGTGGATGTGAAAGATCAGAGATTGGGGCAGGTCCAGATTGTTAAGTGTGCTGCCAGGGCCATCAGTACACCCACAGCCAGTGAAAGGTCTCACCATGAGAATGGATGTAGACGGAGGCTTGAGTAGGAAAAGAAGGTGGCAATTCTCTATTTGGCATAAACCAACACCTAGAGGCAATGAGGCTGACAAGTCTGATAACTCAATAACATACATGTGACACACAGGTGGGCCATAGGCCTGGAAGAATGCCCATTTGAAGGACTGGAGAAATTAACACAAAACAAGATCACAAAGTGAATTCATCAAAAGGCAGGCACGTCACATCAAAATTGCCACAACACAGACACACTAATTGTACCCTGTTTCATTGCAGAGGAAGATGGATCTCCTGCCGATATGCCTGTTCCAGATTTCCCTGATGACATGGATGACAAGCCCAATAAACATTCCCCAGGAGACTATCCAAAAGGTCCTTGATACCCTCCAGACCCCACCTTCAGTCACAAGGAGGAGCACAGAACAAGCAGCCATCGCAGAGGATCCACCCACCACCCCAATTGTAAGACCTGGCAGCTCCAATACAGCTGAGGATTCAGACGACACTGGCACCAGCTTTGAGAGAACTGTAGTTGGAGTACAGCGGGAGCTGGCCAAGGAGGTGAGGGTGGGGATGTAACTATGGCAGCCAGCCTTGAGGAGATGCGTTTGTGCATGATGTCATCTGCAGGTCAGGCAGCAGATATGCAAGCCCTAACATCCATACTGCAAGGACTACAAGAAACTGTCAAGGAATTCACCACTGCAGTAAGGGAGTTGCCACAACACCTCGCACCCCAAACATTCCACTTCATGCACGAATGCAATCATGACTCCCTCAGGGCCGACCTGGCTGCCTACCATCGTGATGTGGCTGCTATTCTCAAGAACCAGCGGACCCTCCTTGCCGCAGTACTGCCCTTAAGACCTTCACAGGGTGCAGCGACCGGGATGTCTGACTCCACATCTTCTAACAATGAGGTGTGTGTTGCCCCTTCACAACCAACAACAAGGACAGAGCAGGCAACACACACATCAGAAGAAGAAGACATGTAACAGATCACATTCACAAGGAAAATGACCCGGAATCACTAGTCCCTGCCACATGGCCCACATTTACCAAGGTCCTGCGCTTTGTAACTTGCCAGTCTTGCAACAAGTTTACTCAAGCACTGTTCTGCAAACCACTGTATATCTTGTCAACCAGCCCAGTGGTTGTCTCTCTCCTACCCCTGACCAAATCCTGTCCCTCTGCACTGTCTGAAACATCAACCCCAGCATGTCAAAAGCATCTCCGTAACCCCTTGTGTTGGATCACAATGTAAGATGTCACTATAATGGACTCACAATCATGGACAATGTACAGATAGCACTACAGCACGTTTCAATAAATAGCACTTACACAACAAATCTGTCTCAGGGTAATGTGACATATCAACTGTGAAGTAGATAACTGAAATGTGCCTACTGTCAAATTACATAGCTTGTCAATACAACCGTCTTGATAATATGTAGTCAGAGAATTCTGCACAGTGCCCATGATTGCATCATACTATGCCCATCCTGAGGGACAAATCTGATGAAGTGAGAAACCATACACCACCATGCTGTGTTGGACAGAAGAATGCTTCCTCAGGGGATAACTAAGTCATCAAATAGTGGCCGCAAAATGTTGTCAACATGCCAAAATAACACAATAAACATGCCACACTAATCTAAGTAAACACTAAAAAAACTGCATAAATGAAGGTGTCTGAGTTAACATACAAATAGGTAATCATGCCAAACTGTGTCACAAATGATGTATGAGGGTCATGAAGACAAGAATACAAGATTGCCAATGAGAACTCATCCTATAAGAGTGTGCATGATCATCACACTGCAGTCAGACCTAAAACTGTTTCCCCAATACCAATTCTGGAAGCACTGTTTGTGACTTTCAAAACACACTTATCAACAGAAACACATTGGGATCCATATTAACTGTGATTTGTGGTTGCAATGAAGGGTCAACACTTTGCAAGGTAGCTCTGGGCTAGCTGCCAATCGTACAGCTCAGTTGGGATTTGTTTGTAGCATAGGACATAGATGTTATAGTACAAAATTGATGTACACTGAATCCAAACCCACGATCAAGTACCATTCAACACATACAATTAAGGGTTAACCAAATATTTATTAAATGCTAATCACAGATGAGGGAAAATTAAGGGGAAAAATCTTACCTACCCTAATCTACCCTGACTACTCATTACCCACAACTGTCCCTAACTAACCTAAGCTACACTTACTTATCACATGTAACGAAACGTTCTAAACATCGACCCCCCCACTCTCCTTATGAGATGGGACACATGGAGGACAACACATACTAAGCTAAACACATACTATACTATCCTATACAAATATATATATTTTTCAATTTTTGGGGAAATTTATTTTAGTTCTTTTGGATTTCTTTTTTTTTTTAAACACACAAGAACCCCAACATAGCCCGACACCCACCCACCCACACATGTAATAAGTAAAAATAGAAACAAGCAGGACCCCCACCAACTAACACTAACTAAACTAACAGCCTATACTAACCTAACAGTAAGCCCCCTAAGCCTACTAACTATAAGAACAAGGAAAGAGGAGGGAGGGAATCATGTCCATAGCAAAAAGTCTAGAGGTTGGCCCTCCCGAGGGTCCTCTTACTGGACTTAACAAGCCGGTTAATGTGCCGCACATCCTGGCTCAGGTGGCTCAACTTGCGCAGCACTTTGTCCATCTTACGATCCATTTGGTTGAAGGCTGCAGGGTCAACAGATGGAGTAGTGGCAGTCTGGGTACCGGTGGAGGAAGTCTGTGTGGGTGTGGTGCCAGGCCTAGTGGGCTGTCCTGCACCGGTGGCAATGCTGGGGCCTGGAAGTCCAGCAGATGTCGGACCAACAGTAGCAGCTGTGGGTAGGGCCACCTGGCTCGGATTGGTGGTTGAGCAGGTGGTGGCTGTGGTGGGCAAATTAGGCCCACACTGTGGGAAGGCTCTCCATGCCCCGGAGGCCCGTTCATGGCGATATCGCCGGGCCATCCTCCGGAACCCCGACTCCACCAGCAGGATATCGCATGGCCCGGCGCTGAAATTCACGGACCTGGTCTGGAGTCATGTTAGCAGCTGTGAAGACAAATGCAGATATTCTACATTAGTAACTGCATTGTGTGAAAT
Source organism: Pleurodeles waltl (assembly GCF_031143425.1). Classification (NCBI taxonomy): domain Eukaryota; kingdom Metazoa; phylum Chordata; class Amphibia; order Caudata; family Salamandridae; genus Pleurodeles; species Pleurodeles waltl. The sequence goes on from NC_090443.1 coordinate 1,000,422,319, forward strand.
GGCACAGCAGGTTTATCAGACATTACATCGACTGTACTTGTAACAGCTCGTATCACAATACAGATCATTGAATGTCCCTGAGGAAGTATATGGCAGGTCAGACTACAAAGGTCACATCACACATAGCACATCCATAACCTACAAGATGGGTAACAACTGGCTTTGACTTGCAATCTGAGTTCTGGCAGTTATCAGCTAAGAATCATGCTGCATATCCTCCACCAAGACCTGGGCTACAAATGTCAGTGTACGGAAAGCAAAACTAAAGCCACATGGTCTGCAAGTTGTAACTGGACTTGCCAGTATAGTACCAAGTGCCAAACCTGAGTGTGTATACTAGGTTGCAACCAAACCGTCACTTATTCACATGTATGTGTAACATACTGGTAGCATCAGTACTAGGTACCCCATTCACAAACCCATGCCCGTGTTTGGGGGGGGGGTGGATAAACAACTATAATTTGCCAACAACATGTACACCGAGGAGTGTGTAGAAAACTCCACACATGTTTGTCTTTACAGACACACCACAGGTAAGGTCTATCTACAATTAGGAGTCAGCAAACCCTAGAGCACTCATAGGGTCAGACATGTCAGAAAATGCAGAACTTGGTACACAACATATACTTCCAGTGAGGCCTGACTTACATCAGACACAGAGTTGCTAGAACACCCATGATCATGAATTGCATGCACACCTAGGCCATTGCACTCAAGTTCCACATACGTGTAGCACTACATGTGGAAGTACATGCTGCTAGGAGGTTCTACCTACTGTTTCAAAATTACGTAGGTAAATAGGGAAGCAGATGTCTATTGGAAAGCAATTTGCTGTACCAATCTTCGGGAATGTGGGTCTGAAAGGCTGACTAAATCAGGGCTGACTTCCAGTGCGACTCTTGGTGATACAAGTGTCAAACACATGACTAACCCCTGTACTCACAGTGGGGCCTACAGGAATGGCCTACAATCCCTACATGATACCATTGGATATGCATTGGCCAACTCAAAACATGTGAGAAACTAAATTCCCACTCATGGAACAAGAGAAAATCTTGCCCAACGCATCACACCTTGCTATGCGTCCAACTCACACGAGTCCATAACCAGCAAACACAACACATAACAGACATATCAACACTTACTGGAGTGGTCGGGGTCCTCAAATTTTGCCACCTCTCCCACAGTGTAGGGTGCCGGTCCACCTGTAAGGTATGGAAGGAAGAAATGTGCTCAAAATCTGTGCACAGCGCAACAAATTCATAAACATATACAATGTGTGGGCTGAATAAGGAAATGGCAGCCGTTCAGACACAATGGTACTGCATCTGATTTATCACGGCCACTTGTACATAGCATGGGTCTCCTGTAACAGTTACACACATATCTGCACACATACATTGGCCCTAACTATCTTGTGGTTGCAAATATGCCCCGTAATTGGTGAGCAGTAAAAAATATGGAGTGTAATCGTCTCATCATGTGCATCAAAGAGAGACATCCAAAGCCTGGTTACTTGAGGACTGCATTACCAGTCAAACATGCCTTGTGGTCATAACACATTTATTACACATAGGTCCTATGTACAGAGCGAGGGGCAGGGACTTTTGTAAGCCATCCTGTTGTTATAGTTTATTCAACTGATGTGGCCCAGCTATGGTGATTTGCACCAACCATGGAGATGTGAAGCCATGTGCATACACTTGGACTGCCATCCATATTTGGATTGTGGCACAACTAACTCCAACAAACATTCTAAGATGTTAGCTGAGGGCACCTTACACCTTTTCACGATGTTTTCAAATCCAGAACTGACATGTATCCAAAAAGATCAAGGAACACAATAATCCCACACATTCATAGTACTTCTGTGAACGCTTTCCTTCCACACTCACCAGACTCACATGAGACATATGTCTGAGCCACTTTGCTATTATCAATTGACGTTAAGGCAGCACTCATTTTCTGCATCATGTAGTGATTCTAAAGTCAGTCTAGCAATTGCGTCAACAAAGTTGGCCTAAATGTTGGTACATCTGTACTTCGCTGTCAATAGTACCCCATATAGACATGATTGGCTCCTATTTTGTTAGCTTTTCTGACAAAAAAGCCGCACCAATTTCCTTCATGGAAAAGTAACCTGTAAGTTTGCTGAGCACGTGCTACCTGACAGCTAGCAATTGTGATCCTTGCCATAGTGCATCAATGATCCCTTTATATTTCCCCAGCATTACACACAGTCAGCAAGTTAGCTGGCAGACATTGTACTAATCCCCTTATGTCACTACAGAGCATTTAATCGTGCACATTAACATGATTCGTACTCACCAACAGTGCCACCAATCATGATTCCCAGGTGGTCCAAGAGATCCTGCTCCCTGGTGATGAGGTCAGCCCACCGGTGCTTTAGCTGGTGGTCACTCCTCTGGCTGGCATACACACGCTGCAGGTGATGCAGCACCTTTCCCCATCGGATTCTGCACGCCTCTGCTGGATACCCCTGTATCACCCTGCCCCCTGCCTGGATCATGAGCGTCAAGAAATGCGTCACAAGCCAGATGAACCCCCACAACTCCTCTTCCCCCATCCTGCCAAGACGTGGCCTACCAGACATACTTGGAAGTGAAAGGGAATAGGGGTAAAGGAAATAGAATTGGGAAAAGGGGGAAAGTAGGGGTACAAAGACAGATAAAAAGTAAACCTAAACACTAAAAGAGCCCAACTATCTCCAAACTAACACTACCCACAACAGACTCCCACAAACAACAAAAACACAAGATAAATGGACAAATGTAGACAAAACACAGTAGTACAGTAGACAGCAACAATATTTATTTAACAAATTGACAATACAGATAGCGCACAGGACAAAAACAGTACAAAATCTCAGGACAACACTCTCTACACAGCCACACAGTCTAGAAGGATCATAGGCTGCAAAGTGAAAGTACAACCACTGTACATGATCTGTAAACAGGATATCCTATTACATCACTTCCTGTATGAAAAGTCCCGCCTTTTTCGCGTTATGCTTAATTTTTTGTTAACGAAAACTGTATTTCCGTCATTCTTTTTGACGCACAGAAGTGAAAATTAACCCGCATCCACATATTAGTACATGGACTGTACAAATATCTGGATGCGGGCTAAATTTCACTCCTGTGCGTCCAAAAAAATGACACAAATACAGTTTTGGTAGTCAAAAAAGTACGCATAACGCTAGGGACGTCAAAATTACCGTGCATTAACTGGTTTTGGGCATTTTTACCTGTTTTTTGGTTATGTTACATTTGGGACACATCAGAGATAGGCTGATTGAAGACAGTATGGTGTTGATGGTGTATGTTCACATGTGTGACATCATACTGCAGTGGACCATGATCGGCTACTCCCTTCACAGTATTTTTACAGTTGGCTGACGCAATAGTTGGTCATAAGTGTGGCCTACATATATGTGGTGCACAAATTGTGCATGTTTGGCATAAGGAGTGGATAGCAATGTGACGCACATATGTACAATACCTAAATGCCTTTGGCTCAAATTGTGTGCTTTGGCAACTAATGTATTTGTTGACCAAGTGTGTGTGTATCACATGAAGCATATTTGTACATATGCTTGTATGAATGTGACGTCCATGAGTCCAATCCTTAAATGCAAGTCATATTGGAAATGAGCGAGGACATGTGTTAGTCATATATGTAACAACACCCGTAAAGTGGACTTCCAAGTTTTAGGGTCACGTAGACACCACATGTGACATAGCATGCACCAGATGGATGGCAGACACTTGTTCATGTCAATGGTCCACATTTTCTACATCCTATGTCCTACAGTATTAGTAAGAGCTTCCTAGGCACTACTTGGTGAATCCCACAGTGAGTCATACACATGCACTGAGGAAGTGGGTACCATGTTGTTTGCACAGACAGACAAGGGTGAATCTCAAATGTATGATGATACCACAGTTGAGGCCATAGAAGTGAGCCCCAACTATCAAGTGGCTGTGGTGGACCAGCATACAACACAGCTCGTGTCCACTTGTTTCCAGTGATCAATTGCACATAGGTGTCTTGTTCATGTGTGTGATCCAATGATGATCCTGTATATTCTTTGGGGTGCAATTTGTCACAGTTCAGTCCGGGACTCATTATGAGTCAGTGGCAGCTATTCCTGTTTCTACTGAGTATCCTTGGTTGATCAATGTGAGTAAAGTGGATGTGGACATGAGAGCCAACATGTGGATGGTCCCACCCTGTCACTAAAGAAGTGCAATGAGACAGTCAACAGGGCAACCTTGGTGTGCTGAGTGAGATAATGTCTCAGGTGTCATGTTCCGGCAGGTGTCATTACAACATTTGTACACAGGTTGGCCTCTGCACTTCTCACTGCATCTGGGAACATCATAGCCTCTGTGCTGATTATTCTTGCAGCTATTCACCACACACGGCCCATCACTATGTTGTGTGCACTGTGATTCTGTGTGTGAACTGTCATGGTCCTGACATTTGTGTATTATTCATGGACATTATCAGAGGTTGCTAGTTGTGCTGAAAGCCCCGTACCCAATCCCTGCCTACGGCCCTGGGACACTGTCACACTTTGTCATTCATGCATAAATGCAACCCAGACAAGGGATGAGCCATACATTTGCTTTACCAAGAGGATGTAACTCAAATGGTACAGTTAAAAGGCAGATGAAGCTATACAATGTATTTGTGTATGCATTGAAGAAGCCCATGCCCAATACCCCCTGATGAATGAGAGGTTTGCTAACGCAAGTGTGGTAGATATGTAGACACAGGGATACTTTAGTGTGACGCACAGACAGTTGCCAGTCAGGCAGACAGAATGCAAGGTGATTCAGGATCCAGCTACTTGACAAGTTACATAATCAGTGCTCTGACTAAGACTGTTTGGAGGACAAACTAGACAGTTGACATGTAAAACTGTGTATGTCCTGTGTTTTTGAAGGTGACAAATGAACCCAGTGGCTGTGTTACACGGCTTAAATAGTATTAATGCTTCATGGTGTATTTAACATAATGGCAACTCCTATGCTGTTCCAGGCATCAGCAGGGGCAGTGCTTTTTGAAATGGGTGGTGTGCATGGAGGTGATCACAGGTGTGGGCTGCATCTGTTTCTCACCAGTCCTGTAGGTGAGACTTGCATTCTAAGGGCCAACAGACATTTTCACAGGGGAAGCAATCTACATGTTCTAACAGGGCTTTGAAACTAGAAGACAGTGTATAAATGGACCTGACGTCCTTGCAGTCAGATGTTCTATGACAATGGCATACCATAGGAAAGGGTGTAGCACACTGGTTTGCTAATGTTGGTCTGTGTGTATAGAGGAGGGAATATCAGGGTACACATCTTAGTATTCCAGGGACCTCTTCCGACAGGTGGGTTGTGACCAGGTGCATGGGTGTGTCAGGAGTTAGGAAATGGGCTGACATGTACATGGAATGTCATGTGAGCAATGCTGCTCATATGTGTGGCACTTGTGCTGTCTCTGTTCGGCTTCTATGGGCCTCTGGTCACAAATAGTCCTTGCAAATATTGGATGCAGTTGGACTTACTGCTGTCAAGGGTCTGGTCCGGCATTCCAGTTACTGATGCCAAAGCACATTGACTGCCTCATGTATGAGGCTTGTTTTCCCCTTATTGAGGGATGGTGTCTTAGTCGTGTGCCATATGCTGCGTTGGACCTTGATTTCAACAGGTATGTGTGAAATAGTTGTGGTCCTCTGCTATTGGCCTTCAAAGGAGAAATGTACATGATATATGTCATTAAGAGTGTGTGTGTATGTGACCATTGTATGTTAGGCATCACATTAGCTCTGGGATGTTCTTTGTCCTACTCAGTATCTCAGCAATGCTCCATGAGGCAACACTCTTATTCTGATGTGAAGGTGTGCAAAAAGGAATAGCCAGACCATGATACGGTGATTAGAATTGGTGTTTATTTAAATTCGTTAACTAAAGTGGTGAAGGTGATCATATTCAAAAGAAATTGTTGACGATCTGTTGCCGCCTGCGTATACCAGCGGCCGTGTTCTGTAGTTCCCCCTCCTGTTGCAGGCTATCATCCTCATCTTCCTCCTCTTCCTCCTCTTCAGGCATGTGTGGCTCTGGTTCCAGGAGGGGAATGTTTCTTTTGATGCAAATGTTGTGCAATATTGCACATGTTAGGATGATCCTACAGACCATCTCCGGGGAATATAGGAGGCTACCACCAGTGATGTCGAGGCACCGGAACCTTGACTTGAGGATGCCGAAGGTCCTCTCGACACTGCTGCGTGTCCTCCTATGGGCGTCGTTGTAGGCACGCTCTGCAGCATTACTTGGGTTGCCAAATGGTGTCATAATCCATGGCTGGATGCCATACCCCTGATCAGCTGCAAGAGAAAATGATTGGGATCATGTTGATGTAGCTGGCACTATTGAAATGACCTTTCATGGCAGTAGTTGTCTTGTGTTGTCTGTGACTCTTTTGTGTAATAATGTGGCATCCTATGCTTGTAGGATGTTCCATCTGCATTGTGTTGTTTCCTTGGCTGAACGAGTGTTTGTCTGCTAACCGTTTGTCAGCAGTATGTTTTGGGATTTGCAGTACAGTGTGCCCTCCCTAGCATTGTGACTTGTGATACAGGTGTCCGTGTGTCTTCACTGGGGGTGAGATGATAGTTCCATGCACAGTTAAAATTGACAGTGTTGTTAACACGTTCATATCAATGTACCCTGGACATCCCATACCTTTAGACTTAGGCAATGGATTAATGTAAAGGTCATTGGGACACTTACATTTTGCAAGGTGACATTTGGGCAACCCACTCCACACGTTGTGATCTTTGACGTCTTAACATTAGGCTGTACAGTAATTTCCGATGTGTGACAGGTTCAATGGTGAGCTAAGAAACATGGCTAGCGATGTCACGACCTCAGTATGTTCCTGTTCACATGTTGCTTTTGTGGTGTATGTGTTGGGTGTCCTAGAGGGTTGCTGTGCAGTGTGTATATAAGTAGGTTTTTGTACTTACCAACAAGTAGTCCATTGCCATACCGTCCATCCTGGAAGTGTTCATTGATGGTGCAGTGACAGAAGATGAATGAGTCATGTACACTCTAAGGATATTTAGCCACGATTTCGGTGATCAATCCCTGGTGATCGACTATGGCCTGCATGTTGATGAAATGTGTGTGCTTCCTGTTGCTGTAGAGGTGTTCAGTTGCAGCAGGTGGCATAAGGCGCACATGTGTGCAGTCGATTGCACCAAGGACGTGTGGGAAGCCACTGATGAGGTAGAACCCCTGTTTTGTTTCCTGCTGCTTCTGCAGTGTGTTAGGGAAGCAGATGAGGCGGGGTGTCAGTCCAATGATGGCATCCAGTACTTTGGGCAAAAAGGCAGAGAATGATGGTTTTGATATTCCGCCAACCAGGGCACCAGTTGTTTGGAAAGAGCCACTTGCCAGCATATGAAGTACGGCAAGAAGCTTGGTTTCTGTTGGGATGGTGCGGGTGTCACCAAAGTGTGGGCCAACTGCGGTTCAATGTTGCGCAGCAGCTGCGGAATGGCCTGCCAGTTCAACCAGTACCTCTGGATGATTTTGTGTTCCCTGAGGCCCTAAAGGGTGGTTCTGGGGCGGAATATCCTCTCCTGCCTTCAGCGTTGCCTTTGGGGTCCCTGCTGGTGTTGTTGTAGCTGCTGTTGTTGCTGCTGGGCTCTACGTCTGCGTGCACGCTGGATTAGAATCACCTCCATGGCTCCCTGTTGCTGCTCTGCTGCTCTGCCGTTTTTTCTGTGTGTTCTGATTAAATACAGGTGTGTTTGCCCCATTTTAATGCCTGCCCTGACCCAGGTGTTCATTTTTGACGCAAATCGGGCTGTGCGTCATTTTCTGGCTCCGCCTCTCGGCCGTGTGTCATTTTTGCCGAAAGCTTAAATACGACGCACAGCCGTTTAAGCCATTTTTGGGGGAAAAACGCCTACCTTGCATATAATTAACGCAAGGCAGGTTGCTGTATCCAAAAAATGATGCACACAGCGGAATTTTGTCATCCGCGGGCTCGGGCGTCAAAGTTTAAATACAGGGCAACGTTTGTGCTGATTGTGCGTCAAAATGTTTGACGCACAATCGGCGCAGACGGAGTATAAGTATGCCCCCAAGGACTTCCACATAAGCAAAAGGAGAAGTGCTCATGTGCGGAAGAAGCAAGCTCACCTGGAAGATTTGGTTGGACTTCCTAGTTTACGATATTTACATACCCACATCTTGGATGCTATTGTTTAATATACTGAGAGGGAAGGGTATGGTATTTTGAGAGTTATGTAATACACTGATTTGCACTTGCTGTATCGCAGTTATGGAATTGCTGTTGTACTGTCTCCCAGGGATTGGAATGTGATCATTTGTTTCATTATTCTTTCTGAGCATTTCAAAACATAACAGTGGGAGAAGGGGCATAGGGGAGAAAAAGCATGATATCTTTAGTAAACATGCAGTGCAAAATAGATACATCATGCAGCACAGAACACATGGCAGCCCAGGAATCCCAACACGCACAAGGGGCCAGGCGGGGGTGGCATAAGGACTTAGTCACATTGTCATAGTGCCATCCGCGGCTGTCAAAAGGAAGGGGGTGGAGGACAGGGAACTAGTTGGAGTAGGGGAAGGAATGATGAAGGGGAAAAAGGGGAGTTGGGAGAAAAAGGGCATTTGGGAGCCCACAGACCCAGTGGTGGTGGGTGGGGAGAGGGATATAGGAGGAGCACTGGTGAGAGAGTAAAAAAAGGAAAAGGAAGAGGAGAAGAGAAGAGAAGAGAGAATGGGGAAGGGTGAGGCAGGAAGTGGCACAAGCAGGGGTAGGTAGGGCCAAATGGCCTCTGAGGACCAGGAGGATGCCATTGCATGAGGATATTATGCAACAGGGTATCCAGCCCTTTTGTCGGGGGCCAGTGATGCCTAGTGACTGTCGTCCTGCAGAAAAAGTGCCCAAGTGAGGAGGAACGTCTTCCCCTGGTCCTGCAGGTTGTAAATGACCCACTCATACGAGGCTGTTTGGTACATAGCCACAAGCCAGTTGAGAGAGGGTGGAGTGGGTAAGCACCATTGGCAGAGGATGCAGTACTTCGACGTTGCAAGGACCATATGAAGAAGGTGGCTCTCAGGTCGTGAGAGTTCCAAAAGTTCAGAGAGATTGTTCAGGAGGATCAAAATGCGGGACAGAGGGGTTGTGACCAGAGGGATCTCACTGAGAATGGTGCTGACCACCTCCTGGAAGAGTCAGACCATGTTGCAATAATAGAGTATATGAACCAGGTCTCAGCAGTTGTTGTTGCAGCACCAGCAAGCTGTGTGAGTCAGCAAACTTGCTACCTCCAATTTCACCAGGGTCCAGTGCCAGTCATGCAAGGGCTTAAAGAGGCCAAACTTCAGCCATGCCTCCTGGGTGCCATGGTTCAGCACCTCCACAAGGACCATCCTGTCCTCCGACGTGTATAACATCTGTAGTCTGGTCTGTCACTTAATTCAGAGGCTGTTCAGTAGGGGCAAGGAGAACTGTGGTGGCTCAAAATGCTGTAGAAACTCCAAAGGGGAAAACTACAGGAGGGAGCAAGGACTCTCAGTTAGATGGCAGGTGACCCAACACCCCGGCTGAAGGTACCACCAGAACTGGTAAAATGGGAGGCTAAATGTCTCAAGGAGGATAGCAAAGGATGGTTCCTTAGACTGATAGCTGTTGGAGGCAGTGGATTCCCACGTTGTGCCACACACCCCAGTTCACAACCCCTCCACCAATGCGAAGCTACCCTACAGAGGCTCATGCTCCTGGAGATGGGCTTCCAACTCAAATAGGTAGTGAGCCCCCTGCCATGACTTGGATATTGTGTGGAGCTTCGGGCTCTTTGGACCCGGGGTAAAGGTGGCACCTTTATATAGGGGAAAGAGACCCTGTGAGCAGGCCAGCAGGGTTTGTTACACTGTCACTCACAGTGGAGGGCTCGGTGTCCCAGGAAGCATGTAAGCGAGCTGCACCAAGTGAAGGGCCAGGGTGCAATGTTCAACTGAGGGGAGAACCAGACCTTCACTGGAGCAGTGGGCTGTGAGTTTGCTGCTGGCCACCCAAGGGTAGGACAATCACCAGATGAAATACCTGATGATGACCTTATCCAATGTCCATAAAAGTGAGAGGGACACCAGTAAGGGAAGCATGTCAAAGACAAAGGTGTAGCGTGGCAGTGTCACCATCCGGACAGCTTGCACCCTGTCCATAGTGATAGGCTGAGGTTGACCCACTTCTCAAAGTCCAGTTTCATGCATGCCATCGGTGGGTCAAGGTTGTCTGTCACCTTGTTGCCCAGCTGTCGGTTGATGTACATACCCAGATAATTTAAATGCAAGGACTTCTACTGAAAAGGATAGTCAGAAACCGTGGCTGTGGTGGCATCTGAGATATTTGTAGTGCCTCGCTTTTATCCTGATTAATCTGTCAATCTGAGAGCATGGCAAAGTCAGAGATCACCTCCAAGAGGGCTGGTAGGCTGTAGGACAGGTCTGAGAGTGTGAGCAGGATGTCATTGGCATAGAGATAGATAGTGGATGTCCCTCCAGGGATCGGAATGCCAGTAGGGCACAGAGATAGGCCAAGAGAGGCCACAAGAGGCTCCATGGTGAGGAGGAACAAGAGGGGTAACAGCAGACAACCCTGCCAGGACCGACTGTGAACAGGGAATGGATCTTAGTGGAAGCACCCACAGTTGACCTGGGCGGAAGGGGAGTCGTATAGCCACAGGAGCTTAGCTATAAAGTCCTCTCCTAGGGCAAACTTCCACAGCACCTCAAATAGGTATCAGAACTCTATCCTGTCAAATGCCTTTACAGTGTCCAGGGAAAAGGCAGGTGCATTTTTGTGCATGTTCTTGACTACAGGGTATGAGCAAGAAGGCGGAGGTGGTTTCTAGAGAAGCAGCTACAGATAAAACCTACCTACGTATGGTAGATCATAGACAGCATCACCACCCAAAGGTGAGGTGCTAGTACCCTAGCAAGGATATTGTTGTCCCCATTGAGTAGGGAAGTGGGCCTATAGCTTCCACAGAGTAGGGATCCCGCCGAGGTTTGGGGACAGTTGCAATGGCAGCCTGGTTAGAAATGGTGTCAAGAGAGCCAATGCTCTCGGCTTCCCAGATGGCCTCATTGAGGGAGTCCACGAGGCCCCACCTGCCCATTTATAAAACTACACGGGAAAGTCATCCTCCCCAGGGGCTTTGTGGTATGGCAGCTGGGAGCTGGCCTGCACTATCTCAGTTTTAGAGATTTCTACACAGAGGAAATGTGGTCATTTCAACTGAAGTGGAGATGTGACCAGTGTTTCTCTTGGGATAGACCCTTCTGATGGATGGGGTCTCTACTGATGTAAGTTCCTAATAAACTTGGATGACATCTCTATGTTTGAGAACCCTCATTTTCACATTGTCCTGTTTACATTTATCTACATGAGTTTGATCCTAATACCCAGTTCCTAGTAATCATGCTACACTTGGAACTTTCGGTCCTGATCAGATTCTGACCTCTCTTGTCCTCCCAGTCCTGTTCCTAATTATTTTGGTCCTTGTAGTCCACCTATTCCTTTCCAATCTGGTACCTGGTTCTAATGACCCTCGTGCAGCTATTCCTGATCTGTCTAGTCGTTCGGAGCCCTTCTCCAATATGTCATGATACTCTGGGCCCTGGTCCTCTGGCGTGTTGTTATCTTGGACTAACTTGTCCACTTTGTTCTGATCCTTCTTGTTCAATTTACCCTGTTCTTAGCAACTTGGCTTGGTCATCATGGCTTCTGTCACCCTGGCCTTCCTTGTCCTCTTTTTCCTTCTCATCCTGCTCCTGCATGACCTCGTATGAAGGACTAGGCCTTCCCACAGGAAAAGCCATGCAGAACTGACGCAGTGAAATTTGCATTTCACTGGTTCATTCAGCGACTTCACTGCTCAGAGCAGGTGTACAATTGATGCAGGAATTTTTCCTATGGGAGACTCCTCGTTTTGCTGGAGTTGCATCAGTTTAACAATGCTACTTCAGCAATCTATGAGTTTAGCAATAACAGATGAATTAGATTATCTGACACATCTTTGAAAATGTGCGCCATGCAGCTATGTATTGTAAATACAGCGCATCCATGACGTCATTAGGGGAAGTATGGGAAGCGCTAGAAATCTTGGAAATGAGGCCTTAAGTCTCTATATTGTGAAGTTATCTTGTTGTTACACACACAATCCTTCCAAACTTGTAGGAACCGTATAACACTCCTGGCACTGCAGCCAATGGTCTGGGCCCTCTTGGTCTTGGTTCTCCGTGTTTGGGTCCTTCTGAGCCTCGTCATTTTGGTCCTGTTCACCCCGGACATCCAGGTCAGTCCCCTTAGACTTCCTGGCTCTGGCTTTTCTGGTCCTCCTGATCTTCCATCCACCCTGGTCCTGCTACCTCCAGGTTCTGGTCTTTAGGCTCCACCTGGTACTTTGGGTCATGGTCCTATGGTATGATCCCCTGGCACTCATTGGCCTGTTCCTGGTCCTCATGGTGCTGAGCCTTCTAATCCTCTTTGCTCTGATCTTGTTCCTCCTGACTTTGGTACTTCTGGAATTTTTGGTTCAGAGCCCTCATCTTCCTTGCTTCTCCTTACCTTGGTCCTATTCTCTTGGATTTGGATTTTGTGTTCCTGAATCTGGTCCTGATCTTCCTGGCCCTGTTTTCCTGCAGCTTGCCCTGATGCTGCTACACAAACTTATTATGGTCCTCCTTTATCTGGTCCTCCTGCGTCTGCTGATCCTGCTGTTCATCGTCCCATCCATCCTTGTTGTAGCCCTGTGACCTGGACCTCCAGACTGTGATCATCCTGGCCCTGATATCCCTAGACCTCATCCTCCTGATCCTCCTTCTCCTCCTCACCCTAGTTCTCCTGCTCCTAATCCTCTTTGCTGTCATCCGCCAAGTTCCCCTAGACCTTTGTTTCCTTGTCCTCTTAGAACCTTTCCTTCTGACTCTGGTTGTCTGTGTCCCTGGGCACGGCTACCTAGCTAAGGTCATGCTATTCTTGTTTTTGATAGACTTTGTCATTCTTGAGATTCTATGTCCATTGTCCCTAATTGTTCTAGTCCTGTTTCTTATAGTGTGGGTTTTTCTTGGCCTAGTTCTCCTGTACCTGACCCACCTTCTTTGGTTGTCTTGGTCTCCTTGGTCCTGGTCATCCTGGCCCTTCTTATTCCTATTGTGCTTGTTATGATATACTTTGACTTTTGGATATCATGGCCCTTCTTGGGTTCCCAGTCTTGGCTGATCTGGCCCTCTTTCTTATGGTGCAGGTCAAGGTGTCCTGGTTCTCCTCACCATTAACCTCCTGGTATCACAGGTCCTGGTTCATCTTCCTTCTTATGCTCTGGCACTCTTAGGGTCTGATTTATATTTTGGCTGTGTTACCGCCAAGCCTCAGCGGTGGTGGACCCGAAAAGACCATCAAGCCAAACTTGTTCTGCCCGCTGTATTTAGATGTTACAGTTCTGCAAGCAGATTGAACGGCGACGAACTGCCGATGGAGGGAGACAACAGCAGATCCCAATGGACTTCCTACAATGAAAGGGGCTATGGAATAGAGGTAAGTGACACACACACTGTCTCAGCCATGTGTGTACCCCCACACTACATACTACCCAATACACCACATGTACACAATAACCCATTGCCATTCCAACACAACACAATCTGTACATGCCAAAAACAAATATTGAGATACATACATGACACAACACACACCATCACCATTTACACTGCACCCACATAGAACACAACCACAACAAACAACACAACTATACACTCAGCTACACAAACATACTCACACACAGGCACGACTACAGACATTACGACAATGTCTGTCACACAACAAGAATCCTCACCTGAATATGTCACACAGCAACACAACATGAACAACAACATCGGTCTCACATGCAAATGACTCACATACAGACATAACCACATCATCCACTCCCTCCAGCTCCCCACCTTAAACAGTCAATCACATCTCATACACACATAGATGCACTGAGGCACACACAGACACACCGCACAAAACATGTCAGGCACAGGTCCCCTGCCAATGTGCCAATGTAGACACAGTTGACAGGTGGGAATATACCATCATTGTAGTGCCAGCATTCATTTGCCCATGAATACTGGCACCATAATGATAGTGTTGTAAATGTGTGTGATATATGTTATGTACCAGTGTGCCCCCATCCATGGCTGACCTACCTGTGTCCCCAACATATACATTTCACAGTGATTTAGAATATTACTGTGAAAGGTATGTCTACAGTGACCCTGAGCTACAGTGCAGTGCCTTCCCATCGTACCCTGGAAATTTGGCATCCCTACCTTCCTGCAATGGGGTGGACACGTTTCCTCCATGAGTCTTTGGCAGCATAGATGGCAGGTGTTGTCCAGTTGTGTCCAGTCAAAGACAGTGGTAAAATAGGAAAATAGGTGAGTTTTCACACCCATACCCCATTCCCCCGCCAAATCTGCCAACTCAAACACTGAGGTCAGACCACCACTTTTTTCTTGGTGTTAAGGCACATCCAAATTTGCATGGTGGGAAAGGTGGCTGGGGTTCCGCCATCAGGCACTTTTACCTATTGCACCGTCGACGCTGGTGGTCTCTCTTGGCAGAGACAGTAGTTCAAATGCAGGCTTTCTGTTAGACTTGGCATCCTTGGCGTGGTCTCCCCTAACTTTTTGCCTCTGTTTCCCAGGTTGTTGATGTATTCTGGACTCTGTTTTTACTGTTTTTGTTACTCTGGGCACTTTACCACTGCTATCCAGTGCTAAAGTGCAAGTGTTCCTATGTAATATGTATGTGTAATTGGATTTTCATGATTGACCTATTTGATTTACTGGTAAGTCCCTAGTACAGTGCACTAGAGGTGCCCAGGGCTTGTAAATCAAATGCTACTAGTGGGCCTGCAGCACTGGTTGTGCCACCCACATTAGTAGCCCTGTAAGCATGGCTCAGACCTGTCACTGCAGTGTCTGTGTGTGCATTTTTAAACTGCTAATTCAACTTGGCAAGTATACCCACTTACCAGGCCCAAACCTTCCCTTTTCTTACATGTAAGACACCCCTAAGGTAGGCCCTTGGTAGCCCCATGGGCAGGGTGCAGTGTATGTTTAAGGTTGGACATTTACTAATGTGTTTTATATGTCCTGACAGTGAAATACTGCCAAATTCGTTTTTCACTGTTGCAAGGCCTGTCTCTCTCATAGATTAACACGGGGGCTGCCTTTAAATATGATTAAAGTGTAGATTCCCTTTGGGAGCAGATGGACATGTGGAGTTTGAGGTCCCTGAACTCGCAATTTAAAAATATCAATTTTAGTAAAGTTGGTTTTGAGACTGTGTGTTTGAAAATGCCACTTTTAGAAAGTAGGCAATTTCTTGCTTAAACCATTCTGTGACTCTGCCTGTTTGTGGATTCCCTGTTTGGGTCAGTTTGACAGTTGGGCTGGTTGCACCTCACACTACACAGTGACACAAAGGGAGCTGGAGTGTAGCCTGCATATCCTGATGAGCCTTCTGTACTAGGAGGGAGTGGAGGAGTGGTCACTGTCAGCTGAAAGGGCTGTGTATGCCTTCGCACAATGCAGTCTCCAACCCCCTAGTGTGTGTCTGGGGCCTGGCCTGGGCAAGGCAGGATCTCACAAGAGAGACTTTCCTTGGAAGTAGGCTTACTTCAAAGGCCAAAATGGGTAGAGGAAGAGCACCCAAACCCCTGAAAATTAGATCACTTCTGGAGATAAAGAGGAACCTCTTCCTGGAGAAGAGCTGAGGAGAAGTGCTGCCCTGCCTGTGACTGTACTTTGTGGAGCTATCCCGCAGTTGCTGCTTCTGCCTGTGGAAGGGGACAAAGACTGGACTTTGTTGTGCATTCCTGCCTATAAAGAAATCTCCAAGGGCTTGTCCTGAGCTCGCCTCCTGTTGTTGAAGTCTCAGTGCCATCAAAGACTTCCCTTGCCAGCACTGTGACTCTCTGCTGAGACTCCTGCCCTGCCAAGTAGTGCCCTATCCAGTTCCTGGGGCCTTGAAAGGTGAAGCTGGCAGACCAAGACTGAAAACTACACACAGACCAGCGTCTGGAGAAATTTTCAACGCACCTTTTGAGACGCGGCTCAGAAATGATGCGCCGCTGGCTTTGTGGGTGAAATCTACAATCCACCTGCATCGTGGCTGGAAGATTGATACACACGACTGGAGAAACAACACGCAACACCTGCTGACGGAGGCTGATAACCTCGCAACCCACATAGCGCAATTTTTCTGATACTGTGCGGCAGTGTTTTCGACGCAAACCTTGCTGGGCGTGGAAAAACGATGCAAAGCCTGCCTGGACCCGAGGTGTTTGTCCGGATCGACACATCGCTCTCCTGCGGAGAGGAAAACCCCTGCACGCTGACCCAACCAGAGGAGGAAGGACGCACGATCTTGCTTGCGAGGGAAAAATCAACGCATCACTGGCCTTTTCCGATGCACACTCGCCCGTGTGATGTTATTTTGACGCAACCCAGGTACTTTTTCATGCTAACAGCATTAGCACTGTTTTCTAAGGATTTAAGACTCTTTCTTGCTTTTTAATTCATAACTTGACTCGTGTATCGTGGATTTTTGTCATTTTGTTCTTGTTTTGCTTAGATGAATATTACCTATTGTTCTAAAACTGTGTTGTGTCATATTGTACTGTTTTCACTGAGTTACTGTGTGTGTTGGTACAAATACTTTGCACCTAGACTCTGAAGTTAAGCTTGCCTGCTCGTGCCAAGCTACCAAGGAGGTGAGCGGGGGTTAGCTGAGGGTGATTCTCCTTTACCCTGACTAGAGTGAGGGTCCTTGCTTCGACAGGGGGTAACCTGACTGCCAATCAAAGACCCCATTTCTAACACTTTTGTTTATGGGACCGCCAACATCTAAATACTGCTGGCAGACTGTCACAGCGGTGGACGGGTTTTTGTCAAATAGTCAACCTTGGGACCGTTACTGCCAACATCTAATTCAGCCCATTAGTCTTTGTCCCTCTGGTTTGGGTTGTCCTGGTTCTCCTGGTTCTGGTTCTTATCCACTTTGTCCTACCAGTAGTGCAGCCATTGATCCAGGTCTTCTTCATCCAGATTCACCTTGTTTAGGTCCTCCTGAGCCTCGTCATTTTGGTCCTGGTCCTCCTGGCCACCACTGTCCATTCCACTTGGTCTTCTAGATTCTGGTGTGCCGTCGTACATTCCTTATAATGACTGCTCAGTCTCAGTTCGTAATCAGAGCCCTGGTTCCCTGGGGCCAGTTCCTCATGATCCTCTTTCTGGTCCTCCTGGATATGATACCGTTAGTTTACCTAGGCCTGTTGCTGCGGTATTCTGGGTGCCCTTGGTACTGCCTTCCTTGGTCTTCCTAGTCCTGTCTTACTTATCCTAGTATCCTAGACATACTGGTCGTTCCCCTCCAGGTCCTAATCTTTGTACTTCTCTTCAAGTTGATCCTGATCCTCCTGGCAATCGTCCTTCTACTCCTTGCCCACATGGTTCTGCAATGACTTGTTCTGTCATAGATCATCCTAGCCTTTCTTAGTTCTGATGTTCCTTGACTTCTGGTTCATGCTAGTCTAAAATGTTCCTGGCCATGTACTTCCTAGTTGGACAAGTCGTCATTCCCATGTACTCCTGCCTCTAGTCTTTTGCATCTTGGTTCTCCTGACACATATGCTCCCAGCCCTGGACCTTTTCATTCTCCTCACCCTAATACTCATCCATCAATCCTCCTTGTCCTGCTCCCCTGATTTATCTATTCTCTTTGGGGCATATTTATACTCTGTTTGCACTGAATTAGCGTCAATTTTTGTGGCATTAATTCAGCGCAAACTTAACTCCATATTTATATTTTGGCGCTAAACATGTCTAGCGCCAAAATATTGGAATTAAAGTCATTTGTTGCCTGCCGAAAACTACCTTGCGTCAATGAGATGCAAGGTACGCGTTCCAAGGCAAAAAATGACTTAAAGGCCCTGGCCCCTTATTTATCCTCCCATGGATGGTGCACGTGAGGGAGGCAGCCTAAATAGTGGCACTAAGCTTGTTTTCATGCCTGGGTCAGGGCAGGCGTTAGAGGACCTGTGGGTCTTTTTCCATGGTCAGAGACCATGGAAAGAGCCCACAGGTGCCCTTCCCTGGCTCAAAGGACACCCTCACCCACCCACACCAGGAAGACACCTAAGGATGGAGGGACCCCATCCCAGGTAAGTAGAGGTAGGTATGGGTAAGTATTTTATATTTTTTTCAAATGCCGTAAGGGGGCCTAACTTGGGCCCCCCTACATGGCATTGGGACCAATGGCCATGCCCAAGCTATGTTAATGCTTGTTTTATATTCTGTTAAATGTGTGTTACATTGATTTTTGTTAATTTATTTTAGTCCATATTATATCCTTTCGGATTTAACGATGGCTTGTGCTCATTTCAAATTGTACATTGTTCAGTTTAATGTATGCCACATTTAGCTCACAGTTTCACATTCATTTGAAAAAGTGTAATATTTATTTTAACAAATATCTCAATAATTTTTATGCGGACATAATATCTTCAGCAGGAATCACATTCATTTCAAAATTGGCCCATTTTCATTTTAACATGTCTTATTCCTTTCAATAAATGTATAATTCATCTCATTGCATGTCATATTTATCTAAATGATTATCATATTATTCGCACAGCATGCCGTATTTATTTTCATGAGAGTCCTTGTGATTTCAGCAATGGTCATATTCATTTTAAGGTATGTTGAATTCATTTCAATGGGGCTTTTATTCATTTCAATCCATCTCATATTCAGATTATGTCATGTTCCTTTAATAGATGTTGTGCTCCTATTAACATTTCTTAAATTAATTTTGACATGAGTCATATCCATTTTGACACGTCATATTAATTTCAATGTGTATCATATTAATTTCAGTGCAATCTGCATTAATTTCAATAAATGTCATGTGGATTTCAGCGTTAGTCATATTCATTGTAAAGCATATCAACCTAGTTTTAATGAAGCTCATACTCAAATCAACATGTCATATTCATTTCATTTTAGCATGTGTTATATTCCTTTTAATCACTGATATATTTGTTTTCAAATGATGTCATATTACCACTGTCATTTTACTTTTAACATGCATCATATCCATTTTAACATATGTCATGTTCATTTCATTGTTTATCATATTAATTTCAATGCCTGTCATATTTATTTTGGTGAGTGACATTGGACATAATCATTTTAAGGCATAGCAAATTCATTTTAATGGGTCTTACATTAATTTCAACATATTTGATATTCATTTTTTATAATCCCACATTCATTTCAGTAAATGTCATATTATTTACAATCAGAGTAACATACATTCCGAAACAATTCATATTTATTACAGCATGTGAAGTGTTCATTTCAATGTATGTTATATTCTTTTTAATGTGCATTATATTCTTTTCAGAATTTCATATATTCACTTCAGTAACTTATATTTAGATCAACGCTGTCATAATCATTTGAAAATATGCCATATCTATCTTGGCAATTGTCAGCTGTTCTAACAAATATCCCATTTTATTTGATGCATATTGTATCCATTTCAATGCTTCCTGTATTGTTTTAAGGCCATAGGTATTTCACTAGGATTCATATATTTTTCAGTATATCTCTTATTAAATTCAGAGTGTGTGTTATTCATATTAATCACTATGCAGCATATTCACTCTGCCACGTTCATATTTGTTTTTGTACAAGTCAGATTCATTATGCCAGATATCATATGTATTTTGATATATATTGCATTTACTCCGGTGTGTGTCATATTAATTGTGCAGCACACTATGAGGCATATTTACAAGTCCCTAGCGCCTTCCTTCTTCACATTAGCATAATTTTAGTATGCTAATGTGGCATTAGGAAGGCTTTTTTGCCACACCATATTTTCAAAGTGGTGCAATGCTTGCATTGCGCAACTTTGCACCCCCTTGCGCCACATTATGCCTGCGCCAGGCATAGTGTATGGAAGGCGGGCATTCCAGCGTTAAGGGCCTCACGCACCCATAGAAAACTATGGGCCTCCTTGCACTTTGCTGCACCAGGGTTAAAATTTTTGGCGCTAGTGCTTCAAGGCGCCACAGTAGTGTAACAAATTCTGACGCTATTGTTCTAATGACTAAATACGGCACACCCATGGTGCTGTTAGGTGGGGAAGGGGTAACACAAGAAAACTGGTGCATTGGTACTGATGCACCAGTTTCTTGTAAATATGCCTCTATGGATTTCAGGAGGTGCCCTACATGGGGAGCTGTAATTACGACATAAAACGCTTCACATAGGACCTGTAAACCTGGGAATGTGTCAAAACTGTGTGCCTCCCCAGAAGGGATGTAATATTGAGAAATAACTTTATTTCTCCTAATTCTTTCCTTGTTCTACGTGTGCTGCATTTTGCAGCACACACAGAAAGAAGAAAACACCTACATTAAAAGGGACACCTTCCTGCACAAAAACAATCGTACCAACAATGCAGACAACCTTGCACCATGGTGCAAGGGTGCCTGCGTTGGCACTAGGCTCTAATTTGTGAACCAGCACAGACAGAAGGGACAAGAATGTGCTGTATTTCACTAATACAACGCATTCCTGCCCTTTCCTTTTGGCGCAGAACAGCTCAGGAAAGTGACTTGCTGTGCTGCCCTACGGCAAAAACTTGTAAATGAGGCCCTATGCGCAGAGTTTCCTGAGTGTGGCTGCCACAGGAGCACAATTTCCTTCAGAACCCTCAAAATCATTTTAAATTTCACAGCTTGCTGGTTGGTGCTAGCACACCACAGATAGATTGTGAAATGCTCAGGCCAAACGGACAATGTCACAGGGATCAGAAAAGATCTAGAAAACCAATGTTCAGGACCACTCCTGTGCACACCATGCAGCCCCAAAAATGGCACCGAACCTATCGCTGCCCACTGCATCTGTAAAGAGACTCAGCTCCACATTGGTCCTAGGCTTAGGAGAAATGAAAGGATTTCTCATTTTTGCACCATGCCAATGCCAACCCTAGGGTGGCACTAGATTTTAGCACTGCCTCAGGTTTACGAAAACTCATAAATCTGGTGCTTTTTCAAAATTCAATGGGTGTTGCTGTGGCACACCCACTCAAAACCAATTGCACGGCCCATCCACGCAAAGTGCTGCGTGTGAAGGGGTCAAATTTACAAGGTGGTGTTAAGCCACAAAAAGTGTAAACATGGGGGTGATAGGGCCTTGTAAATCTGGCCCATAGTCTTCTGCCGGGATCCTGAATCCTTCCTTATAACCCTAATACAAAGTCTGAGCCAATGAGTGGTTAGAGTAAGTGAAGACCCAAGGAACCATAGGCATCAACTTAACTTGGGAGGAAGCTTTGAAGAAATCAAAATGGTCATTCTTGTTTCTTAGTGCCCTTCTCTCTGGACTTTTTTAAACATTTAGCTTCCGGATGGGACACCTGTAGGAGGCTGGACTGGCTTGTAGTGAGTACCAAGGGGTACTTACACCTTGCATCAGGCCCAGTTATCCCTTATTAGTGTATAGGGAGTCTAGCAGCATAGGCTGATAGATAATGGTAGCTTAGCAGAGCAGCTTAGGCTGAACTAGGAGACGAGTGAAGCTCCTACAGTACCACTAGTGTCACTTGCACAATATCATAAGAAAACACAATACACAGATATACTTAAAATAAAGGTACTTTATTTTTATGACAATATGCCAAAGTATCTCAGAGTGTACCCTCAGTATGAGGATAGCAAATATACACAAGATATATGTACACAATACCAAAAATATGCAGTATAGTCTTAGAAAACAGTGCAAACAATGTATAGTTACAATAGGATGCAATGGGGACACATAGGGATAGGGGCAACATAAGCCATATACTCCAAAAGTTGAAGGCGAACCACGAATGGACCCCAAACCTATGTGACCTTGTAGAGGGTTGCTGGGACTATTAGAAAATAGTAAGGGTTAGAAAAATAGCCCACCCCAAGACCCTGAAAAGTGAGTGCAAAGTGCACTAAAGTTCCCCAAAGGACAAAGAAGTTGTGATAGGGGAATTCTGCAGGAAAGACACAAACCAGCAATGCAACAATGATGGATTTCCAGCTGAGGGTACCTGTGGAACAAGGGGACCAAGTCCAAAAGTCACAAGCAAGTCGGAGATGGGCAGATGCCCAGGAAATGCCAGCTGTGGGTGCAAAGAAGCTGCTACTGGACAGTAGAAGCTGAGGATTCTGCAGGAATGACAAGGGCTAGAGACTTCCCCTTTGGAGGATGGATCCACCACGCCGAGGAAAGTCGTGCAGAAGTGTTTTCCCGCCGAAAGATTGCCAACAAGCCTTGCTAGCTGCAAGTCGTGCGGTTAGCATTTTTGGATGCTGCTGGGGCCCAGGAAGGACCAGGATGTCGCCAATTGTGTCTGGTGACAGAGGGGGCGTCGAGCAAGACAAGGAGCCCTCTCAGAAGGAGGCAGCACCTGCAGAAGTGCCGGAACAGGCACTACGAAGAGGAGTGAAATGGTGCTCACCCAAAGTTGCACAAAGGAGTCCCACGTCGCCGGAGACCAACTTAGAAAGTCGTGCAATGCAGGTTAGAGTGCCGTGGACCCAGGCTTGGCTGTGCACAAAGGATTTCCACCGGAAGTGCACAGAGGCCGGAGTAGCTGCAAAAGTCATGGTTCCCAGCAATGCAGTCTGGTGTGGGGAGGCAAGGACTTACCTTCACCAAACTTAGACTGAAGAGTCACTGGACTCTGGGAGTCACTTGGACACAGTTGCTGGATTCAAGGGACCTCGCTCGTCGTGCTGAGAGGAGACCCAGAGGACCGGTGATGCAGTTCTTTGGTGCCTGCGGTAGCAGGGGGAAGATTCCGTCGACCCACGGGAGATTTCTTCGGATCTTCTAGTGCAGAGAGGAGGCAGACTACCCCCACAGCATGCACCACCAGGAAAACAGTCGAGAAGGCGGCAGGATCAGCGTTACAGAGTTGCAGTAGTCGTCTTTGCTACTTTGTTGCAGTTTTGCAGGCTTCCAGCGCGGTCAGCAGTCTATTCCTTGGCAGAAGGTGAAGAGAGAGATGCAGAGGAACTCTGATGAGCTCATGCATTCATTATCTAAGGAAATCCCCAAAGCAGAGACCCTAAATAGCCAGAAAAGAGGGTTTGGCTACTTAGGAGAGAGGATAGGCTAGCAACACCTGAAGGAGCCTCTCAGAAGGAGTCTCTGACGTCACCTGGTGGCACTGGCCACTCAGAGCAGTCCAGTGTGCCAGCAGCACCTCTGTTTCCAAGATGGCAGAGGTCTGGAGCACACTGGAGGAGCTCTGGACACCTCCCAGGGGAGGTGCAGGTCAGGGGAGTGGTCACTCCCCTTTCCTTTGTCCAGTTTCGCGCCAGAGCAGGGCTAAGGGGTCCCTGAACCGGTGTAGACTGGCTTATGCAGAAATGGGCACCAAAGGTGCCCATGAGAGCATTTCCAGAGGCTGGGGGAGGCTACTCCTCCCCTGCCTTCACACCATTTTCCAAGGGGAGAGGGTGTAACACCCTCTCTCAGAGGAAGTCCTTTGTTCTGCCATCCTGGGACAAGCCTGGCTGGACCCCAGGAGGGCAGACACCTGTCTGAGGGGTTGGCAGCAGCAGCAGCTGCAGTGAAACCCCTGAAAAGGCAGTTTGGCAGTACCAGGGTCTGTGCTACAGACCACTGGGATCATGGGATTGTGCCAACTATGCCAGGATGGCATAGAGGGGGCAATTCCATGATCATAGACATGTTACATGGCCACATTCGGAGTTACCATTGTGAAGCTACATATAGGTAGTGACCTATATGTAGTGCACGCATGTAATGGTGTCCCCGCACTCACAAAGTCCGGGGAATTTGCCCTGAACAATGTGGGGGCACCTTGGCTAGTGCTAGGGTGCCCTCACACTAAGTAACTTTGCACCTAACCTTTACCAGGTAAAGGTTAGACATATAGGTGACTTATAAGTTACTTAAGTGCAGTGGAAAATGGCTGTGAAATAACGTGGACGTTATTTCACTCAGGCTGCCGTGGCAGGCCTGTGTAAGGATTGTCAGAGCTCCCTATGGGTGGCAAAAGAAATGATGCAGCCCATAGGGATCTCCTGGAACCCCAATACCCTGGGTACCTCACTACCATACACTAGGGAATTATAAGGGTGTTCCAGTAAGCCAATGTAAATTGGTAAAATTGGTCACTAGCCTGTTAGTGACAATTTTAAAGAAATGAGAGAGCATAACCACTGAGGTTCTGGATAGCAGAGCCTCAGTGAGACAGTTAGTCACTACACAGGTAAAACATTCAGGCACACTTATGAGCACTGGGGTCCTGGCTGGCAGGGTCCCAGTGACTCATACAACTAAAACAACATATATACAGTGAAAAATGGGGGTAACATGCCAGGCAAGATGGTACTTTCCTACACAACCTAACCACAAAATGAACAACAGTGTTTGAATCTGCAAGTTTCTGTGGCAGTGGGTGCAGATACGCCTGCTGCTACCGTCTGGATGCCTAATATAATGCAACCATGTGATGATGTCAGTCGGATTCCATCCCAGGGTGGGCCTGTTGGCTTTATTACTCCTGAACGTCTTATCATAATCCTTCCAAGCTGTCCCCCCATACTTGTCATGAGCCCCCACAATCCTGCTGTGCCCCCAGATCATTAAAACACTCTGCCATAATGGCCTGAAACAAAACCCTGATCTACTTCACAAAAGTCTCATCAACTTTTTTTTTCAGTGCAATTGCCTCAGTCCCTAGGGTGTGAACACTCCTTACAACGCTTAGAGGCATATTTACCAAAAAGTGGCACATCAGTACTGATGCGTCACTTTTTTTGCGTCACCCCTGCCGCACCTAAGGACACCACGGCCCATATTTATTCTTTTTTAGAGCCGCATTTGCGTAATTATTTTACGCAAAAGCAGCGCAAACGTACAAAATACAATTGTATTTTGTACGTTTGCGCTGTTTTTGCTCCAAAAAGTGGCGCAAATGCGGCGCTAAAAAAGTATAAATACGAGCCCATGTGTGCACCATATTGACAATACTGTACACCTTGTCTGTTGATAGGCCAATAGCGTCAACATTTTTGACGCTTTGCTACACTAGCGTCAAAGTTTTTGATGCTAGTGCAGCAAAGTGCAAGGAGGCACATAGATTTCTACGGGTGCGCCATTTTAATGCCTGCTTTGAGACTTGATTAAAAATGATGCCATTTTTTGGGGCCTCCTAAAGCCGGAACGCTCCCCCTTGCATGACACAGGCATAATGTGGCGCAAGTGGGGGCAAAGTGGCACAATGCATGCATTACGCCATTTTGTAAATCAGGTGCAGCAGAAACTGCCTCCTTGTGCCACATTAGCGTGAAAAAAACTAATTATGCTACTGTGGTGCAAGGGTGCGCTAGGGGTTTGTAAATATGCTCCTTAGCCTCTTCTTTCTCAGACTTATCCACTAATAATTCAAAAAGGTCCACACACACCCCCTTCCAAATTCTTTACTTCCTCTCCATGGACAGATGCAAACCCAGTTGCTTGTGTTCAGAGCGAATATCATCCAAACCCGTAGATGGTAACCGGGGTCCAGTACCTAAAGTTGTTGTTCCCTGAGCGGGGTAGATATCACCCTAGGGGTGCTAGCACTCAACGAGGTACCATGCAGGGTAGGAGTTTGACCCACTACCTGTGCCGGAACCCTTGAAGCCTGCTGCACCTGATTCCCTGCCACGGCTACACTGGTAGCGGAGGAGGCTCCCTGACACCGCCAGTGGGCCTTGGTTCCTTCACTGCTCTTGGTATTACCCAGGTGATCCACTAAGCATCTCACCACCTCTAAAACATCACTCTCGCCAACCCCTGTCAAGGTGTCCCCTCTAGGGGGACGAGAGCATTCATACCTCTGACAGCCACGGCAACACAGATGCTAAGCTAGCAACCAAATCCTGCTGAGCCTACCCTCCTGCGGAGGTCACCCCATAGCCATACCTGCACCAATGTTGTGCACAATGCCACCAGGGACTGCTGACCCCTTCACTGCTGTGGAATTTCCCTGCACTGCAGTCTGGCATGGATTATCAGTAACTAGGATCAGACCCACCAGTGTGACCACTATGGATGGGACCGTTCCCATCGTCCTAGGGGACTGCCTGTTGTCTGCACAGAAGAACCTGGGGCTAGGGCCGGGGTCAGACCCACTGGTGCTGCTACCAAAGGACCAGCGTGCTGACTCCCTTGTATCACTGGGACACCCGCTATATACCCCTATAGGTCCTTCCTACTCTTACCATGCCCAGGGGCTTCTTCGGACCAGGTAGAAACCCCCTTGGCTTTTCAGCCTGTTCCCCAGGCACTCCTGGCTGCTGCACCTTTAAAGATGCGATGGCCTGGTCTATAGCATCCATCCTGAGCATCAAAGCATCCAGAAATGCCTCAGTCCTTCACCTCTTTGAACCCCGCTGTCGATTTCCAGATGTGATGGGCACATACTATCAGCAATGTCACCCAATACAGATCCTACAAAAGGGGGAGCAAATAGTAAAATAATGTGGGCTACCGTCAAATGGAAAACCTGCTCTGGTCCACCAAAATTAAACACTTGAAATAAATTGGCTACTGGGCAAAGAGGCCACTGTCACTTGGGGGCAAATTTAAGAAAAGTGACGCTGCACCCAGTGCAGCACCACTTTCCTTGCACCCCTTTGCGTCCCACTACCGCCACCATGTGTGCGCCATATTTAAAATACAACGCACCATGGCGCAGGGTAGGGGGAAATAGCGTCAGACTTCTTTTATGCTACTAATTTACTGTTCAGCGTTCCCGCCAAACTTTTGGCAGTAACCGTAAACAGTACATAGGGCCCCATTGTAAGCAATGACGTGTCCCCTTTTAATGCCTGCTCTGAGCAGGTGTTAAAAATTCTGAAACAAAGGACACAAAGAAATCTTTTAGAATTATTTGTGCCATTTATTCAGCGACTGTAACGAGGGAACGCATAAATTATGCCTTGTTGGGCTACATTGGCATAAAGAAAATGACACTAATGTAGCGCAAGGAGACGCAAGGCTCTCTAAATCAGGGCCTCAGTTCTGAAGGAAAAAAGAACAGATGATTGCCAGAATGCTGAACAATGCAAACATTCACCCCTAGTCACAAAAATCAGGGTTTTATCCATTGTTTTTTTGCCCACCACACCACCCCAGTTTGGACCCAGCCATGTGACAATCAGTCTTGACCCTGTTCCCATGGGACCAGTCCAGCCCGAACTGCCAAGCCAGGTTCTCCCTGGACTGGAACCAAGCATCCTGGGACCAGTTTCGGGGTATCACCCCTCATCAGCAGGCTAGCTGACTGATTTGCATATGGCAGGGTCCCAACTGGAATGACATGTATTTAGGCAGATATTTCTGTACTGGGGGTGAATGTTTGACTGTTCAGCATTCCATCCATCCTTTGTTCTTTTTGTATTTATTTCCCTAAGTGGGACGGGCATGCCCAGATGTGGGTTCCGTGCTCCACATGCCACTGGAGTCAAGCTAGCATGGCTGATGGAGGGTGATACTCTGAACAGTTCAAGGATGCTTGTGTCCAGTACTGGGAAGACCTTGCCTGGCAGTCCAGACTGGACTGTTTCCAAGGGAGGCAGGATCAAGACTGATTTGTAAATGGCTCAATTCCAAGTGGAATGCCATGGGTAACAAAAAAACGCTGGCTTTAGCCCCAGACATCTGTAGTGGGGGTCAGTGTTTTCCATTGATCATCATTCTCTCCATCACTTTTACTTTTCTCACTAGGGGACATATTTATCCTCCATTTATGATGAATTTGCATCATTTTTTGTTACGCAAATTCGGTGCAAAACTAACTCCATATTTATATTTTGATGTTAGATAAAATATTGCTGTTTGCACCATTTTTTACATGTGTGTACCTACCTCACGTCAATGGCATGCGAGGTAGGCGTTCCCATTTTAAAAATGGTGCTAACACCATAGCCCCATATGTATCCCCCTATAATACAATGATGCATGGTGGGAGGAGGGGCTAAATAATGGTGCAAAGCTTACTTTTCACCATTATTTAAAACCTGGGTCAGACCAGGCGTTAGGGGACCGCTGGACCCAATTCCATGGTTAAACACCATGGAATGGGTCAACAGGTGCCCTCCTCAAGCCCCAGGAACATCCCCATCCACACCGGAGGGACGCTAGAGGATGGGGGACCCCATCCCAGGTAAGTAGGGTAAGTGTAGGTAAGTATTTTTTTTTATTAAAGCGCCATTGAGGGCCCTACTTGGGACAGAGTGCAATCGCCATGCCCAGGGGACACTGGTCCCATGTGCTGGCCATTGGGGTGGTAGGCATGACTCCTGTCTTTTCTAAGACAGGGGTCATGTGATATGGATGGTTTTGCATCAGAAAGTTATGCTAGGCTGGTTAGAGGCAATTGTTTTGACTCTAACCAGCCTAGCGTCCTTTTTTGGTACAAAACCCCCTTCTCCAATACCGTCACCCCCACCCGGCTAACGTCATTTTATGTACACTAGCCCACACTTTGCACTGGCTTGCCCCATTCAATAAATATGTTGCCCGGCTGACGCTCAGGAATGGTGCAAGCCAGTGCTAAACTTATTGATGCAAAACTGCATTAGTGCAGTTTTGCATCAAAAAGTATAAAGGTAAGTAGGGTAAGTATTGGTAAGTATTTCTATTTTTTTTTTTTTAAGTGCCATCGGGGTCCCTAACATGGGGCCCTCTGCATGGCACAGGGTGCAATGGTCATGCCCAAGGGACACTTGTCCCCTGTGCTGGCCATTGGGGTGGTGGTACGACGCCCGTCTTTCCTAAGACAGTAGTCATGTTTTTGGTGGTTGTGCATCAGGAAATGGCGCTAGTCTGGTTATAGGCATTTTTTTGCCTCTAACCAGGCTAGTGTCATTTTCTGGCGCACAACCCCCTCCTTCCCTACCGCCACCTCCACCCGGTTAGTGTCATTCTTGAAGACGCTAGTACAAGTTTAGCGCCGGCTTGCAACATTCAATAAATACGGTGCCCGGCTGGCGTTGTTAAATGACGCAAGCCAACCCCCATCTTTTGTCCGCAAAATTGCATTTGCGCAGTTTTGCGTCAAAAAGAATAAATCTGGGCCCTAGTCCTCTCAAAATACCATTGTGCCACTTACCTGCAGCCCTGCTCCACAGCCTTAAATTCACACTGCCTTATCCATATAGGAAACACAACAACTAAGGACGCCAGGTGTAGGAGTCTGGCCTGGCTTATAGTGGGTACCTTATGGTACTTACACCTTGTGCCAGGTCCAGTTATCCCTTATTAGTAAATTAGTAGTGTTCTAGCAGCTTAAGCTGATAGAGGTAGCTATAGCAGAGCAGCTTAGGCTGAACTAGGAGACATGCAAAGCTCCTACTATACCACTTATATCACTTAGCACTATATCATAAGAAAACACAATACTCAGAGTTACTTAAAATTAAGGTACTTTATTTTAGTGACAATATGCCAAAAGTATCTCAGAGGATATACTCCCTTAGGAGGTAAGTAAAATACACAAAACATACACACAAACCAAATCAGGTAAGTAAACAGTTAGAAAAGTAGTGCAAACACTGTAGAACACAATAGAATACAATAGGATACAATAGGCCTAGGGGCAACACAAACCATATACTCCAAAAGTGGAATGCGAACCACAAATGGACTCCAGGCCTAGTGTAGTGTGTAGAGGGTCGCTGGCAGTGTAAGAAAACACTAAGGGTGTCTAAGATACCCCACCCCAAGACCCTGAAAAGTAGGAGTAAAGTTACCCTACTACCTCAGAAAGACAGTAAAGTTGTGACAGGGGATTCTGCAAAGGCAACAACTGACTGCAAAGCACTGAAGATGGATTCCTGGAGCTGAGGACCTGTAAAGGAAGAGTCACGCAAGTGTCCAGGGGGGGCAGGAGCCCACTAAACCCCAGATGAAGGTACAAAAGGTCAGCCTCTGGGTGGAAGAAGCCAAAGATTCTGCAACAACGGAAGGTGCCAGGAACTTCTCCTTTGGTCAGAAGATGTCCCACAGCGTGCTGAAAGCTGCAAAGTTGTTTCCACACAGAAAGACTGCAAACAAGCCTTGCTAGCTGCAAGAGTTGCGGTTGAAGATAATGGGTGCTGCCCGGGCCCAGGAAGGACTAGGAGGTCACCCCTTGGAGGAGGAGACAGAGGGGGCGCTCAGCAACAGAGAGAGCACATGCAGAAGCAGGCAGCGCCTGCAGAAGCACTTGAACAGGCATTCAAGAAATCTGAGCACAGCGGTTGTCTCGACACAACAAAAGAGGGTCCCACGAAGTCGGTGGTCAACTCAGCAGATCACACAGTACACAGGATTACTGTCTGGCGTGGGGAGGCAAGGACTTACCTCCACCAAATTTGGACAGAAGGACCATTGGACTATGGGGATCACTTGGATCCAGCTCCTGTGTTCCAGGGACCACGCCTGTCAAGAAGATGAGAGGGGACACAGAGGACTGGTGATGCAGAGGTTTGGTGCCTGCGTTAGCAGGGGGAAGATCCTGTCGACCCACTGGAGATTTCTTCTTGGCTTCCAGTGCAGGGTGAAGGCAGACAGCCCTCAGAGCATGCACCACGAGGAATCAGTTGAGAAAGCCGGCAGGATTAGGTGCTACAATGTTGCTGGTAGTCATCTTGCTACTTTGTTGTGGTTTTGCAGGCGTCCTGGAGCAGTCAGCGGTCGATCCTTGACAGAAGTCGAAGAAGGAGATGCAGAGGAACTCTGGTGAGCTCTTGCCTTCGTTATCTGAAGAGAAACCCACAGGAGAGACCCTAAATAGCCCTCAGAGGAGGATTGGCTACCTAACCAGGTAAGAGCCTATCAGGAGGGGTCTCTGACGTCACCTGCTGGCACTGGCCACTCAGAGGCCTCCATTGTGCCCTCACACCTCTGCATAGAAGATGGCAGAGGTCTGGGACACACTGGAGGAGCTCCGGGCACCACCCCTTTCCTTTGCCAGTTTTGCGCCAGAGCAGGGGCTGGGGGATCCCTGAACCGGTGTAGACTGGCTTATGCATGGAGGGCACCATCTGTGCCCTTCAAAGCATTTCTAGAGGCTGGAGGAGGATACTCCTCCCCAGCCCTTAACACCTATTTCCAAAGGGAGAGGGTGTAACACCCTCTCTCAGAGGAAATCCTTTGTTCTGCCTTCCTGGGACTGGGCTGCCCAGACCCCAGGAGGGCAGAAACCTGTCTGAGTGCTGGCAGCAGCGATAGCTGCAGTGAAAATCCCAGAGAGCTAGTTTGGCAGTACCCGGGCTCCATGCTGGAGCCCCGGAATGCATGGGATTGGCACCCCAATCCCAGATTTGGCTTGAGGGGACAATTCCATGATCTTAGGCATGTTACATGGCAATGCTCGGAGGTACCATTGTGAAGCTACATATAGGTATTGACCTATATGTCGTTCACGCGTGTAATCGTGTCCCCGCACTCACAAAGTCCGGGGAAATTGCCCTGAACAATGTGGGGGCACCTTGGCTAGTACAAGGGTGCCCTCACACTTAGTAACTTTGCACCTAACCTTTACCAAGTGAGGGTTAGACATATAGGTGACTTACAAGTTACTTAAGTGCAGTGTAAATTGGCTGCGAAATAACATGGACATTATTTCACTCAGGCTGCAGTGGCAGTCCTGTGTAAGAATTGTCTGAGCTCCCTATGGGTGGCAAAAGAAATTCTGCAGACCATAGGGATCTCCTGGAACCCCAATACCCTGGGTACCTAGGTACCATATACTAGGAAATTATAAGTGTGTTCCAGTGTGCCAATCAGAATTGGTGAAAATGGTCACCAGCCTGCAGTGACAATTTTAAAAGCAGAGAGCATAAGAACGGAGGTTCTGGTTAGCAGAGCCTCAGTGATATAGTTGGGTACCACACAGGGAACACATATAGGCCACAAACTATGAGTATTGGGGTCCTGGCTAGCAGGATCCCAGTGACACATATCAAACACACTGCCAACATAGGGTTTCCACTATGAGCACAGGCGTCCTGGCTAGCAGGATCCAAGTGAGACAGTAAAAACACCCTGACATATACTCACAAACTGGCCAAAAGTGGCGGTAACAAGGCTAGAAGAGGCTACCTTCCTACACCATGGTGACACAGCCCAAAATTCTGCCGCACTGGGTAAAATTGCCGCAGTCTCACCTACAGCACCAGGGCCCTTGCTGGAGCCCCCACAGAGTAAAACCTGGGTCATGTGTGCTAATGCTCAAACTTGTGCAGTTCCTAGGCAGGGCACAACTGGAATGTTGAAAGGGCTCCCCCTACGTGCAGAGCTCAATCTGGAGCGTGTAATCAATCAATCAATCAGTATTTGTACAGTGTGGCTTCTCACCCGTGAGGGTCTCAAGGTGCTGGGGGGAGGGGCCTCATCTGAAGAGCCACGTTTTGAGGATCTTTCTGAAGGTGGTGAGCGATGGGCTTTGTCTCAGATGCAGAGGAAGGTTGTTCCAGCTCTTACCACATACCCATTCTTACTTTTGTGTATAAAATATTTTGTAATTAGATAATAAGTCTGTATTGACACATACTTCTATATTGATACTGTGATTTTGATGAAGTTTAGGAACTGTGATATATGCGTGCTCCGCTAGCTGTTTCTTGGTCTGTGAATAACTGGTTGAAATTCATTTCTTACCAGTATGTGTACTTTGGCAGCAGGTACGTGTATAGTGTTTGAGCACCGTTTGTTTAAATATTTGAACTGATAGGAATGTGCAGCTAAGAAACAGTCATTGTTGCCATCATTTTCAGTGAAGGTTGTTCCAGCTCTTTGCTGCAGTGTAGGTGAAAGATCGTCCTCCCACGGTGGTTAAGTGGATGCGAGGGACTGTGGCCAGGGCCATCCGGGCGGAGTGGAGGGATCTGGCAGGGTGTGGAAGGAGACGCTGTGGTTCAGGTAGGATGGTCCTGCATTGTGTATGGCCTTTGTACATGTAGATGAGAAGCTTAAAGGTGATTCGCTTCTCCACTAGTAGTCAGTGGAGGGTCCTCAGGTGTTGAGAGATGTGTTCTCAGCGAGGGAGGTCCATTATGAGTCTGGCGGCGGCGTTCTGGGTGAGTTGAAGTTTTCTGATGTTCCTAACTGAGGTGCCGGTGTAGAGGGAGTTGCCGGTGTCTAGCTTGCTTATGACTAAGGTGTCGGTGACTGTCCTGTGACAGTCTGCTGGGATCCATCTGAAGATCTTCCGGAGTTTGCAGAGTGTATGCCAGCAGGAGGAGGTGACAGAGCTTACCTGGCGGGTCATGGATAGGGAGGTGTTGTGGGTGATTCCTATGTTGCAGCGTGCTCGATCGGTGCGGGGGGGTGCTGAGGGATGTGGGCCACCAGGAGTCATCCCTAGCTGAGGTGGCGTTTCCGAAGATGATGAGCTCCATCTTCTCGGAGTTGATCTTGAGGCAGCTTTCTCCTTCCAGGTGGCGACGGCTTCCATTCGTGCATGAAAGTTCCTTTTGGCTATGTCTGGGTCTTCGGTGACGGCAATGATGAGTTGTGTGTCATCGGCACACGACATAATGTTCATACCGTGGCTTCTGACGATGGCAGCAAGAGTGGCAATGTATACGTTAAACAGTGTGGGACTCAGTTAGGATCCTTGGGGGACTCTGCAGTTGACTCCTATGGGTCTGGAGGTGTAAGGTGGGAGTCTGACCCTCTGCATCCTCCCGGAGAGGAAGGAGTTGATCCATTCCAGGGCTCTTCCTCAGATTCATATGTCATGGAGTCTGGTGCGCACAATGCTGTGGGAGACCATGTCAAAAGCTGCTGAGAGGTATTGAAGTAATCGGATGTCATCGGTGACTGCCAGGAGTGCTGTCTCTGTGCTGTGATTGCTGCTGAAGCAAGACTGAAGCAAGACTGTCCAGGGAGTTGTTGGCCTCAATGAAATTCCGTAGTTGTGCACTGATTGTTTTCTCTAGTACTTTGATGGAATAGGGTAGCAGCGAGATGGGCTAGAAATTCTTTAGTTCTGATGGGTAGGCCAAAGGTTTCTTCAGGAGAGAGCGTATTTCGGCATGTTTCCAGTTCTCAGGGAAGGTGCCCGTGCTGATGGAGCAATTGATTGTGTTGCAAAGCTCGGGATGACGGATGTGCTGGATCTGATGTATATGTGGTGCGGGCAGGGATCCTTGGGGGCCCCGGAATGGGTGCTGTTCATGACGTTGACTGTTTCCTCTGTGGTGAGTGTGGAACAGTCGTAGATGGCCTGGACGAGTTCTGGGGGGGGGGTCAGTCGCAGGTTCCAGTGCCAGGTGACAGGAAGCTGTTCTAGATGCCCTGGATCTTGCGGTGGAAAAAGTAGGCAACTTTGTTGCAGAGGTCCTGTGACGGGGATGCTGGTGGCTTCAGAGGAGGGATCTGTGAACTCACTGATGATTGAGAAGAGTCCCTTCGAGTTGTGTGCGGAGGAGTTGATGCGCTACCGGAGTGCTTCCTTCCTAGCGTTCTTGATTTTTTGTTGGTGGGTGGCGGTTGCAGCTCTGAATGAGGCAAGGTCTTCGCTGGCTTGGCTGTTCCTCCATTTTTTCTCTAAACATCTGCGGTATGCTTTCATTCTTGGAGTTCGGTGGTGAACCAGCTGGCCTTCTTAGGTACGCGCTTGGCCGATTTCAGCCGTCGAGGGGCTAGAGTTTCAGCGCATTCCACGATCCATACATTGAGATTGCGCGCTGCTGTGTTGGTGTCGTCAGAGGGAGGGATTTGACAGGCGATGAGGTGAGTTGCTCGTTGGTGATTTCATTCCATTTCCTGTGGCGGGTCCTGGAGGTGCGGGTGCAGCTGCTGGGTGCAGTGATTGTGAAGTGTATGCGGTGGTGGTTGCTCCGATCTGGGGTGGAGATGGTCTTGATGGTGATCAGGTCACTTGAAGTGAAGATGGGGTCCATTGTGTGTCCTGTGATTGTTGGTGTGGAGACCAGCAGTCTGAGGCCGTGGGTGGCGAGGTGGTGTTTGGGTCGGTGCAGTTCTCGAGGTGGAAATTCAGGTTGCCGAGGAGGAGGTAGTCGACTGACGTCAGGGGCTGAGGGGTAGCGTTGTCTATGACGTCGTCTATGAAAGTTGGGCGGGGGCTGGGTGGCCTGTATACCAGGGTGCTGTAGATGGAGGAGTTGTGGTTGGAGTGGACCAGGAAGTGAAGGTGTTCCATGGTGGTGCAGTGTTCTTCTTCGACGGCCTTGACACGTAGTGAGGACTTGTGTACGATGGCGAGTCCTCTGCCCGGGCGAGAGGACCGGTCCCTCCTTACGATGCTGTACTAGTCGGGAATGGCGATGTCTGGACCCAAGGTGGTGATGGTCCAGGTCTCTGTGAGAAAGACGATGTCCGATCGGGTGGTGTCGATCTGGTCCCAGAGTTCAGTGGCGTGTTTCTGGAGGGAGCGGATGTTCAGGAGCAGGCAGTTTATGGGGTTGTGCAGGTTGTTGGTATCTTTGTGTGCAGAGAGTACCTTCAGTTTGTTGAGGTTGGTGCTGAAGTTGCAGTTCCTGCAGGTGAAAGGTCCGTGGGTGTCCTTGGGGAAGATGCAGCAGTTGTTGAGACGTTCGGTGTTGAGGTGGAGGAGGGTCTGGGAGTTGTAACAGAGGCAGTCCTGGGGTGCTTTAATGGCGATCCAGGGTTCCTGGCACTGGCCGTGGTCCAGGTACAGACGGGTGCAGACAGGCGCAGACGGGCTTGCCTTTGGTGCTGTGGCCACCGTTAAGAAGGGGAGGGGGGAGCTGTCAGCTGGAAGGTGGGAGGGTGGGAAAGGTGCTTCACGGGGGAGGGGGCAGAGGAAAGAAGGGAGAAAAGAAGAATAACTAGGGAAAAACAAAGAATGATAGAAGAAAAAGGCAGAAAATGCAATAGTGAAAGTGTGACAGGGAGAAAAAAGAAAAGGAAATACTTACTTGTGATGGCCACTAGACCAACAGGAATGAGGAGCAGAGATGATATTGTGGGTAGAGGAGGGCCTCGAACTGAGGGCCTGATTTATACTTTTTTAGCGCCACATTTGGGTAATTATTTTACGCAAAAGCAAAGCAAACTTACAAAATATAATTGTATTTTGTAAGTTTACGCCACTTTTGCGTAAAAAAATGAAGCAAATGCGGCTCTAAAAAGGTATAAATCAAGCCCTTAGAGTCAGGAGACTCTCATTTTGTCCCAGGCAGAGGCAGCAGCAGCAGCCAGATCAGCTGGGGAGGGCAGCAGACGTTGACAAGGAGGTGTAGGAGGCTGGCCTGGCTTATAGTGGGTACCTTGTGGTACTTACACCTTGTGTCAGGTCCAGTTATCCCTTATTAGTAGATTAGAGGTGATCTAGCAGGTTAGGCAGATAGAGGTAGCTATAGCAGAGCAGCTTAGGCTGAACTAGGAGACATGCAAAGCTCCTACTATACCACTTATATCATGTAGCACTATCTCATAAGGAAACACAATACTCAGAGTTACTAAAAATAAAGGTACTTTATTTTAGTGACAATATGCCAAAAGTATCTCAGAGGATATACTCCCTTAGGAGGTAAGTAATATACACAAATTATAAAGACACGAACCAAAATCACGTAAGTAATAGTTAGAAAAGTAGTGCAAACAATGTAGAACACAATAGAATGCAATAGGGAGAAATAGGCCTAGGGGCAACACAAACCATATACTCCAAAAGTGGAATGCGAACCACGAATGGACCCCAGGCCTAGTGAAGGTTGTAGAGGGTCGCTGGGAGTGTCATAAAACACTAAGGGTGTCCAAGATGTCCCACCCCAAGACCCTGAAAAGTAGGAGTAAAGTTACCCTACTACCCCAGAAAGACAGTAAACTCAAGATAGGGGATTCTGCAAGGACAACAACTGACTGTAAAACACTGAAGACGGATTCCTGGACCTGAGGACCTGTAAAGGAAGGGGACCAAGTCCAAGAGTCAAGCAAGTGTCCGGGGGGGCAGGAGCCCACTAAACCCCGGATGAAGGTGCAAAAGGGCTGCCTCTGGGTGGAAGAAGCCAAAGATTCTGCAACAACGGAAGGTGCCAGGAACTTCTCCTTTGGTCAGAAGATGTCCCACGGCGTGCTGGAGGATGCAGAGCTGTTTCCATGCAGAAAGACCGCAAACAAGCCTTGCAAGCTGCAAGAGTTGCAGTTGAGGATTTTGGGGGCTGCCAGGGCCCAGGAAGGACCAGGAGGTTGTCCCTTGGAGGAGGAGACAGGGGCGGCCCTCTGCAACACAGAGAGCCCATGCAGAAGCAGGCAGCACCCACAGAAGCACCTGAACAGGCCCTTAGAAGATTTGAGGACAACGGTTGACTCAGAGCCACAAAAGAGGGTCCCACGACGTCGGAGTCCAACTCAGTGAGTTGGGCAATGCAGGACGGAGTGTTGGGGACCTGGGCTAGGATGTGCACAAAGGAAGTCTTGCAAAAGTGCACAGAAGCCTGAGCAGCTGCAGTTAGCACATTACACAGGATTACTGTCTGATGTGGGGAGGCAAGGACTTACCTCCACCAAATTTGGAGAGAAGGGCCAATGGACTATCGAAGACACTTGGACCCAGCTCCTGTGTTCCAGGGACCACCCTCGTCAGGATGAGAGGGGACCCAGAGGACCGGTGATGCAGAAGTTTGGTGCCTGTGTTGGCAGGGGGAAGATTCCGTCGACCCACTGGAGATTTCTTATTGACTTCCAGTGCAGGGTGAAGCCAGTCAGCCCTCAGAGCATGCACCACCAGGAAACAGTTGAGAAAGCCGGCAGGAAGAGGTGCTACAATGTTCCTAGTGGTCTTCTTGCTACTTTGTTGCGGTTATGCAGGCGTCCTGGAGCAGTCATTGGTCGATCCTTGGCAGAAGTCGAAGAGGGAAGTGCAGCGGAACTCTGGTGAGCTCTTGCATTCGTTATCTGGTGAAATGCCCACAGGAGAGACCCTAAATAGCCCACAGAGGAGGTTTGGCTACTGAGAAATGTAAGCGCCTATCAGGAGGGGTCTCGGACGTCACCTGCTGGCACTGGCCACTTAGAGCTGTCCATTGTGCCCTCACACCTCTGCATCGAAGATGGCAGAGGTCTGGGACACACTGGAAGAGCTCTGGGCACCTCCCTGTGAGGTGCTGGTCAGGGGAGTGGTCACTCCCCTTTCCTTTGCCCAGTTTCGCGCCAGAGCAGGGCTGGGGGGATCCCTGAACCGGTGTAGACTGGCTTATGCAGAGAGGGCACCATCTGTGCCCTTCAAAGCATTTCCAGAGGCCAGGAGAGGCTACTCCTCCCAGGCCCTTCACACCTATTTCCATAGGGAGAGGGTGTAACACCCTCTCTCAGAGAAAAATCTTTGTTCTGCCTTCCTGGGACCAGGCTGCCCAGGCCCCAGAAACCTGTCTGAGTGGTTGGCAGCAGCAGTAGCTGCAGTGGAGACCCCGGAAAGTTAGTTTGGCAGTACCTGGGCTCTATGCTGGAGACCCGGGGATGCATGGAATTAGGGTGACAATTCCATGACCTTGACATGTTACATGGCCATGTTCGTATTTACCATGGTGACGCTACATAGAGGTAGTGACCTATATGTAGTGCACGCGTGTAATGGTGTCCCCGCACGCACAAAGTATGGGGAATTCGCCCTGAACAATGTGGGGGCACCTTGGCTAGTGCCAGGGTGCCCACACACTAAGGGCCATATTTATACTTTTTGATGCAAAGCTGCGCCGCCGCAGTTTTGCAGCAAAAATTTTACCGCTGGCTAACGCCATTTCGATGCGCCATGCGGGCGTCAAATTTATACTTTGACGCACGGCGGCGCAATCAACAGGTAGGAGTCATTTTTTTTATGCACATCGCGGTGTCAAGTCGTAAAGGAAAACGACGTTAACGCGACGTAAATGACTGTGGGTCGATTTACGACATCGCAACCCGGATATGCGCCTTTTTTTTGACGCAATAGCGTCAAAAATACCCGCAAACACTGCCCTTTCAGCAGAGGAGAGCCAAAATGGATCCCAGATGCCACTACAGACCCCAGGAAGATGACAGCAGACCTGGAACCAGCCAGGATGATCCATACAAGAACCAGGACATATATAGAAAAAAAAGAAAGTGTCGCTTCAGTGCAGAGGAGCAGGAAATCCTGGTTAAAGAGGTGACGGAACACCAGCACCAACTGTTCATCACCTCTAACTTGCCTATCAGTAGGAGAGAGGCCATATGGCAACAAATTGTTGACAAGATCAACAGTGTGGCTGAAGTACGCAGGACAGTCACCGAGTGTAAGAAACGCTGGCATGACTGCAAACGTAGGACAAAGGAAAAAATGGCCAGGAACAGGAAGGCAGCACTGCCGACTGGAGGGAGGAGTCCAGCACACCAGGAGGCCCTGGACCACATGGAGGAGATGGTCGCAGCCGTCATCCCTGAGGAGATCGTCACAGGGATTCAAGGACAGGACAGTGCAGACTACCACGAGACAACGCACATGCAGGGTAAGTCGCATGGGGAATTATAATGCAATAATGTTGACTGTAAGCAGGGGGGGAAATACCTACTACACATTGAATGTAAGTCAGCATATACATGGAGTGGCATGGGTAAAGGGGCACCGCAGGGGGGCATGCCCTGCACATACAGAAGCTGGGGCACAACATAACACAACACCAACAACAGTCCCATGGGGGCATCCTGTCATGACAACAATGGAGCTAAGGGAAAGCCTCAACAGGAGGGAAGGCCACTACGTCAAACTTACATCCTGGCACTCGTCAGCCAAAATATCTCCTACATTAACTAGGGCCCTTTCAACAATCCACTAGCCAAAACAACAACTGCAATGTAACTGCAACAACAGTTGACACTACCACCTCTGATCTCTGTGCAGCTATAGTAGCCAATGGCAGTAACCTCCCCATGGAACATACATACCTAAATTAGGGGGTGAGGATGACATCTGCAACAATCTCCTGAAACAAGACAAAGGCCCCAGTACACTCATATGTCAATGCCCATAGTTGTCACATACATCAGCCAAAGTAAACAGAAATAGGAGCGACACAGCACTAAGGACACACCCATGCTGCATATGTCAGTGTCCTTCACGTGCCTGGCTAACAAGGCAACATCACAAATGTCATACTGCTCAGACAACAGCATTGAGGAGGGGACACATGCAACTGGTCACTGAAATACACCTGCACAGTCAGAGGACCAAATAGGACATTGATACGATAAACAGGGCAATCCAATTAAACACACATTACCCAACATCAGCAGGACACATTAACAATGTCTACATCCATATCACATCATAACATTGCCATGCATAGGATATGCCACATGTCAATTACAAATAAGTCAATGTGAACAATCAGGGATTGGGGCAGGTCCTGAGAGGCAAGTGTGCTGCCAGGGCAATCAGAACAACCACAGCCAGTGAAAGATCTCACCATAAGAATAGATATACACGGAGGGTCGAGTAGGACAAAAAGATGGCTATTCCCTATTTGGTACAAAGCAACACCTAGAGGCGATTAGGCAGACAAGTCTGATAACTCAATATCATACATGTGACACACAGGTGGGCCATAGGCCTATAACAATGCCCATATGAAGGACAGCAGATACCAATACCAAACAAGATCACAAAGAAAAAATAAATCAAAAGGTTGGCATGTTACGTAAAAATTGTCACAACACAGACACACTAATTGTACCCTGTTTCATTGCAGAGGAACATGGATCTCCTGCCGATATGCATGTCCCTGATTTCCCTGATGACACGGATGACGACCCCATAAACATTCACCAGGAGACCATCCAAAAGGTCCTTGAAACCCTCCAGACCCCACCTTCAGTCACAAGGAGGAGCACAGAACAAGCAGCCATCACGGAAGAACCACCCACCACCCCAATTGCAAGACCTGCAAGCTCCTACACAGCTGAGGACTCTGACGACACTGGCACCAGCTTTGAAAGAACTGTAGTTGGAATACAGCGGGAGCTGGCCAAGGAGGTGCGGGTGGCGATGCAAAATATGGCAGCCAGCCTTGAGGGGGTGTGCTCGTGCATGATGTCATCTGCAGAT
This sequence comes from Pleurodeles waltl, assembly GCF_031143425.1. Lineage (NCBI taxonomy): Eukaryota > Metazoa > Chordata > Amphibia > Caudata > Salamandridae > Pleurodeles > Pleurodeles waltl. The sequence goes on from NC_090443.1 coordinate 1,000,463,596, forward strand.
CAGGCAGCAACTATGCAAGCCCTAACATCCATACTGCAAGGACTACAAGAAACTATAAAGGAATTCACCACTGCAGTAAGGGAGTTGCCACAACACCTCGCACCCCAAACTTTCCACTGCATGCACGAATGCAATCATGACTCCATCAGGGCCGACCTGGCTGCCTACCATCGTGATGTAGCTGCTATTCTCAAAAACCAGCAGGCCCTCCTTGCTGCAGTACTGCCCTTAAGACCTTCACAGGGAGCAGCCACCGGGATGTCTGACTCCACGTCTTCTAACACTGAGGTGTGTGTTGCCCCTTCACAACCAACAACAACAAGGACAAAGCAGGCAACACACACATCAGAAGAAGAAGACATGGAACAGATCACATTCACACGGAAGAGTACCCGGAAGCACTAGTCCCTGCACCATGGCCTACTTTGACCAAGGTCCTACGTTTTGTCAAATGCCAGTCTCACTACAACTATACTCAATGACTGTTCTGCTAACCACTGTATGACTTGTCAGCATTGCCAGTGAATGTCTCTCTCCTACTAATCGGCAAATCCTGTCCCTCTGCACTGTCTGTAACATCACCCCAGCATGTCAGGAGCATCATCCACACCCCTTCTGTAGGATCACCATGTAAGAATGCACTAGAAAGGACTCAGCAAACATGGACAATGTACATTTTGCACTACAGCACCTATCAATAAATAGCACTTGCACACCTAATATGTCTCTGTGCAATTTGACACATCAACTGTGCAGTAGATAACTCAAAAGTGCCTCTGAGACAACCATGTAGCTTGTCAATACAACTGTCCTGACATCATGTAGTCTGATACATCTGTGCAGTGGCCAGGATTGCATAATAGCCTGACCATCCTGAGGAGAATAACTGATGAAGGGAGAAACCACACACAATCATGCTGTGTTGGCCAGAATAATGCTCCATCAATAGCAATCAAAGTCAACTAATGGTGGCTGATAAATGTGGGCACCATGCAATACTAAAACATTAAATTATGCAGTCTAATCTAAGCAAATACAACTAAACACAGCATCAATCACCCTTTCTGAGTATACTTCCAAGAAGGGAAGTCATGCTGAATTGTTGCACACATGATCTATGTCAGTAATGAAGACAAGAAGACAAGAGTGTTAACAACACCTCATCTACAAAGATGTCCCTGAACATCACACTGCAGTCTGACCTAATAAATTCCCCACAATACCAAGTCTGGAAGCACACTTTGTGATGTAGAAAACATACTCATCAACACAAATCCTTTGTGATCCATGTAAACTCCAAATGGTGGTTCTATCAAATGGTGGATACTTACCAAGTTAGCACAGGGGTAGCTGCCATTTTAAACCTCTTTTTTTCTTCGGTGTGTAGCATAGGACACAAATGTCATAGAACAACAATCACCTACATTGATGGCAAGGCCATGATCAAGTAGCAGTTAACACATAATGCAAAGGGTTAACTATATATTTATTCATAAGTATTCACACCAGAGGCAACTAAGGGAAAAGTCATACCTACACTAATCTAATCTGACTACTCCTAACCCACAACTGTCCCTAACTAACCTAAGCTAAACTTACTCTACACATATAACGAATCGATCTCAACCCCCCACCCACCATTATGAGACAGGACACATGCAGGACAACACATACTAACCTACACACATACTATACTATCCTAAACAATCATATATATATATTTTATTTTTTTATATTTTTTTTTTTTTTTTTTTTCTAAACAGACAGGAATCCCAACATTGACAACACACACAAAAATGAAAAATAGAAAGAATAAGGACCCCCCACCCTCCTCCCTAACACTAACTAAGCTAACAACCTATACTAACCTAACACTAATCCCCAAAACCCACCTATCATGACAAAAAGGAAAGAGGAGAGAGGGGAGGGATACATTCAAATAAAACATATGAGTCCTAGAGGTTGGCCCTCCGTAGGGTCCGCCTGATGGACCTGACCCGCTTCTTTATGTACGCCACATCCTGGCTCAGCTTGTCCACCTTCCGAATGAACTTGTCCATTTTGCGGTCTAAAACCTAGAATGCCGCAGGGGAGGTGCTGCTGCTGTCTGTGTGCTGGCAGAGGTGCTCTGGGCCGTATTTATACTCCGTTTGCGCCGAATTTGCGTCGTTTTTTTCGACGCAAATTCGACGCTAAACTAACGCCAACTAACGCCATATTTATACTATGGCGTTAGAGGCGTATAGCGCCAAAGTTCCCGGAATGTGCGTCATTTTTTAGCGTGAACCCCTTCCTTGCGTTAATGATATGCAAGGGAGGCGTTCCCGTCTAAAAAATGACTCCCAGGCCTTTACGTGGTATTTATACTCCCGGGCAAAAGAGACGCCCGGGAGTGGGCGTGGCTAAAAACGGCGCATTTGCGCCGCTTTTTAACGCCTGGGTCAGGCATGGCGTTAAGGGACAAGTGGGCTCAAAATGAGCCCAGAGTGCCCTCCCCTGCCCCCAGGGACCCCCCCTGCCACCCTTGCCCACCCCAGGAGGACACCCAAGGCTGGAGGGACCCACCCCAGGGACATTCAGGTAAGTTCAGGTAAGTATTTTTTTATTTTTTTTTAATAATTTTTTTTGGCATAGGGGGGCCTGATTTGTGCCCCCCTACATGCCACTATGCCCAATGACCATGCCCAGGGGACAGAAGTCCCCTGGGCATGGCCATTGGGCAAGGGGGCATGACTCCTATCTTTACAATGATAGGAGTCATGTTGATGGGGGATGGGCGTCGAAAAAAAATGGCGCAAGTCGGGTTACGACGATTTTTTCGACGTAACCTGACTTGCCCCATTTTAAGACGCCCATACGCCATTTTCCCCCTACGCCGGCGCTGTCTGGTCTACGTGGTTTTTTCCCACGCAAACCAGGCAGCGCCGGTCTGATTGCGCCGTCTAACGCCATTCCATAAATACGGCGCCCGCATGGCGCTTCAGAATGGCGTTAGACGGCGCAAAATTTTTTGACGCTAAACTGCGTTAGCGCAGTTTAGCGTCAAAAAGTATAAATATGGGCCTCTGTGTGGGAGTTGTTTGTAGCCCACTGGACTGTCCTGCAGCTCTGATATTGCTGGGTCCTGGTCGTGCTGCAGAGGCAGGGACAACTGTCCCCGCCGTTGCTGGGGCCACTTGGGGAGAACTGGTGGTTGTGGTGGCTGTAGTGGGCAACGTTGGGCCACCCTGTGTTGAGGCTCACCATGCTCCGGAGGCCCGATCCACCTGGTATTTTCGGGCCATCCGTCGGAACCCCGACTGCACCTGCAGGATGTGCCGGTATCTCATGGCCCGCCTCTCAAAATCATGCCTCTGTGTGGCACTCATGCTTGCAGCTGTGAAGAGAAAGGGCAACTATTTACCATAGGAAATGCATTGGGTGGAATAGCACAATGGGTCAATTTGAAATTACTTTTTCTGTAGTTGTAACAGCTCATATCACCACATAGATCATTGAAAGTCTCAGAGGAAGTGCATGGGAAGCCTGCATATAAAGGGCATCTCACACCTAGCATACACATGTCTATACATGATGGGTGACATCAGCCTAAACTTCTCATCAAAATAATTAGTAATGCAGCTGACATTATGGCTGCACCTCCTCTGCCTATTGCCTTGACTACATATGTCAGTGTATGTGATAACAATCACAACCCTCAATATCTGCGATTTGTAATTGGATTTGCTAGTATAGAACTCATGTGCCATAACCGAGTGTGTCCACTAGGTTCAAGACAAAGTTTCAAATGGTCACAAGTATGTGTAACATACTGGTTGCTACAGTCCTAGGTACCCTATTCCCAAACACATGGCAGTCTTTGAGGGGGGGGTTGGGAAGAACATCCAACAATCCCATAATCAATGCACACCCAGGAGTGTATAGAAATCTCAACAAGTTTTTGCCTCCACACACACAACACCAGTGAAGGGCTAGCAACAAATCGGAGTGAGCTAAACCTTGTCCTATCCAAGGTCCACACATGTCAAAATGTACTGACTTAGGCCAACATCACATACTACCAGTGAGGCATATTTTTCTACAGACACAGAGGAGCAAGAACACCCATGATCATGAGTAGAATGTACACCTAGGCCATTGCACTCTAGTCCCACACACTTCTAGTACAACTTGTGGAAGTACATGCCCCCGGAAGATCCAACCTACAGTGTACTCAGTCCATTGTTAACTAGGGAAGCAGCAGATTTCAGACAAGCCATTTGCAGAAGCTATCTGGGAGAATGTCAGTCTGAAATGCAGACGCAGTCCGAGACAAGTCCCAGAGCAACTCTTACATTAACCAGTGTATTCCACATGACTCACCCCATTCCCCATAGCGGGCCCTACTGGAATGGCCTACAGACCCAAAATCTGAGAAATGGATAAGCATAGGTCAACTCAAAATGAAGTGATAACTGAAAACCCACTAATGGAACAATACTAATGAATGGGCAGCGCATCAAACCTTGAATTCTGTTGAACACACAGTAGTTCATCATGCATCACCAGCAAACATTAAAAATAGCACACTTGCAACACTCACTTTAGGTGTTGGGGTCCTCAAAATGAGCCACCTCTCCCACGGTGTACGGTGCAGGTCCACCTATAAAGCATGGAACGAAGAATATACTCAGAATCCGTGCACTGACTAATAATTGCAATTACAAAGACAATGTGAGAATATGACATGAGTAATGAAACCCTTTCACACATGCTCATACTGCATGGAATTATTCATGAGCAACATTTACATTGGATGAGTCTCCTGCTACAGTTACACACCCTACTACACACATGCAGTGGCCTGGACAGTCATGTGGTGGCAAAGATGCACCTCCATTAGTATGCACCAACAATATAGGGGTGCATTCATCTCATTATGTGCATCCAAGAGAGACATCCAAAAGCTGGTTACTTGAGGACTGCATGACCTCTCAAACTCAAACAGCCTATGTGGTCATTTTCCATACACACCAACCAGACACACATGTGACATATGTGTGGACAACATTGCTAACTTCAATTGACGTGAAGGCAGCACTCATTTATAGCATCATGTAGGGTTTCCAAATGTCAGTCTAGCTATGGCGTCTACATATGTAGGTATGATGTTTCAACATCCATTTTTCACTGGCTATTGTGACCTGTAGAGTCCTAATTGCGTCATTAATGTGTCGCTTGTCTGACACAAAGGCAGCACTACATTACATACTGCTACAGGCAACCGGTATATGTAGAAAACATGAGCTACCTGACTGCTAGCATTTGTCTTCCTTCACATTGTGCATCAATTACCCAGTAGGTTTCCCTAGCATTACACACAGTCAGCTACTTATCTGGCAGATTGGGTAACAATCATCACATGTCGCCACACAGCTTTAAATTGTGCACATGTAATTGATCTGTACTCACCAACATGGCCACCAATCCTGATTCCCAGGTGGTCCAGCAGATCTTGCTCTCTGGATATCAGATCAGCCCAGCGGTGCTTCAGTTGATGGTCATTCCTTAGGCTACCATATACACGGACCAAGTGACGGCGCACCTTCCCCCCCAGACTTTACCGGCCTCTGTGTGATACCCCTGTATCAACCTACCCCCAGCCTCCAGCATGAGTGGGAGGAAATGGCAAACAAGCCACATAAATCCCCCCAATTCCTCCTCACCCATCCTGGAAAGCCGTGGCCTACCAGACATGTCAGCACTGACAAAGGGGAAAAAGTTGTAGAAAAAGGAAAAGGGGGAAATGGGGAAAGGTAGAGTGGTGAAATACAAAGAAAACTTAAGAAGAAGAGCCCAACTAACCCCTATATTACAGTACCCACAACAGACTCCCACAGACAATAAATAAAACACTGGACTTGACAAAATAATACAACACAGACTCAGACAGTATTCAACAACAAGACAATGATGACAAAAGCACAATTGAGATGGTACACTGGACACAAAAGCACTAATACACAGGACAACACTTTCCACACAGCCACACAGTCTTTAATAATCTGAGACTGCAAAGTGAAAGTGAAAGTACACCCACTGTACAGATTCTTTAAACAGGATATCCTATTACATCACATCCTGCATAAAATGGCCACCGTTTTTTTCCGCTATGCGTCATTTTTTCACGCATACAGCTTGTGCGTCATATTTTTTGACGCATAGGAGTGCAAATAATGAAGAGTCAAAAAAATGTTCTTCATTGGTCTATTATATTTGTTTGAGGCTTATTTTACAGTTCTAGAGTTGAAAATTAAGCCGCAGGAAAATATGATATCTAAATATGAAAAATATTTTTGACTCTGCATTATCGGCACTGCTGTGCATCAAAAATTATGACGCACAAGCTGTATGCGTGGAAATATGACGCATTATAGAAACAAATGGAGGCCATGTTATGCAGGATATTATGATATCTATTTTTGAAAATATTTTTTGACTGCATTATCTGCACTCCTGTGCGTCAAAAATGATGACGCACAAGCTGTATGCATGGAAATATGACGCATTATGACAAATATGTCTTTCATTTGTCAAATTGAGAAATTAATTTTGTCATGACCAAACGGTGCTAAGTGATACACATTTGGGGTTAGCTATGGCAAATGTCCCTTATAGGATGTATAGAAGGTATTCACAGTGCAATAGTAATGATTGGTCAGAATGGATGCAAATAACAGTCAGATGATGCAGTACTATGTACTTGAGTATACATTGATGAGGCTAATGACAAATTAGTGTCTGAGGTACAAGAGGTTTTGGACAGCACATGTGGTCCATAGATGGACCCCAGGTATCTGTAGAGTGACCCACAGACAGGTGTCAGTCAGGCTGACAGGATGCTGGGTCAATCCGGAGCAAGTCCTTTCAGTAATTACATGATCAAGTGTTCTGACTAGGACTGGTCAGAGGGAGCAGTAGACAGTTGAGATGTCACACTGTGTATGTCCTGTGTTGTTTTGAAGGTGACACATGAACCCTGATAAAGATTTCTACGGCAACATTAGTGTCAAAGCTTAATGATGTAATAGCTCAAATTCAAACATGTATGCAGTAGGAGGCATCAGCAGGGACGGGGAATGTACATTTGGGTGGTGTGCATGGAGGGGATCACTGGTGTGGCCTCCATCAGTGGCTCACTGGTCCTGTCGGATGGGATTTGCTGATAAATAGCCTACAGTACCTTTCACAGAAGAATCAATCTACAGGTGATACCAGGCCTTATAAACTCAAAGCCAGTGTATTATATGAGCTGAGTTCCATGCAGTGAGATGGTACTATGACAATGGTAGGCATAGGAAAGGGTGTGGAACACTGGATGACTCTTGTGAGTGTGTGTGTGTAGATGAGGGAATCTCAGTGTACACAAATCGGCATTCCAGGGACCTCTTCAGACAGGTGGGGTGTGAGCAGCTGCAAGTGTGTGTAATGTTTTTAGAAAAGGGCTGACATGTAGATGGGATGTGATGTGCTGGATGCTTGTCATAGGTGTAGCACTTGTGCTGTGTATGTTCTGCTTATGTGTAACTCTAGTGACAGATAGTCATTGCAATGATAGTAAGTAGTTGGAATTACTGTTGGCAAGAGTCTAGTACTACATTCCTGTTCCTGAAGCATTAGCATGTGAACTGCCTGATGTATGAGGCCTGTTTTCCCCCTAGTTGAGTGATGGTGTTTTAGTTGTGTGCCATCTGCTGCGATGATCCATGTTTACTACATGTATGTGAGTCATATGTGTGGTCCTCAGCTATTGCCCTTCAAAGGTGAACTGTACAAGATGTCTGTCATTTACATTGTGTGTGTATTTGACCATTGTATGGTGGCCATTACATTTGTGGTGTATTTTTTTGTGTCATGATTGTTATATCATTATTGCTCAAAGAGACGACATTCTTCTTCAGATATTTCAAGCTAAAGGTGGGCAGAAATGAATAGGCCAAACCATGATGTGGTGTTTGTTATCAGTGTTTATTTACAATAGTGCATTAAGTGGTGATGGTGATAATTATGAAAATAAATTATTTACACTGTGTTGGCGCCTACGCACTCCAGCAGCCGTGTTTGGCTGTTCCCCTTCCTGTTGCAGGCCAGCATCCTCCTCTTCTTCGTCTTCAGGCATGTATGGGTCTGGTTCGAGGAGGGGAATGTTCCTTTTTACACAAATGTTGTGCAATATTGGACATGTGAGTATGATCCTTCAGACCATCTCGGGGGAATATAGTAGGCTACCGCCAGTGATATAAAGGCAGCGGAACCTTGACTTGAGGATCCCAAAGGTCCGCTCGACAATGCTGCGTGTCCTCTTATGGGCGTCGTTGTATGTCCGCTCTGCAGCAGTACTCGGGTTCCCAAATGGTGTAATTAGCCATGACTGGATGCCATACCCCTGATCACAGAATGGAATCATGTAGATGTAGCTGGCACTATTGAAAAGACCTTTAATGGCAGTAGTTGTCTTGTGTTGTCTGTGACTCTTTTGTGTACTAATGTGACATCCTATACTTGTAGGCTATACCATCTGCATTGTGTTGTTTCCTTGGCTGAGCAAGTGTTTGTCTGCTAACCGTTTGTCAGCAGTATGTTTTGGGATTTGCAGTACAGTGTGCCTTCCCTAGCATTGTGATTTGTGATACAGGTGTCCGTGTGTCTTCACTGAGGGTGAGATGATAGTTCCAGGAACATTTAAATTTGGAAGTGTTGTTAACACGTTCATATCGAAGTACCCTGTACATCCCATACCTTGCCACTTATGCAATGTATTAATGTAAAGGTCATTGTGACACTTACAATTTGCAAGGTGACATTTAGGCAACCACACTCATTAATGTCTTCACATTAGGCTGTACAGTAAATTACAATGTGTGACAGGTTCAATGGTGAGTTAAAAAACATGGCTAGTGATGTCAGGACCTCAGTGTGTTCCTGTCTAGATGTTGCTGTTGTGGTGTATGTGTTGTGTGTCCTAGAGGGTTGCTGTGCAGTGTGTATATAAGTAGGTTTCTGTACTTTCCAACAAGTAGTCCATTGCCATACCGTCCATCCTGGAAGTGTTGGTTGATGGTGCAGTGACGGAAGATGAATGAGTCATGGACACTCCCAGGATATTTAGCCACGATGTTGGTGATCAATCCCTGGTGATCGACTATGGCCTGCATGTTGATTGAATGTGTGTGCTTCCTGTTGCGGTAGAGGTGTTCTGTTGCAGCAGGTGACACAAGGCGTACGTGTGTGCAGTTGATTGCACCAAGGACGTGTGGGAAGCCACTGATTGCGTAGAACCCCTGTTTTGTTTCCTGCTGCTTCTGCAGTGTGTTAGGGAAGCAGATGTGGAGGGGTGTCTGTTGAATGATGGCATCCAGTACTTTTGGCAGAAATGCGGAGAATGATGGTTGTGATATTCCGCCAACCAGGGCACCACTTGTTTGAAATGAGCCACTTGCCAGCAGGTGAAGTACGGCAAGCAGCTTTGTTTCTGTTGGGATGGTGCGGGGTGTCACTAAAGTGGGGGCCAACTGCGGTTCAATGTTGCGCAGCAGCTGCTGAATGGCCTGCCAGTTCAACCGGTACCTCTGTATGATGTCGTGTTCCCTGAGGCCATGCAGGGTTGTTCTTGGGCGGAATATCCTCTCCTGCCTTCTGCGCTCCCTTTGGGGTCCCTGCTGGTGTTGTTGTAGCTGCTGTTGTTGCTGCTGGGCTCTGCGTCTACGTCCACGTTGGATAAAAATCACCTCCATGTCTCCCTGTTGCTGCTCTGCTGTTTGTTCTGTGTGTTCTGATTAAATACAGGTGTGTTTGCCCCATTTTAACGCCTGCCCTGACCCAGGCGTTAAATTTTGACGCACATCGGGCTGTACGTCCTTTTTTTGCTCCGCCTCCCGGCCGAGAGTCATTTTTGCCCAGAAGCATAAATACGACGCACGGCCGTTTGCGTCGTTTTTTGGACGGTAACGCCTACCCTGCATATCATTAACGCAGGGCGGGTTGCCGCATCCAAGAAATGACGCACACGGCGGAATTTTGTCGTCCGCGGGCTCGGGCGTCAGAGTTTAAATATGGGGCAACGTTTGCGCTGATTGTGCGTCAAATTTTTTGACGCACAATCGGTGCAAACGGAGTATAAATATGCCTCTAAGTAGCTTTGCACCTAACCTTCACCAAGTGAGGGTTAGACATATAGGTGAATTATAAGTTACTCAGGTGCAGTGACAAATGGCTGTGAAATAACGTGGACGTTATGTCACTCAGGCTGCAGTGGTGGTCCTGTGTAAGAATTGTCTGATCTTCCTATGGGTAGCAAAAGAAATGCTGCAGCCCATAGGGATCGCCTGGAACCCCAATACCCTGGGTACCTAGGTACCATATACTAGGGAATTATAAGAGTGTTCCGGTGTGCCAATCAGAATTGGTAAAATTAGTCACTAGCCTGCAGTGACAATTTTAAAAGCAGAGAGAGCATAAACACTGAGGTTCTGGTTAGCAAAGCCTCAGTGATACAGTTAGGCACCACACCGGGAACACATATAGGCTACAAACGTATGAGCACTGGGGTCCTGGCTAGCAGGATCCCAGTGACACATATCAAACACACTGACAGAATTGGGCTTTCACTATGAGCACTGGGCCCTGGCTAGCAGGATCCCAGTGAGACAGTAAAAACTCCCTAACATATACTCACAAATAGGCCAAAAGTGGGGGTAACAAGGCTAGAAAGAGGCTACCTTCCTAAAGGAGGTCAACTCAGTTGCTCTCTCACAGCGCTGCGGCTGCCATTAAGAAGGGGAAGGGGGAAGCGGGAGCAGTCAGTTGGGAGGCGAGAGCGCAGGAAAGGTGCTTCTATCAGAGGAAAGAAGGGAGAAAGGAAAAAGAACTAGGGAAAAACGAGAGATGATAGAAGAAAAAGGCAGAAAATGCAAGAGTGAAAGAGCAACAGAGAGAGGAAAGGAAATACTTACTTGTGATGGCCACTAGACTACAAGGGATGAGGTGCAGGGACGAGCCTGCGGGTAGAGGAGGGCCTCGAACTGAGATTTAGGGGACTCTCAGGGGCATATTTATACTCTGAGCCGAATGTGAGTAAAAAATGTTGACGCACATTCGGTGCAAACCTTGCACCATATTTATACTATGACGCCCGACCCCGCGAACGTCAAAATTCCTCAGTGTGCGTCATTTCCTGGATGCAGGAAACCGCCTTGCGTTAATGACATTCAAGGTAGGCGTTCCCGTCCAAAAAATGACTTTAAGGCATGTGCGCCTTATTTATACTCCAGCGTCATTTTGACGCACAGGAGGGGGTGGGCCTTAAAAAACAGCACGCATCCTGATCTGTGTTTTTTACCGCCTGGGTGAGGGCAGGCGTTAAGGGACCTGTGGGTTCATCTCCATGGTCTCTGACCATGGAAGGAGTCCACAGGTGCCCTTCCCTGCCCCCAGGGACATCGCCTGCTACCTCCACCCACCCCTGGAGGACACCCATGGATGGGGGGACCCATCCCAGGTAAGTACAGGTATGTTGAGGTAAGTATTTTGTTTTATGTATTTTTAGTGGCATTGCGGGGCCCAACTTGGGCCCCCTACATGCCACTTTGCCCACTGGCCATGCCCAGGGGACAGAAGTCCCCTGGGCATGGCCATTGGGCAGGGGGGCATGACTCCTGTTTTTTCTGAGACAGGAGTCATTTCAATGGGGTTTGTGCGTCAAAAAATGGCGCAAGTCTGGTTAGAGCCATGATTTTTTACTCTAACCTGACTTGCGCCATTTTATGACGCACAACCACCATTTTCTCCTACACCGGCACTGCCTGGTTAGAGTCATTTTTTTTTACTCTGACCAGCCCGCAGCGCCAGCTAACGTCAATCCATAAATAAGGCGCCCGTCTGGCACATTGGAATGGCGTTTGCTGGCGGTATATTTTTTTACGCAAACCAGCAATGGCACTGTTTTGCGACAAAAAGTATAAATATGGGCCTCAGTTCGTCCCAGGCAAGAGGCAGAGGCAGCAGCAGCAGAGGAGCTGGGGAGGGCAGCAGACGCTGACCAGGAGATCAGTGCAGTTGTCCTCTCAAAGTGCTGTGGCCGCCATTTAGAAGAGGAGGGGGGCGGGGGAGTATTCAGCGGGGAGGCGGAAGGGTGGGAAAGGTGCTTTGCAGGGGTGAGAGGGCAGTGGAAAGAAGGAGAAAAAGGAAAAAGAACTAGGGACAAACAAGGCGTGATAGAAGAAAAAGGCAGAAAATGTAAGAGTGAAAGAGCGACAGAGAGAAGAAAAGAAAAGGAAATACTTTCTTGTGATGGCCACTAGACCACCAGGCAGGCACGAGCCTGGGGGTGGAGGAGGACCTCGAACTGAGAGTCATGAGACTCTCAGGGGCATATTTATACTCTGTTTGCGCCGGATTTGCGTCGTTTTTTTTACGCAAATCCGACGCAAATCCGACGCAAAACTAACTCCATATTTATACTTTGGCGTTAGACGCGTCTAGCGTCAAAGTTCATGGAGTTTGCGTCATTTTTTAGCGTGGACACCTTCCTTGCGTTAATGATATGCAAGGGAGGCGTTCCCTACTAAAAAATGACTCCGAGGCATGTGCGTCGTATTTATACTCCCGGGCAAAAATGACGCCCGGGAGTGGGCGGGTCAAAAAAAATGACGTCTACCCTCGTTAGCGTCATTTTTTAACGCCTGCTCAGGGCAGGCGTTAAGGGACCTGTGGGATCGGAAGGAGCCCAGAGGTGCCCTCCCATGCCCCCAGGGGCACCCCCTGCCACCCTTGCCCACCCCAGGAGGACACCCAAGGATGGAGGGACCCATCCCAGGAAACTTAAGCTTTTTTTTGGGTGGCATAGGGGGGCCTGATTTGTGCCCCCCTACATGCCACTATGCCCAATGACCATGCCCAGGGGACATAAGTCCCCTGGGCATGGCCATTGGGCAAGGGGGCATGACTCCTGTCTTTGCTAAGACAGGAGTCATTTCAATGAGGGTTGGGAGTGAGAAAATAATGACGCAAATCGGGTTGAGGCGAAAATTTTGCCTCAGCCTGACTTGCCCTATTTTTTCACGCCCAAACTCCATTTTCCCCTACGCCGGCGCTGCCTGGTGTAAGTCATTTTGTTTACGCACACCACTCCGCAGCGCCGGCTAACGCCGGCTAACGTCATTGAATAAATACGGCGCCCGCATGGCGCTTCAGAATGGCATTAGCCGGCGTTAAAGTCTTTTGACGCACAACTGCGTTGGCGCAGTTGTGCGTCGAAAAGTATAAATATGGGCCTCAGTTCGTCCCAGGCAAGAGGCAGAGGCAGCAGCATTAGCCAGAGAAGCTGGGGAGGGCAGCAGACGCTGAGAATCAGCGTTTCTATAGCCTGTAACACCTGTAGGAAAAAGAGACAAAAGAAAAGCAAACAAAATTCATCCAAAGTGGCAAAGTGGACACGCTGTGCTGAATTCTTTGCGGGTTGGTGAGTGGGAGAAGCAGACCCACTAGCTACCCTGTGGCTCCTTATATGGGTGGGGAGGACACACACACACACAATATATTTGCGCAACCCCCAACCCCCAGTGCCGTGTCCTTGCAGCAGGGTTACCTTCACCCCACCCAGGCACTCATCCTGGCGTGACCTGCCATATGTGTGGCTCCCCTAATTTGTGGTAGCCTGGTGCAATAGCTCTCGCATAGGCGAGACCTATTGGCTTTGCTAATGCTTGTTTTTTCTTTACCACTGACATTTGAAGGTGTGCTGGGGCTACAAGTTCCAATTAACCTGTGGAAAAAACTTCCTGAAAGAACTCCAACTACAAATAAAAACACACAATATAAGTAAAAATCTTTGCTTGCTGAGACAAGAATAGTAATTCAAATTTAGAGCCTGATTTGAGAGGCCCTAGCGCTCCCATAGCAACATTTGTTTTATGCTATGGTGGCGCTAAAATAGCTTTGGAAAGTCTTAGGGCCATATTTATACTTTTTGATGCAAAACTGCGCTAACGCAGTTTTGCGCCAAAAAAATTAGCGCCGGCTAACGCCATTCTGAAGCGCCATGCGGGCGCCGTATTTATTGAATGGCGTTAGCCGACCGGCGCTGCCTGGTGTGCGTGAAAAAAAACCACGTACACCAGGCAGCGCCGGCGTAGGGAAAAATGGCGTTTGGGCGTCCAAAAATGGGGCAAATCAGGCTGAGGCAAAAAAATCGTCTTAACCCGATTTGCGCCATTTTTTTTTTGCGCCCAGACGCCATTAACATGACTCCTGTCTTCCCCCTTGCCCAATGGCCATGCCCAGGGGACTTATGTCCCCTGGGCATGGTCATTGGGCATAGTGGCATGTAGGGGGGCACAAATCAGGCCCCCCTATGCCACAACATTTTTTTTAAAAAAATACTTACCACAACTTACCTTTTCTTCCCTGGGATGGGTCCCTCCATCCTTGGGTGTCCTCCTGGGGTGGGCAAGGGTGGCGGGGGGTGTCCCTGGGGGCAGGGGAGGGCACCTCTGGGCTCATTCTGAGCCCACAGGTCCCTTAACGCCTGCCCTGACCCAAGCGTTAAAAAGAGGCATTTTTTTTTGCCCTGCCCACTCCCATGCCTGGGAGTCATTTTTTAAAACGCCTACCTTGTTCACGCCAAAAAAATATGCCCCTTAGATTATATTACTCCTGTGACAGTGTAAAATGTGCAAAACATGAATTTCTCCATTATAAAAACTGGATTAAATTAAGTAACAAATTAAAAAATATTACCTTGTTTCTTAACAGAAATGTAAAACTAATTAATATGTAATGAAAACAATTGTTTTCTCTCATCAAGTCGAACGATTTCTTTTGTGACCATGTTTGATAAGCCTTTTATCAAAAGGCTTTCCAAAAATTTCGACATCTTTACATCAGCTACCACACGGAGTGCAACTGAATTCAAGATACGAAACATTATCGAACGCACATTCGGACTGCTAAGGTCGCTTCTCAAACCAGTTTGTGTTCCGATAAGCCTCTCTCTTCACTGTTAGGGCGAGAAACTCCACAGTGTTCGTATTGATGAATGCAGAAGAATGTTTCAAATATACTAGGAAAATGAAGACATAAAGAATAATTAATGATAAGAGTAATTTATTTTGCTAGAGGAAATGGATTTGTGAGTTTGCAATGCATTATGGGCAATAGGATGTCCGATTAAGGTTTGTCCCACTGTAAGGGAAGTGCTGCTCTGGCAGCGTCGCTGAAGTTTAAACAAGCATTTGCAATGCAACAGGTCTCGCGTTTGCTTGAGCTAGAGCAATTAGCATTGTAAACTCCTAACTGGACTTTTCTCGCAATATAAACTGAAAAGTAAAAGTTTCACACAAGCAAGCTGAGGGCCGCCATCAGTGCAAAGCAGACACTTAAAGGAGAATACAAGTTAACTCCTAGTGAAACCTATCAGCAAAAGTGCAATTATCTACTGAACCGGCAAAAGTGCAATTAACTATGGAACAGGGTCGATGTCATGAAAAGCGCTGGACTTCGGCCCAGCGAAATCGCGCTGCGAAAAAAGAGAAAACGTAGTCCAGAAACCGGACGGAAAAGGTGGAGCCTGGTATGTTTTCAATACTTGGTGGCTGAGCTCAAGGAGGGCTAAACACCGTAAAAGAGCAGACACCTTACCCTCACAGTGTTTATCTAGCAGAGCCCGTAGTTGACACTGCAGTGCGAGTCTGACCGGAGTGGGACACCTAGTGACGACTGTGGTACTGCACCCTGGTATAGTGTGGTGGCTAAGTAAACCATGCATGCCAACATTTTAGAAGAGTTAAGTGGGAGATTTCTAAAAAAAATAATCAGGATGTCCACATTGACTCCTACTGAAACAGAGGCAATTTCATGCAGGAGACAGCTGAAATAAGCAATTTTTGGCTTCAAACATCAGGAGTCTGCCTCCTGAATCGGATCTATTTGCATGTATGACTAAACCTATGGGACCTTGCAGTACTTCCTTAGATGTATTAGGAACAGGGCCATATTATAGCCTTGGAGCCCGCCTTAGCGAGCTATACCGGACATTAAAGGCCCGCTCCAGTGTTAAAGGCGAGGGCCTTTAACTAAGGAGCAGGACTTTAAAGGACAGTATAGCCTAGGTATGGAGGGCTATATTGCTATTAGAACATTCTGTGACTAGAGGGCAGAATGTTCTAATAAATAAAACAAAGGCCTCCTCAGGCTCCGTGGGGCCTTTGTTCACAGCAACAGTTATGAACAAAAACATTGAAATGTTGGCGCTCGGGCTTCTACTGGCTTCTACTGGCTTCACTCCTTTGTTTTCAATGGAGCTCCCAACATTCCTGTGTTCTAATTATCATTAGTTCATGCAATGCAGCAGAGCAAGACATCTTGCTGCACTGCATGAAAGGGAGACGGCAGGAATGTGCCACATCTATTAAGATATGAAGCATTCCTGATCTCTGCCTGCGCTGGCACACAAACTGCTGCCTGGCACCAACAGTGGCACCCTTGCACTGTGTTACAAAAGTGACTGCATTACAGGCAGGATTGTTTTTGTGCAGGAAAGGACACCCGGTGATTTTTACTCTTTTTACATATGTTGCAGAATGCAGCACACATACAAAGAAGAAAAAACAAGGAGAAATAAAGATATTTCTCCTAGTTAAACCTCCACTGGGAAGATGTAGCATTCTGACACATTGCCATATCTAACCAGTACTGGTAAATCGGGGAATGTTTCAGATTCCATGGGTGGATGCGTGGGAACACCCATGCTCCACCCTTGGAACGCCTCCCTGAGACAGAGTAACACAAGGAAGTGTTAGCACACCTGGTCATTAGTAAGTAAACTTACAAGGGGACGTGTATAGGCCGATGAACCTTTTGGATTGCATGGAGTATCCTAATCATGCAGTGATTAGTGGCATCAATAATCAATATAATCAATCAGTAACCACTAAAAATCATCAGTCAGTAAACAACTATAACCATCATTGCTTGAATAACCACAACTCAATAAAGCGTTTAACAATTTTAGTTCCCTATTGATTACAATTCTAGATTAACTCAAACTTTATTTAATCAGCTCAGAATTAGCTTATTAGCAACCTCCAATAACACAATCTAATCAAACCTTGTGAAAACATATGCCCGAATGCTTCAACATAAGTCTATAAAGATGAATAAAGCAGCATTCAACAGCAGAGTTCAGCATATTAGTCAGTCAATCATTTGTCACTGTCAACGTCGCCCGAAGGACCCTTAATTAACCCAGACTAGCATCGGCATGTGGGACTTCATGCAAAACAATTCAGAAAATATGAATTTGGAAAAACATCTAATTACGAGAAAAACTATAAAACAGCACAGTTGGTACTTAGAAGAAAAGGCCCAAAGTTAGTCAGGCACATTGTTATAGCTACCTATCCACGTAATGGATCAGCAACAAAGTCAGTCTTCGTCTTCAGGTCATCAACAGATCAGCAACGCATCAGGCTCTCAAGAGTATGAGCCCAATGACAGAATCTCGAACCGCGTCTCCTGACGTCATCAGTTCTTCCCTCGCATCTGAAAGTTTAGCCCGTTGTCTTGACTTTTTATTAGAGTTTTCCTGTCCATCCCCCTAATTCCTAATCGGTCAGGCAATAAGCAGATATGACTCAAACCTATAATATTAATTTTTCAAATCCATGACTTGTACTATTTCTTCTTTCTCATTTTACAGATTGCTCTCCTGTACGACGTCTTCATCATCCAGCTCTTCAGGTATCGAAAATGTTGCATGTGCCTCTTCATTCAGTGCTCTCATTGTTCAAGTCCTGGGAAAGTACATTTAACCTACTCTACACATAATTGTATCAAATTGACTTCATCATCTCCTGTCCATCGGTACATTGCAGAAAATTCTAGCTAAGCGATTTTAACATCGGGTGGCTCAAGGTTGGGTCATGCACCAGCTTCTCTGCAGTGCACTAGGAATTCAGGTTCTTGTGTGAAGCCTGGAAAAGACTAGGCCATAACCTCAGCTAAGTTAATTCTACAAATTAATGCAAAACATAGGTTATACATCTTACTATGACATATTACTAGATTATTCTTCACGCATTTTTAGTTATTTTAGTACAACTTCGTGTAAGTGGCTGCCACACCCCGTGTGCACATTTTCAAACGTGCACTTTATTTTTCTCCAATAAAATTCTCTACGAACTTTTCATTAATGAAAACACATGAACATTCATTAATAATTTCTATTTAGCATACCTGCATCAACAGTCCCTCCTCTGATGACTAAATATGTCATCACACCTTTCTTTACCCACATTTCACAATTCTGTCTCAGCTGTATTTTGTCTCCTTCTCAAAACCTCCCTATAAATTCTTTCCCTTTTTTGTTTTTCCCTCCTCTTTATTGTTTCTAGATCGTTTCAATTTTATTTTTTGACATAATTTACATGAGCCCCATAATCCTAATATGCAAGCAATCACAATTAATATTCCCTGTATGATTTTTAATAATACCCCATTCCAAATTTGACTAAGGCAATTACCCACTGAAGCAAATCCTTTTCCAACCTTCTCCCAAACACCTGGTTCTTTCAATTCTTTCAAATCCTTACTTGAGTTAGTCAAGTTAGTAAGTAAGTCTCTTATCTCTTTACTATTATTAGGTATGCAAGAGCAGCAATGCCTAGAATTAATCTTACAGACTGCCATATTTTGCTAAAAGAATGTCTAAAGCAAGCCTATTTTGAAGCGTCATAGCTCTATCCGTGGCTAATTCAGTGTCTAACAGGAGTATTGCCCCTGTAAAATTCATCAGCATGTTATCCACAATAGTAGACAACTTTCGTATCTTGATTGAATTTAAAATGACTCCCACTGAAGGACTCACTGCACCAAAGATATCTCCCACAATTGCAGAAGAGGTTTCCCTCCTCTGTCGCTTAAGATGTAATTCGGTCAATTTCGGAAATTTCTTTAAGTTGTCTATCTGGTATATTTTAGGGAAAACTATCCCCAAGTAACATGTCCCATACCATCCTCTAGGAGGACGGTAATAAGCATTGAGTCCACAAATATAGATTCCAGGAATCGCAGGGTCCTGACCATTCAGCATAAAAGTCCATTTACTCTTAAACAAAAACACATGCCTACATTCACTTGTTCCCACAAATAAAGTGCCAGTGCGTGATTTTGGCCTATATATACAAAGCTTCCCTACGTGTAATGCATCCAATGCTATTTTCCCTTGCATTTTAATAGCAGTGTAAGCATAATCATTCTTGTAAGTTATTTTCTCTAACCCAGTTTCTAACTTTTCTTTCAGTGCTTTTCTCCTATCATCAGCATGCCCTATAAAGCTGTTTTCTAAAGGTGTAAGCAAGCATGTAAGATTATTGCAATGAGCATAGGCAGACCCAAATGTTAGGGTTCACTCAAAGAACACTCTAACCAGCACTATGTCATGTTCTCTAGCTATCCTACTCAGATATCTAATAATAGGAACAAATGAAAACACTACATCGTAGTTAGAATAAAAATACTGTCTGTACTTCTGGTTATAGAATCTTGTTAGTAGCAAACTACAGCTTATTCCATAGGTTAAGGGAAGACTATGGTACTTAACTCCTTCCTCCACTGATGAAGGAATTTGCGTACACAGAAGACAATTCCTGGCATCCATTATTTCAACATAATCACTCAACAAATGATAGAAACATTAGAAGAAAGCTCTCCTTGAGCATTAATATAGTCATGCAAATACTTCTCATCTAGCTTAAACCTCTCTAAAGCTGTTAGTGTAGTCATTTCAGGAGCAAGAGTAATAGTAGCTCTTTTCATATCATGAACATACATTCCCACAATGATTATTATAAACATTATTCCACACACAACTGCCAATCCAACACTCATGTATTTACAGCGCCTAATGTTTCTATCTCGATCATTTACCTCAGCCATGACCTGTAAAGAATCAGAAAGCAGAAGTAACTCTTAGATAAAGTGCAGTAAAAATAAAAAAATAAGGGAAAAAAAAATATTTTCTCACAGTTCAGTTTCACATCCAGGAACTCCTTCTCCTTTGTCAACATCGATTAGCAGCTTGTCACATCTGGTTTTTCAATTGTCAAATCAGTTAACAATGTCTCTTTCGGTTTTATTTTCAACAGTTTTTATTTTTTATTTTTCAGATTAGCTCAACAATTCAGCTTCTCGATCACCTTCGGGTTTCATCAAAATACTGACTCGGAACTTCTCTATCAAAGCAAAAAGATATAAACTTGTGTTACCATTCATTGGTAGTTGCATATGCCCATTCAGGACCTGCATAGTTTCGACTTGCTATTCTCTTTCTTTTCAACCTTCAGTCACCACTTAATTCTCCTTCACTTAATTCTTCCCTTCTTGTAGTGTCCACTTCTTCTTCTATTGTTTCATTTATGACAAGTTCCTTCTTTTTCCCAATCTGGAATTCAGGCCAACTATCTCCCTTTCTTGTTCCTTCTATCAATATTCTTCTCAAGATTGGACTCTTTTCTTTCTCTTTCTCTATGGTGTTTTCTCTTGCTGGACCTGCAACGGGTTCCAGAGGAGTCAGATCACTTTGACTTTGATCCGTCTCAACTCTTTCCCCCTCTTGGTCTGGCTTTTGCTTTGTTTGCTTTTCAGCTCCGTCTGCTTCTGGGAGAATCTCTGTTGAGCTAGGCTCCCCTGTGATATCCGTTGATATTGGTTCTTGCACATCCTCCTGTAATTCTTCACTCTTGTCTCTTACAGGGGTAATGGAACCATCTTCCGCGAGCTCTGGTTCAACTTCAGGCTCTATTGGCTCTTTTTCTGGCTCAGGTGCGGCGACCTGTTTCCCTGTTGTTGGTGCTCTCAACAACACTTCTTTATCACTCTCTTTGTATGACTTGCGTGTATCCAGTTCGAAAGTCCTGCACACTTCACAGCTGTTGTAGTTATTAGCGCCACCTGGTAGGGACCCCTCCAACGCAGTTCCAGAAAGGTCTTGCGTACGTGCTTTTTGACAATGACCCAGTCTCTGGCTCTCAGATTGTGATCTGGATTGTGGATGGGTGGCAGGGTGGTGGCTTTCACCTGCTGAGAGAAAGAGCGAACCACATCAGCCAGACCCTTGAAGTAGTCCATCACCATATCATCTGTAATATTGACAAGTGCATTGGCTGGAACTGCTGGTAATCTCATTGCTCTGCCCATGAGGATTTCATGAGGCGATAGCCCTGTCTTCCTGTCAGGTGTATTTCTCAATGACATCAACACCAAAGGTAATGCATCTGTCCATTTCATATTTTTAGCTTTACACATCTTGGCGATTCTTGATTTCAAGGTACCATTCATCTGTTCCACTAGTCCTGATGCTTCAGGCCGATAGCTTCAGTGCAACTTCTGCTCGATGCTTAGTGCTGCACATAAGAGTTTAATCACCTCGTTATTGTAGTAAGTTCCCCTATCTGATTCTAAAGAGATCAGAAACCCGAAACGTGGTATCAACTCCCTAAGCAACAGCTTCGCCTCTGTGAGACTGTCATTTCTTCTGGTGGGCTATGCTTCGATCCAGTGACTAAAGACACACAAAATCACCAACACGTACTTCAAATCTCCACACGCAGGCATTTCAATGAAATCTAGTTGCATTCTGCTGAATGGACCTTCTACTCTTTCAGTGTGGCTCAAATTCACCACTGTCCCTTTTACCACGTTTAGTTGCTGACAAACTATACAGCGATGACATACTGCCTTTGCTGCCTGCCTGAATTTAGGGTTAAACCAATCAATTTTAAACAATCTAACCATGGTATCCCTCCCAATATGTGCATGTCAGTGGTAGTAACGGGCCATTTGGGACAATACATTATTGGGCAGAACCATTTCACCTTCTTCCCAAACCCAAATGTCATCAGGTCTTTGGACACATTTGTATTTTACCCAGAGTTGTTTTTTCTTCCTTGTCACCGTTACTCTGCAATGTTTTCAACTCTTCCAAGGTATCGATGACTTTCCATGCAAAACTTGTACATGTCATCTTCTGTCATCAATTCCCACTTGTCTTTAAACGATGTACAATTCAATGCACAAAACCTTGCGACTTGATCTGCATACCCATTTTCCAATGAGATGTAATCCTGTGCCTTTTGATGTGCATACCACAGAAATTTCTTCAGGTAACTGTATTGCATACAACAACTCTTTTATCTTATCGCCATTTCTCACTGGTGTACCAGTAGAGGTCAGAAAACCTCTTTGCGACCACAATTGACCAAAATCATGGACAATTCCAAATCCATATTGGCTGTCAGTATAGATTGTGACTCTCAGTCTTGCAGAAACATGGCATGCCCTAGTAAGAGCTACCAATTCTGTTACCTGTGCAGAATGTATACCTCAAAGCCAAGAAGCTTCTACTGTGCCTGTGATTGTACATACAGCATATCCTGCTCTCAGTGTCCCTGTACCATCTCTGAGACATGAGCCATCAACAAAAACAATTTGATTGTTTTCTTCTAATCATGTATCTCTGATATCAGGCCTTGGTTTTGTACACAATTCGGTTACCTCAAGACAATCATGTTCGATGTCTTCCTCTTTTTCAATTTCAACAGTATCACTTGGAAGTAATGTCACATTCGGAGCACCTAATATGCTTGTCTCATACCTTGTCAGTCTTGCACCAGTCAAATACTGTGTTTTCATCCTTGTCAGTAAAATCCTAACAGAGTGTGGTACCATTACCATCCAAGGGTATCCCAAGGGTATCCCATCACTCCTCCCTCACATTGAGAAAGACCTTGACCAACTGCGGCAACTGCACGCAGACAACCTGGTAAAGCTGCTCCGACTGGGTCCAAGGTAGCTGAAAAATAGGCTACTGGGCGATAAGCACCTCCATGGATCTGTGTCAAAACAGACAAAGAACAAGCATCACGTTTATGACAAAACAATGTGATTGGCTTTGTGTAATCAGGCATTCCCAACGCTGGAGCTCTGCACAAACTCTCTCTCATCTCAGTGAATGCTTTCATCTGATCCTCATCTAATGTAATGGGGTCACTAACTTTCTTATGTGTCAGTTGCTGCAATGGTTTAGCAATCTCAGCAAAATTTGGAATCCACTGTCGACAATAACCTACCATTCCCAGAAACATTCTGACATCTCTCTGTGAAGTTTGAAGACTTCTCTGTAGTATCATGGTAATCCTCTCTCTGGAGATTCTCCTTGACCCTTTCTCAATCTGATGTCCCAAGTATTTCACTGATTTCTGACAATACTGTAATTTCAAAGGTGACACCTTATGTCCGAACTTTCCCAAACGATTTAACAGGGCAATCGAATCATACTTACCCTTGTCCCTTGTCCCTTGTCTAGGATGCAATTAGCAAGCGATCAATGTACTGCACTGGAGTCGATTGGTACCGTAGTTCCAATGACTCCAAATTATTTTTCAGAATCTGATTGAACAGAGACGGTGACTCCCTATACCCTTGTAGAAGTCAGCATCAGCTGTAGACTCTGTCTAGGAATTTGAAACTAAAAAGAAACTGACTATCCTCATGAAGAGGCACAGAAAAGAAAGCTTGTGACAAATCAACCACTTTGAACCACTCTGCATCGCATGGAATCTGAAACAGTATCACTGCTGGGTTTGGCACTACAGGACAACACTTGACCAATGTGTCATTCACTTTTCGCAAATCCTACACAATGCACACTTTTCCACACAGCTTCTTTAAGCCCATTATCGGTGAATTTCATGGACTGCTCAACACTTCTTTCAAAACGCCTTGTTTGAGAAAATCTCCAATTATCTGCACCACATTTTTATCAGTACATCTTGTGCCATATTATACTGTGGAAGCTGTAGAAACACTACATTTGGCTTCAAAGTGATCTTAATCGGTTCCACTCCCTTGATCAAACCCACTTATTTACCTGTCAGATCCCACACATTTTCCTGTACTGTTCCCTGCAAGTCTGCATGCAATTCTTTCATAGTAATCATCGGAAAAAACTCAATCAATGGGTATTCCTCATTAATATTGTGTCATTTGCTGTTTCAGATGTCTGTTCTTTCTCATCATCACTATTAGTCTGAACCTCTATTCCAGCAGTCGAACAACTAATGGAGCATTTTGTCTTACACAGTAAGGGGCATATTTATACTCTGTTTGCACCGAATTAGCGTCATTTTTTTTACTCTAATTCGGTGCAAAACTAACTCCATGTCTAGCACAAAATTTACAGAGTTAAAGTAATTTTTGGGAAGTGGAAACCTACCTTGCCTTAATGAGATGCAAGGTAGGTCGTTCTCGTGCAAAAAATGACTCTATGGCCTTAACACCATATTTATACTCCAGTGCAAAAATGGTGCACAGGAGGTGTCAAAAAATGGGACAAAGCTTGCTTTGCCCCGTTTTCTAACTCCTGGGTCAGGGCAAGTATTAGGGGACCTGCGGGCCTATTTCCATGGTGGAACACCATTGAATAAGCCCCCAGGTGTCCTCCTCAGGCCCCAGGGGCACCCCCACCCACACCAGAGTGACTGCAGAGGATGGGAGACCCCATCCCAGGTAAGCACAGATAAGTACAGGTAAGTATTGCATTTTATTTTTTAAAGTGCCATAGGGGGCCCTGTAATGGGCCCCCATACATGGCACAGGGCATGTCCCCTGTGCTTGCCATTGGGGTGGTGGGCATGACTCCTGTCTTTTCTAAGGCAAGAGTCATGTGGCATGGTAGGTTTAGCACCATAAAATGATGCTAATCTGGTTAGAGTCATTTTTTTACTCTAACCTGCCTAAAGTCATTCTTCTATACTGGTAGCCCTACCTGACTAAAGTCATTTATTTTACTCTAGCCTACCCTTTGCACTGGCTTGCACCATTCCATAAATATGGTGCCTGGCTGGTGCACAGAAATGGTGCAAGCCGGTGCTAAACTTTTTGGTGCAAAACTACTTTAGTGCAGTTTTGCACCTAAGTCCCTTCCCAGTAGGGATACTGGACTTGAGTCACAGACTACAAACCTATGCAGTCCCTGGTAGTTGCCAATCTCAACCTGCACTGGGTCTGTGGTCGGATTTGTCAACTGTCTGTTTTCTACCCCCACAACCTGAGCTGTTCTCTCTGAACGAGTTAAGTTCGGAACGTCTGCACTTCTCACTGTAGAGCGTGTAGCTCCTGTGTCCACTAAGAAGGAGACTCTGTGACCCATCACTTTTCCCTTTACAAAAGGTCCTCTTTGAGCTACCTCTAAGGACGCTGCAAGCATACATGGCTCTTCATCCGAACTCATACTCATCCATTCATCGTTTATTTCATTCTCACTGTGTAATGGGAATTGCTGCACTGTGTCATGATGTAGGAAAGTACCATCTTGCCTGGCATGTTACCCCCATTTTTACTGTATGTATGTTTGTTTTTGCCTATGTGTCACTGGAATCCTACTAGCCAGTACCCCAGTGCTCATAAAGTATGCCCTGTATGTGTTCCCTGTGTGGTGCCTAACTGTATCACTGAGGCTCTGCTAACCAGAACCTCAGTGTTTATGCTCTCTCAGCTTTTAAAACTGTCACTGCAGGCTAGTGACTAATTTTAACAATTCTGATTGGCACACCAGAACACCCTTATAATTCTCTAGTATATGGTACCTAGGTACCCAGGGTATTGGGGTTCTAGGAGATCCCTATGGGCTGCATTATTTCTTTTGCCACCCATAGGGAGCACAGACAATTCTTACACAGGACTGCCACTGCAGCCTGAGTGAAATGACGTCCACATTAGTTCACAGCCATTTTACACTGCACTTAAGTAACTTATAAGTCACCTATATGTCTAATTCTCACTTGGTGAAGGTTAGGTGCAAAGTTACTTAGTGTGTGGGTACCCTGGCATTAGCCAGGGTCCCCCCACATTGTTCAGGGCAAATTCCCCGGACTTTGTGAGTGCGGGGACACCATTACACGCATGCACTACATATAGGTCAATACCTAAGTCTAGCGTCACCATGGTAACTCCGAACATGGCCATGTAACATGTCTAGGATCATGGAATTGTCACCCCAATACCATTCTGGGATTGGGGGGACAATTCCATGCATCCCCAGGTCTCCAGCATAGAGCTTGGGTACTGCCAAACTAACTTTCCGGGGTCTCCTCTGCAGCTACCGCTGCTGCCAACCCCTCAGACAGGTTTCTGCCCCCCCGGGGGCCTGGGCGCCTGGTCCCAAGAAGGCAGAACAAAGGATTTCCTCTGAGAGAGGGTGTTACACCCTCTCCCTTTGGAAATAGGTGTGAAGGGTCTGGGAGGAGTAGCCTCTCCTGGCCTCTGGAAATGCTTTGAAGGGCACAGATGGTGCCCTCCTTGCATAAGCCAGTCTACACCAGTTCAGGGATCACCCCAGACCTGCTCTAGTGCGAAACTGGACAAAGAAAAGGGGACTGACCACTCCCCTGAACAGCACCTCCCAGGGGAGGTGCCCAGAGCTCCTCCAGTGTGTCCCAGTGTGTCCCAGGCCATCTTGGATGCAGAGGTGTGAGGATACAATGGACAGCTCTGAGTGGCCAGTGCCAGCAGGTGACGTCAGAGACCCCTTCTGAGAGGGGCTTACCTTTCTCTGTAGCCAATCCTCCTCTGTGGGCTATTTAGGGTCTCTCCTGTGGGCATCTCACCAGATAACGAACGCAAGAGCTCATCAGAGTTCCCCTGCACTTTCCTCTCTGACTTCTGCCAAGGATCAACCGCTGTCTGCATTGTAGCGCCTCATCCTGCCGGCTTTCTCGACTGTTTCCTGGTGGTGCATGCTCTGAGGGTTGTCTGCCTTCACCCTGCACTGGAAGCCAAGAAGAAATCTCCCGTGGGTTGACGGAATCTTCGCTGTGCCAACGCAGGCACCAAACCTCTGCATCACCAGTCCTCTGGGTACCCTCTCATCCTGACGAGCGTGGTCCCTGGAACACAGGAGCTGGGTCCAAGTGTCTTCGACAGTCCAGTGGCCCTTCTGTCCAAATTTGATGGAGGTAAGTCCTTGCCTCCCCACACCAGACAATAAACCTGTGTACTGTGTGAAATGCAGCTGTTTGGGCTTCTGTGCACTTTTGCAAGACTTCCTTTGTGCACAGCGTAGCCCAGGTCCCCAGCACTTCGTCCTGCATTGCCCAGCTCGCTGAGTTGGACTCCGACATCGTGGGACCCTCCTTTGTTGCTCTGAGTTGACCATCATCCTCAGATCTTCTAAGTGCCTGTTGAGGTGCTTCTGTGGGTGCTGCCTGCTTCTGCATGGGCTCTCTGTGTTGCTGAGTTCCCCTTCTGTCTCCTCCTTCAAGGGGCGACCTCCTGGTCCTTCCTGGGCCCTGGCAGCACCCAAAATCTTCAACGGCAACTCTTGCAGCTAGCAAGGCTTGTTTGCAGTATTTCTGCATGGAAACAACTCTGCATTCTCCAGCACGTCGTGGGACATCTTCTGACCAAAGGAAAAGTTCCTGGCACCTTCCATTGTTGCAGAATCTTTGGCTTCTTCCACCCAGAGGCTGACCTTTTGGACCTTCATCCGGGGTTTAGTGGGCTCCTGTTCCCGCTGGACACTTGCGTGACTCTTGGGCTTGGGCTTGGTCCCCTTACTTTACAGGTCCTCAGGTCCAGGAATCCGTCTTCAGTGCTTTGCAGTCAGTTGTTGTTCTTGCAGAATCCCCAGAATCCTGCTAGCCAGGACCCCAGTGCTCATAGTTTGTGGTCTGAATGTGTATACCTGTGTAGTGATTAACCGTGTCACTGAGGCTCTTGCTTTAAATTTGTCACTAAAGGCTAATTACCACTTTTACCAATTTCATTTGGCGCACTGGAACACCCTTATAATTCCCTAGTAAATGGTACTTAGGTACCCAGGGTATTGGGGTTCCACGAGATCCCTATGGGCTGCAGCATTTCTTTTGCCACCCATAGGGAGCTCAGACAAACCTTTACACAGGACTGCCACTGCAGCCTGTGTGAATCCAGAGGTGTGAGGGCACTCTGGAGGCCTCTGAGTGGCAAGTGCCAACAGGTGATGTCAGAGACCCCTCCAGATGGGTGTTTACCTGACTAGGTGGCCATTCCTCCTCTGAGGCCTATTTAGGGTCTCTCCAGTGGGCTTTTCCTCGGATGACGACTTGCAAGAATTCACCAGAGTTCCTCTGCACCTCACTCTTCGACTTCTGCCAAGGATCGACCACTGACTGCTCCAGGACGCCTGCAAAACTGCAACAAAGTAGCAAGAAGACTACCAGCGACATTGTAGCGCCTAATCCTGCAGGCTTTCTTGACTGTTTCCTGGTGGTGCATGCTCTGGGGGATGCCTGCCTTCATCCTGCACTGGAAGCCGCAAAGAAATCTCCTGTGGGTTGACGGAATCTTCCACCTGCTCCAGCAGGCACCAAACTTCAGCGTCACCAGTACTCTGGGACCCCTCTAATCCTGATGAGCATGGCCCCTGGAACACAGGTTGTGGACCCAAGTGACTCAGACTGTCCAGTGGTCCAACTGTCCAAATTTGGAGGAGGTAAGTCCTTTGCTCCCCTCTCCAGACAGTAATCCTGTGCACAGCGTGAACTGCAGCTACAAGGGCTTCTGTGCACATTTCCACAAAATCCTTCATGCACAGCCAAGCCTAGGTCCCCAGCACTCTGTCCTGTGATGCTCAACTCCCTGAGTTGATCTCTAATGTTGTGGGACCCTCTTTTGCAGTGTTGAGACGACTGCAGTGTTCAGACATCTTGAACCTGTGTTCAGGTGCTTCTGCGGGTGCTACCTTCTTGTGCGTGGGCTCTCTACATTGCTGAGGGCCTCCTCTGTCTCCTCTCCCAGGTGGCGACATCCTGGTACTTCCGTGGCCAGGGCAGCACCCTTTTTCTTCAACCGTGACTCTTGCAGCTAGCAAGGCTTGTTTGTGATGTTTTGCTAAGGAAACAAGTCTGCGTCCTCCAGCACTCTGTGGGACATCTTCTACATGAAGGAGTCATTCCTAGCATCTTTCGATGTTGCAGAATCTTCAGCTTCTTCCATCCAGAGGCAGCCATTTTGCACCTTAATCTGGGGTTTAGTGTGCTCCTGCCCCCCCTGGATTTTTTCACGACTCATAGACTTGGTCCCTGTCCTTTACAGGTCCTCAGGTCCAGGAATCCTTCTTCAGTGCTTTGTAGTCTGTTGTGGTCTTTACAAAATCCTCTATCACATCTTTAGTGTGTTTCTGGGGAAATAGTAGTACGTTACTCCTACTTTCCAGGGTCTTGGGGTGGAGTATCTTGGACACCCTTAGGGGAATATTTATACTCTGTTTACGCCGAAATTTTTGACGCACATTCGTCGCAAACTGTGCACCATATTTATACTTTGACAGCTGACCCCGTGGACGTCAAAAATCCTCTCTGTGCGTAATTTTTGGATGCGGGAAACCGCCTTGCATTAATGACATGCAAGGTAAGCGTTCCCGTCCAAAAAAGTACTTTAAGGCCTGTGCGCCTTATTTATACTCCTGTGTAATTTTGACACACAGGAGGGGGCTGTGCGCCGTATTTTAATGCCTGGGTGAGGGCAGGCGTTAAGGGACCTGTGGGCTCACTTCCATGGTCTCAGACCATGGACATAGTCCAGAGGTGCCCTTCCCTGCCCCCAGGGACACCCCTGTCACCCCAACCCACCCCTGGAGGACACCCATGGATGGGGGGTACAGGTAAGTACATGTAAGTTGAGGTAGGTGTTTGTTTTTTTACGTGGCATAGAGGGGCCTAATTTGGGCCCCCCTACATGCCACTGTGCCCAATGGCCATGCCCAGGGGACTGAAGTCCCCTGGGCATGGCCATTGGGCAAGGGGGCATGACTCCTGTCTTTGCTAAGACAGGAGTCATTTCAATTGGCGGTTGTGCGTCAAAAAATGGCGCAAGTCCGATTTGAGCCATGATTTTTGCCTCAAACCTGACTTGCACCATTTTTTGACGCACAACCCCCATTTTCCCCTACGCCAGTGCTACCTGGTTTGAGCCATTTTTTTTACTCTGACCAGCCTGCAGCGCCAGCTAACGTCAATCCTTAAATAAGGCGCTCGCATGGCAAGTAGGAATGGCGTTAGCCGGCAGTACATTTTTGGACTCAAACCAGCGCCGGCGCTGGTCTGCGTCAAAAAGTATAAATATAGGCCTTAGTGTTTTCTTACACTCCCAGCGGCCCTCTACACACTACACTAGCCTAGGGATCCATTTGTGGTTCGCATTCCACTTTCTTAGTATATGGTTTGTGTTGCCCCTCGGCCTATTGCATCCTATTGTATTCTACAGTGTTTGCACTACTTTCTGACTGTGTTACTTACCTGATTTTTGTTTGTGTGTATATTTTGTGTATTTTACTTACCTCCTAAGGGAGTATATCCTCTGAGATATTTTTGGCACATTGTCACTAAAATAAAGTACCTTTATTTTTAGTAACACTAAGGGGCATATTTATACTCCGTTTGCGCCGAATTTGCGTCGTTTTTTTCGACGCAAATTCGACGCAAAACTAACTCCATATTTATACTTTGGCGTTAGACGCGTCTACCGCCAAAGTTCATGGAGTTAGCGTAATTTTTTTGCGTGAACACCTTCCTTGCGTTAATGATATGCAAGGTAGGCGTTCCTGTCTTAAAAAATGACTCCGATGCATATGCGTCGTATTTATACTCCCGGGCAAAAATGACGCCCGGGAGTGGGCGGGTCTAAAAAACCCGCATTAGCGCCGGATTTTAACACCTGGGTCAGGGCAGGCGTTAAGGGACCTGTGGGCTCAGAATGAGCACAGAGGTGCCCTCCCCTGCCCCCAGAGACACCCCCTGCCACCCTTGCCCACCCCAGGAGGACACCCGAGGATGGAGGGACCCACCCCAGGGACATTAAGGTAAGTTCAGGTAAGTATTTTTATTTTTATTTTTTTGGGGGCATAGGGGGGCCTGATTTGTGCCCCCCTACATGCCACTATGCCCAATGGCCATGCCCAGGGGACATAAGTCCCCTGGGCATGGCCATTGGGCAAGGGGGCATGACTCCTGTCTTTGCTAAGACAGGAGTCATTTCAATGGGGGTCGGGCGTCGTAAAAAAATGGCGCAAAACAGGTTGAGGCGATTTTTTTGCCTCAGCCTGACTTGCACCATTTTAGGACGCCCATACTCCATTTTCCCCCTACGCCGGCGCTGCCTGGTGTACGTCGTTTTTTTCCACGCACACCAGGCAGCGCCGGCGGCTAACGCCGGCTAACGTCATTGAATAAATACGGCGCCCGCATGGCGCTTCAGAATGGCGTTAGCCGGCGCTAATTTTTTTGACGCAAAACTGCGTTAGCGCAGTTTTGCATCAAAAAGTATAAATATGGCCCTGAGTATTGTCTTTCTTATGATATAGTACCTATGTGATATAAGTGGTATAGTAGGAGCTTTGCATGTCTAAGCTGCTACAACACTACTACTCTACTAATAAGGGATAACTGGACCTGGCACAAGGTGTAAGCACCTTTGGTACCCACTGTAAGCCAGGCCAGCCTCCCACAGGAGCATACTGAGTAAGGGGTGCAATGGCTTCCATATCTTTAACCATTGGTACTTCTCTCCAGGATATAATGAAAACAGCTGAATGGTCATCAGATTCAACTTTTAAATTATTCTATTATAAGCCATTGATGGATATGGCCTCTGTGGTAATTAATCAGCTTTAAACTAGCGTAATCTGAGCCGCAATTTGGCGTGGGTAGCACCATCATCATCAATTTTGTGTTGATCAGTTAATTAAAACCATTACAAAATAAAATTAAGAAAACACTGTTTAAATAATAAAGAAAACTAAACAAAAGCAATTAAAATAAGCTAAGTGTTGTCTCAATTTGCAGTCAGGGGCACTTACGCACATTTAAACCCTTGTGTGCCCTGCTATGTGCCCCAACTGACTGGGCTACCAGCAGCCTAAAAGCTGTCACATGTTTTGCACTCTTGCCAGGGCCCAGGGCGCTGAGTGTGAAAAACAAATATTGGATACCTCCATACAGGACCGCTCCCCCTGAGCCAAAGGTTCTGGAATTACTTGCGGTCTTCTTTCAGCTACTAGTTTGGGACAGCAGCACAGAAGGTGTAGCTAGCTTTCTTGATGGTAAGAACTGATCCTACAGGCACTTTTTTGCCTGTGTGCAGGCCAGGAAGGATTGACGTCCTTAATTGGGAGGACTAGTTCTCGCATGCACAGGATCTGATGTCGCATTCCTGCATTTATTGCTTCTAGGAGGTATGGTTGAGGGGCTCCGATCAAATCGGAATCATTTAGCACTGGCACTGTTGTTGGTGATTTCATTGTTTGGATGTTGAGTACTCTTGAGAGTTCCTGTGCTCTTCTATTAATTGATGTTTTTCAAGCATTGTAGGTCATCGTGTCTGCCGAATGAATGGAGTTGCCCGTTTCAAAGGTCATCTGTGCTATGCTTAAATGTGTGTGTCACGAGTTGCTGGGAGTTTCGAAAATCGTTCTCAAGTGCTATTTTAGAGTTAGCGAATTGGGCTTCCTGAGACTGATATTTCAGGATGGCGGCTTGACAGTCTATCTGCTGTGACGTAAGGCCCATTTCCAATGTGAGCCTGGTGCGAAGGGTACAATTTGGTTGTTGCTAAATTTTTAAGTATGCTCTGCAAGGAGCTTGTTCTATGGTGGATTCCAAGGACCCCGGAAATGGCAGGTGGCCATATTGCAGAGCAGGAAGTAAGGTTGCATTTATTACCCTCAGTATTGGAGCAGCCGAGGTGCTTCTAAGTTGGTTATTCAATTTGGCGAGTCTATATGTGATGGCAGCAGCCTTTTGTCTGATTGCACTTTTCTGTGCCCCTACCGTATGATTTTCTGTGAACCACACCCCCAAGTAGTTATATTTCCTGGCTGTGCGGATGATCTGGTTTCCCAGTTGCCAGGTTATGATTTTTGTGTTCTTGTACCTTCCGAATATAAGGACTTTTGCTTTTTCCTGATTGACCTGCAACTGATTAGACTTGTTAAAAGTGTTCAGGGCATTTAGAGCTCACTGTAGTCCAATTTTTGCGCAGTCCACTATCACAATGTCATCAGTATACTGGATGATTTGGAGTCTTGTAAGGCCAATCTTGGGTAAGACCAAACTGCTGGCCTTCAGATATTTCTCCAAGTCTGCAGAATACAAATTGAACAAAGGTGGGGCCAAAATGCATCCCTGCTTTAGGCCTGTTTCCCGTGATAGTGACCCTGGCCCTGTAAGCACCCGGACCCAAGTGTGGGAGTACAGTGAAATTATGGCTTTTAAGAAATGTGTGGGAATGTCCCATAATGAAAGCTTCTTCCACAGAATTTCATGATCTACCCTGTTGAAGGCCGCACTGTAATCAGCAAAGCAGTAAAATAGCGGCTGATGGGTGGTGTTGGCTGCTTGGTGTTGTACATATGCTAGTGCCATGATGTTGTCCAATGTTGAGGCCCCTGATCTGAAGCTGGATCGGAAAAATGGCTGGATTTGACACTCCTGTACCCAGGCTTCCAGTTGGTCCAACAGCAGTCGTGCATACATTTTTGCCTCCATGTCCAGGAGAGCGATTAATCGATTATTTGTGGCTACTGAGCGATCCCCCTTTTTATAGATTGGGCACAGTTTTGACCCTCTCCAGGATTCCAGGATAGTGGGCAGGTGATAAGCGATGTTAAAAATCTGTGACAGCCTCTCAGCCCAGTCTGATGGAGAGCATTTGAACAGAGAAGCAGGTAATCTGTTAGGTCCTGGGGCGCCATCCTTTCTAGTCCTCTTTATGACATTCTCTGTCATACCAATGGAGAAAAGAGTCAAAACCGTGACTTTTATATCATGCGCTGCGGCTAGCTGATCTACTTCTCTCTCTTGTTGTTTTTTGGCCCTAGAAAAGGAGTTATCACTTTGAGGAATGGATGGACACTGAATCGTGTCCCGGCTATTACTGGCAAAGTCTAGACATAGAATGAAAAATTTGTTAGCTCACGCACCAAGAATTTTCAAATCCATTAAGGACACGGAGGCAAGGATTATCCATTCAAGGTTTCTGTGATTTATGATAATAATGATAGAAGATATAACTGTAATTGTTTATATTAAGTATCATGCTTAATGGTTTCAGGTTTATTGTTATTATGTTCATACTGAATTTGCCCACCCATGATTGGAATTAATTGACGTCTACATGCTTATTAACATCCTATCTGTGTTTAGGTGCTGATTGAAAACCGGAATAAGAGGAGATTCCCAGGATTTCTCGTGTGGACATGATGGCTTCAACAAGGCCATCGCTGCTCCATGGAAGATTGTCAGTTTCAACATCACATATCCAGTGTTTACAGTTGTGTTTGAAAAAGTTTATGGACTGAGGGGCATATTCATACTCTGTTTGCACTGAATGTCCATCAAAAATTATGATGCACATTCTGCGCAAACCTTGCCCCATATTTAAACTATGACACCCGACCCTGCAGACGTCGCAAAACCTCCGTGTGCATCATTTTTTGGATGCGGGAAACCGCCTTGCGTTAATGACATGTAAGGTAGGCGTTCCCGTCCAAAAAATTACTTTAAGGCCTGTGCGCCTTATTTATACTCCTGTGTCATTTTGACAGACAGGAGGGGGCGGGCCGTAAAAAACAGCACACAGCCTGATGTGCGCCCTTTTTTAACGCCTGGGTGAGGGCAGGCGTTAAGGGACCTGTGGTCTCACTTCCATGGTCTCAGACCATGGAAGCAGTCCAGAGGTGCCCTTACCTGCCCCCAGGGACACCCCCTGCCACCCTCGCCCACCCCAGGAGGACACCCATGGATGGGGGGCCCATCCCAGGTAAGTACAGGTAAGTTGAGGTAAGTATTATTTTTTTATTTTTTTAAAGTGGCATAGGGGGGCCTAATTTGAGATCCCCTACATGCCACTGTGATCAATGGCCATTCCTAGGGGACAGATGGCCATTGGGCAAGGGAACATGACTCCTGTCTTTGCTAAGACAGGAGTCATTTCAGTTGGGGTTGTGCGTCAAAAAATGGTGCAGTCTGAGACATAATTTTTGACTCAAACATGACTTGCACCATTTTCTGATGCACAACCCCTGTTTTCCCCTACGCTGGCGCTGCCTGGTTTGAGTCATTTTTTTTTACTCTGACCAGCCCGTGGCGCCGGCTAACGTCAATCCTTAAATAGGGCGCCCGCATGGCGCTTAGGGAAGGCGGTAAAATGTTTTGCACAAATCAGCGCCGGCGCTGGTTTGCATCAAAAAGTATAAATATGGCCCTGAGTCTCTGCAAAGAAAGAGGAAGTTATGTGGGTGTCTTGTGTATTTGACGGGTTAGCTTGTACAGGATTGGTGGTTTGACCAAGAGCATAATGGGATATGTAGTCAATATGTTTTATGCTGTTATATGTTTGAACTATTTTTATTGGCTGCTGTAAAAAGAGTAGTAAAGAAACAAAAGCATAATCCTCGCCTCCTTGTCCTTAATAGAATTGAAAATTCTTGGCGCGTAAGCTAGCAAATATTTCAGTCCTTTAAGAAGATTCCTCAGGAGGAACACATTGCAGCAGGAAGGCAGCACAGTGAATATGCAGACAACTGCTGCTGCTGAACGGTACTTTTTGTTTAGACAGGCCCTTTGTGGCTGGGGCAGTGGAGCTCAGGCAGTCCTCTAGAGCTGGGGCTGCTCTTTTGAAAGTCGGACGGCCCTTTGCTGCTGGGACTGCGTTGGAAAGTCCCTGCGACCATCTTGCAGGCAACGGATTTTAAACCCTGCCTAGGAAACTGTGGAGCTGTTAGTAGGATTCTCCCTTTAAAGTTGGTGTTTCTATTGGTCGCCTGAAGTCAAGGTAGAGCACCCTGTTGTCACTAGATGGTAAAGTTACCTTCTACATCATTACCAACGCTTTTATCATTACAGTGGAAAGGACTGATAAATGTGCAATGCCTTGAGACTGCTCCTATTGTTTAAAAGTCATAACTCTTGTGTGCCTATTTGTGTGGTACTTTGCATAAGTGTTGCTCCCATCACTTGGTGCACTGAACTAAAATGCAATATTCAAAGAACCTTGCGAGGGCTCATGCCTTGAAAGTGCTCAGTGTAATTTAATAGCCTTAACCGCTATGTGCCTATCTGTGAGACACTGTGAATAAGGGATGACTTAAAGGCAATTCCAGAGAACCCTATGAGGATTTATTTGGCAACAAAACATTGCCTCCCTTCATGGGCCCTTGGAACTGGTGGTGTGTCATGCTGAGAGTGTGTTGAAAGACAGTGTGTTTGAGTGTGTACTTTATCTCGGTCATTGGTGCTGCATGTTTTTTTGGGGTGACCACAGAATCTGCTGCTTAACCTATGTGCCTTTTTGTCTCCCTGTGACTCTTTAACAGGGAGCCTCTTGATTTGTAGGCTGGTCCACATCTGGGTAAGGAATCTACATTGTAGGTTGTCAGATCCAAATAGCATAACCAAGGTTTCGAGCAGATATTGTGGTGGTGGGCATGGCTCATGTCTTTCTTAAGACAGGAGCTATGTCCATGGGGCTTGAGCACCAGAAAATGGTTCTGATTCTTTACTACTCTTTTTACAGGAGCCAATAAAAATAGTTCAAACATATAACAGCATAAAACATATTGACTACATATCCCAGTATGCTCTTGGTGAGATGGTAACTGATTCACTTTTCCATTTGCAATTTGATTTAGATTCTGTTAGGAAACAACTATTTGCTGCTGAGTAATCAGATCTTGCGGTATCTTTCATGTCCTTGAGGGACATTTACATTGTGTGTTGGTCATTGAACTGGTTGAAATTGAATCTGATTATTGTCTTGAACTTGTACAACTCTATTATTCTATCACTGATTATTAAGGGGACACTCCCTTCTCCAGTGGGCCAACTTTCTGCACACAACACGGATTTGTTGTCTGCAAAGCCTGAACATTGAAAACACCAGTCTGATCTACCTGAACAGCATGTCCTCTACATCTAGGCTGGATAACAGGCATTCCCTGCTGTTGTACTCTTTGCACACCACCAGTGTTCACTATCATCTGTGGGCTTTAATTAACTTTCTGTGCAGCTTTCAATTGCATAGCCATAACCTTCTCTTTCAACTTTTTCAACTTCAATTACAATTCATCACTGCAGTATTTCGCATACCACAGGATTTCATCAATTGACTTGTTCTGCCAACAAATAAAATGTTGCTGAATCATTTTCCGTATATCTAGTTTGAAAATTTGCACAAATCTGAACACAAAGTGGCGTATATCTTTAGCTTCTATGGTTTCTGTACCACTGAAATGCTTGAAGGCTTGCAACAATCTCTCACAGTAGGCATGAATCGACTCCTTCGATTCTTGTGTCATCCCGTCAATCCCCTGGTAATCAGTGTCTTTCTGAGACACCTTGAGTCTCATTTACGAGGCCCTAGGGGCACATGTTGCCACAGGACCATCATTTTATTTTATGCTTTGGTGGCACGGGGTGTCAGCCCATAGTTACAAGGCCACACAAAGCCACTTTGCGTGGCTTTTCCTGGCCTTGGAAATATGGACCCTTTTCACGCATAACACTGCATGAAAGGTGCATTCCATGGGGGTTGCTTGGGGAGTTTCCACACAACAATCATGGAACCTGAAGGAATCTGATGCATTCCCAGATTTACAAGTCTGAGAATGCATCAGATTCATATGCCACCTGCACAAAAACAAACATCCCATGGTGCAAGGGTGCCTGCATTGATGCTAGGTAGCAATTTGTGTGCCAGCACAGGGGGAGAGGACAGAAATGCAGCGTATCTTGTGGATGCAGCGCATTTCCGCCCTTTCCCAGTGGCACAGGGCGGCCCAGCAAGGCACTTGCTGCACCGCCCTGCCACGGGCCACGTAAATGAGGCCCCTTGTTTTTTAAGAACTCTATTACCTGATATCACATTTTCATCACTTCTTTCTGTGGTGCACCTGCTTCTGGGTCTCTTGGGGGTTCATGGTCTGGCCAATCAAGATTAACTTTACATTTAGTCCACAAATCCCTTGGAACCCCAATGTCAAACAGTGTATTCAAATCTTCCCACACACATTTTGAACGCTTCACAAACCTTTCTGTCTTGTTGTACCAGTCCACTGTTTTTTCTCTCAACCTCAGATAATAATTTGTGAGTGACAAACTATCACTCCTACTCAGAGGTACATGATCATAACCTCCACCTGGTATTTCTCTCTTGGGCAACATTTATACATTGGCCTCAGCTTGATTTGCTCCTGCTGGAGACACATTTGGCTTTGCTCTCTTCTCATCTCTTTTCTTTGCAATATTCCTTCCCACGTATCTATAGCCTCCCATTTCTGGATGTATGTAATCAATTCTTTAATGTACGTTTTCATTCCAGGGGACCTCATGATGACTCAACCATTCCATCAAGCCTTTACAGAGAGTGGCAAATCACCCACTCAGTGCACTGGATCTGTTTGCTGCTGCATGGAGGAATGATCATTCGAACATCCAGGTCTTTAGTTATCTTCTGAATCAACAGTGCGGTCCTGACTTGAAGAGGGAGGTTGTTCCAGGCCATGGCTGCCAGGTGCGAGAAGAAGCATCCGCCGCTGTTGGCTTGAAGGATTCATGGGGTGTCTGATAAGGAGAGGGAAGCTGATTGTAGATGTCTGGTCGGTTGGTGGAAAGTCCGGCGTTTGTTGATGTATGCTGGCCCTTCATTGTGCAGGGCCTTGTTAGCTTAGGTCAGCATCTTGAACTGGCATCTCTTCTGAATCATCGGGAGCCAGTGTCGTTTTCTTTAAATGAGGTATGATGTGGGTCCTTCTGGGGAGGTCGAGTACGAGTCTTGCAGCTGAGTTCTGTATGGTCTGGAGTCTCTTCAGGATGCATGCTGTAATATACATATATTGCAGATCATGCAATGGGTGTGGAAGCAGGCAAATGAGACTGCGTCGACTTGTTTCTTCAAGGATAATTTGCTATCCAGGATGATGCCGAGGCTGCGGGCGTGGTCTTTTGGGGTGGGGGGGGGGGCGAGCTCCGTGGGCCACCATGTGCCATTCTATGGTGAGTTGTTGTACCCCAAGATGAGGACGTCCATTTTTTCAATGTTGAGTTTGAGACAGTTGTCCATCATCTAATCCGTTACTTTCATCATGCATCTGTGGACGTTAGCCTTTGTGGTGGAGGGATCTTTGGACAGTAAAAGTGTGAGCTGTGTGTTATCGGCGTAGGAGATGATGTTGACTGTGTTATCTCACGGTGATGGCAGGGGGTCATGCAGGTGTTGAACAGGTTCAAGTGGAGGGACAATCCTTGGGGGACTCCACAGATGATCTTGTGCTCTAAGGTGAACAGTGGAAGACTGATCCTTTGGGTTCTCCCACTGAGATACAAGACGATCTATTTGAGGGTGTTTCCTTGAATCCCCACATAGTGGAGTCTGTTGATCAGGATGCGGTGGGAGACGGTGTCAAACATAGTGGACAGGTCCAGGAGGATGAGGGCTAATGTTTCCCGAGTCCAGGAGTGCTCTGATGTCACCTGTGGCTTCACTCAGGCTGTATCAGTGCTGTGAGGTAGCTCAAAATCCAGATTGGGAGGGGTCCAGCAGTTTGTGTCTTCTAGGTGTTGGGTGAATTGATGATTAATTGATTTCTTGAGGACTTTTGTTGGGTGGGGAGCAGAGAGATGGACCAGTAGTTCTTCAATTCTGCTGTTTTTTTCAGGAGAATCCTCACTTCAGCATGCTTCCAAACCACCAGGAAGGAGGCCATGATGATGCAGGTATTCAGGACCTCCTGAGCTCCTTACAATTGTCCTACTTCTGAGGTTGAAGCTGTGGTGGGGAAAGGGGCTATGGGTGCTCCTGAGTGTACGGAGTTCATGATGGAGATAGTGTCTTGTGTGATGAGGAGTTCCCAGTAAGTGAGAAGGTGTTTGTGCATGTGAGCTGGTTGATTCTGTCTGCAGCGGAGGATTGACATTCAAATGTTTCATAGATAGCCGAGATTGTGTTGTGGAAGAAGTCTGCAAGGATTGTTACACAGTTCCTGGGAGGGAGTGATGTCATACTCCGTGGCTGAGGGATTAGTGAACTCCTTCACGATAGCAAAGAGTTCTTTGCTGTAGTTTGTGTTGGCTATGATGCGGTCTACTAGTGTGTTCTTCTTGTTTTCTTTCAGAAGGTAGTGTTACTGGTTAAGGGAGGTCCTGATGGTGGTGAGGTCTACTGATTTTCTGATGATGCACCACTTCCTTTCAAGTTGCTCTCAGTTGCATTTGGAGGAGTGCAGTTCCTCAGTGAACCAGCTTTCTCTTTTGCTTTGTTCTTTCACCTTGGCTGTCTTGGCAAGGGCAATGGTGTTGGCACATTCTGTGATCCACTGGGAGAAGCCCTTTGCTACTTGTTCAGGGTTGTGTGTACAGTTTGGGAGGTGGGAGCGGACAGTGTCGATCCACTGGTCTTCTGAAACCTTTTTTTAGTTTCTTTGCATGGATCTGGGAGGCACGGTGCCAGGCTACGTGAAACCAGAGATGATGAAGTATAAGCTGTGGTGGTCAGGCCAGGTCAGTGGTATAGTGCAGATGTTCCTGACTCTGTCACTGGAGATAAAGATGGAGTCGAGCGTGTGTCCTGACATGTGGGTAGGATAAGTGATGAACTGCTTGAGGCTGATGTTGCTCAAACTTTCCAGAAGGTCAGTGGAGTTGGAATTGCTGGGGTCATCAAGGTGGTCCCTTAGGAATATGTAGTGCACTGAGTCAATTGTTTCCGGGGCATTGAGTTCCGGGACGGCATTGCAGAAGCTGGGGCGTGGCCCTGGTGGTCTGTAGGCATGGGTGCCTCTGATGATGCTTTTTCTGTCTGTGTTGTAAATTGAGGTTTTTCATTACTGGTGTGGGGTCATCAGGGATGTAGTGCAGTGGATGGTGCCCCTGTAGATGACGGCTATTCCGTCTCCATGCTTGTTGGTTCATCCTGGTGTGTTATCTTGTAACCTTCGGGGATGGAAGTGGCTATGTCTGGTGCAGAGGTGGGATTGAGCCAGGTTTCTTTGAGGAAGATGACGTCTGGGGTGAGGGAGGAGATCATGTCTCAGACCTCGGTGGCATCCTTCATTCATGTCAACGGTCCTCTGGTGGTATGCGGGGATAAGCGGCACCAGGGTTTGTTGGTGCATCTGGGTCCAGGGCTCCGTGGTCAGAGGCGGTGTATCTTCGAGGGGTGGAAGAGCCAGGTGTTCTGGGGCTGAGGGTGGTCCAGGAGTTGATGGGTGCAGATGGGCTTGCCTTCGGTGTGCCAGCGGTGCGCCAGCACTGCGGTCTCCATTAATTAGGTCCAGGGAGGAGGAGGGGCTCTGGGAGGTGGTGGGCAGGGCTAAGTGGGAAGTGGGAAAACAGACGGCAGATGGACTGGGGAAAAATAAATGAACAGAGAAAGAAAGGAGGCAGAGAGCAGAAGAAAGTACTCAGAAAAGCAGAGGAAAAGTAGGGAGAAAGCAGTGAAAACGAGGCAGGAAAAAGCACTCAGAAAAATATAGGAAAAGGCGGAGAAAGTAGTAAAAATTAGTCAGAAAGCACGAGAAAGAAGCCAGAAACAGAGGGAAAGGAGTGAGAAAGTAATGAAAATGAGGCAGAAGGCAGGAGAAAGCACTCCAAAAATGGAGGGAAAGAGGGGAGAAAGCAATGAAAATGAGGCAGAGAAAAGTGAAGGGAAAGGGAGGAGAAAGAAGAGACAACTAGGCAGAAAGCAGGAGAAAACACTGAGAAAAACAGAGGGAGAGGAGGAAAAGGGAGTTAAAAAGAGACAGAAGGCAGGAGAAAGCACTCAGTAAAATGAAGGGAAAGGAGAGAGAGAGCAATGAAAATAGGCAGAACCAGGAGAAAGCACTCAGGAAAACAGTGGGATAGAAGGAGAAGGTAATGAGAGTGAGGCAGCAACAGGGGAGAGCAATCAAGTGTGGAGGAGAGATGGCCTGGGACCTTACAATGTCCTTTGTGCTAAACTTCAATCTATAACTTCTCTTTGAGGTCTTTGATTTCTCCGAATCCACATTGTATTTCTCAGCTGCAGATTTTTCGTAAGCCTGTCCTGCACGTTGTTTAATGTCTTTGCACAGGAACCACAGTTCGTCTTCCGTATACATTTTCAATTGGGCTGTGTCTAATGTTCCTAGTATCATTTAATTTAATTCCGATTTCAGTCTGTTCACATTCAAAGATCTACCTCTCTCTGGGGTCTCTTCTGTTCTTGCATTACAATTCATTATACCTGTCGCACCTTCAGGACTTAAGTTGTTCAGCCAATCATTTAGTTGCTGTATAGTAAAACATCTTAAGCTTACAGGAGCATTCTGTGACACTGCTGCTGTTAGCGGACCTACAGTCGGCTGATTGCGGATATTAAAAATAAACCTGTTCTCTGGCACATTAAAGGGTACGCCTCCTTATGGAATACTGCAATTAATGTTTGGGATTTGTTTTGGTCTAGGCACAAAATAAGGTGAAGTAAAACATCTTGTTTTGACTGACCTGGACTATACATTTGCACAGGATGATTAGGAATAAAATTTGGCACAGATAAATTCACATAAGATGGTTGCATCGACTGGTCCACATTGGAATTTGGCACAATCTGATTCACAATATGACTTGGTACAGACTGAACTGTGTAAAAAGCTCTGAACTGGTTGATTTGTTTCAGGAATTTGTGTCACTGAATTTGCAGGTGTACATGGAATAATCTGATTCAGGGTGTGTGAATTGGAGCACTAGGCATACACCTTGTACTCCTCCTTGTGGAATACTGCAATTCATGTTCGGTATCTGCTTTGTTTTAGGCACAAAATAAGGTGACGCTCACTCAGGAAACCTCACATCAGTGGTAAATCCTGTCTGGCTTGTCATTGGGGTTGGGTCTGCAATTCGGTAAGGGTTAATGATCTCAGTAGACAACCTGTTCTCTTCATCCCTGAGTTGTTAGACTATACTGATCTCTGCATACCAGCTGGTGACACCCCAATGGATGTAACTGGTGTATCATGAACTGTTGGGATATTTAATGAATGCGCATTGGTTCGAAACATACCTGGGGCATATAAGGGATTAATGGGAACTATGGTTACTGGAACTGTTAATGCATATGGACAAACATGATTTGTCTGATTCTGAGGAACTGTCTTTTCTACACTCTATCCTGCTAAGACAGGGAACTCTGTCCTGTTTGGGTTGGTGAAATATATGGTATTGACTGACCTGGAATATACATTTGCACAGGTTGATTTGGAATAAAATCTGGCACAGACGGATTCACATAAGATGGTATATTAAAGTACCCTCTTTTTGCCATGGTTACCCCCATTTTCTGCCTGATGTCAGTGTGTTTGACTGTGTTCACAGGGATCCTGCTAACCAGGACCCCAGTGATTATGCTCTCTCGGTTCTAAATTTTGTCACTTCATACTGGTAACCAGTATTTCACCCAAAATTGGCATACTGGTGCCCCCTTATAAGTCCCTAGTACATGGTATCTAGGTACCCAGGCCATTTGGGTCACAGGGAATCTCTCAGGGCTGCAGCATATCTTTTGCCACCCATAGCGAGCCCATTCAAAGGCTTCTGCAGGACTGCCATTGCAGCCTGCGTGAAAAGGTGCCTGCACACTTTCACTGCCATTTACACTGCACCAGGTCACTTATAAGTCACCCCTATGGCAGGCCCTTCAGCCTTGAGGGCAGAGTGCAGAGTACCTATGTGTGAGGGCACACCTGCACTAGCAGAGGTGTCCCCACGACCTCTGGGACCATTTTTCCAGACTTCATGAGTGCGGAGACGCCATTTTACGTGTGTACTGGACATAGGTCACTACTTATGTTCAGCTACATAATGGTAACTACGAACATAGGCATGTTTAGTATCAAACATGTTGGAATCATACACCAGTGCTTTTGCAAGCATTGCTTCTATGATTCCACGCACTCTGGGGGCTCCTTAGAAGAATCCCAGTATTGCCATTCAAGCTTCTAAGGTTTTTCAGGCAGCCCCAGCTGCTGCCACCTTTCAGACAGGTTTCTGCCCGCCTGTTGCTTGAGCAGCTCAAGCCCAGGAAGGCAGAACAAAGGATTTCCTTTGGGAGGAGGTGTGACACCCTCTCCCTTTGGAAACAGGTGTTACAGGCTTGAGAGGGGTAGCCTCCTCAAGCCTCTGGAAATGCTTTGAAGGGCAGAGATGGTGCCCTCCTTGCATAATCTAGTCTACACCAGTTCTGGGACCCCCTGTCCCTGCTGTGGCATGGAACTGGACAAAGGAAAGGGGAGTGACCACTCCCCTGTCCACTACCACCCAAAGGGTCGTGCTCAGAGCTCCTCCAGAGGATTCCTGGGTTTTGCCATCTGGAAGGGCACTCTGGGAGCATCTGAGTAGCCTGTGTCAGCAGGTGACGTCAGAGCCCTCCCCTGATAGGTGTTTACCAGTTTAGCAGACCAATCA
The DNA here is from genome assembly GCF_031143425.1 of Pleurodeles waltl. Classification (NCBI taxonomy): domain Eukaryota; kingdom Metazoa; phylum Chordata; class Amphibia; order Caudata; family Salamandridae; genus Pleurodeles; species Pleurodeles waltl. The sequence goes on from NC_090443.1 coordinate 1,000,508,139, forward strand.
CCCTTACAGGGCTATCTAGGGTCCTTCCTCTTGGGTGGTTCTGCAGATTCAGATCACAAGACTCCAGCAGGAATCCTCTGCATCTTTTACTTCACCTTTCTTACCGAAGAAACTGCATCTGGACCCTCCAGGAACTCTACAACTTCAACAAAAAAGCAAAGATGACTTCTGCAACATTGTATCTTCAGCTCCTGCCAGCAACTGCAACTGTTTCCTGGTCATGCAGCCTCAGAGGACAGTCTGTCTTCAGCCTGCACAAGAAGAACAAAGGAATCTCCCTTAGAGTGAAAGAATCACTCCCCTGCTTCAGCAGGCACCTCTCTGCAATGACGAACGGTTTGTTGGACCCCTCTCCTGATGAACTGCGAGGATCCTGCATCACGGGTGATAGAATGAAGTGGTCGAGACGATCCTAACATCCAACAGTCCAACCTTGGAGAAGATAAGAGCTTGCCTTCCCACACAAGATAGTACCCCCATCCATCCCATTTTTTGCAGTTGCCAAGGCTTGTTGGCATCCTTTCACGTAGTTCTTCATGCACCGTGCAACTCCAACCCCCAGCACTCCTTCCTGTGACGCACAGCTTCCTGCGTGGTTCTCCAGCAGCGTGGGACCCTTTGTTATAGTGCTGCATTGGCCTCCTTTTGTCCCGTACTGTGGGACTCCTGCAAACACTGCCTGTCTTCTGATGGCACTCTGACTTTCTGACAGCCCCTTCTGACTCTCCCTCCTGGGTAGAGTCCATCAGGACCCTCCTGGTTGCTGGCAGCGCCATTTTCTGCAAACCGCAAGCGTTGCCTGTGCCAAGGCTTGTTGGTGGAATCCAGCGATGCAAACCAGACTGCAATCATCTATCCGGCGTGGGACATCATCTGCACTAACCTGGAACACATATCCATCTTTTTGGGTGCAGTGCTGACCGTTGTTCTTTACCGGTTGTTCTTCTTTTGCACCTTCATCTTTGTTAGCAGTGGCTCCTGTTCTCCCTGAATTCTTCTGTGCTTTTTGGACTTGGTCCCCTTCTTCCACATGTCTTCATGTCCAGGAATCCATTGTTTGTGTCTTGAGGCCTCTTCTGGTTCTTGCATAATCTTCTTTCTCGTGTTCTTGTGTGTTCTAGGTAAATTACTGTGATTTACTCCTGCTTTCCTGGGCTCTCATGTGGGTTCTATTACTTACCTTTGGTGTTTTCTAATACTCCCAGCGCCCCTCTACACACCACACTTGCCTAGATGGGAAGCCGACATTCGCATTCCACTTTCTTCGTATATGGTTTGTGTTTCCCCTAGGCCCATTTCTAATGATTTTTGCAATGTTTTCTAACTGTTTTTACAGCTATTTCTGCATACTAGAAAATATATTTTATGTATTACTTATCTCCTAAGGGAGTATAGTCTCTATGGTATTTTTGGCATTTGTGTCACCAAAATAAAGTACCTTTATTTTTGTAACACTGAATATTTCCTTTCATGTGTGTGAGTACTGTGTGACTACAGTGATACTGCATGAGCTTTCCATGTCTCCTAGTTAGGCCTTGGCTGCTCATCTACACTACCCCTAGACAGCCTGGCTTCTAGACACTGTCTACATCTAACTAATAAGGGATAACTGGACCTGGTATAAGGTGTAAGTACCTTAGATATCCACTACAAACCAGACCAGCCTTCTACATTGGTGGTGCATACGTACTTGCAATTGCCTCATCACTCTGTCACAAGGGCTTTCCACAGGAAAGAATACTCAGGTCTACTGCTGGGCCTATCTCTGAGGTCATGGGTACTCCCTATGAGGGCATGACCTTCAAGAAATTGAAGCGGCTTTGCTCAGACAGAAGCCTAGATGTACGGAAGAACCCAAATAAGAATTTTCTTTTGAGCCTTCTTCACTATGATCAGGAACATGCTGATAGCCAGGAGGAGGAGGGAGAGGGAGATTCTAGCCCCTTATTCAGATCCAGGGGAGGGTTCTTCCAAAGATCTTCCACCTAGCAGACCTACTAGTGTAGCTGGTAGTGGGAGGGATAGTCATCCAGGTAGGGCTTTCTTCACACCCAGAGGTCAAGTAACTAGGGTCTCAAAAGTTACGAAAAGATCTACCTCTGCCCATTCCCACATCACCTCAGTTTCTGAGAGATCCCATGGTTCAACTCCAGGTGATGACTCCATAGATAGGGAGCTCAGGAAACTGAGACTGGAGGAGTCCAGTCTGAGGCTGCAGCAGCAACAGTTAGCCCTAGATGGGGAGGCCTTTACTGTGGAATGTGGAAGGCAGGGGTTGGGTTAGTTCCCCATAGTGGCAGCAGCAGCAGTTTCAAGAGTTATGGAGTTAGGGAGGACACCATTGACTCTAGCAACTTGCACAAAATTGTTCCCCATACAATATGGAGGGTGACATCTACAAGTGGTTTGCTGCCCTTGAGAGGGCCTGCAAAGTTCAGAGGGTCTCTTAAAGGCAGTGGGCAGCTATTCTGTGGTTGTTCTTTTCGGACAAAAGGGAGGGATAGACTTATCACTGTCAGAGAAGAATATTCAGACAGCTATGGTATGCTTAAAACCACACTCTTAGATGGATTTGGCTTAACCACTGAACGATACAGGATTAAGTTCAGAGAAGCCTCACAGGATTGGATATACTTTGTGGACTGTTCTGTTAAGGTTTTGGAAGGCTGGTTACATGGCAGCAAAGTATCTGACTATGAGTGCTTATACAATCTGATTCTGAGAGAGCATATTTTGAATAACTGCGTGTGTGACTTGTTGCACCAATACTTTGTAGACTGAGATCAAACCTCTGCCCAAGAATTGGGAAAGAAGGCAGACAAATGGGTCAGAACAAGGGTGAGCAGAAAAGCTCATATAAGGGGTTATAAGGACAAGAAGAAGGATGGTAAGTCTAATGACAAAGGTGGAGACAAAGATATAAACAAGGAGTCTTCATCAGGCCTACAGAAATCCTGTTATAGGATCATCTGCTGGCATGGGCTATCGAAAAGGGAATAATCCCTATGATTAAACTGGGTTCTCCAAACATACCGGTACCATCACGAACATCATGGCCATTGCCCTCTCAATCAACAAAGCAAACACTAAAACGTCAGCTCCACCGATGCTTTGTTGACTTCAAGACTGCAATTAACCATATGAACAGGAATTGGCTGTGGAAGTAGCTTGCAACCTGGGGCTTCCCCATCCACTTCTATGCCTAATAATAGCCCTCCAGATGGAATCATCGGTCCAGATAAAATTAGGCACAGGCACTCATCTCTCAAGGCGGATCCCTACTACCAAAGGCCTAAAACAGGGCTGCGTTCTGGCTCCCACACTGTTCAATCTATATCTAGCAGACTTAGCAGGTGCACTCACCCTCACAAACTCGCACCCTCCAAACATTGGGGACCTCGAGCTACCATGCCTCAAATACGCCCACGATCTTGTACTACTCAGCCACATGGAAATAGGCCTTCAGAGACTACTTAACACCACTCATCATTACACAGCTACGAATGCCTTGACAGCAAACACGCATTCTGTCAATTAGGTCAAAGACACCCTCGAGATCCTGGTTTTGGGGTGAGACACAACTAGTCGAAACAGATAAGTACAAATATCTTGGAGTCACTGTTGACAAATCAGGGAACTTCGTGCATCAAAGGAAAAGCCTAATGGGAAAAAGTCTAGCCATAGCACTCTCCCTAAAAAGAATAAACACCCTTCTGAATGGGCCCTCATACACTCCCCTCTTAAAAGTGCTAAAAGCCAAGCTCCTCCCCGCTATAACATACAGGAGTGAAGTACTAAGAGGCAGGGACTCTGATATCTTAAACCGTGCAGTGAGCAAAGCTTACCGGACGATCTTTAACATCCCCAGATTCACCTCCCCTTCCCAACTGAGACTGGAGTTTGGTCTGCTGAACCAATCCCTGTCTCGACCCGTCGCCTACATAAAGTTTTGGAGCAAAGCCCGTGGTGCCTCCCTGGGCACTCTCAACTACCATTTGTGGCAAGCGCTTCAACTGAAGAACACCTCCCCGTTCAGAATCCACTTAGATGACTCACTTAAGAAGACCGGGCTAACAGACTTTGTGGGGGACCCCAATCCCACACAATGCTTTTAAGAAAGCAGCTGGGAAATCACTTAGGCTCCAGTCACTACTGGAGGACAAAGCAGCCTTCTCACGGAGGTCTCCTGCCTGGATGACCCTGCACACCTACACGTCTTCGACACCAGAGCCATACCTAGGCCAGGGCTTCTCGAAATGAACAAAGGATGATTTCTTAAAGTACCGACTTGGTCTCCTACCACTCGCTTTAAATGCGCCGCCCTGGTTGAGGGACATAACCAACTCTATCTGCCGCCTGTGCGTTGAGGACACAGAATATCTCCTTCATGTCCTCTGTTCATGCAATCATCTTGCACTAGAACAAAAAGCCCTACTGAAGAGCAAATTTAATGAAAATGGCATACGGACACGGAGGCAAGCAGTAATGGGGTGCTTTGCACCTGGTGACATACAGTTGAATTGTGCCTTGTTAAAGCCTCTATTGCAGGTGTCTCAAAAGCAGGATTTAAGCAAGCAGCGCTTCCCCCCCTGTTGATCTACAGGAGGTGGTCAGGCTCAATGCCTGACAATGGACTACAACAGCATCAAGCGCTGCTCTACTCACGCTGGAGCAATGCAAAATCTTAAGTAGCAACACTCAACCATCTTTTAAAATGAGCACCAATGGAGCACAAATCAAAATTACTGAACAATGTATATAATTATTTGATAGAAACTTAGTAATACTAGAAATGTTCCTATTTTTTCTTTTTTTAACCTTTTTATATAGTGTTTATTTATTTTTATTTTTTTGTGTTATGGTTTTCAGTAATTAAACAATAAATCTTCTTCTTCTTTTTTCTTCTGGCATTGACCTTGCCACCCTTGTTGCTTGTCCCCTTAATATGGATAAGTACAAGCAACAACCCCTAATAAATGGTGTTCAAGTTGAGGTCTACAGAGACACAGGTGCCAGTATCACAATGGTGACTGAAAAACTGGTGGCCCCTGAGCAACACCTACTTGGTCATCAGTACCAAGTGACAGACGCCCATAACAACACTGTAAGCCACCCAATGACTGTTGTTGATCCCAACTGGGGGGGGGGGGATTACTGGATTACTGGTCCAAAGAAAGTTGTGGTATCCACATACCTACTTGTAGAATGTCTACTAGGAAATGGCTTGGAGACTTCATCTTGGGCTGAAGTGGAGTTGGCGCCCCATGCTGCCATGCTGAGCGTTCCTGAGCATATCTTTACTTTGACAAGGGATCAGTCCAAGAAGCAAAGAGTATAGGGATTCTGGGATCTTGGAGCAATAGACCAAGAGCTTCCCAAAAGCAGGGGTAGAAAGGGTAAAATGTTATGCACTATCCCTCCCTCCACTGAAGATTCCCCCTTTGAGGAGGGGGAGTCTACTCCCTGGACAGAACCTACTCCTGAGGAGCTGCAAGCTGACACAGCTGAGCTTCTAGGTGCAGTGGGGCCTGCCAGGGAGGAGTTAAGTGTGGCTCAGCAGACCTGTCCCACACTTGAGGGTTCAAGACAGCAAGCTGTCAAATAAGAGGAGGGGATGTCAGTGACACCAATAGGGTGTACTGGGAAAACAATATCTTATACACTGAGGCAAGGGACCCAAAACCTGGTGCCACCAGGAGACTAGTCATTCCTTGCAATATAGAGAATTTCTGTTGACCTTGGCTCATGACATTCCCCTTGCTGGACATCTGGGAGAAAGTAAGACCTGGGACAGACCGGTCCTTCACTTTCACTGCCCTCACATGTCAGAGGACACAAAGACGTTTTGTTGCTCCTGTGTCACTTGCCAAGCCAGTGGTAAGACTGGTGGAACCAACCCCAAAAACCCGTTGATCAAACTGATAGTGGTTGGGGTGCCCTTTGAAAGGGTAGGAGTTGACATTGTTGGAACCCTTGACCCTCCTACTGCTTCTGGCAATAGGTTCATTTCAGTTGTAGTGGACCATGCCACTAGATACCCAGAAGCAATACCACTTAGGACCACTACAGCTCCTGCAGTGGCCAAAGCCCTCATGGGAATCTTTTCCAGGGTGGGTTTTCCAAAAGAGGTGGCGTCAGACAGAGGTAGCAACTTCATATCTGCATGCCTGAAAGCAATGTGGAAAGAGTGTGACATAACCTACAAGTTCACCACACCTTATCATCCCCAAACAAATTGGTTGGTTGAGAGGTTTAACAAAACCCTCAAATGTATGATTATGGGACTCTGAAAAACTCAGAAGGAGATGGGATGTCCTGTAACCATGCCTCCTTTTTGCCTACTGGGAGGTACCCCAGAAGTGAGTTGGCTACAGCTCCTTTGAACTCCTCTTTGGTCACCCTGTTAGGGTCCATTAGCTCTTGTGAAATAGGGGTGGGAGCAACGGTTCAAGCCCCCTAAACAATATATGGTGGATTATGTGCTTGGCCTAAGATCAAGAATGGGTGAGTACATGAAAAAAGCCACTAAAAACTTTCAGGCAAGCCAGGAGTTACAGAAACAATGGCATGCCCAGAAGGCTGTCCTGACAATGTACCAACCAGACCAACCAGGACAGAAGGTGTGGGTACTGGAGCCTGTGGCACCAAGAGCACTCCAGGACAAATGGAGTGGATCACACATCATAGTGGGGAAAAAGAGTGACGTCACTTATTTAGTTGACCTAGGCACTCCTAGAGGTCCACTTAGAGTACTTCATGTGAACCGCCTGAAGCCTTACTATGACAGTGCTGACTTAACCCTGCTCCTGGCCACTGATGAAGGACAGGAAGATGGGAGCGACCCTCTCCCTGCTCTCTTCTCCAACACTGCAGCTGATGGCTCAGTTGAAGGAGTTATGCTTGCTGACTGCCTTACTGAGACCCAGAAGGAAGACTGCAGGAACCTCTTGGGTCAGTTTTTTGAACTCTTTTCTCTGACACCTGGTCAGACTTATTGGTATGAGCACACTATTGATACTGGAGACAGTTTACCTTCTCAAAAGTAAGATGTATAGACAGCCCCATGATGTCAGAGACTGCATTAAATCTGAGGTTCAGAAAATGCTTGACCTAAGAGTGATTGAGCACTCTGATAGCCCCTGGGCCAGCCCAGTGGTGCCTGTACCCAAACCTCATTCTCAGAATGGAAAAAGAGAGATGAGGTTCTGTGTAGATTACAGAGGGCTCAACACAGTCATAAAGACTGATGCTCACCCTATACCCAGGGCAGATGAGCTAAAAGATAAACTGGCATCTGCCAAGTATCTCACCACTTTTGATTTGACTGCAAGGTATTGGCAGATGAAACTATCAGAAGATGCAAAACCTAAGACAGCTTTCTCTACTACTGAAGGGCATTATACGTTTACTGTTATGCCCTTTGGTTCGAAGAATGCACCTGCCACTTTTCAGAGGTTGGTGAACACAGTCCTCCAAGTTCTGGAAGCTTTTAGGACAGCATAGCTTGATGTTATTACTGCCTACCTGGGATGACCACCTGATCCACCTATGGAAAGTTTTGGAGGCCCTGCAAAAGGCAGGCCTCATTATCAAGGCCTCAATGTGCCAGATTGGGCAGGGGAAGGTGGTTTATCTGGGGCACCAAGTAGGTGTAGAACAGATTGAACCACTACAAGGGAAACTCCAAAAGATTTTAGACTTGGCTCCCCCCACAACACAGACCCAGGTCAGAGCCTTTCTTTGTCTCACTGGGTATTACAGAAGGTTCATTAAGAATTATGGCTCCATTGTTGCCCCTCTTAATGACCTCACCTCTAAGAAAATGCCTAAGAAGGTATTATGGACAGCTAGCTGTCAAAAAGCGTTTGAGGAGCTAAAGCAGGCTATGTGCACTGCACCTGTCTTAAAAAGCCCAAACTACTGCAAGAAGTGTATAGTTCAGACAGATGCTTAAGTGGTAATGGGGTTGGGACAGTTTTATCACAACTGAATTCAGAGAGCCAGGATCAACCTGTAGCTTTTATCAGCAGAAGGTTGACCCCTAGAGAAAAGCGTTGGTCAGCCATAGAGAGGGAGAACTTTGCTGTGGTCTGGGCCTTGAAGAAGTTGAGACCATACCTCTTTGGGACTCACTTCATTGATCAAAGAGACCACAAACCTCTCTTATGGCTACAAAAATGAAAGAAGAAAACCCTACATTGTTGAGGTGGTCCATTTCCCTACAGTGTATGGCCTTTACAGTAGAACATAGACCTGGGAGTGATCACTCCAATGCAGATGGGCTCTCCAGATATTTCCACTTAGAGAATGAAGACTCATCTGGACAAGGTTAGCCTTATTCTCCCTTGTTTGGGCTGGGGGGATTGTGTAGGAAAGTACCCTCTTTTTACCATGGTTACTCCCATTTTCTGCCTGATGTCAGTGTGTTTGACTTTGTTCACTGGGATCCTGCTAACCAGGACCCCAGTGATTATGCTCTCTCTTCTCTAAATTTTGTCACTGCATACTGATAACGCACCCAAATTTGGCATACTGCTGACCCCTTATAAGTCTGGAGTATATGGTACCTAGGTACCCAGGGCATTGGAGTTCCAGGGGATCCCTACGGCTGCAGCATTTCTTTTGCCACCCATAGGGAGCCCACGCAAAGGCTTCTGCAGGACTGCTATTGCAGCCTGCGTGAAAAGGTGCATGCACCAGGAGGCTGCCCCTTGGTAGAGAAGACAGAGGGGGCGCTCAGCAAGACGGGGAGTCCCTGCAGAGGAAGGCAGCAACTGCAGAAGGACTTGAATATGGGTTCAAGAAAACTGAGCACAGCAGTCATCCCAACACTACAAAGGAGGGGCCCACGAAGCCAGTGGTTACCTCAACGTGTTGAGCAATGCAGGACGGAGTGCTGGGGACCTGGGCTGTGATGTGCATGAAGGATTCCTTGCAAAAGTGCACAGAAGCCTTAGCAGCTGCAGTTCACACAGTACACAGGATTACTGTCTGGCGTGGGGAGGCAAGAACTTACCTCCACCAAATTTGAACAGATGGACCACTGGACTGTCGGGGTCACTTGAATCCAGCTCCCGTGTTCCAGGGACCACGCTCGTCAAGATGAGAGGGTCCCCAGAGGACTGGTGAAACAGAAGTTTGGTGCCTGCGTTAGCAGGGGGAAGATTCCGTCGACCCACAGGACATTTCTTCTTGGCTTCCAGCGCAGGGTGAAGGCAGACAACCAACAGAGCATGCACCACCAGGAAACAGTCAAGAAAGCCAGCAGGATTATGCGCTATAATGTCGCTGGTAGTCTTCTTGCTACTTTGTTGTAGTTTTGCAGGCATCCTGGAGCAGTCAGCAGTTGATCCTTGGCAGAAGTCTAAGAGGGAGATGCAGAGGAACTCTGGTGAGCTCTTGCATTCATTATCTGAAGAGAAGCCCACAGGAGAGACCTTAAATAGCCCTCAGAGGAGGATTGGCCATCTAGTCAGGTAAGCACCTATCAGGAGGGTTCTCTGACGTCACCTGCTGGCACTGGCCACTCAGAGGCCTCCATTGTGCCCTCACACCTCTCCATTCAAGATGGCAGTGTTCTGGGACACACTGAAGGAGCTCTGGGCACCACCCCTGGGGTGGTGATGGACAGGGTAGTGTTCACTTCCCTTTCCTTTGTCCAGTTTCTTACCAGAGCAGGGGTTGGAGGATCCCTAAACCGGTGTAGACTGGTGTATGCAAGGAGGGCACCATCTGTGCCCTTCAAAGCATTCCCAGAGGCCAGGAGAGGCTACTCCTCTCAGGCCCTTAACACCTATTTCCAAAGGGAGATGGTGTCCTTTGTTATGCCTTCCTGGGACTGGGCTGCCAAGACCCCAGGAGGTCAGCAGCAGTGGGTTGGCAGCAGTGGTAGCTGCAGTGAAAACCCCAGAGAGCTAGTTTGGCAGTACCTGGGTTTCATGCTGGAGCCCCGGGGATGAATGGGATTGGCATCCCAATACCAGATTTGGCGTGGGGGGACAATTTCATGATCTTAGACATGTTACATGGCCATATTCGGAGTTACCATTGTGAAGCTACATATAGGTATTGACCTATATGTAGTGCACGCATGTAATGGTGTCCCGCACTCACAAAGTCCGGGGAAATTGCCCTGAACTATGTGGGGGCACCTTGGCTAGTGCCAGGGTGCCCTCACACTTAGTAACTTTGCGCCTACCCTTCACCAAGTGAGGGTTAGACATATAGGTGACTTATAAGTTACTTAAGTGCAGTGTAAAATGGCTGTGAAATAACGTGGACGTTATTTCACTCAGGTTGCAGTGGCATTCCTGTGTAATACTTGTCTGAGGTCCCTATGGGTGGCAAAAGAAATGCTGCAGCCCATAGGGACCTCTTTGAACCCCAATATCCTGGGTACCTATGTACCATATATTAGGGAATTATAAGGGTGTTCCAGTGTGGCAATCAGAATTGGAAAAAATGGTCACTAGCCTGCAGTGACAATTTTAAAGACAAAGCATAAGCACTGAGGTTCTGATTAGCAGAGACTCAGTGACACAGTTAGGCACCACACAGGGAACACATTCAGGCTACAACTATGAGCACTGGGGTCCTGGATAGCAGGATCCCAGTGGGAGAGGCAAAAAAAACTGACACACAAGTAAAAAATGGGGGGTAACATGCCAGGCAAAATGGTACTTTCCTACACTGGTTTAAAGAGTATGTGTGTGATTTATTGTTATGACATAGTAGCAATACATATTTCCTAACAAACTATACATATCTAGAATATACACATAATCAGATTAAAAATATTTATCAATGCAGGCATGTGCAATCCATTGCTGTTTGAATATGGTGGCTTTGAAGGAAAGAGACAACTCTTGAGTAGTCTTCTCAAGATAAGATAGTTATCTGGGAATCTTAAATTTGGGGTTATAAATTCCATAGTTCGGCAGCTTGAACGGAGAAGGATGTACCACCTATAGTCTTTTTCTTGTATGGTGGTGTTCTAACTACCACATGAAAGTTTGGGGTTCACCAATAATGTAGGGCTCAGTACACGGGGACTTTCCGTGGGCTCCTGGACCTCGTTGGGTTCAGAGACTGCGTGGTGTGGGTGCTGTAACAGGAGATGACCTCTCTCCCCTTCCCTGACCCCCTCTCTTTTCTCTTTTCCCCCCCACACCCTGTTTTCATCCCATCCCCGGTCCACCGTCTATCTCTCTATTGTCCCCGGCTCTATCCTTCTCCCAATTCCTCATTCCTTGTCTCCTCCTCCTTCACCCTGCCTTCTGCCTCCTTTCCTCCCCCTTCTCTCCCCCCCTTTTTGTTCTCCCTTGTTTTCCCTTTCCCTTCCATTTTCCGTTGTTTCCCCTTCTTAACCCCCCACCCTTCCTTGCCATTTCTTCACTTTCGTCGTCAGGGGACTACAATCCCCAGACGACGACGCGCATACACGCATGCGCACCTCTCGTAGACGACGCAGGGCATCACTCTGCAGCACCGCTCTACATTCGGGTACTACGGCCCCCAGACTCCCTAGTGCACCCGTGCATGCGCGAGGTGCACTTCTCCAGATAGCGTTGGACGTCATCATTCGGGGACTACGGCCCCCAGACTCCCTAGCGCACCCGCGTATGCGCGCGGTGCACTTCTCCAGATGGCGTTGGACGTCATCATCTCGTCGCCCCTACTCCTCGAGACCGGCTCCTACCGGCTCGAGCAATTGTTTGCAGGTGCGCTGTAAATGAACCGGACATAAAATCTGCCCCTTTGCTGGACTCCACACCACAAGCGGTCCAGCGAGGGGTCGGGATAGGCGCATAGCGAGCACCTCCTTTGATGCAGTAAGTGCTGCTGCACTCTTCAGATGGTGGATCTCCAGCAACACCTCAGATAAGGCTGAATGTCTGAATGATTAAATGCTTACCTTTCCATTATTTAACCTTGTTTGGAATAGCACATGTGTTTGACCTTAACTGTTGCCTTTAGGAATGGCTTTTACTTCCACCTCTTTTAGATGGACCATGGTACCGATCTTACAGTTAGTTAGAGCTGCTGATCCTCCTCTGGAGTCTCCCCCTCAGCCATCTTCTAGCATCTAGGGCAGAGCACTCTCTCCACCTTTTTCAATGGACACCTACTGTGGTTTCATAGACAGATCGTGCTGATCTCCCTCTGACATATGGCGTCTCCGTCTTCTTTCCTTTATTTTTCCCTTCTCTCTCCCCTCTCCCCCCCCAGAGTGTGACTATAAGGGGACACTCCCCCTCCTGGAATCAGAGGCTAGTTGCCTCAATTATTAGGGTAAGGATAATCGTTTTTTATGAACCTTATTTTCACTGTGTGCTCTGCATGACTTTGGCTTGACGTGGCACTTGTTTATATGTATATGTGTTTCCAATTCTGACATAGAGTGTGCTGTGCTGTAGTGTGCTCATAAAATATAAACATTTTAAAAAATTTCCTTAAAAAATGTTTTCATTTTTTAGGCCTCCGCGAGGTAGCTCCTTGCTTAAGGTAGGCCCTATCTATAAATACATTATTGATGTCAAATTTTTTGCCCCCCCCTCCACCTGAGGGGAGGCTTACCTATCTGCACTAGGCATGATAGCTAGGGATCCTAGGCCCTGAAGAATGCCCCGAGCCCTCTCACGGCTCCCAGTAGAGGGCAGAAACATGTCGGCCAACTTTTAGTGAGGTGACCCAGTGAGTCCTTGTTCTCACCGTGGTGTCCCACCCTGTTTTTAGCCGCACCAGCAGTTACCATTATTAAAGTGTAGACTCCACACAGGCAACTGTTTAGGTGCTTTTATATCCCCCAAGCTTAGCTGGATCCCATTATTTACAGATAAAATTTATTTTCTCACTCCCTCCCATTCCTTTAACAGGTGAGGTTGAGTCCACCCAGGTGGCACTGTCCTACCTGGGTGGGGCTAGGTGGTCAAATGATGAACATGACACTATATAGTGTGTGAGACCACCTAGTCCGTAAAGGTAATTCCATTCCTCCCCCCCCACACTCCTGTTACAGCACCCACACCACGCAGTCTTTGAACCCAACGAGGTCCATGAGCCCACGGATAGTCCCCGTGTACTGAGCCCTACATTATTGGTGAACCCCATACTCTCTTGTGGTAGCTAGTCTTTCAGAGAGGTAGCTAGTATGGGATGTTTCCCACTTAATATATATTTCTAATCTCCCTCACAACTCTCTGGTAGTGTGAATATGGTGGTGTTCTAAGGCTGAAAACCAGCCCTTTCGGAGTGGGCCTCGGTGGTGATCGTGTTAGGGGTTGCACTGAAGTTAGCTAATGCCACCACTTGGGTCAGATCTTTCAAAAAGGATGAGGACCAAGGAAGCACTTTTCCCTTAAGACCCAACATCTCGAATCTGTAGTAATGTGGAGTGGGAGATGGTGCCAAAGTCTGCTGACAGATCACACAAATATCATATGTCAAAACCAGTTATCGAGGGTGGTATGTTCCAAACAACAACAGCCATCAATATCTGCAGATGCGAAATGGCCAATATTGGAGGCAATGAATCACGTATCTATTTTCAATCTTGCCCATGTTACATTAGATCAGGCCACAATATCTCTTCTGACTAAAGGAATGTTGTTAGTTCCACATAACAGGGTGGATAAATTTGAACTATTTAAAGATGTAGTGACATTTTTTAAGAAAATCCGCTGAGGAAGGCTTTTGAGGGGATAGAACCGTCAGAGCCTAGAGAAGTTAGTTCACCCGGGTTATCATTACCTTCCACTTTCACTCCCTCTTTAGAACAATGAGGGCCTGAGGTTGCTATATTTGAAAAAGTTCTACTCAATAAGTTGAAAGAAGGTACTCGATCTGTCCCCGAGCCTGCTCCGAATCTGCAGAGAGATGAAAAACAAGCATTGAAAAGGTTACAAGCTAATCAGGAGATTAAAGTTAAAGGGTCTGATAAAGGAGATAATGGACACTAAAGGGTACAGGAAAAAATTATAAAGACGCTGATAATAGGGAGTCTACAAAGTTGCAGATAGACCCCACTAAGAGAGTGTCCAAGCAGACATTGCAAGTGACAACATCAGTCCTTAACTCATGAATAATTTGTGAAAAACAATTTGACTTCATTAATGTTCTCAATCCGCGGATGGAGAGTATTTATGGAGTCCCTAAGATCCATAAAAAACACTTTGATCTCCCATACAGACCTATAGTTACTACTGTACGATCTTTGACTGAATCCCTTTCTAAATACATGGATACTTTTTTTAGACCGGTAGTTCCTAGGGTTAAATCTTATATACAGGACGCAGGACATATGATAAGAATGGTAGAAGGACTCAAGTTCAATTCAAAGAGAGAACTCCTAGTTGCTCTGGATACTGAGGCACTGTATCACAATATTCCTCAAGACACAGCTATTGTAGCAATGGAGCAATTTATGCAACAACATCTTGCAGAGTCCCTGTAATGCTATTTGGATTTGCCATCAACTCCATCTTGTGTGAGTGACTCCATTTTGTGTCCTGCAGCAGTTGCAGGGCAGCGCAGGTGTTTTCCTCATAAAAGTTGTTTTTCTCTCCACAAGTACAGAGTCGGACAGTTTCTGGAACAAGGTATGCACATTTGATAAAGTTCATGAGGTTGAGATTGTTTTTGCCAGAGGAATGTACGGCTCTGTCTTGGAACACACATGGGGGTATGGTCAGCTCCTGCGAGTGTTTTCACCGCAGATGAAGAACAGCCAGCATTAATCCCATAACAGAAGGGAGGGAGTTTCTAGAATTCTCTCCTTGAGTTGTTTTAAGGTATAAAAGACAGGGAGACTTGGCGCTCAGACAGGAGCTCGCCTGTGAAAAGGATGCGTTGCCCAGGGATCTGTTTGTGGTCCCGATCGAGAGTCCTACTTGACTGATCTGAGGGCTGCCCATTCGTGCTGGGCCAGGATATTGTCAACTCAATCAGTGATGTATTCTAAATCTTGATCATTTATTTCAGGTATACATACCCTTTTGATGCATTGCACATTTCTTCTTAAATCTTTGAAAATACACTTGAATTATATACTTATTCTCATTTATTTGTGCCTTCTATTTGATGTTTGGGAAGTGCCTTAATAAATACATTGTTAAGACTAAGAGTTCTGAATTCCTTTGGCATTGTGTTTTAATATTTCAAGTGAAAAGCAATACAGGCACCAAGGACATTTATTTTGGAATGTTTAAAAATTTTACTCCGAGGAAACACCATTGAATTTGGAGCACAATTACACCAACAAACCAACGGAGTGAGTATGGGTGCATCTTGTGTGCCAAGTATAGCGAATGCCTTCATGAGTGCCTTCGAAGATAGATTAATTCATGTGAGAAAAGGCCTCTTCTGACATGGCCAGCCCCACCATTTCTACCCGGTATGTGATGCAGCCCCAAAGCCGCTAGTGCCCGGGCCCCCGCCAACCAGGCTTCCCGGGCCAGACCCCCCCCAAAACTGCCGTGATGCATCGGCACAACCGGAAACACCTTCAGCTGCCACCAAAAGTCATCAGCAAATGTCACCCATGTAGAATGACAACATTCTAAAAGAAATGCTTGATAAACATCAATTGTACATTAAAAACAAAAAAATGTTGAAATTACAAAGAGATGACAGAGATTATGAAAGCGTTCGGTGTATACATTTTCGATGAGATTTGACAGTCTTATTAACAAGGGACTATGACAAATGAATCAGATTATTCTATCACGTCAGATAAATCTGATGTAGCTAGTGTATTCAGTGACACTACAATCCTAGTCACTAATGAAGATCAAATAGCTTCCACTAGTTTTTTACGAGAAGCAAAAAGATACAGATTAGGAAACAAAAGGAATTTGTACAATCAGTCTCTCCCAAACCCAAGACAAAGACACGTAGAGGCAAAAGGAGAGGGAGAGACCAAAGGTCAGCCAGCTATTGGAGTACAAACCAGAGCAGCAAAGAAGAAAAACCAAGAACAATTGATATCCATATATCCACAGAATGAAAATGCAACTGATAGTTTGCAATGCGTTAATAGTATTTCAATTGTAAATCTGTCTAATTGTACTCTTACTGAAGAACAAATAAATGTGTTAAGCAAAGGATTGGGTTTTTGTGTGTCCAATCTTTGTGATATGACACAAGTACATATAGATTTATTCAAATTTCTTCGGGAATTAAAACTTAAGAAATACTTTCCAGAGAGAACAAATGTACAAACTACAACAACATCTAATGCTATTGTAAGCACCTATACAATAAGAGACATAATGGATATTGAACTTTTGCTTACTTTGGAGGATATGAATCTCAATAGCTTTGACAGACTAAATTTGTTGGATGATTTAAAAATTGTTCAGGATCTAACCTTGGATAGTGGGCTTAAACCGAAGTCCATTTTCATTCTCAAATTACCAGGAAATAATGCTATACATGTTTTTGGGAGATTGGTAAAAGAAGATCTTCAAAAATTGCAGAAGCAGACCAAAGTAGGTGATTTTCAAAAATCACATAATGTAACTAGCAAACAGAGATTGGCCTTAAGGGAACTTGGCGATAATCATAGTAAAGTGATCAAGGAAGCGGACAAAGGGGGCAACATTGTCATTTTGGATAGAGCTGATTACATTAAAGAAATCGATAGACAACTAGCCGACAGTGTTGCATACCTTAGATTGCAATGTAACCCAATTAAAGAAATTGTTGACAATCTAGAGAAATTGTTCTCATTATGGTGTAATAAAGGCCTAATTTCCGACTTAGAGTTTAAGTATATGTTCAATCCATATCGTACATCACTGTGTATATATATTTTACCCAAATTACACAAGAGTGCGACTTTGCCACCAGGTAGACCCATAATATCGGGGGTAGGAGCACCTACTGAAAGGCTCTCTGAATTCATTGACAGCTATTTGCAGCCCGTTGTGAAGAATATCCCTTCATACTTACAAGATACAAAGGATGTGCTCTTAAAGTTAGAGGATGTGACATGGACATCAGATATGACCTTGGTTACATTGGATGTGTCATCTTTATATGCTTGTATACCCAAAGATAAAGGTCTACAAGCAGTGCAACACTTCCTTTCTGGTAGATCGGCATCTCATTTTGAACATACTGAGATGCTTCTGTGTATGATTGAATTCATACTTGAGAATTATGTCTTTATACATGAAGGACAGTGGTTCAAACAGGCACAAGGAGTAGCCATGGGCTCACGGTTTTCTCCATCCTATGCAAATTTGTATATGGGTCTCTTTGAGGCAATACATATTTGGAAAGAGGGACCCCTGCCCTGAGTGAAAATATCTTTTTTTGGGGAAGATACATTGATGATGTATTAATGATTTGGAATGGAGCTTAACAACTATTAGTGGACTTTTATGATTATATCAACATTAACATCTTTAATATACAAATGACCTATGAATACAGTAAAAATAGTATTTGCTTTCTTGATTTGAACATATTCATTGAAGATAATCAGATTCATACAAGAATTCATCGTAAACCAACAGTATGTAATGCATTATTACATGCTGAAAGTGCTCATCCCAAAAGTCAGATTTCGGCCATTCCCTTTGGGGAGATGACCAGATTAAAAAGAAATTGCAGTGACTCAAATGTATGTAATACTGAATTGAATAATTTAGGAGAAAGGTTTTTACAAAGAGGTTACTCTAAACGTACCATAGGGGCAGCAAAATTGATCAAATAAGTAGAACCACATTATTGGGTCAACATACTAAAGCTCGAGATAGTCCATTACATAGAACAGTCAATTTTTGTACAGTTTATAGCAAGAATAGTCAAAGCATATATCGTATCTTATACAAACATTGGAATGTATTACATACTGATAGTACACTTGGGCATTTATTACCAGAGAGGCCGAGAATGATCCACAAAATAGGCAAAACTATTAGAAATGAGGTTTGCAGAAGTTTTTTACCTCCTGTGAGAGAGCACAAACCTACATGGCTTCCTGATAAAATGACTGGCTTCTATGGGTGTGGTAACTGCTACATGTGCAATTTGGCATTGCATAAAACCTCTGAACTTAGTTACAATGGTAGTGATAAATTTAAAATTTCAACTTTCATCAATTGTAACACTAAATTTGTGGTATATGTATTGGAATGTGAGTGTGGTCAAATATATGTGGGTAGTACCATCAGGCCTTTAAAAGAGCTCTTAGAAATTGTGATATGGCTTCACCAGTTGTGCGACATATCAGTGAAAAACATTTAGGTACAGAAGTACCATTAATTAAATATATGAGCATAAATCATATTCCAGCGAATACCAGGGGTGGTAATAGGACACTTGACTTAAGAAAGAATGAAGCAAAATGGATTATTAAGTTAAGAACTATAGAACTGGGAATGAATCTGGATGATGAACTATATCATTTTCTTAAATTTTTGACCGTGTTCTCATTCGATATCAATACGTAGCAAATGCTATTAATCCATGTGTAAATTATAATATCATTGTGTTTGCACCTTTTTACTTATGCACAGTACTTTCACCTAATGCTTGTTTTAGTGGTACGTTTACTAATTGGATCGTTTCTCTCTGCATGGGCACCTTTAATACACTTTGGTATTGTATTTGACACCGCTTTGCCCTTTCTTTGATTATATGTACAAGTTTATATTGTTTTTTGCAGAATAGACTTCTACTATGGATATTTTTAAAATATATCTTTCAAATGTATTTATAAGTCTGGTATTGGTTCATTTTTTGAATAATGTTTTTTACCTAAGGCTTAGAATTCCGAAATCCGGCGGCTAATTTTTGCTGGTAAACCTTGGTTATGTGATATGGTGTCAATATTGGGTGATTGTTACCCTCTTTTAGTGGATTCGACCAAAATTTGGGTACACAAAGATGGCCGCCATGTGTTTGAGGTTGCTTTTAGTCCCTTTTTTGTTGTCCTTGACATCGATAAAGTACCGCTTTTTTATACAGTTGTGTAACATAGGTTTGATATACAAAGATGGCCGCTACGTTTTTTCAAAACGTTTAAGTCCTCTTTTTTGGTTCATGCTATATTCCCGCCACCTTCGGTTACGGTAGTCTAACAACCTGCTTTGCCATTGGGTGCACAATGACGTTCGGTTCAATACTTAGGAAGATTGCTTTATCACTCGGGCGGGATGCCCATCTGTATTCTTTGGCGCAGACACAAGAGAATGGATTCATGATACTTGCCATTGTGATATATAGGTAATTTTGAGGCTCCAGTTGGCGTAATGAGCATAAAGTACGGACAGTTTTGTGATGTGGTTTAGTTTACTCTGATGGCTTTTGCACTTTGTATTTATTGTTATATTGTTTGTATTGTGCTTCTATATCCATGATACCATTGTTTGTTATGTATTTTTGGTATTGTATTTATTGTTTCTCATAAATAAATTTTGTATGTATTTATAGTTATGTCCTGTTCTACATAGCATTATCTTAGTACCAACACCATTATAGGAAATATCAATTTATGATTTTGTAATTTATGGTTTATTTTCATTATTGTATTTAAGACAACACTTGTCTTTAAACTATTGATGCATTGGATTTTTTAGTGTGCTCCACTAATTTTGTTCTGAAATGTCGCCCATGTACTCAGGGCATGGAACACCAAAGGCACGCCACTGAAGGCAGCAGCACCAACCGCGCCACACTCCAGGGCCATGCACTCCAATACAAACAGCCCTGCCACCACAGGCTGAGTGCCCTGATGCAAACCCAAAAAGCACATTCGACATGGCACACGGCCTGCGCGCCCTCCCCACCCCACACTGCATTCACCACAGACAAGTCACCCCCCGGCAGGCCTCTCAGCCCCAAGGCAGGGCGCGCCACACTGCATGCAAAGGTATGGCTGCATGAGCAACACGACCGCCACTGTGTCCCCGCCAAACCCTGGGCAAAGTGAGTGAACAGAGCAGCCACCCCAAAGCGCATGTGCTGGACACCGGTCAGCACGAGCCCCACTGATGGCCACTATGAACTCCGGCCTGCATTGCATCAAACAAGTCAGAATAATAAATCCAAACTGGTACCAGTATTGGATCCATGACAAAATGTCATCCTAGAGGTGCCCCTTGCAAAAACCAACCACTCCGGCATGGCTGCCAACAGGGTCCAACCAGCCTTCCACCGCCAGACAGCCAATCCACAGCCCCGGGGTGAGAGATTCACCTCTCCGGGCTATAGACAAAGCCCATCCTGGGCGGAACTGCTTTCAGCCCCCCTCCCCCAGGAACGTGCACCGCCCAGGCGGCGAGCCCCAAAGGCCCCCTCACCCTCGAAACTCAAGCCCCAGGCCTGCTGCCAGCAGCAGTTGGGAATTCCAGTTGCAAACCTCACTTTTGGCAGGAGCAATGGCAGAAAACCACACAAAGGACAGGAGGAGCGGCCCCACCTGGCACGCACTACCCCTAAGGCGCGGCCTGCGAGGTGGACCCTCCATTCAATTTTCCTCCATACTGTATGGAAGGAAGAAAACAGCCAACCTGGCACAGGGAATTGACCCCTGCCCACAGGAAGTGGCCACCCAGTGGGTGCAGCCACCCCAAGGTAGATGACCCACTGCTCACCAACATGCTCTCCACAAAACGCCCACCAAATAAAGCACCTAGTGGGCATCACTAGATAAGGTAATTTGACAGACAGAAGAAGCCCAGCACCAAGAAGACCCGAAGCACGAGAAATGAGGACCCAGCTGGAAAAGGTGCCAAACCCCGCCGCCTGCACCCAGGACTAGACCATTGCTGCTGTTGGAAATTCAATTTGCACTGTTGCAAAGTCTATATCTCTCACAGGTTAACCTGGGGGACACCCTTAAATATTATCAAAGTCAGATTCCCTTTGAGAGCAGATAGAAATTTGGAATTTGGTGTCTCCGAACTCACAATTTAAAAATACATTTGTCAGTGATTGTGGTTTTTAAATTGTTAGTTTGAAAATGCCACTTTTAGAAAGTAGCCATTTTCTTGCTTAAACCATTCTGTGACTGCCTGTTTTGTGGATTCCTTGTCTGGGTCAGTTTGACAGTTGGGCTGTTTGTGAATCCCCTCTGGACAGTGACACAAAGGGAGCTGGGATGTAGCCTGCATATCCTGATGAGCCATCTGTGCTGGAGTGGAGAAAGGAGTGGTCATTTACACAAGAATGGGCTGTGCCTGCCCTCTCACAATGCAGTCTCTAGACCCCTGGTGTGTGTCTGGGGCCTGGCCTGGGCAATGCAGGAACTTGTTGTACAAAGGCATTTCAAAGGGGCAAGGGCAGGGAGGACAACACATCTCAAAGACAATGGGCTCAGAAAGCATTACAGGATGGGGTAAACAGCTGGAAAAGGACATCTCTCCTGCATCGGGGCCTTTTTCTCTTGAGCTGGTCACATGAGGTAAGTCAGTGGTCCGTGTTGATTTTGGTGAGTACGTGAAGGCATAAGACATATGAGAGCTTGGGCTGGGTTTCAAAGTTCTTGCAGATGGGGTGGTCTTGTTGTGGAAAAGGTTGCCAAGTCTGTCACATAGTTCTTCGGAGGGGGTGATGATGTTTTCTGTGGCTGCGAGGCTATCAAACTATGATATTGAGCTCTTTGTTGAGGTTGGAGCTGGACTCGATGAGGTTGGCTAGAGCATTCCTCTTTGTCAGTCTCAGTAGCCAGTGGTAGAAGTTGAGATAGGTCTTAAAGATGGTCCTGTCTGAGGAGCCGTTGACTGTGTGTCATGTTCTTTCTAGTTGCTTGCAGTGGCAGTTTGCTGTTCTCATTTCCTTGCTGTACCATGTGCCAATCATGATGCGGGCGATGATATCAGCACAGTTGCTGATCTAGGAGTTGCAGTGTTTGACTGCATGGTCCAAGTTTGATGCAGTGTTAGAGCAGGATTTTTTGAGTGCATCAGCCCATTGCCTCTGTGATTCTTTCTTCCAGCTGCTGTGGGGGTTGCTGAGCAGCTCGGCGGTGGAGGTGCGGGGCTGGAGAGTTTGAAGTGGACAATAGAGTTGTTGGTGCAGGTGAGTTTGCTGACATGGCTGTACTTGACCCTGTTGCTCGAGGTGGATTTAGGGTCTACCATGTGTTCAGTGCTATGGGTAGGGTCAGTGACAATTTGGGTGAGTCTGATGTTATTCATGCTGTTGTGGAGACTAGCAGTGCTGGTACTGTTGAGGTCTTCAAGATGGAAGTTTAGATCTCCAAGGAAGATGTGGTCCTTGGAGACTATGGCGAGAGGGGCAAGGAAGTCAGGATGACTTTGCAGAAGCCGGGGCATGGCCCAGGTGGTCTATAGGCAAGGGTGTATGAGGTTGGCCCTTTATGTACTGAGCAAAACTAGGCACACTGTGCAGAGGGTCCGGGTAACCACATGTTGGTTTCCAGAGGTAAAAACTAGACCACCTAATGCTCAAATTTTTATGGTAGCTTGGTCGAGCAGTCAGGGACATCTAGGAGAAGTGCAAAACATTTGTTGCCCTCACATTATCAATAAAGCAAGACATGCACTCTAAAGAAGAACTCGAGACCAATACAAATATACTTTAGATTTTTATAAACGTTTTAAGACCAAGATCATCAAAATTGGCTTTTTACATTATGGTATTTCAAGGTTTGGAAAATGTCTCAGTTCTGTGCGTAATTCCATACCATAGAAATCAATGAAGAAATATTTTTAAAATGCATATAAAATCGGCCAATGCATTTACCAATGTCTCCTTTTGCAGGTAGGTCGAGGTTATCGGTGGGCCCAATGGACCAGCTGGAGAAGTTCAAGTGAATCCCAGTTTTGGCGGGAGCAGCTAGAGAAGGTCTTTAGGGATGGTGCAAGGCAACTTCGAGGACCACTTCGAAAAGCAATGCACAGGTGGACTTAAATGTAAATCTGGAGGGTCCCCTTGGAGATTTCAAGTTGCAACGGGTGGGGAACCCTTAGAACACAGTTGGGTATTCGGTGCAGGGCACAGGGCAGCCATGTGCAGAGTTAATCAGTGAGCCAGGAGCGGTGCGCAATGGTGCCTTTGGAAACAGGAGGTAGGCCGCTTTGAGGGTAGCTTGCAGGTTAGCAGGGACACTCTGGTGGGAGGGCCTAGTGTGTTCTGAAGTCCTTCAAGAGGGGCTTCCACCTCGTTCTTTTGCAGTCCAGACTGGACTGTCCTTCTAGTTGCCCATTGTTGAGTGGTCAGTACCTAATGCTACTGCATGGTTCAGCCACTGGAGATTGCAGTGCCACTAAGCTTGGCACACTGGTAGGTTTTGTCCTCACGGTCCCTTGGGTCAGGCTGCAGTGTCCAGTTCCTTGGTCAGCAGCTGGTCAGTGAACTGGACTTCACTGGTTCTTAGGTTCCGGTTGCTGGAGAGTGATGCCTTCACTCTGGAGTGAAATCTTCTGTGATTTTCAAAGACTGGATGACCTCTGGGGGTTTGTAGAGTATGTCCAATGCGTGAGCAACCCCTCAGTGGTGAGTGTCGAGTCCTGGGTGCAGAAGGCAGGGTTTGGCACCTTTTTCTTGGTGCAGCAGGACTTCTGTTCTTGAACCTTTGGTCTTCTTTTTTGCTAGTCTTTTGTCCTTAGAATTTGATCTGTAGGTCTAAATACTGTAATTAGTGGTTGTTTAGGGGAGTACCTAGCAGTGACCAATGGGTCATCCACTTTAGGGTGGCCACACCCACTAAGTGACCACTCCCTGAGGACAGAGGTCACTTCCCTACACCTGATAGGCTATTTTCCTTCTATGCAAGATGGAGGAAAATGAAATGGAGGGGTCCCCTACCTTGCAGCACCTTAAGAGTGGAGTTAGCTGGGGCTGACCACTCCTCCTATCCATTGTATATTTTCCCACCATTGCTTCTGCCAAAAGTGTCTGGTGGTGGCAGGCTGGTTGTGACCATCCTGCAACCATGCCAGGATTGGTTAGATATGCAAAGGTTACCTCTACGGTGGCCCCTGGATACATTTTGAAATAAATCTTATAGTGATACCCGTTTGGATTTATTATTCTGAGTTGCTTGATGGCAAACAACCCAAGTTTCAGAGTAGCCATCATGTTGCTGTGAAACTCATAATGCCCAGTGTCCAGCACATGCATTCCAAATGGCTGCTCTGATCACTTACTATTTCCCAGGTTTAGCAAGGACACAGTAGGGGCATATTGCTCATGCAATTATGCCCAGACATGTAGTATAATGCACCCTGCCTTATGGCTGGAAGACCTGCCAGAGGGGTGACGTACCTATATTGCACGCAATGTGTAGTCGACGGGGCACGCAGGCTGTGTGCCATGTCGAGTTTGTATTTTAGGATTGAACCAGGACACTCAGCCTGCAAAGACAGTGCTGGGTGCATCTGGATGCATGGCCCATGAGGGTGGCACAATCTGTGCTGCTACCCTCAGAGGCCTACCCTCAGTACCCCATGCACTGGGTACTTAAGTGCCATTTACTAGGGACTTATAGTGGCAGCCTAAGGTGTTGCCAATGGTATCAATAACTTTGCAGTTCTAGGGAAAGAACACTGGCACTGGGGACCTGGTTAGCAGGATCCCCGTGCATGCCTGTGCAAGTTGCATCCAGGAACCAGGCAAAAAGTGGTTTGGGGGGGTACTGCAACAGGCTGCCAGTTTCCCACAGAAGGTGCTTCTGATGGTGGATTTTCCATCTGTTTGAAGTTGAGGTCTTACATGGTCTGGATGGTGCCTTCTGCCTCTGTGGTGCAGTTGATGATTTCCTTGTGAATGATGGTGATCCATCTTCAGGGGTTTATTGATGTTGTTGCGGTATGTGATCTTGTATATGTTAGGTATTACTGTGGCAGTGTTAGAAGTAGTCGCAGGGGTGAGCCAGGTCTTAGTGGGGAAGATAATGTTGGGGGTGAGGGTGGTAATGAGGTCCCAAAACTCGGTGCATGTTTGCTGAGGGAGCATTTGAACCCTTGATAAATATGCAGCATAATATTTAGTATCATCGACGTTCAGAATAAACACTTTAAGCAATCTGCAAAGGAGCAACCCCAGTCACTGCATAGCTGCTGACATCTCCAGATCTTCCCTCAACTGTGTGCAAACTCCTCTCAACATTCAATTATAGAATTCCGATGACACCACACATACACTCCGCATGTCCACCTTCCTCATGATTGGACATGGGAAGAACACAAATGTAAAAATGCAAACACAACATAAACATTAAAATAAACATAATACATTTTCCCACTCCTAAGGAAACATCCACTACACCCTGGTGACTTAACCAAGTACTGTCTCATCACTCACATACTATTCATCAGCATGATCTTTGCAAAAGCAGTGTATGTTTAAGTCCAAAACCACATCAATATTGAGCAACTCCTTAACCTCAGTCTGATTTCAGATCATGCTGCAGCATGGAAACTGGTAAAACAAATGATGCCTTTTCACCACAGATAAAGATGCTCCCTTTCTCTTAATATTGCTGGACCTCTTAGCTACCCTTGACGCAGTCAAACATTCCACTGCATCTACACCTGGAATCTTGAAAGGGACTCACCAGCAATGTCCTTGTGTGGTTCCCCACCTCCCTTTCCAATTGAAACCTGTTTGTTCACATGGGCATATCCAGGTAACAAAAATCACTATGGTATGTGGAGTTACCAAGGGCTCCATACTGTCTCCTTTCATCTTTAGCCTATACTTGAAACTGTTGCTACTCACAGATAACTGCATCAAGAAGCACAAATATGTCAATGATAAACAATTCTACTTGAATTTTTCCTCTGCTTCAGACATTATGGCCCTCATTATGACATTGGCGGTAAGTGCTGCTTACCGCCATACTGACTGCCGCCAACATACCGGCGACCGTGGCGGTATACCGCTACGTGTATTATGACACACACATAGAAACCCGCCACTATGCAGACACACACAGAAGTCCGCAACACCAAAGGTCAGTGATAAAATGGCAGTACCAAAACCCACACCGTTATGCCAACAGAAATATGCCCATAGCATTGTGACCCACGAATCATCGCGGAGACATTCAACTTCGGTAAACCATTGGCGGTACATACCGCTGCACTCAAAACACACACACACATACAAAACACCACTACATTGGTAAATTTAAATAACACCACCTGACACCCATACACACACCAAACCAACAAACCCACACCACTATAAAACACACACCCACATTACCCACAACCCTTCACCACTACAAACAATTTACAACAGAGAGAGAGAGACATGCCAGGAACACCCACAGAACCAGAGTCACAGAACACCATCACCCATACACCATCCACACACCTCAAAGCACACACCCCAACACATCACCCCACACACCCCCACACACACCACACACACTACATCCATGGCACTACAAAGACATCCCAGATTCTCAGAGGAGGAGCTAAGGGTCATGGTGGAGGAAATCCTCTGGGTAGAGCCACAGCTATTCAGATCACAGGTGCAGCAGACATCCATTGCAAGGAAGATGGAGCTATGGTGGAGAGTCGTGGACAGGGTCAACGCCGTGGGACAGCACCCCAGAACAAGGGATGACATCAGGAAGAGGTGTAACGAACTACGGGGGAAGGTGAGTTCCGTGGTTGCAAGACACCAGATAGCTGTAGAACGAACTGGCAGTGGACCCCCACCTCCTCTCCCACCACACTAACAACATGGGAGGAGCAAGTCTTGGCGATCATGCATCCTGAGGGCCTGGCAGGAGTAGCAGGAGGACTGGACTCTGGTAAGTCAGATCATTACTACTTTCACCCCCTACCTGCATGCCATCACACCCCCCCACCCCCATCACAACACCACCTCACATACACCCCACCATTAAAACCCACCACTCCCAGTACCCAGCACTGCATGCAATACCAATGCATGGACATCACTCACAGCCCTGCATGGAAACCCATCACAACAGCATGCACAGTAGTGACAATCACTTAGCCAACCAAATTACAACTCACACAAGCCAAAGCTGCCTTGGTAATAACGACCATAGAGGGAAACATAACCATGCACAAGATGTCACACGCAGTAACGATAACACTGCATTTACATCCCCACAGGACGGAGAGGAGGTGCCAGCAACATCCAGTGCCCCCCTAGAAGATGCCCACAGTGATGACAGCACCTCTGCACGCCTGGATCAAGATGACCAACCTGGCCTATCAGGGACCTCTGGACAGTCGGTTACCCAGGCGCAGTCCCATATCACCACAGAGCCTCCCCACCCAGGAAACACCATCACAGCACCTAGCCAGCGGACCCATACCACTGTCTCTAGGACACGTCAATCAACAGTGTGTCTACCACTACAGGGACCCCAGGCAACCCCACAAAAACAGGACGATCAGGAACCTGGGGTCAGTGGCACTGGGCACACAGTTCAGGGGACAGAGGTACAGGACAACAGGGAAGCTGGGTGGACTGCTGTGCGACAGGGGGAGGACAGGCCCAGGGAACCGACTGTCCATGAGGCACTCACCAACATCCTGGGAGCATACCACCATTCCCAGGAGACATGGGACAGATACTGGTCAAGTTGCAGGAGACCCAGCGGCTGCAGGAGGGACAGTA
This sequence comes from Pleurodeles waltl, assembly GCF_031143425.1. Taxonomy (NCBI): domain Eukaryota; kingdom Metazoa; phylum Chordata; class Amphibia; order Caudata; family Salamandridae; genus Pleurodeles; species Pleurodeles waltl. The sequence continues at coordinate 1,000,535,721 of NC_090443.1, forward strand.
CCTGGGGATCAGGGAGGACCTGAAGGACATCCACACCACCCTAATCCCCATTGCAGGGGTGCTGGCAGACATGGCCAACAACATGAGGGAGGCAGCGGCACGCTGACGGGCCCCTGACACTAGCCACACCGATGAACAGCCTTCCACCTCCGCGGACGCTAGTGGACAGGAGGCCCCACCACAGGAACAACAGGCCACCAGCACCACACTCCCTGCAGAAGGAGAACCACCCCACAATCCAGACAGAAGCCAGAGAACTTTGCCAACACCCCTGCCAGGAAATAAGACTCTCCGGATTCTCACCCTTGTGTCCCACTCTGTCACCCTGTCCACCTTGAACTGCCATTGCTCTACTTCCTATGCCCTCTTGGACAATGCGCCTTTGAAACAAATAGACTGGACCCTATCCTGGACTTTCCTCCACCATCATCCAAGCCCACTGCACATCCCCATTTACTTCTCAGCACTGAGATAAACACCCTTGGAAAAATTAGTATGGAGTATGTCAAATGATTTAGGGATGTAACGTTCCTCTGCCCTTGTCCTGGGATTCCTCACTGGGGTCAATAGCCATGAGCGGTTGGGGTAACCAGAGTCACCTATAAATATCGAGGGATACCTGTTAGCCAGACACTAACCCTTAGGGCCAACCCCACACCCATAAACCAACATACACTGGGTGGGGACCATCGGCTCACCTATTAGCCACCTCCGGTGTCCCTGGAGTTGAGCCATTACATATGGGATGCTGCTATTCCTCAGGATAAAGGCATCATGCACAGACCCAGGATACTTTGCATTCACATGGGAGCTGTACTGGTCCGCCAGGCACACTAGTTGCACATTCATAGAGTGAAAAACTCTTTCGATTTCTGTACACCTGTTCATTTCTCCCGGGGGGGATAAAGGCAATATGTGTACCATCAATAGCACCAATGATGTTGGGGATATGTCCCAGTGCATAGAAGTCAGCCTTCACTGTGGCCAAATCCTACACCTGGGGGAAAACGATGTAGCTGCGCATGTGTTTCATCAGGGCAGACAACACTCAGGTCGGTACATTTGAGAACATAGGCTGTGACATCCCTGCTGCCATGGCCACTGTCACTTGGAAGGAGCCACTTGCCAAGAAATGTAGCACTGATAGGGCTTGCACAAGAGGGGGATCCCAGTGGGGTGATGGATAGCTGAGATCAGGTCTGCCTCCAATTGAGCACACAGCTCTTTGATTGTGGTCCTATCAAGTCTGTAGGTGGGGATAAGGTGCCTGTCCTCCATTGTTGCCAGGTCCACCAGGGGTCTGTACACAGGGGGATGTCTCCATATCCTATTAATTCCCAGCGGTTGATTTCTATGGGGCAAAACGATGAGCATCTGGTCAGTTTCTAACATTTCCTCATTATAGAATGCATTGCACGTTTTGACAGAAAGAGTATGTTTATGTTTATTCCCAAAATGTGCTTATGTCGGCTGTGATGCAGTTAGGTGCCATGGCCTCCCCCCCCTGAAATGGCGGACGCCTGTCCTGTGTGGAGAGACAGGTGGAAATGAGGTAATGCTGCTGACATTGTACGCCGCTGCGGGAGGCAGTTGAGTACCACCATGCAACTCCTCATTGGTTATCATTGGGCCCTATGGGTTACAGTAGCCAATGGTGATGTACACCAGCGGTGACGGTACCACCGCAGTGGACGTGACCAGCATTTTCTATCGGTTCACTCACTTGTTACCTGACCTTCAACAGGAGAGGACCTACACTGCAAGTGCTGCTGTGACCTGTGTATGGAAGTGACCATGGTTCGAGTGTCTGGGGAAAGGGCCCTGCCTTCACTTTGGAGGAGTTGGAGAGACTGGTGGATGGGGTCCTACCTCAGTACCTTTTACTTTATGGTCCTCCAGACCAACAGGTGAGTACACTGTGAGCACGATGCATGGGGCATGAATGCATGGAGTGCTGTGTGTGTAAGCCTCGTGTAAGGGGGGGGTGGCTGAGGGGTCCTGCATGTATGGTTGTCAATGTATGTGCGTAAGGGGATGAGAGGGATATGGTGGGCCATGAGTGTAACAGTCCGGATGGTATGACTAATACCTTTTTTAATGTATCTTTTTCTGCAGGTCAGCGCTCATCAGAAAAAGGGTATTTGGCGTGCCATCGCCAAGGAGGTGCGGACCCTGGGGGGTCTTTGACAGGCAGAGCACCCAAGTGTCGCAAACGGTGGGAGGACCTGCGCCACTGGGAAAGGAAGACGGTGGAGGCCCAGCTGGGGATGGCCTCCCAATGAGAAAGGGGTGCCCATTGTACCCTAACCCCCCTGATGTTTTGAATCCTGGTGGTGGCCTATCTGAAGTTGGATGGGCGCTTCAAGGCACCACAGCAGGCACAAGGGGTGAGTACAGTTTCAGAATCAGAAAAAAGCATGTGTTGAGGTGTTATCTGGGTGGTGGATATCGGTCTGTGGGTGACCCTAGGCCAGGACAAACATGGCAGGGTAGGTTCCATGATGGGCAGGGTCTGATGCACTCCAACCCCAAATATGCTATTGGGCAACTACTACTTGGCATGGGTTTCAGCTGTGCTGCTATTGGCGTTAGGCACTGTACTACATGGCCTGGTGACTAGCATTGTAACTGGTAGTGCATGGCCTAGGGCATAGGGCTGTTCCCTGTGTGTTGTGTACACAAACGGTGGTATTGTAGCTGGCATTGACCAAATGTATCCTCTGTCTCTTCCCCTCCTTTTTGTTTTGTCACCCTGCCCTTGTATGCATTAGCATCATCTGGCGGAGGAGCAGAGGCACCAGCGACGGAGGGAGCTGCATCCCACGTGGCCTATGAGGCTGACTCCACAGACAGTGAGGGCACCAGTGGGACGGAGGGCGAGGGGACCACCACAACGGAGACTGGAGGGGACAGTTCAGACAGCGACACCTGCTCCGATGGAAGCTCCCTGGTGGTGGCGGACACCTCTGTGCCCACCCCAACTACAGGTACAGCCACTACCCCCGCACAAGCACCACCCTCCCAGCAGCCCCTCAGCGTGTTTGCCATGCCCGCTTACCCTGGAGGGTGGGCATCTCCTTCGCCCCAGGCACCTCAGGCCCTGCCCCAGTCAGCCCTGCTGCCCTCAATGAGGAGTCTATTGACCTCCTGCAATCCATCTCTGTTGGGCAGTCAACCATATTAAATGCCATACAGGGTCTGGCAGGGCATTTGCAACAAACAAATGCATTCCTGGAGGGCATTCACTCTGGCGTGGCAGCCCAACGGAGATCATTCCAGGCTTTAGCCAACTCACTGATGGCAGCCATTGTCCCTGTCTCTAGCCTCCCCCCTTCAACCTCCTCTACCCAGTCCCATTCCCTTCAACCCCAGCCTATCCCAAGCACACCTTCAGACCAGCATGCACCCAAATCAACACACAGAAGTTACTCAGGCAAACACAAGTACCACACTTCATCCCACAGGCACTCACACAAGCACCATCCAGATACAGACACACCAACATCCACTGCTTCCACTGTGTCCCCCTCCTCCTCCTCATCCACCTCCCTCCCAGTAGTGTCTCCACTCACACCTGCATGCACCACATCCTCATCCACTACCTCCATCACCATCACGCCTATCACTACACACCCCTCACTGGCAGTCACCACCCCCCCATCCATGCACACGTCCCCTGTGTCCTCTCCCACTGTGTCTGTGCCCCCTCCTCCCAAAGTACACAAAGGCAAGCACTCAGACACCCAACAACAATCAACCTCACGACAGCATCCAGCCCATGCACCTGCACCCAGACACAGCAGACAGATACCTCCTACAACCACTCCCTATTCCTCCACTCCCAAACCTTCACCCTCCTCCAGCCCCAGTGTCCCTAAAAAGCTTTTCCTCTCCACCCTTGACCTATTCCCTACCCCTCCCCACCCTGTCCTTCACTTTGTGCCAGGGTGGTCAGGACCCAGGCACCCACCCAGTCCACGGCCACTGTCATTTCTGCAGCCACTGCAGTTGTGAGAGGCTCCGTGAAGACACCCGTCCACACAGCCAGTGTGCCTGCACCAGCTGCCAAGGGCAAAAAGGGAGCACCAGCTGGCAAATCCAAAAAAGGAGCACCAGCTGGCAGAAGCAAGGAGGCACCACCAGCTGGCAGAAGCAAGGAGGCACCACCAGCTGCCAAGGGCAGGAAGGGAACACCAGCTGCCAAGGGCATTGACAAAGGCACAGACGCCGCAGGCAGGATTGATATGGAGCCTGGTGCTGGAGCAGCATCTGAGCAAACAACACCAGCCATGGCACTTCAGCCATCCAAGGCGGCAGGGGAAGGGCTTGAGCCTCCCCCCACCACAGGCAGCACCGCCGCCAGCACCGCCGCCAGCACTGCCGCCTCCACCGCCACCTGCACCGCCACCAGCACCACTGCCAGCACCACTGCCAGCTGCAGCAGCCCCAGTGGGCAGCTATCCGAGGCTATGGGGGAAGGGCTGGTGCCTCCCCACACCACTGGCAGCACCGCCGCCAGCCTTGCCACTGCCATCACTGAGCAGCCGTCAGTGCCGGCAGGCAGTGTGTAGTCATGCCTCCATGGGATATAGTGCGTCCTGCCCCCTGCAAAAACTTTAGGTGTGACACCCAAGTGATAGACTGTGACCTTGCACCCTCCAATATCTGCATCACAGGGCAGAAGGCCCCCTTCAGAACCAGTGGAAGAAAGCATCCACTCACCCCCTCCTTGCCAGGATGAAGCACACTGGGCACAAGGCCCCCTCCAGAACCAGTGGAAGAAGGCATACACTCACCCCCTCCTTGCCAGGATGAAGCACACTGGGCACAAGGTGTCCTCCAGAACCAGTGGAAGAAGGCATCCACTCACCCCCTCCTTGCCAGGATGAAGCACACTGGGCACAAAGCCCTCCTTGCCAGGATGAAGGACACTGGGCACAAGGCCCCCTCCAGAACCAGCGGAAGAAGGCATCCACTCACCCCTCCTTGAAAGGATGAAGCACACTCGGCACAAGGCCCCCTCCAGCACCAGTAGAAGAAGGCATCCACTTACCCCCTCCTTGCCAGGATGAAGCACATTGGGCACAAAGCCCCCTTCAGAACCAGTGGAGAAGCCATCCACTTGAGAGACTGTGGCTTTGCACTCTACAGGAACAAGCAGTGGGCAAACCACCCACTTGAGAGACTGTGGCCTTGCACTCCCCAGGACCAATCAGTGGGCAAATCACCCACTTGAAAGACTGTGGCCTTGCAGGCCCCAGGACCAAGCAGTGGGCAAACCACCCACTTGAGAGACTGTGGACTTGCATGACCCAGGACCAAGCAGTGGGCAAACCACCCACTTGAGAGACTGTGGCCTTGCACTCCCCAGGACCAAGCAGTGGGCAAACCACCCACTTGAGAGACTGTGGACTTGCACTCCCCAGGACCAAGAAGTGGGCAAACCAACCACTTGAGAGACTGTGGCCTTGCACTCCCCAGGACATCACAGAGGGCATGTGGCACCCTCCAAGAGCAGTGGCGTTGTACCATCTCCTGACTGAGGTCCCCCTTCCAGTTCCCCCTGAGGTGCCTGTGTATTTTTGACCTGATGCCCCAGCAGTGTTCTCTCTGTATTGAGGCAGGAGTCAAGTAGGGCCTTGGCCTATGTGATATGGCCCTGTGGCCCTCGGACATTTTGGACTGGGCAGTGTCCCTCCATTTGTATATATTGTAGATACTGTTTTGTGCTTTGAGGACGTTTTTATGGAAATGTATATTATTACACTTACTTTACTGACTTCCTTTTGTCCTTGCGTTATTCCTGAGGGATACAGGGTGTATATGTAATGTTGTTGCATCTGTTTGTGTGTATGGTATTGGGGGTGGGGGTCTTCCACCTGGCTGTTAGCGGTTACCACAGTGGTGCTTGTTGCTACCACCATGGCGGTCGGTGTGTTAAAGTGGCTGTCTGTGTGAGCGGTTTCTGCCGTGGTCATAATTCCATTTTTTTTTACCGCCGGCCTGTTGGCGGTATTACCTCCGCTTTATCACTGACAACTAGGGTTGTAATGAGGACCTAAGTCCCTCAACACTGTTTGTACATCAACCGGACCTGGATGTCCAGTCTTCCTAAAGCTTAACCCAACTAAGGAAGAATCCTTTAATTCCCTAAGAACATTAATCAAGATACAATACAAACTTGGCACAATGAAATGAACATTGACAGCTTCGAAACTCAACTTTCACAGAATGCTAATTTCACTTGGATTCACCCTGGACATCAGTCTCAAAATAAAGAAACACATATATCTTCATAATGCCTACATACAGACATATATATGTCTTGGCAAAGCAAGGAGCAGCCTTAACAGCTCAGGAGAATGTGTGAATTCTAAGTGAGAGGCTTAAGATCAGAGCAAACTCAAAATAAACAACCCTACAGACATTTTACCTACATTTCTCTATACCTCCATATGCAAGCTAACATTTCTCTTTCAATTGTGGAGTATTTTTCTCTGAGAGGAGAAAGAGAGCAAGAAACAAACAATATGGTTACTTCCCATCCACAATGTTTTATTTGGGACAAAACAGCACGCAACACTTTCACGCAAGCAACTGTTGTAATCACGCTTCTAATACTTGAGGCCATGCCCCAACACAAGGCTTTTTCACAGGGCAAGAGTCCAAAGCCTACAATCCCTTGTGGTCCTGGAGGCGGGGGCCTCATCATTGTGCCAGACAACCGCATAAAGTGCTAACATTGCGCCCCCGGAACATGACACGTCTGGGCCATGGGAGGGCTTGTCTTTGCCTTTCATCATCAGGTAGAGGCTAGGCTGCCCCACCCTTCTGGGCTCCTGATTTTCCTGCATAAGCAAGTGTTCTCCTTCACTTTTTGTGGTAGATACCTTATTTTAGAGGCTCTTTCCTTTTTACCTGTGTGAACAATGAGAAAACATAAGCATGCGTCTATTTAGCCTCTGTAAGGCTCAACAATTAATGGCTTTTTGGTAAAAGTGGAGGGGGTCATATCTAAAGGAATCAAGCTTGCTGAGAGATGCCTGCTTTCCACAGGAGACTTTTCTGCCTACGCATAGGTGACTGCCACAACAAAAAATCTCCCTCCTTATTTGTCAATTCTTAGTGAAGTACAAGCAATTCCTGAAGTATCTGTGCCTTTGCCCCAGCCTAGCGAGGAGTTATCTCCCTTCAGTTGTATTCTCCAAAACACTTTGCAATCTCCTGGGATGGGCCCAGCGGCAAAGCACAGAAAAAGACAAAGGTGACCGAGGTCCATAGTAGCACTGTAATGCAGGTGGGGATGGATTTGCATTATTAATCAGACCTGATTGAGATGGTTTCTAAGTTCCATGTCCTATTAGAAAACAAACTCAACCCCTTTTCTGAGCTGCTGAAGGCTATCACACTCAAATTAGGAAAATTGACAGGGACGGATGTTGAATCAGCATGTGTTATGGTTTCAATTGTTCCTCGGAGAATGTAAGTAATGACACTAACATATGGAGTTTCCTCTTACCTACTTAGCCTCTGTGTCATTGTGAGCTATCACGAAAGGGAGTTCTCTTGGGTGGGGAACAACGCTCTGGTTGGGGAGAGTAGGAGTGAAAGGGAAGGCAGGTCTCAGGAACTTGTAGAGATCAAGCTTGGGAGGAGAGGTTACCAACTGCACCCGTTTGTTTTTGTTCTAGCAAATGTCCCGGCGCTGAGGCTTGAATCTGAGGAGTTCACAGATCACCTCAAAAATTATGTCACCCATTGACTTAGTAACAATATTAAACTCAGATTTGTGGTGCCTAGAGCCATTTCAACACCACATTAGCATCATTTTCTTATGCTAATGTGGAATTAGAAGGGCAAAAACACAGTGCCATATTTACAAAGTTGTGCAATGCTTACAATGTGCCACTTTGTAACCCCTTGTGCCTTATTATGCCTGAGCCAGGCATAATGTATGCAAAGGGGGCGTTCCGGTGCTAGGGGGGGGCCATAAAAATGGCGCAAAGGAATCTGTAAGATTCCTTTGCACCATTTTTCTCAGCATTTTTTAATGCTGGCTAAGTGCAGGCTTTGAAAGAGGCTGTGTTCAATAGGCCTCTGGGTGCTTTGCAGGATTAGCGGTAAATCTTTGATGCTAGTCCTGAACAGCGCCGGACTAGCGTAAAAAACAGTGACGCTAGTCACCCTGACTACCGCCATAGTGCGCCGTATTTTAAATACGGCTCACACATGGTGACATTAGGGGGGGCGCAAAAAGGGCAAAAGAAAACTGCACACCATTTCATAAATCGGGCTCTCTGATTTTAAGGTAGCAGCTATTTACCCTGCCACTGTGTAAAAAGTGAGTCTTCTCTGCTATTTACTTGACCGCTGGCTAAATAATAGGCATCATTTACTATTTGGCCAGAAGCCTTCAAACTAGCAGAGAAACGTCATTATTTACATGACCGCTGGTTAAATAGTAGAGATTCTGCACTGTTCAGCTAGTGGATGTGCAAATAGCAGGACAACTTAGTAGCCATGCAAACAGCAAATAATCAATCATTTATGTGGCTGCTGGCTAATTAGAAGGAATTAGATATCATTTGACGAGTACCCTAGCACATAGCAAATTCATTGGAATAGTTATCTTACAGCTTGTTAAATAGCAGATTGATGTACTGTATTGCTGGTGGCCTTGCAAATTACTTCAAAGGAAACTTCATTATTCACCTGGTGGCTGGTTAAATAGTAGACAGAGTGCATAACCTGTCCAGTACTTACGCAAATATCAGAGGAACTTAACTATTTACCTGGCTCCTGTCTAAACAGCTTATGTGTTGTTTTATAGTGACATTTTAAAGATTTCAACAGGTACTTACACCACGTGAACTGAAAGCATGAATGTAGGAGGCTGGCCTGGCTGATAGTGGGTACCTGGTGGTACTTACATCGTGTGCCACGTCCAGTTATCCCTTATTAGTAGATTAGAGGTGTTCCAGCAGCTTAGGCTGATAGAGGTAGCTGTAGCAGAGCAGCTTAGGCTGAACTAGGAGACATGCAAAGCTCCTACTATGCCACTTATATCATATAGCACTATATCACAAGAAAATACAATACTCAGAGTTACTTAAAATAAAGGTACTTTATTTTAGTGACAATATGCCAAAAGTATCCCAGAGGATATACTCCCTTAGGACGTAAGTAATACACACAAAATATACACACACAACCAAAATCAGGTAAGTAAACAGTTAGAAAAGTAGTGCAAACACTGTAGAACACAATAGAATGCAATAGGAGAAAATAGGCCTAGGGGCAACACAAACCATACACTCCAAAAGTGGAATGCTAACCACGAATGGACCCCAGGCCTAGTGTAGTGTGTAGAGGGTTGCTGGGAGTGTAAGAAAACACTAAGGGTGTCCAAGATGCCCCATCCCAAGACCCTGAAAAGTAGGAGTAAAGTTACCCTACTACCCCAGAAAGACAGTAAAGTCGAGATAGGGGATTCTGAAAAGACAACAACTGACTGCAAAGCACTGAAGACGGATTCCTGGACCTGAGGACCTATAAAGGAAGGGGACGAAGTCCAAGAGTCATGCAAGTGTCCAGGGGGGGCAGGAGCCCACTAAACCCCGGATAAAGGTGCAAAAGGGCTGCCTCCGGGTGGAAGAAGCCAAAGATGCTGCAACAACGGAAGGTGTCAGGAACTTCTCCTTTGGTCAGAAGATGTCCCACAGCGTGCTGGAGGATGCAGAGTTGTTTCCACGCAGAAAGACAGCAAACAAGCCTTGCTAGCTGCAAGAGTCGCGGTTGAAGGTTTTGGGTGCTGCCAGGACCCAGAAAGGACCAGGACGTTGCCCCTTGGAGGAGGAGACAGAGGGGGTGCTCAGCAACACGAAGAGCCCATGCAGAAGCAGGCAGCACCCGCAGAAGTACCTGAACAGGCGTTCGGAAGATTTGAGCACAACGGTCAACTCAGCACAACAAAAGAGGGTCCCACGAAGACGGAGTCCAACTCAGTGAGTTGGCAATGAAGGACAGAATTCTGGGAACCTGGGCTAGGCTGTGGATGAAGGAAGTCTTGCAAAATTGCACAGAAGCCCGAGCAGCTGCAGTTCACACAGCACACAGGATTACTGTCTGGCGTGAGGAGGCAAGGACTTACCTCCACCAAATTTGGATAGAAGGGCCACTGGACTGTCGGGGACACTTAGATCCAGCTCCTGTGTTCCAGGGACCACGCTCGTCCAGATGAGAGGGGACCCAGAGGACTGGTGATGCAGAAGTTTGGTGCCTGCGTTAGCAGGGGGAAGATTCTGTTGACCCATGGGAGATTTCTTCTTGGCTTCCAGTGCAGGGCGAAGGCAGACAGCCCTCAGAGCATGCACCACCAGAGACAGTCGAGAAAGCTGGCAGGATGAGGCGCTACAATGTTGCTGGTAGTCTTCTTGCTACTTTGTTGCGGTTAAGTAGGCGTCCTGGAGCAGTCAGCAGTCGATCCTTTGGCAGAAGTGGAAGAGGGAAGTGCAGAGGAACTCTGGTGAGCTCTTGCATTCGTTATCTGGTGAGATGCCCACAGGAGAGACCATAAATAGCCCTCAGAAAAGGATTGGCTACAGAGAAAGGTAAGCACCTATCAGGAGGGGTCTCTGACGTCACCAGCTGGCACTGGCCTCTAAGAGCTGTCCATTGAGCCCTCACACCTCTGCATCCAAGATGGCAGAGGTCTAGGACACACTGGAGGAGCTCTGGGCACCTTCCCTAGGAGGTGTTGGTCAGGGGAGTGGTCACTCCCCTTTCCTTTGTCCAGTTTCGCGCCAAAGCAGGGCTGGGGGGATCCCTGAACCGGTGTAGACTGGCTTATGCAAGGAGAGCACCATCTGTGCCCTTCAAAGCATTTCCAGAGGCCAGGAGAGGCCCTTCACACCTATTTCCAAAGGGAGAGGGTGTAACACCCTCTCTCAAAGGAAATCCTTTGTTCTGCCTTCCTGGGACTAGGCTGCCCAGGCCCCAGAGGGTAGAAACCTGTCTGAGGGGTTGGCAGCAGCGGTAGCTGCAGAGAAAACCCTGGAAAGTTAGTTTGCCAGTACCCAGGCTCTATGCTGGAGACCCAGGGATGCATGGAATTGTATCCCCAGTATCAGAATGGTATTGGGGTGACAATTCCATGATCCTAGACATGTTACATGGTCATGTTCGGAGTTACCATGGTGACGCTACATATAGGTATTGACCTATATGTAGTACACGCGTGTAATGGTGTCCCCACACATACAAAGTCCGGGGAAATTGCCCTGAACAATGTGGGGGCACCTTGGCTTGTGCCAGGGTGCCCTCACACTTAGTAACTTTGCACCTAACCTTCACTAAGTGAGGGTTAGACATATAGGTGACTTATAAGTTACTTAAGTGCAGTGTAAAATGGCTGTGAAATAACATAGAGGTTATTTCACTCAGGCTGCAGTGGCAGTCCTGTGTAAGAATTGTCTGAGCTCCCTATGGGTGGCAAAAGAAATGCTGCAGCCCATAGGGATCTCCTGCAACCCCAATACCCTGGGTACCTAGGTACCATATACTAGGAAATTATAAGGGTGTTCCAGTGTGCCAATCAGAATAGGTAAAATTAGTCACTAGCGTGCAGTGACAATTTTAAAAGTGGAGAGAGCATAAACACTGAGGTTCTGGTTAGCAGAGCCTCAGTGATACAGTTAGGCACCACACAGGGAACACATACAGGGCACACTTTATGAGTACTGGGGTCCTGGCTAGCAGGATACCAGTGACACAGGCAAAAACAAACATATATGCAGTAAAAATGGGGGTAACATGCCAGGCAAGATGGTACTTTCCTACAATGAAGTGAAAACAAAAGGCAACTTTCTCCCTATGAATTTTAGGGTTGTGATGTAATAATATTTCTTTCACAAAAAATGGTTGAAAATTCTGCACATACTTTGTTCGAATAAAATAATATTTTGCAAACCCACGTAAGCACTGCTCAGTTATTGTACAAAATACTCAGGGCCTCATTTACGAGGTCCATGGTGCATAGCAGAGCAGCAAGTGCCTTGCTGCGCCGCCCTGCGCCACTGGGAATGGGCAGAACGGTGCCATATCTGCAAGATATGGCACATTTCTGTCGTCTTCCCCTACTCTGGTGAACAAATTGCTGCCAAATACCAATGCAGGGACACCTTCCAGCACAAATACAATCACAAGGGGGTATTGCAGCATACATAGAGGAAAGAGTGGGGAGAAATAAAGATATTTCTCCCTATTGCGTCATTCTTACGCCACCCCTGAGGTGATGTAGAAATCTAACCCTCTCCCAGACTTGTAAATCTGGAAATATATCAGATTCCTTCGGGTTCCATGGGTGTTGCATGGTAACACCCCAAGCAACACCTGTGGAACGCCCCTTTCATGCTGTGTTAAGCGCGAAAGAAGTCCACATATACAAGGCCATGAAAAGCCACACAAGGTGGCTTTGCATGGCCTTGTAAATATGGGCTGCACACTGCACCTTTGGAGAGTCATAAAAATTACGCTCTGGTGGTGCAGTGTGCCACTAGGGTAGCGTAAATGAGGCCCTGAATCTCAGAGGGTTGCAAAACGACCAGCCTAGTTAATATTCATTAGGAAATGACAATTTGGGATATTCTGTGATTGGCTGTAATCACAGAGATGGTGGCCTGCTAGGGACATCACACCATCTATGACTGCATTCTAACATGAAATTTTTTTTTTTTCAAGGCAGACAATGTTCACTTAAGGAACAAATGGTTGTTTAAAAACAAAGTTTTTTGCAAAACATCTTCGACCCTGAGGCTGCCAATGTGGATTCCAAAGGGAAAGGGGTCCTAGGGGTATCCCTTCCCCTTTGTGAATTAGTTACCACACCAACTCAGGGGTGCTAGTTCATCAATGGTTTGATAGGCCCAAACTATCAATAAATTCCTTCCCAAATTAGAAAGGGGAAGGGGAAAACTCTTTTCATCAACTCTCCTATTTGCAGATCAGAAACGATCACAAAAGTACTTTTGCTAGTCTAACATAACAACTCATGAAAAGGATTTGGCAGGAAGCCAGCTCCATATGGTGCACCAAAAAGAAGTACACCATGCAAAGAGTCCAGTGTATCCCCACTTAGTTGACAGAGGCAAAAGCAGAGAAAACTAACGCTCTAAGTTTGTGGTTGTGTGGCCAAGCAGTTAGGTTAATAATAGGCTAGTGCTAAGCATTTGTTGTACTCACAGAGGCAAAAGGTGAGACACACACTCAAAGAATACATCTGAGACCAATTTAGAAAAATAACACTTCTTTTTATATGTATTTTGAAACCAAGAACTTTGCAATAAAGTACGTACTGTTTTTGTTTTTAAAAGTTACATGTAAGTAAAGAGTTCAGACCTGTGCGCCTTTACACAGAATGCAATTCTATGGACAGAAAATTCAATGATGCATAAAGGTAAGTACAGTCTGCTTTAGGGGTTCACCTTCTGTATTTAAAGTTGTAGGGGCCCAAGGTCCAAAGAACCACCAGCAGTTTCTCAGGGGCGCCCTGTATTCTACCTGGAGCACTGTGCTACTGCGATTGTAGCCAGGCGCCACAAAGAAGTGGTGCCACCTAGAAACAGGCTGCACAGGGGGACTTGGGGACAAGTCTGAGAGCTCCCAAATAGGGTTCAGGATGCAAGAGGTCTTAGAGCAAGGGGGCACAGCCAGTTCTTTAGAATCCGGGCTGGATGGCTCAAATGCAGAGTGGTTAGGGCAGCTGGGCTTTGTGCGCTAAGGCATTCCATGTGGTCAGGGACAAACAGCTGGCAGGGGCAAAATCAGGACAGCTGGGCCACTTTTAAAGTGGTCCTCAGTAATGCTCACAACCCTCGACAACTGCTTCATCCTTCCGCTGTGAGAATCCTGACTGCATTCTCACTGCTGATGCGTGGTGCAGGGCATTCAGTACCCCGAAGATTGGTTCTTCGTGGCTCCAGTGGGTCTTGCTGACATCACACTTGGTGGGAGGGTCTTAGTCCTCCAGCGGGTGGGTACCTCCTCCTGGTCATCTGCGGCATTGGTCGGGGCTGAGGAACTACAGGGCGGTGGACCAGACTCTGCTTGCTGGTGCCAGCGGACTGCAGGGAAGTATCTTCTCTACTCCAAGGGAGACTGGCAGTGGTTTTGAAGTGCTGGAAGGCTACCTGAGGCTTGGGCAATTCTCCAGCTCGAAGGACAAGCCACTGTGCTATGACTGTCGAGAGAGTTACGGGCAGGCAAAGTTTTGGGCCAAAATGTCTGCAGCTCTTCTACTGTTCTCAGCAGGCAGTAAATCTCCTTTGTCCTTCTTCTCTTTATCCATTGAATCTGAGCATATTGGTTCAGGGATGCCACCTAAATACTCAATCTAGGGGTGTTAAAGCGAGTGCAAGGTATCAGTCAATGTGTTGCCTAACTTTAGAGTGACTACACCCTCTAGATGACCAATTCCATCCAACACAAGATGGAATAATTTGAAAAGTGGTGCCCACATCAGCTTATCCACCTTAGGGGTGTGATTGCATGGTATGGGCAAACCTCCTAATCTTACTAATTGTCCCGCCTGTCTTGCCATCAAAAAGGGTGATCTGGACAGGGTTGGTCTGCTCCTCAATCTGGAGAGACCTGGGTCGCATTACAAAGGCGGCTGGGCCTTTGAAGCTTCCCAGTCTGGAATATTCAACCTGCCTGGAAGAGGTGATTAAACCTCACGTCAGGATATCTGAAATGCATCTAGGGTGGCTGTACTGGTTTAGGCCAGTCGTTTAGCACATTAGCAGTCGGGTAGGTATCCAGCAGCACCTCTAAGGTTCACTCAGAGTGCATGTATTAATAAATCCATCACCAGATTCAGTGAGGGTTTAATAATATGATATGTTTGATACCAAAAACTCTAATTTCAGTGAAGTCATCATGTAACTGGGGAACTCGTAATAGCCAGTGTCCAACATGTACTCAAAATGGCTTCCCTGTTCACTTACTATGTCCCAGAATCGACAAAGACATAGCAGGGGATGCCCTCACTTATAATATAGTGCACCCTGCCTCACGGCTGTAGGCCTTCTGTAAGGGGATGGCTTACAAATATCACATGCAGTGGTAGGGAACCCAGCATACAAGGATGTGTGACAGGTCGTGTTTTCACTTTTTTCACTGCTTTTAAATTTGCTAACTTTGCACTCTAATGAAACTTGCACTGTTGAATCTGCTGGGCACTAATTGTGAATGGGCTATCGGGTTGGGGAGCAGCCAAAATCTGTTTGTGCAGGCATGTGTAATATTAATAATGAGGGGTGATTTTTTTGGTTATATTGATTTTTACCTCATAGGTGCCATTTTAGGCAGGTCAAGCTCTGGTGGTTGGAAGGGTGGGTTAATTAGCAGGAGAGGATGCTGAGGTGCAGCGGACGTACAGCGGAGGTGCAACTGGTGCACAGAAGACACGCCTAATGCAAGCCCGTCTATGCCCCTTCAGTCCAGATTACATCCAGCGCCAGCCATACTGCCTGGAAGGTCAGCACTCGGTCCCCTTTGCTGGTGTATGACAAAGATTTGTTGCTGGCTCTCAATAGTATGCCCATCTTGAGTGGTTGCTACGAGAAATTTCACTTGGAGAGTATATCTTATGGGGAAGCACATACATCTTGTCATAAGTATGGCTTTGTTTTGAACTCACCAATGGAGCCTAAGGAGTTTGCTGATTATCATGATCATTTGTGGTTCCAACCCTCACAGGCCCTGGGTTCTCAGCCCCTCTAACTAACTGCTGCTCTCATCCCAAACACTCATTTGAAATTAATGAGCTACTAATAGAAAATAAAAGTGACTTACTTTTTCTGACAGAAAAATGGCTCTTGGCTTGTTCCGTCCCTCATATAGCTCTTTCTACACCGGCAGGCTTTAAAATCTAGCATATAGATTAGTGAAGTAAGCAGGGTGGGGGGCTGGCAATAGTGCACAGAAACTCCTATGATTGTTCCATTTCCCAGACTCTTAGTTTGGAGGCCATAAAGGGCCTCGCTTTCACGATCTGATCAATCCTTCTTTTGCATCCAATGCAGCACCACTTTTCTTGCGCCCCCAGTGCAACCCTAATTCCACCATGTGTGCACCATATTTATGATACAGCGCACCATGGCAGTATTAGGAACAATAGTGTCAAAAATATTGACACTATTGTGGCGCAGTGCTCCACTAGCGCAAAAATGTTGATGCTAGTGGAGCCAAGTGCAAGGAGGCCCATTGATTACAATGGGTGCGTACCTTTAAACCCTGCTTTCAGCAGGCATTAAAAATGATGCCAAAAATTGCGCAATGAAATCTTGTAGATTTCATTGCGATATTTTTATGGGCCTCCTTGCACCAGAATGCCCCCCTTACATGCATTATGCATGGAACATGCATAATGTGGGGCAAAGGGTTGCAAAGTGGCACAATGCATGCATTGCGCCACTTTGTGAATATGGTGCAGGGAAAAGGCTACCTTAACGCCCCCTTAGCATCAGAAACATTATTCAAATGCAGCATTAAAGTGGTGCAAGAGGCTCTTAAACTTAAATCTGTCCCCTAGCATACAGACCCCAAAAAGTAAATCTGGTGTAGTTAATCATTTGGCAGATCAGTTATCCATTTTGCACTCAAACCTTCTGCTCTTGGGAGATTTTAATCCTCACATTGATGATCCTAGCTGCAGAGTGGCAAAACAATTCCTTGGGTCCCTTGAGGGCTTTAATCTTGTCTATCAAAGACTGATCCAACTCATTCAGCTGGCCACACTTTAGATTTGATCTTCTCTCATTCATTGAATCTCCAGCTGGTGCCTACTCTCAAAGTTACGTGGTCCCTTTCAGACTTGCTGGTGCATGTTGTAAGAATGTGCAATCCTCAATCCAGAGAAGTGCCAGACCTTGGAAGCACCGGTTGGATTCTCAGATAGTAGAGGCACTGCAAAGCACACCGCTGGAACGTACTGAGCAGTATGTACTGACTTGGCTAAGGTCGACTATCGGCTATCTGCTGCACTGGACCGTATGGCTCCTATGAGAGAGGTGTCCCAGCGGAGAGCAATGCCTTCTCTGATGCATTGAAAAAAGAAAGAGCTAATTATAAAAAAACTTGAACGCAGATAGAGGAAATTTTATGATGCAAGAGCCGTGTACAAAACAGCACTCAATAATTTGTGCAGTGCAGTGCGCAAGGCACGGCAAGAGTTTATTGCAGCTTCTATCACCATAGCAACTGACAAACCTTGTGAACTTATGAAGGTGGTGAGTTCCTTTGTGGCACCCAGTGCGCTACAAAATTTTATGACTGTTCTGCAACACTGTTTGAAGAATTCTCTGAGTTCTTCAACAAAATTAAATTAATTTATGAGAAAAGTCCAGCCCATGTGGTGCCCGTTCAGATGACTGACAAGGTTCCTCCTTCAAACCCCATACTGGAGAGCTTTGCACCTCTTATGCTTTCTGATGTGTCCACTTCTTTGGCTAGATGCAAATCGAGGTCTCAAACTGATCCCTGTCTGCCGGACATTCTGAAGCAGGTGGCACCTCTTACTGCTCCAGATTTGCTTAAACGGTTGAATGCTTCATTAGAGGCAGCCGTGGTGCCTCAGAATTGGAAGGAGGCAATGTTGGTCCCACTCTTGAAGAAATCCAATGACGACCATCACATGCTTAGCAATTTTCACCAGATCTCCCTACTCCCTGCGGCCATTGAAATGCTCACAAAATAGGTTTATGGCCAAATTTTCACCTTCGTGGAAAGTAATAACTTACTCTGTGATACCCAGTGGCACTTCTGGGTGGGCAGTAGCATGGAATCTGCCCATTTGGCGGAAGGGTGCCTAAGTTGGCGCTAGGCAGCTAAATTTATCGCCAGTGCTAGGGGAAACACAGGGGTGCACCAAATTTTTTCCTAATTCTTTACATTTACATGCAGAGGTGACTAATGATAAGGATCCTTATAACTTTTGCAAGACGAGTTAAAGCTGTTTACTCCTTTAAAGCTATGTACTCGCTTCTGAATCACAAAGCCATAGAAAGTACAAGGGCCAGAAATAGGATTACCAGAAGGCACCATGTTATGTGAACACCTCTTTTTCTGCATAAAATCAGTGCATTCTGGAAGTGTTTTTCTTGCGGTAGTCGCTGCTGATGGATGGGTTCCCTACGGATGTATGTCCTTAATAAACTTGGACTACATCTATATGTTTCAGAACCCTCATTTTCACACTGGCGATGAGCTGAGGAGTAGGAACCCGGACTTCAAAAGACCTCAACGTCTAGTAACAAAGTTCAGAGGCAGCACTGTGGGACAGTTAGGGCAAGCTACCACAGGAGGAGATCATTGTTGGCCCACAGGAGGACAATTCAGATTCCATTATTGGCCCCTGAAAGTACCATGGCCACAGAAGTATTCAAGCATTGTTTTTCGGGCACAGATGGTGATTTATTTGACCTAATACTGTTACCCAGATAGTAATCATCATTGTGTGGATTGCCCACAGGTCGTCCTTCGCGTCACTCTTCTTACGGCTCGGTCAGTGGGTGACGTGACACCCTATATGCGGACCAGCCTGCGCTACCTGCAGCTTGCGCCCCGCTGCACGAACCAGCCCATGCTGCCAGTGATCGAAGTGATCATCATCGGCTCCCCCGTCTTCCCCTCCTCTTGCTGCTTTGACCGCTGAAAGCTTATTGATGCTCTCTCTTACCGATAGAATTGTGTAAATGTGCACTGCTAAACCTGCCATACTGTTGTTGCTGATTACTGCTCTGCCCTGTACTGTGTGTAACGCTTATCCAAAATGTAAATAAATTAATTTACAAAAACAGATTTGTGATGTATCAGCCTCAGTGCTAAAGGACCTTGGATGGGATTTACCAACGTCAAACAATCGGGTATGGGTTGCAGTACTGCTGGTTCCTGCGAACACGTTGGAGGTGATCTTGCATAGGAACACTGCTTTTTTTTGGGGGGGGGTATTGCACTTTAGTAAATAATTAATTTGCACATTGGAAAAGGTCATTTTGGAAAGGGGTCATTGGCAAGTTCCATTAAATGAATACCGGAAGAACATTATCGGACATGTATTGTTGTTTAACTTTAATTCTATTGGTACTCTCTGGTATCAATTTGGGTACCAGTGAAAGGGATTCGACTATCTCACCGGATAATTAAAGAAGGGTTATTGGGTCTGTTTGTATGTAATCTCCAAAGAAAGTTCTAGGGGCAGATTTAGGAGCTCCTAGCGCCTCCTTGCACATTAGCATATTTTTTTATGCTAATGTGGCCCAACGAGGCCAAAATCGCCATGTCAAATTTCAAAAGTGGCACAATACGTAAAAAGGGTTTGTTGCACCTGTGAGGGGCGCTGAAAAAATGGTGCAGAGAAATCTAAGAGATTTCTTTGCGTAATTGTTTTCGGCACTTTTAACGCCTGCTCAGAGCAGGTATTAAAATGAGGCACACCATTGTTTACAATGGGCTTTGCAATATTAGCATCAAATTACTTCCTAAATACAGGGCACACATGGTGGCGTAAGGGGGGTGCTACGGGGTGCTAGAAACGTGGCACTGCAAATCTGCCCCCTAGTTTTTTCAACTTAAGATTTCGTAGTTCTCTTGTTTAGGCATCATGCAGAATGTAACTCCACCTTCTTTCTTTCTTTCCTCACCTGGTGAAACCTACAACATCATGGTAGAGGTGGATGAAGATTATTAACCATTATGTTAGGTTGTGTGGGAAATGTTGTTGCTCATGCATTGTCTGGTTCCTGAAGGGCATAAAGTTTTTGAACATCTGCCGATCTTGCCTTCGATGATGCTAACATTCTAAATGAATATGAAATATGTCTGAAAAAAGTTAGATCTACCTCATCTGCCAAAAGTGAGTACCATACTTGAACTTTATGACTTTGGGAGGACAATGCAATGGGTGAAGGAGTCTTTTGAGGGGTACATTTCAGCATTAAGGAAACTTACATCCACCTGCAATTTTGGTGCAGTAACTGATGAGAGATCACAGGATCAATTCATGTTGGGCTGTGCTCTAGGTAAAGCTAGGGAGGCCACATGGCAGAAAGACAATCTCTCATTAATTGAGATCTTAACCATGGCGAAATCGTGTGATCATTTGCAAGCATTTGTAGAAGTGATTCAGAAACATACAGGGGCGGATTTGTGGAAAGTGGCGCTGGAGCAAGTGCAGCGCCACTTTTCCTGTGCCCTTAGCACTCCCCTACCACCACCATGTGTGCGCTGTATTTAAAATACATCACACCATTGCACATGGTAGGGGGTAATAGCATCATTTTTCATGACGCTATTGGTGTACTCTGCAGGAGTAGCACCAAAATATTGGCGCTATTCCTGCAGAGTACATAGGGGCCTATTCTAAAGAATGGAAGCCTCCTTTTAACGCCTGGAGTTATGAGTGCCAAAATAAATGGCGCAAGGAAATCTCATAGATTTGCTTGCGTCATTTTTCCAGCTCTCCTAACGGGAGAATGCCCCCTTTGCATACATTATGTCTGGAGCAGGCATAATGTAGCACAAAAGGTTACAGAGTGGCGCAATGCATGCATTGCGCAACTCTGTAAATACGGCGCAGGGATTTTGGCCTCATTGGGCCACATTAACTTCAAAATAAATGCCGTTAATGTGGCGCAAGGTGGCGCTAGGGGCCTATAAATATGCCCCACAGTGTGTGAGGAAAAACAGGATTGTGAAAGTGTGCTTGTAATGCAAACAGGAGTAGGGCAAACGTTAGGTGTTGACTGCTGATTTTAATGAGTGATTACCATAGGTGAAACCCCGAATACAAAGCTCTGCATATCACAACTTTGCGTAGTTTTAAGTCAACATTTGTGTTTTCTTGTCTATGTATCACTGCACACTTTTGTCCACCAAGTATCACACCACTTACTAACATTGGCCCATCCACAAAGAGCGAGTGTGTCTACAATGTTGATACTATAATCATTATTTTGGATATTTGTACCTTATGTGAATGTGTATACCCTATTTCTGCGCATGATTGCCCACACTAGTCTGTGGGTATCCATTAAAGAGCTGGTCTGTTTCTATTTGTTTGTGACCACATGTAGGGGCATATTTATACTCTGTTTGCGCCGAATGTGCGTCAAAAATGTTGACGCACATTCGGCGTAAACCATGCACCATATTTAAACTTTGACGCCCGCGGATGTCAACATTCCTCCGTGTGCGTCATTTTTTGGATGCAGGAAACTGCATTGCGTTAATGACATGCAAGGTAGGCGTTCTCACCCAAAAAATGACTTTAAGGCCTGTGCCCCTTATTTATACTCCTGCGTCATTTTGAAGCACAGGAGGGGACAGGCCTTTAAAAATGGCGCACAGCCTGATGTGCGCTGTTTTTTAACGCCTGGGTGAGGGCAGGCGTTAAGGGACCTGACCATGGAAGGAGTCCAGAGGTGTCCTTCCCTGCCCCCAGTGACACCCCCTGCCACCTTTGCCCACCCCCGGAGGACACCCATGGATGGGGGGACCCATCCCAGGTAAGTACAGGTAAGTTGAGGTAAGTATTTGTGTTTTTTTTTTAAGTGGCATAGGGGGGCCTAATTTGGGCCCCCCGATATGCCACTGTGCCCAATGACCATGCCCAGGGGACAGAAGTCCCCTGGGCATGGCCATTGGGCAAGGGGGCATGACTCCTGTCTTTGCTAAGACAGGAGTCATTTCAATGTGGGTTGTGCGTTAAAAAATGGTGCAAGTCCGGTTTGAGCCATGATTTTTGCCTCAAACCTGACTTGCACCATTTATTGGACGCACAAACCCCATTGAAATGACTCCTGTCTTAGCAAAGAGAGGAGTCATGCCCCCTTGCCCAATGGCCATGCCCAGGGGACTTCTGTCCCCTGGGCATGGCCATTGGGCACAGTGGCATGTAGGGGGGGGGCAAAATTGGCCCCCCATGCCACTTAAAAAAAAATAAAAATGTATACTTAACTCAACTTACCTGTACTTACCTGGGATGGGTCCCCCCATCCATGGGTGTCCTCCAGGGGTGGGCGAAGGTGTCAGGGGGTGTCCCTGGGGGCAGGGAAGGGCACCTCTGGACTCCTTCCATGGTCAGAGACCATGGAAGTGAGCCCATAGATCCCTTAACACCTGCCCTGACCCAGGCGTTAAAAAACAGTGCACATCAGGCTGTGCGCCCTTTTTTAAGGCCCACCCTCTCCTGTGCGTCAAAATGACGCGGGAGTATAAATAAGGCGCACAGGCCTTGAAGTCATTTTTTGGGCGGGAACGCCTACCTTGCATGTCATTAACGCAAGGCAGTTTTCCGCATCCAAAAAATGACTCACATGGAGAAATTTTGACGTCTGCGGGCTCGGGCGTCAAAGTTTAAATATGGGGCAAGGTTTGCGCCGAATGTGCGTCCAAAAGTTTGACGCATATTCGGCACAAACAGAGTATAAATATGCCCCAAAGATTGCAAGGAATATGTTTTAGATGTGTTAATGTTGGGCATATGGCCAATTTCAAAGAATGTCCTGGGTGGAAAGCTTCTTGTATGACTTGCTGAAGGAAAGGTTATTATTCGTCTTGTTGTAGGTCTTTAGAAACATGAAAAAAGTGAGAGAGTTAATATGACCCTGATCAGGAATGTAATGATATAGTTTAGCAAATCAAAGATAAATGGATGCCAAAATGTTATTTGATTTGGGTGCAGAAATAACATTGGTACCCAAAACATTGTTTGAAGAGAATTTGAAACAAATGGGGAAACTGTTACACACAGATATACGACCAAAAGAATGTGGTGGGAGACCAATCAAGTTGATGGGATACTTTTAGGACACTATGGAGTTGGCTAATAGGCTGATCCCAGGACAAATCTGATTATCAGTTAGAAATGACTCACTAATTCATTGGTATAATCAGAAAGAATTGGCAGTGTATCTTAACCATAATGAAACTACATCTGTTAGGCTGAAAGAAAGTGGAGTGGTGAAAAAAGTGTAGTGGTTGTTGAGGTGGTGGGAAACTCACAAGTTCAGACTAATTATGAGAAACAGTTCCCTGAGGTATTCAGGAAAGATCTGGGACACATGAGAAATTATGTGCATCCTTTAAAATTAAACATGGTGTGTTGCCCAAAGTGTGCAAGGTGAGAAGTGTGCCCATTGTGGTAAGGGAAGCAAAGAGGAAATAATTTGAGATACTGCAAGAAAGTGGTGGCATTCAGGAGGCAGAAATGACTTAATGGTTGCCTCCTGTGGTGATGATTTGACAAGTGAACAGAGATGTGAGGTTATATGTTGATATGACGAAGTTAAACAAAGAAATGGTAGAAGATCACTATCCATTGCCTAAGAGATGTTATGTTGTTTGGATGGTGTAACGTCTTTTTCAACATTAGACTTGACATCAGTGTATCATCAGATATCGCTTCATCCCCATTCACAGAAGCTAAAATCTTTCATTATGCTGTTTAGCACATTTAAATTCTTACTCATGTTGCCTGAATTCATGTCTGCCTCAGTGGTCTTCCAAAGGGCAATGGAGCACATTTTGAGAGGGGAGTGAAGCTATATCATGACGATGTCTTGTTTGGAAACAGTCAGGATGAACATGATATTAGATTATGAGAAGTCTTGAGGAAACTAGGTGAAAGTGGGTTGATTCTTAAACAAAAAAATGCACATTCAGTGTGACTGAAGTAGAATACCTTGGTTATTCAATCACAG
Source organism: Pleurodeles waltl (assembly GCF_031143425.1). Lineage (NCBI taxonomy): Eukaryota > Metazoa > Chordata > Amphibia > Caudata > Salamandridae > Pleurodeles > Pleurodeles waltl. The sequence continues at coordinate 1,000,559,480 of NC_090443.1, forward strand.
CTGACAGTATTTGACCAAAGGAATAGCTGGTGAGTGCGATCATGGAAATACCTAACCGGTCCAAAAAAGATGAACATTTAAAATTGTTATGGACAGCCGAGCATAATAGAAAAATTTGTTCTCTGCTTTGCAGAAAAATGCAGCTGTAAGAGGAACTTGTTGAAGAAAGGGGCAGCATATGTGTGGTCAGCGGAATGCGAGAGAGGATTTGAGGAGGTGAAGACACGTTTGTGTGAAGCCTCAAGTTCACACACTTTTGAACCAGGAGCAAGGACCATATTGAGGACAGATGCCAGTGCAAAGGGACTTGGCACAGGTTTGGTGCAAGTATCTGCTGCGAGATGGAACACCATTTTGTTAATTTCAAAAGCTATGCAAAGGACTGAAATCAATTATTTAGACATTGAGTAGGAGACTGTTGCTGTGTATTGGTCAGTGAGAAAACTCAAGAAGTTTGTGTTGATCAGTCCCTTTAATTTCAAGACAGATCATAAACCATTAAAGGAATTTTTAGCACGAAAGGCATTGATTCAGTCTCTAGTAGCATACAGAGATGGGTTGTAACACTACAAGAATTTGATTTTGTTGTATTGTATCTACAAGGTGCCATGAATACAGTGGCTAACTGTTGTTCAAGGTTGTATGTGGAGGTTCCATGGGATGGTGGTTTGGGTAGAGAGATTTTAGAAGATGTTTCGTGACGAAAATGTGAAAGTGTATTTAATTTCGGGTGGCATTGCTTGTGAAGATGAATAGAGAAGGGAGCAGGAAGGTGATAAGGATTTGCTGGAAGCAATTTTAGGCTGAAGGAGGGATGGACAGCAAATAACAAAGGTAATGTTGATATGAGAGGATTTTGGCATGTAAGATGTGAACTTTCCTTAGTAAATGGGTTAGTTATGAAGCTAAGAAGATTAGTGCCACCTGTTAGTGTAAGGTTCAGATTAATTTAATGTGCTTGTGAGAGTCATCCAGGCATGTCCAAAACAAACGAAAGAGTCTAGGAGAGTTGCAGGTGGCCTCAAAATTATCCTTTGATTGAAAGATTGGTGAGGAATTGTGTTGAGTATGGAAAAAGTGATAAGATCTTGACGTATAGGACGCAACCTATGGTGATCAGGGAATCGGCGTCTGGTCCTTGGGTAGATGTGGCACTGGATATAATTGGTCCCCCCAGGATTGTGAGTACAGACACATTTATCATCACATGTTAATGATATGATCTCCAGGTATTCCTAGTTCAAAATTGTAAATTCAGTGAAGACACATGATGTCATTGGGTTTTTATAAGACATATTTTGGAGAAAGGGTTACCCTTCAAAGCTATTGACAGATAATGGGGTTCAATTAACTTCTAATGCCAAGGAGACGTTTTAGGAAGAAAGGGTTAAAAGACATAAAAATCTGCCTTATTTAATCCAGAGGCCAATGACATGATTGAGCTTTTCAACAGCATTCGGCATTCTTTAGCTAATGGGTTGAATTGGGGTGGAGCAACTCAAAACAAAAGTGTGCACATACAGGATGTCTTTGCATTCTTCAACAGGAGTTATTTTGGAAAAGAACCCACAGTAGTTTAATGGTTATGGCATGGACAAATAGAAGGAGATTGCATGGTGCTGCAGGAGTTACTAGAGAAAAAGATCAAATGGATGGATAAAGAAAATAAGAAAATGTTGAAAAATGAGTATTTTGACAATCTCATAGTTATTAAGGATACCAAGGTTCGTGTTGGAGATTGGGTGAAGATAAGGAATACAAGGAAAGGAAGTTTATGGACAAATTTAGGGGCATATTTATACTCTGTTTGCGCCGAATGTGCGTCAACATTTTTGATGCACATTCGGCGCAAACACTGCCCCATATTTATACTTTGACGTCCGACACAGCGGGCGTCAAAGTTCCACCATGTGCGCCATTTTTTAGAAGGGTGAACCAGCCTTGCGTTAATTATATGCAAGGTAGGCGTTCCCTTCTAAAAAATGACTTTAAGGCCTGTGCCCCATATTTATACTGTGACATCATTTTGACGCACAGGAGGGGGCAGGCCTTAAAAAACGGCGCCCAGCCTGATGGGCGCCGTTTTTTAACGCCTGGGTCAGGGCAGGCGTTAACGGACCTGTGGGCTCAGAAGGAGCCCAGAGGTGCCCTCCCATGCCCCCAGGAACACCCCTGCCACCCTTGCCCACCCCAGGAGGACACCAAAGGATGGAGGGACCCATCCCAGGGAAGTTAAGGTAAGTTCAGGTAAGTATATTTTTTCGATTTTTTTTTTGTGGCATAGGGGGGCCTGATTTGTGCCCCTGTACATGCCACTATGCCCAATGACCATGCCCAGGGGACATACGTCCCCTGGGCATGGCCATTGGGCAAGGGGGCATGACTCCTGTCTTTGCTAAGACAGGAGTAATTTTAATGGGGGTTGGGTGTAAAAAAAAATGGCGCAAATCGGGTTGAGGCCAAAATTTTGCCTCCGACCTGACTTGCCCCATTTTTTGACGCCCAAGCTCCATTTTCCCCTACGCCGGCGCTGCCTGGTGTGAGTCATTTTTTTTTACGCACACCAGTCCGCAGTGCCACCTAACGTCATCCAATAAATAAGGCGCCCGCATGGCGCTTTGGAATGGCATTAGCCGGCGTTAACATTTTTGACGCACAACTGCGTTGGCGCAGTTGTGCGTCAAAAAGTATAAATATGGGCCTTAGTCCGCCCATTAAGGTTAATACGTTTTTTTAAAATGCAGTCAAGAGAGAAGACTACCTCATTTGGACTACCCTAGGAAGGATTGCTCTTTGGAGATGTGCATCAGGCGAGGATGGCTTCACCAAGGATATGTAGGAAGATAATAAAATGAGCACCTGTGAAGCTTCTGTTACTGAGGAAACCAAGGACTTTCAAGTACGCAAAAGGAGAAGTGCTCATGTGCGGAAGAAGCAAGCTCACGTGGAAGATTTGGTTTGACTTCCTAGTTTATGATATTTTCAATCCCACATCTTGGATGCTATTGTTTAATGTACTGAGAGGGAGTGTATGGTATTTCGAGAGTTATTTAATACACTGATTTGCATTTGATGTATTGCAGTTATGGAATTGCTATTGTACTGTCTCCCAGGGATTGGAATGTGATCATTTGTTTTATCATTCTTTATGAGCATTTCAAAACATAACAGTGGGTGAAGGGGCACAGGGGAGAAAACGCATGTTATCTTTAGTAAACATGCAGTGCAAAATAGATACATCATGCAGCACAGAACATATGGCAGCAGAGGAATTCCAACGCGCACAAGAGGTCAGGCAGGGGTGGCGTAAGGACTTAGTCACATTGTCATAGTGCCATCCGCGGCTGTCAAAAGGAAGGGGGAGGAGGCCAGGGAACTAGTCTGAGTAAGGAAAGGAATATGGAAGGTGAAAAAAGGGAGTTGTGGGCAACAGGGCAGGTGGGAGCCCACAGACCCAGTGGTGGTGGGTGGGGAGAGGGATATAGGAGGAGCACAGATGAGAGAGTTAAAAAAATAAAAGGAAGAGAAGAGAAGAGAAGAGAGAATGGGGAGAGGGCGAGGCAGGAAGAGGCACAAGCTGGGGTAGGAAGGGTCGAATGGCCTCTGAGGGCAAGCCAGGAGTATGCCATTGGTTAAGAATATTAGGCAACAGGGTATCCAGCCCATTCGTCGGGGGCCAGTGATGCCTAGTGACTGTTGTCCTCCAGAAAAAGTGCCCAAGTGAGGAGGAACGTCTCCCCCTGGTCCTGCAGGTTGTAAATGACCCACTCATACGAGGCTGTTTGGTACATAGCCGCAAGCCAGTTGAGAGAGGGTGGAGTGGGTAAGCGCCATTGGCAGAGGATGCAGTACTTTGACGTTGCAAGGACCATATGAATCAGGTGGCTCTCAGGTCCTGAGACTTCCAAAAAGTCCGAAAGGTTCTTCAGGAGGATCAAAGTGCGGGACAGAGGGGTTGTGACCAGAAGGATCTCACTGAGAATGGTGCTGACCGCCTCCTGGAAGAGTCAGGCCATCTTGCAATCATAGAGTATATGAACCAGGTCTCAGCAGTTGTTGTTGCAGCACCAGCAAGCCGTGTGAGTCAGGAAACTTGCTACCTCCAATTTCACCAGGGTCCAGTGCCACAAGGACCATCCTGTCCTCCGACTCATAAAACACCTGTAGTCTGGTCTGCCACTTAATTCAGAGGCTGTTCAGTAGGGGCAAGGAGAACATGTGGTGGCTCAAAATGCTGTAGAATCCCTGAGGTAGAAAACTACAGGGCGGGACAGGAGGGAGCAAGGACCCTCACCCAGATGGCAGGTGACACAATGCCCCAGCTGAAGGTACCGCCAGAACTGGTGAGATGGGAGGCTATATTTCTCAAGGAGGATAGCAAAGGAGGGTTCCCTAGTCTGATAGCTGTTGGAGGGTGTGGATTCCCACGTTGTGCCACACACCCCAGTTCAGGACCCCTCCACCAGTGTGGAGTTACCCCACAGAGGCACATGCTCCTGTAGATGGGCTTCCAACTCAAATAAGTAGTGAGCCATCTGCCATGACTTGGACATCGTGTGGAGCTTCGGGCTCTTTGGACCTGAGGTAAGGGTGGCACCTTTATATAGGGGTGAGAGACCATGTGAGCAGGCCAGCAGGATTTGTTACACTGTCACTCACGGTGGTGGGCTCGGTGGGCCAGGAATCATGTAAGCAAGGTGCACCAAGTGAAGGGCCAAGGTGCAATGTTCAACTGAGGGGAGAACCAGGCCTCCACTGGAGCAGTGGGCTATGAGTCTGCTTCTGGTCACCCTAGGGCGGACAATCACCAGATGAAAGACCTGATGCCCTTATCCAACATCCATAACAGTGAGAGGGACACCAGTGAGGAAGCATGTCAAAGACAAAGGTGTAGCGTGGCAGTGTCACCATCCGGACAGCTTGCACCCTGCCCATAGTGATTGGCTGAGGTGGACCCACTTCTCAAAGTCCAGTTTCACGCATGTCATCAGTGGGTCAAGGTTGTCTGTCACCTTGTTGTCCAGCTGTCGGTTGATGTAGATCCCCAGGTAATTTAAATGCAAGGACTTCGACTGAAAAGAATAGTCAGAAACTGTGGCTGTGGTGGCATCTGAGATATTTGTAATGCGTCGCTTTTATCCCGATTGATCTGTCAACCTGAGAGCATGGCAAAGTCAGAGATCACCTCCAAGAGGGTTGGTAGGTTGTAGAACAGGTCTGAGAGTGTGAGCAGGATGTCGTTGTCATAGAGATAGATAGTGGATGTCCCTCCAGGGATCGGAATGCCAGTAAGGCACAGAGATAGGCGAAGAGAGGCCACAAGAGGCTCCATGGTGAGGAGGAAGAAGAGGGGTAAAAACGGACAACCCTGCCAGGTCTGACTGTGAACAGGGAATGGATCTGAGAGGAAGCACCCACAGTTGACCTGGGCAGAAGGGGAGTCGTATAGCCACAGGAGCTTAGCTATAAAGTCCTTCAATTTACCCTGTTCTTAGCAACTTGGCTTGGTCATCATGGCTTCTGCCACCCTGGCCTTCCTTGTCCTCCTTTTCCTTCTCATCCTGGTTCTGCTTGACCTCGTATGAGGGACTAGGCCTTCCCACAGGAAAAGCCATGCAGAACTGACGCAGTGAAATTGACTTTTCACTGGTTCGTTCTGCGACTTCACTGCTCAGAGCAGGTGTACAATTGATGCAGGGATTTTTCCTATGGGAGACTCCTCATTTTTCTGGAGTTGCATCAGTTTAACAATGCTACTCTGTTGGAACATGGGTTATTGGTGAGGGCAGGTAGGTACCTACACTTAGCAATAGGCCACTAACCTCCACTAAGGTCCAGTTAGGTCTCAGTAAATTAACCCCAGCTCAACCCTTGGTAGCTTGGCAACGAGCGTCAAGGCTTAACTTAGGAGACAGAGTGTAAAGCATTCAAATATCACAAAACAGTAATTAAATAAAACACAGGAAACAGTTTAAAAATCCAAAACCAATTTATAAAAATAGATTATATTTTTATCTTTAAAATGACACCAAAAAGAATAAAATCGGATAATGGGAACTGGAGATATGAATTTTTAAAGAATTATTATTTTTTTAGCGCCTAGAAACAAAAAGCGCCAATCGGGTCATCTGGATGCACCTCGACCGGGGCAAAGTCAAAGTTTAAGGCCGACCGCGATGGAGCCCTGCTCGGCTACAGGCCGCGGGAGGCCTCGGTTAAAAGTTTACCTTTACACTTAGTCTTTTTTTCGAAGATTTTCTTCAGCGGGACGAACCTGCCAGTCCAATCCGACCTCCTGGAGCCCTTCTCCGGATACGCGATGCTGGAATCCTCGGTGGAGATTTTTACCTTCAGACTTAGGGCCATATTTATACTTTTTGACGCACAACTGCGCCAACGCAGTTGTGCGTCAAAAAATTTAACGCCGGCTAACGCATTCCAAAGCGCCATGCGGGCGACTTATTTATGGAATGACGTTAGCCGGCGGAGCTGACTGGTGTGCGTAAAAAAAAATGACCCACACCAGGCAGCGCCGGCGTAGGGGAAAATGGAGCTTGGGCGTCAAAAAATGGGGCAAGTCGGTCTGAGGCAAAAAATCTGCCTCAACCCGATTTGCGCCATTTTTTTTTACTTTCAACCCCCATTGAAATGACTCCTGTCTTAGCAAAGACAGGAGTCATGCCCCCTTGCCCAATGGCCATGCCCAGGGGACTTATGTCCCCTGGGCTTGGTCATTGGGCATAGTGGCATGTAGGGGGGCACAAATCAGGCCCCCCTATGCCACAAAATTCTTTTAAAAAAATTACTTACCTGAACTTACCTTAAGTCCCCTGGGATGGGTCCCTCCATCCTTGGGTGTCCTCCTGGGGTGGCCAAGGGTGGCAGGGGGTGTCCCTGGGGGCATGGGAGGGCACCTCTGGGCTCCTTCCGAGCCCACAGGTCCCTTAACGCCTGCCCTGACCAGGCGTTAAAAAATGACGCAAAAGCGGCTGGACGTAAACATTTTTTACCCGCCCACTCCCGTGCGTCATTTTTGCACGGGAGTTTAAATAAGGCGCACATGCCTTGGAGTCATTTTTTAGACGGGAACGCCTACCTCGCATATCATTAACGCAAGGTAGGTGTCCACACTAAAAAATGACGCAAACTCCAAGATCTTTGGCGCTAGACGAGTCTAACGCCAAAGTATAAATATGGAGTTAGCTTTGCGTCGGATTTGCGTAAAAAAAAACGATGCAATTCCGGCGCAAACGGAGTATAAATATGCCCCCTAGTCTCTTTTTCGGAGATTTTGTTTACCGGGACGAACCAGCAAATCAGGCCGGGTCGCGGTTGAGGCAAGCCGGCTAGAGTTGCCGCGGCGGGTCGGTCCCTCTATGGAGCTTTTTTTACAAAAGTTGTCCAAACTTCTGGGGCTTCTCCTAGATGTCCTTTTAAGGTTCTTTTGGGGTCCACAGCTCACCCCAAGGGTCCAGAAGTTCTGAGATGGTCCTTGGGGGGTGTGGACTACAACTCCCAGAATGCACCTGGCGCAAACTCCTTTTTGGCCACTGGACAGTGGTCAGCTGGTCGCTTTCTTCAGGAGTTGGTGCAGGGGACTCTAGATAGCAATTTTTCACCTGTAGCAAACAGGGAGTAACTCCTTGAACCAGTTGAAGCCAGGCAAAGTCCTTCTTGTGGTGAAGCCCAAGTGTGCATCTGGTGCAGTCCTTCTGAGTGCAGGTTCCAGGTGCAGGCCAGGGGTCCAGCAGGGCAGTCCTTCTTCTTCTGTTGTTCTTCCTTGTTGGATGTGGCAGGGAACTGAGGTGTGGGTGCAGGTCTGCCAGTTTTATCCTTGCTCCTGGGTGAAAAGCAGGGGGGTCCTGGCTCTCCAATCAGGTGCAGGGTCCTTCCCCCTATGATGACCACTTCCTGGGAAGTGTGGCAAAAATCAATCCCAGGAGGCAACATTCTCTAAAAATCCAACATGGCTGAATCAGATTTTTGGAGGTTACATCTGGCTGAGCCCACCCACTGGTGTGGCTAAAAATCATAAACACACCCCTCTCCTGCCCTCTCCTAATCTAATCAAGGAGGCACCTAGTTGTCTGGGGTTGCAGGATCTGGGGGTGTTGCTGGTTGCTCCAAATGTCCTTCTCTGCCTTTGAAGACCAGTTTGGCAGCCCTCCCCCTTCCTGCCTCACCATCTGCTGAGGGGAGATTCCCTCCCACAGGCACATTCCTTTGTGTGAAGCCAGGCCACTTCACACCTCATCAAGGTAGCCTGGCCAGACTGCTAGAGGCTGGCCAATCAGAGCACAGCAGCAAAAACAATGCAGGGCTGAAATTGGCAACTTTTTTTTTAGGTAAAGTTTAAAACTCTTTACCTGAACAAGTTATACTAAATCCAACAACTGGAAGTTGTGGGATTTATTACAACAATTAATTTGACTTATAGGTAAAAATAAGGTAGTTTAACACTTTGGAACTACTTTTAATTCCAAAGTCGAATTTGCATATAACTTTAATTTAAAAGCAGTCAGCAAGGCAGGCCTGCCTTTAAAATGACACTGGGCACCTCAGCAGTGCACCTATGGGTGCACTACCTATGCTGTGGTCCCTAAACCTACATGCCCTACCATATACTAGGGACTTATAGGTAGGTTAACTTATCCAATTATAATTAGCCTAATTTGCATATCCATTTTACACAGAGCACAGGCCCTGGGACTGGTTAGCAGTACCCAGGGCACCATCAGAGTCAGGAAAACACCAGCAAAAAGTGGAAAATGGGGGGAAAAAGTTAGGGGGCCTCTGCAATCAGCCCTGTTTTCTCAAATACTCTAGCAATCCATGAGTTTAACCAAAACAGATGCATCAGATTTTCTGACACATCTGTGAAAATCTGCGCCATGGAGCTCTATTTCTTTTTAAAATTGTTTTTATTTACATTTTGCTGTTGTACAGATTCAAATCAATTTATGGCATTAACAGACTCTTATCGCACCCATGAGCACCATTGATTACTTCTCCTGGACATATTCCTTGATCTAACATTTACATCACATTGTTACTATATCATTACTTCACTTTTGTACATCCCCGGTGTTGTATTTATATGTGTGGACCTACATAATTGCGTCTGTCATATACCATATTATCATTCACTTCCCCGCATAACAGTCTTTGTCAAACCCTGAACAACATAGTAACATGATGGTGCACTTGGGGGCGTGTAAAGTCTAGTTGCTGGGGGATGCCTCAGTGTATCTATACCAAGGAAGGGCCTGGTCCCTCGCCTAATCTACGTCGATTCCTTTGTGTGTCAGGGGCCACTCAGTCTGATACTTTACTACTCTCCCACCCCACTCTGTTCATAATCCTCGAAGACCTACATCCCAGACCGGTAGCCAGCTACCACCTTCTCTCGCTTAATATTGGTTCTGTTCCCTTCCATGCACTTCATTATGATATACAATGAGGTTCCTCACTTCTGATGTCTCGACATGGAGCTCTATATTGTAAATACAGCGCATCCATGGCGTCTTTAAGGCAAGTATGGGAAGCGCTAGTAATCTTGGAAATGAGGCCTTAAGTCTCGATATTGTGAAGTTCTCTTGTTGTTACACACACACACAATCCTTCCAAACTCGTAGGAACCGCATAACACTCCTGGCACTGCAGCCAATGGTCTGGGCCCTCTTGGTCTTGGTTCTCCGTGTTTGGGTCCTTCTGAGCCTCGTCAATATGGTCCTGGTCACCCCGGACATCCAGGTCAGTCCCCTCAGTCTTCCTGGCTCTGGCTGTTATGGTCCTCCTGAGCTTCCATCCACCCTGGCCCTACTATCTCCAGGTCCTGGTCTTTAGGCTCCACCTGGTACTTTCAGCCCTGGTCCTATGGTATGATCCCCTGGCACTCCTTGGCCTGTTCCTGGGCCCCATGGTGCTAAGCCTTCTAATCCTCTTTGCTCTGATCTTGTTCCTCCAGACTTTGCTACTCCTGGTATTCTTGGTACAGACCCCTCATCTTCCTTGCTTCTCCTGTTTCTTGGTCCTATTCTCCTGGATTTGGATTTTGTCTTCCTGAATCTGGTCCTGATCTTCCTGGCCCTGTTTTCCTGCCATTTGCCCTGATGCTTCTACACAAATTTATCATGGTCCTCCTTTATCTGGTCCTCCTGCCTCTGGTGATACTGTTGTTCATCTTCCCATCCATCCTTGTCGTAGCCCTGTGACCTGGACCTCCAGACTGTGATCATCCTGGCCCTGATATCCCTAGACCTCATCCTCCTGATCCTCCTTCTCCTCCTCATCCTAGTTCTCTTGCTCCTAATCCTCTTTGCTGTCATCCGCCAAGTTGCTCTAGACCTTTGTTTCCTTCCCCTCTTTGAACTTTTCCTTCTGACTCTGGTTGTCTGTGTCCCTGGTCACGGCTACCTAGCTAAGGTCATGCTATTCTTGTTTTTTATAGACTTTGTCATTCTTGAGATTCTATGTCCATTGCCCCTAATTCTTCTAGCCCTGGTTCTTATAGTGTGGGTTCCTCTTGGCCTAGTTATCCTGTCCCTGACCCACCTTCTTTGGTTGTCTTGGTCTCCTTGGACCTAGTCATCCCGGTCCTTCTTATTCCTATTGTGCTTGTTATGATATACTTTGACTTTTGGACATCATGGCCCTTCTTAGGTTCCCAGTCTTGGCCGATCTGGCCCTGTTTCTCTTGGTGCAGGTCAAGATGTCCTGGTTCTCCTTACTATTAACATTGTGGTATCACAGGTCCTGGCCCATCTTCCTTCTTATGCCCTGGCACTCTTACGGCCTAATTTATATTTTGGTGGTGTTACCGCCAAGCCTCAGTGGTGGTGGACCCGAAAAGGCCATCAAGCCAAACTTGTTCTGCCCGCTGTATTTAGATGTTACAGTTCTGCAAGCAGATTGAACGGCGCCGAATTGCTGATGAAGGGAGACAACAGCAATCACAATGGACTTCCTACAATGGCAAGGGCTATGGAATAGAGGTAAGTGACACACACACTGTCTCAGCCATGAGTGTACCCCCACACTACATACTACACGACAAACCACATGTACACAATAACCCATTGTCATTCCAATACAACGAAATTTGTAGATGCCGAAAACAAATATTGACATACATTCATGACACAACACACACCCTCACTATTTATATTGCACCCACATAGTACACAACCACACAACTATACCCTCAGCTACACAAAAATACTCACACACCGGCACAACTATAGACATCACAACAATGTCCGCAACACAACAATCCTCACCTGAATATGTCACACAGCAACACAACATACACAACATAGGTCTCACATGCAAATGACACACATACAGACATAACCACATCGTCCACTCCAGCTCCCCCACTTTAAACAGTCAATCGCATCTCATACACACATAGGTGCACTGATGCACAAACACAACTCGCAGCAAAACATGTCATGTACAGGTCCCCTGGCAATGTGCAAACGTGGACACAGTTGACAGGTGTGATGTACCATCATTATAGTGCCAACATTCATTTGCCCATGAATACTGGCACCATAATGATAGTCTTGTATGTGTGTGATATATGTTGTGTACCAGTGTGTCTCCATCCATGGCTGACCTACTCGTGTCCCCAACATATACATTTCACAGTGATTTAGAATATTACTGTGAAATGTATGTCTACAGTGGCCCTGACCTCCAGTGCAGTACCTACCCAAAGTACCCTGGTTATGTGGCATCCCTACCTTTCCGCAATGGGGTAGACATGTTTTCTCCATGAGTCTTTTGCAGCATAGATGGCAAGTGTTGTCCTGTTGTGTCCAGTCAAAGACAGTGGTGAAATGGGAAAATAGGTGAGTTTTCACTCTCATACCCCATTCCTCCCCCGCCAAATCTGCCAACTCAAACACTGAGGTCAGACCACCACTTTTTTCTTGGCGTTAAGGCACATCCAAATTTGCATGGTGGGAAAGGTGGCTGGGGTTCCGCCATCAGGCACTTTTCCCTATGTCACAGTCGACGCTGGTGGTCTCTCTTGGCAGAGACAGTAGTTCAAATGCAGGCTTTCTGTTAGACTTGGCATCCTTGGCGTGGTCTCCCCTAACTTTTTGCCCCTGTTTCCCAGGTTGTTGATGTATGCTGCACTCTGTTTTTGCTGTTTTTGTTACTCTGGGCACTTTGCCACTGCTATCCAATGCTAAAGTGCAAGTGCTCCTATGTAAAATGTATGTGTAATTGGATGTCCATGAATGACCTATTTGATTTACTGGTAAGTCTCTAGTACAGTGCACTAGAGGTGCCCAGGGCTTGTAAATCAAATGCTATTAGTGGGCCTGCAGCACTGGTTGTGCCACCCACATTAGTAGCCCTGTAAACATGGCTTAGACCTGCCAATTTGACTTGGTAAGTATACCCACTTGCTAGGCCTAAACCTTCCCTTTTCCTACACGTAAGACACCCCTAAGGTAGGCCCTAGGTAGCCCCATGGGCAGGGTGAAGTGTATGGTTAAGATTGGACATTTACTAATGTGTTTTATATGTCCTAACAGTGAAATACTGCCAAAAAATGTTTTCACTGTTGCAAGGCCTGTCTCTCTCATAGATTAACATGGGGGGTGCCTTTAAATATGATTAAAGTGTAGATTCCCTTTGGGAGCAGATGGACATGTAGAGTTTGGGGTCCCTGAAATCACAATTTAAAAATACATATTTTAGTAAAGTTGGTTTTGAGATTGTATGTTTGAAAATGTCACTTTTAGAAAGTAGGCATTTTCTTGCTTAAACCATTCTGTGACTCTACCTGTAGATTACCTATCTGGGTTAGTTTGACAGTTGGGCTGTTTGCACCCCTCTATAGACAGTGACACAAAGGGAGCTGGGGTGTAGCCTGCATATCCAGATGAGCCTTCTGTGCTAGAGTGGGGGGAGGAGTGGTCACTTACACATGAAAGGGCTGTGTATGCCCTTGCACAATGCAGTCTCCCAACCCCTGATGTGTGTCTGGGGCATGGCCTGGGAAAGGTAGGATCTCACAAACAAGAGAGACTTTCCTTTGAAGTAGGCCTAGTTCAAAGGCCAAAATGGGTATAAGAAGAGCACCCAAACCCCTGAAAATTAGATCACTTCTGGAAATTAAGAGGAATCTCTTCCTGGAGAAGAGCTGAGGAGAAGTGCTGCCCCGCCTGTGACTGTGCTTTGTGGGGCTATCCTGCAGTTGCTGCTTCTGTCTGTGCAAGGGGACAAAGACTGGACTCGTTTGTGCATTCCTGCTTGTGAAGAAATCTCCAAAGGCTTGCCCTGAGCTTGCCTCCTGTTGTTGAAGTCTCAGGGCCATCAAAGACTTTCCCTGCCAGCTCCTTGGCTCTCTGCTGAGACTCCTCCCCTGCCAAGTGGTACCCTATCCAGTTCCTGGGGCCTTGAAAGGTGAAGACTGAAAATCCACACACAGACCGCTGTCCGGAGAAATGTTCGACGCACCTTTCGAGATGTGGCTGAAAAACGATGTGCTGCCGGCTTCTCGGCTGAAATCTACACTCCACCTTCATCGTGGCTGGAAGATCGACGCACACGACTGGAGAAACAACGCGCAACACCTGCTGACGGAGGCTCATAATATCACAACCCACATAGTGCAGTTTTTCTGATACCGTGCAGCAGGGTTTTCGACGCAAACCTTGCTGGGTGCGGAAAAACGATGCAAAGCCTGCCCGGACCCGAGGTGTTTGTCTGGATCGATGCATCGCTCTCCTGCGGAGAGGAACATTTACGCACGCTGACCCGACCGGAGAAGGAACGACGCATAACCTTGCTTGCGAGGGAAAAATCAACACATCACTGACCTGATCCAATGCACACTCACCCGTGCGCTGTTATTTTGTCGCAACCCATGTACTTTTTCACGCTAACAGCGTTAGCACTGTTTTCTAAGGATTTAAGACTCTTTCTTGCTATTTAATTCATAACTTGACTTGTGTATGGTGGATTTTTGTCAATTTGGTGTTGTTTTGCTTAGATAAATATTAGCTTTTTTTTCCAAAACTGTAGTGTTTTTACTGAGTTACTGTGTGTGTTGGTACAAATACTTTGCACCTGGACTCTGAAGTTAAGCCTGCCTGCTTGTGCCAAGCTACCAAGGGGGTGAGCGGGGGTTAGCTGAGGGTGATTCTTCTTTACCCTGACTAGAGTGAGGGTCCTTGCTTGGACAGGGGGTAACCTGACTGCCAACCAAAGACGCCATTTCTAACACTTTTGTTTATGGGACCGCCAACGTCTAAATATTGCTGGCAGACTGTCACAGCGGTGGATGGGTTTTTGTCAAAAAGGCGATGTTGGGACCGTTACTGCCAACATCTAAATCAGCCATTAGTCTTTGTCCCTCTGGTTTGGGTTGTCCTGGTTCTCCTGGTTTTGGTTCTTATCCACTTTGTCCTACCAGTAGTGCAGCCATTGATCCAGGTCCTCTTCATCCAGATTCACCTTGTTCAAGTCTTCCTGAGCCTCGTCATTTTGGTCCTGGTCCCCCTGGCCACCACTGTCCATTCCACTTGGTCTTGTAGATTCTGGTTCACCGTCGTACATTACTTATAATGACTGCTCTGCCCCAGTTGGTAATCCAAACCCTGGGGCCTGTTCCCCATGACCCTCTTTCTGGTCCTCCTGGATATGATACCGTTAGTTTACCTAGGCCTTTTGCTGCAGTATTCTGGGCGCCCTTGGTTCAGCCCTCCTTGGTCTTCCTAGTCCTCTCTTACTTATCCTAGTATCCTAGACATACTGGACGTTCCCCTCCAGGTCCTGATCTTTGTACTTCTCTTCAAGTTGATCCTGATCCTCCTGGCAATCGTCCTTCTATTCCTTGCCCACATGGTTCTGCAATGTCTTGTCCTGTCATAGATCACCCTCGCCTTTCTTAGTTCTGATGTTCCTTGACTTCTGGTTCATGCTAGTCTAAAATGTTCCTGGCCATATACTTCCTAGTTGGACCATGTACTCCTGCCTCTAGTCTTTTGGATCTGGGTTCTCCTGACCCATATGCTCCCAGCCCTGGACCTTTTCATTCTCCTCACCCTAATTCTCATCCATCAATCCTCCTTGTCCTGCTACCTTGATTTATCGAGTCTCTTTGGGGCATATTTATACTCTGTTTGCACTGAATTAACGTCAATTGTTTTGACGCTAATTCAGCGCAAACTTAACTCCATATTTATATTTTGGCGCTAGACATGCCTAGCGCCACAATATTGGAGTTAAAGTCATTTGTTGCCTGCGTAAAACTACCTTGCGTCAATGAGATGCAAGGTAGATGTTCCAGGACAAAAAATGACTCAAAGGCCCTAGCCCCTTATTTATCCTCCTGTGCAAAATGGGGGACAGGCCTAAATAGTGGTGCTAGGCTTGCTTAGCGCCATTATTTAATGCCTGGGTCAGGGCAGGCGCTAAGGGACCTGTGGGTCTTTTTCCATGGTCAGAGACCATGGAAAGAGCCCATAGGTGCCCTTCCCTGGCCCAAGGGACACCCTCACCCACCTACACCAGGAAGATACCTAAGGATGGAGGGACCCCATCCCAGGTAAGTAGAGGTAGGTATGGGTAAGTATTTTATATTTTTTGTTTGAAGTGCCGTAGGGGGGCCTAACTTGGGCCCCCCCTACATGGCACTGGGCCCAATGGCCATGCCCAGGCTATGCTAATGCTTGTTTTATATTCTGTTAAATGTGTGTTACATTGATTTTTGTTCATTAATTTTAGTCCATATCATATCTTTTCAGATTTACCCATGGATTGTGTTCATTTCAAATTGTACATTGTTCAGTTTAATGCATGCCACATTTAGCTCACAGTTTCACATTCATTTGAAAAAGAGTTATATTTATTTTAACAAATATCTCATTATTTTTTATATGGGCCATAATATTTTCAGCAGGTATCACATTAATTTCAAAAGTGGCCCATTTTCATTTTAATGTGTCTTATTACTTTCAATAAATGTCATATTCATCTTAATGCATAGTATATTTATCTTAATGTTTATCAAATTATTCGCACAGCATGCCATATTCATTTTCATGAGAGTCAGCAATCGTCATATTCATTTTAAGGTATGTTGAATTCATTTCAATGGGGCTTTTATTCATTTCAATCCATCTCATATTCAGTATATGTCATGTTCCTTTCAATGCATGTTGCGCTCATATTAACATTTCTTAAATAAATTTTAACATGAGTCATATCCATTTCGACATGTCATATTAATTTCAATGTGTATCATATTAATTTCAGTGCAACCTGCATTAATTTCAATAAATGTCTTGTGGATTTCAGCGCTAGTCATATTCATTGTAAAGCATATCAACCTTGTTTTAATGAAGCTCATACTCAAATCAACATGTCACATTCATTTCATTTTAGCATGTGTCATATTCCTTTTAATCATTGATATATTTGTTTTCAAATTATGTCATATTACCACTGTCATTTTACTTTTAACATGCATCATATCCATTTTAACATATGTCATATTCATTTCAATGTTTATCATATTAATTTGAATGCCTGCCATATTCATTTTGTTGAGTGACATGGGAATTTCTATATTGGTCATATTCATTTTAAGGCATAGCAAATTCATTTTAATGGGGCTTACATTAATTTCAACATAAATCATATTAATTTTTTTATAATCTCACATTAATTTCAGTAAATGTCACATTATTTACAATCTGAGTAACATACATTCCAAAACAATTCAGATTCATTACAGCATGTGAAGTGTTCATTTCAATGTATGTTATATTCTTTTCAATGTGCATTATGTTCTTTTCAGAATATAATATATTCACTTCAGTAACATATATTTAGATCAACGCTGTCATAATCATAATCATTTGAAAATATGCCATATCCCTCTTGGCAATTGTCAGCTGTTCCGACACAATCCCATTTTATTTAATGCATATTGTATCCATTTCAGTGCTTTCTGTATTGTTTAAAGGCCATATGTATTTCACTATGATTTATATATTTTTCAGTATATCTCTTATTAAATTCAGATGTGTGTTATTCATATTAATCACTATGCATCATATTCACTCTGCCATGTTCATATTTGTTTTTGTACAAGTCAGATTCATTATGCCAGCTATCATATTTATGTTGACATATAATGCACTTACTCCAGTGTGTGTCATATTAATTGTGCAGCAAACTATGAGGCATATTTACAAGTCCCTAGCGCCTTCCTTCTTCCCATTAGCATAATTTTTGCATACTAATGTGGTATTAGGAAGGCTTTTTTCAATGCTTGCATTGCGCCACTTTGCACCCCCTTGAGCCATATTATGCCTGAGCCAGGCATAGTGTATGGAAGGCGGGCATTCCAGCGTTAGGTGCCTGACGCACCCATAGAAAACTATGGGCCTCCTTGCACTTTGCTGCACCAGGGTTAAACTTTTTGGCACTAGTGCTTTAAGGTGCCACGGTAGTGTCAAAAATTCTGACGCTATTGTCCTAATGACTAAATACGGCACACCCATGGTTCTGTTATGTGGGGCAGGGGTAACACAAGAAATCTGGTGCATCAGTACATAAATATGCCCCTGTGGATTTCAGGAGGTGCCCTACATGGGGAGCTGTAATTACGACATGAAACACTTCCCATACGACCTGTACACCTAGGAATGTGTCAAAACTGTGTGCCTCCCCAAGGGAGGTGTAACACTGAGAAATAACTTTATTTCTCCTAATTCTATCCTTGTCCTTCGTGTGCTGCATTTTGCAGCACACATAGAAAAAAGAAAACACCTACATTAAAAGGGACACCTTCCTGCACAAAAACAATTGTACCAACAATGCAGACACCCTTGCACCATGGTACAAATGTGCCTGCGTTGGCACTAGGTACTAATTTGTGAACTGGCAAAGACAGAAGGGACAAGAATGTGCTGTATTTCACTAATACAATGCATTCCTGCCCTTTCCTTTCGGTGTAGAACAGCTCAGGAAAGTGGCTTGCTGTGCTGCCCTGTGGCAAAAACTTGTAAATGAGGCCCTATGCGCAGTGTTTCCCCAGTGTGGCTGCCACAGGAGCACAATTTCCTTCAGAACCCTCAAAATCATTTTAAATTTCGCAGCCGACTGGTTGGTGCTAGCACATCACAGATGGACTGCGAAATGCTCAGGCCAAACTGACAATGTCACGGGGATCAGGAAAGATCTAGAAAACCAGTGTTCAGAACCACTCCTGTGCACACCATGCAGCCCCAAAAATGGCACTTAACCCATCTCTGCCCACCGCATCTGTAAAGAGACTCAGCACCACATTGGTTCTAGGCTGCACTAGACCAAATAATTAGGAGAAATGAAAAGATTTTTCATTTTTGCACCATGGCAATGCCACTCCTGGGGTGGCGCTAGATTTTAGCACTGCCTCACGTTTACGAAAACTCATAAATTTGGTGCTTTGTCAAAATGCAATGGGTGTTGCTGTGGCACAACCACTCAAAACCCATTGCATGGCCCATCCACGCAAAGTGCTGCGTGTGAAGGGGTCAAATTTACAAGGTGGTGTTAAGCCACAAAAACATGGGGGTGATAGGGCCTTGTAAATCTGGCCCGTATTCTTCTGCCGAGATCCTGAATCCTTCCTTATAACCCTAATACAAAGTCTGAGCCAATGAGTGGTTAGAGTAAGTGAAGACCCAAGGAACCATAGGCATCAACTGAACTGGGGAGGAAGCTTTGCAGAAATCAAAATGGTCATTCTTGTTTCTTAGTTCCCTTCTTTCTGGACTTTTTGAAACACTTAGCTTCCGGATGGGACAGCTAACCACGAAATGAACAACAGTGTTTGAATCTGCAAGTTCCTGTGGGGTTGGGTGCAGATACGCCTGCTGCTATCATCTGAATGCTTAATATAATGCACCCATGTGATGATGTCAGTCTAAATCCATCCCAGGGTGGGCCTGCTGGCTTTAATACTCCTGAACTTCTTATCATAATCCTTCCAAGCTGTCCCACCATACTTGTCATGAGTCCCCACAATCCTGCTGTGCCCCCAGATCATTAAAACGCTCTGCCATAATGGCCAGATTGATCGAAAAAACCCTCATCTAATTCATAGGAGTCTCGTCAACAATTTTTTTAGTCCAGTTGCCTCAGTCCCTAGGGTGTGAACTCTCCTTACAGCGCTTAGAGACATTTTTACCAGAAAGTGGCGCATCAGTACTGATGCGTCACTTTTTTTGCGTCATCCCTGCCCCACCAAAGGACACCATGTGTACACCATATTGACCATACTGTGCACCATGTCTGTTGCTAGGCCAATAGCATCAACATTTTTGACGCTTTGCTACACTAGCGTCAAAAATGTTGATGCTAGTGCAGCAAAGTGCAAGGAGGCACATAGATTTCTATGGGTGAGCTATTTTAATGCCTGCTTTGAGATTTGATAAAAAATTATGTCATTTTGGGGGCCTATTAAAGCCGGAACGCTCCCCCTTGCATGACACAGGCATAATGTGGCGCAAGGGAGGGGCAAAGTGGCACAATGCATGCATTGCGCCACTTTGTAAATCAGGTGCAGCAGAAATTGCCTCCTTGTGCCACATCAGCGTGCAAAAAACTAATTATGCTATTATGGCGCAAGGAGGCGCTAGGGGGTTGTAAATATTGCCCTTAGCCTATTCTTTCTCGGACTTATCCACTAATAATTCAAAAAGGTCAACATACACCCCCTTCCAAATTCTTTCCTTCACCTCCACGGACAGATGCAAACCCAGTTGCTTGTGTTCAGAGTGAATATCATCCAAACCCATAGATGGTAATGGGGGTCCAGTACCTAAAGTTGTTGTTCCCTGAGCGGGGGTAGACATCACCCTAGGAGCGCTGGCACTCAACGAGGTACCAGGCAGGGTAGGAGTTTGGCCCACTACCTGTGTCGGAACCCCCGAAGCCTGCTGCACCTGATTCCCTGCCAGGGCTACACTGGTAGTGGAGGAGGATCCTCGACACCGCCAGTGGGCCTTGGTTCCTTCACTGCTCTTGGTATTACCCAGGTGATCCACTAAGTGTCTCACCACCTCTAAAACATACCTCTCGCCAACCCCTGTCAAGGGGCCCCCTGTAGGGGGGCGAAAGCATTCATACCTCTGAGAGCCACGGCAACACAGATGCTAAGCTAGCAACCAGATCCTGCTGAGCTTACCCTCCTGTGGCGGTCACCCATATAGCCATACCTGCACCAATGTTCTGCGCAATCACGCCGGGGGCTGCTGACCCCTTTATTGCTGTGGAATTACCCTGCACTGCAGTCTGGCCTGGATTATCAGCAACCGGGATCAGACCCACCAGTGTGACCACCATGGATGGGACCGTTCCCATCGTCCTAGGGGACTGCCTGTTGCCTGCACAGAAGAACCTGGGGCCGGGGTCAGACCCACTGGTGCTGCTACCAAAGGACCAACATCCTGACTCCCTTGCATCACTGGGACACCTGCTGTATACCCCTATAGCTCCTTCCTACTCTTACCATGCCCAGGGCCTTCTTTGGGACCGGGTGGAAAGCCTCCTCAGCTTCTCAGCATGTTCCCCAGGCACCCCTGGCTGCTGCACCTTTAAAGATGCGATGGCCTGGTCTATGGCATCCATCCTGAGCATCAAAGCATCCAGAAATGCCTCAGTCCTTAACCGCTTTGGACCCCGCTGTGTATTTCCAGATGTGATGGGTGCATACTATCAGCTATCTCACCCAATACAGATCCTACAAAAGGGGGAGGAAATAGTAAAATAATGTGGGCTACAGTCAAATAGAAAACCTGCTCTGGGCCACCAAAATTAAACACTTGAAATAAATTGGCTACTGGGCAAAGAAGCCACTGTCACTTAGCGGCAAATTTCAGAAAAGTGACGCTGCACCCAGTGCAGCGCCACTTTCCTTGCACCTCTTTGCCCCCCACTACAGCCACCATGTGTGCACCGTATTTAAAATACAGCGCACCATGGCGCAGGGTAGGGGGCAATAGTATCAGACTTTTTTACGCTACTGAAGTACTGTTAAGGGTTCCCGCCAAACTTTTGGCGCTAACCGTGAACAGTACATAGGGCGCCATTGTAACCAATGGCGTGCCCCCTTTTAATGCCTGCTCTGAGCAGGTGTTAAAAATGCTGAAACAAGGGGCACAAAGAAATCTTTTATAATTATTTGCGGCTTTTTTTATTTAGCCCCTGTAGTGAGGGAACGCATAAGTTATGCCTTGCACAGGCATAATGTGATGCAAAGGGTCACAAAGTTGTGAAATGCATTGATTGCTCCACTTTGTTAAATATATTGCGGCGCATTTGGCCTCATTGGGCTACATTAGCATAAAAAAATGACACCAATGTGGCGCAAGGATGTGCAAGGCCCTGTAAATCAGGGTGTTAGTTGTGAAGCAACAAAAGAACAGATGATGGACAGAATGCTGAACAATGCAAACATTCACCCCCAGTCACAAATATCTGAGTTTTATCCTTTGTTTTTTTGCCCACGACACCACCCCAGTTTGGACCCAGCCATGTGCCAATGAGTCTTGACCCTGTTCCCATGGGACCAGTCCAGCCCGAACTGCCAAGCCAGGTTCTCCCTGGACCGGAAACAAGCATCCTGGGACCGGTTTCGGGTATCACCCCTCATCAGACAGGCTAGCTAACTGATTGGCATATGGTGGGGTCCCAACCGGAATGACATGGGTAACAAAAAAACAATGGATTTAGGCAGATATTTCTGTACTGGGGGTGAATGTTTGACTGTTCAGCATTCCATCCTTTCTTTTTGTATTTATTTCCCTAAGTGAGACGGGCATGCCCAGATGTGGGTCCCGTGCTCCACATGCCACTGGAGTCAAGCTAGCATGGCTGATGGACGGTGATACTCTGAAACCAGTTCCAGGATGCTTGTGTCCAGTACTGGGAAGACCTTGCCTGGCAGTTCAGGTGGGACTGTTCCCAAGGGAAGCAGGATCAAGACTGATTTGTAAATGACTCAATTCCAACTGGATTGGCATGGGTAACAAAAAAACCTCTGGCTTTAGCCCCAGACATCTGTAGTGGGGTTCAATATTTGACATTGATCATCTTTCTCTCCATCATTTTTACTTTTCTCATTAGGGGGCATATTTATACTCCATTTGAGCCGAATTTGCGTCATTTTTTGTTACGCAAATTCGGCGCAAAACTAACTCCATATTTATATTTTGATGTTAGATAAAATATTGCTGTTTGCACCACTTTTTACATGCGTGTACCTACCTCGCGTCAATGGCATGGAAGGTAGGCGTTCCCATTTAAAAAATGGTGCTAACACCATAGCTCCATATATATCCCCCTGTGCTACAATGATGCACGGGTGGGGCTAAATAATGGTGCAAAGCTTGCTTTTCACCATTATTTAATGCCTGGGTCAGACCAGGCGTTAGGGGACCGCTGGACCCATTTCCATGGTTAAACACCATGGAATGGGTCCACAGGTGCCCTCAACAAGCCCCAGGAACACCCCCACCCACACCAGAGGGACACTAGAGGATGGGGCACCCCATCCAAGGTAAGTAGGGTAAGTATAGGTAAGTAATTTATTTGTATTAAAGTACCATCGAGAGCCCAACTTGTGACTCCCTGCATGGCACAGGGTGCAACGGCCATGCCCAGGGGACACTGGACCCCTGTGCTGGCCATTGAGGTGATGGGCATGACTCCTGTCTTTTCCAAGACAGGAGTCATGCGGTAAGGATGGCTTTGCATCAGAAAATGATGCTAGGCTGGTTTGAGGTACAAAACCCCCTTCTCCCACACCGCCACCCCCACCCGGCTAACGTCATTTTTTGTATGCTAGCCAACCTTTTGCACCGGCTTGTGCCATTCCATAAATATGTTGCCAGTCTGACGCTCAGGAATTAGTGCAGTTTTGCATTCAAAAGTATAAAGGTAAGTAGGGTAAGTATTGGTAAGTATTTTAATTTTTTTTTAAAGTGCCATTGGGGGCCCTAACATGGGGCCTCCTGCATGGCACAGGGTGCAATGGCCATGCCCAAGGGATACTTGTCCCCTGTGCTAGCCATTGGGGTGGTGGGCATGACTCCCGTCTTTCCTAAGACAGTAGTCATGTTTTTAGTGGTTGTGCACCAGGAAATGGCGCTAGTCTGGTTAGAGGCATTTTTTTTTTACTTCTAACCAGGCTAGCGTCATTTTCTGACACACAACCACTTCCTTTCCTACTGCCATCCCCACCCGGCTAGCGTCATTCTTGAAGACGCTAGTCCACGTTTAGTGCCGGCTTACATCATTCAATGAATATGGCGCCCGGCTGGTGTTGTTAAATGGCGCAAGCCGGCACTAAACTTTTTTGCCGCAAAACTGCGTTTGCACAGTTTTGTGTCAAAAAGCATAAATCTGGGCCCTAGTGCTCTCAAAACTCACGGTTCCTTGTCCCTATAAGAAACTCGACAACTAAGGCCGCCAGGGTAACACAGCCCAAAATTCAGCTGCACCGTGTAAAATTGCTGTGCTCTCACCTACAGCACCAGGGCCCTTGCTGGAGCCGCCACGGAGTGAAATTTGGGTCATGTCTGCTAATGCTCAAACTTGTGCAGCTCCTAGGCAGGGCACAACAGGACTGTTGAAAGGGCTCCCCCTACGTGCAGAGCTCAATGCAGAGCGCATAATCAATCAATCAATCAGTATTTGTAAAGTGTGGCTACTCACCCGTGATGGTCTCAAGGTGCTGGGGTAAGGCGTCTCATCTGAAGAGCCACGTTTCGAGGATATTCTTGAAGATGGTGAGCAACGGGCTTTGTCTGAGGTGCAGGGGAAGGTTGTTTCAGCTCTTTGCTGCAGTGTAGGTGAAAGATCGTCCTCCGGCAGTGGTTATGTGGATGCAAGGGATTGTGGCCAGGGCCTTCTGGGCAGAGTGGAGGGATCTGGCGGGGTGTGGAAGGAGGCTGGTCCTGCATTGTGTATGGCCTTGTACATGTGGATGAGAAGCTTAAAGGAGATTTGTTTCTCAACTAGTAGTCAGTGGAGGGTCCTCAGGTGTTGAGAGATGTGTTCTTGGCGAAGGAGGTCCTGAATGAGTCTGGCGGCGGCGTTCTGGATGAGTTGAAGTTTTTTGATGTTTCTAGCTGAGGTGCCGGTGTAGAGGGAGTTTCTGTAGTCGAGCTTGCTTGTGACTAAGGTGTCGGTGAATGTCCTGCGACAGTCTGCTGGGATCCATCTGAAGATCTTCCGGAGTTTTCAGAGTGTATGCCAGCAGGAGGAGGTGACAGAGTTTACCTGGCGGGTCTTGGATAGGGAGGTGTCGAGGGTGATTCCTATGTTGGGGCATGCTCGATTGGTGCAGAGGGGGGTGCTGAGGGCTGTGGGCCACCTGGAGTCGTCCCAAGCTGAGGTAGCGTTTCCAAAGCTAATGAGCTCCATATTCTCTGAGTTGAGCTTGAGGCAGCTTTCTCCTTCCATTCGTTCATGAAAGTTCCTTTTGGCTTCGGTGAGGGCAATGATGTGTCATCGGCATATGACACGATGTTCATACTGTGGCTTCTGACGGTGGCAGCAAGAGGGGCCATGTATACGTTAAACAGGGTGGGACTCAGTGAGGATCCTTGGGGGACTCTGCAGTTGACTCCTGTGGGTCTGGATGTGTAAGGTGGGAGTCTGACCCTCTGCATCCTCCCGGAGAGGAAGGAGTGGATCCATTCCAGGGCTCATCCGCAGATTCCTATGTCGTAGAGTCTGGTGCCCAGAGTGCTGTGGGAGACCATGTCAAAAGTTGCTGAGAGGTATAGGAGTAAACGGATGTCATCGGTGGCTGCCAGGAGTGCTGACTCCATGCTGTGATTGCTGCTGAAGCCAGACTGGGAGCTGTCCAGGGAGTTGTTGGCCTCCATGAAATTCCGTAGTTGTGCGTTGATTGCTTTCCCTAGTACTTTAGCGGAATAGGGTAGCAGCGAGATGGCACGGAAATTCTTTACTTCTGATGGGTCGGCCAAAGGTTTCTTCAGGAGAGGGCGTATTTCGGCGTGTTTCCCGTCCTCAGGGAAGGTGCCTGTGCTGATGGAGCAGTTGATTGTGTTGCGAAGCTCGGGACGATGGATGCGCTGGCTCTGATGTATATGTGGTGCGGGCAGGGATCCGAGGGGGCTCCGGAGTGGGTGATGTTCATGATGTTGACTGTTTCCTCTGTGGTGAGTGTGGAACAGTTGTGGATGGTCTGGACGAGTTCTGGGGGGGTGGATCAGTCGCAGGTTCCAGTGACAGGTGACAGGAAGCTGTTGTATATGTCCTGGATCTTGCGGTAGAAAAAGTAGGCAAGTTTGTTGCAGAGATCCTGTGACGGGGATGCTGGTGGCTTCGGAGGGGGGGTCTGTGAACTCATTGATGACTGAGAAGAGTTCCTTCGAGTTGTGTGCGGAGGAGTTGATGCACTCCCGGAGTGCTTCCTTCCTTGCGTTCTTGATTTTTTGTTGGGGGGTGGCGGTTGCTGCTCTGAATGAGGCAAGGTCTTTGTCGGATTGGCTGTTCCTCCATTTTTTCTCTAAACGTCTACAGGTATGCTTTAATTTTTGGAGTTCAGTGGTGACTTAGCTGGCCTTCTTAGGTACGCATTTGGCCGTTTGCAGCTGTAGAGGGGCTAGAGTGTCGGTGCATTCGGCGATCCATGCGTTGAGACTGCGCACTGCTGTGTTGGAGTCGTCAGAGGGAGGGATTTGGCAAGCGATGAGGTGAGTTGCTCGTTGTTGATTTTGTTCCATTTCCTGTGGGGGGGGTCCCGGAGGTGTGGGTGCGGCTGCTGGGTGCGGTGATTGTGAAGTGTATGCAGCGGTGGTTGGTCCAGTCTGGGGTGGAGGTGCTCTTGATGGTGATCCGGTCACTTGAAGTGAAGATGGGGTCCAGTGTGTGTCCTGTGATGTGTGTTGGTGCTGCGGCCGCCATTAAGAAGGGGAGGGGAGCAGTCAGATGGGAGGCAGGAGGGAGGGAGGGAAAGGTGCTTGGCAGGGGAGGGGGCAGAGGAAAGACGAAGGATGATAGAAGAAAAAGGCAGAAAATGCAAGAGTGAAAGTGTGACAGAGAGAAGAAAAGAAAGGGAAATACTTGTGATGACCACTAGACCACCAGGGATGAGGCGCAGAGACGATTCTGCAGGTAGAGGAGGGCCTGATTTATACTTTTTTTAGCGCAACATTTGCGTAATATTTTGACACAAAAGCAGCGCAAACTTACAAAATATAATTGAATTTTGTAAGTTTGCATCACTGTTGCGTAAAAAAATGATGCAAATGAAGGGAAGGGCGGGAAAGGTGCTTTGAATGTGTGAGGGGGCAGAGGAAAGAAGGAGAAAAAGGAAAAAGAACTAGGGACAAACAAGGGATGGTAGAAGAAAAAGGCAGAAAATGCAAGAGTGTAAGATCGACAGAGAGACGAAAAGAAAAGGAAATACTTTCTTGTGATGGGCACTAGACCACTAGGGATAAGGTGCAGGGACGAGCCTGCGGGAGGAGGAGGGCCTTGACCTGAGAGTCATGAGACTTTCAGTTTGTCCCAGGCAAGAGGCAGAGGCAGCAGCAGCAGTAACCAGAGGAGCTGGGGAGGGCAGGAGACGCTGAGAATCAGCGTTTCTAGGGCCTATAAAACCTGTAAGAAAGAGAGACAAAAGAAAAGCAAACAAAATTCATCCAAAGTGGCAAAGTGGGACACGCTGTGCTGTATCCTTTGCGGGTCGGCAAGTGGGAGAGTCCTTGGGGGACTCTGCAGTTGACTCCTGTGTGTCTGGATGTGTAAGGTGGGAGTCTGACCCTCTGCATCCTCCCGGAGAGGAAGGAGTGGATCCATTCCAGGGCTCATCCGCAGATTCCTATGTCGTCGAGTCTGGTGCCCAGAGTGCTGTGGGAGACCATGTCAAAAGCTGCTGAGAGGTATAGGAGTAAACGGATGTCATCGGTGGCTGCCAGGAGTGCTGACTCCATGCTGTGATTGCTGCTGAAGCCAGACTGGGAGCTGTCCAGGGAGTTGTTGGCCTCCATGAAATTCCGTAGTTGTGCGTTGATTGCTTTCCCTAGTACTTTAGCGGAATAGGGTAGCAGCGAGATGGCACGGAAATTCTTTACTTCTGATGGGTCGGCCAAAGGTTTCTTCAGGAGAGGGCGTATTTCTGTGTGTTTCCAGTCCTCAGGGAAGGTGCCTGTGCTGATGGAGCAGTTGATTGTGTTGCGAAGCTCGGGACGATGGATGCGCTGGCTCTGATGTATATGTGGTGCGGGCAGGGATCCGAGGGGGCTCCGGAGTGGGTGATGTTCATGATGTTGACTGTTTCCTCTGTGGTGAGTGTGGAACAGTTGTGGATGGTCTGGACGAGTTCTGGGGGGGTGGGTCAGTCGCAGGTTCCAGTGACAGGTGACAGGAAGCTGTTGTATATGTCCTGGATCTTGCGGTAGAAAAAGTAGGCAAGTTTGTTGCAGAGATCCTGTGACGGGGGATGCTGGTGGCTTCGGAGGGGGGGTCTGTGAACTCATTGATGACTGAGAAGAGTTCCTTCGAGTTGTGTGCGGAGGAGTTGATGCACTCCCGGAGTGCTTCCTTCCTTGCGTTCTTGATTTTTTGTTGGGGGGTGGCGGTTGCGGCTCTGAATGAGGGAAGATCTTCGCCGGATTGGCTGTTCCTCCATTTTTTCTCTAAACGTCTACAGGTATGCTTTAATTTTTGGAGTTCAGTGGTGACTTAGCTGGCCTTCTTAGGTACGCATTTGGCCGTTTGCAGCTGTAGAGGGGCTAGAGTGTCGGCGCATTCGGCGATCCATGCGTTGAGACTGCGCACTGCTGTGTTGGTGTCGTCAGAGGGAGGGATTTGGCAAGCGATGAGGTGAGTTGCTCGTTGTTGATTTTGTTCCATTTCCTGTGGGGGGGGGGTCCCGGAGGTGTGGGTGCGGCTGCTGGGTGCGGTGATTGTGAAGTGTATGCAGCGGTGCTTGGTCCAGTCTGGGGTGGAGGTGCTCTTGATGGTGATCCGGTCACTTGAAGTGAAGATGGGGTCCAGTGTGTGTCCTGTGATGTGTGTTGGTGCTGCGGCCGCCATTAAGAAGGGGAGGGGAGCAGTCAGATGGGAGGCAGGAGGGAGGGAGGGAAAGGTGCTTGGCAGGGGAGGGGGCAGAGGAAAGACGAAGGATGATAGAAGAAAAAGGCAGAAAATGCAAGAGTGAAAGTGCGACAGAGAGAAGAAAAGAAAGGGAAATACTTGTGATGACCACTAGACCACCAGGGATGAGGCGCAGAGACGATTCTGCAGGTAGAGGAGGGCCTGATTTATACTTTTTTAGCGCAACATTTGCGTAATATTTTGACACAAAAGCAGCGCAAACTTACAAAATATAGTTGAATTTTGTAAGTTTGCGGCACTGTTGCGTAAAAAAATGACGCAAATGAAGGGAAGGGCGGGAAAGGTGCTTTGCATGTGTGAGGGGGCAGAGGAAAGAAGGAGAAAAAGGAAAAAGAACTAGGTACAAACAAGGGATGGTAGAAGAAAAAGGCAGAAAATGCAAGAGTGTAAGATCGACAGAGAGACGAAAAGAAAAGGAAATACTTTCTTGTGATGGGCACTAGACCACTAGGGATGAGGTGCAGGGACGAGCCTGCGGGAGGAGGAGGGCCTTGACCTGAGAGTCATGAGACTTTCAGTTTGTCCCAGGCAAGAGGCAGAGGCAGCAGCAGCAGTAACCAGAGGAGCTGGGGAGGGCAGGAGACGCTGAGAATCAGCGTTTCTAGGGCCTATAAAACCTGTAAGAAAGAGAGACAAAAGAAAAGCAAACAAAATTCATCCAAAGTGGCAAAGTGGGACACGCTGTGCTGTATCCTTTGCGGGTCGGCAAGTGGGAGAAGCAGACCAGCTAGCTCCCATGTGGCCCCTGATATGGGTGGGGAGGACACACACACAATACGTTTGTGCAACCTCACCCCCCCAGTGCCCCGTCCTTGCTGCGGGGTTACCTTCAACCCACCCAGGCAGTCATCCTGGCGCGACCTGCCATATGTGTGGCTCCCCTGATTTGGGGTATCCTGGTGCAATAGCTCTCGCATAGACGAGACCTATTGGCTTTGCTAATGATTGTTTTTTCTTTACCACTGACATTTGAAGGTGTGCTGGGGGCTACAAGTTCCAATTAACCTGTGGAAAAAACTTCCTGAAAGAACTCCAACTACAAATAAAAACCCACAATATAAGTAAAAATCTTTGCTTGCTGAGACAAGAATAGTAATTAAAATTTAGAGCCTGATTTGAGAGGCCGATAGCAACATTTGTTTTATGCTATGGTGGCGCTAAAAATGGCTCTGCAAACTCTTAGGCTATATTATTCATGTGATACCATAAGATGTGCAAGGGGGGACATTTTGCCATTTTGAAAGGTGAAAAAAATGGAGCAATCAAATCAAAAAGATTCCCTTGTTTTTTTTAGCAAGATGTTAAAAGATAATATTTATCAGAAACAATTACCGGACCAAATCCCTATAAGAAAGTTTTCCAACAACGTCGAAATATTTACTTTTTTTTTTTTTTTAAGTTTCAAAAACCTTTATTAAGTGCTTTATGTAGGCGATACATAGGTTTTTAAAGAGTGGTACCTTTTCCCTTAGGAAGGGCAGTCCACTTCAACTTTGTTTCAAATCACATTTTAACAACACAGTCAGTTTACATATGAAATAAGTAGTAAAGGGGGTTTGGTTTCTTGGGGCAGTGTGGGGAGTTCAGTGGGAAGGAGGGGTTAGGGTTTACAGTTCTTCCTCCTTCTCACCCTCCTTGTTGTCCTTGTCTGTGTAATCTCTCAGCAGGTTGAGTACCATTCGGCGGCACGCTTCCCTGCTCACCACCTCCCCGTTGGTCACCAGTCGGGTCCTGGCGTACAAGAGGATGTCCTTTACGCAGCAGAGGATTCTCCAGCATCCTTGGATGGCCTCCACCGAGTGTGTCTTTGGAAACAGCCCATACAGCACCGAGTGGTGAGTGATGTTTGGGTATGGGATGTGGGCTTCCATTTCTTGTTTTAAGGCTCCCCGCAGTCTCTGGGCAAAAGGGCAGGCCCAGAACAGATGGTATGTAGTTTCCTCTGCAGGGCATCCCCTTGGGCATTCTCTGTGTGGGCACAGGCCCCTGCTGTGCATGAATGACCGGACTGGCAGTCCCCCTTTCACGGCCATCCATGCAATGTCTTTGTGTCTGTTGGTTAGGGATGGGGAGGATACATTTTCCCACACCCTTGTTGCTGTAGCAGGTGGCAGGTCGCTCACTGGTTCTGTGGTGTCCCTGGACCTGATTAGTCTGTGGATTGTCCTGGGCTTCCATAGGCTTGGTGTGACACAGTTCAGCCCAAATTCCACCACAAACTTCTCAATCTCCTTGTAGTACCAGGGGAGGTCCCAGTTGAACATTGTTGCATTCTCCCACTTATCCCATCCCAGTCTTCTCCATACTGGGAGCAGGAAGAAGCGGAAGACCTTGTAAGCTGAGTGGTCCTTGTTCTCGTTCGTCAGGGTTATTCGGACGCAGCCACACACAAAGAACGCTCTGAGGATTGTCGGGATGTCAGGGACTGCCTTCCCTCCCTTGCGATGCTCCTTGTGCATGACTGTCCTTTTCACCCTGTCCATCTTTGAGTGCCAAACAAAGTGGAAAACCATGCTGTTCACAGCCCGTGGTACGTTGGCCAGGAGTGGCCAGGCCTGTGTCACATACTGCAGGACGGGCAGTGCATCGTTCCTGAGCACCAGAGCCTTTCCTTCAATGCTCAGGTGTCTCAAGCTCCAAAAACCCAGTTTCTGCTTGACTTTGGCCAGGCGTTCGTTCCAGCTTTTCGCCGCCGCTCCTGGTCCCCCAAACCAGATACCGAGGATCTTTACCAGTCCTGCCTCAACGGGGAAAGGGAGAGGCTCGTTACATAGGTCCCAGCGGCCAAAAAGCTTTGCCTGTGATTTGTCCACGTTGATCTTTGCTCCTGATGCTTTGCCAAAGTCCTTGCATGCCTCCAGCAGGGACTGGACCGATTTCCCATCCGTGCAGAAGAGGGTGACGTCGTCCATGTACAGCGAACACTTGACTTCTTTCTTTGCGTCTCCTGGTGTCGGGATCCCTCTGATGTTCGGGTTCTTCCTGATGTACTCCGCGAGTAGCTCTATAACCAAAACAAACAAAGAGGGCGAGAGCAGGCAGCCTTGTCTTACCCCAGACCTGATAGGAAAGGGGTCTGTTTTCCAACCATTTACCATGACTGAACTGAAAATGTCTGTATACATTATTCTAACATAATTGCAGAAGCGCTCCCCCAGCCCAAAACCCTGCAGTACCCTCTCCATGAACTCATGGGAGACGCGGTCGAAGGTCTTTTCCTGATCGAGACAGACCAGCGCAGCGTGGATATTCCAGTCTGTGATGTATTGGATCGTGTCCCTGATCAGTGCTAGGCTGTCCGCCACTCTGCGTCCTGGAACCCCACAGGTCTGGTCTGGGTGAACTAACTCTCCCATAGCGCTCTTGAGTCTATTCACCATTGTCTTTGCCAGGATCTTGTAGTCCACATTCAGGAGAGAGATGGGACGCCAGTTCTTGAGGTCACATCTCTCCCCCTTATGTTTATACAGGAGCGCGATCGTTCCTTCCCTTAATGTGTGGGGCATGACTCCCTCCTGCTCCATCTCCTCATACAGCTCCAGAAGGTCTGGTCCCACTAGGTCCCACAGTGAAGTGTAGAATTCAATTGGTAGACCATCACTGCCTGGTGTCTTTCCTGACTTGAAGGATTTAACTGCACTGTGCAGCTCCTCCAGAGTGAGGGGTGCGTTGAGGACTTCCCTTGCTGGTGTGGAAACCTTTCTTGGGATACCTGCCAAAAACCTTTCTGCCTGATCCCCATCTGACCTCTTCTCTGAGTAGAGGTCCCCATAGAAGTCTGTCACAGCCTTCCTAATGTCTTCCTTGGTGTCACACAAAATTCCCTCCCTGTTGCGCAGTTGAACCAGAGGGGTGTGCGCAGAGTGGATTTTCTTAAAGAAGAAGGAGTTGCATTTCTCCCCCTTTTCCAGGTTCTCCACCTTAGAACGGAAGATGATCCTCCTGGATTCCTCATGAAAGTGCTCGCTCAGCTCTTTCTTGACTGCCTCCAGAGGGTTCATGACGTCCCATCCCCGGAGTTGGAGGTCGTGCAGTTCCTGCAGCTGTTGCTGCAGTCTACTGAACTCCCTCTTCCTCCCCCTTGCTGCTTTCCTGCCCACGTTCTTAAAGAAATCCTGAATCCTGCCTTTCACCCACTTCCACCATTCCCCTACGGACTGGAAGGTGTCAAGCAGAGGAAACTGCACTGATCTGGAACTTCATGGTCAGTTTTCTGTCCAGGATTATGCTCAGGTTTCTGTCATGGTCGGTTAGTTTGGGTGATGGTTCTAGATGCAAGGGTCCCCAGGAGTCATTCCAAGGGGTGGTGTTGAGGAACACTGCAGATGATGTCCTTGGGTTCAGAGGTGAACAGTGGTAGGTGGACCTTCTGTGTTCTTTCAGTAAAGAGGCGATCCATTTGAGGGTGTTTTCTTGGACACCAATGTGATGCAGTCTTTTGATCAAGGTGTGATCTGATATGGTGTCAAACTTTGCCCTCCTTTGCGAGAAGAATGCCTAACGCAAGGCGATTTTGTAAAACCATTGACCTTGCAGTGCCCATTTCTGTGTCCATTTACACAATGGTACCTGCAGTGTCTGTAGATAATTTATCTACTGTTGTTGATTACTTCCTTATTTTGAGATCATTCAAGATCACACCTACTGATGGAATTATGGCACCAGAAATATCTCCTACAATCTCTGAAGCACTAGCACCTCTCTTCACTCTAGTATTTGATTTCTCATCCCAGATTGGATCATTAAAATGGTCCACATAATACATTTTTGAAAAAACTACTCCCAGGTAAAATGTACAAATCCAGCCTTTTGGCAGCTTGCAGTGGGCATTCTTGACCATGAAGGTCAAACACAACATGAAGGTCCAAAGACCCTCAACCAAAAACATATGTCTACATTCATGAGTCCCTATAAAAAGTGTGTCAGTCTTTCATCTTAGTCTAAAAACACATAACGTCCTTATATGGTGCCAATCAAAAGCGCAGAATCCTTGACTTCAGCTACTGAATGTGTTTCATCTTTTCCCCAATTTTGTAAAACTATTCCCTTTCCTAATTTAGTCTTCATAGCTCTTCTCATTTCTTCAACTTGTCTAATGAACTCTTTCTCTATCGGCATAAGAATACTGGTCAAATTAATTTTGTGGGCATAAACTGTACCAAATGTCAATGTAGGTTCAAGAAATCTCCCACTGTGTCAATGTATTTCTTCTTTGCAGTGTTGCATGCATGTTTCATGATTGGGACAATTGAAAACGCAAGCTTATAGTTTGAGTAATAATTCTGATAATACTGCTGCTGTTACAAAAGTGTTAGTAACAGGCTACAGGAAATTCCACAGGTTAGGAGTAAATTAAGGTTGGTTATTCCCTTACTCACTGATAAAGGCACCTGTGTGCACATGTAACAATCTCTAACATCCATAGGGGCTTATTTACAAGCCTTATGGCAAAGAGCGGTGCAGCAAGTTTCTTGCTGGGCTGCCCTCTGGCACTAGGAAGGGGCATAAATGTGCTGTATCTGTAAGATACAGTGCATTTCTGTCCTCTGCCCCTGCACTGGTGCACAAATTGCTGCCATGTGTCAACACCAGTCACCCTTGCACCATGGTGCAAGGGACACCTTCCTGCACACGAACAATCAAGAGAGGTATTTTCTTCTATGTGTGCTATAGAATGCAGCACTCATATAAAGATTGAAAAAGAGGGAGAAATAAAGATATTTCTCCCTGTTGTGTCACCTCTATGCCACCTCTGAGTTGGCATAGGAATCTGATGTATTCTCAGACTTGTAAATCTGGGAATGTGCCAGATTCCTTCTGGTTCCATTGGTGTCACCCACAGCACTACCTGTTGAACTCCCCTTTCACGCAGTTTTATGCATGAAAGGGGTCCTTATTTACAAGGCCATGAAAAGCCATGAAAGGTGGCTTTTCGTTGCCTTGTGAATATGGGCTGGCACACTGTGCCACCAGAGCATTAAAAGAACTGAGATGTACCTACAGAAGGCAGGTGTTCCCTTCAAGAACTAGATATACACACCATTTGTCTAGAACTGCTTGCAGGATCTTTTGCTATTCAAGCACTGTCCTTAAGAAATGTGTCTTGCTGCATTCTGCTGAGGATGGACAGCATCTCAGCGGTTCGATACATTAACAAGCTGGGGTGTACCAAATCCAAACTTCTGGCGGAAATGGCCAAAGATTTTTGGCATCTTTGCCTGGATCACAGAATTTCAGTAGTAGAGGAATACATTCCGGGACAGTCCAAAATGATTGCGGACTTGAATTCCAGGTATCTGGCAATTGCAGTCAGAGTTGTTCAAATTGATTCAGGTCACTTGGGTGACTTGCAGCATCGACCTGTTTGCATCTTGGTTGAACCACCAGCTGGAGAGGTTCTTCAGTTTGAGACCAGATCTGTGGGCGTCAGCTACGGATGCCTTTCTTCAGGATTGGTCAAGAGTTCTGAATTTTATGACAAGACCGGAGGCTCATATTATGCGTTTCTTTTCTTACTTTTAATGAATAGCAGCAGTCAAGCAACAAAACTACAGTTCCCATGAGGCAAAGAAAAAGAGCCAATGGGAACAAAAGAGTGTCCACAACATGCGAACCAATAAGCATGCATATAGGGCATTATGACATCACTTGACTGCGAACAGCCCTCTTTTTTTGCTGCTCGCAGTCAAGTTAAGTACAATTAATATTTTCTCTACAGTTATACAGTATTTCTGTTTTTATATTGTATAATATTTGTATTTCATGGGTATTTGCACGCTTTAGGTAGCGTTT
Organism: Pleurodeles waltl; assembly: GCF_031143425.1. Taxonomy (NCBI): domain Eukaryota; kingdom Metazoa; phylum Chordata; class Amphibia; order Caudata; family Salamandridae; genus Pleurodeles; species Pleurodeles waltl. The sequence continues at coordinate 1,000,594,445 of NC_090443.1, forward strand.
TTAGTTTTCCTTGTTCCTTTCTAGTAGGCATGTTGCCCGCACGGACTTTCATGAGTGCTATGCCTCGCGCTCGTTTTTCCCCCTGTTTAGTTCGGTAGAATGTTTCTCCTCCGATGGTGGCCGCCATTTTGCCGCATCTGAGGAAATATTTGTTTTTTCGTTTAGCGCTCCTGGCTATGCATTTTCACAGCGTCTGCCGCCTGCCAGCAATAATTTCCTCACCTGAGTCAGCGTTTACATTTATTTATAACACAACTCAAAAAACTTTGTTTGCCATTCCCCTACATGTTCCCACGCGTCCTTCCTCTGCCTCAGCTTCGTTCTGAGTGCTAGGCAATGCCCACAGGAGGAGTTTTGGTTTCCTCTCTCCCCCCCTGTTAAATTTAACCCTTTGTTTTCTGGTTTGCTTCTAAAAATTATCAATGGAGTGTTCTTCTTCAGAACACTTTATCCCTGAGGATATTAATTCCATTAGGTAGGAAATTAATGCCTTTATCAAGACTTCAGTATAGCAAGCTGTATCTTCCTCCATTCAAAAACTTTAAAAAAATATAGAGTCATCTTTTGCTACTATGATGTTAAAACCCATTTCAGCCCAGGCTGCGGGCAATGCAGTCAGCACCTTTCTCCCTCTAAACAATCTAAAAACCACACAAATCGGCGCTAAACACTAGTGAGGTTCTCTCACACATGACAGAGGACGTGGCCCTTCACAAGGCTCCCTACAAGGAGTATAAAAATTCGGATAATGGGCATTCATCGCTAAAACATAAATATAAGTCCAAAAATACTTTACCTGCTATAATTATTATGTCCATTCCCAATACTGATGATGATTTGCCTGATTTAGACTCTGACATCAATATATCTGATGTAGATGACTCTTCTTCTTTATCTCCGCCTCCTACCAAGAAATCCAGGCTTACTTCCAGGGATAATTCCAAAACCCAGGTACTATTGGACTCCGAGGGTTTTCCAATGTTTGATCCCTGTCATATTCTCCATCCCAATTCAACGGAGTGGGTCCCTGCAGACCATGTGGCTGAGTATGTCTCCTCCAAACTTTCCTGTCCTCTGGATAAACAAACCAGGGCCAAACTCAGGTCCGAATGTCCTCGTCCTTCACTTCCTCACAAATCATCGATTTCACCGTCTATAGATCAACCCGTTTTGACATTTTTTACAAAAGTAGGTAAGGACCCACGGAAAGGAGTTGACAAGGCATGGCCTTCTTGCCAAGACAAGTTGCTTGATATGCTCAGCCCTCTTACACGCATTTTCGACATACCAGAAACGGCCATAATTGAAGGCACTTTAATCGATCCTGAGGAGCTTACCTTATGGGTCCAGCGCACTTTCTGTCTCCTCGACAATGCCAACTCGGCACTCATTCATGAAAGAAGGAAAGGCTTCCTGTTAAAACTGGATCCTAAATTGGTCAATTTAGCAACAGTCCAACCACATATAAAGACTGACGGTTTACTTTTTGGTGAAACATTTATAAACGAATTAGGCAAATATGTGACTACTTTCACTTCTCTGGATAAAGCACAGCAATCCATGAAGAAAATTTTTTCACAACATGTTTTTGGCAGGGCTGGCAGAGGAAGGAACCGCTTTGCCAGCCGGACCTATGCCAACTAAGGTTCCAGAGGTTTCCACGATGCTTCCCAACAAGATTACAGGCCTCAATTTTACCCACAGTGGGCCAGAGGTTTCCGTTCAAGAGGGTACAGAAATTCCAGAGTTGCCAATCAATCAGGTAAGCCTTTCCTCTGGTTCTATTCCTATAAGAGGACGCCTTTGTTATTTCCTTCCAAAATGGTCGGAAATCACGACGGATCCTTGGGTTTTAAACACTGTCCTAGGTTATGTAATCGATCTTTATTCAATTCCTGTTCAAAAACATTTACCCCCTCTTTCACGTTTCTCCACAGATATGTTTGACCTTATTTCCGCAGAAGTACACTCCCTTATTCAAAATCGGGCCATCGCCCCTACCTTTCCCGTCAGGCTTTACCAGTTCCATCTTCTTGGTTCAGATGAAAAACAAGAAGATGTGACCTGTTATAAATCTCAAGCTCTTCAATCGTTTTGTGGTGTACCATCATTTCAAAATGGAAACCATTCTTCACCTCAGAGATACTCTCCTTCAACATGATTGGATGGTCCGATTGGATCTTCAAGATGCATAGTTGGTAGTTCCAATTCATCCCGTTTTCAGCAAATTTCTCCAGTTTCAATGGTCGAACCAACACTTTCACTTTACTTCTCTACCCTTCTGTCTATCTTCCGCCCATTATTGTTTTACCAAACTCATGAGACCGGTAGTAGCTTTCCTCAGAGCTCAAGGGGTGAGACTTATCATTTACCTAGACGACATTCTCATAATGAGTCAGTCTCCTCAATCTCTCTTAGTTCATTTATCTCTCACATGTTCCCTTCTATCAGATCTAGGATTTATCATCAACAAGGAAAAGTTGTTTCTTTCCCCAACCGAAACTATAGAATTCTTAGGTTTTCAGATAAATTCTGTTTCGGCCATGCTCCTCCTCCCTTCCGTGAAAATCAAATCCATAAAATCCGAGATTCTACAGATTTTACGCGGTTCTCTAATTTCCCTCAGATCCTTAGCTCGAATAGTAGGTGTAAGGAAATGCCTCCTTAGCATGGTTACCCCCTAACTTTTTGCCTTTGCTGATGCTAAGTTATGATTTGAAAGTGTCCTGGGACCCTGCTAACCAGGCCCCACCACCAGTGTTCTTTCCCTAAACTGTACCTTTGTCTCCACAATTGGCACAACCCTGGCACTCAGGTAAGTCCCTTATAACTGGTACCCCTGGTACCAAGGGTCCTGATGCCAGGGAAGGTCTCTAAGGGCTGCAGCGTGTCTTATGCCACCCTAGGTACCCCTCCCTCAGCACATGCACACTGCCTTACAGCTTGTGTGTGCTGATGGGGAGAAAATGACTAAGTCGACATGGCACTCCCCTCAGAGTGCCATGCCAACCTCACACTGCCTGCGGCTAAGGTAAGTCACCCCTCTAGCAGCCCTTACAGACCTAAGGCAGGGTGCACTATACCACAGGTGAGGGCATATGTGCATGAGCACTATGCCCCTACAGTGTCTAAGCAAAATCTTAGACATTGTAAGTGCAGGGTAGCCATAAGAGTATATGGTCTGGGAGTTTGTCAAGCACGAACTCCACAGTTCCTTAATGGCTACACTGAAAACTGGTAAGTTTGGTATCAAACTTCTCAGCACAATAAATGCACACTGATGCCAGTGTGCGATGTATTGTAAAATATACCCAGAGATCATCTTAGAGATGCCCCCTGAATACATACCCGACTTCTAGTGTAGGCTGACCAGTTCCTGCCAGCCTGCCACACACCAGACATGTTGCTGGCCACATGGGGAGAGTGCCTTTGTCACTCTGTGGCCAGGAACAAAGCCTGTACTGGGTGGAGGTGCTCCTCACCTCTCCCTGCAGGAACTGTAACATCTGGTGGTGAGCCTCAAAGGCTCACCCCCTTTGTTACAGCGCCCCAGGACATCCCAGCTAGTGGAGATGCCCGCCCCTTTGACCACTGCCCCACTTTTGGCGGCAAGGCTGGAGGAGATAATGAGAAAAACAAGGAGGAGTCACCCACCAGTCAGGACAGCCCCTAAGGTGTCCTGAGCCGAGGTGACCCCTGCCTTGAGAAATCCTCCATCCTGAGTTTGGAGGATTCCCCCAATAGGATTAGGGATGTGCCCCCCTCCCCACAGGGAGGAGGCACAAAGAGGGTGTAGCCACCCTCACGGACAGTAGCCATTGGCTACTGCCCTCCAGACATAAACATACAAATTCAATATTTAGGGGCTCCCCATATCCCAGGAAAGGAGATTCCTGCAACCTGAAGAAAGAAGAAGGACTGCTGACCTACAAGCCTGCAGAGAAAGAGGAAGACGACAACTGATTTGGCCCCAGCCCTACCGGCCTGTCTCCAACTTTGAAAACCTGCTCCAGCGACGCAGCCGACAGGGACAAGCGACCTCTGAAGCCTCAGAGGACTGCCCTGGACTACAGGACCAAGAAACTCCTGTGAACAGCGGCCCTGTTCAAAACCTGCAACTTCTTTGCAACAAAGAAGCAACTTCCAAAGACTTCACGTTTCCTGCCAGAAGTGTGAGACTTCACACTCTGCACCCGACGCCCCCGGCTCGACCTGCAGAAAACCAACACCTCAGGGATGACTTCCCGGTGACTGCGAGCCTGTGAGTAACCAGAGACGACCCCCTTGAGCCCCCACAGCGACGCCTGCAGGGAGAATCCAGAGGCTTCCCCTGACCGCGACTGCCTGTAACAAAGGACCCGACGCCTGGAACCAACACTGCACCCGCACCCCAGGACCTGAAGGAACCAAACTTCAACGCAGGAGTGACCCCCAGGCGACCCTCTGCCTAGCCCAGGTGGTGGCTGTCCCGAGAAGCACCCCCTGTGCCTGCCTGCACCGCTAAAGTGACCCCCGGGTCCCTCCATTGATTCCTACCTGAAACCCGACGCCTGCTTTGCTCACTGCACCCAGCCGCTCTTGTGCCGCTGAGGGTGTACTTTGTGTGCCTTTTCGTGTCCCCCCGGTGCTTTACAAAACCCCCCTGTCTGCCCCCCGAGGACACAGGTACTTACCTGCTGGCAGACTGAAACCGGAGCACCCGTGTTCCCCATAGGCAGCTATGTGTTTTGGGCACCTCTTTGACCTCTGCACCGGCCCTCAGCTGCTGGTGTGGTAACTTTGGGGTTGCCTTGAACCCCCAACGGTGGGCTGCCTATGCTCGAAACCTGAGACTTTACTTACCTCCAAAACTAACCTTTACTTACCTCCCCCAGGAACTGTTGATTTTTGCACTGTGTCCACTTTGAAAATAGCTTATTGCCATTTTTACAAAGACTGTATGTGATATTGCTTTCATTCAAAGTTCCTAAAGTATCTAAGTGAAGTACCTTACATTTAAAGTAGTAACTGTAAATCTTGAACCTGTGGTTCTTAAAATAAACTAAGAAAATATGTTTTTCAATATAAATACCAATTGGCCTGGAGTAAGTCTTTGAGTGTGTGTTCCTCATTTATTGCCTGTGTGTGTACAACAAATGCTTACCACTACCCTCTGATAAGCCTACTGCTCGACTACACTACCACAAAATAGAGCATTAGAATTATCTACTTTTGCCACTATCTTACCTCTAAGGGGAACCCTTGGACTCTGTACACATTATTTCTCACTTTGAAATAGAATATACAGAGCCAACTTCCTACATTGGTGGATCAGCAGTGGGGTCTAAGACTTTGCATTTGCTGGACTACTCAGCCAATACCTGATCACACAACTAAATTCCCAAAATTGTCATTAGAAACTGATTTTTGAAATTTGAGCTATTTTTATACATTTTAAAAGTCCTGCTAGGGCCTTGTGTAAGTCCCTCTTAGCATTTCTTTCAGAGTTTTAACGTTTTGTAAACGTTTGGATTAAGTTCTAGAGATAGTTTTATATTCTTAAAAAGTATCCCAACTTTTAGAGAAATAATGTCTAGCACAGAAGAGGTGGTGGTGGAACTCAACCTCACCCCTTACCTGCATCTAAGGATGTCTAAGGAAAGACAAGCGATGGGTTTAGCTCCCATCAGTGGTGGCAGCAGCATAAATAGGGTCAGAGAGAATACTGACATGCTAAAAATCCCCAAAGGGATTGTAACAAAATATGAAGATGGTGATGACATCACCAAATGGTTCACAGCTTTGGAGAGGGCTTGTGCAACCAGAAAAGTAAACAGATCTCACTGGGGTGCTCTCCTTTGGGAAATGTTCACTGGAAAGTGTAGGGATAGACTCCTCACACTCTCTGGAAAAGATGCAGAATCCTATGACCTCATGAAGACTACCCTGATTGAGGGCTTTGGATTCTCCACTGAGGAGTACAGGATTAGGTTCTGGGGGCTCAAAAATCCCAGAGCCAGACCTGGGTTGATTTTGTTGACTTCTCAGTCAAAACACTAGATGGTTTGATTAATGGCAGTGGTGTAAATGATTATGAAGGGCTGTATAATTTGTTTATGAAGGAACACCTTTTAAGTAATTGTTTCAATGATAAACTGCATCAGCATCTGGTAGACCTAGGTCCAATTTCTCCCCAAGAATTGGGAAAGAAGGCAGACCACTGGGTCAAAACAAGGGTGACCAAGACTTCCACAGGGGGTGACCAAAAGAAAGGGGTCACAAAGCCTCCCCAGGGGAAGAGTGTTGAGACATCCAAGGGAAAAAGTAAAGAGTCTTCTACAGGGCACCAAAAAGCTCCCCATAGGGTGGGTCCAAAGCCTCTTCACAATCCTCATTTGGGTACAAGGGTCAAAACTTTGACCCCAAAAAGGCCTGGTGTCGCAGCTGTAGTCAGCATGGACTTCAAACTGGAGACAAGGCCTGTCCCAAGAAGGTTCCCCTTCAACTATTACTCCAGTTAGCACTGGAATAGCCAGTCTCCAGGTGGGATCAACAGTGTGCCCAGAGTAAATCAGGGTTCACATTGAAGCTACATTAGTCTCTGACGGTGGGGTGGACTTAGCCACACTAGCTGCCTGGCCGCCTAACATGCAAAAATACAGGCAGCAGCTCTTTATTAATGGGACTAGAGTAGAGGCCCTGAGGGATACAGGTGCCAGAGTCACTATGGTGACAGACAAACTGGTTTCCCCAGGAAATATTTGACTGGACAAACTTATCCAGTCACCAATGCTGACAATCAGACTAAAGTACATCCCATGGCTATGGTAACTTTAGAATAGGGAGGGGTCACTAGCCTGAAACAGGTAGTAGTCTCTTCTGCTAAACCAGTTGAATGTCTGCTTGGAAATGATCTGGAGTCCTCAGCATGGGCTGAGGTAGAACTCAAAACCCATGCAGCCATGCTGGGTATCCCTGAACTGGTATGTGTCAAGACTAGGGCACAGTGCAGAGCTCAGGGTAAAAAAAGAGGTGTTGGAGTCTGGAATAATGGCCCAACCCTCCAAGAGAAAAGGAAAGAAGACTGGGGAACCAGCTTCAGCACAGAAAAAGAAACAGAACCTCTCTTCTCAGGAAGAGGTTCTATCCCCTGAGGGAACTGAGGCTATATAGTTAGAACCTTATCAGGTTGAGCTCCTGGGCCCAGGGGGACCCTCAGCGAAACAGCTGTGCAAGGGGCAAGAAACTTGTCCCTCTCTTGAATGCCTAAGGCAGCAAGCTGCTGACCAATAAAAAGGAAATGTCAGTGGAACACACAGGGTCTATTGGGAAGATTGGCTCCTTTACACTGAGGCAAGAGATCCCAAACCTGGTGCCACTAGGAGAGTGGTAGTGCCTCAGGAGTTTAGGGAGTTCCTTCTGACCTTAGCTCATGACATTCCCCTTGCTGGGCATATGGGACAAACCAAGACATGGGAGAGGTTGGTCAACCATTTCTATTGGCCCAATATGTCCCAGAAAGTAAAGGCGTTTTGTGCCTCCTGTGCCACCTGTCAAGCCAGTGGTAAGACAGGTGGCCATCCAAAGGCCCCCCTCATTCCACTTCCAGTGGTGGGGGTCCCCTTTGAAAGAGTGGGATTGGATATAGTGGGTCCACTTGAACCCCCCACAGCCTCGGGGAATCAGTATATCCTAGTAGTAGTGGATCATGCTATTATGTACCCTGAAGCAATTCCCCTTAGGTCCACTACTGCCCCTGCAGTCGCCAAAGCACTCATTGGTATTTTTACCAGAGTGGGATTGCCTAAGGAGGTGGTTTCTGACAGAGTTACCAACTTCATGTCAGCTTACCTGAAACTTATGTGGAATGAGTGTGGGGTGACTTTCAAATTCACCACACCATACCATCCACAAACCGATGGTCTTGTTGAGAGATTTAACAAGACATTGAAGGGCATGATCATGGGCTCCTGAAAAACTCAAAAGGTGATGGGATGTCCTCTTGCCATTACTGCTTTTCGCCTACAGAGGTGCCTCAGAAGAGAGTAGGGTTTTCCCCCTTTGAAATTCTGTTTGGTCATCCTGTTAGGGGACCACTAGCTCTTGTGAAAGAAGGCTGGGAGAGACCTCTCCAGGAGCCTAAGCAAGATATAGTGGACTATGTACTAGGCCTACGTTCCAGGATGGCAGAGTACATGGAAAAGACAAGTAAAAACCTCGAGGCCAGCCAATAACTCCAGAAGATGTGGAATGACCAAAAGGCTGCTATGGTTGAGTTTCAGCCAGGGCAGAAAGTCTGGGTTCTGGAGCCTGTGGCTCCCAGGGCACTTCAGGACAAATGGAGTTGCCCTTACCCAGTGCTAGAGAAAAAGAGTGAGGTCACCTACCTGGGGGTCCTAGGCACTAGCAGGACCCCCCAGAGGATGATCCATGTTAACCGCCTAAAACTCTTCCATGACAGGGCAGATGTAAACATATTAATGGTTGCAGATGAGGACCAGGAAGCAGAGAGTGAACCTCTCCCTGATCTCCTCGCCTCTGACTCTAAAGATGGCACAGTAGATGGAGTGATCTACTCAGACACCCTCTCTGGCCAACAGCAAGCTGACTGCAGGCAAGTCCTCCAGCAGTTTGCTGAGCTCTTTTCCCTAACCCCTGGTCAGACATACCTGTGTACCCATGATGTGGACGCAGGAGACAGCATGCCTGTCAAAAACAAAATATTCAGACAGTCTGACCAAGTTAAGGAAAGCATCAAAGTGGAAGTCCACAAGATGCTGGAGTTGGGAGTGATTGAGCACTCCGATAGTCCCTGGGCTAGCCCAGTGGTCTTGGTCCCCAAACCTCACACAAAAGATGGCAAGAGAGAGATGAGGTTCTGTGTGGACTACAGAGGGCTTAATTCTGTCACCAAGACAGATGCTCACCCCATTCCAAGGGCAGATGAGTTAATTGATAAATTGGGTGCTGCCAAATACTTGAGTACCTTTGACTTGACAGCAGGGTACTGGCAAATAAGAATGGCACCAGGAGCAAAAGAGAAAACAGCATTCTCTACACCTGATGGGCACTACCAGTTTACTGTGATGCCCTTTGGCTTAAAGAATGCCCCCGTATCCTTCCAAATGGTTGGTGAATCAAGTTCTTGCTTGCTTGGAGTCCTTTAGTGCAGCTTATCCTGATGACATTGCTGTCTTTAGCTCCAGCTGGCAGGGTCACCTGGTCCACCTGAAGAAGGTTTTGCAGGCCCTGCAAGCAGCAGGCCTCTCTATCAAGGCATCTAAATGTCAGATAGGGCAGGGTACTGTGGTTTATTTGGGAAACCTTGTAGGTGGAGGCCAAGTTCAGCCACTCCAACCCAAGATCCAGACTATTCTGGACTGGGTAGCTCCAAAAACCCCGGCTCAAGTCAGGGCATTCCTTGGCTTGACTGGTTATTATAGGAGGTTTGTGAAGGATTATGGATCAATAGTGACCCCCCTCACAGAACGTACCTCCAAGAAAATGCCCAAGAAAGTTAGCTGGACCTTGGACTGTCAAAAGGCCTTTGACACCCTGAAGCAAGCAATGTGCACAGCACCAGTTTTGAAAGCTCCAGATTACTCTAAGCAGTTCATAGTGCAGACAGATGCCTCTGAACACGGGATAAGAGCCGTCCTGTCCCAAACAAATGATGATGGTCTTGACCAGCCTGTTGCTTTCATTAGCAGGAGGTTACTCCCCAGGGAGCAGCGTTGGAGTGCCATTGAGAGGGAGGCCTTTGCTGTGGTCTGGTCCCTGAAGAAGTTGAGACCATACCTTTTTGGTACTCACTTCATAGTACAAACTGACCACAGACCTCTCAGATGGCTCATGAAAATGAAATGAGAAAACCCCAAACTGTTGAGGTGGTCCATATCCCTACAGGGAATGGACTTTATCGTGGAACATAGACCTGGGACTGCCCATGCCAATGCAGATGGCCTTTCCAGGTTCTTCCACTTAGAAAATGAAGTCTCTCTTGGGAAAGGTTAGTCTCATCCTCTTTCATTTGGGTGTGTGTGTGTAAGGAAATGCCTCCTTGGCATGGTTACTCCCTAACATTTTGCCTTTGCAGATGCGATGCTAAGTTATGATTTGAAAGTGTGCTGGGACCTTGCTAACCAGGCCCCAGCACCAGTGTTCTTCCCCTAAACTGTACCTTTGTCTCCACAATTGGCACAACCCTGGCACTCAGGCAAGTCTCTTATAACTGGTACCCCAGGTACCAAGGGCCCTGATGCCAGGGAAGGTCTCTAAGGTCTGCAGCATGTCTTATGCCACTCTAGGGACCCCTCACTCAGCACATGCACACTGCCTCACAGCTTGTGTGTGCTGGTGGGGAGAAAATGACTAAGTCGACATGGCACTCCCCTCAGAGTGCCATGCCAACCTCACACTGCCTGTGGCTAAGGTAAGTCACCCCTCTAGCAGGCCTTACAGCCCTAAGGGCGGGTGTACTATACCACAGGTGAGGGCATATGTGCATGAGCACTATGCCCCTAAAGTGTCTAAGCAAAATCTTAGACATTGTAAGTGCAGGGTAGCCATAAGAGTATATGGTCTGGGAGTTTGTCAAACACAAACTCCACAGTTCCATAATGGCTACACTGAAAACTGGAAAGTTTGGTATCAAACTTCTCAGCACAATAAATGCACACTGATGCCAGTGTGCAATTTATTGTAAAATACACCCAGAGATCATCTTAGAGATGCCCCCTGAATACATACCCGACTTCTAGTGTAGGCTGACCAGTTCCTGCCAGCCTGCCACACACCAGACATGTTGCTGGCCACATGGGGAGAGTGCCTTTGTCACTCTGTGGCCAGGAACAAAGCCTATACTGAGTGGAGGTGCTTCTCACCTCCCCCTGCAGGAACTGTAACACCTGGCGGTGAGCCTCAAAGGCTCACCCCATTTGTTACAGCGCCCCAGGACATCCCAGCTAGTGGACATGCCCGCCCCTTTGGCCACTGCCCCCACTTTTGGTGGCAAGGCTGGAGGAGATAATAAGAAAAACAAGGAGGAGTCACCCACCAGTCAGGACAGCCCCTAAGGTGTTCTGAGCTGAGGTGACCCCTGCCTTGAGAAATCCTCCATCTTGAGTTTGATGGATTCCCCCAATAGGATTAGGGATGTGCCCCCGCCCCACAGGGAGGAGGCACAAAGAGGGTGTAGCCCCCCTCAAGGACAGTAGCCATTGGCTACTGCCCTCCCAGACCTAAACACACCCCTAAATTCAGTGCTTAGGGGCTCCCCAGATCCCAGGAAAGGAGATTCCTGCAACCTGAAGAAAGAAGAAGGACTGCTGACCAACAAGCCTGCAGAGAAGGAGGAAAACGACAACTCATTTGGCCCCAGCCCTACCGGCCTGTCTCCAACTTCGAAAACCTGCTCCAGCGACGCACCCGACAGGAACCAGCGACCTCTGAAGCCTCAGAGGACTGCCCTGGACTACAGGACAAAGAAACTCCCATGAACAGCGGCCATGTTCAAAACCTGCAACTTCTTTGCAACAAAGAAGCAACTTCCAAAGACTTCACGTTTCCCGCCGGAAGCGTGAGACTTCACACTTTGCACCCGACGACCCCGGCTCGACCTGCAGAAAACCAACACCTCAGGGATGACTCCCCAGCAACTGCGAGCCCGTGAGTAAGCAGAGACGACCCCACTGAACCCCCACAGCGACGCCTGCAGAGAGAATCCAGAGGCTCCCCCTGCAACAAGGGACCCAACACTGCACCCGCAGCCCCCAGGCACTGAAGGAACCGAACTTCAATGCAGGAGTGGCCCCCAGGCGACCCTCTGCCTAGCCCAGGTTGTGGCTGTCCCGAGAAGCCCCCCCTGTGCCTGCCTGCACCGCTAGAGTGACCCCCGGGTCCCTCCATTGATTCCTACCTGAAACCCGATGCCCTCTTTGCTCACTGCACCCCGCCGCCCCTGTGCTGCTGAGGGTGTACTTTGTGGGCCTTCTCGTGTGTCCCCCCGGTGCTCTACAAACCCCCCCTGGGCTTCCCCCAAGGATGCAGGTACTTACCTGCTGGCAGACTGAAACCGGAGTACCCCTTGTTCCCCACAGGCGCCTCTGTGTTATGGGCACCTCTTTGACCTCTGCACCTGACCGGCCCTGAGCTGCTGGTGTGATAACTTTGGGGTTGCCTTGAACCCCCAACAGTGGGCTGCCTATGCCCAAACTTGAGACTTGTAAGTGTTTTACTTACCTCCAAAACTAACCTTTACTTACCTCCCCCAGGAACTGTTGATTTTTGCAGTGTCCACTTTGAAAATAGCTTATTGCCATTTTTACAAAGACTATGTAATATTGCTTTCATTCAACGTTCCTAAAGTATCTAAGTGAAGAGCCTTACATTTAAAGTATTAACTGTAAATCTTGAACCTGTGGTTCTTAAAATAAACTAAGAAAATATATTTTTCAATATAAAAACCTATTGGCCTAGAGTAAGTCTTTGAGTGTGTATTCCTAATTTATTGCCTGAGTGTGTACAACAAATGCTTAACACTACCCTCTGATAAGCCTACTGCTCAACCACACTATCACAAAATAGAGCATTAGAATTATCTACTTTTGCCACTATCTTACCTCTAAGGGGAACCCTTGGACTCTGTACACACTATTTCTCACTTTGAAATAGTATATACAGAGCCAACTTCGTACAGTAGGTTTCCTCTCCTCCTCTATTCAAGCTATCTTTCCAGGCCCCCTTCACTATCGCGCTCTCCAAAGACTCAAAATTCATCATTTGAGAAAAGGCCTTGCATATTCAGACGTTATTCCTCTAGATCTAGATTCTCACACAGAACTGCAATGGTGGATAGACCATTTAGATGCTTGGAACGGAAGAACTATCTTTGCGCCAGCCCCAGATCTTGTGTTACAGTCAGATGCAAGCCGATCAGGCTGGGGGGCCCGATGTGGCCCAATCTCGATGGGAGGTTCATGGTCTTTAGAGGAGTCCAAATTGCATATCAACTGTTTAGAGATGCTTGCCGGCTCCTTTGCAATCAGAAGCCTTGCAAAAAACAAGGTACGTTGTGCTATTCTTCTCAGAATGGACAACTGTCCGGCAGTCCGATATATAAATCACCTCGGGCACAAAATCCAAACTTTGGCAGAACTGGCCAAGAGCTTTTGGGAATTCTGCCTTTTAAACCATATTTCGGTTCATGCAGAGTACCTTCCAGGAAATCTCAATTTGGTTGCAGATTGGCATTCACGTCACCATTCAGGGTTCCAGTGACTGGAAACTCCATCCCTCAATCTTTAAAAAAATTCACAACAAATGGGGTCCTTTGTTTATCGATCTGTTTGCCTGCCGTCTCAACAGCCAGCTCCCTCAATTCTTCAGTTGGCGTCCGGATCCGTTAGCCTTAGCATCCAATGCCTTCTTAGAGGATTGATCAGGTTCCCTCAACTATGCCTTCCCTCCATTTCTCATGAAAAGCTGGGTGCTCGCTCAGCTCAGACGACAACAAGCTTTGTTGATTCTTATAGGTCCCTTTTGGCAATCCCAAATTTGGTTTCCAACTCTTTTGGAACTCTCAATAGATTTTCCTTTCCTTCTTCCCTCCTTTCCGAATCTCTTGTTAGACCCACTGCATCGTCCTCATCCTCTCATTTTGGACAATCTTCTCTCCCTTTCTGCATTGAAAATCTCAGGAATTCCCAATCTCTCCCCTTCATTTCAGCAGAAGCTTCCCAGTATTTATCACAATCCTGGGCTCCAGGCACCAAAAAAGCTTATAAATCAGCATGGTCTTTATGGCACAGCTGGTGTCTGGGAAGACACATTGATTCCTTTTCAGCAGATGTGAGTTTTATTGCAAACTTTTTGGCTGCCGAGGCTAGCAAAGGTAAAGCCTTTCGTACCAGCAAATTTATATAGAGCAGCGATTTCCTCCAATCATACCTTTGTGAATGGAAAACCAGATGGAGAACATCCTCTCGTTTGTCGTCTTTTATAGGGAGTAAAATGTTCTAATCCTCCAATGCCTAAATACAGACAATTATGGGATGTCAATATTGTTTTAAAATTCCTTTTGTCATGGCCTGATAACAACATGCTTACCTTAAAAATGTTATCCGCTAAGCTAACAATGCTTTTATGTCTTGTTTCTATCAAACAAATTTCGGATGTCAAAGCATTAGATATTTCTAATCGTCAATTTACTCATACTGGTGTTTTGTTTGCAATTTTTCGTCGAACTAAAACTAATTTATTTTCAGTTTTTTATCCTTATTTCCCAGATCATCCTAAACTATGTGTTGCACAATGTTTAAAAGTTTATGAACAAAAGACTGCAGATTTAAGATCTTCCTCTGTTTCTCATCTTTTAATTTCATTCAGAAAACCCTTTAATCCGGTTTCAGCCGCTAATTTAGCCCGCTGGGTTAAATGGATTATGTCTTTGGCGGGCATCAATACCTCCACAGTTGGGGCTCATTCTTCCAGGGGAGCCATGGCTTCCAAAGCCTTTTGGGCAGGATCTCGTTTAGAGGACATTCTTAAATCTGCAGATTGGTCAAACGACAATATATTTAACGTTTTTTATTGTAAGCTGGTTGATAATGTTTCATTTAATGTCATTAATATGCTTTGAACTCGCATATTATGAGCCTCTGGTCTTGTAAAAAAATGTAGATTATCCTAGTCCCTTGACGGAAAGTCTTAATTTTATTAAAGACACGGAGGTGAGTATTATCACTCCACTTTGGGTTTAACTCTTGTTCAATTTTTTTATCCCCCCCTTTCTTTTTAGCCTCAACTGCGACTACTCAACCGTCATCCTAAGCCAGCATGTTCGTCATGGTACTCCAGTCTCCAACCTGTTTATTCATCGGCCAGTACTCATCTTCCGGTGGATCCTCCATGCTGCGATCATTATCTTTCTCCTGGAATGTTGAACTTTTGTTCGGACTTGTTGTCCTTTATCATGGCTATCCTTATTATTTTTGCCATATTTCCTTTATTTAATTCTGACTGATCTCCCGCAAGAAAAGAGGGCTGTTCGCAGTCAAGTGATGTCATAATACCCTATATGCATGCTTATTGGTTCATATGTTGTGGACACTCTTTTGTTCCCATTGGCTCTTTTTCTTTGCCTCATGGGAACTGTAGTTTTGTTGCTTGACTGCTGCTATTCATTAAAAGTAAGAAATGAAACACATAATACTCGCTTCCATGTCTTTAATAAAATTAAGACTTTCCGTCAAGGGACTAGGAAAATCTATATTATGCCTTTCTGTGATTCTGAGGGTGGCAATGCAGGTGAATCACCAGAAAGCGGAAGTGGTTTTCGTCACACTGGTTTGGAAAGCACAACCCTGTTTTCTGATTCTGTTGGCATTGACATATGATTGTTCTCTTCTTCTTCTTTGGAGTCAGGACATGCTCCGGGGAACTCTGGGCGAACTTCATTCGATGGTACTATAGGAACAGTTATTCCTGATGGCATGGAGGCTGTCAAGTAACAGTGGCGTTTGACAGGAATTTCGGAGCCAGCTGCAAAATCCATTAGGCAAGCATGGACCCTCTCTACCAAGAAACGCTATGCGTTAGCCTGGAGATGCTGGGTGGGTTGGAGCTTGAAATGGCACGTGGATCCTGTGGAAGGAAACATTGTGAATTTTCTGTCGCTTAAGGCATCATAAGGATTATCTTACAGGTCAGTAAATAATTTTCATTCTGCCATTTCGACTGGGCATGTGCAGGTAGGTAACACTTCTGTGGGTATGCATCCATTGATATGCAAACTACTTAAAGGTATCAGGGTTCCTAACCCTCCGCAACCTAAATATACTTTTTTGTGGGATGTGAATATGGTTTTAAATCCCTTTGAGAAATGGCACCAGAATAAAATATTGAGCAGAAAACAGCTTTGGCTATGTTGCTTTGTCTGGTTTCCTGCAGAAGAATGACAGATGTAAAAGTGCTCAACCTTGCAGGTAGAGTATTTACCCCAGAGGGAGTTTCTTTTTCCATTACCAGACGTACTAAAATGTTTACCTAGAGTATTGATTATTCTGCTTTTCTGTTTAATGAAGAATTATGTGTAGTTAAATGTTTGAAAGCTTATGAATCCAGTCCTCAAACAATTAGAAATCATTTGACTGCACAGTTATATATTGCTTTGCAAAAACCTATCAAACCTGTTTCATCACCCACTATAGCTAGGTGGCTAGAGATATTATGAAGGAAGCTGGTATTGATACTCAAGTGTTTGGAGCACACTCAGTAAGGGGTGCGATGGCTTCCAAATCTTTAACTCGTGTTACTTCTCTCAAGGATATAATGAAAACAGCTGATTGGTCATCAGAATCAACTTTTAAATGATTCTGTTATAAACCATTGGTGGATGTGGCATCTGTGGTAATTAATCAGCTTTAAACTAGCATAATCTGAGCCACAATTTGGCATGGGTAGCACCATCATCATCAATTTTGTATTGATCAGTACATTGAAACCATTACAAAATAAAATTAAGAAAACACTGTGTACCTTAAAAGTTAAATAATAAAGAAAATGAAACAAAAACAATTCAAATAATCTAAGTGCTGTCTCAATTTGCAGTCAAGGGCACATACGTACATTTAAACCTTGGTGTTCCCTACTATGTGCCCCAACTGACTGGGCTACCAGCCGCCTAAGAGCTGTCACATATTTTGCACATCTTGCCAGGGCCCAGGGCGCTGAGTGTGAAAAACAAATATTGGATACCTCCATACAGAACCTCACCCCCTGAGCCAAAGGTACTGGAATTACTAGCTGTCTTCTTTTGGCTACTAGTTTGGGACAGCAGCACAGAAGGTGTAGCCAGCTTTCTTGATGGTAAGAACAACCTACAGGCTCTTTTTTACATGTGTGCAGGTCAGGAAGGGTTGAAGTCCTTAATTGGGAGGACTAGTGTTTGCATGTACAGGATCTGATGCCGCGTTCCTGCATTTATTGCTTCTAGGAGGTATGGTTGAGGAGCTCCGATCAAATAGGAATCATTTAGCACTGCCACTGTTGTTGGTGATTTGATTTTCTGGATGTTGAGTTCTCTAGAGAGTTCCTTTGCTCTTCTATTAATTGATGTTTTTAAAGCACTGTAGGTCACCGTGTCTGCCAGCTGGATGGAGTTGCCTGTTTCAAAGGTCTTCTGTGCTTTGCTTAAATGTGTGTGCCACGAGTTGCTGGGAGTTTTGAAAATTGTTCTCAAGTGCTGTTTTAGAGCGAGCGAATTGGCCTTCCTGAGACTGATGTAATATTTCAGGATGGCGGCTTGACAATCTATTTGCTGTGACGTAAGGCCCGTTTCCAATGTGAGCCTGGTGCGACAGGTATACTTTGGTTATTGCTAAATTTTCAAGTATGATCTGCAGTGAGCTTGTTCTATTGTGGATTCCTAGGACCCCGGAAATGCCAGGTGGCCATATTGCAGAGTAGGAATTAAGGTTGCATTTATTACCCTCAGTATTGGAGCAGCCGAGGCGCTTCTAAGTTGGTTATTCAATTTGGAGAGTCCGTATGTGATGGCAGCAGCCTTTTGTAGCAAGGCCTTCGCTGCTTCATGGAAGTTTGTCAGTTTCAACATCAGATATCCAGTGTTTACAGTTGTGTTTGAAAACGTTTATGGACTGAGGCTCTGCAAAGAAAGAGGAAGTTATGTGGGTGTCTTGGGTACTTGAGAGGCTAGCTTGTACAGGATTGGTGGTTTGGCCAAGAGCATAATGGGATATGTAGTCAATATCTTTTATGCTGTTATATGTTTGAACTATTTTTATTGGCTGCTGTTAAAAGAGTAATAAAGAAAGATAAGCATAATCCTCGCCTCCTTGTCCTTAATAGAATTGAAAATTCTTGGTGTGGAAGCTAGCACATTTTTCATTCCTTGAAGATTCCTCAGGAGGGACACATTGCAGCAGGAAGGCAGCACAGTGAATATGCATTCCACTGCTGCTGCTGAACAGTACTTTTTGTTTGGACAGGACCTTTGTGGCTGGGGCAGTGGAGCTCTGGCAGCCCTCTAGGACTGGGGCTGCTCTTTTGACAGTCGGATGGCCCTTTGCTACTGGGACTGCGCTGGAAATTCCTTGCAACCATTGTTGAGGCAAAAGATTTTAAACCAGCACAGGAAACTGCTCAATGCTTTGCACTGAGCTTTCTGACAATGGAGCTGAAAGTAGGTGTTTCTATTGGTCGCCTGAAGTCAAGGTATAGCGCACTGTTGTCACTAGCTGGTAAAGTTACCGTCTACATCACCGTGCCGTGAGTACAGCCCCTGGGCATTACCAACGCTTTTATCATTACAGTCGAAAGGACTGATAGATGTGCAATGCCTTGAGACTGCTCCTATTATTTAAAAGTCATAACTCTTGTGTGCCTATTTGTGTGGTACTTTGCATAAGTGTTGCTCTCATTACTTGGTGCACAGAACTAAAATGCAATATTCAAAGAACCCTGCGAGGACTCATGTCTTGAAAGTGCTCATTGTAACTTAATAGCCGTAACCCAATGTGCCTATTTCTGAGACACTGTGAATAAGGGTTGACTTAAAGGCAATTCCAGAGAACCCTATGAGGATTTATTTAGCTACAAAACATTGCCTCCCTCCGTGGGCCCTTGGAACTGGTGGTGTGTCATGCTGAGTGTGTTGAAAGACAGTGTGTTTGAGTGTGTACTTTGTCTAGGTCATTGGTGCTGCATGTTTTTTGGGGGTGACTACAGAATCTGTTGCTTAACCTATGTGCCTTTTTGTCTCCCTGTGACTCTTTAACAGGGAGCCTCTCGATTTGTAGGATAGTCCACATCTGGGTGAGGAACCTACATTGTAGTTTGTCAGATCCAAATAGCATAACCAAGGTTTAGAGCAGACACAAACACTGAGTCATTCCTGGATCTAGGGTAAGGTGTTTTCCTGCATTCACCTGCTGACATGTGACACACCGTGACACACTACTTCTGCTATCACTCTAAGGCCCATATTGATACTTGGTTTGCACTGAATTAGCGTAATTTTTCTTTACGCTAATTCAGCACAAACTGAACTCCATATTCATACTTTGGTACTCGACACGTCTAGCGCCAAAGTTGTGGAATTTACATCATTTTCTGGAGGGGAAAACATACCCTGCTTCAATGAGATGCAAGGTATGCGATCCCATCCAGAAAAGAACGACTTGGCCTTTGTGCCACATTTATCGTTAAATAAGGCCCCCATGCCCCCATGCTGGATTTTAGCACGGGGATGGGGGCCTTATTTAATGCCTGGGTCCGGGCAGGTGTAAGGGGGACAGTAGGCATATTTCCATGGTGGGGGACCATGGAAATTGCAAACAGGTACCCTTCCCTGTCCCCAGGGACACCCCACCCACCCTAGGAGGTCACCCAAGGATGGGAGACCCATCCCAGGTAAGTTCGGGTGAGTTTTTTTTTATTTTGCCCAACACCGCTCAGGTGCCTTGAGCTAGGGCCCTCTGCAAGGCATTGGCCCCAATGGCCATGCCTAGGGGATGTTTGTCGCCTGGGCATGGCCATTGAGGTGGTGGGAATGGCTCCTGTCTTTACTAAGACAGAAGCTATGTCCATCGGGCTTGTGCGCCAGAAAATGGCGCTACACTGCTTAGAGGATATTTTTTTGCCTCTAAAAGGATGCTAACAGGGTCTCGGCACTAGCTAGTGCCATTCCATAAATATGGCACCCGGCCGGGGTCTAGGAATGGCGCTAGTCGGCGCTATACTTTTTGACGCAAACCTGCGTTAGCACAGGTTTGCGCCAAAAAGTTTAAATATGGGCCTAAATGTGGAGTTAAACCATGCCTGCCTAAAGGTTCTAATCATAGCATCTCCACCTATATGTGCTTCTTCTTGGTAGTGTCTAGTCATGGGTGGCAACAAGCTATTTGGCAAAACTGCTCTTCCATCACTTGAAACACAAATATTATCCTCATTTCTCTCGACACATCCTGCTGTAACCCAGCTCTGCTGTTCCTCTCTGTCAGTTGTTCCTGCAATCTTTTAACTGTCTCCCACATATCAACAGCAGTTAAAAGAAAATGTTTACTTGTCTCATCATTGGTATCATTGTTCCACTCTTCATTAAAGGAGATACAGTTTAGGGCACAATATCTTGCCACCTTATCAGTGTATGCATTTCCCAAAGTTACACAGTCAGTAGTTTTATGATGAGTGGCACAGTTGACATCAGCAATTTGTGAAGGGCAGCAGTAATGCATTCAACAGATCATACATTTTAGCTCCATTACAGATAGAGGATCCAGGGAAGGTCATGAACCCTCTCTGGAACCACAGCTGTCAGAAATCATGAATGACACTAAACCCACACTGACTATCAGTGAAAGTTGTCACTTTCAGCTGTTCAGCATGCTCAATTAAGAGCAACCAATTCAGCTCTTAGAACGACTCCTCAAAGCCAGGAGGCTTCAATCACACATGAGACTGTGCAAACTGCATACCAGGGTATCATCTTTGTCTATCATACAGAAGCCATCAACAAACATGACAAAAGTCCTCATTATGACTTTGGTGGTCTTTTTACAAGACCCCCAAAGCAGCGGGTGCCGAAAGTCTGCCAGTGCTGGTGGTCTTCAGACTGCCGCATTACAATGAGTGGAAATCAGACAGCAGTCGTGCTGGCGGTCAGCGGGGAAGAGGCGATTCCACCACCCGCACCGCCACACCAAAAGGATGCTGCACGCCGTATTGCAACCCATAATGCTTATTCCTGTCGCCAGGATGCAAGACCGATAGCTTTTTCGGGCAGTGCAAACAGCAGAAAAATGTTGGCGGTCTCCTGCGGTATTACAACTTGCAGAAAAGCGGCATGACGTGCGGAGTATCAGCGATTTGGCTTAGGCAAAACTGGCGGGCTCATAATATCGGACTGCCAGGGTCGTAATGAGGGCCACAATTATTTTCATTTAGGGGAATGTCTTGAATGTCAGATCTTGGTTTGGTGCAAAATTCTGTAACATCGACACAGTCATGCTCAACCTCATCCACACATTCATTGGCATTTTTGATAGGGTTAGGCAGCAAAGTAGCAGGATTCAAAACGTTGCATCTATTAAGGCTGACATTTGTTGCTGCAAGAATTACCTGCTCATAACAGGTCAAACATGCATTGGTGAGATACTGTATTTTGGTTCAGGTTAACAATATTTTCATGGAATGGGGAACAAAAACATTCTGAGGGTGACTCATAGCAATGACTTAACACTGTTCAATGCTGGTGCCTAAGGCTGCAGCCGCATTCAAACAACCAGGCAGCGCAGAAGCCACTGGATTAACAGTGACAGAAAAGTGGGCAACAGGCTTCTTTGCATTTCCACGCATCTGAGTCAAAACTGAGAGAGCACATCCATCCTTCTCGCAGCAAAACAAAGAAAAGCATTTGTTTTAATCAGGCATTCCCAGAGCTGAGGCGTGACATAGGCTTTCTCTCAGTTCTTCGAAGGCACACATGCAGTTGTCATCCAATGGTACCATATCAGACACATATTTATGTGTCAACCTCTGTAAAAGTTTGGCCAAAAAGGATAAGTTTGGAAAACACTGGCGACAGTAGCCAACCACTCGCAGTAACATTCTGACTTCTTCCTGAGTGACAGGGGGATTCATTTTTATAATTCCTGCAATTGATTCTTGTGAAACCTTACGCACATCTTTCTCACTGTGGTGACCTTAGTAAATGATTTCTTTCTTGCAATATTGTAGTTTTGTTTAGCCAACTTTATGTCCATTTTATTCTATGATTCAACAGAACAATTGTGTCTCTCCTGCATGCTTCTCGAGTGTTTGACGCCACAAACAGGTCGTCAGTATACTGGACTAAGGCTGAATGATAGGGCATTTTAAGTGACTCCAGATTCTTTTTCAATACCTGGTTAAAATTCAAAGGACTCTCGGTACACCCTTGTGGAACTTGGCACCATGCCAAAACACAACTGCTAAGTCTAAAAGCGAAGAGAAATTGGCTTTCCTCATATAATGGTATGGAGAAAAATGCTTGGCACAGATGAATCATGGTGAAACATTCTGCTGCACATGGAATTTAGAATAAAAATCAAAGCAAGATTCAGTACCGCAGGACAACATGGGCCATCAAGTTCATTAGTTTTTCTCATGTCCTTGACTATGCAGTACTTTCCGCTGCACTTCAGCAGTCCTAGAATGGGAGAGTTACATGGATTTGCCTTCATCTCCTTCAGGAAACCTTGTTCAATTAAGCTGTTTATCAGGAGTGTTATCCCAGCAATTGTCTTGGGGGTCATGTTATATGGAGGTATATTTGGATACACTGCATTTGGCTACACTGTTGTTTTTATATGCTCAACTCCTTTAATGAGTCATATCTCTTTTTCTGAAAAATCACAAAATTCATGTGTCACTATATCTTTTAAATATTTGGGCAAATCATTACATGTCAGCATTGAGTGCAACGTGACATTTGGGTACTGCTTTACAATTTTACAGGGAAAACCCTCACCATTTGTCTATTTTGCAAGTTCTCATGATGTGCAGCTAATAGAGTAATTTATCTTACACAGTAGGTCGCGTCCAAGCAAACTTACAGGATTTGAATCATAGACCACAAATTGGTGCTTATCTCCATATGAACCTATTTTTTACAGAGATAGATTCTATTGCACGGTTGGTCAGTTCTTTATTTGCGCCTCCTATAACCTGGATTCTTTTCCCTGAAAGGGGCAAATTCGGTACTTCTGCTGTTCTGACAGTGGAGCGTGGAGCCCCAGTGTCAACCAAGAATTACCCATGGTGACCCATTACCTCAGCATCTACATAGAAACCACAGTGATCTACTTCTAAGGATGCACCAAGCATGTTATCCTTGTCAAGTGAGCTATCTGCTTGAATAATTTCTAAGAATTCCTCATCACTCAGACCCATTAGGGTAAACTGAGATGGTAACTGTTTCACTTTTCCATTTGCATTTTATTTAGATTCTGTTAGGGAACAACTATTTGCTGCTGAGTCATCAGAGCTTGCGGTATCTGCATTTTCTGTCCTTGAGGCACATTTACATTCTGTGTTTTGGTCTTTTAACTGTCTGAATTTGAATCTGATTATTGCCTTGAACTTGAACAACTCTATTATTCTGTCGCTGATTATTAAGGGGACACTCCCTTCTCCAGTGGGCCAAATATCTGCACACAACATGGATTTGTTGTCTGCAAATCCTGAACATCGAAAACACCAGTCTGATCTACCTGAATAACACGTCCTCTACATCTAGGCTGGTGTTGTACTCTTTGCACACCACCAGTGTTCACCATCATCTGTGGGCTTTAATTAACTTTCTGTGCAGCTTTCAATTGCATAGCCATAACCTTCTCTTTCAACTTTTTTGGCTTCAGTTTCAATTCATCACTGCAGTATTTCGCATACCGCAGGATTTCATCAATTGGTTTGTTCTGCCAATAAATAAAATGTTGCTAAATCATTTTCCTTATATCTAGTTTCAAAACGTGCACAAATCTAAACACAAAATGACCCATATCTTTAGCTTCTATGGTTTCTGTACCACTGAAATACTTGAAGGCTTGCAACAATCTCTCTCAGTAGGCATGAATCGACTCCTTCAATTCTTGTGTCATCCTGTCAATCCTCTGCTCATCAGTGTCTTTCTGAGACACCTTGAGCCTCATTTACAAGGCCCTAGTGGCACACGTCGCCACTGGAGCATCATGTTTTTTTCACTTTGGTGGTGCGGGGTGTCAGCCCATAGTTACGAGGCCACGCAAAGCCACATTGCGTGGCTTTTCCTGGCCTTGGAAATATGAATCACTTTCACGCATAACACTGCATAAAAGGTGCATTCCGTGGGGGTTGCTTGGGGTGTTTCCACGCAACAACCATTGAACCTGAAGGAATCTGATGCATCCCCAGATTTACAAGTGTGGGAATGCATCAGACTCCTGTGCAACCTGCACAAAAACAATCATCCCTACAATACAGGCACCCTTGCACCATGGTGCAAGGGTGCCTGCATTGATGCTAGGCAGCAATTTGTGTGCCAGCACAGGGGGAGAGGACATAAATTCAGCGTATCTTGTGGATGCAGCACATTTCTGCCCTTTCCCGGTAGCCCAGGGTAGTCCAGCAAGGCACTTGCTGCACCGCCCTGCGCCACGGGCCATGTAAATAAGGCCCCTAGTTTTTTAAGAACTCTGTTACCTCATAGCACATTTTCATCACTTCTTTCTGTGGTGCACTTGCTTCAGGGTCTCTTGGGGGTTCATGGTCTGGCAAATCAAAATTAACTTTACATTTAGTCCACAAATCCCTTGGAACGCCAATGTCAAACAGTGTATTCAAATCTTCCCACATAAATTCTGAATGCACCACAAACCTTTCTGTCTGTTTGTACCACTCCACGGTTTTTTCTCTCAACCTCAGATAATAATTTGTGAATGACAAACTATCACTCTTACTTCGAGGTACATGATCATAAACTCCACCTGGTATTTCTCTCTTGGGCAACATTTATACATTGGCCTCAGCTTGATTTGCTCCTGCTGGAGGCACATTTGGCTTTGTTCTCTTCTTATCTCTTTTCTTTGTAATATTCCTTCCCACGTAACTATAGCCTCCCATTTCTGGATGTATGTAATCAATTCTTTAAAGTACGTTTTCATTCCAGGGGACCGCATGCTGATGCAATCATTCAATCAAGCCTTTATAGAGTGTGGCAAATCACCCATGAGGGTCTCGATGCACTGGATATGTTTGCTGCTGCGTGGAGGAATGATCATTCAAACATCCAGGTCTTTAGTTATGTTCTGAATCACTGGAGTGACAGTGCGGTCCTGACGTGAGGGGGTAGGTTGTTCCAGGCCACTGCTGCCAAGTGCGAGAAGAAGCATCCTCCACTATTGGCTTGAAGGATTCATGGGGTGTCTGCGAAGGAGAGGGAAACTGATTGTAGGTGTCTGGTCGGTTGGTGGAAAGTCAGGCATTTGTTGATGTATGCTGGTCCCTCATTGTACAGGGCCTTGTTAGCTTGGGTCAGCATTTTGAACTGGCAACTCTTCTGAATTGGGAGCCAGTGTCGTTTTTTTGAGATGAGGAATGATGTGGGTCCTTCTGGGGAGGTCAAGTACGAGTCTTGCAGCTGAGTTCTGTGTTGTCTGGAGTCTCTTCAGGAGGTGTGCTGTAATATATATATCTTGCAGATCATGCACAGGGTGTGGAAGCAGGCGGATGAGACTGCGATGACTTGTTTCTTCATGGATAATTTGCTATCCAGGATGATACCGAGGTTGCGGGTGTGGTCTTATATGTCGGGGGCGTGCTGAGCTCCGTGGGCCACCATGTGCCATTCTGTGGTGAGGTGTTGTTCCCCAAGATGAGGAAGTTCATTTTTTCAGTGTTGAGTTTGAGACAGTTGTCCATCATCTAATCTGTTACTTTCATCATGCATCTGTGGACGTTAGCCTTTGTGGTGGAGGGATCTTTGGAGAGTGAAAGGATGAGCTATGTGTCATCGGCGTAGGAGATGATGTTGACTGTGTTATCTGACGGTGACGGCCAGGGGTAATGCAGGTGCTGAACAGGTTCAAGCTGAGGGCCAATCCTTGGGGGACTCCACAGATGTTCTTCTTGTGCTCTAAGGTGAACAATGGAAGACTGATTCTTTGGGTTCTCCCAGTGAGATACGAGGCAATCCATTTGAGGGTGTTTCCTTGAATCCCCACATAGTGGAGTCTGTTGATCAGGATGCAGTGGGAGACGGTGCCAAACATAGTGGACAGGTCCAAGAGGATGAGGGCTACTGTTTCCTTAGAGTCCAGGAGTGCTCTGATGTCATCTGTGGCTGCACTCAGGGTTGTCTCAGTGCTGTGCTTAGCTCAAAATCCAGATTGGGAGGGGTCCTGCAGTTTGTGTCTTCTAGGTGTTGGGTGAATTGCTGATTGATAACTTTCTTGAGGCCTTTTGTTGGGTGGGGAGCAGAGAGATGGGCCAGTAGTTCTTCAATTCTGCAGTTTTTTCAGGAGGAGCCTCACTTCAGCGTGCTTCCAAACCTCCACGAAGGAGTCCATGATGATGCAGGAATTCAGGACCTCCTGAGCTCATTACGATTGTCCTGCTTCAGAGGTTGAAGCTGTGGTGGGACAAGGGGCCGTGGGTGCTCCTGAGTGTACGGAGGTCAAGATGGAGATAGTGTCTTGTGTGATGAGGAGCTCCCAGTAGGTGAGAAGGTGTTTCTGCATGTGAGCTGGTTGATGCTGTCTGTGGTGGAGGATTGGCATTCAAATGTTTCATAGATAGCCGAGATAGTGTCATGGAAGATGTCCGCGAGGTTTGTTGCACAGTTCCTGGGACGGAGTGATGTTCTACTTGGTGGCTGAGGGATTAGTGAACTCCTTCACAATAGCAAAGAGTTCTTTGCTGTAGTTTGTGTTAGCTATGATGCGGTCTACTAGTGTGTTTTTCTTGGTTTCTTTCAGGAGATAGTGTTACTGGTTAAGGGCGGTCCTGATGGTGGTGAGGTCTACTGTTTCTTTGCTGATGCACCACTTCCTGTCAAGTTGTTGTCAGTTGCATTGGGAGGAGTGCAGTTCCTCAGTGAACCAGCTTGCTCTTTTGGTTTGTTCTTTGACATTGGCTGTCTTGGTGGGGGCAATGGTGTTGGCACATTCTGTGATCCACTGGGAGAAGCTCTTTGCTCCTTAATCAGGGTTATGTGTAGAGTCTGGGATGTGGGAGCGGAGAGTGTAGATCCACTGGTCTTCTGATACCTTTTTTCAGTTTCTTTGTGTGGATCTGGGAGGTACGATGCCAGGCTACGTGAAACCAGAGATGATGATGTATAAGCTGTGGTGGTCAGGCCAAGTCAGGGGTGTAGTGGAGATGTACCTGACTCTGTCACTGGAGGTAAAGATGGGGTTGAGCATGTGTTCTGACATGTTGGTAAGATCAGTGATGAACTGCTTGAGAGTGAAGTTGCTCAAGCTTTCCAGGAGGTCATTGCATAATGGTAACCCAGTATTTCACCCACATTTGGCATACTGGTGCCCCCATTTAAGTCCTGAGTATATGGTACCTAGGTACCCAGGGCATTGGAGTTTCAAGGGATCCCTATGGCTGCAGCATTTCTTTTGCCACCCATAAGGAGCCCATGCAAAGGATTCTGCAGGA
Organism: Pleurodeles waltl; assembly: GCF_031143425.1. Lineage (NCBI taxonomy): Eukaryota > Metazoa > Chordata > Amphibia > Caudata > Salamandridae > Pleurodeles > Pleurodeles waltl. Next base: position 1,000,621,625 of record NC_090443.1, read on the forward strand.
CTGCCATTGCAGCCTGTGTGAAAAGGTGCATGCACCCTTTCACTGCCGTTTACACGGCACCAGATCACTTATAAGTCACCCCTATAGCAGGCCCTTCAGCCCTGAGGGCAGGGTGCAGAGTACCTGTGTGTGAGGGCACCCCTGCACTAGCAGAGGTGTCCCCATGACCGCCAGGACCATTTTCCTGTACTTCGTGGGTGCGGGGACACCATTATATGCGTGTTCTGGACATAGTTCACTACCTATGTCCAGCTACATAATGGTTACTCCAAACACAGGCCTGTTTGGTACCAAACATGTTGGAATCATACCCGAATGCTTTTCCAAGCATTGCTTGTATGATTCCATGCACTCTGGGGGCTCCTTAGAGGACCCCCAGTGTTGCCATTCAAACCTTCTGAGGTTTTCCATGCAGCCCCAGCTGCTGCTACCTCTCAGACAGGTTTCTGCCCTCCTGTTGCTTGAGCAGCTCAAGCCCAGGAAGGCAGAACAAAGGATTTTCTTTAGGAGAGGGTTGTTACACCCTCTTGCTTTGGAAATAGGTGTAACACGCTTGAGGGGGGCCTCTCCAAGCCTCTGAAATGCTTTGAAGGGCACAGATGATGCCCTCCTTGCATAATCCAGTCTACACCATTTCATGGACCCCTGGCGCGGAACTGAACAAAGGAAAGTGGAGTGACCACTCCCTTCTCCATCACCACCACAGGGGTGGTGCTCAGAGCTCCTCCTAAGGGTCCCTGGGTTTTGCCATCTTGGATTCCAAGTTGGCAGGGCACTCTGGGAGCATCTGAGTAGCCAGTGCCAGCAGGTGACGTCAGAGCCCTCCCCTGATAGGTGCTTACCTGTTTAGCTGAACAATCCCCCTTTCAGGGCTGATTAGCAGGATCCCTGTAGGCACAGTCAAACACACTAACAAACAGGCCAAAAGTGGGGGTGACCATCCTAGAAAAAGGACACTTTCCTACAGATACATTCTAACTCCTTCAATTATGTCTGCTATCCAAGCTTTCTGCTCTTCATCCATCGTGCCTCAGCAATTCTCTTTAATTCTTTCTGTACTATATCATCATAGTTGTTTGTCATTTTCTGTCATGCTAATTTTAAGGGCCTGAATTATACTTTTTTAGCGCTGCATTTGCATAATTTTTTTGCACAAAAGCGGTGCAAACGTACCAAATGTAATTGAATTTTTTAAGTTTGCACAGCTTTTGTGTCACAAAATGACGCAAATGCAGCACTAACAAAGTATAAATCAGGCCCTAAGAGCCTTAAATTATGAAGGTCTGGGAGGCGGTTTCATCTCATAAAGCATTCGCCTTAGATTGTCTAGAATTCTTAAATTAAAAGTTCCATAACAGGAAAATGCTAATGCGTCTTCCTTCTCAGTAATCTTGCACCATTGTCCCAGCCACACACATGTGTGAAAACCTTTTTCATATGCTACATAATGACCTTAGGCATCTTTGAGTAGGGTCTCTATACCTTTTCTAACTGGAATAAACACATCTCCTTTTAATGCAGTTTGTTAGCAATTTAAAGAAATTAGGGCCAGATTTCTGCTGACCTTGCACCATTCAGTGGCACATTATTGTCATTTTGTTTACACTAATGTGGGGTGGAAGGGAAAAAATGCTGTACCATATTTATAAAGTGGCTCCTTGCTTGTACTGTGACACTTTGTAACCCCTTACGTCACATTATGCCTGAGCCAGGCAGAATGTATGCAAGGGTGGTGTTCCAGTGCTAAGGGGCACAGAGGAATCTACGAGATTCCTTTGCGGCATTTTTATCTGCATTTTTTTATGCCTGCTAAGTGCAGACTAGCGTCAAAAATGATAATGCTAATCACCCTAACTACCTCCACTTTTCATAATCTGCCCCTTAATTTTCAATCATAATAACTTTCTATTCTAATCAGGAAGTAGCTTTAGTCTCACAATCCTTTTCTCTCAATGTTCTCAATCAACAGCAATGCAGCACTGTCCACCATTACCTGCACGGCTTCACACCAACCAACCTATTTCAGAGCGGCACAAAATTATGTCACACTCACTTCTTTCAACAATGCATTAGTTTTGTAATTTTCTCTCACACAATCACTCACACACCTAATCCAAAATATCGTGAGCAAAAGAAAGCAACAACCTGTCTGCACACTATAGGATAGGAACCCAAACACTTCAAATCCGTACGGAGACACACTTACTGACTATAGCTTTCAAAATTGCACATCAAGTGGAACTTGACAAGCAAACTTCACTCCGTTTTGTACAGATCTTCCATGGTCCCTCAGGATTCATTTAATACCAACCACGACCCACACTGACTCAGGGAAACTATTGGCACTGTTAACAACATCCCAGGACAAGCACCTCACTGCAAACAATAAATTAACCAAGTGTATTTTACACTTGTGTGTTATCCCAGGATCTTAGGCCATGACTGACCCGTCAACAACAAGAACAGAACACATTTTTTAGCAACAAGCACCACAATCACATGATTTCAACAAAGCCACGAAATAGTTCACAACATCACACTTTACCGCAATCTTCAGGCTAAAAGCAATGCAAGTGCAAAACCCTGTTAATACTCACACATCAATCTCTCACAGGAACAACACTGGAACTTTAGCAATCTTCGGAGTAAATCATGGGAGAGAATTTAGAGTGGGCAAAATTGGGACCGGGCAATTGCATGGTTCCGATCCTATCTCCCTTACAGTATACTTAAATGGTTCTCCCCCCTGTTGGACCTGGCCCTTTTTGCAGGGTCATCCCCAATCTTTTTCCCTCCTTCCTCCTATTTTTCAGACTTTTTTTGTTGGCTTTAGGACCGTGGGCATTTTACCACTATTAACCAGTGCTAAAGTGCATATGCTCTCTTGTATTAGTGATTGAGTTATCCCTGATTGGCATATTTGGTTTACGAGTAACTCCCTAGTAAACTACATTAGAGGTGTCTAGGGCCTGCAAATCAAATTCTACTGGTGGGTTAGCAGCACTGGTTGTGCCACCCACATGAGTAGCCTTGTAAACATGGCTCAGACCTTCCACTGCAGTGTCTGTGTGTGCAGTTTTAAACTGCCAATCTGACTTGGGAAGTATACCCACTTGCCAGGCCTAAATCTTCCCTTTTTATACATGTAAGGCATTCCTAAAGTAGGCCCCAGGTAGCCCCATGGGCAGGGTGCAGTGTATGTTAAAGGTGGGACATGTACTGATGTGTGTTACATGTTCTAACAGTGAAATACTGCTAAATTCACTGCTGCAGGGCCTATTTATCTCATAAGTTAACATGGGGGCTGCCTTTAAATATTATTATAGTGCAGATTCCCTTTGAGAGCAGAGGGAAATGTGGAGTTTGGTGTTTCTGACCTCACAATTTAGAAATACATTAGTTACTGAAGTTGGTTTTCAAATTTGTTAGTTTGAAAATGCCACTTTTAGAAAGTAGACATTTTCTTGCTTAAACCATGCTGTGATTCTGCCTGTTTGTGGATTCCCTGTCGGTGTCAGTTTGACAGTGTGGCTGTTGTGAATCCCCTTCTAGACAGTAAGACAAAGAGATCTGGGGTGTAGCCTGCATATCCTGATGAGTCATCTGGGCTAGAGTGGAGGGAGGAGTGGTCACTTACACCTGAATGGGCTGTCCCTGCCCTCTCACAATGCAGTCTCCACCCACTGGTGTGTATCTGGGATCTGGCCTGGGCAAGGCAGGATCTTGTGACTAACATAGACTTTCCTTTGAAGTGGGCCTACTTCAAAGGCATAAAGGGGTATAAGTAGGGGACCCAAAACCCCATACTTTAGATTTATTCAGATCACTTCTGGAACCAAGAGGAACCTTTCACCTATGAGAAGAGCTGAAGAGCTGAGAAGGAGTGCTGCCCCTGCCTGTGATTGTGCTTTGTTGGGCTATCCTGCAGTGATGGTGTTCTATCCAGACCCTGGGCCCTTGAAAGGTGAAGTTGGCAGACAAGAGCAGAAAATCCACGCACAGAATGCTGTGCGGGCAAAATTTTCAACACACCATCTGCAACACGGTTGAAAATGACGTGCTGCCGGCTTTGCTGCTAAAATCGACGCTCCACCTACATTGTGGCTGGGAGATCGATGCATCGCGGCTGGAGAAAAAACTTGCAACACCTGCTTGTAGCTACTGATAATGATGTAAATAACACGCAGCACGGTTTTCCAACACCGTGCAACAGGATTTTCCACACATCGTCCCCGGGCGTCAAAGTCAACCCAACTCTGTGCGTATCCGAGGTACTCGGTCTGGAAATTGATGCATCGCTCCTTGGCATGGGAGAAAAATTACACATTGCCGACCCGACCGGAGAAGAAACAACGCATGGCCTCCCTTGCGAGGAAGGGATAGACGCATCGCTGCCTTTTCTGATGCACGCGCGCCGGTGCATAATCATTGTTTCCATTGTTTTCTACAGAGTAAGACTCTTAGGGGGTGATTCCTACCCTGGCGGTCAGTGATAAATTTGCGGCCAACCCGCCAACAGGCAGGCGGTAAAAAAAATGGTATTCTGACCCTGGCGGGAACCGCCAACACAGCCCGCCACTTTAACACACCGACCGCCACGGCGGGACACACAAACAGCGCGGCGGTCACCGCCAACAGGCAGGCGGCAGACAATGTACCGCCCACCCTATCACAACTCACCAATCCGCCACCTTTTCCGGGGCGGGAGCCCCCCCCGATAAAAACACGGCAGAAACAGACTACGAACGGGAAAACGCTCACCTCTATACACTCCACGAGGAAGGAGGACAGCATGGAACCCGAATTAAACATCCTACCAGCTATTGTCTACCTGCTCATCTACCACGAGTATGAACGCCGGCGCAGACGACAACGGTGAGTACCGCACCTACGACACAGGGGAGGGGGTAGGATGAAAGGTTACGGGCACACACATATGCGACACCCCCCCGCTGTCCCCCCCCCAACTATCTACACACCAATGCAGAGCAACAAGTCACAGTGACACCACCCAAACCCCCCGGAAAAATGCAAAGACATAATTAAATTGAGATGCAAAATTTATGTATAAAATAGGTTCATTGAAGTCATGGTAAAATAGCAATATGAATTTTTTTTTTTTTTTAAAGAATATTGCGAAACCTATAAACATAGGCAATAAGTCCTGCACAGTCCCTTAAATTTCCACTGTCCGTGGGCCAATGTGTACTAACACATGGGCAAAGCCCACACAGGAGACCGGATACCATCGGAGAGAACACTGCAGGGGCATCAGATGATAAAACTACAGGCACCTCAGGGGGAAGGGAAGGGGGGGCACCTCAGCCACAGGAGTCCACGACGCCAGATCCACGAGGGGCCTCCATGCCCACTGTACCATCCTGGGGAGTGCAAAGCCACAGTCTCTCAAGTCTCTACAGTGGGAGGGTTGCCCACTGTGCCATCCTGGGGAGTGCAAAGCCACAGTCTCTCAAGTCTCTACAGTGGGAGGGTTGCCCACTGTGCCATCCTGGGGAGTGCAAAGCCACAGTCTCTCAAGTCTCTACAGTGAGTGGTTTGCCCACTGTGCCATCCTGGGGAGTGCAAAGCCACAGTCCATCAGATGGATAACCGACTCCACTGGTATTGGAGGAGGCATGGTGCCCAGAGTGCTGCGTGAACACCAGCTCGACACAGAACCAGCACTGTCAATGGGCCAGCGGTGCTTGAGACTGCGGGGCCCAGCGGAGCGGTGCTTGACAGGAAGGGCCCAGCGGAGCGGTGCTTGAGACGGCGGGGCCCAGCGGAGCGGTGCTTGACAGGAAGGGCCCAGCGGAGCGGTGCTTGAGACGGCGGGGCCCAGCGGAGCGGTGCTTGACAGGAAGGGCCCAGCGGAGCGGTGCTTGACAGGAAGGGCCCAGCGGAGCGGTGCTTGACAGGAAGGGCCCAGCGGAGCGGTGCTTGAGACGGCGGGGCCCAGCGGAGCGGTGCTTGACAGGAAGGGCCCAGCGGAGCGGTGCTTGACAGGAAGGGCCCAGCGGAGCGGTGCTTGAGACGGCGAGGCCCAGCGGAGCGGTGCTTGACAGGAAGGGCCCAGCGGAGCGGTGCTTAAGACGGCAGGGCCCAGCGGAGCGGTGCTTAACAGGAAGGGCCCAGCGGAGCGGTGCTTGACAGGAAGGGCCCAGCAGAGCGGTGCTTAAGACGGCGGGGCCCAGCGGAGCGGTGCTTGACAGGAAGGGCCCAGCGGAGCGGTGCTTGAGACGGCGGGGCCCAGCGGAGCGGTGCTTGAGACGGCGGGGCGCAGCGGAGCGGTGCTTGACAGGAAGGGCCCAGCGGAGCGGTGCTTGACAGGAAGGGCCCAGCGGAGCGGTGCTTGAGACGGCGGGGCCCAGCGGAGCGGTGCTTGACAGGAAGGGTCCAGCGGAGCGGTGCTTGACAGGAAGGGCCCAGCGGAGCGGTGCTTGAGACAGCGGGGCCCAGCGGAGCGGTGCTTGACAGGAAGGGCCCAGCGGAGCGGTGCTTGACATGAAGGGCCCAGCGGAGCGGTGCTTGAGACGGCGGGGCCCAGCGGAGCGGTGCTTATCAGGAAGGGCCCAGCGGAGCGGTGCTTGAGACGGCGGGGCCCAGTGGAGCGGTGCTTGACAGGAAGGGCCCAGCGGAGCGGTGCTTGAGACGGCGGGGCCCTGTTCAGCGGTGTCTTTTCACGACGGGGCCCTGTTCAGCGGTGTCTGCTCACGGCGGGGCCCTGTTCAGCGGTGTCTGCTCACGGCGGGGCCCTGTTCAGCGGTGCCTTTCCACGGCGGGCCCTGTTCAGCGGTGCCTGTCTTGGCGGGGCCCTGTTCAGCGGTGTCTTTTCACAGTGGGGCCCTGTTCAGCGGTGTCTTTTCACGGCGGGCCCTGTTCAGCGGTGTCTTTTCACGGCAGGGCCCTGTTCAGCGGTGTCTTTTCACGGCGGGGCCCTGTTCAGCGGTGTCTTTTCACAGCGGGCCCTGTTCAGCGGTGTCTTTTCACGGCGGGGCCCTGTTCAGCGGTGTCTTTTCACGGCGGGCCCTGTTCAGCGGTGTCTTTTCACGGCGGGCCCTGTTCAGCGGTGTCTTTTCACGGCGGGCCCTGTTCAGCGGTGTCTTTTCACGGCGGGGCCCTGTTCAGCGGTGTCTTTTCACGGAGGGCCCTGTTCAGCGGTGTCTTTTCACAGCGGGGCCCTGTTCAGCGGTATCTTTTCACGGCGGGGCCCTGTTCAGCGGTGTCTTTTCACGGCGGGCCCTGTTCAGCGGTGTCTTTTCACGGCGGGGCCCTGTTCAGCAGTGTCTGCTCACGGCGGGCCCTGTTCAGCGGTGTCTTTTCACGGCGGGGCCCTGTTCAGCGGTGTCTGCTCACGGCGGGGCCCTGTTCAGCGGTGCCTGTCCTGTCTATCTAGGGAGCCAGACCTTGCCAAGACTCTCCGCTTAGTCGCCCTCCGACCTTGCGGGTGCTGGCCCCTCCTGTGATGGAGTCTTGGGCCCGTGGCTGTCGTCCGTCACACCCGGTATGGGGCTGGTGGGGCCCTCCTGGTCTGCTCCCCTGCTGGCTGACTTCTCCGCCCTGCTGCCCTTGCCCTCCTTCGATGAAGCTCTCTGGCCCTTGCCTCCCTTTGATGTTGTGGCAGGTGACTGGCCAAGGCTACGCTCCTTGGTGGCAGCCGTCTCAGCCTTCTCGCGCCGGCCCTTATTTTTTCTGGTTCTCTTCCCAGGGGGTGGGCTGGCTGTCCCCTTGCTGCTGGCCGATGTTCCTGACCCAGTAAAAGGTGGACTCCAATACCCGTGCACTATGGTCATACTTGATGCAGGGCTGGTGGTGGCTGAGGTGCTCTTAGGACTCTTACCAGATGGAGGGGGTGGGTTAGTGGTTGGAAAGAGGTCAAGGTTGGAAAGGAAAAGCATTTTGGAAAGACAGGGACGGGTAGGTGTAGTGGATATGGGAGTGGAGGAAGAGGATGTGGTTGTAGGAGAGTCAAGTGTGCTGTCTTTGGGTGCAGGTGCTTGTGACGGAGGCTGTCGTGAGGTGGATGGCTGTTGGGTGGGTGGCTGCCTGCGTTTGTGTGGTTTGGAAGAGGAGGTGACAGACACACTGGGAGAGGACACAGGGGACGTGTAAATGGCATTGGGGGTGGTGACTGCACGTGTGCGGACTGTACTGGAGGGTGTGCTGGTGATGGAAGTACTGGCTGATGGTGGTGTGCATGCAGGTGTGAGTGGAGACGTCACAGGGAGGGAGGAGGGAGACGAGGAGTAGGGGGACACAGAGGTCGTAGTGACTGTTGCCATGTCTGCATCTGGATGTTGTTCGGGTGAATGCTTGTGGGATCTGTGGTGCTTATGTCTGGATGAGCTGCCCTTGGGTGTTGAGGTGTGTGCAGGCTGGTCTGATGGTGTGGATGGGATAGGCAGAGGAACAGGAGACTGGGACTGGGTGGAGGCAGTTAGTAGAGTGAGGCTGGAAACAGGGACAATGGCTGCCGTCAGTGCTGAGGCCAGAGCGTTGAACGAACGCTGATGGGCAGCCTGACCCGAATGAATGCCCTCCAGGTATGCATTGCTCCGATGCACCTCCCTTTCTACACCCTGGATGGCATTCAAAAGGGTAGACTGCCCAACAATGATGGTCTGGAGGAGGTCAATGACCTCCTCACTGAGGGCAGCAGGGGTAACTGGGGCAGGGCCTGAGGTGCCTGGGGCGAAGGAGATGCCCGCCTTCCTGGGCGAGCGGGCACGGAGCGTAGGCTGAGGGGCTGCTGGGAGGGCGGGACTGGTGCGCTAGGTGGCGGCTGTACCTGTTGTGGCGGTGGGCACGGATGTTGCCGCCACCGCAAGGGAGCTCCCTTCCGAGGACGTGTCGGTGTCGCTGACGTCTCCACGGGTCCCCGTTGTGGAGCTCCCCTCGCCCTCCGTCTCACTGGTGTACTCGGAGTCTGTTGCATGGCCCTCCGGGGCCATGTGAGTTGCAGCTCCCTCGTGCTCCGATACCAATTCCCCTCCACCTGATGATGCTAATGCACACATGAACAGGTAGAAAAAGAAAATGGGTGGGGGGAGAAATAAAGACAGGTTGAGTGCATGCATTGGCAACACCGTTGTCGGAGAGGACAGACACAGAAGCCCCCTGCACTACGCCGCGCAATCGGGGTACACTACTCAGTACTTGTGACTAGGCCTACAGGTCTATGGACAACATATGCACACATGGGTGATGCAGGACCTTGGATAGCTGTACTTGGCACCCTACAGAGGTGGGGGTCGGGGGCACAGGGCCATGCCTAACGGAGGGGACTAGCCTACAGAAAGCGCCCTGGCCTAGAGTTACCCACAGCCCTCCTCCCCAACCCAGACACCTCCACTGCGCGCAAAGATAGCAGAATGTGCTGATACTCACCCCCTTGTGTCTGCTGTGATGTCCTCACGCGCCCATCCAAATCGGGGTAGGCCACCGCCAGGATCCGGGACATCAGGGGGGTCAAGGTACGACTGGCACCCCTCCTACGTTGGGAAGCCATCCCCAGCAGTGACTCAGCGGTCTTCCTGGTCCCGCGGCGGATGTCCTCCCACCTCTTGCGGCAGTGGGTGCCCCGTCTGTTGTGGACCCCCAGGGCCCGGACGTCCTTGGCGATGGCACGCCAAATGTCGACCTTCTGATGGGCGCTGACCTATTTGACATGTACAGGGTGGGAAAGGAAATATCATCACTTTTCTGCATGGCAGATGTGAGTGGCCCCCCCTCCCCAACCTTGCCATGTGGCACATGTTCTCATCTGTCATGCGTTGCACTCCTCATTCGCTCCCCTCCCCACCATCTTACATCCACCCCACTCAACACAGGCATAGCCCATTCAACGTGCACCAAGTGTACTTACCTGTTGGTCTGGAGGACCGTAGAGTAGCGCATACTGGGGGAGGACCCCATCAACAAGTTTCTCCAACTCTTCTGAAGTGAAGGCAGGGGCCCTTTCCCCAGTCGCAGCAGCCATTGTATCTCCCAGTCCGAAGTCACAGCAGCACTTGCAGTATAGGTCCTCTCCTGTGGATGATCAGGTCTCGAGTGATTAATCAGATAGAAAATGGCGGTCACGCCCGCGGCGGTGCGTACCGCGGCGGTGCGTACCGCGACCGCTGGCGCACATCGTCATTGGCTCCTGAAACCCATAGGGTTCAATGTTAACCAATGCGGCTTCGCATCGCGGTCTTCGACCGCCTACCGCCACGGTGTGCCACGCCAGCGCATTGACCTCACATCCCATTGTCACACTTCACAGGTCAGGCAGCCGCCATTTCAAAGGCCCACATGGCTTAATTTCTACTGCGTCACACAGGACTAGGCCGTGCATTGCCACTCATACACGCCTTTCACTGCATTGCGATTCATTTACTGTGCAAGCTGTGGGAACGAACCTGTGGGTTGCTTGACTCTGTACTCCATGTTGTCCTTCCTAGGCACCGTCCGCTGGAACTTGCGAGGAGAAGGATGAATCCTCCCATGTACCGACCGCTGGTGGACCTGTCGACAATTGAAGAACGACATATTATACTTCGATACAGACTTGACAGAGCCACTATACATGAACTGTGTGCCCAGCTGGAGCCAGACCTGATGTCCCCCATCCGCCAACCCACAGGGATTCCCCCTCTGGTGCAGGTTCTGTCAGTACTCCATTTTTTAGCAAGTGGGTCTTTTCAGACAACAGTGGCCATGTCATCTGGGATGTCTCAGCCTATGTTTTCTAAGGTTTTGTCCAGAGTGTTTTGTGCCCTGATGAAATACATGCGGAGCTACATTGTTTTCCCTGAGGAGGATGATTTGGCTACAGTGAAGGGTGATTTCTATGCCCTTGGACATATCCCAAACATCATTGGTGCCATTGATGGGACCCATGTGGCTTTGGTTCCCCCCAAAGACAGTGAGCAGGTGTACAGAAACAGAAAAAGTTATCATTCGATGAATGTCCAGGTGGTCTGTTTGGCTGACCAGTACATCTCCCATGCAAATGCCAAGTTCCCTGGGTCAGTGCATGACGCGTATGTTATGCGAAATAGCAGCATCCCTTATGTGATGGAACAGCTACAGAGACACCGCGTGTGGTTATTAGGTGACTCTGGGTACCCCAACCTGTCATGGCTACTGACCCCAGTGAGGAATCCCCGGACCAGGGCAGAGGAACGGTACAATGAGGCCCATGGGCGAAATAGGAGGATCATAGAAAGGACCTTCGGCCTCCTGAAGGCCAGGTTTAGGTGCCTGCATATGACAGGTGGATCCCTAATGTACTCACCAAAGAAGGTGTGCCATATCATCGTGGCCTGCTGTATGCTTCACAATCTTGCTTTGTGACGCCAGGTGCCTTTTCTGCAGGAGGATGGTCCAGATGGTGGTGTTGTAGCAGCTGTGGAGCCTGTGGAGAGTAAAGAGGAGGAAGACGACGGGGACGACACGGACAACAGGGATACAGTCATACAACAATATTTTCAGTAGCACACAGGTAAGAATCACCCACGCCATTTCCCATTTACTTCAGGCCTCCTGCGTCTCTACTTTCTGTGTGTCCCCCCATTTCCTTTTAACTGAATTGTGACTTTCCCTTCCCTTTTCAGAGCTGTATGACCAACTGCGTGACTTCAGCTTTGTTTGCCCATGGACTACTGCTTATTGTCATTGGTATGTTGTCATCACAATGTTACAGAACATAATTGCACCGTTATGTGTAATATATTTTTTAAAAATACAAGCAGACTCCTGTTATTGTAAGTGCAATAAGTGATTTATTTTAAGTGCTACATATAGGTACATGATAGTGAAACGGTGATGGGTGGGGGTGGAGTAATGTCCATGGCAGAGTCCAGTTCTCAGTCTCACAGGTGCATTGTCCATATGCCTGTGGAAGGATGGAGCTGGGGCAGTTTAAGGTTGGACAGGGTGACAATGTGGGACAGTGGGATGACATCAGGGGGTATCTTATGCTGGCGGGGGTCTTGCAATCCTACTCTGTCTTCTTGTGTGATCTCAGGTTCCCCTTGCGAGGTGGTTGTTCTTCAGCAGGAGGTGGGGTTCTGGTGGCCTGTCGTTGTGTGGGGGCCTCCTGTCCACTAGCGCCGGCGGAGGTGGTAGGCTGTTCGTGGTCCAGGCTAGTGACAGGGTCCCTTTGGGGTGCCACATGGTCCCGCAATGTGGTGACTATCTGGTTAAGGGCCAGGACTATGGTCCCCATTGCGGAACCGATGTTCCTGAGTTCCTCTCTGAACCCCATGAACCGTTCCTCCTGCTGTGCCTGGATCTCCTGGAACCTGGCCAGTACCGTCGCCATCGTCTCCTGGGAGTGGTGGTATGCTCCCATGATGGTGGTGAGGGCCTCTTGGAGAGTGGGTTCCCTGGGCCTGTCCCCCCCCTGTCGCACAGCAGCCCTCCCAGTTCCCCTGTTTCCCTGGGCCTCTGTCCCCTGGACGGTGTGCCCACTACCACTGCCCCCAGGTCCCTGTTGTTGTTGGGGTGGTGGGTCAACCTGGGTTCCCTGTAGTGGCGGACACACCGCTGATTGACGTGTCCTGGAGACAGAGGCATGGGCCCGCTGGGTGGGAGCTGTGCTGGTGTTCCTAGAGGGGGTTAGGTCTGCTGTAGCCTGTGGCTGTGTGTGGGGAACCGACTGTCCAGAGGTCCCCGATGGTCCGGGCTGGTCATCTGGGTCCAGGGAGACAGAGGTGCTGTCATCGCTGGGGGCCTCTTCTGGGGGTGGGATGGACATCTCTGTACCCTCCGTGGCGGTGTGGTGGCGTTCGGGTCCTGCAGGGGTATAAGGGTATGGTTATAGCTTCTGTGTGTGGGATTTCGTGTGATGGGTGGGTGTCCGTGTACCCAAGTGCAGGCATTCCCTTGTGGGGGCTTTTGTGAGGGTGGCTTGTGGGGGTGATGTGTGTGTGCGGTGGGCATGCTTTGGTGATGGGTGTCCATGCTTTGTGGTCGCATGCAGGTCTAGGTGTTGGGATGGGTGGGTTGTGATGGTGGGACATTTGCAAGGAGTTGGTGTGATGGGGGTGGGGGTGAGGGTGGGGGTATGTGCTGGCATGCAGGTGGGGTGAGGGTGGGAAGTAGTAGTTAGAATTGACTTACCAGAGTCCATTCCTCCAGATACTCCTGCGAGGCCCTCAGGATGCAGGATGTGCAAGACTTCCTCCTCCCATGCTGTGAATTCTGGGGGAGTAGGTGGGGGTCCGCCGCCAGTCTTCTGCACCGCAATGTTGTGCCTTGATACCATGGAACGCACCTTTCCCCGTAGGTCGTTCCACCTCTTCCTGATGTCGTCCCGATTGCGTGGATGCTGTCCCACCGCATTGACCCTGTCGACTATCCTTTGCCATAGCTCCATCTTCCTAGCAATTGTGGTGTGCTGCACCTGTGCCCTGAAGAGCTGGGGCTCTACACGAACTATTTCCTCCACCATGACCCTGAGTTCTGCGTCAGAGAACCTGGGGTGTCTTTGGGGTGCCATGGGGTGGTGTGGATGAGGTGAGGGAAGTTGTATGTGTTGTAGAGTGTGGTGTGTGTGGTGGTGTATGGTGTTTTGTGCGTGGTAATTGTGTGGGTGATGTTGTGATTGGCCTCTGTGTGATGGTCTACTCTAAGCAGTGCTGTCTCTCTCTGTCCTTGATTCGCAATTGTGGTCGTAGGGGTTTGTGGGTGATATGGGTCTGTGTTTTATATTGTATTGGGTGTGTGGGAGTGGTGTGTGTATGTGTATCAGGTGTGTGTATTTCAAATTGTCCAATGTGGTTGTGTTTTGTACGGGTATGTGTATTTTGAGCGCGGCTGTGTGTACCGCCAATGGAATACCGCGGTTGTAAGACCGCCGCGTGGATTCGTGGGTCGTAATGGCATGGGCGTATTTCTGTTGGCGTGGCGGTGGAGGTTTGGTCATCGCCATTTTTTCGCTGACCTTTGCTGTGGCGGACTTTTGTGGTTGTCGGGTTTTTGGAGGTTTTGAGGTAGCGGGTCAGAATGACCATGGCGGTTTACCGCAGCCGCGGCGGTGTAATGGCAGTCTTCTGACCGGCGGTAAGCGCCTTTTACCGCCGAGGTCAGAATGACCCCCTTATTCTTTTGAAAATTCATATTTTAACTTGTGTATGTTAGATTTATGTTGTTTTGGTATTGTTTGATTTAGATAAATATTACCTATTTTTCTAAACTGGTGCGGTGTCCATTTTGTGGTGTTTTCACTGTATTACTGTGTGTGTTGGTACAAAGCCTTTGCACATTTCTTCTGAGATAAGTCTAACTGCTTGTGCCAAGCTACCAAGAGGGTAAGCAGGGGTTATCTAAGTGTGTTTCTCCATTATCCTGATTAGAGTGAGGGTCCTTGCTTGGACAGGGGGTAACCTGACTGTCAACCAAAGACCCTATTTCTAACACTGGTACTCAGCGGTGAGGATTGGACTTGTATTTGTACTGGACATACAGTGATTCAGTGTATACTACTGTTTTCAGTGCAGACCATTACATGGCCACATACTACTTGTTTTTACTTTTTCTCTCTTTGGACTTTTTTCCTGCTTCCATAGTTTGGTGATCTTTTTATTGATTCTTGAACTTCTCATTGGGAACTCTTTTTCTGTCTTGGAACTTTGAACTTTTGAGTTGCCATCATGGCTCAGTCCGGAGATGAACCAGTTGGTGCTTTTTTTGGTTAGGGAAACTGGAAAGTTACACTTCTGCTCAATTGAAACAGTTCTGTAAGGATCTTGCCTGTCCCATTAAGAGCTCCACCAGGAAGGAGGAGATGCAGAAAGCACTGACGGCCTTGGTGACAGCCAAGGAGGCTAGGGGGCACACAGAGGAGCAGAATGAGGATGGGGAAGTAAAGAGTTTATACAAAGGTGTAGTGGATATACCTGTTACACCTGGGGGGAGGATCTCTAGGATAGGTAGCACTATGCCTTCTGAGGGGCTGACTCCTGAAGAGTTGCAGGACAGACAGGCAGAGAGGGTGCACCAACTTCAGCTAGAGACGCTTAGGATGAAGATGGAAGCGAGGAGGATGGCCTTTGAGGAGAAAAGGATACTCTTGGCTTATGAGCTAAGACTGAGGAACCCAAAAGTCATGAGGGCTGAGACCAGCTTAAATGGTGTCAGCAAAAATCTTATGTTCACTGCTGATGAAGAACTGCACATGCCCAGAGACTTGGGGGCATATTTATACTTTGTCTGCGCCGATTGTGCATCAAAAATCTTTACGCACAATCAGCGCAAACGTTGTCCCATATTTAAACTTTGACGCCCGAGTCCGCGGACGTAAAAATTCCACTGTGTGCGTCTTTTTTTGGATGCGGCAACCCGCCTTGTGTTAATTGCAAGGTAAGCGTTCCCGTCCAAAAAATGGCTTAAACGGCCGTGCGTCGTATTTATGCTTTCTGGCAAATATGGCGCACGGCCGAGAGGCGGAGCCAGAAAATGAAACACAGCCTGATTTGCGTAAAAAATTAACGCCTGGGTCAGGGCAGGCGTTTAAATGGGGCAAACACACCTGTATTTAATCAGAACACACAGAACAAACATCAGAGCAGAAGAGCAGCAGAGCAGCAACAGGGAGCCATGGAGGTGATCCTAATCCAGCGTGCACGCAGACGCAGAGCCCAGCAGCAACAACAGCAGCTACAACAACACCAGCAGGGACCCCAAAGGCAGCGCAGAAGGCAGGAGAGGATATTCCGCCCCAGAACCACCCTTCAGGGCCTCAGGGAACACAACATCATCCAGAGGTACCGGTTGAAATGGCAGGCCATTCAGCAGCTGCTGCGCAACATTGAACCACAGTTGGCCCCCACTTTGGTGACACCCTGCACCATCCCAACAGAAACAAAGCTGCTTGCCGTACTTCATATGCTGGCAAGTGGCTCTTTCCAAACATCTGGTGCCCTGGTTGGCGGAATATCACAACCATCATTCTCCGCCTTTTTGCCCGAAGTACTGGATGCCATCATTCGACTGACATGCACCACATCTGCTTTCCTAACACACTGCAGAAGCAGCAGGAAACAAAAGAGGGGTTCTACCTCATCAGTGGTTCCCACACGTCCTTGGTGCAATCGACTGCACACATCTACGCCTTGTGCCACCTGCTGCAACTGAACACCTCTACCGCAACAGGAAGCACACACATTCCATCAACGTGCAGGCCATAGTCGATCACCAGGGATTGATCACCAACATCGTGGCTAAATATCCTGGGAGTGTCCATGACTCATACATCTTCCGTCACTGCACCATCAATGAACACTTCCAGGATGGATGGTATGGCAATGGACTACTTGTTAGTAAGTACAAAAACCTACTTATATACACATTGCACAGCAATGCTCTAGGACACGCAACACATACACCACAACAGCAACATGTGAACAGGAACATACTGAGGTCGTGACATCGCTAGCCATGTTTCTTAGCTCACCATTGAACCTGTCACACATTGGAAATGACTGTACAGCCTAATGTTAAGACGTCAAAGATCACAACGTGTGGAGTGGGTTGCCCAAATGTCACCTTGCAAAATGTAAGTGTCCCAATGACCTTTACATTAATCCATTGCCTAAGTCTAAAGGTATGGGATGTCCAGGGTACATTGATATGAACGTGTTAACAACACTGTCAATTTTAACTGTGCATGGAACTACCATCTCACCCCCAGTGAAGACACACGGACACCTGTATCACAAGTCACAATGCTAGGGAGGGCACACTGTACTGCAAATCCCAAAACATACTGCTGACAAACGGTTAGCAGACAAACACTCGTTCAGCCAAGGAAACAACACAATGCAGATGGTACATCCTACAAAGATAGGATGCCACATTATTACACAAAAGAGTCAAAAACAACACAAGACAACTACTGCCATGAAAGGTCTTTTCAATAGTGCCAGCTACATCAACATGATCCCAATCATTTTCTCTTGCAGCTGATCAGGGGTATGGCATCCAGCCATGGATTATGACACCATTTGGCAACTTAAGTACTGCTGCAGAGCGTGCCTACAACGACGCCCTTAGGAGGACACGCAGCATTGTTGAGAGGACCTTCGGCATCCTCAAGTCAAGGTTCCGGTGCCTCGAAATCACTGGTGGTAGCCTCCTATATTCCCCGGAGATGGTCTGTAGGATCATCCTAACATGTGCAATATTGCACAACATTTGCATCAAAAGAAACATTCCCCTCCTGGAACCAGAGCCACGCATGCCTGAAGAGGATGAAGAGGAGGATGCTGGCCTGCAACAGGAGGGGGAACTACAGAACACAGCCGCTGGTATACGCAGGGAGCAACAGATCGTCAATCATTTCTTTTGAATATGATCACCTTCACCACTTTAGTTAACAAATTTAAATAAACACCTATTCTAATCACCATATCATGGTCTGGCTATTCCTTTTTGCACACCTTCATCTCTACGTATCAGAATAAGAGTGTTGCCTCATGGAGCTTTGCTGAGATACTGAGTAGGACACAGAACATCCCAGAGCTAATGTGATGCCTAACATACAATGGTCACATACACACACACTCTTAATGACATATATCATGTCCATTTCTCCTTTGAAGGCCAATAGCAGAGGACCACAACTATTTCACACATACATGTTGAAATCAAGGTCCAAAGCAGTATATGGCACACAACTAAGACACCATCACTCAATAAGGGGAAAACAACCCTCATACATGAGGCAGTCAATGTGCTTTGGCATCAGTAACAGGAATGCCTGACCAGACCCTTGACAGCAGTAAGTCCAACTACATCCAATATTTGCAAGGAATATCTGTGACCAGAGTCCCATAGAAGCAGAACAGAGACAGCATAAGTGCCACACATATGAGCAGCATTGCACACATTACATTCCATGTACATGCCAGCCCATTTCCTAACTCCTGACACACCCATGCACCTAGTCACAACCCACCTGTCGGAAGAGGTCCCTGGACTACTAAGATGTGTACCCTGATATTCCCTCCTCCGCACACTCAGACCAACATTAGCAAACCAGTGTGCTACACCCTTTCCTATGGTATGCCATTGTCATAGAACATCTGGCTGCAAGGACGTCAGGTTAATTTATACACTGTCTTCTAGTTTCAAAGCCCTGTTAGCACATGTAGATTGCTTCCCATGTGAAAATGTCTGTTGGCCCTTAGAATGCAAGTCTCACCTACAGGACTGGTGAGAAACAGATGCAGCCCACACCTGTGATCACCTCCATGCACACCACCCATTTCAACAAGCACTGCCCCTGCTGATGCCTGGAACAGCATAGGAGTTGCCATTATGTCAAATATACTGTTAAGCATTGATACTAATAAAGCCGTGTAACCCAGCCACTGGGTTCATTTGTCACCTTCAAAAACACAGGACATACACAGTTTTACATATCAACTGTCTAGTTTGTCCTCCAAACAGTCTTAGTCAGACCACTGATTATATAACTTCTCAAGTAGCTGGATCCTGAATCACCTTGCATTCTGTCAGCCTGACTGGCAACTGTCTGTGTGTCACACTAAAGTATCCCTGTGTCTACATATGTACCACACTTGCGTTAGCAAACTCTCATTCATAAGGGGGTATTGGGCATGGGCTTCTTCAATGCATACACAAATAAATTGTATAGCATCATCTGCCTTTTAACTGTACCATTTAAGTTACATATTCTTGGAAAAGCAAAATTCATGGCCCATCCCTTGTCTGGGTTGCATTTATGCATGAATGACAAAGTGTGACAGTGTCCCAGGGCTGTAGGCAGGGATTGGGTACGGGGCTTTCAGCACAACCAGCAACCTCTGATAATGTCCATGAATAATACACAAATGTCAGGACCATGACAGTTCACACACAGAATTACAGTGTGCACAACATAGTGATGGGCCGTGTGTGGTGAATAGCTGCGAGAATAATCAGCACAGAGGCTATGATGTTCCCTAATGCAGTCGGAAGTGCAGAGGCCAACCTGTGTACAAATGTTGTAATGACACCTGCCAGAACATGACACCTGAGACATTATCTTACTCAGCACACCAAGGTTGCCCTGTTGACTGTCTCATTACACGTCTTTAGTGACAGGATGGGACCATCCACATGTTGGTTCACATGTCCACATCCACTTTACTCACATTGATCAACCAAGGATACTCAGTAGATACAGGAATACCTGGCCCATGATGAGTCCTGAACCGAACTGTGTCAAATTACGCCCCAAAAAATATACAGGATCATCATTGGACCACACACATGAACAAGACATGTCTGACCCTATGAGTGCACTAGGGTTTGCCGACTCCTAATTGTAGATAGACCTTACCTGTGGTGTGTCTGTAGAGACAAACATGTGTGGAGTTTTCTATACACTACTCGGTGTACATGTTGTTGGCAAATTATAGTTGTTTATCTACCCCCCTCAAACACGGGCATGGGTTTGTGAATGGGGTACCTAGTACTGATGCTACCAGTATGTTACACATACATGTGAATAAGTGACGGTTTGGTTGCAACCTAGTATACACACTCAGGTTTGGCACTTGGTACTATGCTGGCAAGTCCAGTTACAACTTGCAGACCATGTGGCTTTAGTTTTGCTTTCCGTACACTGACATTTGTAGCCCAGGTCTTGGCGGAGGATATGCAGCATGATTCTTAGCTGATAACTGCCAGAACTCAGATTGCAAGTCAAATCCAGTTGTTACCCATCTTGTAGGTCATGGATGTGCTATGTGTAATGTGACCTTTGTAGTCTGGCCTGCCATGTACTTCCTCAGGGACATTCAATGATCTGTATTGTGATATGAGCTGTTACAAGTTCAGTAGATATAGGCCCTCATTACAACTTTGACGGGCGGCGGAGGCCGCCCGCCAAAGTTGCGCCGCAGGAATACCGCACCGCGGTCTGAAGACCGCGGCCGGCATTCCAAGTTTTCCCCTGGGCTGGCGGGTGGCCACCGAAAGGCCGCCCGCCAGCCCAGGGGAAAACAACCTTCCCACCATGAAGCCGGCTCGTAATCGAGCCGGCGGAGTGGGAAGGTGCGACGGGTGCTACTGCACCCGTCGCGTATTTCACTGTCTGCTATGCAGACAGTGAAATACAAGCGGGGCCCTCTTACGGGGGCCCCTGCAGTGCCCATGCCATTGGCATGGGCACTGCAGGGGCCCCCAGGGGCCCCGCGACTCCCCCTCCCGCCATCCGGTTCCCGGCGGGAGAACCGCCAGGAACTGGATGGCGGGAGGGGGAGTCGGAATCCCCAAGCCGGCGCAGCAAGCTGCGCCGGCTTGGAGGATTCCTTGGGGGCAGCGGGAAACCGGCGGGAGACCGCCGGTTTCCCTTCTCTGACCGCGGCTAAGCCGCCACGGTCAGAATGCCCCGCGGGGCACCGCCGGCCTGTCGGCGGTGCCACCGCGTCCCACGGCCCTGGCGGTTACAAACCGCCAGGGTCGTAATGAGGGCCATAATGTCTGATAAACTTGTTGTGCCATTTCACACAATGCAGTTACTAATGTAGAACATCTGCATTTGTCCTCACAGCTGCTAACATGACTCCAGTAAGCGGTAAGCCGGGTCAGGCGGGTTGTGATACCGCCGGTGGTATAGTGACGACCGCCGGCCTGGAGACCCAGGTGAAGCAGCGGTTGGCCATGGCGGTAACCGCCATGGTCAAAATCTCATTTTTTAGACCGCCAGCCTGTTGGCGGTCTTACCGCCACTTCACCGCCGTCCGCCAGGGTCAAAATGACCCCCTTGGTATTGGGGAAACAATTTTAGGTCTGACTGCAGTGTGATGATCATGCACACCCTTATAAGATGAGTTCTCATTGGCAATCTTGTATTCTTGTCTTCATGACCCTCATACATCATTTGTGACACAGTTCGGCATGATTACCTATTTGTATGTTAACTCAGACACCTTCATTTATGCAGTTTTTTAGTGTTTACTTAGATTAGTGTGGCATGTTTATTGTGTTATTTTTGCATATTTACAACATTTTGAGGCCACTATTTGATGACTTAATTATCCCCTGAGGAAGCATTCTTCTGTCCAACACAGCATGGTGGTGTATGGTTTCTCACTTCATCAGATTTGTCCCTCAGGATGGGCAGAGTATGGGCACTGTGCAGAATTCTCTGACTACATATTATCAGGACGGTTGTATTGACAAGCTACGTAATTTGACAGTAGGCACATTTCAGTTATCTACTTCACAGTTGATATGTTACATTAGCCAGAGACAGATTTGTTGTGTAAGTGCTATTTATTGAAACGTTTTGTAGTGCTATCTGTACATTGTCCATGATTGTGAGTCCATTATAGTGACATCTTACATTGTGATCCAACACAAGGGGTTACGGAAATGCTTTTGACATGCTGGGGTTGATGTTTCAGACAGTGCAGAGGGACAGGATTTGGCAATGAGTAGGAGAGAGACAATCCCTGGGCTGGGTGACAAGATATACAGTGGTTTGCAGAACAGTGCTCGAGTAAAGTTGTTGCAAGACTGGCAAGTTACAATGCGCAGGACCTTGGTAAATGTGGGCCATGTGGCAGGTACTAGTGCTTCCGGGTCATTTTCCTTGTGAATGTGATCTGTTCCATGTCTTCTTCTTCTGATGTGTGTGTGTTGCATGCTTTGTCCTTGTTGTTGTTGGTTGTGAAGGGGCAACACACACCTCAGTGTTAGAAGACGTGGAGTCAGATATCCCGGTCGCTGCTCCCTGTGAAGGTCTTAAGGGCAGTACTGCAGCAAGGAGGGTCTGCTGGTTCTTGAGAATAGCAGCCACATCACAATGGTAGGCATCCAGGTCGGCCCTGAGGGAGTCATGATTGCATTCGTGCATGCAGTGGAATGTTTGGGGTGCGAGGTGTTGTGGCAACTCCCTTACTGCAGTGGTGAATTCCTTGACAGTTTATTGTAGTCCTTGCAGTATGGATGTTAGGGCTTGCATAGCTGCTGCCTGATCTGCAGATGACATCATGCACGAATGCATCCCTTCAAGACTGGTTGCCATAGTTTGCATCCCCACCCGCACCTCCTTGGCCAGCTCCCGCTGTACTCCAACTACAGTTCTCTCAAAGCTGGTGCCAGTGTCGTCTGAGTCCTCAGCTGTATTGGAGCTGGCAGGTCTTACAATTGGGGTGGTGAGTGGATCCTCTGCTATGGCTGCTTGTTCTGTGCTCCTCCTCCTCCCTGAAGGTGGGGTCTGGAGGGTGTCAAGGACCTTTTGGATAGTCTCCTGGGGAATGTTTATCGGCTTGTCATCCATGTCATCAGGGAAATCTGGGACAGGCATATCGGCAGGAGATCCATCTTCCTCTGCAATGAAATAGGGTACAATTAGTGTGTCTGTGTTATGGCAATTTTGATGTGACGTGCCTGCCTTTTGATGAATTCACTTTGTGATCTTGTTTTGTGTTAATTTCTCCAGTCCTTCAGATGGGCATTCTTCCAGGCCTATGGCCCACCTGTGTGTCACATGTATGTTATTGAGTTATCAGACTTGTCAGCCTCATCGCCTCTAGGTGTTGGTTTATGCCAAATAGAGAATTGCCACCTTCTTTTCCTACTCAACCCTCCGTGTACATCCATGCTCATGGTGAGACCTTTCACTGGCTGTGGGTGTACTGATGGCCCTGGCAGCACACTTAACAATCTGGACCTGCCCCAATCTCTGATCTTTCACATCCACTTAAATGTAATTGACATGTGGCATATCCTATGCATGGCAATGTTATGATCCGATATGGATGTTGACATTGGTAATGTGGCCTGCTGATGTTGGGGAATGTGTGTTACGTTGGATTGCCCTGATAATCGTATCAGTGTCCTATTTCCTCCTCTGACTGTGCAGGTGTATTTCAGTGATCAGTTTCATGTGTCCCCCCCTCAATGCTGTTGTCTGAGCAGTATGACATTTGGGATGTTGCATTGTTACCCAGGCACAGGATGGACCCTGACATATGCAGCATGGGTGTGTCCTTAGTGCTGTGTAGCTCCTATTGTTGTTTACATTGGCTGATGTTTGCGACAACTATGTGCATTGACATTTGAGAGTACTGGGGCCTTTGTCTTGTTTCTGGGAATTGTTGCAGTTGTCATCCTCACCCCCTAGTTTAGGTGTGTATGATCCATGGGGAGGTTACTGCCATTGGCTACTTGAGCTGCACACAGAGCAGAGGTGGTAGTGGCAACTGTTGTCGCAGTTACATTCCAGTTGTCCGTATGGCTAGAGGTTGTTAATAGGGCCCTAGTTAATGTAGGGGGTATGGTGGCTGACGTGTGCCAGGATGTCAGTTTGACGTTGTGGCCTTCCCTCCTGGCGTGTCTTTCCCTTTGCTCCATCGTTGGCATGACAGCATGCCCCCATGGGACTGTTTTTGGTGTTGTGCAATGGTGTGCCCCAGGTCTTCTCAGAACAGGCCATGCCCCCATGCCGTGCCCCTTTACCCATGCCACTCCATGTATTAGATGACTTCCATGCATTTAGTGGTCGGTATCCCCCCTGCTCACAGTTGACATTATTGCATTTTAATTCCCCATGCGACTTACCCTTCATGTGCGTTGTCGCCTGGTAGTCTGCACTGTCCTGTCCTTGAATCCCTGTGACGATCTCCTCAGGGATGACGGCTGCGATCATCTTCTCCATGTGGTCCAGGGCCTCCTGGTGTGCTGGACTCCCCCCTCCAGTCTGCAGTGCTGCCTTCCTGTTCCTGGCCATCTTTTCCTTTCTCCTGCGCTTGAAGTCATGCCAGCGTTTCTTGCACTCGATGACTGTTCTGCGTACTTCAGCCACACTGTTAATCTTGTCGACAATTTGTTGCCATATAGCCTCTCTCCTACTGATTGGCAACTTTGAGGTGACAAACAGTTGGTGCTGGTGTTCCGTCACCTCTTTAACCAGAATTTCCTGCTCCTCTGCTCTAAAGCGACACTTTCTTTTCTTCTTAAAAGTGTCCTGGTTCTTGTGTGGGTCATCCTGGCTGGTTCCTGGTCTGCTGTCATCTTCCTGGGGTCTGTAGTGGCATCTGGGATCCATTTTGTCTCTCCTCTGGTGAAATGGCAGTGTTCGCAGTTTTTTTTTACGCTATTGCGTCAAAACAAAATGGCGCATATCCGGTTTGCAGTGTCGTAAATCGACCCACAGTCATTTCCGCCACGTTAACGTTGTTTTGCTTTACGACTTGACACTGCGGTGTGCGTAGAAAATAATGACTCCCGCCTGTGATTTGCGCCGCCGTGTGTCAAAGTATAAATATGACGCCCGCACGGCACACCAAATTGGTGTTAACCAGCGGTAATATTTTTGACGGAAAACTGCGCAGGCTCAGTTTTGCGTCAAAAAGTATAAATATGGGCCTTTGTGTCCTACTTGAAGGAGGGGGTTAATATACACCAGGAGGTTCAATGGTATGAGTTAGCCCCAGTGATGCGCAGGGTCCCTAAGTAAGTACCTTGTAAAGTGCACTAGAGGTGCCTAGGGCCTGTAAATCAAATTCTACTAGTGGGCATGCAGCACTGATGTGCCACCCAAATGAGTAGCCCTGTAAACATGGGTCAGACCTGCCACTGCAGTGTCTGTGTGCAGTTTTAAACTGCCAATTCGACTTGGCTAGTGTACCCACTTACCAGGCCTAAACCTTCCCCTTTTATACATGTTATGCACCCCTAGGGTAGGCCCTAGGTTGCCCATTGGGCAGGGTGCAGTGTATATTAAAGGTGGGATGTGTACTGATGTGCGTTACTTGTCCTAATAGTGAAATACTGCTAAATTCAGTTTGCAATGTTGCAAGGCCTATCTCTCTCATACGTTAACCTGGGGGATGCCTTTAAATATTATTAAAGTGCAGATTCCCTTTGAGAGCAGATAGAAATTTGGAATTTGGTGTCTCTGAACACACAATTTAAAAATACATTTGTTAGTGAATGTGGTTTTTAAATTGTTAGTTTGAAAATGCCACTTTTAGAAAGTAGGCATTTTCTTGCTTAAACCATTATGTGACTCTGTCTGATTCATGGATTCCCTGTCTGGGTCAGTTTGACAGTTGGGCTGTTTGTGAATCCCCTCTAGACAGTGAGACAAAGGGAGCTGGGGTGTAGCCTGCATATCCTGATGAGTCATCTGTGCTGGAGTGGAGGAAGGAGTGGCCATTTACACCTGAATGGTCTGTCCCTGCCCTCTCACAATGCAGTCTCCAGCCCCCTGGTGTGTGTCTGGGGCCTGGCCTGGGTAAGGCAGGAACTTGTTGTAAGGAGGCATTTCAAAGGGGCAAGGGCAGGGAGGACAATACATCTCAAAGTCCAAGGGGCTCAGCAAGCATTATGGGATGGGGTAAACAGTTGGAAAAGGACATCTCCTCTCCTGCATCGGGTCCTTTTTCTCTTGAGCTGGTCACATGAGGTAAGTCAGTGGTCCATGTTGATTTTGGAGAGCACATGAAGGTGTGAGACATCTGAGAGCTTGGGCTGGGTTTCAAAGTTCTTGCAGATGGGGTGGTCTTGTTGTGGAAAAGGTTTGCAAGTCTATCACATAGTTCTTCGGAGGGAGTGATGCTGTTTTCTGTGGCTGCGTGGATAGCAAACTCTATGATATTGAGCTCTTTGTTGTGGTTGGAGCTGGACTCGATGAGGTCGGCTAGAGCATTCCCTTTTGTCAGTCTCAGTAGCCAGTGGTAGAAATTGAGATAAGTCTTTAAGATGGTCCTGTCTGAGGAGTCGTTGATTGTGCGTCATGTACTTTCCAGTTGCTTGCAGTGGCATAGCCTTGCTATACCATCTACCAATCATGATGGTTGCGATGATATCAGCGCAGTTGCTGATCGAGGAGTTGCAGTGTTTGACTGCATGGTCCAGGTCTGATGCAGTTAAGGCAAGATTTTGTGACAGCGTCAGCCAATTGGCTCTGTGATTCTTTCTTCCAGCAGCAGTGGGGGGTGCTAAGCAGCTCAGCGGTGGAGGTGCGGGGGCTGGAGAGTTTGAAGTGGACAATAGAGTTGTTAGTACAGATGAGTTTGTTGACATGGCTGTACTTGAACCTGTTGCTCAAGGTGAATATGGGTCTAACATGTGTTCAGTGCGATGGGAAGGGTCAGTGAAAAGTTGGGTGAGTCTGATGTTATTCATGCTGTTGTGGAGGCTAGCAGTGTTGGTACTGTTGAGGTCTACAAGGTTGAAGTTCAGATCTCCAAGGAAGATGTAGTCCTTGGAGTCTATGGCGAGAGGGGTGAGGAAGTCAGGATGACTTTGCAGAAGCTGGGGCATGGCCCAGGTGGTCTGTAGGCAAGGGTGTCTGAGGCTGGCCCTCTATGTAGTGAGCAAAACTAGGCACACTGTACAGAGGGTCCGGGCAACCACATGTTGTTTTCCAGAGGTAAAAACTAGACCACATAATGCTCTAATTTTTATGGTAGCTTGGTCGAGCAGCTAGGCACATCTAGGAGAAGTGTGTTGTACTCATAGTTTCAATAAAGCAAGACTCAAAAGAATAACTCCAGACCAATACAAAAATACTTTAGATTGTTATAAAAGTTTTAAGACCAAGATCTTCAAAATTGACTTTTTAAGTTATGGTTTTTCAAAGTTTGGAAAATGTCTCAGTTCTGTGCGTAATTACATACCATAGGAATCAATGAAGAAATATTTAAAAAATGCATAGAAAATCGGGCAATGTGTTTACCAAGGTCTCCTTTTGCAAGGTAGGTCGAGGTTATCTGTGGGCCCCATGGACCAGCTGGAGAATTTCAAGCCGCTCCCAGTTTTGGCAGGAGCAGCTACAGAAGGTCTTTAGGGCTGGTGCAAGGCAACTGCGGGGACCACTTTGAAAAGCACTGGTGGACTTAAAGGTAAGTCTGGAGGATCCCTTAGGAGTTTTGAAGTTGTAAGGGGTGTGGAACCCTTAGAACACAGTTGGGTATTCGGTGCATGGCACAGGGCAGCCATGTGCAGATTGAATCGGAGAGCCAGGAAAGGTGCGCAATGGTGCCTTAGGAAGTAGGAGGTAGGCCGCTTTGAGGGTAGCTTGCAGGTTAGCAGGAGCCCTCTGGTGGGAGGTCCTACTGTGTTCTGAAGTCCCTCAAGGCGGACTTCCACCTTGTCCTTTTGCAGTCCAGACTGGACTGTCCATCTAGTTGCCCATTTTGAGAGGTCAGTATGTGATGCCACTGCATGGTTCAGCCACTGGAGATTGCAGTGCAACTAAGCTTGGCACACTGGTAGGTTTTGTCCTCACGGTCCCTTGGGTGGATTTTGGTCTGGCTGCAGTGTCTGGTTCCTTGGTCAGCAGCTGGTCAGTGAACTGGACTTCACAGGTTCTTGGGTTCTGGTTTCTGGAGAGTGATGCCTTTACTCTGGAGGGAGATCTTCAGTGATTTTCAAAGACTGGAGGATCTCTGGGGGTTTGTATAGTCTGTCCAATGTGCAAGCAACCCCTCAGTGGTGATTGTCGAGTCCTGGGTGCAGAAGTCAGGGTTTGGCACCTTTTTCACCTTTTTCTTGGTGCAGCAGAACTTCTGTTCTTGAACCTTGTGTCTTCTTTGTTGATGGTCTTGTGTCCTTAGAATTTGATCTGTAGGTCTAAATACTGTAATTAGTGGGCGTTTAGGGGAGTACCTAGTAGTGACCAATGGGTCATCCACTTTAGGGTGGCTACACCCACTAAGTGACCACTCCCTGAGGACAGAGGTCACTTACCTACACCTGATAGGCTATTTTCCTTCCATGCAAGATGGGTGAAAATGACATGGAGGGGTCCCCTACCTTGCAACACCTTAGGGGTGGAGTTAGCTGGGGCTGACCACTCCTCCTGTCCTTTGTATGTTTTCCCACTGTTGCTTCTGCCAAAAGTGTCTGGTGGAGGCAGGCTGGTTGTGACCATCCTGCAACCATGCCAGGGTTAGTTAGATATGCAAAGGTTACCTCTACTGTGGCACCTGGATACATTTTGCAATAAATCTTATAGTGATATCAGTTTGGATTTATTATTCTGAGTTGCTTGATACCAAACAACCCAAGTTTCGGAGTAGCCATCATGTAGCTGTGAAACTCATACTGACCAGTGTCCAGCACATGCATTCCAAATGGCTGCTCTGTTCACTTACTATTTCCCAGGTTTGGCAAGGACACAGTAGGGGCATATTGCTCATGCACTTATGCCCAGACATATTGTATAGTGCACCCTGCCTTATGGCTGGAAGGCCTGCCAGAGGGGTGACTTACCTATATTGCATGCAATGTGTAGTGGACAGGGCATGCAGTTTGTATTTTTGGATTGATCCAGGACACTCAGCCTGCAATGCAGTGCTGGGTGCATCTGGATGCATGGCGTGTGAGGGTGACACAATCTGTGCTGCTGCCCTTAGGGGCCTACCCTCAGTACCCCATGCCCTGGGTACCAAAGTACCCTTTACTAGGGACTTGTAGTGGCAGCCTAAGGTGTTGCCAATTGTATCAATACCTTTGCAGTTCTAGGGAAAGAACACTGGCCCTGGGAGATCCCAGTGCACACCTGTTAAAGTTGCATCCAGGAACCAGGCAAAAAGTGTGTTGGGGGGACTGCAACAGGCTGCCAGTTTCCCACAGAAGGTGCTTCTGATGGTGGATTTTCCATCTATTTGAAGTTGAGGTCTTCCATGGTCTGGATGGTGCCTTCTGCCTCTGTTGTGCAGTTGATGCTTTCTTTGTGAATGATGGTGATCCCTCTTCAGGGGTTTATTGATGTGGTTGCGGTATGTGATCTTGTATATGTTAGGTGTTACTGTGGCGATGTCAGAAGCAGACGCAGAGGTGACCCAGGTCTTGGTGGGGAAGATAATGTTGGGGGTGAGGGTGGTGATGAGGTTCCAAAACTCGGTGGTGTGTTGTCTGAGTGAGCATTTGACCCTTGATAAATATGCAGCATAGTATTTAGGATCATTGAGGTTCAGAATAAACACTTTAAGCAAGATGCAAAGGAGCAACCCCAGTCACCGCAGAGCTGCTGACATCTCCAGATCTTCACTCATCTGTGTGCGAACTCCTCTCAACATTCAATTATAGAATTCCGATGACACCACACATACACTCTGCATGTCCACCATTCTCATGATTGGACATGGGAAAAACACAAATATAAAAATACAAACACAATATAAGCATTAAAACAAACATGATACATTTTCCCACTCATAAGGAAACATTCACTACCCCCTGGTGACTAAACGAAGTACTGTCTCATCACTCACATACCATTCATCGGCAATATCTTTGCAAAAGCAGTGTATGTTTAAGTCCAAGATAACATCAATGCTGAGCAACACCTCAACCTCAGTCTGATTCCAGATCATGCTGCAGCATGGAAACTGGTAACTCAAATGATGCCTTTTCACCACAGAAAAAGATGCTCCCTGTCTCTTAATATTGCTGGACCTCTCAGCTACCGTTGACGCAGTCAAACATTCCACCTCATCTACACCTGGAGTCTCGAATGGGACTCACAGGCAATGTCCTTGTGTGGTTCTCCACCTACCTTTCCAATTGAAACCTGTTTGTTCACATGGGTATGTCCAGGTAACAAAAATCCCTATGGTATGTGGAGTTACCAAGGGCTCCATACTGGCTCCTTTCATCTTTAGCCTATACTTGAAACTTGTGGTGCTGTACTCACAGAAAACTGCATCAAGAAGCACCAATATGTCAAAGATAAACAATTTCTCATCTGCTTCAGACATTATGCCCCTCAACACTGCTTGTACCTCAAACGGACCTGGATGTCCAGGCTACCTAAAGCTTAACCCAATTAAGGAAGAATCCTTTAATTCCCTAAGAGCATTAATCAAGATACAGTACAAACTTGGCACAATTAAATGAACATTGACAGCTTTGAAACTCAACTTTCACAGAAAGTCACTTGGAATCACCCTGGCCATCAGTCTCACAATGAAGAAACACATATATCTTCATAATGCCTACATACATACAGATATATATCTTGGCAAAGCAAGGAGCAGCCTTAACAGCTCCGGAGAATATGTGAATTCTAAGTAAGAGGTTTAAGATCAGAGCAAACCAAAAATACATAACCCCACACACATATTACCTTCATTTCTCTATACCCCCATACACAAGCTAACATTTCTCTTTCAATTGTGGAGTATTTTCCTCGGAGAGAGAGAGCGTGAAACAAACAATATGGTTGCTTCATATCCACAATATTTTTGGGGGGACAAAACAGCATGCAACCCTTTCACACGAGCAACTGTTGTAATCACACTTCTAATACATGAGACCATGCCTCAGCGCAAGGCTTCTTCACAGGGCAAGAGTCCAAAGCCCACAATCCCTGGTGTGTCCCTGGAGGAGGGGGCCTTATCATTGTGCCAGACAACTGCATAAAGTGCTAACATTGTCCCACCGGAACAGGACATGTCTGGGCCATGGGAGGGCTTGTCTTTGCCTTTCATTGCCAGGTAGAGGCTAGGCTGGCCCACCCTTCTTGGCTACTGATTTCCCTGCATAAGCAAGTGTTCTCCTTCACTTTTTGTGGTGGATATCTTATTTTAGAGGCTCTTTCCTTTTTACCTGTGTGAACAATGGGGAAACATAAGCATGCGCCTATTTAGCCTCTGCAAGGCTCAACAATTGATGGACATTTGGTGAAAGTGGAAGGGGTCATATCTAAAGAAATTAAGCTTGCTGAGAGATGCCTGCTTTCCACAGGAGACTTTTTCTGCCTACGTATGGGTGACTGCCACAGCAATTATCTTCCTCCCTATTTGTCAATTCTTAGTGAAGTACAAGCAATTCCTGAAGTATCTGTGCCTTTGCCCCAGCCTAGTGAGGAGTTATCTCCCTACATTGTATCCTCCAAAACACTTTGCAGTCTCCTGGGATGGGCCCAGCGGCAAGGCGCAGGACAAGACCTGTGAAGACAAAGGTGACCGGGGTCCATAGTAGCACTGTAATGCAGGTGGGGATGGATTTGCATTATTAATCAGACATGATTGAGATGGTTTCTAAGTTCCATGTCCTAGTAGAAAACAAACTCAACCCCTTTTCTGAGCTGCTGAAGGCTATCACACTCAAATTAGAAAACTTGACAGGGACAGATGTTGAATCAGCATGTGTTGTGGTCTCAATTGTTCCTTGGAGCATGTAAGTAATGACACTAACATATGAATTTTCCTCTTACCTACTTAGCCCTTGTGTCATTGTAAGCTATCACAAAAGGGAGTTCTCTTGGGTGGGGCACAGCACTCTGGTTGGGGAGGGTAGGAGTGAAGGGGAAGGCAGGTCTCAAGAACTTGTAGAGTTCGTGCTTGGGAGGAGAGGTTACAAACTGTTGTTGTTATAGGAAATGTCCCAGCGCTGAGGCCTGAATCTGTCGAGTTCACAGATCAGCTCAAAAACGATGTCACCCATTGACTTAGTAACAACGTTAAACCCAGATTTGTGGTGGCGTAGAGCCATTTCAACACTAGATTAGCATCATTTTCTTACACTAATGTGGCATTGGAAGGGCAAAAACACAACGCCATATTTACAAAGTGGTGCAATGCTTACATTGTGCCACTTTGTAACCCCTTGAGCCACATTATGCCTGCGCCAGGCATAATGTATGCAAAGGGGGTGTTCCGGTGCTGGGGGGGCATAAAAATGGCACAAAGGAATCTGTAAGATTCCTTTGCACGATTTTTATCAGCATTTTTAAATGCTTGCTAAGTGCAGGCTTTAAATAGAGGCTCACATTGTGTTCAATAGGCCTCCGGGTGCTTTGCAGGATTAGCGTGCAGCACCACTTTTCATAAATCTGGCCCTTTGATTTTAAGGTAGCAGCTATTTACCCTGCCACTGGGTAAAAAGTGAATCTTCTCTGCTATTTACTTGGCCACTGGCTAAATAGTAGGCATCATTTACTATTTGGCCAGAAGCCTTCAAACTAGCAGAGAAACCTCACTATTTACATGGCCGCTGGTTAAATAGTAGAGATTCTGCACTGTTCAGCTAGTGGATGTGCAAATAGCAGGGAAACTTGAAAATATACCTGGCTGCTCGATAAATAGTAGAGATTTTGCACCGTTCACTGGGGGCATGCAAACAGCAGTTAAACTTCCCTATTTAGCTGCCCGCTGGTTAAACAGTAGAGATTTTGTTCTGTTTGACTGGTAGTTGTGTAAATAGCAAAACAAATTAACTGTTTAACCAGCTGCTGGATTAATAGTAGTTATTCTGCACTATTTGGCTGGCCAAAGGGCAAATAACAAATAACAGTCAAGCAAACAATAAACTTCACTCATTAAACAGCTACTGGGTAAAACTGCAGGCAGCTACAATTAAGCCAGTAGCCATGCAAACAGCAAATAATCAATAATTTATGTGGTTGCTGGCTAATTAGCAGAAATTAGATATCATTTGAGGAGTACCCTGGCACCTAGCAAAGGAATTGCAATAGTTATCTTACAGCTTGTTAAATAGCAGAAATGATGTACTGTATTGCTGGTGGCCTTGCAAATAACTTCAAAGGAAACTTCATTATTCACCTGGTGGCTGGTTAAATAGTAGACAGCGTGCATAACCTGTCCAGTACTTATGCAAATATCAGAGGAACTTAACTATTTACCTGGCTCCTGTCTAAACAGCTTATGTTTTGTTTTATAGTGCCTTTTATAGATTTCAACAGGTACTTACACAAGGAGAACTGAAAACATGAAGTGAAATCAAAAGGCAACTTTCTCCCTATGAAAGTTAGGGTTGTGATGTAATAATATTTCTTTCACAAAAAATGCTTGAAAATTTTGCACATACTTTGTTCGAATAAAATAGTCTTTTGCAAACCCACATAAGCACTGCTCAGTCATTGTACAAAATACTCAGGGCCTCATTTACGAGGTCCGTGGTGCATGGCAGCGCAGCAAGTGCCTTGCTGTGCCGCCCTGCGCCACTGGGAAAGGGCAGAACTGTGCCATATCTACAAGATATGACACATTTCTGTCCTCTCCCCCTACTCTGGTGCACAAATTGCTTCCAAGCACCAATGCAGGGACACCTTCCAGCACAAATACAATCACAAGGGGTATTGCAGCATACATAGAGGAAAGAGTGGGGAGTAATAAAGATATTCCTCCTCATTGCGTCATTCTTACGCCACACCTGAGGTGATGTAGAAATCTGATGCACTCCCAGACTTGTCAGTCTGGAAATATATCAGATTCCTTTGGGCTCCATGGGTGTTCCATGGGAACACCCCAAGCAACACCGATGGAACGCCCCTTTCATGCAGTGTTAAGCGTGAAAGGGGTCCATATTTACAAGACCATGAAAAGCCACACAAGGTGGCTTTGTGTGGCCTTGTGAATATGAGCTGGCACACTGCACCATTGGAGCTTTAAAAAAAATGACGCTCCGGTGTGCAGTGTGCCACTAGGTAGCGTAAATAAGGCCCTGAATCTCAGAGGGTTGCAAAACGACCTGCCTAGTTAATATTCATTAGGCAATTACAATTTGGGATCTTCTGTGATTGGCTGTAATCACAGGGATGGTGGCCTGCAAGAGACATCGCACCATCTATGACTGCATTCCAACATGGAAAACATTTTTTTCGAGGGAGACAATGTTCCCTTAAAGAACAAATGCTGGTTTAAAAAACATCTTCGACCCTGAGGCTGCCAATGTGGATTCCAAAGGGAAAGGGATCCTAGCGGGAGGCCTTTCCCTTTGCAAATTAGTTGCCACCCCAACTTAGGGGGTGCTAGTTCATCAATGGTTTGATAGTCACAAACTATCAATAAATACCTTCCCGAATTAGAAAGGGGAGGGAGAAAACTCTTTTCATCAACTCTCCTATTTGCAGTTCAAAAATGATCACAAAAGTACTTTTGCTAGTCTAAAATAACTTTCAACTCATGAAAAGGATTTTGCAGGAAGCCATCTCTATATGGTGCACTAAAAAGAAGTACACCATGGAAAGAGTTCAGTGTACCCCCACTTAGTTGACAGAGGCAAAAGCAGATAAAACTAACGCTCTAGGTTTGTGGTAGTATGGGCAATCAGTTTGGCTAATCATAGGCTAGTGCTAAGCATTTGTTGTACTCACAGAGGCAAAAGTTGAGACACACACTCAAAGAATAAACCCAATACCACTTTTTGTTTTATATGTGTTTTGAAACCAAGAACTTTGCAATAAAGTACGTAATGTTTTTGTTTTTAAAAATGACAGGTAAGTAAAGAGTTCAAACCGGTGAGCTTTTACGCAGAATGCAATCCTATGGAGAGAAAGGTCAATTATGCATAAAGGTAAGTACAGTCTGCTTTAGGGGTTCACCTTCTGTTTTTAAAGTTGTAGGGGCCCAAGGTCCAAAGAACCTCCAGCAGTTCCTCTGGGGCGCCCTGCATTCTACCTGGAGCACTGTGCTAGTGCGATTGTAGCCAGGCGCTACATAGAAGTGGTGCCCCCTAGAAACAGGCTGCACAGGGCGACTTGGGAACAAGTCCGAGAGTTCCCTAATGGGGTTCAGGATGCAAGAGATCTTAGAGCAAGGGGGGCACAGCCAGTTCTATAGCATCTGAGCTGGATGGCTCAAATGCAGAGTGGTTAGGGCAGCTGGGCTCTGTGCGCTAAGGCATTCCATGTGGTCAGGCACAAACAGCTGGCAGGGGCAAAATCAGGACAGCTGGACCACTTTCAAAGTGGTTCTCAGTGATGCTGACAAGCCTCGACAGCTGCTTCATTCTGCTTCTGTGAGAATCCTGACTGCACTCTCACTGTTGATGCTTGGTGCAGGACATCCAATACCCCGGAGATTGGTTCTTCATGGCTCCAACGGGTCTTGCTGTATTCACACTTGGTGGGGGGGGGCTTGGTCCTCCAGCGCATATGTACCTCCTCCTGGTCATCTGTGGCATTTGTCAGGGCCAAGGAACTACAGTACGGTGGACCAGACTCTGCTTGCTGGTGCCTGCGGACTGCAGGGAAGTAGCTCCTCTACTCCAAGGGAGACTGGCAGTGGTTTAGAAGACTTGAAGGCTACCTGAGGCTTAAGCAATTCTCCAGCTCGAAGAACAAGGCACTGTGCCATGACTGTCGAGAGAGGTACGGCCAAGCAAAGGTTTGGGCCAAAATGTCTGCAGGTCTTCTACTGTTCTCAGCAGGCAGTGAATCTCCTTTGTCCTTCTTCTCTTTATCCATTGAATCTGATCTTATAGGTTCAGGACACCACCTAAGTACTCAATTTAGGGGTGTTAAAGGGAGTGCTAGGTATCAGCCAATGGGTTGCCTAACTTTAGAATGACTACACCCTCTATATGACCAATTCCATCCAGCACAAGATGGAGTCATTTGTAGAGGTGCCCGCATCAGCTTATCCACCTTAGGGGTGTGATTTGCATGGTGTGGGCACCCCTCCTAATCTTACTAATTTTCCCGCCTGTCTGGCCATCAAAAAAGGTGATTTGGACATGGGTTGGTCTGCTTCTCAATCTGGAGAGACCTGGGTCGCATTACAAAGGCAGCTAGGCCTTTGAAGCTTCACGCTCTGGAATATTCAACCAGTCTGGTACAGAGCAGGCTTTGTTCCTGGCCTAGAAGAACGTTGGCTCTCACATAGGGAGGTCTGAAATTCATATAGGGTGGCTGTACTGGTTTAGACCAGTCAGTTAACACATTAGCAGCCTGGTAGATATCCAGTGGCAACTCTAAGATTCACTCTGAGTGCATGTATTAATTAATCCATCACCAGATTCAGTGAGGGTTTAATAATACGATATGTTTGATAACAAAAACTCTAATTTCAGTGAAGCCATCATATAACTGGGGAACTCGTAACAGCCAGTGTCCAACACATACTCAAAATGGCTTCCCTGTTCACTTACTATGTCTCACACATAATATAGTGCACCCTGCGTTAGGGCTGTAGTCCTTCTGTGAGGGGAAGACTTACTAATATCACATGCAGTGGTAGGGAACCCGGCATACGAGGATCGTGTTTTCACTTTTTTCACTGCTTTTAAATTTGAAAAACTTTGCACTCTGATGAAACTTGCACTGTTGAATCTGCTGGGCACTAATTTTGAATGGGCTATCGGGTTGGGGAGCAGCTAAAATCTGTTTGTGCAGGCATGTGCAATATTGAGGGGCGATTCTTTTGGTTCTATTAATTTTCACCACATAGGTGCCATTTTGGGCAGGTCAAGCTCTGGTGGTTGGAAGGGTGGGAGCTTTTCACCATAAATACCAGGTGAGGATGCAGAGGTTCAGCGGACGTACAGCGGGGGTGCCATTGGTGCTCAGAAGGTATGCCTAAGGCAAGCCGTTAGGTCCAGATTACGTCCAGCGCCAGCCATACTGCCTGGAAGGTCCCCTTTGCTCCTGTATGACAAAGATTTGTTGCTGGCTCTCAATAGTATGTCTATCTTGAGTGGTTTCTACGAGAAATTTAACTTAAAGAGTATATCTTATGGGGCAGCACATACATTTTGCCATAAGTATGGCTTTGTTTTGAGCTCACCAACGGAGCCTAAAGAGTTTGCTGATTATCATCCTCATTTGTGGTTCCAACCCTCACAGATGACTCTGGCAGGCCCTGGGTTCTCAGCGCCTCTAACTAACTGCTGCTTTCTTCCCAAACACTCATTTGAAATGAATAAGATACTAATGGAAAATAAATGTGACTTACTTTTTCTGACAGAAACATGGCTCTCAGCTTGCTCCGTCCCTCATATAGCTCTTTCTATACTATCAGCATATAGATTAGGGAGGTAAGCAGGGCAGGGGGCTGGCAATAGTGTTCAGAAACTCCTATGATTGTTCAGTTTCCCAGACTCCTAGTTTGGAGGCCACTGAGGGCCTCGCTTTCACAATCTGCTCAATCCTTCTTTTGCATCCAATGCAGCCCCACTTTTCTTGCGCCCACAGTGGAACCCTAATGCCACCATGTGTGCACCATATTTATGATACAGCGCACCATGGCAGTATTAGGAACAATAGTGTCAAACATTTTGACACTATTGTGGCGCTTTGCTCCACTGGCGTCTAAATTTTTGACGCGAGTGGAGCAAAGTGAAATGAGGCCCATTGATTACAATGGGTGCATACTTTTAATGCCTGCTTTAAGCAGGCATTCAAAATGATGCCAAAAATGGCGCAATGAAATCTTGTAGATTTCATTACGATATTTTTGTGGGCCTCCTTGTGCAAGAATGCCCCTTTTACATACATTATGCATGGCACATGCATAATGTGGGGCAAAGGGTTACAAAGGGGCGCAATGTATGAATTTGGTGCAGGGAAAAGGCTACATTAATGCCCCCTTAACATCAAACAAATTATGCAAATGCGGCTTTAAAGTGGTGCTAGGGGCTCTTGAATCTGTCCCCTAGTATACAGACCCAAAAAGTAAGTCTGGTGCAGTTGATCATTTGACAGATCAGTTATCTATTTTGCACTCAAACTTTCTGCTATTGTGAGATTTTAATCCTCACATTGATGATCCTAGCTGCAGAGTGGCCAAACAATTCCTTGGGTCCCCTGTGGGCTTTAATCTTGTCTAACACGTGGCGGGTCCAGCTCGTTTGACTGGCCACACTTTGGATTTGATCTCCTCTCATTAATTGAATCTCCAGCTGGTGCCTACTCTCAAAGTTACGTGGTCCCTTTCAGACTTGCTGGTGCATGTTGGAAGAATGTGCAATCCTCAGTCCAGAGAAGTGCCAGACCTTCGAAGCACCTGTTGGATTCTCAGATAGTAGAGGCACTGCAAAGCACACCGCTGGAACGTACTAGAGCAGTATGTTCTGACTTGGCTAAGGTCGACTATTGGCTATCTGCTTCACTGGACCGTATCGCTCCTATGAGAGAGGTGTCCCAGCGGAGAGCAATGCCTTCTCAGATGCAATGAAAAAGGAAAGACCTAATTGTAAAAAAACTTGAACGCAGTTGGAGGAAATGTTATGATGCAAGAGCCGTGTACAAAACAGCACTCAATAATTTGTGACGTGCAGTGCGCAAGGTATGGCAAGGGTTTATTGCAGCTTCTATCACCATAGCAACTGACAAACCTTGAGAACTTTTGAAGGTGATGAGTGCCTTTGTAGCACCCAGTGTGCTACACAATTTTATGACCCCCTCTTTCTTCTTCAACAAAATTAAATTAATTTATGAGAAAAGTCCTACCCATGTGGTGCCCGGTCAGATGACTGACTAGGCCCCGACTTCAGACCCCATACTGGAGAGCTTTGCTCTTCTTACGCTTTCTGATGTGTCCACTTCTTTGGCTAGATGCAAATTGGGGTCTCCAACTGATCCCTGTCCGCTGGTCATTCTGAAGCAGGTGGCACCTCTTACTGCTCCAGATTTGCTTAAACGGTTGAATGCTTCATTAGAGGCAGCTGCATTGCCTTAGAATTGGAAGGAGGCAATGTTGGTCCCACTCTTGAAGAAATCCAATGATGACCATAACATGCTTAGCAATTTTCACCAGATCTCCCTACTCCCTGCGGCCATTGAAATGCTCAACAAGTTGGTTAATGGCCAAATTCTCACCTTCATGGAAAGTAATAATTTACTCCATGACACCCAGTCACACTTCTGGGTGGGCTGTAGCATGGAATCTGCCCTTTTGGAGGATTGCCCACAGGTCGTCACTCGCGTTACTCTTCTTACGGCTCTGTCAGCGGGTGACGTGACACACTATATGCGGACCAGCCAGCGCTACCGGCAGCTTGTGCCCCACTGCACGAACCAGCACATGCTTCCAGCCATCAAAGTGATTTGTCCGCAGAAAGCTTATTGATACTCTTTCTTACTGATAGAATTGTTGTATTGTGCACTGCTAAACC
Organism: Pleurodeles waltl; assembly: GCF_031143425.1. Classification (NCBI taxonomy): domain Eukaryota; kingdom Metazoa; phylum Chordata; class Amphibia; order Caudata; family Salamandridae; genus Pleurodeles; species Pleurodeles waltl. Next base: position 1,000,660,442 of record NC_090443.1, read on the forward strand.
TGCCATACTGTTGCTGCTGATTGCTGTTCTGCCCTGTACTGTTTGTAATGCTTATCAAAAATTTGCAAAAACAAAATTGTGTGATGTATCAGCCTCAGTGCTAATGGACCTTGTATGGGATTTACCAATGTCAAGCAATCGGGTATGGATTCAAGTACTGCTGGTGCCTGAGAACACTTTGGAGGCAATCTTGCATAAGAACACTGCTTTTTGGGGGGGGTTATTGCACTTTAGTAAAGAACTAAATTGCACATTGGAAAAGGTAATTTTGGAAAGGGGTCATTGGCAAGTTCCATTAAATGAATACCAGAAGAACATTATCGGACATGTATTGTTGTTTAACTTTTGTTCTATAGTTACTCTCTGGTATCAATTTGGATACCAGTGAAAGGGATTCGAGTATCACACCGGATAATTAAAGAAGGGTATTGGGTCTGTTTGTATGTAATCTCCAAAGAAAGTTCTAGGGGCAGATTTGTGCGCTCCTAGCACCTCCTTGCACCACATTAGCATAGTTTTTTTATGCTAATGTGGCCCAACGAAGCTAAAATCACCTTGTCAAATTTAAAAAGTGGTGCAGTACATGTAAAGGGTTCATTTTCCCCAGTGAGGGGGGGCTGAAAAAATGGTGCAAAGAAATCTAAGCGATTTCTTTGCGTCATATTTTTCGGCACTTTTAACGCCTCCTCAGAGCAGGTATTAAAAGGAGGCACACCATTGTTTACAATGGGCTGTCCAGGATTAGCATCAAATTATTTATGCTAATCCTCCAGAGCTCCGAACTACGGTAAAAAATTCTGATGTTGGTTCCCTCACTAAAGCCATGGTGTGACATATCCTAGATACAACGCACACATAGTGGGGTAAGGGGGGTGCTAAAGGGTGCTAGAAACGTGGCACTGCAAATCTTTCCCCTAGTTTTTTCATAGTTCTCTTGTTTACGCATCATGCAGAATGTAACTGCACCTCCTTTCTTTCTTTCCTCACCTGGTGAAACCTGGTGAAATAATAGTAGAGGTGGAACAGTTTAAGCAAATTTAACCATTATGCTAGGTTGTGTGGGAAATGTTGTTGCTCATGCATTGTTTGGCTCCTGAAGGGCATAAAGTTTTTGAACATCTGGCGATCTTGCCTCAGATGCCTCAGATGATGCTACCATTCTAAATGAATATCAAATATGTCTGAAAAAAGTTAGATGTACCTTATCTGCCAAAAGTGAATACCATACTTCAACTTTATCAATTTGGGAGGACAATGCAATGGGTGGAGGGGTCTTTTGAGGGGTACATTTCAGCATTAAGGAAACTGGCATCCACCTCCAATTTTGATGCAGTAACTGATGAGAGATCACAGGATCAATTTATGTTTGGCTGTGTTCTAGACAAAGCTAGGGAGGCCACATGGCAGAAAGACAATCTCTCATTAATTGAGAGCATAACCATGGCGAAATCGTGTCATCATTTGCAAGCATGTGTAGAAGTGATTCAGAAACATACAAGGGCAGATTTATGGAAAGTGGCACAGCAGCGAGTGCAGTGCCGCTTTTCCTGCGCCCCTTAGCACCCCCTACTACCACCATGTGTGTGCCATATTTAAAATAGATCGCACCATGGCACAGGGTAGGGGGCAATAATGTCATTTTTCATGACGCTATTGTTGTACTCTGCAGGAGTAGCACCAAAACATTGGCGCTATTCCTGCAGAGTACATAGGGGGCCATTTCTAAAGAATGGAAGCCTCTTTTTAAAGCCTGCTCTTGAGCAGGCATTAAAACTGCCAAAATAAATGGTGCAAGGAAATCTCATAGATTTCCTTGCATCATTTTTCTGGCTCTCTTAATGGGGGAACGCCCCATTTGCATACATTATGCCTGGAGCAAGCATAATGTAGCACAAAGGGTTACAGAGTGGCACAATGAATGCATTGCCCCACTCTGTAAATACAGCGCAGGGATTTTGGCCTCATTGGGCCACATTAACGTAAAAATAAATGACGTTAACGCGGCACATGGTGGCGCTAGGGGCCTATAAAAATGTCCTACAGTGTGTGAGGGAAAACGGGATCGTGAAAGTGTGCTTGTAATGCAAACAGGAGTAGGGCCAACTTTAGGTTTTGATTGCTGATTTTAATGAGTGATTACCATAGGTTGATCCCCGAATACAAAACTCTGCATATCACAACTTTGTGTAGTTTTAAGTCAACATTTGTGTTTTCTTGTCTACGTATCACTGCACACCTTTGTCCACCAAGTATCACACCATTTACTAACATTGGCCCATCCACAAAGAGCAATTGTGTCTACAATTTTGATACTATAATCATTATTTTAGATATCTGTATCTTATGTGAATGTGTATACCCTATGTCTGCGCATGATTACCCACACTAGTCTGTGGGTATCCATTAAAGAGTTGGTCTGTTTATATTTGTTTGTGACCACATGTATTTCTTTAGCCTTGGAAGCTAAGGTATCTTCTCATAGCTTCCCCTGCGGGAACCGATTGATATGCTAAACAACTTTAGGTCGACAACAAGAATTAAAAAGTGCAAGGAAATTCCAAGGAATATGTTTTAGATGTGGTAATGTGGGGCATATGGCCAATTTCAAAGAATGTCCTGGGTGGAAAGCTACTTGTAGGACTTGTGGAAGGAAAGGTTATTCTTCTTCTTGTTGTAGGTCTTTAGAAACATGAAAAAAGTGAGAGAGGTAATATGACCCTGATCAGGAATGTAATGATATAGTTTAGCAAATCAAAGATAAATGGATTGGCTGCCAAAATGTTATTTGATTTGGGTGCAAAAATAAGAATTTGAAATAAACGTGGAAACTGTTACACACAGATATACGGCCAAAAGAATATGGTGGGAGACCAATAAAGTTGCTGGGATACTTTTAGGACACTATGGAGTTGGCTAATAGGCTGATCCCAGGAAAAATCTGATTATCAGTTAGAGGTGACTCACTAATTCATCGGTATAATCAGAAAGAATTGGCAGCGTATCTTGACACGTACCTGACACGTATCTGTGAAATCATAAGGGAAAGTGACAACTCAGTGACCATACACTGGGTGAAAATGACAGACAGATGAGAGGTAGTAGATTAAAATCAGATGTAACAGTCAGTGTTGTCTTCTTACCTGTGTCTCACTGGAAGTATTGCAGGATCATCGTGTTTCTGTTGTCGATGTCCTCTTCTTCTGCTTCCTCGTCTTCTCTGTCCACAGGCTCCACAGCTGCCACAGCACCTCCATCTGGACCATCCTCCTGCAGAAAAGGCACCTGTCGTCGCAAAGCCAAGTTGTGAAGCGTACAGCAGGCCACGTTGATCTGGCACACCTTCTTTGGTGAGTAGAATAGGGAACCACCTGTCATATGGAGGCACCGGAACCTGGCCTTCGGGAGGCCGAAGGTCTGCTCTATAATCCTCCTAGTTCACCCATGGGCGTCATTGTAGCGTTCCTCTGCCCTTGTCCTGGGATTCCTCACTGGGGTCAGTAGCCATGACAGGTTGGGGTAACCAGAGTCACCTGCAAATGGCGAGGGACAACTGTTAGACACACACTGACTCATAGGGACATCCACAGCCCCAGACAACTATTCCCACTGATTTGGGTCCAGGTGCTCACCTAATAGCCACACCCGGTGCCTCTGGAGTTGCCCCATCACATAAGGGATGCTGCTATTCAGCAGGATATAAGCCTCATGCACTGAGCCAGGGAATTTGGCATTAAAATGGGAGATGTACTGGTCTGCCAAACACACCATCTGCACATTCATCGAATGATAACTCTTCCGGTTTCTGTACACCTGTTCACTCCTCCGGGATGGGGCCAAGGCCACATGTGTCCCATCAATGGCACCTATGATGTTGGGGTTATGTCCCATGGCATAGAAGTCACCTTTCACTGTAGGTAAATCCTCCACCTGAGGGAAAACGATGTAGCTCCACATGTGTTTCAGCAGGGCAGACAACACTCTGGACAACACGTTGGAAAACATAGGCTGGGACATCCCTGATGCTATGGCCACTGTTGTTTGAAATTACCCACTTGCTAGGAAATGGAATACTGACAGCACCTGCACTTGAGGGGGGATTCCTGTGGGATGGCGGATGGCTGACATCAGGTCTGGCTCCAACGGGGCACACAGTTCCTGGATTGTGGCACGATCAAGCCTGTAGGTGATGATCACATGTCTTTCCTCCATTGTCGATAGGTCCACCAGTGGTCTGTACACCGGAGGATGGCGCCATCTCCTCACATGCCCCCGAGGACGGTGCCTATGGAGTAGAACAGCGAGCAGAGAGTCAACCAACTCTGAGGTACGTAAACACAGCTTACTGTGAAAATATTCATAAATCGAAATTTGCCTGTATGAGTGGTTAGGCAAGGCCTAGGTATGTGTGACACAGTCAAAAAATAATGACATGTGGGCCCCTGAAATGGCGGCTACCTGACCTGTAAGGTGGGACAAGGGGATATGAGGTAACTGCGCTGGCATTCTACACCGTCGCGGTAGGCAGACGAAGACCGCGGTGCAATTCTGCATTGGTTAACATTGGGCCCCATGGGTCCCAGGAGCCAATGACGATGTACGCCGGCGGTGACTGTACGCACCGCCGTGGACGTGACCGCCATTTTCTCTCTTTTCAATCACTCGATACCTGATCTTCGACAGGAGAGGACCTACACTGCAAGTGCTGCTGTGACCTCACTCTGGAAGAGACAATGGCTTGTGTGTCTAGGGAAAGGGCCCCTGCCTTCAGCACAGAGGAGTTGGAGAAACGCGTGGATGGGGTCCTCCCCCAGTACACGCTACTCTACGGTACTCTAGACAAACAGGTAAGAACACTGTGAGGATGCTGTATGGGCAATGCCTGTGTGGAGTGGGGTGGATGAAAGATGGGGGGGTGAGAATGAGGCATGCATGAAACGACGGTGAGTGCATGTGTGTCATGGCAAGGGTAGGGATGCGGGCCAATGACTGTGACGGTGCAGTTGGTAATTACTTCTCTTTTCCCCTGTACAATTCCTGTAGGTCAGCGCCCACCAGAAGAAGGACATCTGGTGTGCCATCGCCAAGGAAGTCCGGACCCTGGGGGTCTACCACAGACGGAGCACCCACTGCTGGAAAAGATGGGAGGACATTCGCCGCTGGAGCAAGAAGACGGCGGAGGCCCAGCTGGGGATGGCCTCCCAACGTGGGAGGGATGCCCGTCGCAACATGACCCCCCTGATGTTCAGGATCCTGGCGGTGGCGTATCCGGACTTGGATGGGCGCTTGAGGGCATCAAAGCAGCCACAAGGGGGTGAGTACACTCTCATTCTGCTGATTCAGCGCACATTTTAGGTGTCTGGGTGGGGGAGGTGGGCTGTGGGCTCCCCTAGGCCATGGCGATTTTGCTAGTTAAGTTCCCTTCTTCAGGCAGGCCCTGTGGCACCCCACCCCACCTGTGACATCCATGTGTGCAGAAATCGGCCATAGCCTTGTAAGCCATGTCCCAGGGATTGAATAGTGGAGCCCAAGTGCGCGGCGTAGTGCAGGGGGCTTCTGTGTCTGTCGTGTCCGCCAACTGTAGCGGTATTGCATGCACTCAACATGTCTTTCTTCTGTCTCCCCCCCCTTTTTGTGGTCTCCCTGTACTTGTGTGCATTAGCAACATCAGGCGGAGGAGCAGTGGCACTGGAGCAGGAGGGAGCTGCATCCCACATGGCCCTGGAAGGCGACACTACAGACTCCGAATTCACCATTGGGACGGAGGGCGAGTGGAGCTCCACGGTGGGGACAGGAGCCGACACCAGTGAGTTGGACTCCTCCTCTGATGGGAGCTCCCTTGCGGTGGCGGCCCCATCTGTGCCCCCCACATCTACAGGTACAGCTGCCACACCCCTACCAGCACCGCCCTCCCAGCAGCCCCTCAGCCTTTGCCCCGTGCCCACTCACCCAGGGGGGTGGGCATTACATTCGCCCCAGGCACCTCAGGCCCTGCCCCTGTCACCCATGCTGCCCTTCGTGAGGAGGCCATTGACCTCCTCAGGTCCCTCATTCTGGGGCAGTCTACCATTTTGAATGCCATCCAGGGTGTAGAGAGACAGTTGCAACAAACCAATGCATTCCTGGAGGGCATTCACTCTGGTCAGGCATCCCTTCAGTGAGCTTTTCAGACTCTGGCCTCAGCACTGATGGCAGCCATTGTCCCTGTCTCTAGCCTCCCCCCTCCAACTTCCTCCATCCAGACCCCCACCCCTGTACCTCAGCCTATCCCAAGCACACCATCAGACCAGCATGCACACACCTCAACACACAAGGGAAGCTCTGGCAAACATAAGCACCACACATCCTACAGGCACTCATGCAAGCATCACACACACATGCAGACACACCAACATCCACTGCTTCCACTGTGTCCCCCTCCTCCTCATCTCCTTCCTCCCTCCCTGTCTCATCTCCACTCACACCTGCATGCACTACATCCTCAGCCACTACATCCATCACCAGCACACCCACCACCACACCCCACTCATGTGCACTCACCACCCCCACTACCATTCACACATCCCCTGTGTCCTCTCCCAGTGTGTCTGTGAGGCCACCTCCCAAGGTACACAAAAGCAGCCACACACCCACCCAACATCCATCCACCTCACGACAGCCTCCAGCCCATGCACCTTCACCCAAACTCACCAAACATACACCGCCTACAACCACTACCTCTTCCTCCACTCCCAAACCCCCTCCATCTACCCGTCCCAGTGTTCCTAAGAAACTTTTCCTGGCCAGCCTTGACCTCTTTCCCTCACCTCCCCCACCCCGTCAGTCTCCTAGGGCCCGACTCTCCAGGTCCCAACCTAGCACCTCAGCCACAACATCGGCGGGACCAGTGGTGCCAGTAGTCACCGGATTATGGGGTGCACCAGGCAGCAGGGCAGGCAGTGTGGCAAGGAGCCAGAGCACGGACAGTCCCCCACCTGTCAAGCATAAAAAGTTGGACAGTGCCCAGCGGGAGAGGGTAAAGAAACCAGCCACCAAAGCCGCTCCCAGGGGTACAGTTGGGAGAGTGGAGACAGCTGCGACACCATCTAAGGTGGGAAAGGGGCACAGTAAAAGCGGCGAGTCTGGGAAAATCAGCACAGCGGACAAGAACGCCACCAGCCCCGCTGCCCAGGAAGCGACCGCCAGCAGCAGCCCTGCTGCCCAGGAAGTGACCGCCAGCAGCCACACTGCCCAGGAAGCGACCGCCAGCAGCCACACTGCCCAGGAAGCGACCGCCAGTAGCAGCCCCGCTGCCACAGACAGGACCGCCAGCAGCAGCCCCGCTGCCCAGGAAGCGACCACCAGCAGCCACACTGCCCAGGAAGCGACCGCCAGCAGCAGCCCCACTGCCACAGACAGGATCAGCAGCAGTAGCCCCGCTGCCCAGGACACCGCCGCCAGCAGCCACACTGCCCAGGAAGCGACCGCCAGCAGCAGCCCCGCTGCCACAGACAGGACCGCCAGCAGCTGAACCGCTGCCCAGGAAACCACCGCCAGCAGCCCCGCAGGGCAGGGCAAGACCGCCACCAGCTGAACCGCTGCCCAGGACACCGCAGCCACAAGCACCACTGCCAAGGACACTGCCACAAGCACCGCTGCCCAGGACACTGCCGCTAGCAGCCCCGCAGGGCAGGACAAGACCGCCACCAGCTGAACCGCTGCCCAGGACACCGCCTCCACAAGCACCGCTGCCAAGGACACCGCCACAAGCACCGCTGCCCAGGACACCACCGCCAGCAGCCCCGCAGGCCAGTCAGCGCAAATGATTCCGACGCTACTGAGTCCGCCACGGGCAGGATGAAGCACTCTGGGCACAAGGCCCCCTCCGGAACCAGTGGAGACTGTCATCCACTACCTCAGTCATTGGCAGGATGAAGCACTCTGGGCACAAGGCCCCCTCCAGAACCAGTGGAGACTGTCATCCACTACTTCAGTCCTTGGCAGGATGAAGCACTCGGGCACAAGGCCCCCTCCAGAACCAGTGGAGATTCACATGCAGTACCTCAGTCCTTGGCAGGATGAAGCACTCTGGGCGCCAAGCCCCCGCCAGAACCAGTGGAGACTGTAATCCACTACCTCAGTCCTTGGCAGGATGAAGCACTCTGGGAACAAGACCCCCTCCAGAACCAGTGGAGACTGTTATCCACTTGAGAGACTGTGGCTTTGCACTCCCCAGGATTGAACAGTGGGCAACCCACCCACTGTAGAGACTTGAGAGCCTGTAGCTTTGCACTCCCCAGAATTGAACAGTAGGCAACCCACCCACTGTAGAGACTTGAGAGACTGTGGCTTTTCAATCCCCAGGATTGAACAGTGGGCAACCCACCCACTGTAGAGACTTGAGAGACTGTGGCTTTGCACTCCCCAGGATACATCAATGGGCATGGAGCCCCCTCGTGGATCTGGTGTCGTGCACTCATCCGGCTGAGGTGCCCCCCCCCCTTCCCTTCCCCCTGAGGTGCCTGTTTTATTTCTATCTGATGCCCTGCAGTGTTCTCTCCGTTTTGATCGGGTATTGAGTGTGGGCCTCGCCCATCGCATTTGGGCCCAGTGATCCACGGACTATGATGGTGGAATCCCTTGGACTTGTGTTCTTGGTGTATATAATTGTATATAGTATAAATGTATGTATTTGTAAATATTTTTGATGTGTGTAATTGAATATATCGCAATTATTCGACTCATTTGCTTTTGTCCTTGCATTCTTGAAGGGGGAGTTGGGGGGTGTAACTGTTATGTATCAATATGTATTAGCGTGTGTGTTGTAGTGGGTGAGGGTGGGGTTGGGGGTGGGGGTGGGGGTGTTACGTGTGTGTGTCACTCTCTTTTCCTTCCCCCTCCCCTGTGTCGTAGGTGCAGTACTCACCGTTGTCTTTGCCACCGGCGTTCGTTCTCCTGGTAGAGGAGCAGGAAGATAGAGGCTGGGAGTATCTGCAGTTCCGGCTCCATGGCATCCTGGTTCCTCGTGGGGTGTGTAGAGGTGAGCGTTTTCCCTTCGAAGTCCTGTTTCCGCCGTGGTTTTGTTCGCGGTGAATCCGCCCCGGAAAAGGTGGCGGATTGGTGGGTTGTAATAGTGTGGGTGGTCCATTGTGTTCCTCCAGTCTGTTGGCAGTTACCGCCGCAGTGTTTGTTTGTACCGCCGTGACGGTCGGAGTGTTAAAGTGGCTGTCTATGTTGGTGGTTTCCGCCACGGTACCGCCGTCCTGTTTGCGGTTCTACCGCTGCTTTGACACCGACCACCAGGGTTGTAATGACCACCTTAGTCACATTGTCAGCTGCCAAAAGGAAGGGGAAGAAGGCCTTGAAACTAGTCAGAGTAGGGGAAGTCATGTGGAAGGGGAGAAAGGGGAGTTGGGGGCAACAGGGCAGGTGGGAGCCTCAGACCCAGTAGTGGTGGGTGGGAAGAGGGATATAGGAGGAGCACAGGTGAGAGAGTAAAAAAAGGAAGAGGAGAAGAGAGAATGGGAAAGTGCGAGGCAGGAAGAGGCACAAGCAGGGGAGGGAAGGGCTGAATGGCCTCGGAGGACCAGGAGGATGCCATTGGGTGAGAATAGTAGGCAAAATGTATCCAGCCCTTTTGTCGGGGCCAGTGATGCCTAGTGACTGTTGTCCTGCAGAAAAAGTGCCCAAGTGAGGAGGAACGTCTCCCCCTGGTCCTGCAGGTTGTCAATGACCCACTCATAAGAGGCTGTTTGGTACATAGCCACAAGCCAGTTGAGAGAGGGAGGAGTGGGTAAGGGCCATTGGCAGAGGATGCAGTACTTCAACGTTGCAAGGACCTTATGAAGCAGGTGGCTCTCAGGTCGCTACAGTTCCAAAAATTCCAATAGGTTCTTCAGGAGGATCAAAGTGCGGTTCACAGGGGTTGTGACTGGAAGGATCTCACTGAGAATGGTGCTGACCTCCTCCTGGAAGAGTCAGACCATGTTGCAATCATAGAGTATATGAACCAGGTCTCAGCAGTTGTTGTTGCAGCACCAGCAAGCTGTGTGAGTCAGCAAACCTGCTACCTCGAATTTCACCAGGGTCCAGTGCCAGTCATGCAAGGGCTTATAGAGGCAATCGTTCAGCCATGCCTCCATGGTGGCATGGTTCAGCACTTCCACAAGGATCATCCTGTCCTCCGACTCATATAACGTCTGTAATCTGGTCTGCCACTTAATTCAGAGGCGGTTCAGTAGGGGCAAGGAGAACATGTGGTGGCTCAAAATGCTGTAGAAACCAAGAGGTAGAAATCTACAGGGGAGGACAGGAGGGAGCAAGGACTCTCACCCAGATGGCAGGTGACACAACGCCCCGGCTGAAGGTACTGCCAGAACTGGTGAGATGGGAGGCAAAATTTCTCAATGAGGATAGCAAAGGAGGGTTCCCTAGTCTGATAGCTGTTGGAGGGTATGGATTATCACATTGTGCCACACACCCCAGTTCAGAACCGCTCCACTAATGAGGAGTTACCCCACAGAGACACATGCTCCTGGAGATGGGCTTCCACCTCAAATAGGTAGTGAGCCCTCTGCCATGACTTGGACATCGTGTGGAGCTTCGGGCTCTTTGGACCCGGGGTAAGGGTGGCACCTGTATATAGGGGAGAGAAACCCTGTTAGCAGGCCAGCAGGGTTTGTTACACTGTCACTCACAGTGGAGGTCTCGGTGTCCTAGGAAGCATGTAAGCAAGCTGCACCAGGTGAAGGGCCAGGGTGCAATGTTCAGCTTAGGGGAGAACCAGGCCTCCACTGGAGCGGTGGGCTATGAGTTTGCTGCTGGCCACCCTAGGGCGGGACAATCACCAGATAAAAGACCTGATGCCCTTATCTATTGACCATAACAGTGAGAGGGACACCAGTAAGGGAAGCATGTCAAAGACAAAGGTGTAGCGTGGCAGTGTCACCATCCGGACAGCTTGCACCCTGCCCATAGTGATAGGCTGAGGTAGACCCACTTCTCAAAGTCCGGTTTCATGCATGCATTCAGTGGGTCGAGGTTGTCTGTCACCTTGTTGTCCAGCTGTAGGTTGATGTAGATCCCCAGGTAATTTAAGTGCAAAGACTTCCACTGAAAAGGATAGTCAGAAACCGTGGCTGTGGTGGCACCTGAGATATGTGTAGTGCCTCGCTTTTATCCCGATTGATCTGTCAACCTGAGAGCATGGCAAAGTCAGAGATCAACTCCAAGAGGGGTAGTAGGTTGTAGGACAGGGGTGAGAGTGTGAGCAGGATGTTGTTGGCAAAGAGATAGATAGTGGATGTCCCTCCAGGGACCAGAATGCCAGTAAGGGACAGAGATAGGCAAAGAGAGGCCAAAAGAGGCTCCATGGTGAGGAGGAACAAAAGGGGTAATAACAGACAAACCTGCCAGGTCCAACTGTGAACAGGGAATGGATCTGAGAGGAAGAATCCACGGTTGACCAGGACGGAAGGGGCATCATATAGCCACCGGAGCTTAGCTATAAAGTCCTCTCCTAGGGCAAACTTCCACAGCAAAACAAACAGGTATCATCACTCTATCCTGTCAAATGCCTTTACAGTGGCCAGGGAAAAGGCAGGTGCATTTTCACACATGTTCTTGACTGACTACAGGGCATGAGCAAGAGGGCGGAGGTGGTTCCTAGAGAAGCAGCTACGGATAAAACCTACCTACGTATGGTAGATCATAAACGGCATCACCAGCCTCCCTTCTCATTGTTCTTCCTCTTCCTTTCTGATCCTCTTGATACTTGTTCCCTTTATATGCTCATTCTGATCCATCTTACCTTGCTCATCAGATTCCTAGTACATAGGTTCCTGGTCCTGTGTCCTGTCCTTTTCAGGCCTTGCTCTCTTAGTCTTCCTGCTTTGGGTCATCATTGTCCTCCTGACCCTGTGCCTTGTCCTCATGGTCCTTCTGTTGTTGGGCCTGAGCTTAGTCACAATTTAAATATTTTGGTCTTAGCTTGACATCTTTTTCTAATGGTGACTTGTACATATGTTTTCATTAACACAAAAATGTGCTGAACTCGCAGTTCTTTGTAGGCATTGTTGCCCTGTAGTCTGCACATTTAGTCCAGGGACATACAATCATAATGCAAAGCCCTTGTTTTCTTTTTCTGTGTTTGTTAGGAAACAACCTGTTTATGCTAGATGAGCCAAATTTGCTGTTCTGCAACTCTGTCACACTGTGCTAATGAAAGTGTTTTATTATATAAACAGCATTCTTTTACACTTGTTGAGAGGATCACTTCACACCAAATTATCATGGAACCGCTGTGGACTGTGAAGAGATGCAGTCCTGCTGAGTCTGATCTTCTTCCTGCAAAGGAATATAGCCTTTATACTTAGACCAGCTTCCTGACACCTGACACCAAGATATGGGGGTTAGACTATACCAAATTATCTTGAGAGGGTACTTTTCTATGCTCTGTTTAGTATAGCATTAGATACATATAGGAGTGAGTAACATTAGCAATAATCAACATGTTTGAATTGCTTGTATTATTCTGCTGATCACACTAACATGTCTCAACTTTCTAATAAATGTACAATACTTTCAATAAATGTTAAAAAAATGCATTTCCGTATCTTTCTTGTGTTTACCTTGGGCATGCAAGATTGGGAAAAATGTGGCCTTAAAAGAGTATAAATAAGGCCCTAAGTGCCTCACTTACAAGCCCTTTTGTGCCACTGCTGTGTCATTTGTGTTTTGGCCCAGCAGTGGCGCTCGCAGTGCACTGCACTGCTCCATATTTACAAACTGATGCCTTGGGCCTAATGCGTCTGTTTGTAAAGGCCTGTATCACATTATACCAGGTAAAATAAATGCGGACTAGGCCTTCCCACAGGAAAAGCCATGCAGAACTGACACAGTGAAATGTACATTTCACTGGTTCATTCTGTGACTTCACTGCGTCAAAATGTTACCGCCTGCTCAGAGCAGGCGTACAGTTGATGCAGGGATTTTTCCTATGGGAGACTCCTCATATTGCTGGAGTTGCATCAGTTTAACAATGCTACTCCAGCAATCCGTGAGTTTAGTGACAACAGATGCATCAGAATTTCTAACACATCTGTGAAAACGTGCACCATGGAGCTCTGCATTGTAAATACAGCGCATCCATGGCGTAGTTAGGGCAAGTATGGGAAGTGCAAGAAATCTTGTAAATGAGGCCTTAAGTCTCTATATTGTGGAGTTCTCTTGTTATTACACACACAATCCTTCTAAACTCGTCAGAACCGTATAACACTCAGCCGAAGGTCTGGGCCCTCTTGGTCTTGGTTCTCCGTGTTTGGGTCCTTCTAAGCCTCATCATTTTGGTCCTGGTCAACTCGGACATCCAGGTCACTCCCCTTAGGTTTCCTGGCGCTGGTTGTTCTGGTCCTCCTGATCTTCCATCCACCCTGGTCCTGCTTCCTCCAAGTCCTGGTCTTTAGGCTCCACCTGGTACTTTGGGCCCTGGTTCTATGGTATGATCCCCTGACACTCCTTGGCCTGTTCCTTGTCCTCATTGTGCGGGGACTTCTAATCTTCTTGGCTCTTATCTTGTTCCTCCTGACTTTGGTACTCCTGGTATTCTTAGTACAGACCCCTCATCTTCCTTGCTTCTCCTGTTCCTTAGTCCTATCCTCCTGGATTTGGATTTTTTCTTCCTGAATCTGGTCCTGATCTTCCTGGTCCTGTTTTCCTGCCGCTTTTCCTCATGCTTCTACACAAACTTATCATGGTTCTCCTTTATCTGGTCCTCCTGCGTCTGGTGATCCTGTTGCTCATCTTTCCATCCATCCTTGTCGTAGCCCTGTGACCTGGACCTACAGGCTGTGATCAGCCTGATATCCCTAGACCTCACCCTCCTTCTCCTCCTCACCCTAGTTCTCTTGCTCCTAATCCTCTTTGCTGTCATCCGCCAAGTTCCCCTAGACCTTTGTTTCCTTGTCCTCTTAGAACCTTTCCTTCTGACTCTGGTTGTCTGTGCTATTGTTGTTTTTGATAGTCTTTGTCATTCTTGAGATTCTATGTCCATTGTCCCTAATTCTTCTAGTCCTGGTTCTGATAGTGTGGGTTCTTCTTGGCCTAGTTCTCCTGTACCTGAACCACCTTCTTTGGTAGTCTTGGTCTCCTTGGTCCTGGTCATCCAGGTCCTTCTTATTCCTAATGTGCTTGTTATGAAATACTTTGACATTTGGCCTTCATGGCCCTTCTTGGGTTCTCAGTCTTGGCAGATCTGGCCCTGTTTATTTGTGGTTCTCTTGGTGCAGGTCAATGTGCCCTGGTTCTCCTCACCATCAACCTCCTGGTATCACAGGTCTTGGTCCATCTTCCTTCTTATGCCCGGGCACTCTTAGGGCCTGATTTATATTTTGCCCGTGTTATCGCCAAGCATCAGCGGCAGTGGGCCCGAAAAGACCATCAAGCCAAACTTGTTCTGCCCACTGTATTTAGATGTTACAGTTCTGCAAGCGGATTGAATGGTGACAAATTGTTGATGGAGGGAGACAACAGCAGATCCCAATGTACTTCCTACAATGGCAGGGGCTATGGAATAGAGGTAAGTGACACACACACTGTCTCAGCCATGTGTGTACCCCCACACTACATACTACATAACACATCACGGGGCATATTTATACTCCGTTTGCGCCGAATTTGCGTCGTTTTTTTCGACGCAAATTCGACGCAAAACTAACTCCATATTTATACTTTGGCGTTAGACGCGTCTAGCGCCAAAGTTCATGGAGTTAGCGTCATTTTTTTGCGTGAACACCTTCCTTGCGTTAATGATATGCAAGGTAGGCGTTCCCGTCTTAAAAAATGACTCTGATGCATATGCGTCGTATTTATACTCCTGGGCAAAAATGACGCCCGGGAGTGGGCGGGTCTAAAAAACCCGCATCAGCGCCGGATTTTAACGCCTGGGTCAGGGCAGGTGTTAAGGGACCTGTGGGCTCAGGATGAGCCCAGAGGTGCCCTCCCCTGCCCCCAGGGACACCCCCTGCCACCCTTGCCGACCCCAGGAGGACACCCAAGGATGGAGGGACCCACCCCAGGGACATTAAGGTAAGTTCAGGTAAGTATTTTTTTTTAATTTTTTTTGTGGCATAGGGGGGCCTGATTTGTGCCCCCCTACATGCCACTATGCCCAATGACCATGCCCAGGGGACAGAAGTCCCCTGGGCATGGCCATTGGGCAAGGGGGCATGACTCCTGTCTTTGCTAAGACAGGAGTCATTTCAATGGGGGTTGGGAGTGAGAAAAAAATGGCGCAAATCGGGTTGAGGCGATTTTTTTGCCTCAGCCTGACTTGCACCATTTTTGGACGCCCATACTCCATTTCCCCCTACGCCGGCGCTGCCTGGTGTACGTCGTTTTTTTTAACGCACACCAGACGGCGCCGGCAGCTAACGCATGCTAACGTCATTCAATAAATACGGCGCCCGCATGGCGCTTCAGAATGGCGTTAGCCGGCGCTAATTTTTTTGACGCAAAACTGCGTTAGCACAGTTTTGCGTCAAAAAGTATAAATATGGGCCCACATGTACACAATAACCCATTGCCATTCCAATACAACCCAATCTGTAGATGCCAAAAACAAATATTGACATACATTCATGACACAACACACACACTCACCATTTACACTGCACCCACATAGAACACAACCACAACAAACAACACAACTACACACTCAGCTACACAAACATGACCACAGACATCACCACAATGCCCGCCACACAACAACAATCCTCACCTGAGTATGTCACACAACAACACAACATACACAACAACATTGGTCTCACTTGCAAGTGACCCACATACAGATATACCCACATCATCCACTCCAGCTTGCCCACCTTAAACAGTCAATCGCATTGCATACACATATAGGTGCCCTGATGCACACACACAACGCGCAGCAAAACATGGCAGGTACAGGTCCACTGGCAATGTGCGAATGTGGACTCAGTTGACAGGTGTGAGTGTACCATCATTGTAGTGCCAGCATTCATTTGCCCATGAATACTAGCACCATAATGATAGTTTTGTATATGTGTGATATATGTTGTGTACCAGTGTGTCCCCATCCATGGCTGACCTACTCGTGTCCCCAACATATACATTTCACAGTGATTTAAAATATTACTGTGAAATGAATGTCTGCAGTGGCCCTGACCTGCAGTGCAGTGCCTACCCAACGTACCCTGGCAATGTGGCATCCCTACCTCCCGGCAATGAGGTGGGCATGTTTTCTCCGTGAGTCTTTGGCAGCATAAATGGCAGGTGTTTTCCAGTTGTGTCCTGTCAAAGACAGTGGTGAAATGGGAAAATAGATGAGTTTTCACTCCCTTACCCTATTCCTTCTCCCGTCAAATCTGCCGACTCAGACACTGAGGTCCGACCACCACTTTTTTCTTGGCGTTAAGGCACATCCAAATTTGCATGGTGGGAAGGGTGGCTGGGATTCTGCCATCAGGCACTTTTTCCTATTTCACCGTCGACGCTGGAGGTCTGTCTTGGAAGAGACAGTGGTTCAAATGCAGGCTTTCTGTTAGACTTGGCATCCTTGGTGTGGTCTCCCCTAACTTTTTGCCTCTGTTTCCCAGGTTGTTGATGAGTGCCGGACTCTGTTTTTGCTGTTTAGGGTCGAGCCTGCGTTGCATGCGCTCGCACATGCCTATCGCAGCGAGACGCTGTAGTGTTTAGAAAAGGGCTCAGAGCCCTGTGAACGTCACGCCAGTGTTTTTCATTGATTCGTGGGCTTGCCTAATAAAATCTGCTTGCTTTCATTAGTCGAAGGCATGCATACGTCATGCCTTTTCCAGTGGCTAGCCCTCCTCGAGCGCAGCGACCAAGTACAGAAAACATGCGAGGCCCGCTGTTTTCTGTCCGGCTTGTGGACTACTTTTTCTCTAATTTACTAGCGTGATTTTGCTTGGCAGAAGTCGTGCACTTTACATAGTTATTTGCACTTGTTCGAGTTAGGAACATAAATGCACTTTTGCCGATAGGTGAAAAGTCGGGTTAGGAGTTTACAACGCTATCAGCTCTAACATGAGCAAACACGAGACCCGTTGCATTGTAAATGCTTGTTTTGTTAATCTGGGCACTTTACCACTGCTCTTCAGTGCTAAAGTGCAAGTGCTCCTATGTAAAATATAAGTGTAATTGGATTTCCATGATTGGCCTTTTTGATTTACTGGTAAGTCCCTAGTACAGTGCACTAGAGGTGCCCAGGGCTTGTAAATCAAATGCTACTAGTGGGTCTGCAGCACTGGTTGTGCCACCCACATTAGTAGCCTTGTAAACATGGCTCAGACCTTTCACTACAGTGTCTCTGTGTTCAGTTTTAAACTGCCAATTTGACTTGGTAAGTATACCCACTTGCCAGGCCTAAACCTTCCCTTTTCTTCCATGTAAGACACCCCTAGGTGACTTGTGTATGGTGGCTTTTTGTCATTTTGGTCTTGTTTGCTTAGATAAATATGACCTATTTTTCGAAAACTGTGTTGTGACATTTTGTAGTGTTTTCACTGAGTTACTGTGTGTGTTGGTACAAATACTTTGCACCTAGACTCTGAAGTTAAGCCTGCCTGCTTGTGCCAAGCTACCAAGGGGGTGAGCGGGGTTAGCTGAGGGTGATTCTCCTTTACCCTGACCAGAGTGAGAGTCCTTGCTTGGACAGGGGGTAACCTGTCTGCCAACCAAAGACCCCATTTCTAACATTTTTGTTTATGGGACCGCCAACATCTAAATACTGCTGGCAGACTGTCACAGCTGTGGATGGGTTTTCATCAAAAAGCTTATGTCGGGACATTTACCGCCAACATCTAAATCAGCCCATTAGTCTTTGTCCTCCTGGTTTGGGTTCTCCTGGTTCTCCATGTTCTTATCCACTTTGTCCTACCAGTAGGGCAGCCATTGATCCAGGTCCTCTTCATTCATATTCACCTTGTTCAGGTCCTTCTGAGCCTGGTCATTTTGGTCCTGGTCCTCCTGGCCGGCACTGTCCATCACACTTGGTCTTCTAAATTCTAGTTTGCCTTCATACATTACTTATAATAACTGATCTGTGCCAGTTTGTCATCCAGTCCCTGGTTCCCTGGGGCCTGTTCCTCATGACCCTCTTTCTGGTCCTCCTGGATATGATACCGTTAGTTTACCTAGTCCTCTTGCTCCAGTATTCTGGGTGCCCTTGGTACTGCCCTCCTTGGTCTTCCTAGTCCTGTCCTACTTATCCTAGTATCCTAGACATACCAGACGTTCCCCTCCAGGTCCTGATGTTTGTACTTCTCTTCAATTTGATCCTGATCCTCCTAGCAATCGTCCTTCTACTCCTTGCCCACATGGTTCTGCAATGACTTGTCCTCTCATAGATCATCCTAGCCTTTCTTAGTTCTGATGTTCCTTGACTTCTGGTTCATGCTAGTCTAAAATTTTCCTGGCCATGTACTTCCTAGTTGGACTGGTCATCATTCCCATGACCTTCTGCCTCTAGTCTTTTGGATCTTGGTTCTCCTGACCCATGTGTTCCCAGTCCTGGACCTTTTCATTCTCCTCACCCTAATTCTGATCCAACAATCCTCCTTGTCCTGCTCCCCTGATTTATCTAGCTTCTTTGGGGCATATATATACTCTGTTTGCACTTAATTAGCGTAAATTTTTTGGAATGCTAATTCAGCACAAACTTATATAAACATATTTATATTTTGGCGCTAGACATGACTAGCCTCAAAATATTGGAGTTCAAGTCATTTTTTTGCCTGTGGAAAACTACCTTGCGTCAATGAGATGCAAGGTAGGCGTTCCAGGGCAAAAATTTACTCAAAGGCCCTAGCCCCTTATTTATCCTCCCGTGCAAAAATGGTGCACAGGAGGGAAGCTGGCCTAAATAATGTCATATTCATTTCAATGTGTATCATATTAATTTGAATGCCTGCCAAATCCATTTTGGTGAGTGACATGAGAATTTCTGCATTGGTCATATTCATTTGAAGGCATAGCAAATTCATTTTAATGGGGCTTACATTAATTTCAACATAAATCATATTAATTTTTTTAAATCTCACATTCATTTCAGTAAATGTCATATTATTTACAATCTGAGTAACATACATTCCAAAACAATTCATATTCATTACAGCATGTGAAGTGTTCATTTCAATGTATATTATATTCTTTTCAATGAGCATTATATTCTTTTCAGAATATAATATAGTCACTTCAGTAACTTATATTTAGATCAATCTGCCATAGTCGTTTGAAAATATGCCATCTCCCTCTTGGCAATTGTCAGCTGTTTCAACAAATATCCCATTTTATTTGATGCATATTGCTGTATTGTTTGAAGGCAATATGCATTTCATGATGATTTATATATTTTTCAGTATGGCCCTGATTATGACATTGGCAGGTAAATCCCGCTTACCGGCGTGCCGACTGCCGCTAACATAACGCTGCCGCCGAGGATAACCACCAAGCATATTATTACACACACATACCAATCCATCACTGTATAGCCACACACACAAGTCCACCAGCCCAAAGGTCAGTGATAAACTGGCAGTAGCAAAACCCACACCGTTATGCCAACAGTACTATGTCCACAGCATTATGACCCATGAATCACTGTGGCAGACATTTAATGGCGGTAAACCATTGGCGGTACATACCGCAGCGCTCAAAATACACACACTCAAACAAACAACCCAACATTGGATATTTCAAACTACACACACCTGACACACATACACACACCACACCCACACACCCACACCACTATAAAACACACACCCACACCATCTATATACCACCCACGCACTTTACATCACACACCCCAACACATCATCACACACACCCTTACCCACACCACTCACACTACACCCATGGCACCACAACGACACCCCAGATTCTCTGAGGAGGAGCTTAGGGTCATGGTGGAGGAAATCATCCGGGTAGAGCCACAGCTATTTGGAGCATAGGTACAGCAGGCATCCATTGCTAGGAAGATAGAGCTATGGCGGAGAATCGTGGACAGGGTCAACGCTGTGGGACAGCACCCCAGAACCCCAGCACCCCAGAACAAGGTACGACATCAGGAAGAGGTGGAAAGACCTACGGGGGAAGGTGCATTCCACAGCAGCAAGACACCATCTAGCTGTACAGAAGACTGGCGGCGGACCCCCATCTATCCCCCCATAACTAACAACATGGGAGGAGCAAGTCTTGGCAATCATGCATCCTGAGGGCCTGGCAGGTGTAGGAGGAGGACTGGACTCTGGTAAGTCAAATCTCTATTACTATCACCTCCCCTACCTGCGTGGCATCATATACCCCCACCCCCACCCTCACCCCCACACCCATCACTTCACCACCTCCCACATACCCCACCATCACAACCCATTCATCCCAATACCACGCCCTGCATGTAACACCAATGTATGGACACCCCTCACAGACCTGCATGGACACCTATCACCACTGCATGCACACTGGATAGAATCACCTAGCCCACCAAATAGCTACTCACTCAAAGGCAAATCTGCCAGGGCAACAACAACCATAGAGGGCAACACACCCATGCACATGATGTCACATGCAGAAACAATAACACTACATTTACATCCCCAGAGGTCCCCCAGCCAATGTCACTGGAGAAGAAGTGCTAGCAACATCCGGTCCCCCCCAGAAGAGGCCCACAGTGATGACAGCAGCTCTACTCGCCTGGATCTGGATGACCAACCTGGCCCATCAGGGATCTCCAGACAGTCGGTTACCCAGGCACACTCTCACACCAGCAAAGAGCCTCCTCCCTCAGGAAACACCACCACAGCACCCACCCAGCGGGCCCATTCCTCTGTCCCCAGGACATGTCAATCAGCAGTGTGTCCACCACTACAGGGACCCCAGGCCACCCCATAAACACAGGACGATCAGGGACCTGGGGTCAGTGAGCACATGGTTCACAGGACAGAGGCACAGGACAACAGGGAAACTGGGATGACTGCTGTGAGTCAGGGGGAGGACAGGCCCAGGGAACAACTCTCCACGAAGCACTCACCGCGATCCTGGGAGCATACCACCATTCCCAGGAGACGATGGGTCAGATACTGGAAAAGTTGCAGGGGTGCTGGCAGACATTGCCAACACGATGAGGGAGGCAGTGGCACCCCACGGGCCTCTGCCACTAGCCAAACCGATGAACAGCCCTCCACCTCTGCTGCCGCTAGTGGACAGGAGGCCCCGCCACAGGACCAACAGGCCACCAGCACCCCTCCCTCTGCAAAAGGTGAACCACCACGCAAACGTTCCTTGCGATCCAGGCAGAAGCCAGAGACTACTGCCAAGACCCCTGCCAGGAAATAAGACTCTCCTGATTGTCACCCTTGTGTCCCACTCTGTCACCCTGTCCACCCTGAACTGCTATTGCTCCCCTTCCTGTGCCTCCTTGGACAATGCACTTGTGATGCAAATAGACTGGACTCCAACCTGGACTTTCCTCCATCATCCCCCCAGCCCATTGCACATCCCCTTCTTCCTCTTAGCACTTAAATAAACACCCTTTGAAAAAAATACAAGTATGGAGTATGTCAAATGATTTAAGTATGTATTTGTTTGACAAGGTTTAAACATTGCAATTCAACTGTACAGAAATGTATACATAGGAATGGCCTGTAGTTGGCTGCAGTCAACACACCAGGAGCGAGAGTGGGGCACGAATATCTGCAAATAGAGATGCCAAAGGTTACAATGAGTGGCCATAGAAGTGGGAAAATCAGCCTGCCAGTGACAATGTCAAACACAATACTGTCAATTAAATGTGAAGTTACACTGTCTTACCTGTGTGTTATTGGAAGTATTGACGAATTATTGCACTTCTGTTGTCCTCATCCTCATCCTCTGCCTCCTCATCTTCACTGTCCACAGGGTCCACTGCTGCCACACGGCCATCTCCAGCCTCATCCTCCTGCAAAAAAGGTACCTGGTGACGTAAGGCAAGGTTGTCCAAAATACAGAATGCCACAATGATCTGGCAGACCTTCTTGGGTGAGTAGTACAGGGATCTACCTGTTAGATGGAGGCAATGAAACCAGGCCTTCAGGATGTCAAAGTTCCTCTCTATAATTCTTCTTGTACATCCATGTGCCTCATTGTAACGTTCCACTGCCATTGTCCTGGGATTCCTTACAGGGGTCAGTAGCCATGAGAGGTTGGGGTAACCAGAGTCACCTGCAAATATCAAGGGACAACTGTTAGCCACACACCAACCCTTAGGGCCTACACCATACCGATACACCAACATCCACTGGGTGGGAACCAGGGCTCACCTATTAGCCACACCCTGTGCCTCTGGAGTTGAGCCATCACATATGGGATACTGCTGTTCCTCAGGATAAAGGCATCATGCACAGACCCAGGGTATTTTGCACTGACGTGGGAGATGTACTGGTCCACCAGGCACACCATCTGCACATTCATCGAGTGAAAGCTCTTTTGATTTCTGAACACCTGTTCATTTCACCGGCGGGTGGACAAATGCTATATGTGTACCATCAATTGCCCCAATAATGTTGGGGATATGTCCCATTAAATAGAAATCAGCTTTCACTGTGGCCAAATCCTCCACCGGGGGGAAAACGATGTAGCTGCGCATGTGTTTTATCAAGGCAGACAACACTCTGGTCAGCACTATTGAGAACATTGGCTGAGACATTCCTGCTGCCAAGCCTACTGTCACTTGGAAGGAGCCTGTTGCCAGGAAAAGGAGCACTGATAGCACTTGCACAAGAGAGGGGATCCCGGTGGGGTGACGAATAGCAGAGATTAGGTCAGGCTCCAATTGGGCAAACAGCTCTGTGATTGTGGCCCTGTCCAGTCTATAGGTGAGGATCATGTGCCTGTCCTCCATTGTTGCCAAATCCACCATGGGTCTGTACATGGGGGGATGACTCCATCTCCTATTCATCTGCAGTGGTTGCAATATATGGGGCAAAATGGTGAGCAGCTGATCAGTTTCTCTTATTTCCAACCACTACATTTTAATGCATGTCATGATTGTAACAGTATTGTTTTGGAGAGGTCCAAATGGTGCATAGGTGTACTGTGACGCAGTTAGGAGCCATGGCTTGCACCCCCCTAAAATGGCATCTGCCTGACCTGTATGGAGGGACAGGTGGAAATGAGGTAATTCCGCTGACGTTGTGCGCTGTTGCAGGAGACGGTCGAAAACCACTGTGCAACTCCTCATTGGTTAACATTGGGCCCTATGGGGTACAGTGGCCAATGGTGATGTACGCCAGTGGTGGCGGTATGCACCGCTGCGGACGTCACCGCCATTTTCTATCTGTTCACTCACTTGCTACCTGACCTTCAACAGGAGACGACCTACACTGTAAGTAATGCTGTGACCTGTGTCTGGAACTGACCATGGCTCGTGTCACTGGGGAAAGGGCCCCTGCCTTCACCTCGGCGGAGTTGGAGCGACAAGTGGATGGGGTCCTACACCAGTATCAAATGCAGAATGGGCCTCCAGACCAACAGGTGGGTACACCGTGAGTACGATGCATGGGGGGTGCATGCATGGAGTGCTGTGTGTGAAGGCCTCATGTGGGGGGTGGATGGGCCCTGGGCAGCATGCTGCATGTATGGTGGGCCATGTCTGTGCTAATGGGGATGGGAAGGGGCACGGTGGGCCATGAGTGTAACAGGCAGAACAGTCGGACTAATACCTTTTCTTGTGTTCATTTCCCTGCAGGTCAGCGCCCATCAGAAAAAGTGAATATGGAGTGCCATCGCCAAGGAGGTGCAGGCCCTGGGGGTCTACGGTAAACAAAGCGCCCACTGTCGCAAAAGGTGGGAGGACCTGAGACGCTGGGCACAGAAGACGGCGGAGGCCCAGCTGGGAATGGCCTCCCAACGAGGAAGTGGTGTCCGTCGAACCCTGACCCCCTGATGGCCCGCATACTGGCGGTGGCCTATCCGGAGCTGGATGAGCACTTGGGGGCATCACAGCAGCAACAAGGGGGTGAGTACAGTGCCCCAATATACAACTTGCGCCTGGTGGGGTGGTACCGGGGTGGGGGATGTGGGTCTGTGGGTGCCCCTAGGCCAGGCCTGACATTGCAGAGTAGGTACCATGTTGGGCAGGGTTCTGATGTCAAATACCTCCAACCAAGCTAGAAGGCATCCACTACTGGGCAGGGTTCTCTGGGTCTCAGGTATGCTGCAATTGGCGTTAGGAGTCCCTATCCATGGGCTGGTGACTAGCATTGTGACTGATAGTGCATTGCCTAGTGCGTAGGGCTGTTCCCTGTGTGTGTGTGTGTGTGTGTGTGTGGTGTACGCCAACGGTGGTGCTGTTGCCACCTTTGACCAAGTGTATCCTTTGTCTCGTCCCCCCTCTTTTTGTTTTGTCACCCTGTACTTATGTGCATTAGCATCTTCTGGCGGAGGAGCTGAGGCCCCGGCGACGGAGGGAGCTGCATCCCACAGGGCCCAGGAGGCCTAAGTGTGGGCACCAGTGGGACGGAGGGCGAGGGGAGCACCACGGCGGAGACAGGAGGGGACCATTCAGACACGGATTCCTCCTCCAATGGAAGCTCCCGGGTGGTGGCAGACACCTCTGTGCCCACTCCAGCTACAGGTACAGCTGTCACCCCGTACCAGCAACCCCCTCCCAGCAGCCCCTCAGCGTGTTATCCCGTGCCCACTCACCAAGGAGGGGGGCATCTCCTTCGACCCAGGCACCTCAGGCCCTGCCCCAGTGAGTGAGAGGAGATTATTGACCTCCTGAGATCCATCTATGTTGGGCAGTCAACCATTGTGAATGCCATCCAGGGGCTGGCAGCCCACATGGAACAGAAAAATGCATTCCTGGAGGGCATTCACATTGGCATGGCGGCCCAACACAGATCAATCCAGGCTCTGGCCACCTCTCTGATGGCAGCCATTGTCCCTGTTTCTAGCCTCCCCCTCCAACTTCCTCTACCCAATCCCATTCCCCTCAACCCCAACCTATCCCAAGCACACAGTCAGATGAGCAGGCACCCAGGACAACACACAAGAGTGGCACAGGCAAACACAAGCACCACACTTCATCCCACAGACACTCACTCAAACACCATCCAGATGGAGACATACCAACATCCACTGCCTCCACTGTGTCCCCCTCACCCTCGTCCTCCACCTCCCTTCCAGTTGCATCTACACTTACACCTGCATGCACCACATCCTCATCCACTACTAGCACACCTATCAGCACAGATTCTCACTGGCAGTCACCACCTCCACTTCTATGCACACGTCCCCTGTGTCTTCTCCCACTGTGTCAGTGCCCTCTCCTCCCAAAGTACACAAACGCAAGCACTCAGACACCCAACAGCCATCCACCTCACAACAGCATCCAGCCCATGCACCTGCACCCAAACACAGCAGACAGACACATCCTACAACCACTCCCTCTACCTTCACTCCCAAACATTCTCCTTCTTCCCACCCCAATGTCCCTAAGAAGCTTTTCCTCTCCACCTTTGATCTCTTTCCTAGCCCTCCCCCTGTCCCTCACGTCACGCCAGGGTGGTCAGAACCCAGCCATCAGGTGGGAAAGGATCCCGGGCACCAGGCAGCCACACTGATAGGGTGCCTGCACCAAGTGCTGTAAGGAAGGGCAAGGAGGCACCCCCAGCTGCTGCAAGGAAGGTCATGGAGGCACCCCCAGCTGGTAAAAGGAAGGGCAAGGAGCAATCCTGGGCTGCTGCAAAAAGGAGCAAGGAGCCATCCCCAGCTGCTGGCAGTATGGGCAAGGGGCCTACACCAGCAGGCAAAAAGGAAAGGAGGCCTGGTGCTGGGACTCAGGTGGAGCCCCCACCACCAACCACGGTGGTGGAGCTGTCCGAGGCTGCAGGGGATGGGCTGGACCCACCACTGCTAGCTCCGCCACCAGTACTGCCACCAGCACTGCCACCAGCACCACTTCCGGCAGTAGCAGCCCCAGTGGGCAGCTGTCCGAGGCTGCAGGGGAAGGGCTGGAGCCTCCCCCCACTACTGCTAGCACCGCCACCAGCCCCACTGCCAGTAGCAGCAGCCCCAGTGGGCAGCTGTCCGAGGCTGCAGGGGAAGGGCTGAGCCTTCCCCCACTACTGCCAGTACAGACACCAGCACCACTGCCAGCAGCAGAAGCCCCAGTGGTCAGCCATCTGAGGCTGCCGGGGAAGGGCTGGAGCCTCCCCCCACCACTGCCAGCACCGACACCTGCACCACCACTGCCACCACTGAGCAGCCGTCACCGCCGGCGGACAGTGTGTAGTCCTGCGTCCATGTGCGGCCTGGCCCCTGCAAATCCTGTGGGTCTGACACCCAGGTGAGAGACTGTGACCAAGATCTGCATCACAGGGCACAATGCCCCCTCCTGAACCAGCGGAGAAGCCATCCACTCACCCCATCCTTACAAGGATGAAGCTTACTGGGCACAGTGCCCCCTCCAGAAACAGTGGAGGAAGCCATCCACTCACCCCATCCTTCCCAGGATGAAGTTCACTGGGCACAATGCCCCCTCCAGAACCAGTGGAAGAAACCATCCACTCGCCCCATCCTTCCCAGGATAAAGATCACTGGGCACAATGCCCCCTCCAGAACCAGTGGAGAAGCCATCCACTCACCCCATCCTCCACATGATGAAGATCACTGGGCACAGTGCCCCCTCCAGAACCAGTGGAAATAGTCACCCACTAGAGAGACTCTGGCCTTGCACGCTCCAGGACCAAGCACAGGGCATGTTGCCCCCTCCAGAGCTTGTGGGAAAGTCACCTACTTGAGAGACTCTGGCCTTGCACTCCCCAGGACAGAGTGATGGGCATGTTGCCCCCTCCAGAACCAGTGGTGTTCCATATTCCGGCTGAGGTGCCCCCCATTCCCCGTCCCCCTGAGGTGCCTGTTTATTTTCGACCTGATGCCCCTGCAGTGTTCTCTCCGTGTTGTTGCAGGAGTGAGGTTGGGCCTTGGACTTTGTGATGTGGCCCTGTGGCCAATGGACATTGAGGACTGGGCAGTGTCCATTGCATTGTAAATATGTATACACTTTTTGATTTTGATGCACACATTTCACCTATATTTATCTTATTACAGCCTTTTTACACTATAGTAGTTGTCCTTGCATTATTCCTGAGGGGTACAGGGTGTATATGTTATGTTACTGCATCTGGTTGTGTGTGTGGTGTTGGGGTATTGGCTGTTGCATGTGCGTGTCACTCTCTTTTTTCTCCCCTCCTCCCCTGTGTGCTAGGCGGCTGTATTCACTGTGGTTGTCTTCTCCGGCGTTGATGTTCGTAATGGAGCAGAAGGTAGAAGAGCATGGGGAAGACATGCAACTCAGGCTCCATGGCGGCGGGGTTCTTCCTTGAGTCTCCACAGGTGAGTTGTTTCCCTTCTGTGCAGTGTTTCCACCAGGCTTTTGATGTCGTTGGTACCCCCCCGGAAAAAGTGGCAGATTGCACTGTCATGATAGGGTGGGCAGTACATTGGCTTCCGCCTGGCTGTTGGGGGTAACCGCTGTGGTGCCTGTTGGTTTCGCCCTGGCGGTCGGTGTGTTAAGGTGGCTGTCTGTCTGAGCGGTTTGCGCCGTGGTCATAATTTTATGTTTATTACTGCCGGCCTGTTGGTGGTATTACCGCTGCTTTATCATTGACCGCCAGGGTTGTAATGAGGGCCTACATCTCTTATTCAGATTCTCTTATTCAGATTGTGTGTTATTCATATTAATCACTATGCAGCATTTTCACTCTGCCATGTTCATATTTGTTTTTATACAAGTCAGATTCATTATGCCAGATATCATATGTATTTTGACATTTATTGCATTTACTCCGGTGTGTGTCAAATTAGTTGTGCAGCACACTATGAGGCATATTTAAAAGTCCCTAGCACCTCCCTGCTTCACATTAGCATAATTTTTGTACGTTAATGTGGCATTTGGAAGGCTTTTTTGCCACACCATATTTTCAAAGTGGCGCAATGCTTGCATTGCGCCACTTTGCACCCCCTTGCACCACATTATGCCTGCGCCAGGCATAGTGTATGGAAGGCCGCCGTTCCAGCGTTAGGTGCCTGACGCACCCATAGAAACCTATTGGCCTCCTTGTACTTTTCTGCACCAGTGTTAAAATATTTGCCGCTAGTGCTTCAAGGCGCCACAGTAGTGTAAAAATTTCAGACGCTATTGTCCTAATGACTAAATACGGCACACCCATGGTCTTGTTAGGTGGGGCAGGGGTAACACAAGAAAACTGGTGCATCAGCACTGATGCACCAATTTCTTGTAAATATGCCCCTCTGGATTTTAGGAGGTGCCCTGCATGGGGAGCTGTAATTTTGACATGAAACACTTCCCATAGGATCGGTAAACCTGGGAATGTGTCAAAACTGTGTGCATCCCCAGGGGAGGTGTGCCAAAGAGAAATAACTTTATTTCTCCTAATTTTCTCCGTGTTCTATGTGTGCTGCATTTCGCAGCACACAAAAAAGAAGAAAACATCTACATTAAAAGGGACACCTTCCTGCACAAAAACAATTGTACCAACAATGCAGACACCCTTGCACCATGGTGCAAGTGTGCCTGCGTTGGCATTAGGCACTAATTTGTGAACCAGCACAGACAAAAGGGACAAGAATGTGCTGAATTTCACTAATACAGCGCATTCCTGCCCTTTCCTTTTGGCGCAGAACAGCTCAGCAAAGTGACTTCCTGTGCTGCCCTTCAGCAAAAACTTGTAAATGAGGCCCTATGCACAGAGTTTCCCAAGTGTGGCTGCCACAGGAGCACAATTTCCTTCAGAACCCTCAAAATCATTTTTAATTTCGCAGCTTGCTGGTTGGTGCTAGTACACCACAGATGGATTGCGAAATGCTCAGGCCAAGCTGAAAATGTTACGGGGATCAGGAAAGATTTAGAAAACCAATGTTCACAACCACTCCTGTGCACACTATGCAGGCCCAAAAATGGCACTGAACCCATCGCTGCCCACTGCATCGGTAAAGAGACTCAGCTCCACATTAGTCCTAGGCTGCACTAGACCAAGAAATTAGGAGGAATGAAAGGATTTCTCATTGTTGCACCATGCCAATGCCAACCTTGGGGTGGCGCTAGATTTTAGCACTGCCTTAGGTTTACGAAAACTCATAAACCTGGTGCTTTGTCAAAATGCAATGGCTGTTGCTGTGGCACACCCACTCAAAACCAATTGCACGGCCCATCTACGCAAAGTGCTGCGTGTGAAGGGGTCAAATTTACAAGGTGGTGTTAAGCCACAAAAAGTGGCTTGACGCCACCTTGTAAACATGATGCTGATAGGGCCTTGTAAATCTGGCTCATAGTCTTCTGATGAGATCCTGAATCCTTCCTTGTAACCTTAATACAAAGTCTGAGCTGATGAGTGGTTAGAGTAAGTGAAGAGCTAAGGAACCATAGGCATCAACTTAACTGGGGAGGAAGCTTTGAAGAAATCAAAATGGCCATTCTTGTTTCTTAGTGCCCTTCTCTCTGGACTTTTTGAAACATGTAGCTTCCAGATGGGACACCTAACCACAAAATGAACAACAGTGTTTGAATCTGCAAATTCCTGTGGGGTCGGGTGCAGATAACGCCTGCTGCTACCGTCTGAACGCTTAATATAATGTAACCATGTGATGATGTCAGTCTGATTCCATCCCAGGGTGGGCCTGTTGGATTTAATACTCCTGAACCTCTTATCATAATCCTTCCAAGCTGTCCCACCATACTTGTCATGAGCCCCAACAATCCTGCTGTGCCCCCAGATCATTAAAACGCTCTGCCATAATGACCAGATTGATTGAAAAACCCCTGATCTAATTCACAAGAGTCTTGTCAACTTTTTTTTTATAAGTCCAATTGCCTCAGTCCCTAGGGTGTGAACACTCCTCACAATGCTTAGGGGCATATTGACCAGAAAGTGGCTCATCTGTACTGATACGTCACTTTTTTTGCTTCACCCCTGCCCCACCTAACGACACCATGTGTTCGCCATATTGACCATACGGTACACCTTGTCTGTTAATAGGCCAATAGCGTCAACATTTTTGACGCTTTGCTACACTAG
Organism: Pleurodeles waltl; assembly: GCF_031143425.1. NCBI lineage: Eukaryota > Metazoa > Chordata > Amphibia > Caudata > Salamandridae > Pleurodeles > Pleurodeles waltl. The sequence continues at coordinate 1,000,690,549 of NC_090443.1, forward strand.
CGTCAACATTTTTTATGCTAGTGCAGCAAAGTGCAAGGAGGCACATAGATTTCTATGGGTGCGCCATTTTAATGCCTGCTTTGAGCTTTAATTAAAAATGATGCCATTTTTGGAGGCCTCCTAAAGCCGGAACGCTTGACACAGGCATAATGTGGCGCAAGGGGGGGCAAAGTGGCACAATGCATGCATTGCGCCACTTTGTAAATCAGGTGAAGCAGAAAATGCCTCCTTGTGCCACATTAGTGTAAACAAAAAATATGGTATTGTGGCGCAAGGAAGCACTAGGGGTTTGTAAATATGCCCCTTAGCCTTTTTTTTCTCAGACTTATCCACTGATAATTCAAAAAGGTCAACATACACCCCCTTCCAAATTCTTTCCTCCACCTCCATGGACAGATGCAAACCCAGTTGCTCGTGTATAGAGCGAATATCATCCAGACCCGTAGATGGTACCGGGGGTCCAGTACCTAAAGTTGTTGTTCCCTGAGCGGGGGTAGACATCACCCTAGGAGTGCTGGCAGTAAACAAGAGACCAGGCAGTGTAGGAAATTGACCCACTACCAGTGCTGTAACCCCCGAAGCTTGGTGCACCTGATTCCCTGCCAGGGCTACACTGGTAGCGGAGGAGTCTCCCTGACACCGTCAGTGGGCCTTGGTTCCTTCACTGCTCTCTGTATTACCCAGGTGATCCACTAAGCATCTCACCACCTCTAAAACATCACTCTCGCCAACCCCTGCCAAGGCGCCCCCTCTAGGGGGGCCGAGGGCATTCATACCTATGAGAGCCACGGCAACACAGATGCTAAGCTAGCAACCAGATCCTGCTGAGCCTACCCTCCCGCGCAGGTCACCCCTATGGCCATACCTGCACCAATGTTCTGCGCAATGCCACCAGGGGCTGCTGACCCCTTTACTGCTGTGGAATTACCCTGCACTGCAGTCTGCCATGGATTATCAGCAACCGGGATCAGACCCACCTGTGTGACCACTGTAGATGGGACAGTTCCCATCGTCCTAGGGGACTGCCTGTTGCCTGCACAGAAGAACCTGGGGCCGGGGTCAGATCTACTGGTGCTGCTACCAAAGAACCAGTGTCCTTACTCCCTTGCATCATTGGGACACCCGAAGTATACCCCTATAGATCCTTCCTACTCCTACCATGCCCAGGGCCTGCTTAGGGACCAGGTGGAAAGCCTCCTTGGCTTCTCAGCCTGTTCCCCAGGCAACCCTGTCTGCTGCACCTCTAACAATGTGGTGGCTAGGTCTATGGCATCCATCCTGAGCATCAAAGCATCCAGAAATGTCTTGGTCCTTAACCGCTTTGTACCCCGCTGTGTATTTCCAGATGTGATGGGCACATACTCTCAGCAATCTCACCCAATACAGATCCCACAAAAGGGGGAGCAAATAGTAAAATAATGTGGGCTACTCTCAAATCGAAAAACTGCTCTGGGCCACCAAAATTAAACACCTGAAATAAATTGGCTACTGGGCAAAGAAGCCGCTGTCACTTAGGGGCAGATTTAAGAAAAGTGACGCTGCACCCAGTGCAGCACCACTTTCCTTGCGCCCCAGTACCGCCACCATGTTTGCGCCGTATTTAAAATACGGTGCACCAGGGCGCTACTCACGCTACATTGTTCAGGGTTCCTGCCAAACGTTTGGCGCTAACCGTGAACACTAAATAGGGCCCCATTGTAACCAATGCCATGCCCCCTTTTAATGCCTGCTCTAAGCAGGTGTTAAAAACTGCTGAAACAAATGGCACCAATCTTTTAGAATTATTTGCGCCATTTTTTCAGCCCCCGTAACGCATAAATTATGCCTTGCAAAGGCATAATGTGATGCAAGAGCTTACAAAGTTGCGCAAAGCATTGATTGCGGCACTCTGTTAAATATATTGCAGCGCATTTGGCCTCGTTGGGCTACATTTGCATCCAAAAAATTACGCTAATGTGGCGCAAGGAGGTCCAAGGCCCTCTAAATCAGAGCCTTAGTTCTGAAGCAAAAAGTACAGATGATGGACAGAATGCTGAACAACGCAAATATTCACCCCAGTCACAAAAATCTGGGTTTAATCCATTGTCCAGCCCGAAATGCCAAGCCAGGTTCTCCCTGGACTGGAAACAAGCATCCTGGGACCGGTTTTGGGGTTATCACCTCTCATCAGCCAGGCTAGCTGACTGATTTGCATATGGCGGGGTCCCAGCTGGAATGACATGGGTAACAAAAAAAATGGATTTAGGCAGATATTTCTGTACTGGGTGTGAATGTTTGACTCTTCAGCATTCTGTCCATCCTTTGTTCTTTTTGTATTTATTTCCCTGAGTGGAACGGGCATGCCCAGATGTGGGTCCCGTGCTCCACATGCCACTGGACTCAAGCTAGCATGGCTGATGGAGGGTGATACTCTGAACAGTTCCAGTATGCTTGTGTCCAGTACTGGGAAGACCTTGTCTGGCAGTTCAGGCTGGAATGTTTCCCAAGGGAAGCAGGATCAAACTGATTTGTAATTGGCTCAATTCCAACTGGAATAGCATGGGTGACAAACAAACGCTGGTTTTAGACCCAGACATTTTTAGTGGGGGTGAAAGTTTGACATTGATCATCATTCTCTCCATCACTTTTACTTTTCTCACGAATTTCCGTCATTTTTAATGCAAATTCGGCGCAAAACTAACTCCATATTTATATTTTGACGTTGGATAAAATATTGCTGTGCGCACCATTTTTACATGCGTGTACCTACTTTGCGTCAATGACATGCAAGGTAGGCGTTCCCATCTAAAAAATGGTGCAAACACCATAGCCCCATATATATCTCCCTGTGGTATAATGATGCACGGGTGGGAGGAGGGGCTAAATAAGGGTGCAAAGCTTGCTTTTCACCATTATTTAACGCCTGGATAAGACCAGGCGTTAGATGACCTCTAGACCCATTTCCATGGTTAAACTTCATGAAATGGATCCACAGGTGCCCTCCTCAAACCCCAGGATTACCCCCACCCACACCAGTAGAACACTAGAGGATGGGGGGACCCCATCCCAGGTAAGTAGGGTTAGTATAGGTAAGTAGTTTTTTTTTTTTATTAAAGTGTCATTGAGGGCCCAACTTGGATCCCCTGCATGGCACAGGGTGTAATGTTAATGCCCAGGGGACACTAGTCTCCTGTGCTGGCCATTGGGGTGGTGGGCATGACTCCTGTCTTTTCTAAGACAGGAGTCATGTGGTATGGATGGTTTTGCATAAGAAAATGATGCTAGGCTGGTTAGAGGAATGTTTTTTGCCTCTAACGAGCCTAGCGTAATTTTTTGGTGCAAAACCCCCTTCTCCCATGCCACCACCCCCACCAGGCTGACATAATATTTTGTACGCTAGCCCACCCTTTGCACCGGCTTGAGCCATTCCATAAATATCTTGCCCGGCTGACGCTCAGGAATGGCGCAAGCCAGTGCTAAACTTTTTGATGCAAAACTGAGTTAATACAGTTTTGCATCAAAAAGTATAAAGGTAAGTAGGGTAAGTATTGGTGAGTATTTTTAAATTATTTTTTAAACTGCCATCGGGGGCCCTAACATGGGGCCCCCTGCATGGCAGAGGGTGTAAGGGCCATACCCAAGGGACACTTGTCCCCTGTGCTGGCCATTGGGGTGGTGGGCATGACTCCCATCTTTCCCAAGACAGGAGTCATGTTTTGGTGGTTGTGCACCAGGAAATGGCACTAGTCTGGTTAGAGGCATTTTTTTTGCCTCTAACCAGGCTAGTGTCATTTTCTGATGCACAACCCCCTCCTTCCCTACCGCCACCCCCACCCGGCTAGCGTCACTCTTGAAGACGCTAGTCCAAGTTTAGCGCTGGCTTGCACCATTGAATTAATATGGCGCCTGGCTGGCGTTGTTAAATGACGCAAGCCAGCTCTAAACTTTTTGCTGCAAAACTGCGTTTGTGCAGTTTTGCGGCACAAAGCATAAATCTGGGCCCTAGTGCTTTCAAAATGTCATTGTGCCAATTACCTGCAGCCCTGCTTCACAGCCCTGAACTCACACTGCCCTGTCCCTGTAGGAAACACAACAACTAATGCCGCGAGGGTGACACACCCCAAAATTCAGCTGCACCGCATAAAATCGCTGCGCTCTCACCTACAGCACCAGGGCCCTTGATGGAGCCACCACGGAGTGAAACTTGGGTCATGTGTGCTAATGCTCAAACTTGTGCAGCTCCTAGGCAGAGTACAAATGGACTGTTGAAAGGGCTTCCCCTACGTGAACAGCTCAATGTGGAGCGTGTATTCAATCAATTAATCAATCAATCATTATTTGTAAAGTGCGGCTACTCAACTGTGAGGGTCTCAAGGTGTTGGGGGAGGGGCCTCATCTGAAGAGCCACGTCTTGAGGTTCCTCATGAAGATGGTGAGCAATGGGCTTTGTTTGGGGTGCAGGGGGAGGTTGTTCCAGCTATTTGCTGCAGTGTAAGTAAAAGATCTTCCTCCGACAATAGTTTTGTGGATGCGAGGGACGGTGGCCAGGGCCTTCTGGGCGGAGTGGAGGGATCTGGCGGGGGTGTGGAAGGAGACGTAGTGGTTCAGGTAGGCTGGTCCCGCGTTCTGTATGGCCTTGTACATGTGGGTGAGAAGCTTGAAGGTAATTCGCTTCTCGACTAGTAGCCAGTGGAGGGTCCTCAGGTGTTGAGAGATGTGTTCTCGGTGAGGAAGGTCCAGAATGAGTCTGGAAGCAGCGTTCTGGATGAGTTGAAGTTTTTGGATGTTCCTAGCTGAAGTGCCAGTGTAGAGGGAGATGCCGTAGTCGAGCTTGCTTGTGACTAAGGCTTGGGTGACTGTTCTGCAACAGTCTGCTGGGATCCATCTGAAGATCTTCTGGAGTTTGCAGAGTGTGTGCCAGCAGCAGGAGGTGATAGAGTTTACCTGGCGGGTCATGGATAGGGAGGTGTCAAGGATGATTCCTATGTTGTGGCATGCTCGATCGGTGCAGGGGGTGTGCTGAGGAATGTGGGCCACCAGGAGTCGTCCCAAGCTGAGGTGGCGTTTCAGAAGATGATGAGCTCCATCTCGGAGTTGAGCTTGAGGCAGCTTTCTCTCATCTAGGTGGCTTTCATTTGTGCGTAAAAGTTCCTTTTGGCCATGTCCAGGTCTTCGGTGAGGGCAATGATGAGTTGTGTGTCATCAGCATATTATCAACACAAGAGGGACTGGGAGGTTTTACTGGTCCAGTGTACTTTCTCCCTGTGCATGAACCTATAATAGAAATTAGTACACTGTCTCAAGGAAAGAGTATTGTCAATGAGGACGAAAAGTAGACTGAAAGAAGGTGTTGTAGGAGTGCCCTCAAGCGTCACAATAGGATGCTAGGCATCATCATCGGGCTGACTCCTCGTCAGACCGGCACTGCAACGTCTGACGGGCCACCACACGAGAAGTGGTGGCTCTTCAACTGGAAAACAGTTCTGCAGATCAAATTAGGTCTGCAGAACGTGCTGACAGAGGAGGAAAGGAGAGTGAAGGGTATATAAAATTGGCTCTGAACACCTAATAACTTAATTTAATGTTTATAGTAAGGGTCAGGCCAAGATTAAAAATAAATGAAGGAGTATCATTCATTTAGGAGTATCAAGGGAAATAATGTCTCCTATACTCCTAAAAGAAGGAAAGGAGGAGAGAGTATTCACTCGTAACACTGGGCGCCATTGGATCATTTTCTGACCGTGTAGGCGCGAAACATGTCGACCCAGTGTTAGGAGTGAATACTCTCTCTCCTCCTTTCCTTCTTTTAGGAGTATAGGAGACATTATTTCCCTTGATACTCCTTCATTTATTTTTAATCTTGGCCTGACCCTTACTATAAACATTAAATTAAGTGATTAGGTGTTCAGAGCCAATTTTATATACCCTTCACTCTCCTTTCCTCCTCTGTCAGCACGTTCTGCAGACCTAATTTGATCTGAGGAACTGTTTTCCGGTTGAAGAGCCACCACTTCTCGTGTGGTGGCCCGTCAGACGTTGCAGTGCCGGTCTGACGAGGAGTCAGCCCGATGATGATGCCTAGCATCCTATTGTGATGCTTGAGGGCACTCCTACAACACCTTCTTTCAGTCTACTTATCGTCCTCATTGACAATACTCTTTCCTTGGAACAGTGTACTCATTTCTATTATAGTGCCATCAGCATATGACACGATGTTCATACCATGGCTTCTGACAATGGCAGCAAGAGGGGCCATATATACGTTAAACAGCATGGGACTCTGAGGATCCTTGAGGGACTCCGCAGTTGACTCCTGTGGGTCTGGAGGTGTAAAGAGGGAATCTGACCTTCTGCATCCTCCCGGAGAGGAAGGAGTGGATCCATTCCAGGGCTCTTCCTCAGATTCCTATGTTGTGAAGTCTGGTGTGCAGAGTGCTGTGGGAGACCATGTCAAAAGCGGCTGAGTGGCCTAGGAGTAATCCGATGTCGTCGGTGGCTGCCAGGAGTGCTGTCTCCGTGCTGTGATTGCTGGGAGCTGTCCAGGGAGTTGTTGGCCTCGATGAAATTCTGTAGTTGTGCGTTGATTGCTTTCTCTAGTACTTTGCCGGAGTAGGGTAGCAGCAAAATGGGCCGGAAATATTTTAGTTCTGATGGGTCGGCCAAAGGTTTCTTCAGGAGAGAGCATATTTCGGCGTGTTTCCTCAGGGAAGGTGCCCGTGCTGATGGAGCAATTGATTGTGTTGTGAAGCTCGGGCGATGGATGTGCTGGCTCTGATGTATATGTGGTGCGGGCAGGGATCCGAGGGGGCTCCGGAGTGGGTGCTGTTCATGATGTTGACTGTTTCCTCTGCTGTGAGTGTGGATCAGTTGTGGATGGTCTGGGCGAGTTCTGGGAGGGTGGGTCAGTCGCAGGTTCCAGTGCCAGGTGACAGGAAGCTATTGTAGATGTCCTGGATCTTGAGGTGGAAAAAGGAGGCAAGTTTGTTGCAGAGGTATTGTGACGGGGGATGCTGGTTGCTTTGGAGGGGGGATCTATGAACTCATTGATGACTGGGAAGAATTCTGTGCGGAGGAGTTGAAGCGCTCCCAGACTGCTTCCTTCCTTGCGTTCTTGATTTTTCGTTGGTGGGTGGTGGTTGTGGCTCTGATTGAGGCAAGGTCCTCACTGGATTGGCTGTTCCTCCATTTTTATATAATTGAATTTTGTAAATTTGCATCGCTTTTGCATCAAAAGATGACACAAATGCGGCTCTAAAAAAGTATAACTCAGGCCCTTAGAGTCAGGAGACTCTCAGTTCGTCCCAGACAAGAGGCAGAGGCAGCAGCCAGAGGAGCTATGGACGCTGACCGGGAGGTCAGGGCAGTTGCCCTCTCACAGCGAGGCAGCCGCCATTAAGAAGGGGAAGGGGTGGGGGGAGCAGTCAGCTGGGTAGCGGGAGGGCAGGAAAGGTGCTGCTATCAGAGAAAAGAAGGGAGAAAAGAAAAAGAACTAGGGAAAAACAAAGGATGATAGAAGAAAAAGGCAGAAAAAGCAAGAGTGAAAGAGCGACAGGGAGAAGAAAAGGAAATACTTACTTGTGATGGCCACTAGACCACAAGGGATGAGGCGTAGGGACGAGCCTGTGGGTGAAGGAGGGCCTCAAATTGAGAGTCAGGAGACTCTCAGTTTGTCCCAGGCAAGAGGCAGCACCAGCCAGAGGAGCTGGGGGGGCAGCAGATGCTGACCAGGAGGTCAGTGCAGTTGCTCTCTCAAAACGCTGCAGCCGCCATTAAGAAGGGGAGGGGGGCAGGGGAGCAGTCAGCTGGGAGGCGGGAGGGAGGGAAAGGTGCTTTGCGGGGGTGAGTGGGCAGAGGAAAGAAGGAGAGAAAGGAAAAAGAACTAGGGAAAAACAAGGGATGATAGAAGAGAAAGGCAGAAAATGATGCAAGAGTGAAAGAGCGACAGAGAGAAGAAGAGAAAAGGAAATACTTTCTTGTGACAGCCACTAGACCACCAGGGATGAGGCGCAGGGACGAGCCTGCAGGTGGAGGATGGCCTTGAACTGAGAGTCATGAGTGTAGGAAAGTACCATCTTGCCTGGCATGTTACCCCCATTTTTACATGTATGTCAGTTTGTTTTACCTGTCTCACTGGGATCCTGCTAGCTAGGACCCCAGTGCTCATAGTTTGTGGCCTGAATGTGTGTACCTTTGTAGTGACTAACTGTGTCACTGAGGCTCTGCTAACCAGAACCTCAGTGCTTATTCTCTCTCTGCCTTTAAAATTGTTACTATAGGCTAGTGACCATTTTCACCGATTCTAATTGGAACACTGGAACACCCTTATAATTCCCTAGTATATGGTACCTAGGTACCCATGGTATTGGGGTTCCAGGAGATCCCTATGGGCTACAGCTTTTCTTTTGCCACCCATAGGGAGCTCAGACAAATCTTACACAGGACTGCCACTGCAGCCTGAGTGAAATAACGCACATGTCATTGACCTGTTTCAGGTCCTGAGCTTGCCCCCCACGACCGCAGCACCAACCTGCTGCCTCCTGCCTCTGTCCCCCGACCACGCTGCTGTTTGCGTGTTCGAGGCCCTCCTCCACCCACAGGCATCCTCCTGCGCCTCATCCCTGGGGTCTAGTGGGCTCTGACTAGCTTCACTTGACCCGTGTGCCGCTTTCCGCCGTCCTGTAAGTTGTTTTTCTCATTTTTCTGCGCCTCGCCTCCGGCGCTTCTGCCCCCGTTGTGCCCCTCTGATTGCTGTTTCCCCGATCGTGTACTGTGCCATTACTGTATTTCATACTGTGTGTTTTCATATTGTGACTACCTTTAATTTTGCTCATTTTTTGTGCCTTTTGCCCCTTGTGCGCTCCCCCTGCTCTCCGATCCCTGCCGCTGCCTCCCTGCGGCCCCGCCCCCCTCGCGCCCCCATTCGCCGCTCCCTCCCGCCTCCCGCCTCCCAGCTGCTCCTCCCTCCCCCTCCCTTCTTAATGGCTGGCGCTGCGCGTCGCGAGTGAGCGACCTCTGACCTGTTTCAGGTCCTGAGCTCGCCCCCCACGACCGCAGCACCAACCTGCTGCCTCCTGCCTCTGTCCCCCGACCACGCTGCTGTTTGCGTGTCAGAGGCCCTCCTCCACCTGCAGGCATCCTCCTGCGCCTCAACCCTGGGGTCTAGTGGGCTCTGACTAGCTTCACTTGACCCGGGTGCCGCTTTCCGCCGTCCTGTAAGTTGTTTTTCTCATTTTTCTGCGCCTCGCCTCCGGCGCTTCTGCCCCCGTTGTGCCCTTCTAATTGCTGTTTCCCCGATCGTGTACTGTGCCATTACTGTATTTCATACTGTGTGTTTTCATATTGTGACTGCCTTTAATTTCGCTCGGTTTTGTGCCTTTTGCCCCTTGTGCGCTCCCCCTGCTCTCCGATCCCTGCCGCTGCCTCCCTGCGGCCCCGCCCCCCTCATGCCCCCATTCGCCACTCCCTCCCGCCTCCCAGCTGCTCCTCCCTCCCCCCTCCCTTCTTAATGGCTGGCGCTGCGCGTCGCGAGTGAGCGACCTCTGACCTGTTTCAGGTCCTGAGCTCGCCCCCCACGACTGCAGCACCAACCTGCTGCCTCCTGCCCCCGACCACGCTGCTGTTTGCGTGTTCGAGGCCCTCCTCCACCCTCAGGCATCCTCCTGCGCCTCATCCCTGGGGTCTAGCGGGCTCTGACTAGCTTCACTTGACCCGTGTGCCGCTTTCCGCCGTCCTGTAAGTTGTTTTTCTCATTTTTCTGCGCCTCGCCTCCGGCGCTTCTGCCCCCGTTGTGCCCCTCTGATTGCTGTTTCCCCGATCGTGTACTGTGCCATTACTGTATTTCATACTGTGTGTTTTCATATTGTGACTGCCTTTAATTTCGCTCGTTTTTTGGTGCCTTTTGCCTCTTGTGCGCTCCCCGTGGTCTCCGATCCCTGCCGCTGCCTCCCTGCGGCCCCGCCCCCCTCGCGCCTCCATTCGCCGCTCCCTCCCGCCTCCCGCCTCCCAGCTGCTCCTCCCTCCCCCCTCCCTTCTTAATGGCTGGCACTGCGCGTCGCGAGTGAGCGACCTCTGACCTGTTTCAGGTCCTGAGCTCGCCCCCCACGACCGCAGCACCAACCTGCTGCCTCCTGCCTCTGTCCCCCGACCACGCTGCTGTTTGCGTGTTCGAGGCCCTCCTCCACCCGCAGGCATCCTCCTGCGCCTCATCCCTGGGGTCTAGTGGGCTCTGACTAGCTTCACTTGACTCGTGTGCCGCTTTCCGCCGTCCTGTAAGTTGTTTTTCTAATTTTTCTGCGCCTCGCCTCCGGCGCTTCTGCCCCCGTTGTGCCCCTCTGATTGCTATTTCCCTGATCGTGTACTGTGCCATTACTGTATTTCATACTGTGTGTTTTCATATTGTGACTGCCTTTAATTTCGCTCGTTTTTTGTGCCTTTTGCCCCTTGTGCGCTCCCCCTGCTCTCCGATCCCTGCCGCTGCCTCCCTGCGGCCCCGCCCCCCTCGCGCCCCCATTCGCCGCTCCCTCCCACCTCCCGCCTCCCAGCTTCTCCTCCCTCCCCCCTCCCTTCTTAATGGCTGGCGCTGCGCGTCCGCGCCGCTGGCGCACCAGAGGCAAGCCCGCCTGCGCCCGTCCGCGCCTGGACCGCGCCCAGCGCCACCCCCCCCTGGTCCCCGCGCCCCCGCAGCCCCTGCGTCCGCTACTCAACCAATGAACTCTGCGCACTCAACCCCGGCCCCTCCGCAGAGTGCTTCCTTGCAACCCCGAAGCACACAAAAGGACCCTTCTCCTGCCGCACCTGCAACTTCTCCTGCGACAGAACGGCGAAGCCAACAACAAGAACTTCCAACACCAACCACCTGAACTGCATCCTCATCAACACACGCTCCGCACGAAAACAGGCCATCGAACTCTGGGACTTACTCGACACCACCGCCCCTGACGTGGCCTTCCTGACCGAAACCTGGTGGAATGACTCCTCGGCCCCGGACATCGCAATCGCCATACCGGAGGGATACAAAATCACCAGAAGAGATCGAACCAACGGAATCGGTGGCGGAATAGCCATCGCCCACAAATCTACCCTCAAAATCCACACCCACACGGACGACACCCTCAAGACAGCCGAACACCTCCACTTCCAGATCCACACGGACCCCAACACGACCCTCAGAGGAACCCTCATATACCGCCCTCCAGGACCAAGAGCCCCCTTCAGCGACACCATCGCCGACCTCGCGAGCACCCACGCCCTCGCTTCCCCAGACTACATCCTCCTGGTAGATCTAAACTACCATCTGGAAAATAACAACGACGTCAACACCGCATCACTGACCTCCAACCTCCTCAACCTCGGACTCCGTCAACTGGTCAACACTCCCACCCACATCGCCGGACACACTCTTGACCCCCTCTTCACCTCAAGCAACCACATCTCTTTCAGCCACACCTCCGAACTCCACTGGACCGACCATCACTGCGTCCACTTTTCCTATACAAAAATCACCGAACACCACCGCATCCCCCTACCTCCTCACCGCCGCTGGGGAAAAATCACCCAAGACCAACTAACCAGCACCCTCGTCAAAAACCCACCACCCGACTCAACCGACCCGAGCACTGCCGCCATCAACCTCCATCAATGGATCCTCGACTGCGCCAACACCTTAGCCCCACTCAAGAAACCCACCGCCAACCAAGGAAAGAAAAAACCAGCCTGGTTCACAGACGAACTGACCGCCTCCAAAAGCCGCTGCCAGAAGCTCAAGAAGAAGTGGATCTTAGAACGCACACCCGACAACCTCGCCTCCCTCAAAGACGCCAACCGTGAACACCACCAACGGATCCGAGTCGCCAAGCGCGCCCACTTCACTGAACGCATCAACAACAACGCCCACGACTGCAAAGAACTCTTCGGCATCGTAAAGGAACTCTCAAACCCCAACGCCAACTCCAACGACATCACGCCCTCCCAGAAACTCTGCGACGACCTCTCCACCTTCTTCCACCAGAAAATCACAACCATCCACGACAGCTTCAACACCACTCCGCCACCAGACCCCACCACTGACATCTCCACAGATGCCTGCCGCCTCACCGCCTGGACCCACGTGGACGACACCGAAACAATGACAACCATGAACACCATCCACTCAGGCTCCCCCACGGACCCATGCCCAAATCACGTGTTCAACAAAGCCAACGCCATCATCGCCCCCAAACTCCGCAAGATCATCAACCTCTCCTTCGACTCCTCCACCTTCCCAGACAGCTGGAAACACGCAGAAATCCAACCCCTTCTCAAGAAACCCAAGGCTGACCCCAACAACCTCAAAAACTTCCGACCGATCTCTCTCCTCCCTTTTCCAGCAAAAGTCATCGAGAAGATCGTCAACACCCAGCTCGCCCTCTTCCTCGAAGACAACTCCATCCTAGACCCCTCTCAATCCGGTTTCAGACGAAACCACAGCACCGAGACTGCACTCCTCGCCGCCACAGATGACATCAGAACTCAAATGGACAACGGCGAAACCTCGGCCCTCATCCTCCTCGACCTATCTGCCGCTTTTGACACAGTCTGCCACTGCACCCTACTGACCCGCCTCCATGAAGCCGGCATCCAAGATAAAGCCCTCAACTGGATCTCATCCTTCCTCTCTGACAGAACCCAGAGAGTACGACTCTCCCCTTTCCGCTCCAAAGCCACCAACCTCATCTGCGGCATCCCCCAAGGCTCCTCCCTCAGCCCTACGTTGTTCAACGTCTACATGGCCCCCCTCGCTAAACTGGCCCGCCAACATCACCTCAGCATCATCTCCTACGCCGACGACACCCAGCTCGTCCTCTCCCTGACCAAAGACCCACTCACCGCCAAAACCAACCTCCACGAGGGACTAAAAGCCATCGCCGAGTGGATGAACGACAGCCGCCTGAAGCTCAACTCCGACAAGACGGAAGTCCTCATCCTCGGGCGCACCCCTTCGGCCTGGAACGACTCCTGGTGGCCCACCGACTTCGGTCCCCCACCCACCCTAGCCAGCCATGCAAGAAACCTCGGCTTCATCCTGGACTCCGCCCTCACCATGTCCAAACAGGTCAGTGCCGTCTCCTCTTCCTGCTTCAACACCCTTCGAATGCTCCGCAGAATTTTCAAGTGGATCCAAACAGGAACCAGAAAGACGGTGACCCAAGCCCTCGTCAGTAGCAGACTTGACTACGGCAACGCACTCTACACAGGCATCCCAACAAAAGACATCAAACGACTCCAGCGTATCCAAAATGCATCCGCCCGCCTGATCCTCGACATACCCCGCCGATGTCACATCTCCCCTCACCTGTAGGACCTCCACTGGCTCCCCGTGGACAAGAGAATCACCTTTAAACTCCTCACCCACGCTCACAAGGCTCTACACAACACCGGACCTACCTACCTCAACTCCAGACTCAACTTTTACGCCCCCACTCGTCAACTCCGTTCTGCCAATCTCGCCCTCGCCATCGTCCCCAGGATCCAGCGCAAGACCTCCGGCAGCAGATCCTTCTCCTTCCTCGCCGCCATGACCTGGAACTCTCTCCCCACCTCACTACGCCAGACCCAGGACCTCCTCACCTTCAGGAGACTCCTCAAGACCTGGCTTTTCGACCGCTAACAGCTCACCCACCCCCCCCCCCAGCGCCTCGAAACCCTGACGGGTACATAGTGCGCTTTATAAATGTAATGATTGATTGATTGATTGATTGATTGACAGCCATTTTACACTGCACTTAAGTAACTTATAAGTCACCTATATGTCTAACCCTTGCTTAGTAAAGGTTAGGTGCAAAGCTACTAAGTGTAACTGCACCCTGGCACTAGCTAAGGTGCCCCCACATAGTTCAGGACAATTCCCTGGACTTTGTGAGTGCAGGGACACCATTACACTTGTGCACTACATATAGGTCAATACCTATTTGTAGCTTCACAATGGTAACTCCGAATATGGCCATGTAACATTTCTAAGATCAAGGAATTGTCCCCCCATGCCAAATCTGGTATTAGGGTGCCAATCCCATGCATCCCCGGGGCTCCACTATGGACCCCGGGTACTGCCAAACCAGCTCTCTGGGGTTTCCTCTGCAGCTACCGCTGCTGCCACCCCACAGACAGGGTTCTGCCCTCCTGGGGTCTGGGCAGCCCAGTCCCAGGAAGGCAGAACAAAGGATTTCCTCTGAGAGAGGGTGTTACACCCTCTCCCTTTGGAAATATGTGTTAAGGGCTGGGGAGGAGTAGCCTCTCCCAGCCTCTGGGAATTCTTTGAAGGGCACAGATGTTGACCTCCTTGCATAAGCCAGTCTACACCGGTTCAGGGAACCCCCAGTCACTGCTCTGGCCCAGAGCTCCTCCAGTGTGTCCCAGACCTCTGCCATCTTGAATCCAGAGGTGTGGGGGCACAATGGAGGCCTCTGAGTGGCCAGTGCCAGCAGGTGACGTCAGAGACCCCTCCTGATAGGTGCTTACCTCACTAGGTGGCCAATCCTCCTCTGAGGCCTATTTAGGGTCTCTCCTGTGGGCTTTTCCTCAGATAACGACTTGCGAGAATTGACCAGAGTTCCTCTCTCTTTGACTTCTGCCAAGGATCGACCGCTGACTGCTCCAAGACGCCTGCAAAACTGCAACAAAGTAGCTGTCAGGAGTAAGGCTGTGCACGGTCCAGGTCCCGCTGTAACTCTGCTGCGCAGATTTATGGCGCTTTTTGCGCACCACTTGTTATCCCCGCTTGTTCCAAAAGTGCCCATCAGCATCGTCCGCCCTGTGGTAAAGCTCATGTAGCTGCAGATTCAGGACATTGGTGGACAAGATGCACTTATCAGTGCTATCCTATGAAGGGACTGCAATTCCCATGTTTTTAGAGGCAGCAGCCATTTTGGGGTATGGCAGGCCTATAAAGCCCAGCCACACCCAAGCACGTTGCTCACTATTTTGAAGAGTTCGATGCAGTCAGACCTCGTGGGGGTTTCCTCTGAAGAAGAATTCCTGCATGGCAGATTTGCAGTAACTCAGAGTATCCTTGTTTCCATGGTGAATTCAGATAAGAGTAGGTCATACTTGTAGCGGTGAGGTCTTGATGAGCCCAATCTAGAAGGGAGTTGTTACTTCCAAAGGTAAAGCGCCGCTTAGCTTAACGAGCAAAGCGTTTCAGGCCACAATGGTAAAGCGCCCCGGGCACGACATTCAAAGCACTTCAGTTCACAGGAGTAAAGCACACTTGGCACGGTATTCAAAGCGCTTCAGTTCACAGGAGTAAAGCGCACTTGGCACGGCATTCAAAGCGCTTCAGTTCACATAAGTAAAGCGCCCTTGGCACGGCATTTAAAGAGCTTCAGTTCACAGGAGTAAAGCGCACTTGGCACGGTATTCAAAGCGCTTCAGTTCACAGGAGTAAAGCGCACTTGGCACAGCAGTCAAAGCGCTTCAGTTCAAAGGAGTAAAGCGCACCTGGCACGGCATTCAAAGCACTTCAGTACCTATGAGTAAAGCACCCTTGGCACGACATTCAAAACGCTTCAGTTCACAGGAGTAAAGCGCCCTTGGCATGGAAATCAAAGCACTTCAGTTCACATGAGTAAAGCACCCTTGGCACAGCATTCAAAGAGCTTCAGTTCACAGGAAGTAAAGCGCCCTTGGCACGGAAATCAAAGCACTTCAGTTTACATGAGTAAAGCGCCCTTGGCACAGCAATCAAATCGCTTCAGTTCACATGAGTAAAGCGCCCTTGGTCCAATAATCAAAGCGCTTCAGTTTACATGAGTTAAACTTTCAGGTCTAGGTGGCAGATGTGAAAACGTTTCAAAGATAAGCAAATCATAGTTTCATTGTTTTTGGAAGCATAATATGTGAGATACATATTTAAGTCTTTGAGGATATGTGAGATATATATTTAAGTCTTTGAGGATATGTGAGTTACATATTTAAGTCTAACATTTTATGTTTATGAATGCACAGTAGTTGCCTGATTGATATTCAGAGTATGTCCATAGTCCAAGGCTCTTGCCTTCTCAAGGTTCAGAAGTCTCAGTTCGTTCTTGTTCCATGATTCAAAGAAGGGGCTACGCCCAATTCATAAAGGGTCTCAATCTGATATTACGGAGATGCCTTTATTCAAGAATCTATTGGTGAGTTATACTGTTATGAATGAGTATATGCATATTTGTTCTAACTTTTTCTTTTCAGATCTCTCTCCCTGCAGTTCCCTACCCTAATTCCCTTCACCCACCTGGCCTTCTGAGTTGGTGACCCGGGAAGGTGGACTTTTTGTTTGGCAACGTGCAGATCCCGAGGAAAGGGCACTGTGACAGTAGCAAATAGACTACCAGTGACATTGTAGTTCCTAATCCTGCTGGCTTTCTCGACTGTTTCCTGGTGGTGCATGCTCTGAGGGCTGTCTGCCTTCACCCTGCACTGGAAGCCACAAAGAAATCTCCAGTGGGTTGACAGAATCTTCCCCCTACTCCAGAAGGCACAAAATTTCAGCATCACGGGTACTCTGGGACCCCTCTCATCCTGACGCGCATGGCCCCTGGAACACAGGTGGTAGACCCATGTGACCCAAACTGTCCAGTGGTCCAACTGTCCAAATTTGGAGAAGGTAAGTCCTTGCCTCCCCTCTCCAGACAGTAATCCTGTGTACCGCATGAATTGCAGCTGCTAGGGCTTCTGTGCACTTGTGAAAGGAATCCTTTGTGCACAGCCTAGACCAGGTCCCCAGCACTCCGTCCTGCATTACTCAACCCGCTGAGTTGACCACTGACTTCGTGGGACCCTCTTTTGTAGTGTTGAGAAGACCGTCATGCTCAGTCTTCTTGAACCCATGTTCAAGGACTTCTGTGGGTGCTGCCTTCTTGTGCATGGGCTCCCTGTATTGCTGAGGGTCCCCTCTGTCTCCTCTCCCAAGTGGCGACATCCTGGTCCTTCCTGGGCCCGGGAAGCACCCTTTTTCTTCAACTGCAACCTTTACAGCTAGCAAGGCTCGTTTGTGGTCTTTCTCCAAGAAAACAATGCTACATTCTCCAGCATTCCATGGGACATCTTCATGGAGAAAAAAGCCTGAACCTGCAGCCTGCCAAGAAGAACTGCCTGGCTGCCCAAAGGAGTCACCTGACTGCTCTTCTGAGAAGGACTGCTGCCTTGCTGTTCCCCTGCTGCCTTGCTGCTGTCTGGCTGTGCTGAGAAGTGCTCTCCAAGGGCTTGGATAGAGCTTGCCTCCTGTTCCCTGAAGTCTCAGGACCAAAAAGACTTTGGGGCATATTTATACTCTGTTTGCGCCGAATGGGCGTCAAAAATTTTGACGACATTCGGCGCAAACCTTGCCCCATATTTAAACTCTGACACCCGACCCCGCAGACGTCAAAATTCCACCGTGTCCGTCATTTTTTTGGAGGCGGGAAACTGCCTTGCGTTAATGATATTGACACACGTCCCCTCGCCACTTCAGGTTCCGACCACAGGCTTACCAGGGTCTGCATTCATGTTCTCTCACTCAACCATATTCTCATTAGTTCCACTCTAAGAAGTCACCACTGACGTCCCTGAGCCCATTCAACCGATCACGCGGCTCCCCCATTACTTACCTTTGTCACGCACCTTCCTGGCCGGCTGGCCCAGCCTTGATAAAGTCACTGGTGTGACGAAACACGTGTTAGCTGTATCACGCTGATGACACAATGATTTCCAGTATCTACAAATAAAAGACACCCTCTACAAACAGGACTTGAGACTCCTTTCAACTTTGCTTCATAGCAACATAAGATAAGGGACACTCATCCCTGCCACACTATTGGACTATACTATCGGTGTGCTGTGGCCATTCTTGTCCAATGATATGCAAGGTAGGCGTTCCCGTCCAAAAAATGACTTTAAGGCCCCAGCGTCATTTTGATGCACAGGAGGGGGTGGGCCTTAAAAAACGGCGCACAGCCTGATGTGTGCCATTTGAAGGAGTCCCGAGGTGCCCTTCCCTGCCCCCAGGGACACCCCCTGCCACCCTCGCCCACCCCTGGAGGACACCTATGGATGTGGGGACCCATCCCAGGTAAGTACAGGTAAGTACAGGTAAGTTGAGGTAAGTATTTTTTTTAAACATTTTAAGGTGACAAAGGGGGGCCTAATTTGGGCCCCCCTACATGCACTGTGTCCAATGACCATGTCCAGGGGACGGAAGTCCCTGGGCATGGTCATTGGGCAAGGGGGCATGACTCCTGTATTTGCCAAGACAGGAGTCATTTCAATGAGGGTTGTGCGTCATAAAATGGTGCAAGTCTGGTTTGAGGCCTGATTTTTGCCTCAGACCTGACTTGCACCATTTTGTGACGCACAACCCCCATTTACCCTACGCCTGCGCTGCCTGGTGTGCGTCATTTTTTTTTTACTCAGACCAGTCCGCAGCGCCGGCTAACGTCATTCCTTAAATAAGGCGCCTGCATGGCGCATAGGAATGGCGTTAGCCAGTGGTAAAAATGTTGACGCACAACTGGGTCAGCGCAGTTGTGCGTCAAAAAGTATGAATATGGCCCTTCATTCCTGCAAGAGAACTCTCTGTGCGGCAAAAATCGATGCACAGCCTGCCAGAAAAGAGGCAGCGCCTGCTGTGCGGTAGAAATTTCCACGCAACGCCCACCGGATCGACGCAGCCCCTGTGACTTCGTCCTGCAAGCGCTGGATTTCAATGCATCGTCCCCAGGACATCCGAAAACCCCGCAACCCAAAGAGGATCCCAGTCTACATGACGGAAATCGAAGCAAAGCCTGCCCTACATGAAAACTCGACAACACATCGCCTGTGTGCGCTGGAAAAATCGACACACACCTCCCCGTTTTCCACGCATCTCCTCCTCTGCGGTCAATTGTAGAGAATTTTAACGCAAACCAGGTACTTTGTGCTTGCAAAAGACACTTATTGCTTTTAAAGAGACTAAAGACACTTTGGCCCTCATTATGACTCTGGCGGACGGCAGTATTTTGGAGAAGAGTACTGCCAACAGACTAGCGGTACTCTTCCCCAAAATGTGACATTGGCGGTTTGCTCAAGCCAAACCCGCAATGTACCACTCCGTCCGGCAGGGTGGTAACAGCCGCTGGGCTGTAGACAGGTGGCCGCCACTGTCCCACCCGCAGGATTATGACCCCGCCTACCGCCATGGTTTTCATGGCTTTCTTACCGCCACAAAAACTATGGCAGTAGGCACTATCAGTGACGGGGAATTCCTTCCCTGTCACTGGTAGGGGTCTCCCCAGCCCCCCTCCCCCTCCCCCTCCCCCACCCTCCCACTTCAGATCCCCCATGACATACACGCACATTCACGCACCATCATACACATGCATAAACACACTCATACCCACATTCACTCACGCATGCATACATCCATTCACACACTTACATACACATACCCACGCATTACACAACACAACATGCATGCACACTCACAACCATGCATGTACACACGCATTCCACACACCATACTCCCACATGCATGCACACCCCAACATACACCCACACCCCACACACACGCAACACCCCCCACCCCTGTCAGAGCACCCGACTTACCTTTTGTGAGGGGAGTCCTCCGGCAGGAGATGGGATGGTGTGCTGCTGCCAGCAGCAGCGTCCGCCAGCAGAAAACCGCCAGGCCGTATCATGTGTCATGATACGGTCTGTGGCTGTCTACTGGCGTGGCACTGCTGCTGGCAGCAGTGGCAACTTACCGCCGTCCGCCGCCATGACCACAGCCGGGATTCCACCATCATTTCCGGCTACGGTCATTATGTGGCGGACGGAAGCTAGCTGAAGCGACGGTGTTTTGGTGGCTGTCGCCGCGGAGGTAGGCGATCAATTCCGCCAATGTTATAATGAGGGCCTTTATATAATTTTTACAATGCTATTTCACCATATACTTATTTCATCATGATCATTTTGACCTGCATTTATCCAGATAAATATTATATATTTTTCTGTGTGGTGTATTTTTATGGTGCTATACTGTGTTATTGCATGATTCATTGCACAAATACTTTACACAAATACTTTACACATTGCCTTTTAAGTTAAGCCTGACTGCTCAGTGCCAAGCTACCAGAGGGTGGCCACAGGATAATTTGGATTATGTGTGACTTACACTGACTAGAGTGAGGGTCCTTGCTTGGACAGGGGGTAACCTGACTGTCAACCAAAGACCCCAGTTCTAACAGTCACTACCTATGTCCAGCTACATAATGGTAACTCCAAACATAGGCATGTTTGGTTTTCTACCCCGGACAGAAGAATACAAATAAAGTAAGCAATGGCTTTTTCCTCTCTTTTTGCAATTTAGTGGCCACTTGGGCATTAATTACAGTACCCAGAGCTACCACGGTTACCTTTCCTAGAGTTATATGTTCTACATAATGCTGTACACAGTGTTACAATAAGATGGCTAGCACCATGTTTACGGTTTTATATGTATCTTTCTCTATATGGACGATGAAATGGACCATTGTAATTAATTTCTACAGGCATATATTTTTATTACACCTGAGGTCAGAACTTTATATGTGCAGGAGAAGTGTGATTATTAACATTGAACCAAAGTATATGCCACGGTTGGGGGGGGCGTGAGTTCAAATGCCACCATGTGTACAACAAGATACGATGTAGTTCCCCATATGTTTTCGTTAATAGTATACTCTTTTGAGTTTATTTTCGGACCGTTAACTAGCAGCACAATATGGGCAAGGTTTCCTGACCTCGCTTTTACAACTTGCACGTACCGATTTGTTTGTCTCCTTACTTGTAACACCAATACAATCTTTTTAGCTTTGGTTTACAACACCTTATTTGTTGCAAAATACTTTTTGCCTCCTTCCTGGTGTACTTTATCAACACCATTTACACATATCCCTAATGAGTCCTGGCCACTGGACGGTCCTTAGCACCGCTTCAGGTTATCTATACGAGTTCAACTATTATCAATCCCTACCATCCTTTGGATTCCTTACTCGTTACCACGTTGCCTACAAGTGGTTTTAACATTCCTAGCTGACCTTTTTATTATCTTTAATTTGTATCTTTCTTTCTCTTTACAGAGCACTGGGCTTACCATGGCCCATGCAAATTGAACCCAATTAATATATCTACATACGTACCCTTGAGAGGACATGTCTCTCACACTCTAATGCGCACTAAACAACTGGACGGGCTGGATTCCCCTTTTTTTGGAACATTACACTGCTTGACTAGACTTGCTTTACAGAGAAGCGCCAGTTTTGGGAATCTTACTAATTCCGCTGTATATTCTTATGGAACGTTCATTAGTCAGTATAGTATAATACAGATCTTCGTCGATATCATTTTAATATTTTTTTCTCTCCTTCAACTATCGGGATCTAAAATTCTTTATTACTTAAGACTTATATCTCTCATTGATGCACAACAAAAGGATGGTTATGTTATAACTCATATTCATATATCTTAATGTTTGCATGTACTGCATCTCTCACAAAAGGACTTTGATACATTCCATTTTTATCACTCTCTTCTTTTCTCTTTTTTCTGTTATATAATGATAGTTTTTAGTTATCTTCTCCCCCACGCTGGGTGGTGGTTTAATAAATATCATCAACAACTAACTTTACATTTAGCCAGTTTCTCATCTTCTATACATTTATTGCTTATACTTCTCATGATTTGTATATCTTACAGCCTTGACAAGTCACATTTGTGATGAAACGTGTTGGCTGTCCATGTCAACACCTGGAATGAAGAAATGTATGTAACACATGAGCTGAAATCTTAATTCTTCTGAATAAAAGAAGACTCAAATACACAAACTGAATAACATATTTTTCTGAACAAATGAAGACTTGGTAACATCATTCGGATCGATGGGTGAGACATATCATTTTGACTTTTTTATTCATGTTCTCAAACTATAGTGTGCTATGGTTGTATTGTTTTTGAATTCATTATGTATTTTCTAATGCATATTTCTACTTGTTGGTAGCAGGGTAGACAACCATTTAGCACCGTGGATGGACCTCAGAGGTAGGAGGTTACCACCTTTGTACTTTTGAAAACTTATGGGAAGTGCAATTTGTGTTTATACCATTGCTACCATTTTTGTGTGTATGCTTGCATTATATGTTTTATGGTAATTTGCACTCCTCTCCTTTGACTCACTTTGAATAAGTACACAAATAAACATAAATACGGTCCAGCAACATCCTGATAGACAGTACTAGACCGTAGACTTTTTCTTTACAAACATTACCTCTTTTGATGATAATAGAGATGCACTGGCTGCTAATTTATTTTTTCCCACAAAAACACAAACTAAGGTCAGTAGTGGTACACATTCACAAGAGGGCCTTAAACAAAAATGTATCAAACTAGAACTTTTGCAGAAACAAGAACTGTCTAAATGGTGGGATACTACCACCTTAAAGCGATATCTAGAACTAATACAGGTCTCCAGAGGGATACTCACTATAATTTTTCCATCCTTTGATGACTTACACCCAGATCTCTTAAAGGATTGGGAACACTTAATTGCCTTATTCTCAGTTGGGATGATTAATATTCTTATTACACATGCAGAAAGAAGGAGAGAAAAGCTTCTATTGGATACAGCAGCTGTGGAACAAGAGATTACAGACTTTAAACTGCTAGAAGCAGTAGAGAAAAACTACACTATTCTAAAAGAGGTACTTAATGCACATCAATTTACTAATAAAGATTATTTTTTTTTAAATGAAGAAATTAAGGAGAGATGATAATGATTACCGAAATGGTAGAATTTTTACTTTTTCTTGCAAATTTGATGACATTAAAACCAATACTCAGTCCAAGACTGGCCACAATACCATATCCGCTTCCAGGAGTGTGACGGATGTTTCCAGCATTTCCAGTGGAGGTACTGACACACAAGAGAAAGGCACTCTTAGTATACTTAATACATGTGGGGAGAACATCTCTTCTTCTTCTTCTTTTTTATTGGAATTAGAGAGATACAAAAAAGGCACACGACAGAGGTACAATCCAAACATAAAACAAGGAGGGGGTGGTAAGCATAAAGGACACGGAGAAAAGGGAGGGCGTGACCACAAGATCAGCATCACGCAGTTCAAGGACCTAAATATACGGTCGCAAAATGTTGCTACAGATACTGTTGAAGGCACTACTAATCATACTGATACTGTGCAAGTCATCAACCTT
This sequence comes from Pleurodeles waltl, assembly GCF_031143425.1. Classification (NCBI taxonomy): domain Eukaryota; kingdom Metazoa; phylum Chordata; class Amphibia; order Caudata; family Salamandridae; genus Pleurodeles; species Pleurodeles waltl. Next base: position 1,000,713,745 of record NC_090443.1, read on the forward strand.
TCTGACTTTGAAATGTCAAGTGATGAAATAAATGTTCTAAGCAGGGGTTTAGGCTTTTGTCTTACTTCAAGGCCGTATTGGACCAATATACATATACATTTTTTCAAATTCATCAGACGTTTAAAATTATATAAATACTTTATGGATAAACCCAACTTCTAAAAGGGGCCTGAATGTCAGTTTGAAAGTGTAATAAAACTATCAAGGACTTACAGGACATACAAGTGGTTTTGTCTTTAGAAAACACAGACACACCCAGCATACTGAACATTATGGACATTTGGATATCCAACCTTCTCTAGACACAGATAGTAATTTGAAACCAAAATCTCGGTTCACCCCTTCCTTCCCTCCAGAAAATCACATAGATACTTTTTATGAGGCAGTACGTATGGACCTACATCGTCTTGAAGACAAAGGGGGCAACGTTGTTGTGATAAATAAAAAAGACTATATGACTGAAATTGATAGACAACTAAAAGATAACAAAGCCTATATACACCATAAGGGCAATCCATTAATGGAGACTACACATACAATAGAGAAACAACTTACCCACTGGAGGGATCTTTGTTTGATTACTGACCTTGAGTACAAATACATGTTCAATACTGCACCGCGAGTTCCATGTATTTACGTATTACCTAAGGTCCACAAAATGGGCAAATTTCCTCAGGTCGACCCATCATCTCAGGGATTGTTCCCCTGCGGAACATATTCCTGAATATATTGACACATTTCTATAACCATTGGTATGCAATTTACCCTCGTATCTTCAGAACACTAGAGAATTACTTTGTCAATTGGAGGATGTAGAATGGACAGAGGGATGCAAATTTGTAAGTTTTGGTGTTAACTCACTATATACATTCATCCCTCTGGAAAAGGGTTTGAAGGCTATAACTGACATACTATACAAGAGGGATGCAACCCTTTATGAACACACACAGATGCTGCTTGATCTTATACACCAGTTTCTGGAAAACAACGTATTTTTGCACAATGGCGAATGGTACAGACAAGTTCATGGTGTAGCAATAGGGGCTAAAGTTTCACCATCGTATGCAAACCTGTATATGGGACATTTCAAAAGTCACCCTCTTTGGACCAACTCTCCTCCAACTGTTCTACAGCACATCTTATTTTGGGGCAGGTATATAGATGATATACTGGTAATTTGGACTGGTACTGATTCAGATTTGGAAGTTCTGACCAAACATCTCAATCAAAACCCCTACAATCTCTTCTTTACACATCAAGTAGGCACATTCAGTATTGATTTTCTTGAAGTAAAGCTATGTGTGGTGGGAAATAAGATACTATCTAAAATGCATAGAAAACCAACGGCTTGTAATTCCATTTTACATGCTTCCAGTGCACACCCTAGCTCACAAATCAATACAATCCGATATGGGGAAATGTCCAGAACTAGATGTAACTGCAGTGATGATAGGGTTTTCAACCAGGAGTTGGAACTCCTGGAAACACGCTTCAGAAGAAGGGGATACCCCAACCATGTACTTTCCAAAGCTAGGAAACGTGTCATGGCTGTGGAACGTAGAGCCCTAATAATTTGAAAGAAGAAACATACGAATTCTGAAGGAACCAAGTTGACCATGATAACCAGATATAGTACAACGAGCACTGGGATATATCGCATTCTCAAAAGACATTGGCATTTGTTACAATTGGATACCACCTTGAATAATATCATCAACAGGAAATCCTTGTTACTACATAGCAGAGGCATCACTTTAATGTAACATGTATGTAACACATGAACTGAAACCTTAATTCTTCTGAATAAAAGAAGACTCAAATACACAAACTGAATAACATATTTTTCTGAACAAAAGAAGACTTGGTAACATCATTGGAATCGGTCGGAGAGACATATATTTTGGTCTTTTTTCTTCATGTTCTCAACCTATAGTGTGCTAAGGTTGTATTGTTTTCTGTATCAAACATGTTGTAATCATACTGTAATGCTTTTGCACGCATTGGTTGTATGATTCCATGTACTCTCGGGGCTCCTTAGAGGATCCCCAGTACTACCATTGCAGCCTTCTGAGGTTTTCCAGGCAGCCCCAGCTGCCTCCATCTCTCAGACATGGTTCTGCCCTCCTGTTGCTTCAGCAGCTCAAGCCCAGTTACACCCTCTCTCTTTGGAAATAGGAGTTATAGGCTTTGGAGGGGTAGCCTCCCCAAACCTTTGGAAATGCTTTGAAGGGCAGAGATGGTGTCCTCCTTGCATAATCCAATCTACACCAGTTCAGGGACCCCCCAGTCCCTGCTCTTGCGTGAAACTGGACAAAGGAAAGGGGAGTGACCTCTCCCCTGTTCATCACCACCCAAGGGGTGGTGCTCAGAGCTCCTCAAGAGGGTCTGTGGGTTTTGGCATCTTGGATTTCAAGTTGGCAAGGCACTCTGGGAGCATCTGAGTGGCCAGTGCCATCAGGTGATACCAGAGCCCCTCCTGATAGGTGCTTACCTGTTTAACTGACCAAACCCCCTTTCAAGGCTATTTAGGGTCTCTCTCCTGTGTGTTTACTCAGATTCAGATTGCAAGACTCTAGCAGGAATCCTCTGCATCCTTTACTTCACCTTCTACTGACGAAACCGCATCTGGACCCTCCAGGAACTCTACAACTGCAACAAAGAAGTAAAGATGACTTCTGCAACATTGTATCTTTAGCTCATGCCAGCAACTGCAACTGTTTCCCAGTCGTGCATCCTCAGAGGACAGCCAGTCTTCAGCCTGCACCAGAAGAATGAAGGAATCTCCCTTGAAGTGAAGGAGTCACTTCCCTGCTTCAGCAGGCACCCCTCTGCAGTGACGACCTGTGGTTTGGGTCCCCTCTCCTGAAGAAGTGCTTGCATCCAGCAACACAGTTGGTAGACTGAAGTGGTTCCAAAGGTTGTGAAGTCCAGGTGTCCAACTTTGGTGGAGGTAAGAACTTGCCACCCCACACAAGACAGTACCCCCATGCACTGCATGTTTTGCAGTTGCTAAGGCTTGTTGGTATCCTTCCACAAAGTTCTTCATGCACTATGCAGCTACGGCCCCCAGCACTCCATCCTGTGATGCACAGCTTCCTGAGTAGTTCTCCGGTGGCGTGGGATTCTTTGTTGTCGTGCTGCGTGGGCCTCCTTTTGCACCTCCTTTGTGCCCATGCTGTGGGACTATTGAGCATGCTGCCTGGTTTTCTGTGGGCTCTCTGAGATTCTGAAAGCCCTCTTTGACTCCCCTTCCTGGGTAGAGTCCACGAGGTCACTCCTGGCCCCAGGCAGCGCCATTTTCTGCTAACCGTGATCTTTGCGTGTGCCAAGGCATGTTGGCGGAATCCAGCAACGCAAACCAGACTGCAATCATCCATCCGATGTGTGACTTCACCTGCACCAACCAGGAAGCTGCATCCATCTTCTTGGGTGCAGTACTGACTGTTGGTCTTCACCAGTGGTTCTTCTTTTTCACCTTCATCCGGGTTAGCAGGGGCTCCTGTTCTCCCTGGACTCTCCTCTACACACTACACTTGTCTAGGTGGGAAACCGACATTCGCAATCCACTTTCTTAGTATATGGTTTGTGTTCCCTCAGGCCCATTTCTAACTATTGTGATTTTCACTAATTGCACTGTTTTCTAACTGTTTTTAGGTCGTTCGTTAGCGTTCGGCCTGCTGTATACTTTTAAGTATACTATAGAGTGAGTTCCAGCGTTTACATTGGTTAGTTGCAGTGTCCTTCAAAAATCCTGGCTTGCTAGTGGTCAGTTCTGCCTCTTTGTCCTGCCTTTTTTCATTTTGGGAGCAGCACAAAGTACTGTGTAATTACGCTATGTCCTGTTTATCTCTTCTGTAAGGGACTTTTTTTGGCATTTGCCTATTTCACCTCAACAGTGTGGGTGCTTGTTCAGTTACTCCTCCCCACCAGCTCCCTCTGTAAATATAAAAAAACAGCAGAGGGGGGCTTTTCCAGGGCCAGCTTACCCTCGCTCTCTTCCTTTTGTTATTTTTAGTCTGTGTGGCAATAAAAGTCCAGTCAGTAATTTACAACGCTATGAGCTCTAACTCAAGCAAACACAAGACTATTGCATTCCAAATGCTTGTTTTCTGAAGTTTCCACCCATTGTGAGAAGCAGTTCAATGCTGTTTGGGACCGGTGGTTGGTGTTGGGAAAGGGAGGTGGGGGCTGTTGCGCCTCTGCCATCATGTGCTGCTGTGCTCGCCAGGAGTGTTCTATAAGACGTTGAAATACATACGTCTTATGTTGTAGTTATTGACTCCATACTAATGAAAGGTACAATGCCCACTCGATGGGTGTTTGCGAGGAAAGATGACTCCCATTTCTATTTGATGTTAGGAACGGAACTTGATTTTTTTTTCTTGCGTGGTTTCAAAGTAATTTAGCTTATTTACCCAAAGTGGACATATGTCGTTTGTACTTGACGGGGTGGCGTTCAGACGGGCTTTGGTTTGATATCTTGCCCTAGCTAGACCCTCTTGAACACTACAGCCCTCGTCTAATTACAATCCACTCTTGAAGCTGGCACTGCAGGGTCGGGCACCGCACCGCAGGGTTTTATTTCACAGTCACACTGTCTTCTCCCTGCTCTCACCACTCGTTCTCCGCCCCTTTCTTCCTGTGGATTGGCGGAGCACATTTGTTATGTGCGTTGCCAAAGTGACGTTGACATTTTGTCATTGGCTTACGCTGTTGCCAAGCCTGTGGTGAACAGGTTTTCTTAATCGACTCTTCAGAGGAATGAGAGCATAGCTGCTACTAAATCGCCATTGCCCACGTTCTGTCTGTTTAAGCAGCTCCTGAAATGTTTCGATTCTCAGTGACATATGTAGTCACATTAGCCACATTTTCCATTAAACTCTAAACAGATGCAATCACAAGAAGTGGAATGTCTTAACTTTTACCATTCTTACGCTTATTGTTCAGTAATGTTCATTAAGATACTCTTCCATTAATAATCCATAACCTAATGTGGTTTTGCCTAATTTCAAGTCATGCGTTTTCAAGTTTATTCACACCTCTCAACTATAAAACGCTGATTCTTTTAACAGCATCAGCTAGTTATTGATGTTATATATGCCTGGTCCTACTTATGTGAGTGGGGGCCTTGCGATTTCCAGAGAGAACTTTAAGTTAATGTTTTCAATGGCAGTCACGTTCAATGACTTTAAAGTGAAGCAAGCACAACACGAGGTGAGGTCCTTTAGTTTTCCATTGTCAGAGTGATCTGTTGTATGGTTGATGGCTATCATGTGAGCGTTATATTTGTACTTTGGATTATGGTGGTAGGCGTTGTGCTTTACTTTCTTAGTACTTTTTATGTTTTATATTTGTTCACAGTGTTAGGGTCAATGCAATTCACAGCATTGTTGGTTTTAGTGCCTTTTTCACGGACTGCAAACACGGCCATTGTGGTTTACTTAGCTCACTCAGCTCAGCTAATTTTGGCCTTTCCTTAGCTTCGTTCCCAGAAATGCTTATATTTGTCATTAATGATCATATTTTCTTCATAGCTTTTCTCTGTGATGAAGGGCACTGTCACCCAAAATGTTGGAGGTCTGGGGTACTGTGGAATACATTGATTTAATATGGATGTATTCATTACAGATTGCATCTTCTCTTCTTCTCCTTCTTTCATTACATGCTCACTGTCTCTCCTATACTCCCTTTAAGCACATGATTCAAGTCTGCCTTCTCATCCACCAGCTTTTCCTTTCATCAAGGGGGTTCGGTCTGCTCTCCACCCTGCTCCTCCTCTGTCTGCTCTCCACCCTGCTCCTCCTTTTGTTAAGTCTTCCCATCGCTCCACTTTACAACCGCCTGGCAAACACACACGTTCATGGGCCTGGAAGGCTTTTGAAGTTTTAGGGTCGAGCTCTGGCAAGAGCTCTGGCCCCAGTTATAATCTCTCTGTGGGCTTTTAACCACGCCCATGTCAGACCCATCAGTTTTGTTGGTTCGTGGGCTTGCCTTTTAAAATTTGCTTGATTTCATTAGTGAAAGGAATGCGTACGTCATGCCTTTTCAGGTGTTTACCCCTCCTCGAGAGCACCAGTAAACTACTGAAAACATACGATGCTTCATGTTTTCCTCATTGTTTCTAGACTACTTTTTATTTTTAGTTCCTTTGCAGTGCGATCTCTCTCAGCAGTAGTCGAGTGCTTTGCATGAAATCAACCCTGTTACATAAATAATTGCATAGCTGCCGATACCTTTGACTACGAGCAAACTTCTGTTTCCTTTTGTGTGCTCCTTCACGCTCAAGCTCATGGCGTGGCGCTTTAAATCGGCTAGCTTATGTAAAACGGTAGTACTTTTCATTTTCAATTTATGTGGCAACAAAAGTCCGGTTAGCCCTTTACAACGCTAACAGCTCTATGTTGAACAAATGCGAGACCCATTGCATTGCAAATACTTGTTATTGCTGCATACTATTGTATATAATTTGTGTATTACTTACCTCCTAAGGGAGTACAGTCTCTGTGGCATTTTTGGTATTTGTGTCACCAAAATATGGTACCTTTATTTTTGTAACACTAAAGGGCCATGTTTATAAACCCCTAGCGCCACATTAATGTCATTGATGTTGACGTTAATGTGGCCCAGCGAGGCCGAAATCCTGTGCCGTATTTACAAAGTGGCACAACACATGCATTGCACCACTCTGTAACCCTGTGTGCTACCTTATGTCTGCGCCAGGTATAATGCATGCAAAGGGGGTGTTCTCCTGTTAGGGGAGCAGGTAAAATGGTGAAAGAAAATCTATGAAATTTCCTTGTGCCATTATTACGGCACTTTTAACAGCTGCTCAAGTGCAGGAGTTGAAAAGGGGCTTCCATTCTTTAGAATGGGCCCCTATGTACTCTGCAGGAGTAGCGCCAACATTTTGGTGCTACTCCTGCAGAGTACATCAATAGCGTCATATAAAATTACATTATTGCCTCCTATTCTGTGCCGTGGTGCGCCGTATTTCAAATACTGCGCAAACATGGTGGCGGTAGAGGGGTACTAAGGGGCGCAGGGAAAGTGGTGATGCAATCCATAAATCTGCCCAGGGTATTTTCTTTCATGTGTTTGAGTAATGTGTGACTACAGTGGTATTGCATGAGCTATGCATGTCTCCTAGATAAGCCTTGGCTGCTCTGCTACAGCTACCTCTAGAGAGCCCAGCTTGTAGACACTACTACATTTCACTACTAAGGGATAACTAGACCTGGTATAAGATGTAGGTACCATAAGTATCCACTACAAACCAGGCAAGCCTCCTACAATAACTGGACCTGGTATAAGGTATAAGTGCCTAGGTACCCACTACAAACCAGACCAGCCTCCTACACTCAGGAATGACGCAAGCCGGCGGTAAACTTTTTGGGGCAAAACTGCGTTAGCGCAGTTTTGCACCAAAACGTTTAAATATGCCTCCATATTTAAAAAGTGGAGCAATGCTTGCATTGCACCACTTTGCACCCCCTTGCGCACATTATGCCTGCGCCAGGCATAATGTATGCAAGGGGGGCGTTTCCAGCTTGGTTGCCTGACTCACCTATAGAAAGCTATGGGCCTCCTTGCACTTTCCTGCATTACTGTTAAACATTTAAATGCCACGGTAGTGTCAAAAATTCTGATGCTATTGTCCTAACGACTAAGTGGCATATTTCTAGGCCCCTAGTGCCACCTTCAGAAATCCACGAGCCACTTTCCATAAATCTGCCCCTAAATACGGTGCCCCATGGTAAAAATAGGTGGGGGAGGGGGTCACACAGGAAAACTGGTGCATCATCTGTTGCACCAGTTTCTTGTAAATATGCCCCTATGGATTTTTGGAGGTGCCCTATGTGGGGAGCTGTAGTTTTTACATGAATCGCTTCCCAAAGGATCTGTAAACATGGGAATGCATCAAAACTGTGTGCCTACCCAGGGGAGGTGTAATGAGGAGAAATATGTTTATTTCTCCTCATTTTTTCCTTGTTCTATGTGTGCTGCATTTTGCAGCACACACAGAAAGAGGAAAACACCTACATTAAAAGGGACACCTTCCTGCATACCAACAATGCAGATACCCTTGCACCATGGTGCAAGGGTGCCTGTGTGGCACTAGGCACTAATGTGTGCATCGGCACAGGCAGTAGAGACAGAAATGTGCCGTATTTCACTTATACAGCGCATTCCTGCCATTTCCTTTTGACGCAGGACAGGTCTGCAAAGTGACCCGCTGTGCTGCCTTGTGGGCAAAACTCATAAATGATGCCCTATGCACAGAGCGTCCTAAGTGTGGCTGCCACAGGAGCACAATTTCCTTCAGAACCCTCAAAATCATTTTAAATTTTGCAGCTTGCTGGTTGGTGCACTCAACCACTGTCATATTATCAGACCAGAAAACCACAGACAGATTGTGAAATGCTCAGACCAAACTGACTACGCTAGTGCAGCAAAGTGCAAGGAGGCCCGTAGGTTTCTCTGGGTGCATCATTTTAATGCCTGCTTTGAGCTTTGATGAAACATTATGCCATTTTTGGGGGCCTCCTAATGCCAGAATGTTCCCCCTTGCATGACACAGGCATAATGTGGCGCAACTGGGGGGCAAAGTGGCACAATGCATGCATTGCACAACTTTGTAAGTCGGGTGCAGCAGAAATTGCCTTCTCGTGCCACATTAGCATACAAAAATATGCTAATGTGGCTCAAGGAGGAGCCAAGGGCTTGTAAATATGCCCCTTAGCCTCTTCTTTCTCTGACTTATCCACTGATAATTCAAAAAGGTCAACATACACCTTCCAGATTTTTTCCTTCACCTCCATTGACACATGCAAACCCAGTTGCTCGTGTTCAGAGTGAATGCCATCCAAACCTATAGGCGGTAACGAGGGTCCAGTACTTAAAGTTGTTGTTCCCTGAGCAGGGGAAGACATCACCCTAGGAGTGCTGGCACTCAACGAGGTACCAGGCAGGGTAGGAGTTTGCCCCACTACCTGTGCCGGAACACCCGTAGCCTTCTGCACTTGATTCCCTGCCAGGGCTGCACCGGTACCAGAGTAGGCTCACTGACGCCCCCGGTGGGCCTTGGTTCAGTCACTACCTGTGATCCTTCACTGCTCTTGATATTACCCAGGTGATGCACTAAGCATCTCACCATCTCTAGGGAGCAGAGAGCATTCCCACCTCTGAGAGCCACGGCAACACAGATGCTAAGCTTGCAACCAGATCCTGCTTAGCCTACCCTCCCGCGGAGGTCACCCCTATGGCCATACGTGCACCAAAGGTCTGTACAATACCACCAGAGGCTGCTGAGCCCTTTACTGCTGTGGAATTACCCTGCACTGCAGTCTGGCCTGGATTATCAGCAATCGGGATCAGACCCACCAGCGTGACCACTATGGATGGGACCGTTCCCGTCATGCTAGGGGACTGCCCTGTTGCCTACACAGAAGAACCTGGGGCCAGGGTCAGACCCACTGGTGCTGCTACCAAAGGGCCAGCGTCCTGACTCCCTTGCATTTCCGGGTCACCCGCTGTATACCCCTATAACTCCTTCCTACTCTTACCATGCCCAGGGCCTTCTTAGGGACTGAGTGGAAAGCCTCCTTGGGAGCAACTCTTTGCCCTCCTACGATTCTCAACCTGTTCCCTAGGTACCCTTTGGCGGCTGTGCCTTTAACAATGTGATGATCTGGTCTATGTCATCTATCCTGAGCATCATCGCCTCGAGTAATGCCTAGGACCGTGACCGCTTTGGACTCTGCTGTGTCTTTCCAGCTGTGATGGGCACATACTGTCAATAATCGCACCCAATATAGAACCTACAAAAGGGGAAGCAAATAGTAAAATAATGTGGGCTACCCTCAACTAGAAAATCTGCTCTGGGCCACCAAAATTAAACGCTTGAAATACATTGGCTACAGGGCAAAGAAGCCGCTCTCACTTAGGGGTAGATTTAAGAAAAGTGGTGCTGCACCCAGTGCAGTGCCACTGTCCATGCACCCCTTAGCGTCTCACTACTGGCACCATGTGTGCGCCATATTTAAAATATGGCACAGCATGGTGCAGGGTAGGGGGCAATAGTACCAGACTTTTTAACGCTATTGACAGCGTTACCGCCAAAATGTTGGTGCTAACTGTGGACAGTACATAGGGCCCCATTGTAACCAATGGGGTGCCCCCTTTTAATGCCTGCTCTGAGCAGGTATTAAAAATCATAAAAAATATGGCACATAGAAATTGTTAAGATTTATTTACGCCATTTTTGCAGCCCCCGTAATGGGGGAATGCCCTCCTTGCATAAATTATGCCTTGCATAGGCACAATGTGATGCAAGGGGTTACACAGTAGCGCAATACATGCATTGTGCCACTTTGTTAAATATGTTGTGGCAAATTTGGGCTCGTTGGGCCACATTAGCATCAAAAAAATTATGCTAATGTGGCGCAAGGCCCTCTTAAATCTGGGCCTTAGTTCTGAAGCAAAAAGAACAGATGATTGACAGAATGGTGAACAATGCAAGCATTCACCCCCAGTCACAAAGATCTGGGTTTGATCCATTGTTGTTTTGCCCACCACACCACCTCAGTTTAAGCAGAGTTTTCTCTACTGGGGGTGAATGTTTGACTGTTCAGCATTCCGTCCATCCCTTGTTCTTTTGCCATTTGTTTCCCTAAGTGGGACAGGTATGCCCAGACATAGGTCCTGTACTCCACATGCTACTGGAGTCAAGCTAGCCTAGCTGATGGAGGGTGATACTCTGAAACCAGTTCCAGGATGCTTGTGTCTAGTCGTGAGAAAATCTGGACTGTTCCCATGGGGAGCAGGATCAAGACTGATTTGTAAATGGTTCAATTCCAACTGGTATGGTGTGGGAAACAAAACAAATGCTGGTTTTAGACCCAGATCTCTCTAGTGGAGGTGTGAATGTTTGACATTGATCAGCATTCTCACCATCACTTGTTCTTTTCTCACTTAGATTTATGGAAAGTGGTGATGTACCGAGTGCAGCGCCACATTCACTGCACCCCTTAGTACCCCCCTACCGCCACCATGTGTGTACTGTATTTAAAATACGACGCACCATGGCGCAGGGTAGGGGGCAATAGCGTCACTTCTCATGCCGCTATTGATATACTCTGCAGGAGTAGCGCCAAAATATTGGTGCTACTCCTGCTAAGTACATAGGGCCCTATTCTAAAGAATGGAAGGCCCCTTTCAACGCCTGCTCTTGAGCTATAATTTCAACATTAATAAACTTCTATACATTACCCCTTGGGTGCCAAGGACAAGCTGGTCTCGTCCTCGGCCATGGTCGCGTCCAGCACCCAGCCCACGAGGGTAGCGCTAACGCTCCCCGTGGGTCACCTAGCCCCCTCCCATAGGCAGGGATGGCAGGGGAAGTGCTTCCACTGCAACCCCAGACCCTCTACCAGTGACGTCTGATGACATCAGCACGCAATTGCGCGCTGATCTCATCAGAGGTCTCCCCCATCGCACTGGAAGTTAGTTTCTCTTCCGATTGGGGGCTATGGGAGATCGGGAGGCATAAAAGGAAAGGAAAAGCCTTTTCTTTTCTTTCATGTGTCTCTAAGAATTCGTGCAGCATGATCGTTTTCCTTTCATGTCTCTCTAAGAATTCCCGCAGCACGATCGCATAGGGTTCGTGCTGTAGGAATGCCCACTAAACACCAGAGATTGTGCTTACATTTTGCAAATACATGAGGGGAGCGGACCCTTGGGCAAATGTTGCTCCCCTAGGGGGGAAATGTATTTTAGGCCATTTGTGTCCCCTTTGGGGGCAGATCGGCCTATCTTAATTAGGCTGATCTGCCCTCAAGGGGGGCAGAAACCACTAGGCACCGGGGATTTTTAAAAAAAATATTTTACAGATATGGAGTGACCCCTTAGGCAAGGGTCGCTCCCCTGAGGGGCAATTTTATTTTAGGCCATTTCTGCCCACCTTGGAGGCAGATCGGCCTACTTTTATGAGGCCCATGGGCAGAAAACACTTAGGCACCAGGGATTGGTTGGTTGGTGGGTTGGTTTTGTTTGCAGTAGCAGCCCCTTGGGCAAGGGCCGCTCCCCATGAGGGCACATTACTGTTGGCCATTTCTGCCTCCTCTTGGTGGCAGATCGGCTTATTTTTGTAGGGCCCATCTGCCCCAAAGGGGAGCAGAAAGTCCACTAGACACCAGGGAAGACTTTAAAAAAAAAAAAAGAGGGTGGGGTATGGATATACCCCACCTCAAATAAGTGGGGACAAAGTTGCTCTGTCCACCGGTGGGCAGATGGGGCAATTACCCCCAATCCACTCTCTGGGGGGCAGAAAGCCTACTAAATGCCAGGAAATTTTAAAAAATAACAAAAATAGTGGGGTGGTGGCTACCAACCAGTATGGGCATGGTTATGCCCCTACCCCAACTCAAGGGGTTAACAATCTTTCTGTTCACCCCCGCACACTAAAAGATCTTATCCCAATGGCGAGCAAGAAGACATATGATTATTTGGGGTTTTTCATTTTACATTTGGGCCATGAGAGCGTGGCGTACTCTCAAAGTCGTCCCACTTGGAATGGTGAGGGCTGCACTTTTTGTACTTTGGGAAGCTGCCAGCTAGAAAAATCTACGAGGCCTAGACACATCTGAAAACTAAACATCTGGGTGAGTCAAGAGTGGTGTGCGTCACATGCACCCTACACCATTTTCTTACCCACAATGTCCTGCAAACCTCCACTTTGCTTGAAATCACACATTTTCCCCATATTTTTGTGATGGAACCTTACGGAATCTGCAGGAATCCACAAAATTCCTACCACCCAGCATTGTCGCATCAATGGCAATAAAAATTCTGCACCACTTCTCAGTCTAAAAACGTTTTTTTTTGTAAACTGCCCTTTTGGACCTGCTTTGGTTCCCTCTCAATTTCAACATGTGTTTGGCTCTTCCCTGTCACAGACACTTGGCTCGGTTTGGTGATCCCACACAGAAATGTGGGGGAAAAGTTGAGTTTTTAGCTAAATTTGAGGTTTGCTGAGGATTCTGGGTTAGAAAACAGTAGGGGATCCACGCAAGTCACACCTCCCTGGACACCCTTGGGTGTCTAGTTTTCAGAAATGTCTGGGTTTGGTAGCTTTCCCCAGATGGCTGCTGAGCCCAGGACCCAAAACGCAGGTGCCCCTCCCTGCAAAAACAGGTAGCTTTGTAATTGATAATTTTGATGTGTCCACTAAGTGTTTTGAGGCTTTTCCTGTCACGGGCACTGGGTTTACACACACAAATGAGGTACCATTTGTATCGGGGATGTGGAGGAATGCTGGGTAAAAGAAATCCTGTGGCTTCCCTGGTGAGAGCGCCACAAGTTACCCCATCTTGTGTTCCCCTAGGTGTCTAGTTTTCAGAAATGCTTAGGTTTGCTAGGTTTTCCTAGATGCTGGGTGAGCTAGAGGCCAAATCCACAGCTAGACACTTTTGAAAAAAACAGGTCAATTTTCATAAGTAAAATTAGATTTTAGATATGTCCATGTTGTGTTTTGGACCCCTCCCTGTTGCAGGCACTAGGCCTACCCACAGAAGTGAGGTACCATTTTTATCGGGAGACTTGGGGGAATGCTGGGTGGAAGGAAATTTGTGGCTCCTGTCAGATTCCAGAACTTTCCATCACCGATGTGAGGAAAAAGTTATTTTTTGCACAATATTTAGGTTTGCAAAGGATTCTGGGTAACAGAACCTGGTAAGAGCACCGCAGGTTACCTCATCTTGGGTTACCCTAGGTGTCTAGTTTTCAGAAATTCCCAGGCTTGCTAGGGTTCCCTAGGTGCCGGCTGAGCTAGTGGCCAAAATCCACAGCTAGGCACTTTCCAAAAAACAAGTCAGATTTCAATGTAAAAATGTGATGTGTCCCTGTTTTATTTTGGGGCGTTTCCTCTCGCGGGCAGTAGGCCCACCTACACAAGTGAGGTACCATTTTTATCAGGAGACTTGGGGAAACACAGAATAGAAGAACAAGTGTTATTGCCCCTTGTCTTTCTCTACATTTTTTCCTTCCAACTGTAAGGCAGTGTGTAAGAAAGAAGTGTATTTGAGAAATGCCCTGTAATTCACATGCTAGTATGGGGACCCCCGAATTCAGAGATGTGCAAATAAACACTGCTTCTCAATACCTTATCTTGTGCCCATCTTGGAAATACAAAGGTTTCCGTGATACTTATTTTTCACTCTTTATATTTTACCAAATGCATTGCTCTATACCCAACATACAATGAAAACCCATTGCAAGGTGCAGCTCATTTATTGGCTCCGGGTATCTAGGGTTCTTGATGAACCTACAAGCCCTATATATCCCCGCAACCAGAAGAGTCCAGCAGACGTAATGGTATACCACTTTCAAAAATCTGCCATAGCAGAAAAAAAGTTACAATAGAAAAGGTGGACAAAAATTACTGTTTTTTTCATCTCCATGTCAATAGTTTTTTTATTTCAGCTGTTATTTTCTGTAGGAAAACCTTGAAGGATCTACCTAAATGACACCTTGCTAAATTCAGAATGTTATCTCCTTTTCAGAAATGTTTAGCTGTCCAGGATCTACCATTGGTTTCTGTCACTAACTGGAAGGAGGCTGAAAGCACAATAAATAGTAAAAATGGGGTATGTCCCAGTAAAATGCCAAAATTGTGTTGGAAAATTTAATTTCTGATTCAAGTCTGGCTATTCCTGAAAGCTAGGAAGGTGGTGATTTTAGCACCGCAAACCCTTTGTTTATGCCATTTGCAGGGAAAAACATGCTTTCTTCTGTAGACCTTTTTCCCATTTTTCAAAACAAAACTAAATTGTATCTGTATGTTGGCTAAAGTCTTGGTCTCCTCAAAGGGGAACCCACAAACTCTGGGTACCTTTAGAAACCCTAGGATGTTAGGAAAAAAGGACGCAAAATTGGCATGGCTACCTTGAGTGAACAATAAGTTATGAGGACCTAACCACAAACTACTCCAAATAGCCAAAAAAAGGCTTGGCACAGGAGGGGGAAAAGGCCTGGCAGTGAAAGGCTTAAATAAACAATAACTGGTAATACATTTCTATGAAAACGGTGTGGAACTACATTTTTCTATATTTGCATATAAATTTAACATGCTTTTCATCAGAAATCTAACATTGTTTTAATGCAGAATATTACTTTACATTAGAAAATATAACATAATCACAGATTACAGGTTCTTCTAACATGTAATTTAATCTCTAAACCACAAAGGTTTCTGATAACTACTGCTAGCGCAGGTGTATTAATAAAAATATTAATGAGATTTCATGTATTCAGAATAATGGATTTGCATAGAAAATTTAATAATGTAGAAATAATATTGCATGCATTTGAAAATGTGATTACGATGAGTGGCCGCCAATGTTAACGAAGTGTATCAATTAATGAGCTTTGAAATGAAATAATGATCATATGCTTGACAAATGTAGTAATGCGTCATAATTAGGGTTATGTATTAAGTACATGTTTCATTAATTGTCAGCCTTACCTTATCGAGTTTCTTGGCCTAGTTTGCCAGGCCTCATGTAGTAACTGTATTTCTTAGAGTTTAATAAAATGCTGACCAAGTGGGTTAAAATGTGATTTTCCATTTTGCACTGTATTGTTAAATGTGCTTATAGTTGAAGCTTTCTCATGAGAACCGATTGCTAGAAGATGATGTTCCTGCTAATGTAAAATTTTATGTGTAATGCATGTGAGACTGACTTTCTCAGGCGAGAACAATGAAGACACTAACTGGAGTATAAGATGCAACAATAATTGTTACCTAACAAGCTGGATGGTGAGAACATTGAAGGACAACCAATCAACAACTTGTGAAAGGAGTAATAGTAGAATTCATAGATTTGGAACCAAAATTTAATGGGATAGAGTGTGAACATATGATTAGTTGACCAATAGGGAGTTAGGGGAGAGTTTAGGTGATTTGACTTAATGCTACCGCACAGTGAGGAGACATCCATTATTGCGAATATTCCAACAGCCGTTATTCCCCTTATTTTCCTGACCAAAAGGTTATTTTCTTATGTGTCTTGAGGCGTGCTTAACTTTAATGCTTAAAGATTTTGCACTTACTGAACTTTGCTGAATCCTCATGCCTTTCTGATCGACTGATTTCCTGAGGACGAAGACTGATTCTGCTTTGCTGATCCACCCAAGGATAGGTATATAACGCAATGTGATTATTATGTATATTTGCTTTTTCTTTCTAGGTACCAACTGCGCTATTCTGATAAAGCCCTAGATAGATGTTTTTCAAAATTTTTGTTACTAAATTGTTCTGCATGAAGCCCAACATGCTGATGCTAATTTAATGTTAGTTAAGGAGTCTCACTAATGACTTATGATAACAGGGACTAATGCTTGGTGGAATTACTCTGCTAAACTTCACGTGTTTGACTTCGTTGATGTAACTGACTTTACTATTGATTTGCGCCATAAAATATGTTGTAGTTCAAGCTGATTAGACTGACTTTTCCACCGCTTTAGATAACCAGTATTGATTCTGTATGCGTTTCATTTGATATTGAGATTAATCTTCATGACATCAGTATTGTTAATATAGTGAAATAAATGTTCAGACTTTTACTAAAAGGTGTAGTTATTCATGACTGAAAGGTCATGGTGCGTGACAATTACTGACTCCATTGATTATTGATTTTATTGATTACTAATGATTGTTGATTATTGTGTATTGATTACTGATTATGTACTGGATCTATGGTAAGAACATCTTAATTGCGAGTCAAAAGTTTCATCGACCTATTTGCGTCCCCTTGTAAGTTTACTTATTAAGGTCAGATACGCTAACAGTTATGGTAGCAGACTGTTGGTTAGTCTCCTTAGGAGGTTGCCATAGATATCCGGTACAGAGTGATAACAGAAGATGGTAAGAGATATTGATGGGTTGTCTCCTTAAGAGCCTACCACAAACGTCTAATATAGAGTGACAGGTGACATAGGTGGTCCCGGAGATGGTAGCAGTTTGACGAGGTGGTTCGTTAAGAGGTCCCTATTATTGAGATTTGGATTTTGTTTTTCAAAGATGACAACTGGAGAGAAAATGACGTTCCCTTAAGTCCAGAAATTACTTTCCCAGATCCTGGATCCTGCTAATGGTTGTTTGAGGATGTTCCCGGCGTTCTAGTGACAGTGTGAATGAAGTAGGTTGCGCTTGCACATCTTATGCAAATCACAGGTGAATTGTGAGGTTTGTGAGGGGTTTAGGGAGTTTGTGTACTCCAAATGAATTTGCAGGAGTGTGCGTACTCCGCAGTATGAGAGTAGGGAAGTCGTTGAACTTCATATGTGTGTGGCACTTTGTGCTCAATAATTGTCCACGTGTTTGTTGGTATACGGACCCTGCATGGTCTAAGACTCCGGAGTATATAGAAAATTGTATAAGACACTTGGATTTATGTTATAATGTGTCTGGTTTAGTAGGTTGATCGGGCGTGGTCAACAAGTCGGAGTGTGAATAAAGTGAGTGAAAGAAATTTTCGACTGAGATTTGTCGGGTTCTATGTGCACCAGGACAGACCCATTGATCAGTTGAGAGAAAAATTTACGGGTTGAATTTTGGTTGCAAATCTGGGAGACCGAGAAAGAAGGAGTAGCTGTAAATGCGGGAAAACTCTGCAATGTTTCTGAAGCGATTGTGTTACCTTTCCTGTAGTAAACCAGCAGATTTGTTTAAGGTTTTTGATTAGTGCTCACAATCTATTGCATTAGTTTTGTGTAAATCTGAGTTTGGGAGGGCAAGCCGCAAGACTTTGTCAGCTGCAGTACGTGTGAATGTTACATCATTGGAGCCTCGCTGGGATAGGTCTGTTAGTGAGAAGGGTCGCGCACGGATTGGCAGCCATCCGTGAGAGGCAATTGCAATTGGTTGAGATCGTAGGGGAAAGGAATCTTGGGATTAAAAGTCACTTCCTGAATTGATTTTGAATAATAAAAAAGGTTGAAAAGATGAAATTTTTCAAAGCTTTAAAAAGTGCCCTAAGGGGAGATACGTACAATACAACGAGTGCAGGCGAGGCTACACCGCCAGAAAATACACCCACTTACATTGCGATAGAGGAGAAGGGTGTCATGCCATCTCTTTGGCTAAATCAATAATGCAAATTGATAGAGAAAGATGGGAACTTAGCATTTCCCACACATGGAACGTTCAATTTGAGGGTCTTGGAGCATTTAAAGATGATGCTATTTGAAGCAAAGCCACTTCCGAGACCAGCACAGTTTGAGGCATTAGCGATTTGGGAGCTAGTAGCTAGACAGCAGCAGCAACAGAAATTTGAGAGGAGAATGAGGAAAGCAGAGAAGACTCTAGCAGATGCTAGATGGGACAGTGTTCAGAGAGTTTGGAGGATGGAGACTTTGCAAGGAATTTAGTTGTTTCCGGCAATTACACAGGAGAATGAAAAGGAAGGAAAGAAAGCTACTAGGAAGTCTAATATAAGTCTGACTGAGAGTAGAAAGGCTAGAAAGTCTTCAGCGGTGGAAGAAGAATCCGACGATGAAGAGTTAATTACACAGTTATTGAGAGATCGCCCACCACCATATACAGTACAGGAGAGTGGTCCAAGTACCAGTACAGAACCGACAGCCCGACACAGGTTAATGGGACAATGGGTCCAGTGCAGGTTAATGCTAACCTGACACAGAATGCGATGCAGAGTGGTCTTAATGTGCCTACTACTCCTGTAGTGCAGACACTGATGCAACTGCCACAGATTCAGAGAATTTATCCTGATGTGCCCATTATGGAAACGACTTCGAACTTATTGGTGTCCACAGAGCAGGTGATTCCGAGACCAATTCTGGTTCAGACAGAACCAACTCCATTATTACTGCCCCAAGTACAGCTGCAGGTATTCCAAGATTTACTCCAGTAACAGGATACACTCGGAGATGACTCCGATGACGAATCAGAATATGGGAGTTATTCTCCCACAGAGTGGAAATGTCAGAATAGCTCCAGATGCTATATCTCTACCTATTACTGTTGGTCCAGCTATGCCATTATTTCCTCAGATGAAACAGACTATAGGTTAACAGGGGGAAATGTCCCCGAGTTTATTGAAGAGAGGTCATAATGAAGATGCTCGACAGATTTTTGATGGGTCAAGATCATTGCTAGACCTTAGTCCAGTGGTAGCACTCCCAGAAACTATGGCAGGGTTTTATGTTAGTCAGAGTTTGGAATTATTGACACCACAGACCCCGAATGGAGTTGCACAGTAGGTGCCACCAGGACAAGCAAGTAACATTTTGTTACAAGGATTGACAGCGCAGCAGCTAACCGAATGGTTAGATAAGCTGAATACCCCACAGATTGCCTCTAAGGGAGAGGAGTACTTGAATTATACTAGGTTAGGCTTGGAAGCGGGTGAGCTCATTGAGGGAACAATGGGGGTGAACAGATTAGAATCCTACACAGAGGCAGAGTTGAGATATCTGTGCCGAAAATTACGAGAGAAGTGAGCAATGTGAATCAGAAATTAGCAGACTTTGCAGAGAAGTATGGCATAGAAATACAGAAAACGAAGCATTGGAAGAGGAGTTACAGACCAGATTTTGAGACTAAAGATCTTGAATACATGAGGTCTGCCGGAATGAAGGCACATTTTAAGGAACTGCTTCAAAGTGCTCAGACATGGAGGGCATTAGATTAGTGGGAAGGCAGATGGGTAAAGAAAAGAGACAAGAGAAAAAGAGATTCTGGAGCGATAACTTCAGATGTGCAACAGGATAAAGATCCAGTAAAAATTTTACCAGTGAGAGAGATTCCAGGGGGGAATTTTGTTCACGCCCTGTGGAGCAGAGGTGACATTCTATCATTTACAAATGGTTATCCAAAACTGAGAGAAAAACCAGTAGAGTGGTATCAGCAGGCAGACAGATTTGTGAAACTTTCAAAGTGATTGTAGGAAGACTTGAACACATTACTAGAGATAGTGGTTCCAGCTGATGTGTGGATCGAGTGTAAGAGGAGTGTAGATTGGCCGACAAGAGAACCAGAGAAAGACAGAAATACAGGTGCACCGTCTCATGAGGTAATGAAATATTACTATAAGGTAATTGAATTTTGGAAAACAAGAATTTAGCCCAAGAATATTGATTGGCAGAGGATTGACTGGACAGCTCAGGAAGAAAAGGAGTCAACACATTTGTACTATGAGCGATTGTTGCAGGCATTCAAACATTTCAGCGGTACAGAATCAATTGAGGCGAAAGACATGCTTCATTTTGTGTTCATATTTGTGAAAGGGTTGAGACCTGAAATTGGGCAGATGATTAAGAGTCATTTGATTTGCTGGCAAGCAAAGCCGGTTCATGAGGTGTTGCAGTATGCAAAATACTGTAGTGATATGATTGAGTTGAAGCCGAAAAAATTGAGAGAGGAGGCGATGGTGATGCAGATTAAAGCAGCTCAAACAGGGGTACAAGGGAATTTTCCACAGCAGTTACCACAGCAGCAGCAGGGAAACATTATGTTTCAGCCTAACATGTTTCAGCCCCAGGTGAGAGGTAGAAGTCAAGGGAAATAGGAATTGTGGTCCAGATTTAGGTACTGTAATGGTTCAGAATGATTTGCAGGGGATGAAGAAATTGTTGCCATGTCATCTTTGCAGAGCCGTTAGACATTGGAAACAGGAGAGTCTGATGATTGAGCAGGAGGGTGTCGTTCAGCAGAGCAATGACATCAATTCATTCCAGAATGTGAGAGGACTGAGAGTAAGAGGTCCTAATCCAACTTTCAGAATAGTGTGCAGAATTTTCAGCCCATACAGCAAGTGCAAATGCCCCGTGTACAAATGACAAAGATGCAGTCAATGCAACAGCAGGTTCCCATGGTACCTAGACAGCAAATTCAAATATCTCAAGCCCCGATGGAACAGCAACAGATGATGCTTTCTCAACAGGTCAGAAGTCTAACCAAAGTAGTAACACAGTGTACCAATTCCCGTTACACAGTGAGAATGGAATAAATGATGAATGGACGAGTGACAGTTCAGATGAGGAGCCATGTGTGCTTGCAACCTCCTTAGAGGTAGATCAAAGGGGACCCTATGTAAGGGAAAGGTTATGGGTCACAGAGTTTCATTCTTGGTTGACACAGGAGCTACAAGCTCTACAGTGAGAAGTGCAGAAGTTCCACATTTGCCTCTTTTGGGAAGAACATTTCAGGTTGTGGGAGTAGCAAATCAGTATTTGACAAATCCGATTACAGATCCAGTCCAAGTTGAGATTGGCAGTTTCCAGGGATTGCATAAATTCGTAGTCTGTGATTCAAGCCCGGTATCCCTACTGGGAAGAGACTTGCGTCCATACTTATACTTTTTGACGCAAACCAGCGACGGCCCTGGTTTGTGTACATTTTTTTTCCGCTGGCTAACGCCATTCCAGTGCACCAGGCAGGTGCCTTATTTATGGATTGACGTTAGCCGGTGCTGCGGGCTGGTCAGAGTAAAAAAAAAATTACTCTAACCAGGCAGCGCCGGCGTAAGGAAAAATGGGGGTTGTGCGTCAAAAAATGGTGCAAGTCAGGTTAGAGTAAAAAAATCATGGCTCTAACCGGATGAGTCACAAGGTACTGTGCAAGCGCAAGTCCTATAACACCGCTGCCACCAATGTTAGTAATGGGGTTTCTGGTTGGCTAGGGTATGCACCTCAGCCAGGCAGAAGTTACCCACTCTAGTCAGGGCTAGGGAGTTACACGTCCAAGATAACCCCTGCTCACCCGCTTGGTAGCTTGGCACGAGCAGTCAGGCTTAACCCGGAGGCAATGTGTAAAGCGTTTGCACAACACACACAACACATGTGACGCAAAATGTACACCACAAAGTAAACACAACACTGAGCTATGTAAAAATAATCTGTATTGCGCAAAACATAATTAGACCAACATTACACGTAAGTAATACCCTGCTACGTTGGCAGTTGTCAGAATGTTACACAAGTTACTAATACTCTGCAAGAATATGCAGTTGTCACATTAGAACACGTAAGTACTCAGGATTCTGCAACATAAGCAGTAGTCAGGAATTAGAGTAAAAGATATATGCACTTGTCATGAACAATCCCCAAATAAAAGAACCATTAGAGAATATATCACAAGTCATATATTTACATATCAGCTAGGCATGCCCATAAAAGGAACATAAGCACATATATGTAGAAACAGTAACCAGGAAAGGAATAGAAAACATCCACAAGTCTGTATTAGGCTCCTAGAGCCTAGATTTCCTAAAGAGTACCTGCTTTCTGGTGGAAGAGACACTTCCAGTGCCTAGAAGTTGAACATGGGGGCCCCCGGCGCTCCTATGCGCAAGAACGGGGGCCACACGGTGCTCTTTGGGGGAGGGGCGATCAGCACCCTCTCTCTCGGGTTTAGAATGGGCCCCTCTGGGGACCCACGATGTTTGGGGGCCCCCCCAGGCCTCTAATGGCCCTCTCCAAGGGGGGGCCCAAAAGCCAAAGGTTTAGTGTAGTCGGGGCGATCGCGCCCCTTCGGCAGTGACCGGGGGAAAGGGAACTCCCTTTCTCGCTTGCGTCCTGCTTGTTAGAGAGGCAGCCGCCCTTGTCCACGGTGCGGCTGCCTAATGAGAAAGCGGGGGAAGCAAGGGCCTCTGATGAGGCTCCTCACCTGTTTCCCCAGGCGGCCGCACCCGATCCGGTGCGCGAGCTGCGTGTCTGCCTTCCCTCATCCGCGAGGGAGGCAGCTTTGCAGAAAGGGAGCCGAGGTGTGCCCCGGGGGTGCTCTGAAAAGGGCGCGTCACCCGGGACACGGTATGAGCGGCTCGCTCCTTTCAGTGAGTTTGTGGGTGCCCTGGGGGCACCGGGGGCAGTATGTCTCCGGCGCGAAAATCACAAGGGAAGCTGGGCTGCGGCGGTGATTCCTAGCAGCAGGGGAGCGCTCCCAGAAGCGCGAGGGTTCTTGTCCACGCCCGGGCTGCGGCGGCGATTCCGGGAAGCAAAACAAAAGAGCTTTTTACAGCGCTAAAGCCACGCTGGCAGCCTGGGCTGCGGCAGTGATCTTTTTCAGCAATAAAGAGCACGCTTTTTCCAAGCGCTCTGTCAGAGACTACAGGAATCTTTTTGCAGGGATCAGGGGCCACAGCTCCCTGCCCCTGGGAACAGGTAGAGCAGGAAAAAGCACAGGGCTGGAGGGCCCAACTACAGGCCAGCACAAGGGGTGCAGATGGTGGCAGTTCCTCCTAGTGACCAGGCAGGTCACAGGTCAGCACAACAGCAGCAGTCCAAGGTGGTTTCCTGGTGAGTCCATGCATCAGCGTTCTGGGTCCAGTTTCAAGTTCCAAGATTGTTCAAATTGTGGGGAAAATTCCCATGTACTTATAGTCAGTTCTTACAGTGTTTTACAATGGTAGGGAGAGGAGGTTCCAGCCAGTTACAAACTGGTTCTGGGAGTGCCCCCTCTCTCCTTTCAGTACAGGCTCCAAACATCAGTGGGGTTAACAACCCTATTGCGTGAGGCCAGGGACAGTTTTTACAAAGCCTCTCCCTTCTCTCAGCCCAGGAAGGCTTTACAATATGTAGATGCACTCCTGTGTCACCTCCACCCTCCCTGTGTTCAGGCTGTCTGAGAAGTATGCAGAAAGCCCCAACTGTCAGTCTGCCCAGACGTTGATTGGAGACAAGCTACAAAACAACAAAGTCATAAGCACAGATAAATGTGCACTTTCTAGAAGTGGCATTTCTGGGATAGTAATAAAAAAATACACCTACACCAGTAAGTAGCATTTCTTACCACTATCAAAACCATACCAAACATGCCTACGCTACCCCTCATAATTCAGACAATACCCCTTGCACATAAGGCAGGGCATTTCCAATGCAATCCTATGAGGAGGCAGCACTCACAGCAGTAAGACACCAAGGGGGTCATTACAACATTGGCGGTAAAAGCCGCTTACCGCCGTGCAGAAGCCCGCCAATACACCGCCGCGGCCGCGGAATCCCGCCACAGCTATTATAACACACATCTCGGAATCCGCTGAAATTCAGACACCCACACAACACCGCCACACCAAAGGTCAGTGATAAACTGGCGAAAACAAAACCTCCACCTCCACGCCAACAGAAACACGCCCATGCTATTACGATCCACGAATCCACGTGGCGGTCTTTCAACCGCGGTATTCCATTGGCGGTACACACCGCCGCGCTCAAAATACACACACATCTCCAAAACACCGCCACATTGGACAATTCCAAATACACACACCTGATACACATACAAACAACACTCCCACACACCCAATACAATATAAAACACACACCCACATCACCCACAAACCCCCATCACACAAGCTCCCACTCAGGAATGCTTGCACTGGGGTACACGCTCACCCACCCATTGCACACCATTACACACACACATGCAATAATCATGCTCTTATGCCCCTGCAGGAACCCGAAGGACCGTCACCACACCAGAGGGTCCAGACAACACCACTCCACCCCCAGAAGAGGCCCACAGTGACGAGAGCCCGGACCATCGTGGGCCTCGGGACAGTCGGTTCCCCTTGCACAGGCACAGCCCAACACCGACCTTCCACCCTCTGGTAACACCAGCACAGCACCCACGCAGCGGGCCCAAACCTCCCTACCCAGGACAGGTCAATCAGCGGTGTGTCCACCACTACAGGGAACCCAGGGTAACCCACCACCCCAACAACAACAGGGGCCTGGGGGCAGTTGTAGTGGGCACAAGGTCCAGGGAACGGAGCACAGGAACACAGGGGAACTGGGAGGGCTGCTGTGCGACAGGGGGCGGACAGGCCAAGGGAACCCACTCTCCACGAGGCTCTATCCTCCATCATGGGAGCATACCACCACTCCCAGGAGACGATGGCGACGGTCCTGGACAAGTTGCAGGAGACCCTGAGCCTGCAGGAGGAACAGTATTTGGGGTTCAGGGAGGAGCTCAGGACCATCAGCTCCGCCCTGGGCACCATTCTAGGGGTGCTGAAGGACATACAGCAGACCTTGAGGGACACCGTGGCACTCCAAGGGGCCCCTGACACTAGCCAGGACGATGAACTGCCCACCACCTCCGCCAGCGCTAGTGGACAGGAGGCACCGCCACAGGACCACCACACCAGCACCCCACCCCCTGCAGACGGACAACCACCACACAAGCGGTCCCTGAGATCCAGGAACAGGACAGAGCAAGATGGCAAGACCCCCGCCAGGAAATGAGACCACCCTGTTTGTCCTCCCACTGTCCCACCTTGTTACCCTGTCCATACTTAAACTGCCCCAGCTCCACTTCCTATGCCCAGATGGGCAGTGCACCTGTGAGACTAATAGACTGGACTCTGCCATGGACATTCCTCCACCATCACCCATCACCATTTTACCACCCCCTCCAATAATTAGCACTTCAATAAACACCCTTGAAACACAAAACAATCTGGAGTCAGTCTGTGATTTAGTAAATATGTATTATCAATGACAGTGTGATAATGCGTTTCCTATTGTAAAGCTAACATACCTATGTCACACATCACAAGTACTTGAAGGATGCAAGCAGATGACACGTTGGTAACCACACCTGTGAAACAGTAATCGAAAGGTACAACTCAGTTACCAAATAGTGGTTGAAACCGAAAGACAGGATAGAGGTAGACCTGTGAAAATTAATGTAATGTCAAACATGAAAATTTTCTCACCTGTGTGTCACTGGAAATATTGCTGTATGACTGACTCCCTGTTGTCTATGTCTTCTTCCTCAGCTTCCCCCTCATCACTGTCCACAGGCTCCACAGGCTCCACAGCTGCTACAACACCGTCATCTGGATCATCCTCCTGCAGAAAAGACACCTGGCGTCGCAAAGCCAGATTATGAAGCACGGAGCAGGCAATGATGATCTTGCACACCTTCTTCGGTGAGTAGAATAGGGATCCACCTGTCATATGGAGGCACCTGAGCCTGGCCTTCAGGAGGCCGAAAGTGCGTTCGATCACCCTCGTAGTCCGCCCATGGGCCTCATTGTAGCGTTCCTCTGCCCTGGTCCTGGGATTCCTCACTGGGGTCAATAGCCAGGAAAGGTTGGGGTAACCAGAGTCCCCTAATAGCCATACACGGTGCCTCTGGAGTTGACCCATCATATCAGGGATGCTGCTATTCCGCAGGATGTAGGCGTCATGCACAGAGCCAGGGAACATAGCATTTACCTGCGAGATGTACTGGTCTGCCAAACAGACCATCTGAACATTCATCGAATGATAACTCTTCCTGTTCCTGTACACCTGTTCACTCCTGTGGGGGGGGGGGGTACCAGAGCTACAAGGGTCCCATCAATGGCACCAATGACATTGGGGATATGTCCAAGGGCATAGAAGTCACCTTTAACTGTAGGCAAATCCTCCACCTCAGGGAAAATGATGTATCTCCTTACGTGTTTCAGCAGGGCAGACAACACTCTGGACAAGACGATGGAAAACATAGGCTGGGACATCCCTGATGCCATGGCCACTGTTGTCTGAAAAGACCCACTTGCAAGGAAATGGAGCACTGACAGCACCTGCACGTCAGGGGGGATTCCAGTCGGATGGCGGATTGGTGACATCAGGTCTGGCTCCAACTGGGTACATAGTTCCTGGATTGTGGCACGGTCAAACCGGTAGGTGACGATGACATGTCGCTCTTCCATTGTCAACAGGTCCACCAGCGGTCGGTACACCGGAGGATTCCGCCATCTTCTCACATGTCCCAGCTGACGGTGCCTATGAAGGACAACAGCGACAAATCAGTCATAATTCCTCCAGGTATGTACCCACAGTTACACACAAGACTACACCACTCACAAATCCCTTCCTGTATGTGTGTTGAGTGAAGGCCTAGCTATGTGTGACGCAGAAGTAAATGAAGCCATGTGGGCCCCTGAAATGGCGGCTGCCTGACCTCTAAACTGGGACAATGGGATTGTGGGGTAACTGTGCTGGCATTGCACACCGTTGCGGTAGGCGGTCGTAGACCGCGGCGCAATGCTGCATTGGTTAACATTGGACCCTATGGGTCCCAGGAGCCAATGAACAGGTGCGCAGGCAGTGATGATGCGCACCACCGCGGACGTCACTGCCGCGGATGTCACTGCCATTTTCTATCTGTTCAATCACTAGATACCTGACCTTCGACAGGAGGGGACCTACACTGCAAGTGCTGCTGTGACCTCGGTCTGGAAGCGACGATGGCTGCTGCGTCTGGGGAAAGGGCCCCTGCCTTCACTGCACAGGAGTTGGAGAAACTGGTAGACGGGGTCCTCCCCCAGTACACGCTACTCTACGGTCCTCCAGACCCAAAGGTTAGTACACAGGGAGCACATTGTATGGGCTAGGCCTGGGTGAAGAGGGCTGGTTGGAAGAGGGAAGGGGGCCGAGTTCATAGAACATTAATGCATATGAATGAATGGGCCACATGGCCAGAGTAGGGAGGGGGCCACTCACATCGACGGTGCAGTTGGTAATGACTGTTCCTCTTTCCTTGTGCATGTCATGTAGGTCAGCGCCCACCAGAAGAGGGACATTAGGTGTGCCATCGCCAAGGAGGGCCAGAATCTGGGGGCCCACCAGAGACGGGGCACCCACTGCCGGAAAAGATGGGAGGACATTTGCCGCTGCAGCAAGAAGACAGCGGATGCTCAGCTGGGGATGGCCTCCCAACGTGGGAGGGGTGCCCGTCGCACCATGACCCCCCTGATTTTCCGGATCCTGGCGGTGGCCTACCCGGAGTTGGATGGGCGCTTAAGGGCATCACAGCAGACACAAGGGGGTGAGTACAACCTCATTCTGCGGACTTTGCACGCAGTGGAGGGGTCTGGGTGGGGGAGGAGGCCTGTGGGTGTACCTAGGATAGGGCGAGTTTCGTAGGCTAGGCCCCTCCGTAATGCAGGCCATGTGGCACTCTACCCCACCTCAGCAGAGTGCCAAGTACAGGTATAGTTGCCCCTGTGGCATCCATATGTGCAGATGTCCACCATAGCCATGTAGGCCATATCCCAGAGATTGCATGTGCAGAGGGCAGGAGCACGGCGTAATGCAGGGGGCTGCTGTGTCTGTCTTGTCCGCCAAGGGTAGCGGTATGCCATGCACTAAAACTCCCTTTCTTCTGTCTCCCCCCCTTTTTCTGCTCTCCCTATCCTTTTGTACATCAGCATCATCAGGCGGAGGTACAGTGGCACCGGAGCACGAGGGAGCTGCATCCCACATGGCCATGGAGGGCCACACCACGGACTCAGAATGCACCAGTGGGACGGAGGGCGAGGGGAGCTTCACGTCGGCCACTGGATCACCAAGCAGCGACATGGACTTGTTCGCCGATGGGGGCTCCCTTGTGGTGGCGGCACCATCTGTGCGCCCCACTTCTACAGGTGCAGCCGCCACCTCCCCTACCAGCACCGCCCTCCCAGCAGCCCCTCAGCGTTCGCCCGTGCCCGCTCACCCAGGAGGGTGGGCATCACCTTCGCCCCAGGCACCTCAGCCCCTGCCCCTGTCACCCCAGCTGTCCTCAGTGAGGAGGCCATTGACCTCCTCAGGTCACTCACTGTTGGGCAGTCTACCATTGTGAATGCCATCCAGGGTGTAGAACGAGAGTTGCAACACGGTAATGCATTCCTGGAGGGCATTCATTCTGGTCAGGCTGTCCTTCAGCGGACCATGCAATCTCTGGCCTCAGCACTGATGGCAGCCATTGTCCCTGTGTCCAGCCTCCACCCTCCAACCTCCTCCACCCAGACCCAATCTCCTGTACCCCAGCCCTTCCCAAGCACACCTACAGACCAGCACGCACACAAGTCAGCACACACAAGTAGCTCAAGCAAACATAAGCACCACACAACCCACAGACACTCACACAAGCCTCACCCATGTACAGACACAGCAACATCCACTGCCTCCACTGTGTCCCCCTCCTCCTCTTCTCCCTCCTCCCTCCCAGTCTCATCTACACACACACCTGCATGCACCACATCTACAGGCACCATGAATCGCACAAGGAGACCCAGCACCACGAGCCGCTCACCAGCACTCACCACCTCTACTGCCATTTACACGTCCCCTGTGTCCTCTCCCAGTGTGTCTGTGATGCCCCTCCCAAAGTATACAAACGCGGGCACCCACACACCCAACATCCATCCACCTCACGACAGCCTCCAGTACCTGCACCTGCACCCAAAACACCTAAAGTGACACCTCCGACAACCACCTCCTCTTCCTCCACTCCCAGACCCCCTCCAACTACCCATCCCAGTGTCCCGGTGTACGTCAGAAACTGTCCCTCTGTAAAGTTTACCTTTTTGCTCCCACCCCCCCTCAAATTCATCAGTCCCGTCGTAGCGCCTCAGCCAAAAAGCCTCCAATACCAGTGGTGCCTGTTCAAAATTTGTGGAGTGCACCGGCCACCATGGCAGGCAGTGTGACCCGGAGCCAAGGCACTGGCAGCCCACCCCCTGTAAAGGCTCTAAAATTAGAGATTGGACGACGGGAAAGTGTGAAGGCTCCTGGTGGGAAACCAAGTCACATAGGTTCCAAGGGGATTGGAGAGTCAGCTGTGACTCCACCAAAGGTGGGGAAGGGCCAGAGGAAGTCTGCCCAGCCTGTTGTGAGTGTCACGGCGGAGAAGGGCGGCATCATTCCATGCGGTCGAGACACAACCGCCAGCACCGTCGTCACTGTTCCGGAGACCCCCGCCAGAGTCATTGCCCAGGAGGGCCCAAGTATCGTCACTGGTCAGGAGACCACCGCCAGAGTCACAGCCCAGGAGGGCCCAAGTATCATCACTGGTCAAGAGACCACCGCCGGAGTCACAGCCCAGGAGGGCCCAAGTATCGTCACTGGTCAGGAGACCACTGCCGGAGTCACAGCCCAGGAGGGCCCAAGTATTGTCACTGGTCAGGAGACCACCGCCGGAGTCACAGCCCGGGAGGGCCAAAGTATCGTCACTGGTCAGGAGACCACCACCGGAGTCACATCCCGGGAGGGCCCAAGTATCGTCACTGGTCAGGAGACCACCGCCCGAGTCACATCCCGGGAGGGCCCAAGTATCGTCACTGGTCAGGAGACCACCGCCGGAGTCACAGCCCAGGAGGGCCCAAGTGTAGTCACTGGTCAGGAGACCACTGCCGGAGTCACAGCCCAGGAGGGCCCAAGTATTGTCACTGGTCAGGAGACCAACGCCAGAGTCACAGCCCGGGAGGGCCCAAGTATCATCACTGGTCAGGAGACCACCGCCGGAGCCACAGCCCAGGAGGGCCCAAGTATCGTCACTGATCAGGAGACCACCGCCGGAGTCACAGCCCAGGAGGGCCACGGCTGCCACAGCCCAGGTGGGCTATGATGGAACGTCATGCCACACACCAATGCCCAGTGTAGGGAACGTCATGCCACACACCAATGTCCGTACCAGAACCGCCATGGCAGAGCACCGCTGAACAGGGCAAAGACCGCCATGGTGAAGACCGCTGAACAGGGCAAAGACCACCATGGCAAAGCACTGCTGAACAGGGCAAAGACCGCCATGGCAAAGCACCGCTGAACAGGGCAAAGACCGCCATGGCAAAGCACCGCTGAACAGGGCAAAGACCGCCATGGTGAAGACCGCTGAACAGGGCAAAGACCGCCATGGCAAAGCACCGTTGAACAGGGCAAAGACCGCCATGGCAAAGCACCGCTGAACAGGGCAAAGACCGCCATGGCAAAGCACCGCTGAACAGGGCAAAGATCGCCATGGTGAAGACCGCTGAACAGGGCAAAGACTGCCATGTCAAAGCACCTCTGAACAGGGCAAAGACCGCCATGGCAAAGCACCGCTGAACAGGGCAAAGACCGCCATGGTGAAGACCGCTGAACAGGGCAAAGACTGCCATGTCAAAGCACCTCTGAACAGGGCAAAGACCGCCATGGCAAAGCACCGCTGAACAGGGCAAAGACCGCCATGGTGAAGACCGCTGAACAGGGCAAAGACCGCCATGGCAAAGCACCGCTGAACAGGGCAAAGACTGCCATGGCAAAGCACCGCTGAACAGGGCAAAGACCGCCATGGTGAAGACCGCTGAACAGGGCAATGACCACCATGATGAAGACCGCTGAACAGGGCATGCACCGGGTAGGAATGCATAGACCGCCACATCAGGCATCCTTATCCCATGTGCAGCTGGGACAGTGACAGGACAGGAACTTTCACGGGGAAACTCATCCAGTCTGGGCACCAGTCCCCCCCAGAACCAGTGGAGAATGTTATCGACTTGTGAGACTGTAGCTTTGCACTCCCCAGGATGTAACAGTGGGCAACCCACCCACTGTAGAGACTTGTGAGACTGTGGCTTTGCACTCCCCAGGATGGCACAGTGGGCAACCCACCCACTGTAGAGACTTGTGAGACTGTGGCTTTGCACTCCCCAGGATGGCACAGTGGGCAACCCACCCACTGTAGAGACTTGTGAGACTGTGGCTTTGCACTCCCCAGGATGGCACAGTGGGCAACCCACCCACTGTAGAGACTTGTGAGACTGTGGCTTTGCACTCCCCAGGATGGAACAGTGGGCATGGAGCCCGTCGTGGATCTGGCTTTGCACACATCCGGCTGAGGTGCCCCCTCTTCCCTTCCCCCTGAGTTGCCTGTAGTATTTCTATCTGATGCCCCGGCAGTGTTCTCTCCGAATGCGGTCATGTATCTTTTGTGGGCCTCGCCCATGCATTTTTGGACTGTTGGTGCACGGACATTGTTATGTACATATCTGCACTACTTCTCGTAATGTATACAGTATATTTCTGACTGAATTTCGTATATATCAGTATATTTTGTAAGACATGTATATTGCTACATTACAATGTTTGAACGGATTTTGCTTTGTCTTTTCATTCTTCCGGGGGGATTGTGGGTGGTTACTGTGATTTTTGTGGATGCATTGGTGTGTATGTTGTATTATGTGAGGTTGGGGGTGGGGGTGTTTGGTGGGTGTCCCCCTAACTTTTGCCTCCCCCTCCCCCATGTCGTAGGTGCAGTTCTCACCGTTGTCTTCAGCGCCTACGTAGATGATGGTCGTAGAGGAGCAGAAAGACAAGGGCAGGGAGTATTTGGAGTTCCGGGTCCATGGAGTCCTCGTTCCTCGTGGGTTGTGTTGAGGTGAGCGTTTTCCCATTGCAACTGTTTCCGCTGTGTTTTTATCCACGGTGAATCCGCACCGGAAAAGGTGGCGGATTGGGGGGTTGTAATACTATGGGCGGTACATTGTGTTCCACCTGTCTGTTGGCGGTGACCGCCGTGCTGCTTGTCTGTACCGCCGTGGCGGGCGGTGTGTTAAAGTGGCTGTCTTTGTTGGCGGTTTCCGCCAGGGTCATAATTCCATTTTTTTATCCGCTGCACTGTTTGCGGTATTACTGCAGCTTTAACACCGTCCGCCAGGGTTGTAATGACCACCCAAGTTAGGCTGTTTGTCACTACCAGGACAGGCCACGCTACATAGCACCTGTCCTTCCTTCTACATACATGGCAACCTGCCCAAAGGGCTAGCTAGGACGTACCTTAGGGGTGACTTACATGTAGTAAAAGGGGAGTTCTGGGACTGGCAAGTAAATTTAGATGCCAGGTCCCTGTGGCAGGAAACTGTGCACACAGGCTCTGCGCTAGCAGGCCTTAGATAGGTTTGACAGGCTACTTCAGTGGGTGGCGCAAGCAGTGCTGCAGGCCCACTAGTAGCATTTATTTACAGGCCCTGGGTATAGGGATACCACTTTACAAGGGTCTTATAGGTAAATTAAATATGCCAATCAGGTATAATCCAATCATACCAAATTTGTAAGAGAGAGCACATGCACTTTAGCACTGGTTAGCAGTGAAAAAGTGCTCAGAGCCAAAACGTCAGTCAACAAAGGTCAGAAAAATAAGGAGGCAAAAAGCAAAATGTCTGGGAAATTACCCTGTAAAACGGCCAGGTCCAACAACAGACTTGTGCCATTTTTTGACGCACAACCCCCGTTGAAATGACTCCTGTCTTAGCAAAGACAGGAGTCATGCCCCCTTGCCCAATGGCCATGCCCAGGGGACTACTGTCCCCTGGGCATGGCCATTGGGCACAGTGGCATGTTAGGGGGCCCAAGTTAGGCCCCCCCATGCCTCTTTAAAAAATAAAAAATTATACTTACCTCTACTTACCTGGGATGGGCCCCCTCATCCATGGGTGTCCTCCAGGGGTGGGCGAGGGTGGCAGGGGGTGCCCTGGGGGCAGGGAAGGGCATCTCTGGACTGCTTCCATGGTCAGAGAGGCCACAGGCCCCTTAACGCCTGCCCTCACCCAGGTGTTAAAAAACGGCACACATCAGGCTGTGCGCCATTTGTTAAGGCCCGCCCCCTCCTGCGCGTCAAAATGACGCAGGAGTATAAAGAAGGCGCACATGCCTAAAAGTCACTTTTTGGACGGGAACGCCTACGTTGCATGTCATTAACGCAAGGCGGTTTCCCACATCCAGAAAATGACGCACATGGAGGAATTTTGACGTTCGCGGGGTCGGGCGTCATAGTATAAATATGGTGTTAGGGTTGCGTCTAATTTGCGTCAAAAGTTTTGACGCAAATTTGGCGCAGACAGAGTATAAATATGCCCCTTGCTGTGTAAAACGAAGTGTTTGATTATTTGCTCAGCGGAGTGAATTGAAGTCCATACAAATAGTGAAGATCAAGATGACCAAGCTCCAGAAACGGAGTGTGAAACTACAAGTGAAGAGTACCCATTGATTGAGTTTTTCCCGATGTTCACAGTAAAAGAGCTTCATCCTGATTTGCAGGAAATGGTTAAGGAGAAAGTGTGGGACCTCACATGAAAAGAAATAGGTTTGATCAAAGGGGTTGAGCCAGTTAAAGTTACTGTGAAGCCGAATGCAGTTTTCCCTGAACTTCCACAGTACCACATGCCACAGGATGTCCTGATGAAAGTTGCTCAGATAATTGGGGACTTTGTAAAGCAAGGTGTTCTGAAGGAAGTATGAAGTAGTCCATGTAATTCAATAATAATGGGACTGAAGAAATCTTGTGGGATAGTGAGAGTAGTTCAGGATTTGAGAGAAATAAATGAGATTGTGGTCAAATGTTGCCCTGTGGTGCCAAATCCAGCAGTGACAATGTTCCAGATTCCATGTGATGTTGAGTGGTTCACTGTCATCGATTTGTCACAAGCCTTCTTTTCTGTGCCTCTTCATGGTCAATTTTATTTTTGTTTCAAATTCCTGAATCAAGTCTATTGCTGTGCAGAATTCCTCAAGGGTTTTCAGAGTCACATTCCATATTCAATCAGATATTGATATTGTTTTGGGGAGTCGTTGGAATTGCCTTTCCAATCGACCTTGGTGAAGTACATTGATGACTTACTGATTGCGTCCAAAACAAGGGATGAGTGCAAGTATGAAATGATTGCCCTGTTGAACCATTTGGGAAAAAGTGGTCACAAAGTGTTTCGCTCAAATTGCAATACTGCCAAAAAGTTGTGAGATACTTGGGTCACCAGACTGAAAAGGGTTTGAGAAAGATATCCAGAGAAAGGATTACGACCATATTACAGATAAATCTCGCGACTACGCAGAGAGATGTCAGGATGTTTCTAGGGATGGTAGGCTATTGTCGCCAATGGTTCCCAAATTTTTCAATTATTTCAAGACCATTGCAGAAGCTGACTCATAAGGAAGTCACTGGTACCATAGTGTTAGACCAAGATGAAATGAAAGAGTTCACTGAATTGAGAGAGAGTCTGTGCAAGGCTCCAGCGTTGGGTATGCCTGATTACACGAAACCTTTCACATTGTTTTGGCATGATGCATGTTCTTTGTCTGTCTTGACGCAGGTCCATGGAGGTATAAATCACCCAGTAGCATATTTTTCAGCTACCTTGGACCCAGTTGCAGCATCCTTACCAGCTTGTTTGCGCGCAGTTGCAGCAGTTGGTCAAAGCCTTACTCAGTGTGAGGGCATTGTGATGGGACATCCCTTGACTGTAATGGTCTCTATTGAGATTTTACTGCCAAAGACGAAAACCCAATACTTGACTGGTGCAAGGTTGACCCGATATGAAACAAGCATTTTAGGTTCACCGAATG
The DNA here is from genome assembly GCF_031143425.1 of Pleurodeles waltl. Classification (NCBI taxonomy): domain Eukaryota; kingdom Metazoa; phylum Chordata; class Amphibia; order Caudata; family Salamandridae; genus Pleurodeles; species Pleurodeles waltl. The sequence continues at coordinate 1,000,748,890 of NC_090443.1, forward strand.
TATCATTGAAAAGATGTACAGTGCTCAACCCGGCAACTTTACTTTCAAATGAAAATGTTGAAATTGAAAAGATGGAAGATGTAGAGCATGATTGTCTTGAAGTAACTGTGCACAAAACCGAGACCTGACATTAGAGATACCCGATTGAAAGAAAACGATCAAATTGTCTTTGTTGATGGTTCTTGTCTAAGAGACAGTGCAGGAGTCCTGAGGGCAGGATATGCGGTGTGCACATTACTGGTATCCTAGAAGCGCCTTGGCTTCGAGGAGTGTATTCTGCTCAAGTAGTGGAACTGGTAGCCCTTACTTGAGCGTGCCAGGTTTCTGCTCAAATGAAAGTCACAATCTATATGGTTAGCCAGTATAGGTTTGGAATAGTCCATGCTTTTGGCCAGTTGTGGTCACAGAGAGGTTTCATGACCTCTTCTGGTTCACGAGTGGTGAGAGAATTAAAGAATTATTGCAAGCGATCCGAATGCCTGAAGAAATTGCCGTGGTCAAATGCAGTGCACATCTGAAGTCGCAGGACTCATTTTTTTTTAACGCAGATTCAGTGCAAAACTAACTCTATATTTATACTTGGGCGCTAGACCCATCTAGCACCAAATTTATGGAGTTAAAGTAGTTTTTTGGACGTGGAAACCTACTTTGCGTCAATATGATGCAAAGTATGCGTTCTCGAGCAAAAAATGACTCTATGGCCTTAGCGCCATATTTATCCCCCGTGCTAAAATAACGGATGCGGGGAGGAAGGGTCACATAATGGTGCAAAGCTTGCTTTGCACCATTATTTAACACCAGGGTCAGGGCAAGCTTTAGTTGACCTGTGGGCCTATTTCCATGGTGGAACACCATGGAATAAGCCCACAGGTGCCCTCCCCAGGCCTCAGGGACACCCACACCAGAGAAACACCAGAGGGCTCCATCCCAGGTAAGTATAGGTAAGTATATTTTTTTTCAAGAGCCATTGGGGGCCCTAAAGTGGGCCCACCTACATGGCACTGGGTGCAATGGCCATGCCCAGGGGACCCTGGTCTCCTGTGCTGACCATTGGGGTGGTGGGCATGACTCCTGTCTTTTTTAAGACAGGAGTCACATGTTATGGATGGTTGTGCGTCAGAAAATGACACTAGGCTGGTTAGAGTCACCTTTTTTTACTCTAACCTGCCTAACGTCATTTTTTAGTGCAAAACCCCATACTTCCATACCTCCAGCCCCACCCAGCTAAAGTCATTTTTTTTTTGTTACGCTAGGCTACCATTTGCACTGGCTTGCACCATTCCATAAATATGGTGCCTGGCTGGTGCTCAGAAATGGCGCAAGCCGGTGCTAAACTTTTTGGTGCAAAACTACATTGTTGCAGTTTTGCACCAAAAAGTATAAATCAGGGCCTTTGTGTCCATGGGAAATGGATATGCGGATCAAGTCGCAAGGCTTTGGGCACTGGACTGTATATCATTCAAGGACAAGTGGGAACTGTTATCTGAGGATGATGAACAATGTACAAGCTATGCACTGAAAGTACTTGACACATTGGAGGAACTGAACATGTTACAAACTAGAGCTGACAGGGAGGAAAAACATTCGTGGAGCAAAATTAAGGCCCATATTTATACTTTTTTAGTGCCGCATTTGTGCCGCTTTTTGACACAAAAACAGCGCAAACTTACAAAATACAATTGTATTTTGTAAGGTTGCGCCGCTTTTGCGCAAAAAAATTACGCAAAAGCAGTGCTAAAAAAGTATGAATATGGGCCTAAATGTGGGCAAAGACAAGATGAATTGTGGGTTTCCGAAGAGGGTAAATTGGTTTTGCCACATAGTATGCTGTCTCAGATGGCGAGGTGCTATCATGGTCAAGCACATATTGGGAGGGATGCAATGATTTGATTGTTCAAACATGACTGGTTTAACCTGAGGTTTAGACAAGTTGCTGAAGCAGTTTGTCATCAATCTATCATTTGCCAACAACAAAATGCAGGAAAAGGGACAGTGGTTAATTTGAGCCACATTGGAAGAGCAGGAGGTCCATTCAGCAGAATGCAGATGGATTTTTGAGAGATGCCTGTGTGTGGAGGTCTAAGATATGTGTTGGTGATTGTTTGCAGCTTTAGTCACTGGATTGAAGCTTACCCTACACATAGAAACAATAGTCTCACAGTGCTAAATTGTTGCTTAGGGAATTGATACCACGCTTCAGGTTTCTGATCTCTTTAGTATCAGGTAGGGGAAGTCACTTTAACAATGAAATAATTACATTACTGTGTGCAGCATTGAACATTGAGCAGAAGTTGCATTGTAGTTACCGTCCTGAAGCTTTAGGGCTAGTGGAACAGATGAATGGTGCCCTGAAGTCAAGAGTTGCAAAGATGGGTGCGTCCATGAATTTTAAATGGCCTGACGCATTGCCTTTAGTGTTGATGTCAATGAGAAACACCCCCGGAAGGAAGACAGGATTGTCACATGAGATTCTCATGGGCAGAGCACTGAGGTTGCCAGCAGTGCCTGCAAATGCACTTGTCAACGTTACAGATGATATAGTGTTGGACTACTGCAAAGGTCTGGCTGATGTGGTTTGCTTTTTCTCTCAGCAGGTGGAAGCCACCACACTGCCACCGATCCGTGACCGAGGGCACAATCTGAGATCTCGAGACTGGGTTGTGGCCCGTAAACATATAAGGAAGACGTGTTTGGAGCCTCATTGGAAAGGCATGTTTCAAGTAATTCCGGTGATTACCACAGCTGTAAAGTGTGCTGGAATTCCAAACTGGATTCAAGCGAGTCACATGAAGAAAGTGGCATGTCCACTGGATCATGAAGAAGAAGAGTTGTTGAAGGTACCAATAACAGCAAGAAAAGTCTCAGGGCCGGAAGGAGAAGAAAGGGGAACTGAGAACGGATCTGAGCTCGTTGAGGATGGCTCAGTCACTCTTGTGAGAGACGAAGGAGAATACCTCCGGGAGTGTGACGTGAGCATATCTCATTTGAGGCAGCAGTAGAGCCTAGTCAGGGGAGAGCTTTCCCAGAAGCAGATGATCTTGAGAGACAAAGAGAGCAATTGCCAGACTCAGAGGGCGAAGGAGTTGAGGTGGATCAAGGCCAATGTGATCTGACTCCTCCTGAACCTGTTGCAGGTCCATCAAGAGAAAATACCATGGAGCAAGGAGAAGTTTCAAGTTCAACACTGAAAAGGACGCTGACAAAGGGTCCACTGAAAGGAGATAAGTGGCCGGAATCACAAGCAAAAAGAAAGAAGTAGTTGTTGAGACTATGATTGAGGAAGAAGTAGATACAACAAGAAAAGAAAATTTGAGTGAAGGAGAGTTAGAAGGCGATCGAAAGTTGAAAAGAAAGAAAATAGCAAGTCGGAAATGCGCAGGTCCTGAATGGGCGTATGCAACTACAAGTGAATGGCAGCAAAAGTTTTTGTCCTTTTGTTTTGACCGAGACATTCCGGGTCAATGTTTTGGTACTTGAAGGAAGTTGATGAACTGAACTGTTGGAACTATTTGAGGATACATTTTTGAGAAAGAGACTGATGAAAGTAACCAGAAGAGACATTGATAACCTGATTTGTCATTTTGAAACCTGATTCGACAAAGCTGCTAACCGATTTTAACAAGGGATCCTGGAAGTGAAACTGAACTGCTAAAAGAAGAGTTGCCTATTTTTGATTTTGCTGCAATTTTTCTAAATTTATTCTGCTTTCTGATTCTTTACAGATCATGAGTAACATTAGTCAACAAAGTAGAGGTGCTCGGCAGTGTAAATTTATGAGTATTGGTTTGGTGATTGTGTGTGAGACATTGTTTGTGGCGTTGATGGTGGGTATGTCTGTTCTTGATAAGAGCTAACCATACTTCTACTTTCAAGACAACTACTGCACTAACGGCTTTAGAAAGGTTTAGGTTAGACGAGAAATATTTGCGTGAGATTACTAATGCCCAAGGGGAACTTTCTTCTAATGTCTTCTATCGCTTATTGAGTGAGTATGTTGAGACAATGGATGCGAATAATTGCTTTGTGTGTATGCAGAGTCCTTCATCAGTCGAGGAAGGAGTTACTTATCATAGCTTGCCATTGATTTATGGCATAAGTTGTAGTCGACTACTAACAAGATTCTATAACCAAGAGTACATACAATACTTTTACTCTAATTACGATATGGTGTTTTCGTTTGTTCCTATAATTAGATATTGGAGTAGAGTAGCTAAGGATAATGACATAATAATAGAGGATTCTTTAAGCCTGCATTAACGTTTGGGACAGCTTATGCGCATAGCAATAATTTGACATGTTTGCTTACACCTTTAGAGAAGAGCTTCTTAGATCACACAGAAGATAGGATAAAGGCATTAGAGGAGAAATTGGAAAAAGACTTTGAGAAAAGAACTTACAGGAATGATTATGCTTATAGTGCAATTAAAACACAAGGGAAATTAGCTTTAGATGCACAACACGTAGAAGAAATTTGTATATACAGGCCTAAATCACGCACTGACACTTTATTTGTGGGAACGAGTGAATGTAAGCATCTGTTTTTGTTTCAGAGTAAATGGACATTTATGCTTAATGGACAGGACCCAGCGATTCACGGAATATACTATATTTATGTTCTTAATGCTTATTACCGTCTTCCAAGAGGATGGTATGGGACATTTTATTTGGGGATAGTTTTTCCAAAGATTTATCAAATGGATGAGTTGAAGAAGTTTCCGAAAGTGACTAAATTACATCACATGAGACATAGGAGGGAATTCTCTTCTGGTATAGTGGGAGATATATTTGGAGCTATAATTCCTTCAGTGGGAGTTATTTTGAATTTGATCAAGATTCAAAAGTTGTCTGCTATTGTGGATTACATGCTGAAATTTTTTTCAGGGGCTATACTCTTGATAGATACTGAATTAGCTGCGGAGACAGCTATCACTCTTCACAATTGTCTTGCTATAGAGATTCTTTTAGCGAAGGATGGTGGAGTCTGTAGAATGATTAATTTTAGGCATTGCTGTGCGTATCTTCCTGATAATAGTACAGAAATTAGAGGCTTACTTACTAATTTGACTAAGGAAAGTGCTCATTTGAAAGAATTGAAAGAACCAGGTGTTTGGGAAAAGGTTGGTAAAGGTTTTGTTTCAGTGGGAAATTGTCTCAGCCACATTTGGAATGGGGTATTATTGAAAATATTCCAGGGAATATTCATTATTGTGGTTTGTCTCTTTGGGATATGGGTATTGTTCAAATTGTGCAAAAGAATTAAATTGGAAAGGTCCAAGATTAATCAGAGGAGGGTAGAAAAGAAAAGGGAAACATTTTACAAAGAAAATTCAAAGGGGAAGCAAAAGTACAAAGGGATTGAATTGCTAGAGATTTAAATGATGCAGAAATTGTGGGTGTGATGACACATTTAGGGGGTCATTCTGACCTCGGCGGTAAAAGGCGCTTACCGCCGGTCAGAAGACCGCCATAACACCGCTACGGCCGCAGGAAACCGCCACAGTCATTCTGACCCGCAACAGGCAAACCGCCAAAAACCCGACATCCACAAAAGTCCGTCACACCAACGGCCAGCGAAAAACTGCCGATGACCAAACCTCCACCGTCATGCCAACAGAAATACGCCCATACCATTCCGACCCACGAATCCAGGTGCCGGTCTTTCAACCGCGGTATTCCATTGGCGGTACACACCGCTGCGCTCAAAATACACACACACTTACAAAACACAACCACATTGGACAATTCAAAATACACACACCTGAAACACATACAAACACCACTCCCACACACCCAATACAATATAAAACACACACCCACATCACCCACAAATCCCTATGACCACCATTTATTGACTAAGGCCAGAGAGAGACACTACCAGCTAGTACAGAGCATTCACAGGCACATAACACCATCACTCACACAACATCCACGCACAAAACACCACACTCACCTCACTCATCACCACAAACACCACCTCACACCTCATCCACACCACCCCATGGCACCCCAAAGACACCCCAGCTTTTCAGACGATGAACTCAGGGTCATGGTGGAGGAAATAGTTCGGGTAGAGCCCCAGCTCTTCGGGACACAGGTGCAGAACACCACCATTGCCAGGAAGATGGAGCTATGGCAAAGAATAGTGGACAGGGTCAACGCTGTGGGTCAGCATCCACGAAATCGGGATGACATCAGGAAGCGGTGGAACGACCTACGGGGGAAGGTGCGTTCCATGGTATCCAGACACAACATCGCAGTGCAGAAGACTGGCGGCGGACCCCCACCTCAACCCCCAGAATTTACAACATGGGAGGAACAGGTCTTGGCGATCCTGCATCCTGAGGGCCTCGCAGGAGTAGGCGGAGGAATGGACTCTGGTAAGTCTAATCTCAACTACTTCATTCCCCCCCACCAGCATGCCAAATCATACCCCCACCCTCCCCCCACCCCCTCACACATCCTCCTTGCTAATGTCTCACCATCACAACCCGCCCATCCCAACACCAAGCCCTGCATGCGACCACAAACCATGGACACACATCACCTAAGCATGCCCACTGCACATACCCATCCCCACCCCCAAACCACCGTCACAACAGCCCCCACAAGGGAATGCCAGCACTGGGGTACACGGGCACCCACCCATTGCACGCTATGGCACACACAAAATCAATAACCATACTCTTATACCCCTGCAGGACCCGAACGCCACGACACCGCCCAGGAGGGTCCAGAAATGTCCATTCCACCCCCAGAAGAGGGCCACAGTGATGACAGCAGCTCTGTCTCCCTGGACCCAGATGACCAGCCCGGCCCATCGGGGACCTCGGGACAGTCGGTTCCCCACAGACAGCCAAAGGCCACAGCAGACCTACCACCCTCTGGGAACACCAGCACAGCACCCACCCAGCGGGCCCATCCCTCTGTCCCTAGGACACGTCAATCAGCGGTGTGTCCACCACTACAGGGCACCCAGGTTAACCCACCACCCCAACAACAACAGGGACCTGGGGGCAGTGGTAGTGGGCACACGGTCCAGGGGACAGAGGCCCAGGGAAACAGGGGAACTGGGAGGGCTACTGTGCGACGGGGGGGACAGGCCCAGGGAACCCACTCTCCACGAGGCCCTCTCCTCCATCATGGGAGCATACCACCACTCCCAGGAGACGATGGCGACGGTCCTGGCCAGGTTCCAGGAGATCCAGGTACTGCAGGAGGAACAGTTTATGCGGTTCAGGGAAGAACTCAGAAACATCAGTTCCGCAATGGGCACCATCGTTGTGGCTCTCAATCAGATTGTCAGCACATTGCGGGACCATGTGGCACCACAAAGGGCCCCTGTCACTAGCATGGACCAAGAACAGGCTACCACCTCCGCCGGCGCTAGTGGACAGGAGGCCCCGACACAAGAACAACAGGCCACCAGAACCCCACCCCCTGCAGAAGGAGAACCACCCCGCAAGCGGGGCCTGAGATCTAGGAAGAAGACAGAGTAAGATGCCAAGACCCCCGCCAGGAAAGGATACCCCCTGATTGTCATCCCACTGTCCCACATTGTCACCCTGTCCAACCTTAAACTGCCCCCGCTCCACCTTCCACAGGCATATGGACAATGCACCTGTGAGACTGAAAATCTGGACTCTGCCATGGACATTCCTCCACCATCACCCATCACCGAATTGCAACCATTACCCAAAATTGAGCACTTTAATAAACACACTTATTGCACAAAAATAATCTGGAGTCTGCCTGTATTTTTGAACAAATGTATTACACAGAACCGTGCCATAATGTCCAGTTACATTGTGATGACAACATACAACTGTCACACGGCTGTAGTCCATGGGGACACAAAGCAGAGGTCACGGAGTGGGGCCCACATCTCTGAAATTGGAAGGGAAAGTCACAACTCAGTTAACATACACTGGGGGGAAACTCAGACAGTAGAGAGGCAGGAGACTTTAAGTAAATGTAAAAAGCCAGTGTTGATTCTTACCTGTATGTCATTGAAAATACTGCTGTATTACTGTGTCCCTGTTGTCTGTGTCGTCCTCTTCGTCTTCCTCCTCTTCACTCTCCGCAGGCTCCACAGCTGCCACAACACCACCATCTGGACCATCCTCCGGCAGGAAAGGCACCTGGCGTCGCAAAGCCAGGTTGTGAAGCATACAGCAGGCCACGATGATATGGCACACCTTCTTTGGTGAGTACATTAGGGATCCACCTGTCATATGGAGGCACCTGAACCTGGCGTTCAGGAGGCCGAAGGTCCGCTCGATCACCCTCCTAGTACGCCCATCGGCCTCATTGTACCGTTCCTCTGCCCTTGTCCTGGGATTCCTTACTGGGGTCAGTAGCCAGGACAGGTTGGGGTAAACAGAGTCACCAATTAGCCACACACGGTGTCTCTGAAGTAGTTCCATCACGTAAGGGATGCTGCTATTTCGCAGGATGTACGCGTCATGCACTGACCCAGGGAACTTGGCATTTACATGGGAGATGTACTGGTCAGCCAAACAGACCACCTGGACATTCATGGAATGATAACTTTTTCTGTTCCTGTACACCTGTTCACTCGTGCTGGGGGGGACCAAAGCAACATGTGTCCCATCAATTGCACCAATGATGTTGGGAATATGTCCAAGCGCATAAAAATCACCCTTCACCGTAGCCAAATCGCCCACCTCAGGAAAAACAATGTAGCTCTGCATGTATTTCAGCAGGGCAGACAACACTCTGGACAACACCTTGGAAAACATAGGCTGGGACATCCCTGATGAAATGGCCACTGTTGTTTGGAATGACCCACTTGCCAAAAAATGGAGTACTGACAGAACCTGCACTAGAGGGGGAATCCCTGTGGGTTGGCGGATGGGTGACATCCGGCCTGGCTCCAGCTAGGCACACAGTTCCTGTATAGTGGCTCTGTCAAGCCTGTATGTTAGTATGACATGTCTTTCTTCCATTGTCGACAGGTCCATCAGCGGTCTGTACACGGGAAGATTCCTCCATCTCCTCGCAAGTCCCAGCGGACGGTGCCTAGGAAGGACAACATGGAGCACAGAGTCAATCAACCCACAGGTACGTTCCCACAGCTTGCACAGTACACAATTCTTAATGCATTTAATGGCTTGTATGAGTATTGATGCAAGGCCTAGGTATGTGTGACGCAGTAGAATTCAAGCCATGTGGGTCCTTGAAATGGTGGCTGCCTGACCTGTGAAGTGCGACAGTGGGATGTGAGGTCAATGCGCTGGCGTGGCACACCGTGGCGGTAGGCGGTCGAAGACCGCGGCGCAAAGCTGCATTGGTTAACATTGAACCCTATGGGTCTCAGGAGCCAATGACGATGTGCGCCGGCGGTCGCGGTACGCACCGCTGCGGGCGTGACCGCCATTTTCTATCTGCTTAATCACTCGAGACCTGATCATCCACAGGAGAGGACCTATACTGCAAGTGCTGCTGTGACCTCGGTCTGGAAGAGACAATGGCTGCTGCGACTGGGGAAAGGGCCCCTGCCTTCACTTCTGAAGAATTGGAGAAACTCGTGGAAGGGGTCCTCCCCCAGTATGCGCTACTCTACGGTCCTCCAGACCAACAGGTAAGTACACTGGGACCATGCTTTGTGGCCAATGCCTGGGTTGAGTGGGGTGAATGAACGATGGTGGGGAGGGGAGCGAATGAGGCATGCATCAAACGACAGATGAGAGCATGTGCCACATGGCAAGGGTGGGGATGGGGGGCCACTCACATCGAGCATGCATAAAATGACGATATTTTATTTTCTCCCCCTGTACATGTCACATAGGTCAGCGCCCATCAGAAAATGCCATCGCCAAGGACGTCTGGACCCTGGGGGTCCACAACAGACGGGGCACCCACTGCCGCAAGAGGCCGGAGGACATCCGCCGCGGGAGCAGGAAGACCGCGGAGGCTCTGCTGGGGATGGCCTCCCAACGTAGGAGGGGTGGCACTCGTCAATTGACCCCCCTGATGTCCCGGATCCTGGCGGTGGCCTACCCCGATTTGGATGGGCGCGTGAGGACATCACAGCAGACACAAGGGGGTGAGTACAAGCACATTCTGCTGATTTTGCGCACATTGGAGGTGTCTGGGTGGGGGAGGAGGGCTGTGGGTATCCCTAGGCCAGGGCGATTTCCGTAGGCAAGGCCCCTCCGTTAGGCATGGCCCTGTGCCCCCGCCCCCCACCTCTGTAGGTTGCCTAGTACAGCTAATCATGGCCCTGTGTCACCTATGTGTGGATTTGTCATCCATAGGCTTGTAGGCCATGTCCCACGGATTGAGTAGTGTACCCCAAGTGTGCGGCGTAGTGCAGGGGGCTTCTGTGTCTGTCCTCTCCGCCAACTGTGTCGCCAATGCATGCACTCAACATGTCTTTATTTCTCCCCCCCCCCTTTTTTGGTGGTCTTTCTGTTCATGTGTGCATTACCATCATCAGGCGGAGGAGAAGTGGCATCGGAGCACGAGGGAGCTGCATCTCACATGGCCATGGAGGGCCATGCAACCGACTCGGAGTACACCAGTGAGACAGAGGGCGAGGGGAGCTCCACAGCGGGGACACGTGGTAACACCAGCGACACAGACACGTCCTCGGAAGGGAGCTCCCTTGTGGTGGCGACAACATCCGTGCCCACCGCAACAACAGGTACAGCCGCCACCCAGCGCTCCAGCTCTGCCCTCCCAGCAGCCCCTCAGCCTTCGGCCCGTGCCCGCTCACCCAGGAAGGTGGGCATCTCCTTCGCCCCAGGCACCTCAGGCCCTGCCCCAGTTACCCCTGCTGCCCTCAGTGAGGAGGTCATTGACCTCCTGAGGACGCTCATTGTTGGGCAGTCTACCCTTTTGAATGCCATCCAGGGTGTAGAGAGGGAGGTGCACCGGAGTAATGCATACCTGGAGGGCATTCATTCGGGTCAGGCTGCCCATCAGCGATCGTTCAACGCTCTGGCCTCAGCACTGACGGCAGCCATTGTCCCTGTCTCCTGCCTCCCACCTCCAACTTCCTCAACCCAGTCCCACTCCCCTGTACCTCTGCCTATCCCAGACACACCTACAGACCAGCCTGCACTCACCTCAACACCCAAGGCAAGCTCATCCAGACATAAGCACCACACATCACACAAGCATTCACCCAAGCAACATCCACATGCAGACATGGCAACAGCCACTGCCTCCTCTGTGTCCCCCTCCTCCTCGTCTCCCTCCTCCCTCCCTGTGACATCTCCACTCACACTTGCATGCACAACATCATCAGCCACTACGTCCATCACCAGCACACCCACCAGAACACTCCGCACACGTGCAGTCACCACCCCCACTACCATTTACACGTCCCCTGTGTCCTCTCCCAGTGTGTCTGTTACCCCCTCTTCCAAACCACACAAACGCAGGCAGCCAACCACCCAACAGCCATCCACCTCACGACAGCCTCCAGTACAAGCACCTGCACCAAAAGACACCAGACTTCACTCTCCTACAACCACATCCTCTTCCTCCACTCCCATACCCACTACACCTGCCCTTCCCACTGCTCCTAAAAAGCTTTTTCTGTCCAAACTTAACCTCTTTCCATCACCTGACCCACCCCCTCCATCTCATAAGTCGCCAATCAGCACCTCAGCCACCACAAACCCTGGACCTACAAGGACAATAGTCCAAGGATTTTGGAGTCCACCACCTTCAAGGCCATCTACTTCGGCTAGCAGTAAAGAGACAGCCAGCCCCCCCCCTGGAAAAAAAGCCAAGAAACCAAGTGGCCGGCGCGAGAGGCCAGAGACAGCAGGCTCCAAAGGCACTACCCTGGCACCGTCAGGAAGTGGGGTGCCACCTGCCACACCAAAAAAGGGAGGAAAGGGCCACAGAGGAGCACGGAAGGGTGGCAAGGGCAGCACGCCCGACAAGTCCGGCAGCAGGCGAGCTGCCCAGGAGGGCCCCACAAGCCCCATTCCAGGTGTGAAGGAGGACACCCACGGGGCCGGGACGGCAGCACAGGAGGGCCCCGCAAGCAAGAAGACAGATGTGCACGAAGGGCCCGGCAGCCACATGTCAGGTGGAAAGTGAAATACATTTCATGGCCGGATCTGGTGCCCTGGAGACACATGTCAAGCACCGCTGAACAGGGCACTGCCGTCTCAAGAACCGCTGAACAGGTCCCTTCAAGTCAAGCACCGCTGAACAGAGCACCGCCGTCTCAAGAACCGCTGAACAGGGCCCGTCAAGTCAAGAACCGCTGAACAGGGCACCGCCGTCTCAAGAACCGCTGAACAGGGCCCTTCAAGTCAAGCACCGCTGAACAGGGCACCGCCGTCTCAAGAACCGCTAAACAGGGCCCTTCAAGTCAAGCACCGCTGAACAGGGCACCGCCATCTCAAGAACCGCTGAACAGGGCCCTTCAAGTCAAGAACCGCTGAACAGGGCCCTTCAAGTCAAGCACCGCTCCGCTGGGCACCGCCGTCTCTGCACTGCTCCGCTGGGCCCTTCATCTCAAGCACCGCTCCGCTGGGCACCGCCGTCTCTGCACCGCTCCGCTGGGCCCTTCATCTCAAGCACCGCTCCGCTGGGCCCTTCATCTCAAGCACCGCTCCGCTGGGCACCGCCGTCTCTGCACCGCTCCGCTGGGCCCTTCATCTCAAGCACCGCTCCGCTGGACACCGCCGTCTCTGCACCGCTTCGCTGGGCCCTTCATCTCAAGCACCGCTCCGCTGGGCCCTTCATCTCAAGCACCGATCCGCTGGGCACCGCCGTCTCTGCACCGCTCCGCTGGGCCCTTCATCTCAAGCACCGCTCCGCTGGGCCCTTCATCTCAAGCACCGCTCCGCTGGGCACGGCCGTCTCTGCACCGCTCCGAAGGGCCCTTCATCTCAAGCAATGCTCCGCAGGGCCTTTCATCTCAAGCACCGCTCCGCTGGGCCCTTCATCTTAAGCACCGCTCCGCTGCGCCCTTCATCTCAAGCATCGCTCCGCTGGGCCCTTCATCTCAAGCACCGCTCCGCTGGGCACCGCCGTCTCTGCACCGCTCCGCTGGGCCCTTCATCTCAAGCACCACTCCGCTGGGCCCTTCATCTCAAGCACCGCTCCGTTGGGCACCGCCATTCCCGGCACCGCTGGCCCATTGGCAGTAGGGGCAGGCCCAGATATGTGTCGGGTAGGGCTGCACGAAGCACTCTGGGCACCATGCCTCCTCCAGAACCAGTGGAGTCTGTAATCCACTTGAGAGACTGTGGCTTTGCACTCCCCAGGATGGCATAGTGGGCAATCCACCCACTGTCATCCACTTGAGAGACTGTGGCTTTGCACTCCACAGGATGGCACAGTGGGCAATCCACCCACTGTAGAGACTTGAGAGACTGTGGCTTTGCACTCCCCAGGATGGCACAGTGGGCAAGCCACCCACTGTCATCCACTTGAGAGACTGTGGCTTTGCACACCCCAGGATGGCACAGTGGGAAATCCACCCACTGTAGAGACTTGAGAGACTGTGGCTTTGCACTCCCCAGGATGGCACAGTGGGCAATCCACCCACTGTAGAGACTTGAGAGACTGCGGCTTTGCACTCCCTAGGATTGAACAGTGGCCATGGAGGCCCCTCGTGGATCTGGCGTCGTGGACTCATCTGGCTGAGGTGCCCCCCCTTCCCTTCCCACTGAGGTGCCTGTAGTTTTGCTATCTGATGCCCCTGCAGTGTTCTCTCCAATGGATTCGGGTCTCCTGTGTGGGCTTTGCCCATGTGTTTAGGCCCATTGGCACAGGAACAATGGCTGATACCCAATTTGGACCGGACAATTTACATATGTATATAGAGTTATAGATGTTTGATATATTTTTTTACTTAGCCGTACAATATAATTCAAATTTCATGGTCATTTTATTTTGTCTTTGCATTCTTCCGGGAGGTTTGGGGGTGTCACTCTGAGTTGTTGCTATGCATTGATGTGTGTGTTGTAGTGGGTGAGGGTGGGGGTGGGTGTGTCGCGTATGTGTGTGCCCGTAATTTTTTCCCTCCCCCCTCCCCTGTGTCGTAGGTGCAGTACTCACCGGTGTCTTCTGCGCCGGCGTTCGTGCTCCTGGTAAAGGAGCAGGAAGACAATAGCTGGTAGGATGTGTAGTTCGGGTTCCATGCTGTTCAGATTCCTCGTGGAGTGTGTAGAGGTGAGCGTTTTCCGTTCGTAATGTCTGTTTCCGCCGTGTTTTTATCGGCGGGGCTACCGCCCCGGAAAAGGTGGCGGATTGGTGGGTTGTGATAGGGTGGGCGGTACTTTGTCTCCCGCCTGTCTGTTGGCGGTGACCGCCGCGCTGTTTGTTTGTCCCGCCGTGGTGGTCGGAGTGTTAAAGTGGCGGTCTCTGTTGGCGGTTTCCGCCAGGGTCAGAATTCCATTTTTTTGACCGCCTGCCTGTTGGCGGGTTGGCCGCTGCTTTAACACCGACCGCCAGGGTTGGAATGACCCCCTTAGTCATCAGAGGAGGGATTGCTGGCGAAGGTGTATTAATAAAAATATTGAGATTTGAGCCCATATTTATACTTTTTTAGCGCCGTATTTGCGCCGCTTTGTGACGCAAAAACTGCGCAAACTTACAAAATACCATTGTATTTTGTAAGTTTGCGCCGTTTTTGCGTCAAAAAGCAGCTCAAATGCGGCGCTAAAAAAGTATAAATATGGGCCTTGACGTATTGAGAATAATGGATTTGCATAGAAAATGTAATATAGTAGAAATAGTAATGCATGCTTTTGAAAATGAAACAAAGAGGTACTCCAAAAACAGGAGAGGGTCCAAAGACACAAACTTCCTGTATAGAATGCCTTATTAGTAACGTGGGAGTTTGACCAGAGGACATGGACCCAAGTCCTCCACACGGAATACAATGATAAAGAATAGTTAAGGTCCCACTTAAGCAGTCTTTTTAAGGTCAATATGCCATAAAGTTCAGTGGATTTGATGTAAGAGATTGCGACAAAACACCTTTGTTGCTCCAATGCAAATTTTTATTTCAGAAGACAAGTAACACCCAGTTGAGATAAAACTGGATGTATTCTTTAGAAGAAACAGAGGATCAGCCAACACGTGTTTCGCCCCAAAGGCGCGTGCGCCAGGGCTTTCTCAAGGCTGAAAAAGAGGAAAAACAATATGCGACTGGAGGGGGTGTACTGCGATTGTATTAAAAGAGAAGTTAGAGAAAACTAACACCAGGATGTGGAAACCCAAAGTCGTGCAGCAAGGTTTCTCAAAAAATGCTTTAACTAAATAAGTGGTGGTCCGAAGAAGGTAGGAAATGCAAGAAAATAAGAAAGTACACAAATAAAGCAGGATAGTGGTTACTAGTGCTTATGCTTGTGTCCTAACAAGCTAAGAGAGGTGTAAGTTAGACAAATGTGATAAAAAGGAAGGCATGAACAAAGTCACCTGGTGATTTATTAAAGGGAAAATAACCAGAGAGAATAACAAATAATTAGCTTGAATGCTAGGTTAGTAATGCCTATTACCAAGTGTGAAATGAGGATAGGAGAATTAGGATAAGTTTACTAGTTTGTGTTACACTAGAGAGGAATAACTTTGTCAACATTTTATGACACAATAAGTAACTATAAACATACCATATACAAAATGCAGCTTGCAATGTAAACAGTTGTATAAGCATTATTCCATTCTGCTTGTCTGCAAAATACATAAAAAAGTCGACATGTAACGTTTGCTATAACATTGAACAATATCATGAATGGTCAACGGAAAATGTCATTATTGAAAGGCAAGAAAAAAAGATACTAGCTGTCTTAAATGGAAAGATGTAATATATTACTATAAGAGAAGTGAGAATCTTAAAATGCGGAAATGACACGCTGTCACTTGAAGGAAAGCATAAATGGCTCCTAATTGGGAAGCTAATAATTATGGGTTTTGAAAACTAGGCTTTTGAAAATGTGATTACGATGAGTGGCCGCCAATGTTAACAAAGTGTATTAATTAATGAGTTTTACTTGAAATAATGAGCATATGCTTGACTAATATAGTAATGCGTCATAATTAGGGTTATGTATTAAGTACGTGTTTTATTAATTCTAGGCCTTAACATAGCAAGTGTCTTGGCCTAGCTTGCCAGGCCTCATGTAGAAGCTGTATTTCTTACAGTTTAATAAAATGCTGACCAAGTGGGTTAAACTGTGATTTTCCATTTTGCATTATATAGTTAAATGTGTTCATGCTGAAGCTTTCTCATGAGAACCGATTGCTAGAAGATGGTGTTCTTGCTAATGTAACATTTTATGTGTAATGCGTGTGAGACTGACTTTCACTGTACGAGAACAATGAAGACAATGACTGGAGTATAAGATGCAAAAATCTTGTTACCTGACAAGCCGGATGGTGAGGACATTGACGGACAACCAATCAACAACGTGTGAAAGGAGTAATAGTAGAATTCATAGATTTGGAACCAAAATGTAATTGGATAGAGTGTGAACATATGATTAGTTGAACAATAGGGAATTAGGGGAGTGCTTAGGTGATTTGACTTAATGCTACAGCACAGTAAGGAGACATCCATCATTGCGAATAATCCGACAGGCATTATTGCCTATGTTTTCCTGACCGAAAGGTTGTTATTTTCTAACGTGTCTTGAGACGTGCTTAACTTTAATGCTTAAAGACTTTGCGCTTACTGAACTTTGCTGAATCCTCATGGCTTGCTGATCGACTGATGTCCTGAGGACAAAGACTCTGCTTTGCTGATCCACCTGAGGATAGGTATATAACGCAATGTGATTATTATGCATATTTGCTTTTTCTTTCTAGGTACCAACTGTGCTGTTTTGATAAAGTCCTAGCTAGATGTTTTTCTAAATTTGTGTTACTAAGTTGTTTTGCATGAAGCCCAACATGCTGATGTTAACTTGATGTTAGTTAAGGATTCTCACTAATGACTTATGATAACAGGGACTAATGCTTGGTGGAATTACTCTGCTAAACTTCACATGTCTGACTTCGTTGATGTAACTGACTTTACTATTGATTTCAGCCATGAAATATGTTGCCATTCAAGCTGATTAGACTGACTTTTCCGCTGCTTTAGATAACTAGTATTGATTCTGTATGCATTTCATTTGATACTGATATGAAATAAATGTTAAAACTTTTACTAAAAGGTGTGGTTATTTATGACTGAAAGGTCATGGTTCGTGACAATTACTGACTCCATTGATTATTGATTTTATTGATAACTAATAATTATTGTATTTTGATGATTGATTATGTACTGGATCTATGGTAAGAACATCTTAATTGCGAGTCAAAAGGTTCATCGACCTATTCACGTCCCCTTGTAAGTTTACTTATTAAGGTCAGACGCGCTAACACTAGTCTATGTTGAATGCACACTAACATGGCGTCTCAGTGCATAACATTACAATCAAACTATTAGCACTTTGATTAACATAATGCATAAACTGTCACATATAGATGATCACTGTGACATGAGGGACAAGACTAACATTTCTGCTACATCAGTCCTCCCTATGATGGCGAATCAATCCATCACACATAATCCAACTTTCATTTTCAACGAGACAGCTCAAAATTTCAGAGGTTGCCCCAGGTATGATCTTCTGAACTTCTCTAACTGATGGACGTTACTATAGTACATGCTCCTCCTAGTCTCGATCTCAATCTCCTCCTTTCTCCTTTTATTCTTGTCTCTTGTCTCTTTTAGTTTGTTCAACAATTTGAAAAGACTAACTGCAAATAGGGCACACAAAGCCATCATCAATAGAGGTCTCAAAATGGTTCCAACAATTCCTCTCCCTAGATCTCCAAACCACTTTCCAACTGCTGACAACCCATTAGCTATTCCCTGGCACCTGTTGTGGTTAACTTCAGGTCCTCTTTCAAGTTTGCCATATTTGCAATTCACTTCCTTATCTCCTTACTATTATCAGGAATATAAGTGCAATCTTGTTGGGCTTGCAGGGTTTTGCAAACTCCACCCTCCTCTGTGAGAAGAATGTCTAAGGCAAGGCGATTTTGTAAAACCTTTGATCTAGCAGCGCCCATTTCTGTGTCCTTAACACAATGGTACCTGCGGTGTCTGTAGATAATTTATCTACTGTTGTTGACAACTTTCTTATCTTGAGATCATTCAAGATCACACCTGCTGATGGAATTATTGCACCGACAATATCTCCTACAATCTCTGAAGCACTAGCACCTCTCTTCACTCTAGTGTTTGATTTCTCATCCCAGATTGGATCATTAAAATGGTCCACATGATACATTTTTGGAACAACTACTCCCAGGTAAAATGTACAAATCCAGCCTTTTGATAGCTTATAGTGTGCATTCTTGTCCATGAAGGTCAAACACAACATGAAGGTCCAAATGCTCTTAACCAAAAACACATGTCTACATTCACTAGTCCCTACAAAAAGTGTGTCAGTCTTTGATCTAAGTCTATATACACATAACATCCTTATATGTTGCCAATCAAAAGCCCAGAATCCTTGACTTCAGCTACTGAATGTGTTTCATCTTTTCCCTAATTTTGTAAAACTATTCCATTTCCTATTTTACTCTTCATAGCTCTTCTCATTTCTTCAACTTGTCTAATGAACTCTTTCTCTGTCGGCGTAAGAATACATTTTGTGGGCATAAACTGTACCAAACTGTGTCAATGTTTTTCATCTTTGCAATGTTGCACAAATGTTTCATGATTGGAACAATTAAAACAATTAAAAGCACAAGGTCATAGTTTGAGTAATACTACTGATAATACTCCTGTTGATATTAAAGTGTTAGTAAGAGGCTACCAGAAATTCCATGGGTTGGGGTAAACTATGATAAGTGATACTCTTACTCATTGATAAAGGTAACTGTGTGCACATGTAACAATCTCTAGCATCCATTGGGGCTTCTTTGCAAGCCTCGTGGCACAGAGCAGTGCAGCAAGTGTCTTGCTGGGCTGCCCTGTGCCACTGGGGTGGAACAGAAATGCGCTGTATCTATAAGCTTCAACATAGGCACCCTTGCACCATGGTGCAAGGGACACCTTCTTGCACAAAAACAATCAAGAGAGGTGTTTTCTTCTTACTGTTTGTACTGTAGAATGCAGCACACATATAAAGTGGGAAAAAGAGGGAGAAATTGTGTCACTTCTATGACACCTCTGAGGTGGCATAGGAATCTCATACATTCCCAGACTTGTAAATCTGGGAATGCGTCAGATTCATTTGGGTTCCATTGGTGTTGCGTGGGAACAACCACAGCAGCACACATTGAACACCCCTTTCACACAGTTTTATGTGTGAAAGGGGCCCATATTTACAAGGCGATGAAAAGCCATGAATGGTGGCTTTGCGTGACCTTATAAATCTGGGCTAGCATGCTGTGCCACCGGAACGTAAATAAAAATGGGCTGTATCCGCAGGAGGCATATGGTCCCTTCAAGAACTAGATATACATATCAATTGTCTAGAACTTCTTGCAGGATGCTTCGCTATTCAAGCGCTGTCCCCAAGAAAGGTGTCTTGCTGCATTCTGAGGATGAACAACGTCTCAGCGGTTCAATACATCAACAAGCTGGGGTGTACCAAATCCAAACTGCTGGCAGAAATGGCCCAATTTTTTTTGCATCCTTGCCTGGATCACAGGATTTCAGTAGTAGCAGAATACATTCCGGGGCAGTCCAACATGATCGCGGACTGGAATTCCAGGTATCTGAGGGATTCCAGAGATTCGCAATTGCAACCACAGTTGTTCAAATTGATTTAGGTCACTTCGTAGCCTTGCAGCATCGACCTGTTTGCCTCGCGGTTGAACGGCGAGTAGGAGAGGTTCTTCAATTGGAGACCAGATCTGTGGGCGATGGATGCCTTTCTTCAGGATTGAGCAAGAGTTCTGAATTATGCCTTTCCCTCCTTTGTCATAATTCCGAGGGTGGCAGCACAGGTGAAGCGGTAGAAAGCGGAAGTGGTTTTCGTCACACTGGTTTGGGAAGCACAACCCTGGTTTCTGTTTCTGATGGCATTGGAATGCAATTATCCTCTTCTTCTTCTTTGGAGTCAGGACATGCTCCGGAGACCTCTGGGTGAACTTCATTCGATGGTAGTATAAGAACAGTTATTCCTGATCACCTGGAGGCTGTCAAGCAACAGTGGTGTTTGCCAGACATTTCGGAGACGGCTGCAAAATTCATTAGGCAAGCATTGGCCCTCTCCACCAAGAAACAATATGCTTCAGCCTGGAGATGCCGGGTGGGTTGATGCTTGGAACGGCAGGTGGACCCTGTGGAAGCAGACATTGTGAATTTTCTGTCACTTAAGGCATCATAAGGACTATCCTACAGGTTAGTAAATCATTTTCGTTCTACCATTTCGGCTAGTCATGTGCAGGAAGGTAACACTTCTGTGGGTATGCATCCATTAATATTCAAATTGCTTAAAGGTATCAGGGTTTCTAACCCTCCACAATCTAAATATACTTTTTTGTGGAATGTGAATATGTTTTTAAACCTCTTTGAAAAATGTCCCCAGAATAATATGTTGAGCAGAAAATAGCTTTCTGCCAAATTAGCTATGCTGCTTTGTCTGGTTTCCTGCAGAACAGCAGATGTAAAACAGCTCGACCTTGCAGGTAGAGTATTTACCCCAGAGGGAGTTTCTTTTACCATTACCAGACGTACTAAAACATTTACCTAAAGTATTCATAAGTCTGCTTTTCTGTTTAATGAAGAATTTTATGTAGTGAAATGTCTGAAAGCTTATGAATCCAGTACTCAATTAATTAGAAATGATCCAAGTGGACAGTTATTGATTGCTTTGCAAAAACCTTTCAAACCTGTTTCATCAGCTACTATAGCTAGGTGGCTAGAGCTGTTATGAAGGAAGCTGGTATTGATACTCGTGTTTGGAGCACACTCATTAAGGGGTGCAATGGCTTCCAGATCTTTAACTCTTGGTACTTCTCTTCAGGATATCATGAAAACAGCCAATTGGTCATCAGATTCAACTTTTAAATGATTCTATTATAAACCAGTGGTGCATGTGGCATCTATGGTAATTAAGCTGCTTTAAACTAGCATAATCTGAGCAGCCTGCCCTGAGATAGAATGAAACATATGTTAGCATACGCACAAATAATTTTTCAATTCTATTAAGGACACGGAGGCGAGGATTATCCCATCCAGGTATCTGTGATTTATGGTATTAATGACAAATGATCTAACTGTAATTGTTTAGATTGTTTCAGGTTTATTGTTATTCTGCTAATACTAAATTTGCCCACCCCGATTGGAATTAATTGATGTCTTCATGCTTAGCAACATCCTATCTGTGTTTAGGTGCTGACCGAAAACCAGAATAGGAGGAGATTCCCAGGATTCTCGTATAGACATAATGGCTTCAGCAAGACCTTCGCTGCTCCATGGAAGTTTGTCAGTTTCAACATCGGATATCCAGTGTTTACATTTGTGTTTGAACAAATAGGTTTTCTGCTAATGTTATTTGTTTGAACTATTTTTATTGGCTGCTGTAAAAAGAGTAGTTGCTGAACGGTACTTTTTGTTTGGACAGGCCCTTTGTGGTTGAGGCAGTGGAGGTCAGGCAGCCCTCTGGGGCTGCTCTTTTGACAGTCGGACGGCCCTTTGCTGCTGGGGCTGCACTGGAAGGTCCCTCCGGCCATCTTGGAGGCAAAGCATTTTAAACCACACCCAGGAGGGAAACTGCTCAATGCTTTGCACTAAGCTTTCTGATGACTGAGTTGACAGCTGTATTCTCCCTTTCTGGTAGGTGTTTCTATTAGTCGCATGAGGCCAGGGTATAACGCCCTCTTGTCACTAGCAGACAGCCTGAAGTCACCCTCTACATCGTGGTGCAGTGAGTACAGCCCCTAAGCATTACCAAAGCTTTTGTCATTACAGTTGTAAGGACCGATGGGTGTGCAATCCCCTGAGACAAATGTATGATGGAACAACAAATGCTGGAACCACGCATACCTGAACAACGCAGTCGGAACAATGACTGCGTTGTTACCACAAATGCCTTTACCACGCATGCCTTTACAGCGATTTTTCATTGTAATAGCATGCCTAGTAAAAGCATGTGTGGGAACGGCATGCGTGGTTCTAGCATGGGGCCCTCCACCCTCCCTAAGGCAGAGAAGTACCCCACCCCTAATACTAAAACTATCCCGACCCCCCCTACCTCTAAAACAAAACTACACCGGATACCTGCCACCCAGCCTGAGCCCTAAGCCATTCCCCGACCCTCCCCACCTGCCCTGAAAACAACCGACCCCTACCCATAAAAATAAACGTACCCCGATCCCCTGACCCCCACCCCTAAGAGCCTAACTACCCCGATCCCCCACCCACAAAAACCAAAGTACCCTGATACCCTACCCCCAAAAATCAAACTACCCTGACCCACCACTCCCAAAAAACAAATTACCCTGCCCCACCCACAAAAACAAAAGTACCCCGACCACTCTACCCCAAAACAAAACTACCCCAACCCCCCACCCCGCCCCTAAAAACCAGAATTACCCTATCCCCCACCCTGCCCTTAAAAAAACAAACTACCCCAACTCCCCAACCCCCTACCCCTGCCCCCAAGCCCAACCCCTAAAATCTACCCCCCAACCCTGCCCCAGTTGTTAATGCAAGAGTGGTTTCGCTTGCGTTAACAACGCAATCGTTGTTCCAGAGCCCACCTGAGACTGCTCCTATTATTTGAAGTCATAACTCTTGCGTGCCTATTTGTGTAATACCTTGCAAAAGTGGTGCTTCCATCACTTGGTGCACGGAACTAAAATGCAATATTCAAAGAATGTTTAAAGTGCTCATTATAACTTAATAGCCTTAACCCCTATGTTCCTATTTGTGAGACGCTGTGAATAAGGGTTGACTTTACAATTGCAGAAGGGAAAGGCAATTCCAGAGAACCCTATGAGGATTTGGAACTGGTAGTGTGTCATGCTCAGTGTGTGTTGAAAGACAGTGGGCCAGATGTAAAGAAAAGGTTGTGCAGCGCTGCACTGCGTCACTTTAGAAACGCAGGGATGCACCGTATTTAAGGGAATACGGCGCAACCCTGCTTTTCCCCATGCGCTGGTACTAAATTTAACTGCCAACGCAGGCATCCTTGAACCATTGAGCAAGGATGTCTGTGTTGAGGGGTGTGATTGTTTATGTGTGGGAAGGTGTCTCTTCTTAAACATAAACAATCATTAATGGCATTTTGCCACTTCTGTGTGTGCTGCACAATGCATTGTGCAAGGGTGCCTGCATTGGTGTGAGGTAGCAATTTGTGTGCCAGCGCAGGGGGAGAGGACAGAAATGCACCGTATCTTGTGGATACAATGCATTTCTGCCTTTTCCTGGTGGCGCAGGGCGGCACAGCAAGACACTTGTTGCACCGTCCTGCATCATGGGCCTTGTAAACGAGGCTCCTTCTTTTTTAAGAACTCTATTACCTCATAATACATTTTCATCACTTCTTTCAGTGGTGCACCTGCTTCTGGGTTTCTTGGGGGTTCAAGGTCTGGCCAATCAAAATTAACTCTACATTTAGTCCACAAATCCCTTGGAACCCCAGTGTCAAACAATGGTGGTCATTACAACCCTGCAATTTGCAATTACGACTGTGGCGGAAACCACCAACCAAGACAGCCACTTTAACATTCTGACCGCCACGGCGGTACAAACATACAGCGCGGCAGTCACCGCCAACAGACTGGCGGGAGACAATGTACCGCCCACAGTATTATGACAGGCCAATCCGCCACCTTTTCCGGGGAGGATTCACGGCAGATAAAAACACGGCTGAAACAGGAATCCCGAAGGGAAAACGCTCACCTCTACACACCCCACGAGGAACGAGGACGCCATGGACCCAGAACTCCAAATTCTCCCTGCAATAGTCTTTCTGCTCCTCGACCAGGAGCACGAACGCCGGCGGCGAAGACCACGGTGAGTACTGCACCTACAACACAGGGGAGGGGGTGGCAAAAAACAGGGACACACACACGAAACACCCCCACCCCCACCCTCACCCACTACAACACACACACTAATGAATATCAATACAACACAGTTACACCCCCCAAACGCCCCCGGAAGAATGCAAAGACATTAGAAAATGAGTGTAACCATTGTAATATATTAAAAGCAAGTAGGCAGAAATATATAAATAGACCATGTACATAATATATACCAAGCATAGTAGTCCAGGTAGTGCTCTAAGAAAGTCCGTGGAACACTGGGACCACACGGTATGGGCAAGGCCCACACAAGATCCCCGACCATGACGGAGAGAACGCTGCAGGGGCATCAGAGAGCAACTAAACAGGCACCTCAGGGAGAGGGAAAGGGGGGCACCTCAGCCGCTTGAGTGCACAACACCAAGTCCACGAGGGGGCCACATGCCCATTGTTCCATCCTGGGGAGTGCAAAGCCACAGTCTCTCAAGTCTATACAGTGGGTGGGTTGCCCACTGCCATATCCTGGGGAGTGCAAAGCCAGAGTCTCTCCAGTCTATACAGTGGGTTGCCCACTGCCACATCCTGGGGAGTGCAACGCCACAGTCTCTCAAGTCTCTACAGTGGGTGGGTTGCCCACTGTTCCATCCTGGGGAGTGCAAAGCCACAGTCTCTCAAGTCTCTACATTGGGTGGGTTGCCCACTGCCATATCCTGGGGAGTGCAAAGCCACAGTCTCACAAGTGGATAACAGTCTCCACTGGTTCTGGGGGGGACAGGTGCCCAGACTGGATGAGTATCCAGAGTGCTTCATCCTGCTAAGGACAGAGGTAGTGGATGACAGTCTCCACTGGTTCTGGGGGGGACTGGTGCCCAGAGTGCTTCATCCTGCTAAGGACAGAGGTAGTGGATGACAGTCTCCACTGGTTCTGGAGGGGGCATGGTGCCCAGAGTGCATCATTCACCCCTTGACAGACTCAGTTGCATCAGTGCCCTTACCGCTCTTGGGCCAGCGGTGCTTGAGATGGCGGTGCCCTGTGCAGCGGTGCTTGAGACGGCAGTGCCCTGTTCAGCGGTGCTTGAGTTGGTGGTGCCCTGTTCAGGGGTGCTTGAGATGGCGGTGCCCTGTTCAGCTGTGCTTGAGATGGTGGTGCCCTGTTCAGCGGTGCTTGAGACGGCGGTGCCCTGTTCAGCGGTGCTTGAGTTGGCGGTGCCCTGATCAGCAGTGCTTGAGACGGCGGTGCCCTGTTCAGCGGTGCTTAAGTTGGCGGTGCCCTGTTCAGCGGTGCTTTAGATGGCGGTCTCCATTGCAGGATCTCAGCTGCTGGCGGTCCTTCATGGCCCAGCGGGGATTGTGCTGGTGGTCCTTCATGGCCCAGCGGGGCTTGTGCTGGCGGTCCTTCATGGCCCAGCGGGGCTAGTGCTGGTGGGCCCCTCCTGGGCAGGTGGGCTAGTGCTGGCGGTCCTATCCTGGGCAGCTGGGATGGTGCTGGCGGGCCTCTCCTGGGCAGGTGGGCTAGTTCTAGCGGTCCTGTCCTGGGCAGCTGGTCTGGGCTGGTGCTGGTGGGCCCCTCCTGGGCAGGTGGGCTAGTGCTGGCGGTGGCCTCCTGGGCAGCTGGGCTGGTGCTGGCGGTGGCCTCCTGGGCAGCCGGGCTGGTGCTGGCGGGCCCCTCCTGGGCAGGTGGGCTAGTGCTGGCGGTCCTGTCCAGGGCAGCTGGCCTGGTGCTGGAGGTGGGCTCCTGGGCATCGGGGATGATGGCGGTCTTCTCTGCCGTGCTGCTCTTCCCAGACTTGCCGGGTTTCTTGTGGCCCTTCCCCACCTTGGAAGGTGTCCCAGCTGACTCCACACTCCCACCAGGACCCCTGGGAGCGGCTTTGGTAGCTGGACTCTTCCCCCTCTCCCGCCAGGCACTGGCCAACTTCTGATGCTTCACAGGTGGGGGACCGTCTGTGCTGTGGCTCCGTGCCACACTGGCTGCCCTGGTGGCCAGTGCACTCCAGATTCCGGTGACTACAGGCACCACTGGTCCCGGAGATGTTGTGGCTGAGGTGCTAGTTCGGGACCTAGGAGACGGACGGGGTGTGGGAGGTGTGGGAAAGAGGTCAAGGGTGGACAGGAAAAGTTTTTGGGACACACTGGGATGGGTAGCTGGTGGGGGTTTGGAAGTGGAGGAAGAGGTGGTGGTTGTAGGTGGCGTACGTTTGGTGAAGGTACATGCGTTGGAGGCTGTTGTGAGGTGGATGGCTGTTGGGTGGTGTGTGCCTGCGTTTGTGTATCTTGGGAGGGGGCGTCACAGACACATTGGGAGAGGACACAGGGGACGTGTGAATGGTAGTGGGTGTGGTGACTGCACGTGAGCGGGGTGTGGTGATGGTTGTGCTGGAGAGGGACGTAGTGGCTGTAAACGTAGTGCATGCAGGTGTGAGTGTAGACAAGACTGAGAGGGAGGAGGGAGACAAGGAGGAGGGGGACACAGTGGAGGCAGTGGATGTTGGTGTGTCTGCATGTGTGTGATGCTTGCGTGAGTGTCTGTGGAATGTGTGGTGCTTATGTTTGCCAGAGCTTCCTTTGTATGTTGACGTGTGTGCATGCTGGTCTGTAGGTGTGCTTGGAATAGACTGAGGTACAGGGGATTGGGTCTGGGTGGAGGAAGTTGGAGAGGGGAGGCTAGAGACGGGCACAATGGCTGCCATCAGGGCTGAGGCCAGAGTCTGAAAAGCTTGCTGAAGGGCCGCCTGACCAGAATGAATGCCCTCCAGGAATGCATTTGTTTGTTGCAACTGCCTCTCTACACCCTGGATGGCATTCAAAATGGTAGACTGCCCAACAGTGAGGGACCTGAGGAGGTCAATGGTCTCCTCACTGAGGGCAGCAGGGGTGACTGGGGCAGGGCCAGAGGTGCCTGGGGCTAAGGTGATGCCCACCCTCCTGGGTGAGTGGGCGCGGGGCAAAGTCTGATGGGCTGCTGGGAGGGTGGTGCTGGTAGGGGGGGTGGCGGCTGTACCTGTGGATGCGGGGGGCACAGATGTTGCCGCCACCACAAGGGAGCTCCCATCAGAGGACAAGTCTGTGTCGCTGGTGTCCCCGCCGTGGAGCTCCCCTCGCCCTCCGTCCCACTGGTGAACTCTGAGTCCGTAGTGTCGCCCTCCAGGGCCATGTGGGATGCAGCTCCCTCGTGCTCCGGTACCACTGCTCCTCCGCCTGATGCTGCTAATGCACACAAGAACAGGGAGACCACAAAAAGGGGGGGACGACAGAAGAAAGACATGTTGAGTGCATGCATTACCGCTACCGTTGGCGGCATGACAGACACACAAGCCCCCTGCACTACGCCGCGCTCTTGTGGGCCACTGTTCAATTGCTGGGGAATGGCCGACAAGGCTATGGACGACATCTGCACACATAGATGACACAGGGGCATGACTAGGTGTACTTGGCACTCTACAGAGGTGGGGTGGGGTGCCACATGGCCTGCCTTACGGAGGGGCCTTGCCTACAGAACTCGCCCTGGCCTAGGGAAACCCACAGCCCACCTCCCCCACCCAGACACCTCCACTGCGTGCAAGGTCAGCAGAATGAGAGTGTACTCACCCCCTTGTGGCTGCTGTGATGCCCTCAAGCGCCCATCTAACTCCGGGTAGGCCACCGCCAGGATCCTGAACATCAGGGGGGTCATGTTGCAATGGGCACCCCTCCCACGTTGGGAGGCCATCCCCAGCTGAGCCTCCGCCATCTCCTTGCTCCAGCGGCAAATGTTCTCCCATCTTTTCCAGCAGTGGGTGCTCCATCTGTGGTAGATCCCAAGGGTCCGGACGTCCTTGGCGATGGCACACCAAATATATTTGATCTGGTGGGCGCTGACCTACATGAAATGTACAGGGGAAAAAGAGAAGTTATTACCAACTGCACCGTCAAACTGATTGGCCTCCATCCCTACCCTTGCCATGTGGCACATGCATTCACCGTCTTTCATGCACGCAGCACTCTCCCCCCTTCCTTCTTACATCCAGCCCTCTCCACACAGGCACAGCCCATACAACATGCTCCCTGTGTACTTACCTGTTTGTCTGGAGGACCGTAGAGTAGCGTGTACTGGGGGAGGACCCCATCCACGAGCTTCTCCAACTCCTCCGATGTGAAGGCAATGGCCCTTTCCCCAGACACTCGAGCAATTGTCTCTTCCAGACTGAGGTCACAGCAGCACTTGCAGTGGAGGTCCTCTCCTGTTGAAGATCAGGTATCGGGTGATTGAACAGATAGAAAGGTGATTTCTATGCCCTGGGACACATCCCCAACATCATAGGTGCCATTGATGGGATCCATGTGGCTTTGGTCCCCCCCACAGGAGTGAACAGGTGTACAGAAACCGGAAGAGTTATCATTCGATGAATGTACAGATGGTATGTTTGGCAGACCAGTACATCTCCCATGTGAATGCCATGTTCCCTAGCTCAGTGCATGACGCCTACATTCTGCGGAATAGCAGCATCCCTTATGTGATGGGTCAACTCCAGAAGCACCGTGTGTGGCTATTAGGTGAGCACCTGGAAGCAAGTCAGTGGGAATGGTTGTCTGGGTCTGGGGATATCCCTCCAGGTTAGTGCGTGTCTAACAGTTGTCCCTCACCATTTGCAGGTGACTCTGGTTACCCCAACCTGTCATGGCTACTGACCCCAGTGAGGAATCCCAGGACAAGGGCAGAGGAACGCTACAATGAGGCCCACGGGCGAACTAGGAGGGTGATCGAGCGGACCTTCGGCCTCCTGACGGCCAGGTTCAGGTGCCTCCATATGACAGGTGGGTCCCTATTCTACTCACCAAAGAAGGTGTGCCAGATCATCGTGGCCTGCTGTATGCTTCACAACTTGGCTTTGCGACGACAGGTGCCTTTTCTGCAGGAGGATGGTCCAGATGGTGGTGTTGTAGCAGCTGTGGAGCCTGTGGACAGTGAAGATGAGGGAGCAGAGGAAGAAGACATGAACAACAGGGACTCAGTGATCCAGCAATATTTCCAGTGCGACACAGGTAAGAGTACAGACCTGCCTACTACATGTACTTTAACACTACTACCTCTCTCCTGTCTGTCATTTTCACCCAGTGTATGGTCACTGATTTGTCACTTTCCCTTACGATTTCACAGATGTGGGTCCCACTGTGTGACATATGCTTAGATTGCTCATGGACTAGAGCTCTGTGACATAGGTATGTTGACATTACAATTGAAAGAGCATTTTGTCACTGTAATTGCTAATACACTATTTCGATATCACAGACAGACTCCAGATTGTTTTGTGCTTTAATTGTGTTTATTTAAGTGCTCAATATTGGAGGAGGTAATGAAATGGTGAGGGGTGATGGCGGAGGAATGTCCATGGCAGAGTCCAGTCTATTAGTCTCACAGGTGCATTGCCCATATGGGCATAGGAAGTGGAGCTGGGCCAGTTTTAGGATGGACAGGGTGACAAAGTGGGATAGGAGGATGACAATCAGGGTGGTCTCATTTCTTGGCGGGGTCTTGGCATCGTGCTCTGTCTTTGTCCTGGATCTCAGGGACCGTTTGCGGGGTGGTTCTCCCTCTGCAGGGGGTGGGGTGCTGGTGTGGTGGTCCTGTGGCGGGGCGTCCTGTCCACTAGCGCCGGCGGAGGTGGTGAGCAGTTCATCGTCCATGCTAGTGTCAGGGGCCCCTTGTAGTGCCACAGTGTCCCTCCTGGTTTTGAGTACTTCCTTCAGCACCCCTACGATGGTGCCCAGGGTGGAGCTGATGGTTCTGAGTTCCTCCCTGAAGCCCATATACTGTTCCTCCTGCAGGCGCTGGGTCTCCTGAAACTTGGACAGTACTGTTGCCATCGTCTCCTGGGAGTGGAGAGGGCCTCGTGGAGAGTGGGTTCCCTTGGCCTGTCCGCCCCCTGTCGCACAGCAGCCCTCCCAGTTCCCCTGTGTTCCTGGGCCTCCGTCCCCTGGACCGTGTGCCCACTGCCACTGCCCCCAGGTCCCTGTTGCTGTTGGGGTGGTGGGTTAGCCTGGGTTCCCAGTAGTGGTGGACACACAGCTGATTGACGTGTCCTGGGGACGGAGGTATGGGCCTGCTGGGTGGGTGCTGTGCTGGTGTTTCCAGATGGGGGAAGGTCTGTGGTGGCCTGTGATTGGGTGAGGGGAACCGACTGTCCCGGGGTCCCCGATGGGCCGGGCTGGTCATCTAGATGCAGTTGGACAGAGGTGCTGTCATCATTGTGGGCCTCTTCTGTTGGTGTTGTGGACATTTGTGGACCTTCCTGTCTGGTGACGTTGGATACGGGACCTACAGGGGTATAAAAGGATGGTTATTACATCTGTGTGTGTCATGGTGTGCAATGCTTGCATTCCCGTGTGGGACCTTGTGTGATGATGGTTTAGGGAGCTGTATGGGTATGTGCAGTGGGCATGCTTTAGTGATGGGTATCCATGCTTTGTTGTTGCATGCAGGGCTTGGTGTTGGGATGGGTGGTTTGTCATGTTGGGACATATGTGAGGAGTTGGGGTGATGGGGGTGAGGGTGAGGGTGGGGGTATGTGCTGGCATGCAGGTAGGGTGGGGGATGTAATAATTAAGATTTGTCTTACCAGAGTCCATTGCTCCACCTACTTCTGTGAGGCCCTCAGGATTCAGAATCGCCAAGACCTGCTCCTCCCATGTTGTTAGTTGTGGGTGAGGAGGTGGGCGTCCGCCGCCAGTCCGCTGAACCGCCTGGTGGTGTCTTGAGAACACGGAACGAACCTTCCCCTGTAGGTCGTTCCACCTCTTCCTGATGTCCTCCCGATTTCTTGGGTGCTGTCCCACTGCGTTGACCCTGTCCACTATTCTTTGCCATAGGTCCATCTTCCTTGCTATTGAGGTGTGCTGCACCTGTGATCCGAATAGCTGTGGCTCCACCCGGACGATTTCCTCCACCATGACCCTTAGCTCCTCCTCCGAGAACCTGGGGTGTCTTTGCCGTGCCGTGGGGTGGTGTAGGTGATGTGTGGGGTAGAGTGTGTGGTGATAAGTGTGGTGATATGTAGTGGTGTATAGTGTGAGGTGCGTGTAAGTTCTGTGGGTGATGGTGTTGTGTGCCTGTGGATGCTGTTGTTCTTGCTGGTGCTGTCTCTCTCTGGCCTTCTTTCGGAATTTTTTGTCATAGGGGTTTCTGGGTGATGTGGGTGTGTGTTTTATATTGTATTGGGTGTGTCGGAGTGGTGTGTGTATGTGTCTCAGGTGTGTGTATTTGGAATTGCCCAATGTGGCTGTGTTATGTAAGAGTGTGTGTATTTTGAGCGCGGCGGTGTGTACCGCCAATGGAATACCGCGGTTGAAAGACCGCCGGGTGGATTTGTGTGTCGTGATAGTGTGGGTGTTTTTCTGTTGGCGTGACGGTGGAGGTTTTGTTTTCACCAATTTATCACTGACCTTTGGTGTGGCGGACTTGTGTGGGTGTCTGGATTTTGGTGGATTCCGCAATGTGGCTCATAATAGCTGTGGCGGAATTCCGTGGCGGTGTGTTGGCGGCCTTCTGCACAGCGGTAAGCAGCTTTTACTGCCAATGTTGTAATGAGGGCCAATGTGTTCAAATCTTCCCAGACACATTTTTAAAGCTTCACAAACCTTTCTGTCAGTTTGTACCACTCCACTGGTTTATCCCTCAACCTCAGATAAAAATTTGTGAATGTCAAAATATCACTCCTCCTCCAAGGTACATGATCATAACCTCCACCTGGTATTTCTCTCATGGGCAACATTTTTACATTGGCCTCAGCTTGATTTGCTCCTGCCAGAGGCACATTTGGCTTTGCTCTCTTCTTGTCTCTTTTCTTTGCCAATCTTCCTTCCCACTTATCTAAACCCTCCCATTTCTGGATGTATGTAATCAATTTTTTTATGTGCGTTTATATTCCAGGGGACCTCATGTTGACTCAATCAATCAATCAATCAAGCATTTATATAGTGTGGCCAATCACCAGTGAGGGTCTCAAGGCAATGGAGCTGTATGCTGCTGCATGGAGGAATGATCATTCAAACACCCAGGACTTTAGTTATCTTCTGAATCACTGGAGTGACATTGCGATCCTGACGTGAAGGGGGAGGTTGTTCCAGGCCTTGGCTGCCAGGTGCCAGAAGGAGCATCCTTCGCTTTTGGCTCGACAGATTCGTGCAGTGTCTGCGAAGGAGAGGGAAGCTGATCGTAGGTGTCTAGTCAGTTGGTACAAAGTCAGGCATTTTTGATGTATGCCAGTCCTTCATTGTGCAGGGCCTTGTATACTTGGGTCAGCATCTTAAACTGGCATCTCTTCTGAATCGGGAACCAGTGTAGGTTTTTTGAGATGGTGTATGATGTGGGTCCTACTGGGGAGGTAGAGTACGAGTCCTGCCGCTGAGTTCAGTATTGTTTGGAGTCTCTTCAGGGGGCATGCTGTGATTCCCATGTAGAGCGTGTCTCTGTAAACCAGTCTGCTGGTGGTGAGGGCCTGCGTGACGGTCCTTCTGGTGTCTGCGAGGAGCCACCAGAATATCTTATGGAACATGCAAACGGTGTAGTTGCAGGCGGATGAGACTGCGTCAACATGTTTCTTCATGGATAGTTTATTTTCCAAGATGGAGCCGAGGTTGCGGGTGTGGCCTGTTGGGGCAGGTGGGGTGCCGAGCTCTGTGGGCCACCATGTGCGAGGCTATAGTGAGGTGTTGCTCCCCAAGATGAGGACATCAGTTTTTTCAGTGTTGAGTTTGAGACAGTTGTCATTCATCCAATCCACTACTTTCATCATGCATCTGTGGAAGTTAGCCTTTGTGGTGGAGGGATCTTTGGACAGTGAAAGGATGAGCTCTGTGTCATCAGCATAGGAGATGATGTTGAGTTTGTGTTATCTGATGGTGATGGCCGGGTGACATGCAGGTGTTGAACATGGTCGGGCTGACAGACAATCCTT
Source organism: Pleurodeles waltl (assembly GCF_031143425.1). Taxonomy (NCBI): domain Eukaryota; kingdom Metazoa; phylum Chordata; class Amphibia; order Caudata; family Salamandridae; genus Pleurodeles; species Pleurodeles waltl. Next base: position 1,000,781,799 of record NC_090443.1, read on the forward strand.
AGGGGAATCCTCAGATTATCTCCTTGGGCTCTGAGGTGAACAGTGCAAGACCTATTCTTTGGGTTCTGCCAGTGAGATACGAGGCGATCTATTTGAGGGTGTTTCCTTGAATCCCCACGTGGTGGAGTCTGTTAATCAGGATGTGGTAGGAGGCAGTGTCAAACACTGTGGACAGGTCCAGGAGGATGAGGGCTACTGTTTCCCCAGAGTCCAGGAGTCTTCTGATGTCATCTGTGGCTGCACTCAGGGCTGTCTCAGTGCTGTGGTTAGCTAAAAATCCAGACTGGGAGGGGCCCACAAGTTTCTGTCTTCTAGGTGTTAAGTGAATTGCTGGTTGATTGCTTTCTTGAGGACTTTTGCAAGGTGGGGAGCAGAGAGATGGGCCAGTAGTACTTCAATTGTGCTGTTCTTTTCAGGAGGGGCCTCACGTCAGTGTGCTTCCAAACCTCCAGGAAGGAGGCTATGGTAATGGAGGTATTCAAGACCTCTAGAGCTCATTGCTGATTGTCTTTATAGGAAAGTGCCCTCTTTCTTGGCATGGTTCCTCCCATTTTCTGACTTCATTGGGATCCTGCTAACCAGAACCCCATTGATTATGGTCTCTCCTGTAAATTTTGGTAACTGTACCTTTTTCTTCCCACATTTGGCATACTGGTCACTCCATATAAGTCCCTAGTATATGGTACCTAGGTACCCAGAGAACTGGGGTAACAGGGGATCCCTATTGGCTGCATCAGTCATTCAGCCAACCATAGGGAGCCCATGCAAAAGGTTCTGCAAGCCTGCCATTGCAGTCTGCGTGAAACTGGTGCATGCACCTGTTTTCACAACAGGTCACTGCACCAGGTTACTGTAAGTCACCCCTATGGTAGGCCGTCTCACCCGGAGGGCAGGGTGCTGGTACCTGTGTATGTGGGTACCCCTGTACAAGCAGAAGTGGCCCCACAAACTCCAGTTTAATTTTCCTAGACTTTGTGAGTACGGGGACACCAGTTTGCGCATATACTGGACACAGGTCACTACCTATGTCGAACTACACAATGGTAACTCTGAACCTTGGCATGTTTGGTATCAAACAAGTCGGAATCATATCCCAATACTGTAGCAAGTATTTGAAGTATGATTCCATGCACTCTTGGGGCTCCATAGAGAACCCCAGCATTGCTACCATCAGTCTTACAGGTTTTCCAGGCAGTCCAAACTGCTTCCACCCCTCAGGCAGGTTTCTGCCCTCTTGCTGCTTGATCTAATCAAGCCCAGGAAGGCAGAACAAAGGATTACCTTTGGGAGAGGGAGGTAACACCCTCTCCCTTTGGAAAGAGGTGTGACTGGCTTGGGAGGAGTAGCCTCATCTCCCCTCATCTTGAGCTGCATAGATCCTGCATCAAGGGTGGTGGTCACAAGTAGTCCCCGTGATCCTCCCTGCCAGCTGTCCAACTTTGGTGGAGGTAAGCCCTTGCCTTCCCACGCAGGACAGTACCCCAATGCACTGTATCTCTTGCAGCTGTCAAGGCTTGTTTGCATTCCCTTTAAGGGATATTCAGGTGACATGTAGCTCCAGTCCCTGGCACTACTCCCTGTGATGCAAAGTCCTCTGCGTGGTTCTCCTGTGATGTGGGATCCCTTTCTGGAGTGCTGCATGGGCTCCTTCTGCAACTTCTGTTGCCCTATCCGGTGGGACTCCTGTGGGAAGTGACTCTGCTCCTTTGGGCGTTCTGTGTTGCTGAGGGTCCTCTCTGACTCCCCCTCCTGGGTTGAGACCTCCTGGGCCTTGCTGGTCCCCGGCAGCAACACTTTTCCGCTGACGAGTTTGCCTTTGCCAAGGCTTGTTGGTGGAATTCCTGCGCAGACACTCATCTGCAATCTTTATTCCAGCATGGGACATCTTCTGCACCCTTCAGGAATGCTTCTCTGGCTCAAGGGCTGCAGTGCTGACCTGATTTTCATCACTGTCAACCAACTCCTGCAAGTACAGCTGGGTGGGAAGTAGCTCCTACTCCTCCTGGACTCCACCGTGACTCTTGGACTTGGTCTTCTCTCTCAACATGTCTTCCTCTCCAGGAGACCACCACTGGTTTCTTGCAGTCTTGTCTGGGTGTCTTCTTTTCTTCTTTTTCTTCTTTTTTAGGTGGTTTGGGGAAATTCCAATGATTTACTCCTGCTTTCCTGGTCACTGGGGGGGTACTGTGTTACTTACCTCTGTGGTTTTCTAGTACTCCCAGCTCCCCTCTACACATTCCACTTACCTAGGTGGGGGTTCTGTGTTCGCATTCCATTTTTTTAGTATATGGTTTGGGCTCACCCTAGGGTCACTATTGCTTATTGGTATTTGAACCTTTTCTATGCCTATTACTGTTTACTATTGTATATATGTAGTGTATTACTTACCACTTTCTATTGCAGGGTTGCCCTTCTACTATTTTGTGGTATTGTGTGACCAAAAATGAAGTACCTTTATTTTTGTACAACTGAGTGTTTTTTTCATGTGTGTAAGTGTTGTGTGACTACAGTGGTTTTGCATGGGCTTTGTATGTCTCCTAGATAAGCCTTGGCTACTCATCTACAGCTGCCACTAGAGAGCCTGACGTCTAGACACTGCCTACACTTCACTAAGAGGGGATATCTGGACTGGGTATGGGGTGTAAGTACCTTAGGTATCCACCACACAATCAATCAATCAATCAGTATTTGTAAAGCGCGGCTACTCACCTGTGAGGGTCTTAAGGCGCTGGGGGGGGAGGAAGGGGAGGGACCTCATCTGAAGAGCCACTTCTTGAGGTTCTTCCTGAAGATAATGAGCGACAAGCTTTGTCTGAGGTGCAGAGGGAGGTTGTTCCAGCTCTTCGCTGCAATGTAGGTCAAAGATCGTCCTCCAGTGGTGGTTTTGCAGATGCAAGGGACGGTGGCCAGGGCCATCTGGGCGAAGCGGAGACATCTGGTGGGGGCTGGTGAGCTTCCTACATTAGAGGTGCAGTGGAGGGATAAGCACTTGCAATTGCCTTACCAGTCTGTCACTTGGGCCCAGATTTATACTTTTTGCCATAAAACTGCACAAACGCAGTTAATGGCAAAAGGTGTAGCACGAGCTTGCACCATTCCACAGCGCCAGCCGGGCGTCATATTAAACAAATGGCGAAAGCCGGCGCTAAACGTGGGTTAGCGTCTTAAAAAAAGACGCTAGCCAGGTGGGGGTGGTGGTAAGGAAGAAAAAAGGGGTTGTACATCAAAAAATGATGCTAGCCTGGATAGAGGCCTCTAACCAGACTAACACCATTTCCTGGTGCACCACCACCAAAAATATGACACCTGTCTTGGGAAAGACAAGGGTCATGCCCACCACCCCAATGGCCAGCATAGGGGACAAGTGTCCCCTGGTGCATGGCCATTGCACCCTGTGTCATGCAGGGGGCCCCAAGTTGTGGCCCCTGATGGCATGTAAAAAAAGTAAAAACATACTTACCTATACTTATCCTACTCACCTGGGATGGGGCCCCTCTGGTTTGGGTGGGGGTGGTCCTGGGGCTTGGGGAGGGCACCTGTGGACCCATTCCATGGTGTTTAACCATGGGAATGGGTCTCTAGGTCCCCTAACACCTGGTCTGACCCAGGCATTAAATAATGGTGCAAAGCAAGCTTTGCACGATTATTTAGCCCCTCCTCCCACCCGTGCGTCATCTTAGCATGGGGGGATAAATATGGGGCTATGGGGACATCACCATTTTTTAGATAGGAAAGCTGACCTTGCATCTCATTGTGGTGCACGCATCCAAAAAATGGTGCAAACTCCTATATGTTGAGAGTAGACGTGTCTAACATCAAAATATAAATATGAAGTTAGGTTTGCGCCGAATTTGCATAAAAAGAATGACGCAAATTTGGCGTAATTGAAGTATAAATAGGGGCCTTGGTACTTTCCACAGGAAAGTCCACTTACTAGCTAGGGGTCTACACTATACCTAGTAACAGGGAAACAGACTCTTGAGTTTGGGTAAGAGAAGGGTTTAGGCATAGCCCTTATTCCAAACTTCTTTTGGGGACTTAGAGTAGTTAGGGATCCTACACCACTCTAGCTAGCCAACATGTCTCCAGAACAGGGCACATCTCAGGCTATGGACTCACCTTATGTGGGCCTCACCTTCCAAGAGTTGAGGGAGATGTACTCAGAAAGAAACCTGTAGACACAGAGGAACCCTATTAAAAGTCTGATCCTGGGCGTGCTCCTCCAGGTTGACCAGGACCATGCTGGTAGCCAAGAGGAGGATGGGAAGGATGCAGACTCTAGACCCCAAGTGTTAGAGAGACAGGATCTAGACACTGAGGAGGGTCATCAGGGTCCCTTATAGGATCACTGAGTCCCTAGTAAACCCTATAGCCTAGCTGGGATCATCTCAGGAAGGCGGAAGGGATTACATAATAGGAGTGGCCCCCACACCATAGTGGAGAAGAAGGATGATGTCACCTACTTTGTGGATCTTGGCACTCCTCAAAGCCCCCTCTGGGTGCTTCATGTGACCTGCCTTAAGCCCTGCTATGACAGGGCTGACATGACCCTGCTCATGGCCACTAATGAGGGACAGGGAGATGAGAGTGACCCTCCCCCTGACCCCTTCTCCACCACTGCAGCCGATAGCTCAGTGGATGGGGTTGTCCTAGCAGACTGTCTTTCTGAGTCTCAGAAAGAGGACAGCAGGAACCTCCTTGGGCAGTTCTCAGAACAGTTTTTTCTGACACCTGGTAAGACAACATGGTGTGAACACACCATTGATACAGGGGACAGTTTGCCTATCAAAAGTAAAATTGACAGGCAACCTGGCCATGTTAGAGACTGCATCAAAGCAGAAGTGCAAAAGATGCTGGACCTAGGAGTCATTGAGTACTCTAATAGCCCCTTGGCTAGACCAGTGCTGCTGGTTCCAAAACCGCACTCCCAGAATGGGAAAAGGGAGATAGGGTTCTGTGTTGATTACAGAGGACTCAACACTGTCACAAAAACCAATGGTCATCCTATCCCTAGGGCAGATGAGCTAATATATACACTGTCATCTGCCAATTATCTTAGCACATTTGATGTGACAGCAGGTTACTGGCAGATCTAGCTATCAGATTATGCTAAACTTAAGACAACATTTTCTACCATTGGAGGGCATTACCAATTCACAGTAATGCCCTTTGGATTGGAAGTCCTCCAAGGTTTGGAAGCCTTTAGTGCAGCTTATCTAGATGATAGAGCTGTCTTTCGCTCCACCTGTAAGGATCACCTGGTCTACCTTTGGAATGTCTTGGGGGCTCTGCAAAAGGCAGGCCTCACTATCAAGGCTGCTAAGTGCCAGATAGGGCAGGGAAAAGTGGGATATCTGGGTCACTTAGTGGGGGGGGGGCAGATTCAGCCACTACAGGGGAAAATCCAAACTATTTTAGATTGGATTCCCCCTACTACACAGACCCAGGTGAGAGCCTTCTTAGGCCTCACTGGGTACTACAGGAGGTTCATTAAGAACTATGCCTCCATTGTAGCCCCTCTTAAGGACCTCGCATCTAAATGAATGCTAAAGAAAGTTTTGTAGACAGTTAGTTGTCAAAAAGCTTTTGAGGACCTCAAACGGACCATGTGTTCTGCACCTGTGTTAAAAAGCCCTGACTAATCCAAGAAGTTCATAGTTTAGACTGATGCTTGAGGTAGGGGGTGGGGCAGCTCTTTCACAACTTAGCACTGAAGGCCAGGACCAACCAGTTGCATTCATAAGGTTGACCCCAGAGAGAGGCATTGGTCAGCTATAGAAAGGGAGGCCTTTGCTGTGTTGCGGGCCTTGAAGAAACTGAGGCCATACATGTTTGGCACTCACTTCATTGTTCAGACAGACCACAAGCCCCTTCTGTGGCTCAAACAGATGAAAGGAGAAAACCCCAAATTGTTAAGGTGGTCCATATCCCTACAGGGAATGGACTATACAGTGGAACATTGACGTGGGAATAACCACTCCAATGCAGATGGACTCCAGATATATCCAATTAGACATTGAAGACTCATCTGAGCAAGGTTAGCCTTCTTGACCTTCATTTGGGTGAAGGGTTGTGTAGGAAAGTGTCGTCTTTCTTGGCATGGTTACCCCCATTTTCTGCCTGGTGTCAGTGTGTTTGACTGTGTCCACTGGGATCCCGCTAACCAGCGCCCCAGTGGTTATGCTCTCTCCTTTAATTTTGGTAACTGTACCATTTTCTTCCCACATTTGGCATACTGGTCCCCCCTGTAAGTCCCTAGTATATTGTACACAGGTACCCAGGAAATTGGGGTACAAGGGATCCCTATGGGCTGCAGCGGTTACTCTGCCACCCAGAGGGAGCCCATGCAAAAGGTTCTGCAGGCTTGCCATTGCAGTCTGCGTGTAACGGGGGCATGCACCCGTATTCACAACAGGTCGCTGCATCAGGTCACTGTAAGTCACCCCTATAGTAGGCCCTCTCAGCACAGAGGGCAGGGTGCAGGTACTTGTGTGTGAGGGCACCCCTGCACTAGCAGAGGTGCCCCCATGAATTCCACTTCCATTGTCCTGGACTTCCTGAGTGCGGGTACGCTATTTTACTTGTGTACTGGACATAGGTCACTACTTATGTCTAGCTACATAAGGGTACCTCTGAACCTGGGCATGTTTAGTATCAAATATATCAGAATCATATCCCAATACTGTTGCTAATATTGGAAGTATGATTACATGCACGCTAGGGGCTCCTTAGAGGACCAACAGCATTGCTACTACCAGTCTTACAGGGTTTTCCAGGCAGCCCAAGCTGCTGCCACCCTTCAGACAGGTTTCTGCCCTCCTGCTGCTTGATCTAATCAAGCCCATGAAGGCAGAACAAAGGATTTCCTTTGGGAGAGGGAGGTAACACCCTCTCCCTTTGGAAATAGGTGTGACTGGCTTGGGAGGGGTAGCCTCCCCTAGCCACTGGTATGCTTTGAAGGGCACATTTGGTGTCCTCCGTACATAAATCAGTCCGCACCAGTTCAGGAACCCCCAGTCCCTGTTCTGGTGTGAAACTGGACAATGGAAAGGGGAGTGACCAATCCCCTATCCATCACCACCCTAGGGGTGGTGCTCAGAGCTACTCCCGAGGGTCCCTGGGTTTTTCCATCTTGTTTCTAAGGTTGGCAGGGAACTCTGGGAGCATCGACTGGCCAGGTCAGGAAGGTGATGTCACAGCCCCCTCTGATAGATGCTTACCTGGCTAGGTGACCACTCCACCTTTCAGGGCTATTTAGGGTCTCTCTCTTGGGTGGGTCCTCGGATTTAGCTTGCAACACTCCGCCAGGATTCCTCTGAAACCTTCACTTCGACTTCTGGCCTCTGGAACTGCGACTGGACCCTCCAGGACCCGACAATCTGCCTCCAAGAAGAAGAACTCCTCTGCAACATTGTTTCCAGGGCTCCTGCCAGCAACTGCAACATTTCTACCGGCTGTTCATCCACTGAGAGTGGCATGTCTTCAGTCTGCACTAGAAGAAAGGAGGAATCGCCCTTGTAGAGAAGGAGTCACTCCCCTGCATCCGCAGGCACCTGCTGCAATCACAACTGGCTGCGTAGATCTCCCCTTATGTTGAGCTGCGTGGATCCTGCATCACAGGTAGTGGTCCAGAGTAGTCGTCTTGGTCCTCCCTGCCAGCTGTTCAACTTTGGTGGAGGTAAGCCCTTGCCTACCCATGCAGAACAATACCCCCATACACCATGTCTCTTGGAGCTGCCAAGGCTTGTTTGCATCCCCTCCAAAGGATCTTCAGTCCGCAGCATTCTTTCCTGTGAAGCACAACCCTCTGTGAGGTTCTCCTGCTGCGTGGGATCCCTTTCTGCAGTGCTGCATGGGTTCCTTCTGTGACGTCTGTGTCCCCGTCCTGTGGGACTCCTGTGGGTGCTGCCTCTGCTCTTGTGGACTTTCTGTATCAGTGAGGGTCCCCTCTGGCTCCCCTTCCTAGGTTAAGTCCTCCTGGGCTTTGCTGGTCCCTGGCAGCACCACTTTTCCACTAATCGCAAGTTTGCCTTTGCCAAGGCTTGTTGGTGGAACTCTGACACCAATCTGCAATCTTCACTCTAGCGTGGAACATCCTCAGCATCCTTCAGGAACTCTTCTCCAGCTCCAGGGCTGCAGTGCTGACCTGCTCTTCATCACCATAGACCAACTTGTCGCATAGGCTCTCATTATTCTAATGAGACTACTGGATTTTGAGCAGCAGAATCGCCCGCAGTGTTGGAAACTGAGTCCAACCCACTGCGGGTGACACCTGTCGCTCCAATCTGGGTTTTGCTCCGGCTAACTAGCAGAGTCTCATCTCTACCAAAGGCTAGTGATGATTGGGCAGCCGAGCGCACGACATACTAGGCTTCTCAGGGAGGTCATGGTTACTCAGGTCACATCCGGTTCTCTCATTTACAACTTAGTCTCATATATGAATGACAAACAGAAGCAGTATATGTTTCAATAATGAGTTTAATAAAACAACTGCATCTTAAATATCTAAGCATGAGCTGCAATAACCAGGACGACACAACATGACAGTATTAATATTGTGACGAGAAGAGTGAAGCACAGAAACAACGCTATCATATTGTCACTATGATCAATGGACCATTGCCTATCTAGGTTGTAATTTGAGCACAGCATGTTAAGCTCTAATTCTGCCTTTCAGGTTCTCCGGGGAAGATATTAACCCCCATACCTGAGCAAAGGCCTGTGGCCTGTGATCTGTGTTAGCATCTGTAGCAAAGCATTCACCAATCAGCATACAGTCATGGTTCCCTGACTGGAATCTCCCTCTAACGTGCCAAGGACAAGGAAGTGTTTATATAAAAACACAGCTGATGTTCGGAGAAAATGTCCCTACGTAAGGATGTGTATATTCTACGAATTTCAGAGACTAAACTTCTACCACGTTCACCGGCAATGTACCGAGCTGCAGCCTTGAATGAAGCACAGTGTGATCAAGAATGTCTTGTTTGAGAACAGAGTGCTTGCTTAGGGAAAAACAGTTAGATAGATGAAAAATAAAACAAGACCAAAAAATGGTTATTGTAATAATATTAAAGCAAAGCTGAATAAAATATATCTAGGTTAAAGTGCACAGTGGCCTAGTGTGTTAAAAACAACGTGCATGGAGCTATAACTAAAATGGTTACACAACAAACTCCTGCAAGTACAGCTGGATGGGTAGGATCTCCTATTCCTCCTGGACTCCACTGTGACTCTTGGACTTGGTCCCCTGTCTCCATAGGTCTTTCTCCTCAAGTCTAGTCTGGGTTTTTTATTTTCTTATTTTTCTTCCTTTGGGTGGTTTGGGGAAATCCCAGTGAATTACATCTGCTTTTCTGGTCGCTGGGGGGTACTGTGTTACTTTCCTCTGTGGTTTTCTAGTACTCCCAGCTCCCCTCTACACATTCCACTTACCTAGGTGAGGGTCCTGTGTTCGCATTCCATTTTTTTAGTATATGGTTTGGGCTCCCCCTAGGGTCACTGTTAGTTATTGGTATTTGCAGCATTTTACTGTTTACTAGTGTATAAATGTAGTGTATTACTTACCTCCTATTGGAGGGTTGCCCATCTAGTAATTTGTGGTATTGTGTGACCAAAAATAAAGTACCTTTATTTTTGTACAGCTGAGTGTTTTTTTTCACATGTGTAAGTGCTGATTGACTACAGTGGTTTTGCATGTCTCCTAGATAAGCTTTGGCTGCTTATCCACAGCTACCTCTAGAGAGCCTGGCTTCTAGACACTGCCTACACTTCACAAAGAAGGGATACCTGGACCTTGTATAAGTTGTAAGTACCTTAGGTACCAACCACACATCTGGCCAGCTTCCTACAGTTTTGCGTCCAAGTTTGAAGCTGTGGTGGGGGCAAGGAGCCGTGGGTGCTCTTGAGTGTACAGAGTTCATGATGGAGATAGTGTCTTGTGTGATGAGGAGTTCTCAGTGGGTGAGAAGATGTTTGTGCATGTGAGCTTATTGATGCTGTCTGGGGTGGACGATTGACGTTCAAAAGTTTCCCAGATAGCAAAGATCATGTCGTGGAAGAAGTCTGCAAGGTTTGTTACACAGTTCCTGGGAGGGAGTGATGTCATACTCGGTGGCTGCAGGATTAGTGAACTCTTTCACAATAGCAAAGAGTTCTTTGATGTAGTTTGTGTTGGCTATGATGCGGTCTGCTAATGTTCTTGGTTTCTTTCAGGAGTCAGTGTTATGGTTGAGGGCGGTCCTGATGATGGTGATGGGTCTACAGTTTTTTTGCTGATGCGCCCCTTCCTTTCAAGTTGCTGGCAGTTGCATTTGGAGGAGTGCAGTTCCTCAGTGAATCAGCTTGCTCTTTTGCTTTGTTCTTTGACCTTGACTGTCTTGGCGGGGCGATCGTGGTGGCACATTCTGTGATCCACTGGGAGAAGCTCTTTTCTACTTGTTCATGGTCGTGTGTAGAGTTTGGGAGGTGGGACCAGACAGTGTTGATCCACTTGTCTTCTGATACCTTTTTTCAGTTTCTTTGCATGGGTCTGGGAGGCACTGTGCCAGGCTATGTAGAACCGGAGATGATGAAGTGTAAGCTATGGTGGTCAGGCCACGTCAGTGGTGTAGTGTAGATGAACCTGACTCTGTCACTGGAGATAAAGATGGGGTCGAGTTTGCGTCCTGCGATGTGGGTAGGATGAGTGATGAGCTACTTGAGGCTGATGTTGCAGAAGCTTTCCAAGAGGTCAGTGGAGTTTGAATCGCTAGGGTCGTCATTGTGGTCCCCTAGGAATATGTAGTGCTCTGAGTCGATTGCTTCCGGGCGATGAGTTCCGGTATGGCATTGCATAAGTTGGGGCATGGTTCTGGTGGTCCATAGGCAAGGGTGCCTCTGATGGTGCTTCTTCTGTCTGTGTTGGAAGTTGAGATGTTCCATTACTGGTGTGGGTTCACCAGGGGATGTCGTGCAGTGGGTGGTGTCCCTATATATGATGGCTATTCAGTCTCCATGATTGTTGGTTCATCCTGGTGTGTTATTTTGTAACCTTCGAGGATGGAAGTGGTGATGTCTGGTGCGGAAAGGGTTGAGCCAGGTTTCTTTGAGGAAGATGAATTCTGGGGTGAGGAAGGAGATCATGTCACAGACCTCGGTGGCGTGTTTAACTAGTGAAAGTGTGCTGAGTAGTATGCACTGGAGTTGTGTTGTGGTGGTCTCGGTTGATGTGTCAGGTGCATGTTTAGCTTTGGTGCAGAAGGTGAGGGGGCAGTGTCACCCGGAGAATGGTCCTTTAGTATTATGCAGGGATGGGCGGCAGCAGTGTTTGTTGATGCGTCCAGGGACCAGGGCTCGGAGGTCAGTGGTGCTGTACCTTCGTGGAGTGGAAGAGCCAAGTGTCCTGGGGCTGAGCGTGGTCCAGGAGTTGATGGGTGCAGATGGGCTTGCCTTTGGTGTGCTAGCACCATGCCTGCAATGCAGTCTCCATTAATTAGGTCCTGGGAGGAGGGAGGGGCACTGGGAGGTGGTGGGCAGATGGAATGGAGTAAAAGAAATGAACAGAGAAAGAAAGGAGGCAAAAAACAGGAGAAAGTACTCAGAAAAACAGAGGGAAAGGAGAGAAAAATCAGTGAAAATGAGGCAGGAGAAAGCACTCAGAAAAATGGAGGAAAGGGAGGGGGAGAAAATAGTGAAAATGAGGCAGAAAGCAAGAGAAAGAAGCACCAAACACACAGGGAAAGTAGTGAGAAAGTAATGAAAATGAGGCAGAAGGCAGGAGAAAGCAGTCAGAAAAACAGAGGGAAAGGGGGGAGAAAGTAGTGAAAAAAAGGCAGCAGCCAGGAGAAAGCACTCAATAAAATGGAGGAAAAGGGAGGAGAAAGTAGAGAAAACAAGGCAGAAAGCAGGAGAAAGCACTAAGAAAAACAGAGGGAGAGGAGGAAAAGGTAGTGAAAATGAGGCAGAAGGTAGGAGAAAGCACTCAGAAAAATAGAGGGAAAGGGGAGAAAGTAGTGAAAATGAGGCAAAAGGCAGGGGAAAGCACTCAGGAAAACAGTGAGAGAGAAGGAGAAGGTAGTGCGAGTGAGGCAGCAAACGGGAAAAAGCAATACAGCAGTAGAGGAGAGCTGGCCTGGGACCTGACAATGGGCTAGATGTATGGAAAAAACCCTTAGCGAATCGCAAATAGCGATTTTTAAGAAATCGCTATTTCTGAGTCGCAAAATGCAATGTAACAAAATTGCGATTCGGAAATAGCGATTTCTTAAAAATCGCTAATGCAAATTGCGAGGCCCAAATACCGAATCGCAAAAATATTTGCGATTCGGTATTTGAAAATCACAAATTGCGAAAACGGACACCTGGCACAGCCTGATGACATCTCAAGCAGGAAGTGAGTCATCCCAAGCTGTTTCCAGGAGCCACACCCAAAGGAGCAGTGAGAGAGACACAGCCCAGACCCAGGGAGCAAGTCTGTGAGCAAGCCAGGACTTTACATCACCATGGCCAATGCTGCTAATGGGAAGGAGAAGGGAGAGAGGAAGAGAAAACTTAAGTTCAGTGGGCAAGAACTGGAGGTGCTCACTGAGGAGGTGGTAAGGCGCCATGAAAGGCTATTTAGGAAGAGCTCACTCCAGGGCCCAGAGAGTGAGAAGCACAAACTCTGGGCTGACATCCAGACCAAAATCTGCGCAGTGGGGGCTGCGCAGCGCTCAGTGGAGGAGATAAGAAAGAGGTGGTACGACCTGCGTTCCCGTGCCAAGGAGAGGGCTGCCAGCAGACTACAGGAGGCAAGGAGCACAGGAGGCGGACCATCCACCCAGAAACCCTCCACCCCCATGGAAGACCTGGTGGAGTCGACACTGCTCCCAGAAGCTGTCAGTGGGGACACTGACATAGACACGTCCGGCACACCCAGCACCAGTAAAGGTAAGTCCAATAATGAAATGTAACCCCATATGTGTATGTACAAATGCCCCTTAGGAAATAGCAAGTAGTGCAAACCATTTTGATAAGTACTCCATTCCACATCTTAGATGTGGCACAACAATGCCTTATGGGAGTGGTAGTCCACAACCCAGAGCTGAAAGTAGCACATAGAATGTAATTAAGTAGAGTGACACCCAGAAGAACACAACACCCACTACATAGTGATACAACGTAAGTGTACATTTATTAGCATTGTGCAACATTTGGTGATACATACATAAATGACATGCTGCAGATTGTCGTTGAAGATGACCCAGGCCCAGCATCAGCAGAATGTGCCATTGTGGGGGATGCTGAAACACAGCCTCCATCAGACTCCAACACCAGCGAGTCAGTGAGTATTGCGCCAATCAGACGCAGGGCAAGGGTTGTTCCTTTCCCCGATTTGAGCCTAGACTCGGATGACATGCAGGACGAAGGCCACACTCCCTCCCCAGAAGCCAAATCCACAGGAAGGCAGCAGTCCCTGCCCCAGCGTCACTCAACACCCCACTGGAGGCCTCATGATGCAGGCATACTGCACACGGAAGTAGGTGAGGGCCCATCATTCTTCGGTGGCCTGGAGGCATCAATGCTCAAAGGGCAGCACCTTCAAAACAAGAACATGAGGGCAATGCACAGGCAGATGCAGGCACACAATACCAACATGGGGGGCTGCAGAAGCAGTTGGAGTGTCTGAATACCAACATTTGCAAGCTGCATGAGGGACAGCTAACAGCTGCGGAGAAAACCAGGGAACTGACCAATGCAGCAAAGGAACTCTGTACTGAGATAAGGCATGAGAGAGTCAGCCACCGCAGGCATGAAAGGCGATTCATGGGGATGTTCAGTGGCTTTTGTACATCGTTCAATCGCCTTGCGACATCTACTGCCCTCATATCATGGCGTGCTGTGGCCGCACAGGTGGAGGCAGCTACAGCAGTAGGGATGTAGCCCAGGGATTGGTCCAGATTACAAATGTTCTGGATACTATGCTGGCAAATCGCACTGCTACACCCAGTGAACTTGGAGTTGGGGATACTGAGGATTCATATAGCCTCATCAGCCTAGCAGTGCTCACGATGGATCCTAGGCATCGCAGTGCCAGGCACAGCACTCCCACTGAGGCTGATACAAGAGGTGCTGGCAAGGCCAATGCGCACTTGAATGGAATGCGTGGCTGTAAAAAGTGACTTAAATGGCCACAGGGGACTAACTGCACATGTTGTATTACAGTAAACTATGACGATAATAGTGCAACACTGTAAATGGCTCATTTATGACACGTGTATTGCTTTGTCTTAGTGACACTTCTGTTACCTGAAGTCAAGGTAATAAAGATGCTAACTACCAGAACACGTCAGTGAGGTTGTGTTGTCATGACTTACATCTGAAATGGTTGTGCATGATGTCAGCATGCCTTTGCCTGCCCTCTGCTGCACTGGTCCTGTCTGCTGGCTGTAGGGGTGGTATGGAATCATCATCCTCATCTGAGTCTGATATTTCCACAGGTATGCCCCTGGTGATAGCTATATTGTGCAAGATCGCACATGTGGCCACTATTCCACAGATCGTGTCCGGGCTGTATTGTAGTGCCCCTCCACTTTTGTGGATGCACCGGAAGCAACTCTTCAGCAGGCCAAAGGTGCGCTCCACCACATTGCGGGTTGCCCTGTGTGCTGAATTGTATCTCCGCTCTGCTGGTGTTGCAGGATTTAGGTAGGGCATCATCATGTAGGTGCGCACTGCGTAGGCACTGTCTCCTGGAAGAAATAGAGGGTATAATGAGTAGCTGAGCCATCTGATGTCACACTGCCATCAATGCACCAGTTTACAGAGGGAAAATACCTAGTAGATATCCTTCACCAAATTCCCCAGCTAGCAGTCTTGTGTGAATCCTGCTGTGGTGAAAGATGTACGAATCATGTGTGCTCCCTGGGTACCTGGCCACGAGATCAGTTATGATTTAGGAGGCATTGTATATCACCAGTATATTCATTGAATGTTGGTATTTACGGTTGCGGTACACATACTCTGTGGCCGATGGTGGACAGATTGCAACATGTGTCCCATCTATGGCACCTAGGACGTGGGGGAACTGTGCTATTTGGTAGAAATCTATTTTTGTCTGCTGTATTTCCTGGGGGGTGTGGGGGAATCTGATGTACTGGTGTATCCTGCTCAGCATGGCGTTTAGAAATGCATTGAAAACTCTAGAGCGGGCACTCTGTGATACCTCTCCAGCTGCTGCTATGACCCCTTGATAGCTCCCTGAGGCAAGTAGGTGCAGGGAGCATAATACCTGCACATGGGTGGGTATGCTATTGGTCCTGTGTGTTGTGCGCTGCAGTATGGGTTGTAGCTCAGCTATCAGGGCTGAGTTCAACCGGTACTTCTCATATATTTCCTCCTCAGTCTGGTCAAAAAGGGTAATGTGCACTCTGAAAATGTGCTCCTGTTTCCTCCTCCCTCTCCTCAAACCTGCCAAGATCCTCATTCTCCTCGCCATGACGTAGAGTGCAGCCATTGTGGAAAAGAGTCTGAGGCATTCTGGGCCTCTTTCTATAGGTTGCACCTGGTTACCACCTGGTTTCAATCCCTGCAAAAAAGTGCAATTTGCGAATTTTTGATGCATCGAATTGCGACATGGTTTTGCGTGTCACATTTTGTGTCTCTCAATTTCCGACATGAAATACCGAATCTGTATTTGCAAGTCGCTATTCCGACTCGCAATTTGCGAAATGCTAATAGTGATTCGGTATTTCATGTCGCAAATTGCAAGACACAAAATGCGACACGCATAGCCATGTTGCTTCGCAAAAAATCGCACATTATGTGGTTCCTTGTTTTTGGCCTGCGAATGCCTTTCATGCATCGCAGACCACGTTTTTACATTCGCGATACCGACCGCTTACGAATGCAAAATCGTTTGATACATCTGGCCCAATAATGTCCTTTGTGCTAAAGTGCAATCAGTAACTTCTCTTTAAGGTCTTTAAATTCTTCGAATCCACATTGTATTTCTCAACTACTTTAGCTAATCTTTCATAAGCCTGTCCTGCATGTTGTGTAATGTCGTTGCATAGGATCCACAGTTCGTCTTCCACATACCTTTTCAATTGGGCTGTCTAATGTTCCTAGTATCATTTAATTTAATTCCGATTTCAGTCTGGGCACATTCAACGATCTAGCTCTCTCTGGGGTCTCTTCTGTTCTTGCATTACAATTCATTATACCTGTCCCTATCGTACCTTCAGTACTTAAGTTGCCAATGATTTAGCTGCTGTGAAGTAAGGGGCATATTTATACTCTGTTTGCGCCAAATGTGCATCAAAATTTTTGACGCACAATCGGCGCAAACCCTGCCCCATATTTATACTTTGACGTCCGACACCGCGGGCGTCAAAATTCCACCATGTGCGTCATTTTTTGGAAGGGGGAACCAGCCTTGCGTTAATTATATGCAAGGTAGGCATTGCCTTCCAAAAAATGACTTTAAGGCCTGTGCCCCTTATTTGTACTCTGACGTAATTTTGACGCACAGGAGGGGGCAGGCCTTAAAAAACGGTGCACAGCCTGATGGGTGCCGTTTTTTAACGCCTGGGTCAGGGCAGGCGTTAAGGGACCTGTGGGCTCGGAAGGAGCCCAGAGGTGCCCTCCCCAGCCCCCAGGGACACCCCCTGCCACCCTTGCCCACCCCAGGAGGACACCCAAGGATGGAGGGACCCATCCCAGGGAAGTAAAGGTAAGTTCGGGTAAGTATTTTTTTCCGATTTTTTTTGTGGCATAGGGGGGCCTGATTTGGGCCCCTCTACATGCCACTATGCCCAATGACCATGCCCAGGGGACATAAGTCCCCTGGGCATGACCATTGGGCAAGGGGGCATGACTCCTGTCTTTGCTAAGACAGGAGTCATGTCAATGGAGGTTGGGCGTAAAAAGAAATGGCGCAAATCCGGTTTGAGGCCTGAATTTTGCCTCAGACCTGACGCACCGTTTTTTGACGCACAACCCCCATTTTTCCATACGCCGGCGCTGCCTGGTCATTTTTTTTGACGCACACAAGTCCGCAGCGCCAGCTAACGTCATTCCATTAATAAGGCGCCCGCATGGCGCGTTGGAATGTCGTTAGCCGGCGGTAAAATTTTTGCGTTGGCGCAGTTGTGCGTCAAAAAGTATAAATATGGGCCTAAAACCTCTCCAGCTTACAGGAGTATTCTGCGACACTGCTGCTCTTGACGGACCTACAGTCTGCTGATTAAGGATATTAAAAATAAATGTTCTCTGGCATGATAAAGGGTACTTTTCCTTATGAAACACTGTAATTAATGTTCGAGATCTGCTTTGGTCTAGGCACAAAATAAGGTGAGGCTCTCTGAGGAAACCTCACATTAGTGGTAAATCCTGTCTGAATTGAAAATGGGGTTGGGTCTGCAATTCGGTAGGGGTTAACAATCTCAGTAGACAACCTGTTCTCTCCATCTCTGTTAGAATATACTGATCTCTGCATATCAACTGGTGACATCCCAGTGGATGTAACTGGTGTATCATGAACTGTTGGGATATTTAATAAATGTGAATTTCTTCAAGACATACCTGGGGCATATAAGGGATTAACAGGCCCTGTAGTCACAGGAACTGTTAATGCACCTAGACGAATATGATTTGTGAGATTCTGAAGAATTGCCATTTCTATACTCTGTCCTGTTAAGGCATATGGCATTGACTGACCTGGACTATACATTTGCACAAGTTGATTCGGAATAAAATTTGGCGTAGGCGGATTCACATAAGATGGTTGCACCAACTGGTCCACATTAGAATTTGGCACAATATGATTCACAGTATGACTTGGTACAGGCTGAACTGTGTAAAAAGCTCTGAACTGGTTGATTCGCTTCAGGAATTTGTGTCACTGAATTTGCAGGTGTACCTGGCACTTTATGATTCAGGGTGTGTGTAACTAGAGCAGAAGGCCTACCTGGCGTTACATTTTGTGCAGCTTCACTTCTTGCTCCTACCTCAACTGAATGTTACTGAACAGGACAATTCAACAAAATCTGATTTATAAACTCATCTGAATCACACTTGTATGTCACAGTCTTTATATCTTCAGTATCTGTTGTCTGCCCTGCTTTTCCTGTATTTTTCTTAGTCTTAGTTGTAGTGCTTTCTACATCCTCACTAGAAATAGCTGGATACATTTTAACTCCTTCAATTATGCATGTTCTCCAAGCTTTGTGCTCTTCATCCCATCTTGCCTCAGCAGTTGTCTTTAATGCTTTCTGTACTCTATTATCACACGTTTTTCAGTTTTTGTCTTCCTATGTCTTCTCAAAATAAAGTGCCTCAAATTATGCTGGTCTCGGAGGTGGTTTCATCTCATAAAGCACTCGCCTTAGGTTGTCTAGAATTCTTAAACTAAAAGTGCCATAACGGGAAAATGCTAATATGTCTTCCTTCTCAGCATTCTTGCACCATTGTCCCAGCTGCACACATGCGTGAAAACCCTTTTCTGATGCAACATAATGACCTTAGATACCTTCGGGTATGGTTTCCATACCCTTTCTAACTGGATTAAACACATCTTTTAATGCACCTTTTAGCAATGTAACGAATTTAGGGCCAGATGTATCAAAGGATTTTGTATTTGCAAACAGTGCGAATCGGTACATTTCACTGTTTGCGAATGCAAGATCGCCTTTCAAGATGCACGAAAGGCATTTGCAGTGTAAATATAAGGAATTGCAAAAATAGCGATTCCTTGCAACTGCGACATGAAATTGCGGGTCGCATTTTGCGTATCACAAATAGCGGCATGAATTTGCGAATCGCATTCTGCATATCGCAAAGTGCGACCTGAAATTGCGATTCATAAAATGTGACCCGAAAATTCATGTCGCTTTTTGCGATAAGCAGAATGTGATTCGCAAATTCATTCTAGCAATGCAATGCATCAACAATTCGCAAATAGCGATTATTCGTAGAATGGACTTTTGCACGTGTAGTTTACCATGAAGTGAATTCAGGTGGTAACCAGGTGCAACCTATATAAAGAGGCCCAGAATGACTCATCCTCTTTTCCACAATGGCTGCACTCTACGTGATGGCGAGGAGGATGAGGTCCTGGCAGGTTTGAGGAGAGGGAGGAGGAGACAGGAGCGCATTTTTAGAGTGTGGATAACATTGTCTGACCAAACAGAGGAGGACATTTATGAGAAGTACAGGTTAAGCTCAGCCATAATACTTGACCTGATAGCTGATCTACAACCCATACTGCAGTGCACCACACACAGGACCAATAGTATACCCACTCATGTGCAGGTATTATGCTCCCTGCACCTATTAGCCTCAGGGAGCTATCAAGGGGTTATGGCAGCAGCTGGAGGGGTCTCACAGAGTGCTCTCTCACGATTTTTCAATGCATTTGTCAATGCCATGCTGAGCAAAATTCAAGAGCACATAAGATTCCCCAACACCCCCCAGGAATTACTACAGACAAAATTCGTTTTCTACCAGATTGCCCAATTCCCACATGTAATAGGCGCCATTGATGGGACACATGTAGCTATCTGTCTACCATCGGCCGCTGAGTATGTTTATCAGAACCGTAAAAATTCACATTCCATGAACATACAAGTACTTAACAATGCCTCCAACATTATAACCGATCTTGTGGCCAGATACCCAGGTAGCACACATGACTCCTACATCTTTCGGCAGAGTTGAATTTACAGAAGACTACTTGCTGTGGAGTTTGGCAAAGGATATCTACTGGGTAATGTATTAGTTGACAATGTAGCATTGATGTAAATGTAATGTCACGTATAACAATTACTCATTTTACTCTCCTGTCATTCCAGGAGACAGTGCCTATGCCATGCAGTCATTCATACTGACGCCCTACCTGAGTCCTGCAACGCCAGCCGAAAGGAGGTATCATGCTGCCCACAGAACAACCTGCAACGTTGTGGAGAGAACCTTTAGCCTGCTGAAGAGTTGCTTCAGATGCATACACAAGAGTGGTGGTGCACTACAATACAGCCCTGAAACAACATGCAAAATCATGGCTATATGTGCTATGTTGCACAACATTGCTACAAAGAGGGGCATAGCTGTGGAAGCCACCGAGCCGGACTCAGATGAGGATGAGGATCCCTTGCCACCCCTTCACCAAGTAGACAGAAGCAACGCAGCAGAGGGCAGACAACGACGTGCTGACATCACGCGCATCTATTTTTGATGTAAGTAATGACAATACCATGTCTATTTTATGTATTGCTGTATGTAGCATCTTTTATTGCCTTAACTTCAAGTAATATATGTGTGATTAGGACATAGCTATGCACTATAGACAAACAGGTGCGAGTAACAGTGTCACACTATTAGCATCATAGTATAACTGTTTTGCTACATGTTATGCAAGTCCCCTGTACCCCTCAACATTACTTCCTACATCCACGCACTCCACTTCAGTGCTGAGTGGCCTCGGTGACCTCGGCCCATATTTATACTTTTTTACGCAAAACACTAAGGCCCATATTTATACTTTTTGACGCTAAACTGCGCTAACGCAGTTTAGCGTCAAAAAATTTAGCGCCGTCTAACGCCATTCTGAAGCGCCATGCGGGCGCCGTATTTATGGAATGGCGTTAGCCGGCGCTAGCAGACCGGCGCTGCCTGGTGTGTGTGGAAAAAAACCACGTAGACCAGGCAGCGCCGGCGTAGGGGGAAAATGGCGTTAGGGCGTCTTAAAATGGGGCAAGTCAGGTTGAGGCAAAAAAATCGCCTCAACCCGATTTGCGCCATTATTTTCGACGCCCAGACGCCATTTAAATGACTCCTGTCTTAGTAAAGACAGGAGTCATGCCCCCTTGCCCAATGGCCATGCCCAGGGGACTTCTGTCCCCTGGGCATGGTCATTGGGCATAGTGGCATGTAGGGGGGCACAAATCAGGCCCCCCTATGCCACCAAAAAAAATTAAAAAATATAAAAAATTATACTTACCTGAACTTACCTGAATGTCCCTGGGGTGGGTCCCTCCATCCTTGGGTGTCCTCCTGGGGTGGGCAGGGGTGGCAGGGGGGGTCCCTGGGGGCAGGGGAGGGCACCTGTGGGCTCATTTTGAGCCCACAGGCCCCTTAACGCCTACCCTGACCCAGGCGTTAAATAGTGGCGCAAATGCGGGGTTTTTTGACCCGCCAACTCCCGGGCGTGATTTTTGCCCGGGAGTATAAATACGACGCATTTGCGTCGCCGTCATTTTTTTAGACGGGAACGCCTTCCTTGCATCTCATTAACGCAAGGAAGGCGTTCACGCAAAAAAATGACGCTATTTGCCCATACTTTGGCGCTAGACGCGTCTAACGCCAAAGTATAAATATGGCGTTAGTTTTGCGCCGAATTTGCGTCGAAAAAAACGACGCTAATTCGGCGCAAACGGAGTATAAATACGGGCCTAAGCCCCTTAAGCCCACTAAGTATAAGAACTCACTAAGCCCACTAAGTATAAGAACAAGGAAAGAGGAGGGAGGGGAGGGAATCATGTCCATTTTAAAAGTCTAGAGGTTGGCCCTCCGGAGGGTCCGCTTTATGGACCGCACATGCCTGTTCATATGGCGAACATACCGCTGCAGGTGACTAATTTTCCATAGGACACGGTCCATTTTTCTTTCCATTGCCTGAAAAGCTGCAGGGTCAACTGTAGCAGCTGGGGCAGTCTGGGTGCCAGCTTAGAATGTGTGTGGGCGTGTAGAGTCTATGCCTATGGGCTGCCCTGAAGGTGTTCCACTGCTAGGGCCGTGAGCAACTGCAGATGTTGGGTCAACAGTCCCAGCTGTGGGTGGTGCCACCTGGGTGAAAGTGTTGGTTGTGCTGGTGGTGGCTGTGGTGGGCAAAGTAGGGCCACCCTGTGGGAAAGCCCTCCATGCTCCGGAGGCAAGTTCGTTCCAGTATCTTCAGCTATCTGTCTGAACCCCGACTCTACCAGCAGGATATGTTGGTACCTCATTGCCCGCCTCTGGAACTCACGGACCTGGATGGGTGTCATGTTCGCAGCTGTGAAGCCAAAGGCAAAACATTTACATTAAGAACTGCATTGTGTGAAATAGCACAAGAAGTAAATCAGACAGTACATCTACTGTACTTGTAACAGCTCATATCATCATACAGATCATTGAATGTCCCTGAGGAAGTACATGGCAGGGCAGCCTACAAAGGTCATATCACACATAGCACATCCAAACCCTACAAGCAAGTTGTGAGCTAACAATCATGCTGCACATCCTCCGCCAATGCCAGGACTACAAATGTCAGTGTACAGGATGGAAATCTAAAGCCACATGATCTTCAAGTTGTAAATGGACTTGCTAGTATAGTACTCATGTGCTATACCTGAGTGTGTATATTAGGTTCCGACCAAAGATTCACTGATTTACATGCCTGTGTAACATAGTGGTAGCATCAGTCCTAGGTACACTATTCACAAACCCATGCCTGTGTTTGAGGGTGGGGGGGGTGGAGAAACAACTAACAATTCCAAACAACATGGACACCCAGGAGTCTATAGAAAGCTGGACATGTGTTTGGCTCTACACACACACCACAGGTAAGGTCTATCAACAAATAGGAGACAACAAACCCTTGACCAATCCTAGCGCCACACGTCAGGAAATGCAGACCTTTGTCCACATCATATACTTCCAGTAAGGCATGACTTACAACAGACACAGAGTTGCAAGAACAATCATGATCATGATTTGCAAGCCCACCTAGGCCATTGCACTCAAGTGCCACATACTTGTAGCACTACATGTGGAGCTACATGCTGCTAGGAAGTTCAACCTACAGTTTAATAAGTACTTTGGTGAATAGGGAAGCGGAAGTCTGAGGGTAAGCATTTTGCAGTCCCAATCTGGGAGAATGTGGGTCTGACAGGCAGACTAAATCTGAGATGAGTTCCAGTGCAACTCTTTTTGATACAAGTGTTATCCACATGACTCACCCCAGTTCTCATTGCGAGGCCTACAGGAATGACCTACAATCCCTAGATAATACAATAGGATAAGCATTGGCCAACTCAAAAATGGTGAGAAAATGAAATCCCACTCATGGAACAAGACAAATGATGGGCCAGCGCTTCATACCTTGCTATGTGTTCAACACACAGGAGTTCATCACACATCACCAGCAAACACAACACATAACAGACATATCTACACTTACTGGAGTTGTCGGGGTCCTCAAATGAAGCCACCTCTCCCACAGTGTAGGGTGCCGGTCCACCTGTAAGGCATGGAAGGAAGAAATGTGCTCAAAATCTGTGCACTGACCAACAATTCCAAAGACAAAAACTATGTGTAAGATGACATAAGTAATTAAAGCCATTCATACATGATGATACTGCATCCGTTATAGCACGGCTAACATGTACATAGCATGGGTCTCCTGTGACAATTACACACATATCTGCACACATGCAGTGGCCCTAACTATCATGTGGTGGCAAACATGCTCCTTCATTAGTGAGCAGAAATAATAATGGAGTGTAATCATCTCATCATGTGCATCTAAGAGAGACATCCAAAGCCTGGTTACTTGAGGACTGCATTACTAGTCAAACAGACTATGTGGCCATGACACATTTATGGCACATAGGTACAATGTACAGAGGGGCAGGGACTTTTGTAAGCCCTCATGTTGTTACCGTTTCTTCATTTGATGAATTGGATTAGGCTGCATCCAAATAATTGTAAATAGTCTTTACAATTATTTGGACGTGGCCTAATTTTTACTCTTGTGCGTCGAAAAATATGACGCACATACTGTATGCGTAAAAAAATATGATGCATAACGATAAAAACATCAATATTTCAGGGCATGAACTGGTTTTGGGTATTTTTTCCATTTTAATGTAATGTTAATTTGGGACACAGCTGAGAGGCTGATTGCACCCACTTTGGTGTTGATGGTGTATGTTCACATGTGAGACATCATACTGCAGCGGACCATGACCCGCTACTTCCTTAACAGGATTTTGACGCTTGGCTGACGCACTAGGTGGCCATATGTGTGGCCTACATATATGTATTGCACAATTTGGGCATGTTTGGCATCAGGAGAGGATAGCAAGGTGACGCACATGAGTACAATACCTCAATGCCTATGGCTCAATGTGTGTGCAGTGGCTACTAATGTATTAGTCGACCCAGTGTGTGTGCATCACAAGATGCATTATTGCAAATATGCTTGTATGAACGTGAAGTCAATGTGTCCAAACCTTAGATGCAAGTCATTGTGGAAATGAGAGAGGACATGTGCTAATCATACATGTAGCAACATCTGTTGTGAGCACTTCCAAGATTGTGGGTAACTTAGACACCCACAAATGACAAAGCATTCACCAGATAGATGGCAGACGCTTGTTCATGTCAATGGTGCACAAGTTGCCCATCCCATGTCCTAGATTTTTGGTAACTGCTTCCTAGGCACTTGTTGGTGCACCCACAGTGAGTCAGGCACATGCATAGATGAAGTGGGTACCATGTAATTGGCCCAGACAGCCAAAGGTGAACCACAAATGTAATATGACGCCACAGTTGTGGTCATATGACGGAGCCACAACTCTCCAGTGGCAGTGGTGGACCAGCAGACGAGGCAGCACGTGTCCACATTTTTCCAGTGATCAATTACACAGAGGTGTCTTGTTCATGTGTGTGGTCCACCGTTGATCCTGTATATTTTTAGGGGTGTATGTTGTCACAGTTACATCCAAGTCTCATCATGAGTCAGTGGCAGCTATTCCTGTATCTACTGAGTATCCTTCGGAGATCAAAGTGAGTAAAGTCGATGAGGACATGAGAACCTACATGGGGATGGTCCCACCCTGTCACTGAAGACATGTTATGAGACTGTCAACAGGGCAACCTTGGTGTGCTGAGTGAGATAATGTCTCAGGTGTCATGTTCCCAGAAGGTGTCATTACAACATTTGTACACAGGTTGGCCTCTAAAATACCCACTGCATCTGGGAACATCATAGCCTCTGTGCTGATTATTTTCGCAGCTACTCACCACGCACGGCCCATCAATATGTTGTGAGCAATGTGATTCAGCGTGTAAACTGTCAGGGTCCTAATATGTGTAGACTTTTCATGGACATTATCAGAGGTAGCTGGTTCTGGTTGCTGGTACCCAATCCCTGCATACAGCCCTGGTACACTGTCACACTTTGTAGTTCATGCATACATGAGACCCAGACAAGGGATGGGCCATGATTTTGGTATTCAAAGACAATTTAACAAATATGGTACAATTAAAAGGCAGATGATGCTATACAATGTATTTGGGTATGCATTGATGAAGCACATGACAAACTACCCTCTGAGGAATGTGAGGTTTGGTAAAGCAAGTGTGGTACATATGTAGCCACAAGGAATCTTTAGGGTAACGCACATACAGGTGCCAGTCAGGCTGACAGGATGCAGGGTATATCTGGAGCCAGCAATTTCCCAAGTTACATAATCAGTGGTCTGACTAAGACTGGTCGG
This sequence comes from Pleurodeles waltl, assembly GCF_031143425.1. Classification (NCBI taxonomy): domain Eukaryota; kingdom Metazoa; phylum Chordata; class Amphibia; order Caudata; family Salamandridae; genus Pleurodeles; species Pleurodeles waltl. The sequence goes on from NC_090443.1 coordinate 1,000,807,292, forward strand.
AGGAAGAACAAGACAGTTGACATGGAAAACTGTGTATGTCCTGTGTTTTTGACGGTGACACATGAACCCAAGGGCTGTGTTACACGGCTTAATTACTAGCAATGCATAACGGTGTATTTGACAAAATGGCAACTTCTATGCTGGGGCAGTGCATGTTCAGATGGGTGGTGTGCATGGAGGTGATCACAGGTGTGTGCTGCATCTGTTTCTCACAAGTCCTGTATGTGAGTATTGAATTCAAATGGCCAACAGTACCTTTCACATGGGAAGCAATCTACAGGTGCTAACAAGGCTTAGAAACTACAAGCCAGTGTATTAATTGACCTGACGTCCATGCAGTCAGATGTACTATGACAATGGAATAACATAGGTAAGGGTGTAGAATTCAGGATTACTATTGTTTGTCTGTGTGTGTAGAGGAGGGAATATCGGGGTACACATATTACTATTCCAGGGACCTCTTCAGACAGGTGGGTTGTGACCAGGTGCATGGGTGTGTCAGGAGTTAGGAAATGGGCTGACATGTACATGGAATGTCATGTGCGCAATGCTTGTCATATGTGTGGCACTTGTGCTGTCTATGTTCTGCTTATATGGAGCTCTAGTCAAAGATAGTCCTTGCAAAGATTGGCTGCAGTTGGACTTACTGCTGTCAAGGGTCTGGTCATACATTCCTGTTACCAATGCAATAGCATATCAACTGCCTCATGCATGAGGCTTGTTTTCCCCTTATTGAGTGATGGTGTCTTAGTTGTGTGCCATATGAACCAACATGTATGTGTGAAATAGGTGTGGTCCTCTGCTATTGCCCTTCAAAGGTGAAATGTACAGGATATATGTCATTTACAGTGTTTGTGTATGTGACTGTTGTATGATACGCATCACAATTGCTCTGGGTTTTTCTGTGTCCTGATCGGTATATCAGTTATGCTCCATCAGGCTACACTCTTATTCTGATAGTTAGAGATAAAGGTGAGCAAAAATGATTAGCCAGACCATGATATGGTGATTATTATTGGTGTTTATTTACATTAGTTAATACAGTGGTGATGGTGATTATTTTAAAAAGAAATTGTTTACAATATGTTGGTGCCTACGCAATCCAGCAGCCGTGTTTTGTTGTTCCCCCTCATTTTGCAGGCCACCATCCTCCTCTTCCTCCTCTTCAGGCATGTGTGGCTCTGGTTCCAAGAGGGGAATGTTCATTCTTATGCAAATGTTGTGCAGGATGGCACATGTTAGAATGATCTTACAGACCATTTCAGGGGAATATAGGAGGCTACCACCAGTGATGTCGAGGCACCTGAATCTCGACTTGAGGATGCAGAAGGTCCTCTTGACTATGCTGCGTGTCCTCCTATGTGCGTCATTGTAGGCACGCTCTGCTGCAGTACTTGGGTTGCCAAATGGTGTCATGATCCATGGCTGGATCCCAGACCCCTGATCAGCTGAAAGAGAAAATGAATGGGATCATGTTGATGTAGCTTGCCCCATTTATATCAGCTTGCATGGCAGTAGTTGTCTTGTGTTGTCTGTGACTCTTTTGTGTTATTGTGTTGCTTCTAGGATGTACCATCTGCATTGTGTTGTTTCCTTGGCTGAACAAGTGTTTGGCTGCTGATCGGTTGTCAGCAGTATGTTTTGGGATTTGCAGTACAGTGTGCACTCCCTAGCATTGTGACTTGTGACACAGGTGTCCCTGTGTCATCACTAGGGTTGAGATGATAGTTCCATACACAGATTCATTTTGACAGTGTTGTTAACACATTCACATCTATGTACCCTGGACATCCCATACCTTTAGACTTATGCAATGGATTAATTTAAAACATAACATAGACGCTTACATTTTGCAAGGTGACAATTAGGCAAACCACTCCAAACGTTGTGATCACTGACGTCTTAACATTAGACTGTACACTAATATCAGATGTGTGACAGGTTCAATGCTGACCTAGGAAACATGGCTAGGGATGTCAAGACCTCAGTGTGTTCCTGTTGACATGTTGCTGTTGTGGTGTATGCGTTGTGTGTCCTAGAGGGTTGCTGTGCAGTGTGTATATAAGTAGGTTTCTGTACTTACCAACAAGTAGTCCATTGCCATAGCGCCCATCCTGGAAGTGTTGATTGATGTTAGAGTGACGGAAGATGAATGAGTCATGGACACTCCCAGGATATTTTGCCACAATGTTGGTGATCAATCCTTGGTGATCGACAATGGCCTGCACATTGATGGAATGTGTGTTCTTCCTGTTACGGTAGAGGTGTTCAGTTGCAGCAGGTGGCACAAGGCGTACATGTGTGCGGTTGATTGCACCAAAGACGTGTGGGAAGCCACTAATAATGTAAAACCCCTGTTTTGTTTCCTGCTGCTTCTGCAGGGTGTTAGGGAAGCAGATGTGGCGGGGTGTGAGTCCAATGATGGCATCCAGTACTTTGGGCAAAAAGGCAGAAAATGATGGCTGTGATATTCAGGCAACCAGGTCACCAGTTGTTTGAAAAGAGCCAGTTGCCAGCACGTGAAGTACAGCTAGCAGCTTGGTTTCTGTTGGGATGGTGCGGGGTGTCAGCAAGGTGGGTGCCAACTGTGGCTCAATGTTTCGCAGCAGCTGCTGAATGGCCTGCAGTTCAACCTGTACCTCTGGATGATGTCATGTTCCCTGAGGCCATAAGGGTTGTTCTGGTGCGGAATATCCTCTCCTGCCTTCTGCGCTGCCTTTGGGGTCCCTGCTGGTGTTGTGGTAGCTGCTGTTGTTGTTGCTGGGCTTTGCGTCTGCGTGCACGCTGGATGAGAAGCACCTCCATGTCTCCCTTTTGCTGCTCTGCTGTTGCTTCTGTGTGTTCTGATTAAATACAGGTGTGTTTGCCCATTTTAACGCCTGCCTTGACCCAGGTGTTAATTTTTGACGCAAATCGGGCTGTGCGTCATTTTCTGGCTCCGCCTCCCGGCCGTGCGGCATTTTTGCCCGAAAGCATAAATACGACGCACAGCCGTTTAAGTCATTTTTTGGACGGAAGGCCTACCTTGCATATGATTCATGCAAGGTGGGTTGCCGCATCCAAAAAATTACGCACACAGCAGGATTTTGACGTCCGCGGGCTCGGGCGTCAAAGTTTAAATATGGGGCAAGGTTTGCGCTGAATATGCATAAAGAAATTTGACGCACATTCGGCGCAGACAGAGTATAAATATGCCCCCTCTTGTAGCCGGTTCAAAAACAGTTCTGTGTCTGGTACTGCAACACCTAGGATCTATCACAGGGGCTATGTGACTGTTGAGGCTAGAAAGCTCCTCACTATCCTCCCAACCGAGTTCGCTGTTTGTAGCACTCCGTGCTGTCTGCATTGTCTCCAAAACATTGGTTATTTGCACCAATCCTTGTGCAAGGTCCAGACTGCAATGTTCCATCCCCAAATGTATGCCCACAGCACATTGTGATATCAAGGCAGTTGTGGTAGTGAGCCAATTGACAGATCTGCAGAAGCCATCCAACCTGCCCATCAATTGGTGATGGTGTCTACGGTGGCTGACATGCTCCTGCTGAATCACAGTGCAGAGTTCCCTAATGGCGTTTGTCATCTCCTTAGTGTTTTCTGCTGCTGCCCCTCATGCAGATTGCACATGTTTTCATTAAGAGACTCTAACTGCTTTTGCATTACTCCCACAGGGGTGTGGAATTTATTAAAATATCTACTTGTCCAGGGGACAGGTTGCTTCTCAAATCTACTTGTCCTGTAAAAAGATCTACTTGTCCCTTTGGTGCCATGTAGTGTGGCGACAAATTATGGCAGCAATTAATAGCCTCTCTGATTATGCCAGGGCTACTACCATAGTAGGGCTTGAATACTTGGAGTTTCAATCCCTACTGTAGCAATTTCCTTATTTTGCCACCTTTCTGCAGATCTGCATACTGGGGCTGGAGGAAGCAGTAAGCAATAGTTCCAGGGCTGGAATGCCTTTGAGTCTGCAAACCTACTAACCTGCATGTTTTAAAGATTTTTACCAGCTTCTCTCTAATATTTTCCCATAATAAGAAAGGTTGGACATTTACTCCTGACAATGGCAGAATTAGAACTTCTTCCAGGGTTGGGAAGAAAGTGGCTGGAGGGAAAATGAACTTGCAAATGCTCAATAGATTTTCACATGAGCAAATCTACACATCGTATTTACCCACGCTAAAATACAGTTCACAAATATTTTATATGGGTACGACATATACCATGGGTGCACTTTTGTGACTTTCTTTAAGAATTTGGGGCCACAAGTAGGTAGGTTCAGATTTGTGACCTGCAAATTGCGAGTCGCAAATCCGAATGTAGGATGGTGTCCTTGACACCATCTGTGATTCGCAAGGGCTTCGCAAATGCCCACATCATGAATAATCATGAGGTGGGTCGCAATTTGCGACCCCCTCACGAATGGTGGCCTGCTGGAGACAGCAGACCACCATGTCTGTGACTGCTTTTCAATAAAGCAGTTTTTTTTGTAATGCAGCCCGTTTTCCTTAAAGGAAAACGAGATGCATAACAAAAATGAAAATTGAAACGTTTTCGTTTCATTTTTTCAGAGCAGGCAGTGGTCCACAGGACCACTGCCTGCTCTGAAAAAATGTTTACAGTGACATTCACAATGGGAAAGGGGTCCCATGGGGATCCCTTCCCTTTTGCGAAAGTGTTAGCACCCATTTGAAATGGGTGCAAACTGCGATTGGTTTGCGCCCGCGTTCGCGGTCACAAAACAATCCTACATTGCACTGCGAGTTGCAATTAGGAAGGGAACACCCCTTACTAATTGCGAGTCGCAAACCCGTTTTGTGATTCGGTAACCAGGTTCTGCTCTGAAAAAATGAAACGAAAACGTTTCAATTTTCGTTTTTGTTATGCATCTCGTTTTCCTTTAAGGAAAACGGGCTGCATTACAAAAAAAACTGCTTTATTGAAAAGCAGTCACAGACATGGTGGTCTGCTGTCTCCAGCAGGCCACCATTCGTGAGGGCGTCGCAAATTGCGACCCACCTCATGATTATTCATGATGTGGGCATTTGCGAAGCCCTTGCGAATCACAGATGGTGTCAAGGACACCATCCTACATTCGGATTTGCGACTCGCAATTTGCAGGTCACAAATCTGAACCTACCTACTTGTGGCCCCAAATTCTTAAAGAAAGTCACAAAAGTGCACCCATGGTATATGTCGTACCCCTATAAAATATTTGTGAACTGTATTTTAGCGTGGGTAAATACGATGTGTAGATTTGCTCATGTGAAAATCTATTGAGCATTTGCAAGTTCATTTTCCCTCCAGCCACTTTCTTCCCAACCCTGGAAGAAGTTCTAATTCTGCCATTGTCAGGAGTAAATGTCCAACCTTTCTTATTATGGGAAAATATTAGAGAGAAGCTGGTAAAAATCTTTAAAACATGCAGGTTAGTAGGTTTGCAGACTCAAAGGCATTCCAGCCCTGGAACTATTGCTTACTGTTTCCTCCAGCCCCAGTATGCAGATCTGCAGAAAGGTGGCAAAATAAGGAAATTGCTACAGTAGGGATTGAAACTCCAAGTATTCAAGCCCTACTATGGTAGTAGCCCTGGCATAATCAGAGAGGCTACTAATTGCTGCCATAATTTGTCCCCACACTACATGGCACCAAAGGGACAAGTAGATCTTTTTACAGGACAAGTAGATTTGAGAAGCAACCTGTCCCCTGGACAAGTAGATATTTTAATAAATTCCACACCCCTGCTGTTCTTTGAGCCCGACATGTATATAGTTAGGCAAACCCATAAATATCATCTTTATCATAGCCTGAACCCTCCAATTGTGAAAATTGGTATAAGTAGCTAATTGAGACACACTGGAGCATCATCAGCATCTGCCCATTTTTTTTAGGGACAACCATAATTAACAATGACAGTATTGCTTCTGTTGCACCAGTTGTTGTACAAATGGATCCATGTAAAGAACACCAAAGGGACACACACTTCTATGTATCTTGAATTGTGCTGATGACTAATGATTTACCAAAACTGAAGCCTCTAGGTCTGAGTACGTTTTCTCGGTCATGTCTATAAATAATTTAAGAATACCAAATTCTTCCATGACTGCTCCCCAAAATGCTTCTCAACCCAATAAAATGGGACAGTTATAGGGTTTCCATAGCTGCTATGTTTTCCAGGTCCATATGTAACTAGGTAGGCCTATCTCTGTTTTTCTTAGAGTTGTGGGACTTGTAGTCATATCTAACCCAGTATGAAACTAGGACTGCAAGTCCCAGAATTCTAAGAAAAAAACAGGACAGGCCGCTGAGTCACACATGTACCTGTAAAGGTATGAAACTACCACGTTCAGGTTTATGGGCACAGTCTCAAGTTTATTCTATATCGCCTCAGCCCTCGATCTCTAAAACCGTCTTCAACCGACTTCACGCGTCCCCTTCATTCACACTTGAATGACGGCGATCGCGTGCGGTGATCGCATGTTCTAATACATCACACATCTCCCTTTTATACAATGAACAAATTAATACATAAATAATGTTCCCACATAACCATGAAATCAAATAAATGAGTAGCTAGAAACTATGTATACACTAAACATATAAATTAAACAACATATCAAACCCACCTATCCGTTAAATAAGTTTAAAACATGCTAACACACAACCCTATAAACGTCCCCTTTGTCAGATGAGAACATAGTCTTTAAGATGTCCAGGACTTATTTTCCTCCTACAACTTCTCCTCATTACATTAAATTCATCAGTTCCATGTCGTCCCATATTTTGTGTTCCTGACCCATCATTGTCTCTGAATCCTCTGGACCTTTCAGTACTAACACTCGTTTCCACCATCCCTTTCAGCCGAACCACTCTGTTCATGTTCCATATCTTGCCATCTGAAGTTTTTAAAGCATTCTTGAAAAGTTTAATCACATGAAGAGGTCTAGTGAACTTTGACCCCTCAAGACATCCAACTGGTGCCTTCACCTTCACCACATCACCCACAACTATATTATTTTTACATACTCTCTTCCTTGTATCAAATTCTTGCTTCCTTTTCTCCATGAGCCTTTCTTCTCTATCTCTCCACTCCGTGTTGACCAAATTATATCCATTTTTTATCCACTCCATCCATCCAGGAGACAACTTGGTATTAGGTATCCTTTTCCTAAACAGTTCAAAAGGTGATCTGCCAGTAGTTGAATGTGGAGAGAATCGATACGCTGTAATCCTTTTCAAAAGTTCTGCACGCCAATTCAGTGCATTCACCTTTGCAAGTTGAATGCTTTCCTTTATGTACTTGTTAAATCTTTCAACTGCACGGTTAGTTTCTGGATGATAAACTGCTGACTTCTTATGAGATATGCCACAATTACTCATAAAATTTTCAAAAATTGTCGAACAAAATTGTGGACTATTATCTGACAATAATGACTTTGGAAATCCCTCTTTCCTAAAAATGTCTTCTAAGAAAATCATCACACTAGAAGAGGTAACTTCATGCACATTTTTGACTTCCACCCACCTGGAATACAAATCTAATAACACAATTAGATATGGCATAGAATTTTCTCCCGGTAAAGGACCAACAATATCTATTGCTACCTCATCCCAGGGTTTGCATGGTAAACTTCTACAATGCATAGGTGCATTACGAGTTTTTACAATTTTGTCACTCCGTGCACATTGTATACACTCTCTAACCACCCGCTCCACTTCTACATCCATACCCGGCCACCCAAAATTTGCTCGTAAATTTTCTTTTGTTTTAACAATCCCAAGATGACCTTCATGGGCTTGATTCATTATCCTGAATCTTAGTACTTTTGGTGGAATCAGTCTTGTTCCTCTCAACAATATACCTTTATCCACCGCCAATTCATCTTTCACCAACCTCCAAACTTTCCCTAGAACCTCAAATTTACCAGTCTCTAAAACCTCACACACTCCACTCAACATCTTCTTTCAACGCCTCTTTCCACTCTTGTTCGGTTATTATTCCACATGTAACTTCAGACACATCACAACATACTTCACACACTAATTCCTCCTGAAAATGTATATCTTTTTGTTCTTCATCCTTCCTGTTTTCTTCTACTAATCTTGAAAGACAATCCGCACTAACATTCAATGCACCTGGTAAATACTCTACTTTAAATGTAAAATCTTGTAGCCCGATAATCCATCTTCTTATTCTTGCAGAAATGCAATTCAGACCTTTACTACCAAACACTTCTACTAAAGGTTTGTGATCAGACAAGACCACAAACTCAGTGCCCCACACAAAATGTCTAAATTTATTCAATGCCCAATATATGGCCAGTGACTCTCTTTCAATTACAGAATAATTCTTCTCTGTCCTGCTCAAAGATTTGGACGCACAAGCAATCATTCTTCTCATACCTCCATCCTCTTGCATCAGAACCGCACCCAAACCTTTTGCACTAGCATCAGTGACAATGGCAGTTGACCTGCCCGGTTTAAAAGCTTGTAAGCAGGGAGCATATTCTAGTTCTTCTTTAATTTTTTCGAACTCATCTTCACACAAGGAATCCCACTTGAACTCTCTTCCTTTCTTCAGTAAATCTCGCATGTTAACAGTTTTTTCTGACAAGTTCCTAATGTACCTCCCATAGTATTCTACTATTCCTAAAAACGAATTCACTTCTTCCTTGGTTCGAGGAGAAACTAACCGCTTAATAGTCAAAACCAAATCTGGTTTAGGTTTTACTCCATATCCTGTAATCAAATGTCCCAGGTACTCAACTTCTGTCAAAGCAAAACGACATTTCTTTCTCTTCAAGGTAAGACCAGCACGACTTAGACATCCCAAAACCAACCTCACTCGTTCCCAATGTTCTACCGCTGTGTCAGCATAGATTAACACATCATCTTGGTAGCATTTCACCCCTTTGACCTCCTTCAAAATTTTATACATAATGCGTTGAAACACAGAAGCCGCAGACACAAGCCCAAAAGGCATTCTTTTGAATTTAAACGCACCAAAAGGTGTTATGAATGCAGTCAATTCTTGTGAATTTTCCTCCAACTCTACCTGATGATATGCTGATTTAAGATCTAAGGTGGAAAAGTACTTTGCTCCGCCAACCATAGATACTATCTCTTCAATATTTGGAAGGGGAAATTTATCCACCACTACCTCTCTATTTAGAGCCCTAAGGTCCACACAAAGCCTCATATCACCATCCCCCTTCTTTGCCACAACTATGGGAGCCAACCATTCGGTTGCCTCTACTTCCTCAATTATGCCCATCAACTCTAATCTTTTAAGTTCAGTTTTCACCGGTTCTTGTAAAGCCAACGGTATTCTTCTCATTTTCGCTACTATAGGAATAGCACCTTCCTTTAACCTAATTTTATGTTTATACCCTTTTAGACATCCCAAATTGTCTGAAAATACTTCAGGAAATTCATTTACTAACTCACTGTCTACACCATCCACACTCTGAATTTGAACTTGAGGTTGTGCGTTTGGATTCAAAATTACACCTAAAAGCTTTTGAAGCGTCCAACTCAAGAGATTGTCACCTTGATTGGACACATAAACTTTCCCCAACAGGTGTCTACTTTTGAACTCAATATGACCTTCAAAATACCCTAGCATTTTTATAGTCTGACAACCATATCCCCCAGGAGATACATCCATCTTCTTTAACTTTCTGGACTCCAGAATTAACCTGTCAAAACTTGTTTTTGAAATTATCGTCAATTGTGAACAAGAATCAAAACGCATTAGTATATCCACACCATCCACTCTCGCCACCTCACTTGGATGCTCTCCACACTTAACCTGAGCATCAACTTGGAACACTACCTCCTGAGATACTTCCTTGATCTCTTTCCTCATATTGTCATTATGAAATTTATTCTTTCTACCACGGCAACATTTGTAGAAGTGACCGCTCTTCCTGCACCCATTACATACTGCATTCAATGCTGGGCAATTGCTCGCATTGGCTTTGTGGCCACTATTACCACAACTATAGCATTCTCCTTTGAATTTCACTATATCTTCCTTTTTCTTCTCACCTCCACTTCCTTTGTTCTTCACTTCACACACTATCTCCTCCACCTTTGTACATTTTCCACTCATTAATTTGTTTCCACTTAATTCCTTAACACACCTCAGCATGTGTTCTACTCTTTTTGCCACCATAATCACTTCTTCCAAAGGTGGTTCATCCTTCAACCATAGCTCTTCTCTAATTTTGTCACTACAACACTTTAATACGAACTGATCTCTAATTCTCTCATCCACCAGTGCTCCAAATTTACAAGACACCGCCAACTTCCTCAAACTAGTTACAAAATCTTCCACTGACTCTTCTTTACCTTGTTCCCTTTTTCCAAAATAATATCGTTCCATTATTGTGCTCACCCTTGGTAAGTAATGTTTGTCTAACTTCATAATACATGCTTCATATTCATTCAAATTCCTACTTTCTTCAGTGCATAAATCAGGCAAATTTTCTAAAACCTCCTGTCCCTCTCCCTCTAGACAGTGCAACAATAATGCATGTTTCCTTTCTGCACTCAATGTCGGTCCACACACTCTAGCATAGTGAGCAAAAATGTTTTTCCACTTGTTCCAAGGATATATCGGATCACCTGGACTGCTTAAAAAAAATGGTGGTGGTGTTACGCTCTGCATTATTCTGATAAACTAGACGAACATACAGAACGACACACTAAGGGCCATATTTATACTCTGTTTGCGCCGGATTTGCGTCGTTTTTTTAACGCAAAACGAACTCCATATTTATACTCGTCTAGCGCCAAAGTTCATGGAGTTTGCGTCATATTTTAGCGTGGACACCTACTTTGCGTTAATGATATGCAAGGTAGGCGTTCCCTTCTAAAAAATGACTCCGAGGCATGTGTGCCGTATTTACACTCCCGGGCAAAAATGACGCCCGGGAGTGGGCGGGTCAAAAAAAATGACATCCAGCCGCTTTTGCGTCATTTTTTAACGCCTGGTCAGGGCAGGCGTTAAGGGACCTGTGGGCTTGGAAGGAGCCCAGAGGTGCCCTACCATGCCCCCAGGGACACCCCCTGCCACCCTTGCCCAACCCAGGAGGACGCCCAAGGATGGAGGGACCCATCCCAGGGAACTTAAGGTAAGTTCAGGTAAGTATTTTATTTTTATTTTTTGTGGCATAGGGGGGCCTGATTTGTGCCCCCGTACATGCCACTATGCCCACTGACCATGCCCAGGGGACATAAGTTTGCTAAGACAGGAGTCATTTCAATGGGGGTTGGGTATAAAAAAAAATGGCGCAAATCGGGTTGAGGCGAAAATTTTGCCTCAGCCTGACTTGCCCCATTTTTTGACGCCCAAGCTCCATATTCCCCTACGCCGGCGCTGCCTGGTGTAAGTCATTTTTTTTTATGCACACCAGGCAGCTCCGCCGGCTAACGCCGGCTAACGTCATTGAATAAATACGGCGCCCGCATGGCGCTTCAGAATGGCGTTAGCCGGCGTTAGATTTTTTGACACACAACTGCGTTGGCGCAGTTGTGCGTCGAAAAGTATAAATATGGCCCTAAATGTCAGACCTTCACTGAACCAATTTGTAACTGAATCAGTGAATCACCACACCTTCCATGTCCTAGCATTGAAATCTTCTTTTTTTTTTAGATGAGTAATTCTTGCTTCGCCGTTTTGTCTGGGTGTGCCTATCACCGTATGTTCCACACGATAGGCAACAAAATTGTTCTTTTGTTTAGGGTGTGACTGTCGCCGTTCCAATGCAGTTCACTTTTATTGTTTACCAATCGTAGCAAATAACAACTTCCCCTTTAAGACAATGAAATAACCGTCCCTTTAAGGACACCGGTGTTGATGGGAACGCCCCCCCAAACAGACGTTGTTCACGGAGCGTAGCTCTCTTCACCACTCGTATTTATGCTGCTTTATACGCTGGTTCTGTGAAACCGCATGCTTCCACTGCGGTCCGTCCCTGAAATCCTCCCAAAACGAACTGCACAGCGGCTGCGTCCTCTCTACCAATGCGCAAATGCGCTCGCCAGGACAGCGCGTCTATAGTAACGTCCAAGGTCTGGAGACTCACAAATTCCTGGATGTTGAGGCGGCTTCCAACTCTCGTCGTCAGATGTAAAGGTATGAAACTACCACGTTCAGGTTTATGGGCACAGTCTCAAGTTTATTCTATATCGCCTCAGCCATCGATCTCCAAAACCGTCTTCAACCGTCTTCACGCGTCCCCGTCATTCACACTTGAATGACGGCGATCGCGTGCGGTGATCGCGTGTTCTAATACATCACAGTACCCAAGGAACTTGGCAGCTTTTACTATTTTAACAGGACGTTTATAGCAAAAAATTAACAACTATCAATTGGGTACTCTTTAATTTCCCACATCTTAGTTCAGGCCAGTATGATCCACTGTAAGGTCGGATTAGCAAAGTGCTTTTTTCGGTTTAGAAAGACAAGACGCAAGACGTGGGTCTGCAGATAGTTGTGAAATTATGATGTCAGGCCCAAAAAATCAAAAGAACTAAATCATCCTACCCTTACTTATATTCTTCTTCAACTACATCAGATTTGCCTGCTACATATTTCAAATGTTCTGCTCATCTCCTCCTTCTAGGCTCCCTGTACCCGGGTGAAAACTGTACTGTGCTCGGCCAGGCCTGATGAGATAGGCTAGGCTCAATGCATGCACAACAACCAAAAGACTTGACTACTGGATTACTTATGGGCTCCAACCCGAGCAGCAGTATGTCCTTCTGTTAATACCTGTGGCCGCACCCGGCCTTAGGGTGTGTGGGATATCAGGCGCAATTGGGCTACAGCAGGGCATAACCCTCCACTGAAACCTCTTCAAGTCCCTAAAGAATGATAAATTGGTAGCCAAAAACCAAACCTTTCTGAATCAACTGGCATTCCCAATCCCCACATAAGAAAACAAGATGAATAACAACCAACAATGAACGCAAAAACGTAACAGTGCTTGTTATGTGAAATAATGATTTATTTTGGCTTGGGCATGGGATTTAGGTGGCCTAAAGACCCGAGCTGATATTAGAGCTGGGGTAGCAGGTTTGAGACCGAGCGCTGGCTCAGCACCCTGTGATCCTGTGCAAAACAATTATACCCCAGTGTTTGAAAATAATAATATCAACCTCACCTTGTGTATTGTAATGTAGTGCTCCTATAAAGTGTTCTAATACCCTTGTGCTAATCGCACTATATAAAACTGAAAAAAACAGATCCTGAAACTACAAAGATGAGAGGATGTGGAATTAAGACCACAGCTGCAGACTGTGGAATAGGGAACCACATTTGAGACTCGGTGACGCCTCAACGTGCTTTGATTCTGCACAATCACTTAGGGACACATTTATGGGCTCTTTTTTGTTGCACTTGTGCCACACAAAGTGGTGCAAATGAAACACAACTTAAAATAGAGATTTATGAGCCAGACAAGCCCACTGTGCGTGACCCCGAGTAGTTTCTTAATTCTGGTGCAAAGCAATGCAGCGCCAATCACTGAGTTATCTTATCTTACTCTGCCCTGGGAAGGCTTCCATGGTGTACACTCCAATAGTTTTTGAGACATTCCCACATTTACCAGAAGTAGTAGACCTGGGAAGAAGGCATACCAAGGAGAAATATGCCTCAGGATTCCTGCACAAAAACAATTCCACATGCAACACAGGCACCCTGGGCACCTGCTTTGGCACTAGGCTGTCAAAAAGGGCACCACTGCAGGGGGAAAGGCAATAATGCACCTAGGCCCGTATTTATACTTTTTGACGCTAAACTGCGCTAACGCAGTTTAGCGTCAAAAATTTTTGCGCCGGCTAACGCCATTCTGAAGAGCCATGCGGGCGCCATATTTATTGAATGGCGTTAGCCGGCGCAAGCAGACCGGCGCTGCCTGGTGTGCGTGGAAAAAAACCACGTACACCAGGCAGTGCCGGCGTAGGGAAAAATGGCGTTAGGGCGTCTTAAAAATGGTGCAAGTCAGGTTGACGCTAAAAAGTCGCCTCCACCCGATTTGCGCCATTTTTTACGACGCCCAGACGCCATTTACATGACTCCTGTCTTAGCAAAGACAGGAGTCATGCCCCCTTGCCCAATGGCCATGCCCAGGGGACTTATGTCCCCTGGGCATGGCCATTGGGCATTGTGGCATGTAGGGGGGCACAAATCAGGCCCCCCTATGCCAAAAACAATTATACAAAAAAAAAAAATTATACTTACCTGAACTTACCTGAATGTCCCTGGGATGGGTCCCTCCATCCTTGGGTGTCCTCCTGGGGTGGGCAAGGGTGGCAGGGGGGGTCCCTGGGGGCATGGGAGGGCAGCTGTGGGCTCATTTTGAGCCCACAGGTCCCTTAACGCCTGCCCTGACCCAGGCGTTAAAAAGCGGCGCAAATGCGGGTTTTTTTGACCCGGCCACTCCCGGGCATGATTTTTGCCCGGGAGTATAAATACGACGCATTTGCGGCGCAGTCATTTTTTTGGACGGGAACCCCTACCTTGCATCTCATTAACGCAAGGAAGGCGTTCACGCAAAAAATGACGCTCTTTCCTCCTACTTTGGCGCTAGACGCGTCTAACGCCAAAGTATAAATATGGCGTTAGTTTTGCGCCGAATTTGCGTCGAAAAAAACGACGCAAATTTGGCGCAAACGGAGTATAAATATGCCCCCTATTGCCTTAAGTACTGCACATACCTCTCCTTTCCCTGTCATGCAGTTCAGAGCAGTTACTGTGTCATAAACTCATAAATAACTCCCTCAAATTATTTCATGAACCTGCAGTTCCTCAAGACACATTCTCATAAATAACGCCCTTAATATCCCCTCCCTATAAAAAACATAATGCGTCCTTGTGTGATGTGACTTGCGCACATGTAAAGCGCTCCAATGCTCTTGGGTCGAGGTTACGCTATATAAAACCGCAAAAAATACGAGACTTCCAGCTGCAGCACAAATAATTTTGGGTAGTGGCAACCTACTCAGGTCCCGCCTCTTTTGTCGCCGAGTCCTACGTCACCACACGCGAGTTAGCTTCTTCCGTCGCCGAGATGTACGTCCCCCATGAGAGCCGCCACGGGAAACACATAATTCAGCCATATTTAGCGAGCAGACTACTCATCTAACATTAAAAGAACTACAGTTTCCAAACTATCTATACTAACAGATTTATATGTCATTACTATTAATTTGTTGATTATATTATACAGTCAGATCCCCCGTACAAGAGAGACCTTCTAATAATTAGGTTATTACCGCGTTATCACACGTCACACAAAGTACGAGTGAAAACACAATATCGGCTTTGAAGCCAACCATGTTATCGAGATCGAAACAGGCACACAGAGAAGACTCACTATTTATAAACAACTGCATTGTTAGGCCGAAACTATTTTTTTTTTTTTTTTTTTTTTTTTTTAAACGTCAGTTATATATTTGCCTGGGAATGATATATACGTTTTAACAATGTTAGTTCTAAATAAATCTGTAGATTCACTTAAGAATAAAGAATCAGGAGCTTGTGCCGGTAATATAAAAAGGATCATGGATATGCATTTGTACAGAGGATTGTGGGTAAGCAGATATCCTGTTCCACTTTGTCAGTGTCCAGCCGTATTTCAGTAGTTTGAGTGGTTTTTTGACACAGCAGTGTTTGTCAGAATTCTATGTCAGGACTGGAGGCGAGGATTATGCATCATATTTCTTCACTTTTTATTAACAGCCGTTCAAAGTTCAACAATATAGAAAAATGAACTACAACAACCATGGGACAGCATCACCATGGCAACCAATGTCCAATCACTGTTCTATCCGACAGTCCGTATATATATCCAGCCGTGCCCATGTCCGTCCTCTTTCTTCACTGCTCATTCGTCAGTTAAGTCATTTTCCCTTACTGTCTCTGAGTTTGGAAAGAGTGCTATAAATTTGCCCGAGTGCAGATTCAAGTTTAATCTACGTTGGGTTCACCAGAGGGTGCTCTTTTGTGTCCGTACCCGAAGCGTTTCCCTTTAGCGATTAGAGCCGCGTTAAGCGCTCAGTTGCCTTAGAATAATGCTTTAGGATTTTAGGGCCATATTGATACTTTTTGACGCACAACTACGCCAACGCAGTTGTGCGCGTTGTGCGTCAAAATTTTTACCGCCGGCTAACGCCATTCCAACGCACCATGCGGGCGTCTTATTTATGGAATGACGTTAGCCGGCGCTGTGGACTGGCTGCGTAAAAAAAAATGACTCACACCAGGCATCGCCGGCGTATGGGAAAATGGGGGTTGTGCATCAAAAAATAGTGCACGTCAGGTCTGAGGCAAAAATCAGGCCTCAAAACGGACTTGCACCATTTTTTTTTACGCCCAACCTCGATTGACATGACTCCTGTCTTAGCAAAGACAGGAGTCATGCCCCCTTGCCCAATGGCCATGCCCAGGGGACTTCTGTCCCCTGGGCATGGTCATTGGGCATAGTGGCATGTAGGGGGGGCCAAATCTGGCCCCCCTATGGCACTTAAAAAAAACGAAAAAAAATACTTACCCCAACTTACCTCAACTTCCCTGGGATGGGTCCCTCCATCCTTGGGTGTCCTCCTGGGGTGGGCAAGGGTGGTAGGGGGTGTCCCTGGGGGCAGGGGAGGGCACCTCTGGGCTCCTTCCGAGCCCACAGGTCCCTTAACGCCTGCCCTGACCCAGGCGTTACAAAACGACACCCATCAGGCTGTGCGCCGTTTTTTAAGGCCCACCCCCTCCTGTGCGTCAAAATGACGCAAGAGTATAAATAAGGCTCACAGGCCTTAAAGTCATTTTTTGGAAGGGAACGTCTACCTTGCATATCATTAACGCAAGGCAGGTTACCCCTTCCAAAAAATGAAGCACATGGTGGGATTTTGACGTCCGCGGGGTCGGGAGTCAAAGTATAAATATGGGGCAGGGTTTGCGCCGAATGTGCGTAAAATTTTTTGACGCACATTCGGCGCAAGCAGAGTATAAATATGCCCCTTAGTGCGCACACAGCTCTTTTTTAACCCTCCAACCCCCGCAATTACATTGCGTTTGCGGTTGGACAGCTCTCTTCCAGAGAGTGACGCAGCAATCGCGGATCGCACGTCAAGACCATTGGTCTCCTCGTTTACTGACAGGTGTGCGGGGGGGGCTTCCCTCAGTATTTTTAAGGGAGTTTCCTCCTGTCTTGAACCTCTCTGTGTCCCTCCATGCAGTCCTCTCAGGACCACGATATCTACCCCACCCTGTCCCCAGGGGAGGGCACCTCTCAGTGGACGCTTCCCCCTGACGTGGATGTCCTCCTTACCCAGGCCATCAGTAGGGCCTTGGCCCCTCTAAAGGATAGTGTGGCCAAACTATCTGACCACGTCTTTAGGGGAACAGGCATGTTTGGGGGGACGGGGGCTGACCCTAGAAGTGCGGCGGCCCCCAAGAAAATTCGCAAGCTCGACGCGGGGCACCTGGAAGGCTTCGGTATCCTTACCAAAGTCTTCCATAAGAGTGCGCGCACGCTGAAGCGACCACCCTTCTGGGAGGGTTCTGACCCCGGAGGGACCGGTGAAGGGGTTCACCACATACCAGACCCGGATGCAGGGTCACCCAAGTGGGTCGAGGGGGACACAGAGGGGGATCTTCCTCTGAGGAGGAGCAGGATTCAGGGCGTCCGTGGCCTCCGACCTCTAACTTGACAGACCCGCAGGAGGCTGAGGACTCTGACTCTGAAATGTTTCAACCAGAGGATATTTACCACCCTAGATCCTCTGAATGGCGCCCGGAGAAGAGAGTGGCGGATCATGTCGCCAGTAAAATTCAGCAGCCTCTAGATAAGGAGGTTAGGGCCCAGCTGAGGTCCGAATGCCCTCGCCATACTCTGCCAGACAAAGTAGAGGAGACACCAGAGATCGACCCGAAGATGTGCATATTCTTCGCGAAATATGTGAAAGACCCCAAAAAGGGCATTGACTGCTCCTGGAGAGGATGTCAGGACAAACGTTTGGACGTCCTGGGACCTCTAACACAGATCATACAACTTGCTGAACACGCAAAGGACACCAATACTCCCCTGCCTACGGATATCGTAGCGGGATGGGCCCAGAGGGCAGTATGTGTATTGGTCGACGCTAATTGCGCCATCTCTGCGGAGAGGCGACGATCCTTACTCATCAAGATCGACCCCAAATTAAGAGAACTCTCCAACTCAGAGGCAGGGGCTATTGCCCAAGGGAACTTGTTTGGCGATCCTTTTGTGAAGGAGTTGGGCAAGTTTGTGGCCACCTTCTCAGCGCTTGATAAGGCGCAAACCTCCATAAAAAAGATCTTCCCGGGAAAGGTTTTTGGAGGGGCCGTAAGACGCAGAGGTCGCTCCTCCGGCTGCACGTACCAACAAGGCCCTCCAGAAACAATGGCTGGAGAGACGGTCGACATTGTGCCTTCTTCCCCAATTGGAGTAGAGGGAAAAGCAGAAGATGCGCTCGGGGCGGAGCGAACGCTCCCGGAGGTACCAACGGTGAGTATTACCCTTTTTTCCCCTCAAATTATCAGGGGGAGACTTCGGTTCTTCACACACAAGTGGTCCCAAATAACATTGGACGCCTGGGTTCTCCAGACGGTGTCACGGTTCCACATAGAGTTCTGGGGAACTCCGGTCCAGGAGGTACCGCTGCGGCCTTTGGTCTTTTCAGATTCAGGCACCGCGCTGATAGACTCGGAGGTCCGTTTGATCATTTACCTCAACGACATCCTCCTGATGGACCAGTCCCGCACGCAGCTAATATCCAATGCGAACACAACTATCGAGCTCCTCCAAGACTTGGGGTTCGTGATAAACTCCCAGAAGTCGGACCTTCTTCCCTCACAGTCCATGACCTTTCTGGGGTTCCTCATCGACTCCCAGGCTGCCTCCCTCAGTCTCCCGGGTTCGAAGATATCCAAAATGAAGAAAGAGTTGTTGAAGGTCTTGAGGTGCGACAGGATCTCGCTCCGGCAATTGGCCAGAGTGCTGGGACTCCTCTCTTCCTCGATTCAGGCCATCTTCCCGGGCCCGCTTCACAACAGGTCCCTTCAACGCCTGAAGGCTCACCACCTGCGACACGGCCTTACTTATTCCGAACTGATAACTCTCCCCCAGGAGGCACGGACGGAGATCCAGTGGTGGCTGGACCACATGGAGGCGTGGAACGACAGGGCGATCTTCGGAGCCTCGCCGGACCTTGTGATAGAGTCGGACGCCAGCCGTTATGGCTGGGGGGCCCGATGTGGGGATGTCTAGTTAGGGGGACGCTGGACCCCACGGGAACTCAACCTTCACATCAACTGCCTGGAACTCCTAGCGGGATCCTTCGCAATCAAGTCCCTGACGCAGGACGAGGTCTCCTGTTGCATTCTCTTGAGAATGGACAACATATCGGAGGTGCAATACATAAACCGTTTGGGGGGCATCCGCTTGAAAGCCCTAGCGGAGCTGGCGAAGGATTTCTGGCACTTCTGCCTCAAACGGCAGATATCGGTGACGGCGGAGTACCTTCTGGGCTCCCAGAACACACTCGCGGACTGGAGCTCCAGATATCTGGAGGATCCCAGCGATTGGCGACTGGACAAAGCTGTATTTCTTGCGCTCATGAAGCGCTAGGGTCCCTGTTCAGTGGACCTCTTTGTGTCCAGGTGGAATGCCCACCTACCACGATACTTCAGCTGGCGTCCAGACCCCGGTGCGACGGTGTTAGACGCATTCCTACAGGATTGGGGGCGGGATCAGAGTTATATGTTCCTCCCTTTCCTCCTAATCCCGAGAGTGACAGCGCAGGTACGTCGCCGAGGGGCTACAGTGATCCTGATTACTCCACTGTGGAGGTCGCAGGTGTGGTTTCCTTCTCTTCTGGAACTCTCTTCCGATCTTCCGATTCAGCTTCCAATCTTCCCGACCATTCTATTGAATCCAGAAGGGCAGTTACACCCGCTGGTCCTTTAGGGACATCTCTCTCTGGTGGCTTGGAGGATTTCCGGTCTCGCTGGACGGACCACAGACTTTCACAGGAAGCTGAAAGATTTATCAGGCAAACTTGGGCCCTGAGTACCTGTAAAAGATACAAGTCAGCCTGGTATCGCTGGGCTCGTTGGTGTGTGGGAAGGCACATCGATCCCATGGGGGCCCAGATTACAGATGTCATAAATTTCCTAGCCGCTCTTGCCGAGGCAGGTCAGTCCTACTGCTCGATTAAATCGGTTTGATCTGCGATATCGGCGGGACCCCCCCCATTAACAATTGCCCTGTGGGGGAGGACCCATGGGTGTGCAAGCTACTAAAAGGCATCCGGTTGACCAGACCTCCTGAACCCAGGTACTCCACATTGTGGGACGTCAACCAGGTTCTACGCCTGTTGCTCTCTTGGCAAGACAACCAGTATCTTTCCTGGAAGGAATTGTCAGCAAAGTTAGCTATTCTGCTCTGCCTCATCTCGCGTAAGCATGTCTCGGATGTGAGAGCTCTGGACATATCCGCTAGGGTTTTGTCTCCAGAGGGTGTGACGTTCACGATATACAGATGTACAAAGTGTAATACCAGGTCGGTAACCTATCCTGCTTTTGTGGTAAGGTGTCTGAAGATATATGAGGAAGTGACGGCCGAATTTCGGCCCCCGGGGGAACGCCAATTGTTGATGTCCATAAAGAAGCCCTTTAGAGCAGTTTCCTCCCCCTCCATTGCTAAGTGGGTCAAATGGATCTCGATGGAGGCGGGCATCAATGTGCAGGTCTTTGGGGCACACTCCACTCAGAGGGCCATGGCCTCCGAAGCAGTACAGCTAGGGGGAAGGCTGGAGGACATCATGAACGCGGCCAACTGGTCGTCGGAATCCACGTTAAAAAAATAATATTTTAAACCCATCCACGAAGCAGCCTCTATGGTGGTAGGTAAGCTTTAAACATGCATAATCCTCGCCTCCGGTCCTGACATAGAATGAGAAATTTCCTAGCTATCGAGAAGGAAAGTTTCAATTCTTTCAAGGACACGGAGGCGAGGATTATCCCGCCCGACATTATGGGCATGTCGCCCACCCAGGAGCTGATTCACCGGATCTGGAGGTGGTATTCATTTTTTCCTGATTTGATAATGAGGTTATCTGAGGTTGAATTTCTTCAAGCCTGTTTATGATGTTTGCAAGCATTTTTCGTTCCTTATAATGAGGGGAGTGGGATCTCCGGACTGTTTGCTTACTTCACCTGTTTATACATTAAATAACACGGGTCCCAATCTCATTGTTGCACATTTCTTCCTAGGAACAGAAACCGCACCAACCTAACGACAGCTTAACTTGCTATTGCAGTGAAGTTGAGGACGGACGTCGGCACGGCTGGATATATATACGGACTGTCAGATAGAACAGTGATTGGACATTGGTTGCCATGGTGATGCTGTCCCATGGGTGTTGTAGTTCATTTTTTGTATATTGTTGAACTTTGAACCTGCTGTTAATAAAAAGTGAAGAAAGATGATGCATAATCCTCGCCTCTGTGTCCTTAATAGAAGTGAAACTTTCCTTTTCGATAGCTAGGAAATTACTCATTACTTCTCTTGCTGCAGCTGGTGGAGATAGTGTCTCGGCATCACCACAACATCCTACAGTTCTGAGCAAATAACATCCTACAGTTCTGAGCAAATTCGTTCATCTTCCCATACCTCAAGAATGAATGTGACTGAGAAATTTCCTAGCTATTGAGAAGGAAAGTTTCAATTCTATTAAGGACACGGAGGCGAGGATTATGCATATCTGTAAGGAAATGCCTCCTTGGCATGGTTACCCCCTAACGTTTGCCTTTGCTGATGCCAAGTTATTATTTGAAAGTATGCTGGGACCCTGCTAACCAGGCCCCACCACCAGTGTTCTTTCCCTAAACTGTACCTTTGTCTCCACAATTGGCACAACCCTGGCACCAAGGTAAGTCCCTTGTAACTGGTACCCCTGGTACCAAGGGCCCTGATGCCAGAGAAGGTCTCTAAGGGCTGCAGCATGTCTTATGCCACCCTGGAGACCCCTCACTCAGCACATGCACACTGCTTTCCAGCTTGTGTGTGCTGGTGGGGAAAAAATGGGTGCCATGCCAACCTCACACTGCCTATGGCATAGATAAGTCACCCCTGTAGCAGGCCTTACAGCCCCAAGGCAGGGTGCACTATACCACAGATGAGGGCATAGGTGCATGAGCACTATGCCCCTACAGTGTCCAAGCAAAACCTTAGACATTGTAAGTGCAGGGTATCCATAAGAGTATATGGTCTGGGAGTCTGTCAAACACAAACTCCACAGCACCATAATGGCTACACTGAAAACTGTGAAGTTTGGTATTAAACATCTCAGCACAATAAATGCACACTGATGCCAGTGTGCACTTTATTGTAAAAATACACCCAGAGGGCATCTTAGAGATGCCCCCTGAAAACATACCCGACTCCAGTGTGGGCTGACTAGTTTTTGCCAGCCTGCCACACACCAGACATGTTGCTGGCCACTTGGGGAGAGTACCTTTGTCACTCTGTGGCCAGGAACAAAGCCTGTACTGGGTGGAGGTATTTCTCACCTCCCCCTGCAGGAACTGTAACACCTGGTGGTGAGCCTCAAAGGCTCACCCCCTTTGTTACAGCGCCACAGGGCATCCCAGCTAGTGGAGATGCCCGCCCCTCCGGCCACTGCCCCCACTTTTGGCGGCAAGGCTGGAGGAGATAATGAGAAAAACAAGGAGGAGTCACTCCCCAGTCAGGACAGCCCCTAAGGAGTCCTGAGCTGAGGTGACTCATACTTTTAGAAATCCTTCATCTTGCAGATGGAGGATTCCCCCAATAGGATTAGGGATGTGCCCCCCTCCCCACAGGGAGGAGTCACAAAGAGGGTGTAGCCACCCTCAGGGCCAGTAGCCATTGGCTACTGCCCACCCAGACATAAACACACCCCTAAATTGAGTATTTAGGGTCTCCCAGAACCGAGGAAGATAGATTCCTGCAACCTAAAGAAGAAGAAGGACTGCTGACCTGAAGCCCTGCAATGAAGACGGAGACGACAACTGATTTGGCCCCGGCCCCACCGGCCTGTCTCCCTACCTCGTAGAAAACTGCAACAGCAACGCATCCAACAGGGTCCAGCGACCTCTGAAGCCTCAGAGGACTACCCTGCATCTAAAGGACCAAGAAGCTCCTGAGAACAGCAGCCTTGTTCAAGAAACTGCAACTCTTTGCAACAAAGAAACAACTTTTAAAGACCACACGTTTCCCGCCGGAAGCGTGAGACTTTCCACTCTGCACCCGACGCCCCCAGCTCGACCTGCAGAAAACTAACACTACAGGGAGGACTCCCCGGCGACTGCGAGCCCGTGAGTAGCCAGAGTTGACCCCCCTGAGCCCTCACAGCGACACCTGCAGAGGAAATCCAGAGGCTCTCCCTGACCGCAACTGCCTGCTTCAAGGAACCCGATGCCTGGAAACCCCACTGCATCTGCAGCCCCCAGGATCTGAAGGAACCGAACTTCAGTGCAGGAGCGACCCCCTGGCAACTTCTGCCTAGCCCAGGTGGTGGCTACCCCGAGGAGCTCCCCCTGTGCCTGCCTGCATTGTTGAAGAGCCCCCGGGTCTCCCCACTGATTCCTATTGAAAACCCGACGCCTGTTTGCACTCTGTACCCGGCCGCCCCTGTGCCGCTGAGGGTGTACTTTCTGTGCCTGCTTGTGTCCCCCCCGGTGCCCTACAAAACCCCCCTGGTCTGCCCTCCGAAGTCACAGGTACTTACCTGCTGGCAGACTGGAACCGGGGCACCCCTATTTCCATTGAAGCCTATGTGTTTTGGGCACCACTTTGACCTCTGCACCTGACTGGCCCTGAGCTGCTGGTGTGGTAACTTTGGGGTTGCCTTGAACCCCCATTGGTGGGCTACCTTGGACCCAACTTTGAACCCTGTAAGTGTTTTACTTACCTGTGAACTTAACATTTACTTACCTCCCCCAGGAACTGTTGATTTTTGCACTGTGCCCACTTTTAAAATAGATTATTGCCATTTTTGCCAAAACTGTACATGCTATTGTGATAATTCAAAGTTCCTAAAGTACCTAAGTGTAATACCTTTCATTTAAAGTATTGTTTGTAAATCTTGAACCTGTGGTTCTTAAAATAAACTAAGAAAATATATTTTTCTATTTAAAAACCTATTGGCCTGGAATTGTCTTTGAGTGCGTGTTCCTCATGTATTGCCTGTGTGTGTACAAAAAATGCTTAACACTACCCTCTGATAAGCCTACTGCTCGACCACACTACCACAAAATAGAGCATGAGAATTATCTCTTTTTGCCACTATCTTACCTCATGGGGAACCCTTGGACTCTGTCCATGCTATTTCTTACTTTGAAATAGTACATACAGAGCCAACTTCCTACAATATCTTTCTTCACTTTTATTTAACAGCAGAGTTCAAAGTTGAACAGATTAGAAAAAATTATCTACAACACCCATGAAGCAAACGTCTCCCTGGTAACCAATGTCCAATCACTGTTATCACTGACGGTCTGTATATAAATCCTGTGGTGCTGTCGTCCGTCCTCGACTTCACTGCGATAGGAAGTTAAGGTGTCTTCAAGTTGTTGTGTTCTCTATTCCTAAGAAGCAATGTAGTACAATGAGAGATTTGGACATGTTTTCGTCGAAAGGTCTAAACAGTTGAAATAGTTAAACAATTCGAGAATTTTCCCCTTCATCATAAGCATCGATAGTGCATGAAAATTCTATTATTAGGATTGAACAATTTCAATAGCAGATTGTATCATTGATAACTGAAATGTAAATACCACCTCCAGTGTTGTTGTGTCAGCTCCCGGGTGGGTGACATTCCTCTAACGTCGGGTGGGATAATCCTCACCTCCGTGTCCTTAATAGAATTGAAACTTTCCTTCTCAATAGCTAGGAAATTTCTCATTCTATGTCAGGACTGGAGGCGAGGATTATGAATGTTTAAAGCTTACTTACTACCAATGAGGCTGCTTCTTGAATAGGTTTAAAATATAATTTTTTGAACATAGACTCTGACGACCCGTCAGCAGCGTTTATGATGTCTTCCAGTCTTCCACCTACCTGAATGGCTTTGGAAGCCATGGCACCCCGAGTGGAGTGTGCACCAAAAACCTGTAGGTTGAGTTCCCGTGGGGTCCAACGTCCTCCGAACGAGACGTCCCCACATCGGGCTCCCCAACCGTGACGGCTGGCACGTGATTCTATCACAAGGTCCGGCGAGGATCCAAAGATCGCTCTGCCTTTCCACGCTTCCGTGTGGTCCAGCCACCACTGGAGCTCCGTCCACGCCTCCTGGGGAAGAGTAATCAACTCGGAGTAGGTTAGTCCGTGCCGAAGGTGGTGAGCCTTCAGGCATTGAAGAGCCCTGTAGTGCAGCAGGCCCGGAAAAATGGCCTGAATCGAGGATGAGAGAAGTCCCACCACTCTGGCCAATTGCCTGAGAGAGATTCTGTCGCATCTCATGACCTTCGTCAGCTCCTTCCTGATCTTGGATATCTTTGAGATCGGGAGACTGAGGGAGGCTGCATTGGAGTCGATGAGGAACCCCAGGAAGCTAATTGACTGCGATGGAAGGAGGTCTGATGTCTGAGGATTTATCACAAACCCCAAATCCTGGAGGAGTGTAATAGTTGTGGTCGCATTGGACAGAAGTTGCGTATGGGATTGGTCCATCAGGAGGATGTCGTCGAGATAAATGATCAGGCGGATCCCCCAGGACTCCACCACTTGCTTGAGCAGTTTCGTGATGCACCACGGTGCCGACGATAGGCCGAAGGGCAGGGACGTGAATTCGAACACTTGATCCCTCCAAAGAAATTGCAGGAATCTACGATGAGGGGGAAAAATCGGGACTGTCAAATAGGCATCTTTGAGGTCCAGACGAATCAGCCAATCCCCTTGCAGAAGGAGATCCCTGAGCATGTGAATGCCTTCCATTTTGAAGTGCCTGTACACTACCCACTCGTTGAAGGCTTTGAGGTTGATTACCGGCCGGAAGCCTTTGTCCTTTTTCTCTATGAGGAAGAGGTTGCTCACAAAACCCCTGGGGTGTAGGACCGACACGCGAATGGCCTCCTAGCTCAGGAGGTCTTGGACTTCCGAGCCTATCAGTGTGGAGTCTATCTCCGTAAAGACCAAAGGTCGCAGCATACCCTCCTGAACCGGTGTTCCCCAGAACTCTATGTGGAACCCCGACACTGTCTGTAAAACCTAGGCATCTGATGTTATATGTGCCCACTTTTGCGTGAAAAGACGCAGCCTCCCTCCGAGAATTTGAGGGGAAAAAAGGGTAATTCTTACCATTGGTGCCTCCAGGAGCGTTTTCTCCGCCAGGGGCGCCTCTTCTGTTCTTTCCTCTACCCCGACTGGGGAAGAAGGCGCCTTGGCGGCCGTCTCGCCATCCATTCTTTCTGTTGGGATAGGAGTTGGGGCCTTGCTGGTAGATGCGGGCGGAGGAGCAACCCCTGCCTGTTCCGCCCCCCCAAAACCTTCCCCAAAAATCTGTTTGATGGAGGACTGTGCTTTATCAAGCGCCGAAAAGGTGGCTACGAACCTGCCCAGTTCCTTCACGAAAGGGTCACCAAGCAAATTCCCTTGAGCGATAGCCCCTGCCTCTGATTTGGAGAGTTCTCCCAGTTTGGGGTCGATTTTAATCAGTAAAGAGCGGCGCCTCTCTGGGGAGAGAGCGCAATTGGCATTGCCCAGGAGACAGACTGCTCTCTGGGCCCATCCCACCACGGTATCTGTTGGCAGGGGTGTATTTGTGTACCTTACGTGCTCAGCCAGTTGGATTATCTGCGTTAGGGGTCCTAAGACATCTAGGGAGTCATTCCGACCCTGGCGGTCCATGACTGCCAGGGCCGGGGACCGCGGAAGCACCGCCATCAGGCTGGCGGTGCTTCCATGGGCATTCTGACCGCGGCGGTACAGCCGCGGTCAGAAACGGAAAACCGGCGGTGTCCCGCCGGTTTTCCGCTGCCCTGGGGAATCCTCCATGGCGGGGATTCCGACCCCCTTACCGCCAGCCTGGCTCTGGCGGTTTTGACCGCCAGAAGCTGGCTGGCGGTAACGGGTGTCGCGGGGCCCCTGGGGGCCCCTGCAGTGCCCATGCCACTAGCATGGGCACTGCAGGGGCCCCCTAACAGGGCCCCACCAAGATTTTCAGTGTCTGCCAAGCAGACACCTAAAATCGCGACCGGTGCAACTGCACCCGTCGCACCCCTTCCACTCCGCCGGCTCCATTCGGAGCCGGCATCCTCATGGAAGGGGGTTTCCCGCTGGGCTGGCGGGCGGCCTTCTGGCGGTCGCCCGCCAGCCCAGCGGGAAACTCAGAATAACCGCGGTGGTCTTTTGACCGCGCAGCGGTATTCTGGCGGTTCCCACTTGGCGGGCGGCTCCCGCCGCCCGCCAAGCTCAGAATGACCACCCTAATAATTTGTCCTGGCATGCTCTCCAGGACCGGTCTATGCCCTTCTTGGGGTCTTTGGTATACTTTGCGAAGAAGGTACACATTTTTGGGGCAATATCTGGGGTTGCCGCAACTTTGCCTGGCGGAGTAGGGTGAGGACATTCAGACTTCAGTCGGGTCTAACCTCCTTATCGAGAGGTTGTCGTATTTTGCTGGCGACATAGTCTGCCACTCTCTTCTCCGGTCGCCACTCAGAGGATCTAGGATGGTAAATGCCCTCGGGGTCAAACATGTCTGATTTGGAGTCCTCAGCCTCCTGTGGGTCTGGTGTGGCAGGAGCCGGACTCCAAGGACGACCGGAGTCCTGCTCCTCATGAGAGGAGGAATCTCCCTCTGTGTCCCCCTC
This sequence comes from Pleurodeles waltl, assembly GCF_031143425.1. Lineage (NCBI taxonomy): Eukaryota > Metazoa > Chordata > Amphibia > Caudata > Salamandridae > Pleurodeles > Pleurodeles waltl. Next base: position 1,000,835,172 of record NC_090443.1, read on the forward strand.
AACCTGCTTGGGTTACCCTGCATCAGGGTCCAATATGGGGTGAACCTCTTCACCGGTCTCTCCGGGGCCAGATCCCTCCCGGAAGGGTGGTCGCTTAAGCGCACTCTTATGTAAAATTTAGGTGAGGCGATTGAAGCCTCCCAGGTGCCCGGCGTTGCGCTTGCGTAGTTTCTTGGGAACCGTCGCCCATATTTTAGGATCAGCACCTGTCCCCCAAACATGCCTGTCCCCTTAAAAACCTGTTCGGATAGCTTAGCTACACTATCCTTAAGGGGAGCCAAGGCCCTGGTTATGGCCTGGGTAAGGAGGACATCTACCTCAGGAGGTAGCGTACGCTGCAAAGTGCCCTCCCCTGGGGACAGGCTGGGGTAGAAATCGTGGTCCTGAATGGACTGCATGGAGGGACACAGTAGGTAAGATGGACAGGATAATCTCCCTTTACAACGATAATCAGGGAAGCCCCCCCCGCACTCCTGTCAGCATTGTGAGACCAAATGGCCTCAGTGTGCGTTTACAACTGCTGCGCTGTGCTCCTCGAACGGAAGCCTACCTTACCACTAATGTGGTGTTCTGCGGTGGTTGGAGGGTTAATATGAGCTTCACGCTCAAAGAAAAACCCTACCGCGATATTCCAAAGCGATTGAGCGCTCACCACGTCTCGGATCGCTGAGGAAAGCGATTCGGGACACCAGCGCATGCGAAAGAGTACCCTCTGGTGGACCCGACACTTAATCAATAAACAAATCTGCGCTCTGGCAAGAAGCCTACCGCACTTCTAGCGTTATTAAATACAACAAGTTTTCAAGCGATTTACCGGCACAAGGCTAAGCACAATAAACAGTATAAATCACTCTACCCCCCCAACAATCTTAGAGACAGTAGGGCCAAGAGATTTAACTGACGATGAGCAGTGAAGAAAGAGGACGCACGACAGCAACACAGGATTTATATGCAGACTGTCGTAGATAACAGTGATTGGACATTGGTTACCATGGAGACGTTTGCCTCATGGGTGTTGTAGTTCATTTTTTCTAATCTGTTGAACTTTGAACTCTGCTGTTAAATAAAAGTGAAGAAAGATATGCATAATCCTCGCCTCCAGTCCTGACATAGAATTTGTGTAATGTAACTGGGCATGCTTAGAGGTTTTTTGAGGGCTACAAGCAGAAACTCAATTAACAGATTATATGAAATCTTTTGTATTTTTATTTTCTATTTATCTTTCTGCTCCTATTTTTTAAATGTCTTTTAGGAGTAACAGAGAATGTTTTATTTTTGTTTCTCTGTTTGTTCCTTTAAGTTTATATTAAAAATGAGAAACACTACTGTTCTGATGTCCCTTATTAGCTTTTACTTGTTGTGACATATGAATAACAGCCTGACAGGTAGAATAGTGCTCAAATGGCAATCCTAAACCAACCTCCGAGCAACAAATGTATTCAGGCACTCCAATGTTGGGCGATGTGAAGCAGACGAATAAGCAGAAGCTGAAGCCCAACAGATACATGCACATGTGCGTAGTTAGGCCCATATTTATACTTTTTTGTGCTGTATTTGTGTCATTTTGTTACGCAAAAGCGGTGCAAACTTACAAAATACAATTATATTTTGTAAGTTTGCACCACTTTTGCGTAAATAAATAACCCAAATGCAGTGAAAAAAAAGTATAAATATAGGCCGTAGTTCTTTGCGTGCACGCAGAGGCCTCTACTTGTGAGTCCCACCAGCGCTTGGAAAACACTGGAACGTGCAAAATTGGGATAAATATGGCTCATTCCTGTTCTTATCCTGTAAAGCAGCTCACTTCGCTTCCTGATAGAAATACACCCCACAATACTTAGACTAACTTTAAAACTTTTCACACTTTCTTTGTGATCTGTACAGTTCAGCACACATGCAAAGTCGAAAAAGAAAGGAGAAACAAAAGCATTTGTTGTTGATAGTGCCTATATGAAATGGGCGTTGTTTTGTGATTTAAAAGCCCGTCTACTTTTTTTTAGTAGATAGGGTTTCGCATTAAAAACCATAGGTGGTTGCATGAGAACGACTATGCACCACCTAAGGAATGTTCCCTTGCTGCTAAGAAATGCTACTTTGCATTACCTTCAAGCGAATTTTCAGCACAAAATAATTTTTGCAATGGAAAGTAAATTGGGGAAAAAAAGATTTTGCATCGATTCACATCACTTTAGTGATGAAAACACAGCACAAAATCTTATCTTAGTAAATATACCCCTAAATGCATTGCTTTAAATGGGCAGGTACTCAATGGTACTAAGTACAGCCACTTCTGAATTTTCAGCTCTTGAATACCGGAACTTCTCCTTGGTCTATGTCTCTCTGCTACTCTCTCCTTCTCGTTCAACATTTTTGGCTGCTACACTGCATCAGAATTGGTAAGTAAGCCCCATCGAGGACAGCGTTGAGGCATTTAATTTTGTCGCCCTCCAGAAACAGTAACTGCCGGTGACCCTGAGACTAGATTGATGCCCCTGCACTGGACCACCTCACCAACAGCACGGCAAGAGCTACCCCCAGTGCTCCAAAGTACCACAGAAAGGCCCTGATTTATACTTTTTGGTGCAAAACTACATTAACGCTGTTTTGCACCAAAACGTTTAGCACCGGCTTGCACCATTTCTGTGCACCAGCCCGGGCACCATATTTTTGGAATGGTGCAAGCCGGTGCAAAGGGCAGGCTAGCAGTAAGAAAACTGAGATTAGTCGGGTGGGGCTGGCGGTATGGAAGAAGAGGGTTTTGCACCCAAAAATTACTTTAGGCAGGTTGGAGTAAAAAAACAAAAGACTCTAACCAGATTAGCGTCATTTTATGGCGCTAAACCTACCGTGCTACATGACTCCTGCCTTAGAAAAGGCAGGAGTCATGCCCACCACCTCAAAGGCCAGCACAGGGGACAAGGGTCCCTTGGGCATGGCCATTGCACCCTGTGCCATGAATGGGGCCCATTTAAAAAATAAAATACTTACCTGTACTTACCTGGGATGGGGTCCCCCATTCTCCACTGTCCCTCTGGTGTGGGTGGGGGTGTCCATGGGGTCTGGGTGGGGCCCCTGTGGGCTTATTCCATGGTGTTCCACCATGGAAATAGGCCCACAAGTCCCCTAATGCCTGCCCTGACCCAGGCGTTAAAATATGGGGCAAAGCAAGCTTTGCCCCATTTTTTGACCCCTCCTCCCTCCTGTGCATCATTTTTGCATGGGAGTATAAATATGCCATTAAGACCATAGAGCAGGGGTCCTCAGACCTTTTAAACATGGGGCCAGTTCACTGTCCCTCAGACACTGTTGAGGGCCGGACTATAGTTTGAAAAAAATATGAACAAATTCCTATGCACACTGCACATATTTGACTTGTAGTGCACAAAAAGCAGTAGAAACAATGCAATGAAGAACAATTTTAATCAACATAAACGTATTTCAATGGGAAGTATGGGCCTGCATTTGGCTAATGAGATGGTCAATATCCAGTTCCATATTTGTCACTGCTAATCGCAGCAAGTGATGCAAGTGTGCATCAGTTAGTCTGGATCTGGTTGGAGATTTCAGATGTTTCATTCGGGAAAAAGTCTGTTCACAGATAAAGGTGCTGCCAAAAATGGTTGCAATTTTGAGTGCATGGTTTCTGAGATTAAGATATTTTTCAGAGGAGAGAGATGCATAGAAATTAGTACGGCCGCTTGATTTGAATGTTTTTTTCAGAGTCACAATTCTGTAGTTCAGCCAATTCCATTTGGTAAATCGGATCAACAACTTCAATGTCAAAAGAAAATGGGTTCCGGAAAAGCTGTATGTCCTGTTCATGGAGATGAAGCTCTTTAAATCTAATTTGAAACTCCTTTTGCAACATTTCTAGTAAACCCACACATGTTTTGTTTGGGAATGCAACTGCTGGTTTTTCCGCCAACAGGTTTTGAGTGGTGGGGAGATGGCAGAAGTTTTCCTCCTTCACTTGTTTAATGAGGAGGTCTAATTTTACTTGAAATGCTTTCACATGTGACTGCATATCACAGATGAGCTTCCCCTTTCCTTGAAGTTGAATATTGTAACTGTTGAGTGGCTCTGTTATATCTGTAAGAAAGGCAAGGTACCATTTCCATTCTGCATCTTTGAGCTGTGGTACTTCTCTGTTTTTTGAAAGCATAAAATCAGAAACCTGTGGAAGTAAGTCATAACAACATTTCAAAACTCTCCTTCGACTCAGCCAACGGACCTCTGTATGGTACAGAATATCTCCATAGGCAACATTTAGTTCAGACAGAAATTCCTGAAACTGTCTGTGGTTTAGTGCATGAGCTCTAATGAAGTTAACACAAGATACCGCAATTTTCATGACAGGGTCCAACTTCAGTGATTTACAACACAGTGCTTGTTGGTGGATGAGGAAGTGTATGGTTATTGGATGTGAATGGTTGTGTTAGTCCATCTCTTTCTAAATGTGTGCAACTACTCCTTTTATAGACCATGCTAGGAGCACCATCAGTTGTTACACTGGCTAGTTTAGCCCAGTCCAGCTCCAAATCATTCAAAGTTTGGCAAACCTTTTCATAGATATCCTCTCCTGTTGTTGTTCCTTTGATGCTTTTCAGTGCAGCAAGCTCCTCTGTGACTTCAAAATAATTTGTCCCACGAATGAAAATGAGAAGTTGTGCAGAATCACAGACATCATTGCTTTCGTCGAGTGCCAATGAAAAATAGCTACGTTTTTTGGAGGAGTTTTGCAAATGCAGATACAAATTTTCCCCCATTTCTTCAATCCTTCGTGTAATTGTAGGTCCTGAAAGACTCACTGTAGTAAATAAATCAGCCTTCTCTGGACACATCTCTTTGGCAACAGAAAGAAGGCATTCTTTAACAAATTCTCCCTCTACGAATGGTCTGCCAGTGCGCTATGAGCTTGGCAACTTGAAAACTTGCTCGCAATGATGATATATTTAGCTACTTTTGCTTCACAAAAGTATGTTGCTGAGTTGTCAATCCATTTTTCAGTTTTAATATTTTATCTTTTCTCACTTGTCGGACCAATCATATTGATCTTTATGTTGAGTTTCATAGTGTCGACGCAAATTGTATTCCTTGAACACAGACACTAAATTCTGGCATATTAGACTAACAGCTCTTTCTTTGTACTGCGTGAAAAAGTAATTGTAGGTCCACTGTTCTTTGAATACCCTGCACTCAGAGTAAATTTTTCTTTTTTTTGACATAATGATTTCCTAGGGATTGAAAATTGCTATTAGTAAAATACCAATAAATACACAGCTACAAAAACAATATACCAGCATAATGACTAAACAAAAATAAAAAATGTCAGCGCTTAGCAGTAACACAAATGGTCAGCGCTCAGCAGTAATGCACAAGCTCACTCACTAGCAGGCACACACACACACACACACACAATCTCACTCACTAGCAGACACACACACACACAAGCTCATTCACTAGCAGGCACACACACACCAGCTCTTTCACTAGCAGACACACACACACACAAGCTCTCTTACTAGCAGACACTTATCACAGGTGTAGGTGAAAGGTGGCCCAAGTCTGCTAATACTATTAAATTGATCATAGCAATTTCAGTTTAGAGCCGAGAAGACTGAGCTGATAATCATCCCCCTGGGAACTGGAAGTACGAACCGTGCCTCGGAAATGCCCTAATTCTGGGAGGCACTTGTGTCCCTATATGTATGACCTATATATATTCTGGATAGGACCAAGGCACTAGAGAGCATTCAGCGAGGTTTATAAATAATTTCCAATCATTTGTAAAGAATGACCAAACACACCCCCTGGGTGTCAAGCTTCATCACTGTCCTAGCTTGCTTGCCAAATAAGCCTCTATTCACAGGAAGCACTTATGGATGGAGGGTGGGGAGTGGGATCCAGTTAATGCAAAATACATCATACATACAGTAAACATCAACATTTGTGTTATGCTCAATTATTGCGAACACACTTGTGGCAATTGATTTTGCTGGATGCAATTAATATTGACAGACATATTCATACACATACTGACATACATACATATTCATACCCCTACATACCCATACAAACTGACATACATACACACACAGACATACATACTAACATACATACACACACAGACATACATACTAACATACATACACATGCATACATACACAGACAGACATACACATACTGACATACATACTGACATACAAACACATACATATAGACATACATACAGATACAGACATACATACTGGCATACATACATATACATACATACTAACATACATGCATATGCACACAGCTAATTTTTCTTTCCTTTTTTTTTACAGGAGGGTGGCTGTGGCTCATGGAAGTCAGCGTGGCTCTCCTGTCCTCGTGGCTTGTCTCTTCCCTCCTGCGCGGAGGGAGCTGGGAGGAAGTGGCCAGCCGTCACCTCCTCCCATTACATGGGGCCTGCATTTGTTTAATGGGCCCGGTAGCGCAATGCAGCAGCGCTAGGTCGCTCCCCCAACCGCTGCAGCTCCTCCAGCTCCTCCAGGTTCCTGAGTTCCTGAGACCCACCTCACAGTAAGTAGCCCCCACCTCCCAGCCCCTCGCCCTGCCCCGCGCTACTCACCCTCTCTCCTGCTCCGGCTTCTTTTCCTCCTCTCTGTCTCTTCCTCCTCGCTCCTCCTCTGCAATCTTCTTCTGCACTCTTCTTCTCCCCGTCTTCTCTCTTCTTCTGTGTGCTCCTCAGCCTCTCCTGTCGCCTCTCTTCTTCCTCATCTTGCTCTGTGGTCTTCTGCCTTCTGCTCTTCGTCTTCCGTATCTTCTTTGTTGATCTTCTGTTCGTCTGCTCTTCTGCTTCTTCGTCCCCTGCATATTCCTCTGTGTTCTTCTGTTCTTCTGTGTTCTTCTCTTCTGTTCATCTGTGTTCTTCGGTTCCTCTGTGTTCTTCCGGTCTTCTGTGTTCTTCTCTTCTGTTCTTCTGTGTTCTTCCGGTCTTCTGTGTTCTTCTCTTCTGTTCTTCTGTGTTCTTCCGGTCTTCTGTGTCCTTCTCTTCTGTTCTTCTGTGTTCTTCTGTTCTTCTGTGTTCTTCTCTTCTGTTCTTCTGTGTTCTTCCGGTCTTCTGTGTCCTTCTCTTCTGTTCTTCTGTGTTCTTCTCTTCTGTTCTTCTGTGTTCTTCCGGTCTTCTGTGTCCTTCTCTTCTGTTCTTCTGTGTTCTTCCGGTCTTCTGTGTTCTTCGCTTCTGTTCTTCGGTCCTCTCCGACTCCTGTCTCTTCCCGCCCCTGTCTCTGCCCTCCTGCTCCTGCCTCACCCCCCTCTCTCTCTCCATCTATCTCTCACTATCACCCACATCTACCCTTTCGCTACCTGCCTCCCTCACTCCTCTACCTATCTCTCCACCTAACTCCCTCACTCACCCCCTCCTCCTATCTACCTATTTTTCTATCTCTCCACCTATCTCTCCATCTATCTATTTCCCTATCTCTCCCCCCCGTCCCGACACCCCCTCTGTTACCTATCTCCCTATCCTCTCACTCTACCTCTCACCCTCACCCACCTCTACCACCCCCCCTCCCCTATCTTTTCAACCCTACTCCTATCTATCTCCCTATTCTCCTAAAACTCTAACACTCACCCCCCTCCACCCTTAAACCCCCCTCCCCAGCTCTTCTCACTCTACCTGTCCCCCCCCTCCCTCGCGCTTTCCCGCCGCGACCTCCTGCACGCCCCTGCCCCCCAGCTCCCATTCCCCCCCAGCTGACCCCTCCCCCCCTCCTCCCTCTTATGGCGGCCGCTGCGCGACAGTGGTAGCGACCCTTGACCCAAGGGTAGGTCGCTCCCCCTGCCGCTGCAGCTCCTCCAGCTCCTCCAGGTTCCTGAGTTCCTGAGACCCACCTCACAGTAAGTACCCCCCACCTCCCAGCCCCTCGCCCTGCCCCGCGCTACTCACCCTTTCTCCTGCTTCGGCTTCTTTTCCTCCTCTCTGTCTCTTCCTCCTCGCTCCTCCTCTGCAATCTTCTTCTGCACTCTTCTTCTCCCCGTCTTCTCTCTTCTTCTGTGTGCTCGACAGCCTCTCCTGTCGCCTCTCTTCTTCCTCATCTTGCTCTGTGGTCTTCTGCCTTCTGCTCTTCGTCTTCCGTATCTTCTTTGTTGATCTTCTGTTCGTCTGCTCTTCTGCTTCTTCGTCCCCTGCATATTCCTCTGTGTTCTTCTGTTCTTCTGTGTTCTTCTCTTCTGTTCATCTGTGTTCTTCGGTTCTTCTGTGTTCTTCCGGTCTTCTGTGTTCTTCTCTTCTGTTCTTCTGTGTTCTTCCGGTCTTCTGTGTCCTTCTCTTCTGTTCTTCTGTGTTCTTCTCTTCTGTTCTTCTGTGTTCTTCTGGTCTTCTGTGTCCTTCTCTTCTGTTCTTCTGTGTTCTTCTCTTCTGTTCTTCTGTGTTCTTCCGGTCTTCTGTGTCCTTCTCTTCTGTTCTTCTGTGTTCTTCCGGTCTTCTGTGTTCTTCGCTTCTTCTGTTCTTCGGTCCTCTCCGACTCCTGTCTCTTCCCGCCCCTGTCTCTGCCCTCCTGCCTCACCCCCCTCTATCTCTCCACCTATCTCTCACTATCACCCACATCTACCCTTTCGCTACCTGCCTCCCTCACTCCTCTACCTATCTCTCCACCTAACTCCCTCACTCACCCCCTCCTCCTATCTACCTATTTTTCTATCTCTCCACCTATCTCTCCATCTATCTATTTCCCTATCTCTCCCCCCCGTCCCGACACCCCCTCTGTTACCTATCTCCCTATCCTCTCACTCTACCTCTCACCCTCACCCACCTCTACCACCCCCCTCCCCTATCTTTTCAACCCTACTCCTATCTATCTCCCTATTCTCCTAAAACTCTAACACTCACCCCCCTACACCCTTAAACCCCCCTCCCCCAGCTCTTCTCACTCTACCTGTCCCCCACTCCCTCGCGCTTTCCCGCCGCGACCTCCTGCACGCCCCCGCCCCCCAGCTCCCATTCGCCCCCAGCTGACCCCTCCCCCCCTCCTCCCTCTTATGGCGCCCGCTGCGCGACAGTGGTAGCGACCCTTGACCCAAGGGTAGGTCGCTCCCCCTGCCGCTGCAGCTCCTCCAGCTCCTCCAGGTTCCTGAGTTCCTGAGACCCACCTCACAGTAAGTACCCCCCACCTCCCAGCCCCTCGCCCTGCCCCGCGCTACTCACCCTCTCTCCTGCTCTGGCTTCTTTTCCTCCTCTCTGTCTCTTCCTCCTCGCTCCTCCTCTGCAATCTTCTTCTGCACTCTTCTTCTCCCCGTCTTCTCTCTTCTTCTGTGTGCTCCTCAGCCTCTCCTGTCGCCTCTCTTCTTCCTCATCTTGCTCTGTGGTCTTCTGCCTTCTGCTCTTCGTCTTCCGTATCTTCTTTGTTGATCTTCTGTTCGTCTGCTCTTCTGCTTCTTCGTCCCCTGCATATTCCTCTGTGTTCTTCTGTTCTTCTGTGTTCTTCTCTTCTGTTCATCTGTGTTCTTCGGTTCCTCTGTGTTCTTCCGGTCTTCTGTGTTCTTCTCTTCTGTTCTTCTGTGTTCTTCCGGTCTTCTGTGTTCTTCTCTTCTGTTCTTCTGTGTTCTTCCGGTCTTCTGTGTCCTTCTCTTCTGTTCTTCTGTGTTCTTCTGTTCTTCTGTGTTCTTCTCTTCTGTTCTTCTGTGTTCTTCCGGTCTTCTGTGTCCTTCTCTTCTGTTCTTCTGTGTTCTTCTCTTCTGTTCTTCTGTGTTCTTCCGGTCTTCTGTGTCCTTCTCTTCTGTTCTTCTGTGTTCTTCCGGTCTTCTGTGTTCTTCGCTTCTGTTCTTCGGTCCTCTCCGACTCCTGTCTCTTCCCGCCCCTGTCTCTGCCCTCCTGCTCCTGCCTCACCCCCCTCTCTCTCTCCATCTATCTCTCACTATCACCCACATCTACCCTTTCGCTACATGCCTCCCTCACTCCTCTACCTATCTCTCCACCTAACTCCCTCACTCACCCCCTCCTCCTATTTACCTATTTTTCTATCCCTCCACCTATCTCTCCATCTATCTATTTCCCTATCTCTCCCCCGTCCCGACACCCCCTCTGTTACCTATCTCCCTATCCTCTCACTCTACCTCTCACCCTCACCCACCTCTACCACCCCCCTCCCCTATCTTTTCAACCCTACTCCTATCTATCTCCCTATTCTCTTAAAACTCTAACACTCACCCCCCTCCACCCTTAAACCCCCCTCCCCCAGCTCTTCTCACTCTACCTGTCCCCCCCTCCCTCTCGCTTTCCCGCCTCCACCTCCTGCACGCCCCCGCCCCCCAGCTCCCATTCACCCCCAGCTGACCCCTCCCCCCCTCCTCCCTCTTATGGCAGCCGCTGCGCGACCGCGCCAGAGGCAAGCCCGTCTGCGCCCTTCCGCGCCTGGCCCGCGCACAGCGCCACGACCCCTGGTCCCCAGCCCTCTCCTACCCCGCTGACCCGCTACGACCCCGCCACCCTCCACGCCCTCAACCCCGGGCGCTCCAACACCTGCTTCCAAGCCCACCCCAAGCGCACCCATGGACCCTTCGCCTGTAACTCCTGCAAACGCATCTTCCACCACGCAACTACCACGACCACCAGCCCACGCGCCATCAACCACCTCAAGTGCATCCTGATCAACGCTCGCTCTGTCCACAAGCACGCTGTTGAACTCTGGGACCTCCTGGACTCCACAGCTCCGGACGTCGCCTTCATCACGGAAACCTGGATGAACGCCTCATCAGCTCCAGACATCGCCACTGCCATCCCCGAAGGCTACAAGATCTCCAGAAAAGACCGCAGCAACCAAGTAGGAGGAGGCATCGCCATCGTCTTCAAAGACTCCATCAGCGTCACCACCTCCACCGAAGACACCCCTCTCTCCGCTGAACATCTGCATTTTCAAATCCGCACCGACCCCAGGACCACCCTCAGAGGATCCCTCGTCTACCGTCCCCCCGGACCGCGCCCCTTTCAGCGATGCCATCGCCGACTTCATCTCCCCGCACGCCCTCGCCTCGACGGACTACATCCTCCTAGGCGACCTCAACTACCATCTGGAACAGAACAACGACCCCAACACCACCGCCCTGCTCGACAACCTCGCCAACCTCGGCCTCAAGCAACTGGTGAACACCGCCACCCACATCGCCGGACACACGCTCGACCCTATCTTCTCCGCCAGCAAACACATCTTCTTCAGCCACACCTCCGCTCTACACTGGACCGACCACAGCTGTGTCCACTTCACATTCCAACGCGAGACCCGCCACCTCCGCACTCAACCCATCCCTCGTCGACAGTGGAACAAGATCCCCGAAGAGCAACTCCTCTCCACACTCGCCGCCAACCAACCCACCCTCACCACCGACCCCAATGACGCAGCCCTCAGCCTCACAAACTGGATCTCCAACTGCGCAGACAACCTTGCTCCCCTCAAACGCACGCATCGACAGACCAACACCAAAAAACCTCTCTGGTTCTCTGACACCCTCAAAGAATCAAAGAAAACTTGTCGCACCCTCGAGAAGGCCTGGCGCAAGGACCACACCGCTGACAACATGACCGCCCTCAAGAACGCTAGCCGCGAACACCACCACCTGATCCGCGCTGCCAAAAGGAACTTTTTCACCGACAGACTGGACAAAAACAGCCACAACAGCAGAGAACTTTTCAGCATCGTCAAGGAGTTCTCCAAACCCAACGCAAACGCCGTCACGCCCTCACAGGATTTGTGCGAATCCCTCGCCACCTTCTTCCACCGCAAGATCAGCGACCTCCACGACAGCTTCGGACACCAGACCCAACCTAACATCACCGAACCCGCACCCCCGGCCTTCACCCTCAACAACTGGACCCACATCAACACTGAAGAAACCAAATCCATCATGAACTCTATCCACTCCGGCGCCCCTTCGGACCCGTGCCCTCACTTCATCTTTAATAAAGCCGACAACATCATCGCCCGCACCTCCAGGCCGTCATCAACTCTTCTTTTTCTTCTGCTACCTTCCCCGAATGCTGGAAACACGCCGAAGTCAACGCCCTCCTAAAGAAACCTACGGCTGACCCGAGCGACCTGAAAAACTTCCGCCCCATCTCTCTCTTGCCTTTCCCAGCCAAGGTAATAGAGAAGACCGTCAACAAACAGCTGACCACCTTCCTGGAAAATAACAGCTTGCTCGACCCTTCACAAACCGGATTCCGAGCCAACCACAGCACGGAAACCGCCCTCATCTCAGTCACAGACGACATCAGAACCCTGATGGACAACGGTGAAACAGTCGCCCTCATCCTCCTCGACCTCTCGGCGGCCTTCGACACCGTCTGTCACCGCACCCTAATCACCCGCCTCCGCTCCAACGGGATCCAAGGCCAGGCCCTGGACTGGATCGCCTCCTTCCTCTCAAACCGTTCCCAAAGAGTTTACCTCCCACCGTTTCGCTCAGAGCCCACCGAGATCATCTGCGGCGTACCTCAAGGCTCATCGCTCAGCCCGACACTCTTCAATGTCTACATGAGCCCCCTCGCCAACATCGTACGCAAGCACAACATCACCATCACCTCCTACGCCGACGACACCCAACTTATACTCTCCCTCACCAAGGACCCCGCCAGCGCCAAGACCAACCTACAAGAGGGTATGAAGGACGTCGCAGATTGGATGAGGCTCAGCTGCCTAAAGCTGAACTCTGACAAAACGGAAGTCCTCATCCTCGGCAACACCCCGTCTGCCTGGGACGACTCCTGGTGGCCCACGGCCCTCGGCACCGCACCGACCCCCACAGACCACGCCAGCAACCTCGGCTTCATCTTGGACCCCCTTCTCACCATGACCAAGCAAGTCAACGCCGTGTCCTCCGCCTGCTTCCTCACCCTCCGCATGCTCCGCAAGATCTTCCGCTGGATCCCCGCTGACACTAGAAAAACCGTGACCCACGCCCTCGTCACGAGCCGCCTGGACTACGGCAACACCCTCTACGCTGGGACCACCACAAAACTCCAAAATCGCCTGCAACGCATTCAAAACGCCTCGGCCCGCCTCATCCTCGACGTACCCCGCAACAGCCACATCTCCGCACACATGAGACACCTGCATTGGCTCCCAGTCAGCAAAAGGATCACCTTTCGACTTCTCACCCACGCACACAAAGCCCTCCACAACAAGGGACCGGAATACCTCAACCGACGCCTCAGCTTCTACGTCCCCACCCGCCTCCTCCGTTCCTCTGGCCTCGTGCTCGCTGCCGTCCCTCGCATCCGCCGCTCCACGGCGGGTGGGAGGTCTTTCTCCTTCCTGGCAGCCAAGACCTGGAACTCCCTCCCCACCAGCCTCAGGACCACCCAGGACCACTCCGCATTCCGGAGACTCCTAAAAACCTGGCTTTTCGAGCAGCAGTAACCCCCCCCTTTCCCCTAGCGCCTTGAGACCTGCACAGGTGAGTAGCGCGCTTTATAAATGTTAATGATTTGATTTGATTTGATTTGACCGGGCCCCAGACAAGCAAAGGCTTGTCTCTTCTCTCCCGCGTGGAGGGAGCAGGGAGGAAGTGACTGGCCGTCACTTCCTCCTATTACCTTGCGGCTGCATTTTTTTAATGGGCCCGGTAACACTATGCAGCAGCACTGATTGGGCCCCAGACAAGAAAAGGCTTGTCTCTTCCCTCCCGCGCGGAGGGAGCTGGGAGGAAGTGACCGTCCATCACACCCTCCCATTACCTTGCGGCTGCAATTTTTTGAAGGCTCATCTGGGGTTCAGGACCTTGGCGGGCCGGATCCAGGGACCTGGGGGGCCGGATCTAGAACCCTGCCGGGCCGTATTTTGAGGACCCCTGTCATAGAGTAATTTTTTGCATGGGAACGCCTACCTTGCATCTCATTGAGACAAGGTACGTTTCCACTTCCAAAAAATGACTTTAACTCCATAAATTTGGCGCTAGACGGTCTAGCGCCTAATTATCAATATGGAGTTTGTTTTGTACCGAATTAGGGGCATATTTATATTCCGTTTGCGCCGAATTTGCGTCGTTTTTTTCGACGCAAATTCAACGCAAAACTAACTCCATATTTATACTTTGGCGTTAGACGCGTCTAGCGCCAAAGTTCATGGAGTTAGCGTCATTTTTTTGCGTGAACACCTTCCTTGCGTTAATTATATGCAAGGTAGGCGTTCCCGTCTTAAAAAATGACTCCGATGCATATGCGTCGTATTTATACTCCCGGGCAAAAATGACGCCCGGGAGTGGGCGGGTCTAAAAAACCTGCATTTGCGCCGGAGTTTAGCGCCTGGGTCGGGGCAGGCGTTAAGGGACCTGTGGGCTCAGAATGAGCCCAGAGGTGCCCTCCCCTGCCCCCAGGGACAACCCCTGCCACCCTTGCCCACCCCAGGAGGACACCCAAGGATGGAGGGACCCACCCCAGGGACATTAAGTTAAGTTCAGGTAAGTATTTTTTTGAAAATTATTTTGTGGCATAGGGGGGCCTGATTTGTGCCCCCCTACATGCCACTATGCCCAATGACCATGCCCAGGGGACATAAGTCCCCTGGGCATGGCCATTGGGCAAGGGGGCATGACTCCTGTCTTTGCTAAGACAGGAGTCATTTCAATGGGGGATGGGCGTTGTAAAAAAATGGCGCAAATCGGGTTAAGGCGATATTTTTGCCTCAGCCTGACTTGCACCATTTGTGGACGCCCATACGCCATTTTCCCCCTACGCCGGCGCTGCCTGGTGTACGTCGTTTTTTTTAACGCACACCAGACAGCGCCGGCGGCTAACGCCGGCTAACGTCATTCAATAAATACGGCGCCCGCATGGCGCTTCAGAATGGCGTTAGCCGGCGCTAATTTTTTTGTCGCAAAACTGCGTTAGCGCAGTTTTGCGTCAAAAAGTATAAATATGGGCCCTAGAGTTTTAAAAAATGACACTATTTTGGTGCAAACAGAGTATAAATATGTCCCAAAGTGTGATCATGGTGAGTGCCTTCCTTTGTCCCTCCACATCTTCAAGTGCACGTCAACTTGTGGAGCCAGTACAAGACACATACAGACATCAGCACAATGCAGATATGGGAACACTGACCAACCACCTAGTTCAGGTGGAGAATGCCGCTGCACTAGGCCACCAGAGCTGTGAAGGGTGTTAAAGGAGACACAGTTATAACTACTGACAACAAGAGAAAGCCCGAGCTTGAATCATTAGACTTCACCTAATAAAATTTCTGTAGAGTTTATCATGGTTATCGAATCAGAGCTACGTTTGCTGCATCTATTGGCGGTAGAAGGGAGCGGGCACTCTCGAGGACAGAGGATGTCTTGGGGCATTTCACTTTGTTGATGTCCAGAAACAGAAACTGCATGTGACCTCAGAAACTGGACAGGCACCCCTGCGCTTGACCTCCTCAACACAGCTACCCCCCCACATATCGCAGGAAGTGCGATCAATGCAAATCCCCTTGGTATAGCTGGTTTAATAAAAAAAAGTGTCATTGTATTAACACGGCGTGATTAACACATTGCATTGCAAAGTTAAGTTTATTTTATCATGAATGATTTAGGCCTCAATTTCAAAATGGTTTTGTTGTCTGCAGACATCTTCCCCAGCACACAGTCATCTCTCTACCCCTTTCCTCAACTTTTATTCAGTGTACAGTGGATATTTTGTAAACAGTGTTTGAAAGACACTGTCATTCTCTCGTGTTGTACAACATAAAGCTTCGTTCTCTGGCTCCGTTTTCATGCTTTGTTAGCAAAGTGAATGTTATCTCAAGGACTCACCTATTGGGACAAGAATGTGATTCTCATGACACATTGACCATGAAATTGGAGCACGAGTTGTACTAATCATAAACATACGGTGCCAACATTTTAGAAGAGGAAAATGGGAGATTAAAAATAATAATCAGGAGAATTTATTTCCCCCATTGACTCTATTGGAGCAGACACAATTTCAGGCAGGATACAGCAAATAAAACAAATTGTCTGCTTCAAGAATTGTGAGCTTCCTGCCTGAATCAGGGGAACTGACGTATGCAGAAGTTGTTTGAGGAGAATGGGGGATGGGATTAAATGAACATGTGGGATAATGCTGACACATGTTTTTTCAAACTATTGTTCTTTCTTTAATATGATTAGCTGGGACTATGGGCCTTACTACAAGTATGGATCTTATTGTATTTCACCCTATAAAATTAGCCAAACCCTGAGGATGTTGGGTTAACTCTCCCCTGATATTTAGAAGGGGACACTCTGTCCGCCTGATCTCTGTTTTATAACTTTGATTCATATTACTTAGAACTGAACTCTGCAGGGTTCACTTTAATTCTGAAAT
This sequence comes from Pleurodeles waltl, assembly GCF_031143425.1. Taxonomy (NCBI): domain Eukaryota; kingdom Metazoa; phylum Chordata; class Amphibia; order Caudata; family Salamandridae; genus Pleurodeles; species Pleurodeles waltl. Next base: position 1,000,851,496 of record NC_090443.1, read on the forward strand.
GTACATTGGTATTGTGTTGTTGCAAGCCACCAGATCCAGTAAGAACCATCAAAACCTTAAGGGGATTAACACCGCTCTGGGGCCCATATTTATACTTTTTGACGCACAACTGCGCCAACGCAGTTGTGCGTCAAAAATGTTACCGACGGCTAACGCCATTCCAAAGCACCATGCGGACGCCTTATTTATTGAATGATGTTAGCCGGCACTGCGGACTGGTGTGCGTAAAAAAAAAGACTCACACCAGGCAGCGCCGGCGTAGGGGAAAATGGAGGTTGGGCGTAAAAAAATGGGGCAAGTCAGGTCTGAGGCAAAATTCAGGCCTCAACCCGATTTGCGCCATTTTTTTTTACGCCCAACGTCCATTGACATGACTCCTGTCTTAGCAAAGACAGGAGTCATGCCCCCTTGCCCAATGGCCATGCCCAGGGGACTTATATCCCCTGGGCATGGTCATTGGGCATAGTGGCATGTAGGGGGGCCCAAATCTGGCCCCCCTATGCCACAAAAAAAACGAAAAAAAATACTTACCCCAACTTACCTCAACTTCCCTGGGATGGGTCCTCCTGGGGTGGGCAAGGGTGGCAGGGGGTGTCCCTGGGGGCATGGGAGGGCACCTCTGGGCTCCTTCTGAGCCCACAGGTCCCTTTACGCCTGCCCTGACCCAGGCGTTTAAAAACGGCGCCCATCAGGCTGGGCGCTGTTTTTTAAGGCCTGCCCCCTCCTGTGCGTCAAAATGACGTCAGAGTATAAATATGGGGCACAGGCCTTAAAGTCATTTTTTGGAAGGGAACGCCTACCTTGCATATAATTAACGCAAGGCTGGTTCCCCCTTCCAAAAAATGACGCACATGGTGGAACTTTGACGCCCGCGGGGTCGGACGTCAAAGTATAAATATGGGGCAGGGTTTGCGCCGATTGTGCATCAAAAATTTTGACGCACATTCGGCGCAAACAGAGTATAAATATGCCCCTGGGTTCATCAATAGTGCCTTACCTTGACCTTGAAGAAATGCTCTAGATCAGTTTTCTGGTAGCACAGGGTGGTGAGTAGATTAATTAGATTTGAAAGTAAATTAGATCCCAAAACTAAATTCTCCCTGATTCCTTTTATACTCCCAAATTCTAATTGTTATGTGTGGATTAATCATAGAGTTCCTATATTCTTGAAGCTAATCCACACATTGAGAAGTGCGTGTATGTAGGGTGATGCATTGCTGTAGGTTTTGCCATTGATAAACATTTATTTCAGGTTTTGCAGAACGCATTGTGTGACTTGTAGTTCGGGTTTTTGATGTTAATGACAAATGTATGCAGGTTGTGAGCACTTTGGCTTCTGCTGCTTTGATGTGTGGAATTCTAGTAGCTTTGGTCACTGTGATTATGATGCTTTTGCTTTATTTTTGAATTTTGTTCTTGTGGTGTCCAAATCGTGTTTAAGAAGGCTATGTGTTTGTGATAAATTTCTTGGCGTTCAACAATGTGTACTGAATGCGCTTATTGTGATTAGTGAGTTAATTGCTTAAGCTTGTGAATTTGCTGCTTTTTGTATTATTTTGAGTTGCACTTATGAGGAGTCCGCATTGTGACCAAGAGGGCTTTGGGTCGATCACAAAACATTGAGGAGCAAATTTATGGAAAGTGGCACTGCACCGAGTGCAGGGCCACTTTCCCTGCACCCCTTAGCACCCCCTTACTGCCACGATGTGTGGGGCGTATTTAAAATACGGCGCACCATGGAGCAGGGTAGGGGGCAACAGTGTCATTTTTCATGATGCTATTGATGTACTCTGCAGGAGTAGCTCCCAAATATTGGCGCTACTCCTGCAGAAGTACATAGGGCCCCATTCTAAAGAATGGCAGCCTTCTTTTAGCCCCTGCTCTGAACAGGCATTAAAAGTGCCGTAGTAAATGGCGCAAGGAAATCTCAGATTTCCTTGTACCATTTACTGGCTCCTCTAGAGTAGGAACGACCACTTTGCATACATTATGCCGGGCGCAGGCATAATGTAGCGCAAAGGGTTACAGAGTGAGGCAATGCGCGCATTGCGCCACTCTGTCAATACGGCACGGGGATTTTGGCCTCGTTGGGCCACATTAAGGTAAAAAATAATGATGTTAATGTGGCACTAGGGGATTATAAATATGCGTCTGAGTGTTTATTCATGTCTTCTTGTTGCATTTATTGTGATTTATGTGCTAATTGTTAAAGTATAAGGGGCAGATTTATGGAAAGTAGCGCTACAGCCAGTGCAGCACCACTTTCCTTGCGCCCCTTAGCGCCCCCCCTACCACCACCATGGGTGTACCGTATTTAAAATATGCGCACCATGGCACAGGGTAGGGGGCAATAGCGTAATTTCATGTGACGCTATTGATGCTGTCTGCAGGAGTAGCGCCAAAATGTTGGCACTACTCCTGCAAAGTACATAGGGGCCCACTCTAAAGAATGGCCCCGTGTAACGCCTGCTCTGAGCAGGCATTAAAAGTGCCTGAAAAATGGAGCAAGCAAATCTTAGAGATTTCCTTGTGCCATTTTTACAGCCCCCCCTAACAGGAGAACGCCCCTTTTGCATGCACAATGCCTGGCGCAGGCATGATGTGGCACAAGGGTTTACCAAGTGTTGCAATGCATGCATTGCACCACTTTGTAAATATGGCGTGAGGGAAATGCCAACTTAACGCCACATTTGCGTTAAAATAAATGCCGCAAATGTGGCGCAAGATGGTGCTAGGGACTTATAAATATGCCCCAAGGTTTCGTTACCTGATTTCAATGAAAATGCTGGATCGTGAGATCTACAAATCTTACTGGTACTCGTTTGCCATATGATTGCAGCAATCACATCATATGAAGGTTAAAATCAAACTTAATCATTTACACAATGTGACATTATTTGATATGTTACAAAAGTACACCTCTAATGTTAAAAAGAAGAATTTACATTCCTTGCATCACAGCTGATTAAGATAGGAAAGGCAACCTCCTGCCAACAGTGATACTGCTTGCTCCTACATCATCAGCTAGTCCTTGCCACTACTTTAAGGGATGACCTCCACTTTCCTAATACCCAGGATTTTCAGACTGACAGATTCATATAAAGTTACTGTAATGTCACAGAATGTCATTGTTAAATTTAGGCCCAGATTTAAGAAGACCTAGCGCCACTTCAGCACTGTCTAAGCATGCATTTGTTTTACTTTAAAGTGGCCTCTTCCCAGCGCCATATTTACAAAGTGGCGCAATGTATGCATTGCACCACTTTGTAACCCATTGCTCAACATTATGCCTGAGCCAAGTCTTCACATTTTTATAATTTCTAGATATATTGGGTTTTCTCAAATTCATTCCACTTCAGATCATCTATGGTGTTATCACTGTCCAGGAAATGTGTAGTTAATTGTGCCATATTTTTTTTACAGCAAAGATTACTCTGGTGTTCTGAGAGAAATCAGACACTACGAAAACAGTGGACACTGGTCTAAAATATCCTTTGAGACTGCCATTCTACAACATGCATCTCTGAAAACGTGTGTGCTTTACTGTGTGAGAATGACAATGAGAAAGGCGAAAGTGAAAATAACAGAACGCAGGAGTAAAAAATAAAATGATGGCACAATTAACTATACTTTTCCTGGGAAAAAAATCACACAATAGCCTATCTTTTTGAGATGAAACCACAACTGAAACCTGTATATTTTGAGGCATTGAATGGAGAGAATTTACTAGCCAAAGCTCAACAGAAAATGGTAAAAGGTCAGATTGGTAAGGCTGTTCATAATTCGTTAGATACTAGACTGCATTTGCAGAAAAAGGCATGATGTGAGGAGGTGCTAAAATTGTTAGTGTGTTTCCGGTGATTGTTCGTGACCGAACTAAAAATAGTCCAAAACACAGTAAAATAAAAAAGAGAAAAGAGTGGTGCGGGTTCACAGAATGAATTAATGGATGGTTTGTTGATTGCAATGAAACAGCCACCTTACAATGAGGATCAGATTTATGAACCAGGGGCCAGATTTATCAAGCTCCCGGTTTGCATTTTTTAAATAGCTAATTTTAAGAAATCGCTATTTTAGAAATGCAAAATGGGATGTATGAAAACTGCAAAACTGCGAGTCGGTAATAGCGATTTCTTAAAACTCGCAAATGCAATTTGCGAGTTGCAAATTCTGAATCGCAAAAAATTGCAAATTGGTATTTGCAAATCGCAAATTGCAAAAACTGCAAACTGGAACAGCCTGATGACATCACAACCAGGAAGTGAGTCAGCCCATGCTGTTACCAGAAGCCACACCCACAGGAGCAGGCAGAGAGACACAGCCCAACACCAGGGAGGCAGCCTTGTGAGCCAGCCAGGACCAAACAGGTACATGGCCACTGATGGGAATGTGAAGGAGAAAGGTGACAGGAAGGGCAAGCTCAAATTCAGTGAGCAGGAATTAGAGGTGCTCACTGAGGAGCTGGTCAGGAACCACAACAAACTTTTTGGGAAGAACTCACTCCAGGTACCTGAAAGTGAGAAGAGGAAACTGTGGTCAGACATCCAGACCAAAATATGCGCAGTGGGTGTTGCACAGCGCTCTGTTGAGGAGATATGCAAGCGATGGTACGACTTGCGTTCCCATGCCAATGAGAGGGTAGCCAGCAGGCTAAAGGATGCAAGGAGCACCGGAGTAGGACCACGCATCCAGACCCCGTCCACACCAATGGAAGACATGGTGGGGTCAACTCTGCTTCCTGAAGCTGTCACTGGTGTCACTGGCATTGACACCTCAGGCACACCCAGCACCAGCAAAGGTAAGGGCAGTAATGATGTGTCTCCCCATATGTGCATGAACGAATGCCCCTTAGAAAATAGCTATCAACACTATGCAGTGTGATACGTAGTCCATGCCACATCTTACATACAACACAACAATGCCTTATGAGAGTGGTAGTCCACACTCCTAAAGTGCAAATACCACATAAATAGCAAGATAGTGTTTAGTCAAACAGAGAAACAGCACAAAATACTCTTAGTGATACTATGCCAGTATACATTTAATACTATTATTAATACAACTATTTGTGTAATAATCAAAAATGACATTGTCGTTGCAGGTGTTCCGGGTCCTGTCGCAGCAGAAGGTGGAAATGAAACACAGCCACTGTCCAACTCAAACACCAGTGAGTCCTTCATTAATGCACCAACTATACGCAGGGCAAGAGTGCTACCTCTCCCAGAGTATAACCTGGACTTGGATGAAATGCTGGATGAGGAACCCACACCACACCCAGAGGCCAGAATCACAGTGAGACAGCAGTCCCTGCCGCAGCGTCAGTCCACTCCCCTCAGGAGGCGTCACGAAGCAGGCAGACAGTGCACGAGGAAGGTGAGGGTCCATCACTCTTTGGCGGCCTTGAAGCTTCCATGCTGAAAGTGCAGGGCCTGCAATGTAAACACATGAGGTCAATGCACAGGCAGTTGGTGTCAATCGATCATAACATGGGCGCAATGCACAGGCAATTTGAGTCTCACAATGACAACATGGTAATGATGCACAAGCAGTTAGAGACTCACAATGAAAACATTACAGGTGCCTGGATATTGTACTGACTGAAAAATATAGTCACGTATGCAAAATTAGTTATGACTTCGTGATTAAGGAGGTCTTTAAGATTTTGATAGATTGGCGGCATCTTCCATTATCAATTCTTCACCATACAAATTTTGTTAAGATGACAATCTTCCAAATAGTTTTCATTATTTGGAGCCTCACTGGTGTCCCAAATAACTTTTTTCACAACTCAATTTAGAGGTCTTTATAATGAACTACTTGAAGCATTTGACTATTGAACTCTGGACCTCTCTCATAATCGGTTTTACTACTAGGCAGCCTGAGGAAAACGTTGCCTAAATTATTGAGAAATGTTGCTCTTTTACTTCTTTTATTGCACTAAGATTGAGTTATGTTGCACTGGGTGCATGATAAACTCATGTGCTGTAAATCTGCTCCAGTATCTGGTAATTACAAAAGTTAAACCCACTGGAATGGGGAGTTACCATGTGGGACCAATATTTCTGGTTGTAAAACCACACAGATGGCCATATTTACAAGAAATTACACATCGCTACGTTGCAGCAGTAATGCGTCAAAATCATTTACGATGCGCAGGAATCCATTATGATGACATGGATGCACCATATTTACAATATGGGGCACCATGACACCAGGACCCAAGGTGCGTCGGAAACTCTGATGCATCTGTGGGAACTTTGCAGTAACAATTCTGCACACAAAGTGGCCCCTCGCTGAAGTTGGCCTCACAAGTGACACAGCTTCAGTGATGCATTAAAATTTAGAGGTGCTGCATCAGTTTGAAAAGAAGTAGCCTAATGTTTTAGGACCAATGTAAAAGACTGCATAAATGGTGGAATATCATCATTTACACTTTTACATTGGTCCTGGATGTAAGAGAGTATGCATGCAGTATGTCTATGTCTCACATTACAGGGGACACAGGTGCATATTTATACTTTTTGACACGAAACTTCGCAAATGCAGTTTTGCGTAAAAAGTTTTACCGCCGGCTTGCGTCATTCCTGAGCGCCAGCCGGGCACCATATTTATGGAGTGCCGCAAGCCGGCGCAAAGCTTGGGCTAGCGTCTAAAAAACAGATGCTGGCCAGGTGGGGTGGTAGTATTGGGAAAGGATGTTGTGTGTCAGAAAAAGGCACAAGGCTGGTTAGAGGCAAAAAAATGCCGCTAACAACCTTGTTTCATTTTCTCTCGCACAACCACCCAAAAAATAACTCCTGTCTTGCCCACTCCCCCAATGGCCAGCCCAGGGAACCAGTGTCCCCTGGGCAAGGCCATTCTACCCAGCCTAGGCAGGGGGCCCCATGTTAGGAGCCCCCAAGTGCAAAAACAAAACAATTACCTGAACTTACCTGGGATGGGGTCCCCCATCCTGTGGTGTCTCTCTGGTGTGGGTGGGGGTGTTCCTGTGGCATGGGATGGACATCTGTGGGCCCATTCCAGGGTGTTTCACTATGGAAATGGGTCCACAGGTCCCTTTACGCCTGGTCAGACCCAGGCGTTAAATAATGGTGCTAAGCATGCTTAGCACCGTTATTTGGCTTCCCTTACTCTGTGTGCATCCTTTTTGCACAGTAGTATAAATACGGCGCTAGGGGGTTAGTGCCATTTATAGGACGGGAATGCCTACCTTGCATCTCATTCACGCAAGGAGGTTTCACGCATCCTAAAAATGGCGCTAACTCCAATATTTTGACGCTAGGGTCTAGCGTCAAAATATAAATACGCAAAAAAAAAATGCAAATGTGGCGCAGAGTATAAATATGACCCATAGTGTGCCCATGTGTATGTAGAGTCCTGCTTATTTGTGACATAGTGAGTGACAGTGTAATGTAAGTGAATACAAGTATATGTTGGAATGAGAAATGGAAATATATGTATTACCTGTCATATATGTGTACTTACCGGTTTTCCTTTCAGAGTACACAGATCTGGACTTGGTGACCCCTTCATCTATGGAGGAGTGACAATCCTGGCCTCTCCCTTATAAAATGTAAACAACGTCAGACTGTCTTGCTGCAGAGGATGACAGAATCATAAGTGTCATGGTCCCAGCTTGGTCAAGGGGTCCTACACCATGATTCTCACAAGTGCTGACCCACTACTAGCAGAGGGGAAGTGAAATACAGACATATTCCAGTGTAAAGTGACTCCAGCCTGTCAGATCCCTATTGCAAAGCCAATGGGTCAGGACCACGCCTGAGTTTAGGAGGTATAGGAATTTTGATGCATTTTAGACTCTTCACTTCATTTGGCAACAATGCCTCACTTCCCTGATGTCTTGTAAATATGGATGCATTCATTCTGCATGGGATTGTACGAAGGAACACCTACCTTCCATATATTAATTCGCAACAGAGCCGATTCTGACAAAGGAAAAAACAGCGCATCCTGATGAAAAGTGCTGAATCTTCCTAGATGCGTCACTTTGTAAATAAGGAACAAAGAAAGCACCGCCTGTGTGTCAAAAAAAGTGACTCACCTGCGGTGCAAGCTCCTTGTAGATATGGGCTAGATTTCTCAGTTCAGGGGGTTTTACACAAATGTTTGCCACCTATTTGCATAGGTGATAAATGTATGCCTGGTCCTCTAGGTGGGGGTAGTAGTAGATTGAAGGGTAAGTTATTTTGTGGCAGAAAGGGCATTGTATGGCCCTGTCAGAAATAAAGAGTAATGGGCAATGGTGCTTACTGCAGTCAAAACCTCGTGATTTTTCTGCTGAGTACATTTGCTCATGATGGGTGTGAAATCGTCTGAGTCCTTGTTGATGTTGAGTTGAGGAAGTATTGAGGAGAGGTTTGATTGGGCTAAGGGTTCAGCATTGATATCACTTGTGTCTCTGAACCAGATCTTTTCTTTCTGCAGGTGTCCTAGCGCTTTCTTGTTTGAGAGAAACACTGTGAAGGGAATCTACAGGTGATCAGACCAATCAACCGTAATGGGGTCACTAGTAGATAGGTGATGCGTTCTGGATATGATCAGGTTGAGAATGGTTCCTTTGCAGTATGTGGGTGTAAGGAAATACCTCCTTGGCATGGTTACCCCCTGACTTGTTGCCTTTTGTTGATGCCAGTTATTATTGAAAGTGTGCTGGGACCCTGCTAACCAGGCCCCAGCACCAGTGTTCTTTCCCTAAAACGGGCATTTGTTCCCACAATTGGCACAGCCCTGGCACCCTGATAAGTCCATTGTAAATGGTACCCCTGGTACCAAGGGCCTTGATGCCAGGGAAGGTCTCTAAGGGCTGCAGCATGTCATATGCATGTCATATGCCACCCTGGGGACCCCTCACTCAGCACATGCACACTGCCTCACAGCTTGTGTGTGCTGGTGGGAAGAAAATAACTAAGTTGCATGGCACTCCCCTCAGAGTGCCATGCCCACCTCACACTGTCTGTGGCATAGGTAAGTCACCCCTCTAGCAGGCCTTACAGCCCTAAGGCAGGGTGCACTATACCACAGGTGAGAGCATATGTGCATGAGCACTATTTCCCTACAGTGTCTAAGCAAAACCTTAGACATTGTAAGTGCAGGGTATCCATAAAGAGTATATGGTCAGGGAGTTTGTCAAACACGAACTCCGCAGTTCCATAATGGCTACACTGAGATCTGGGAAGTTTTGGTATCAAACCTCTCAGCACAATAAATGCACACTGATGCAGTGTGGGATTTATTGTAAAATGCACCCAGAGGGCATCTTAGAGATGCCCCCTGAACACCAGAACGCCAAAATCTAGTATTTAGGGGCGACCCAGAACCCAGGAAATAAGATTCCTGCAACCTACAACACACTGCCTGTGTGAGTACAACAAATGCTTAACACTACCCTCTGATAAGCCTACTGCTCGACCACACTACCACAAAATAGAGCATTAGAATTATCTAATTTTTGGACTCTGTGCACACTATCTCTTACTTTGAGATAGTATATACAGACAACTTCCTACATTGGTGGATCAGCGCGGTGGGGTCTAAGACTTTGCATTTGCTGGACTACTCAGCCAATACCTGATCACACGACTAAATTCAAAAAATTTCATTAGAAACTGATTTTTAAAAGTTTGTAAACGTTTGGATTTAAGTTCTAGAAGTATTTTTTAGATTCTTAAAAAGTAATCCCAACTTTTAGAGAAATAGGGGGTAATTTCAACCTCGGCGGTCTTTTCAGAAGACCGCTGAGGGACTGCCGTGCAGAAGACCGCCAGTGGTGGCGGTTTTCCGCTCAGTGAATTATGACTGCTGGTATCCCTCCATCCTTTTCTGGACGGAGAGCCGCCAGCACCCATACTTGCGGTCAGCAGGGAACTGGAGGTTGCTCCACCTCCACCGCCCCATCAACAGAACACCGCCCACCGAATCACGTTACGTGATTCGGCGTGGCGGTGTTCTGTTGACGGGGTGCTGGCAGTGGAGCAGCCCCCATGGATACCGTCCCCTCCCGGAGGATCAACGGACCAGGTAAGTTGATTGTCCGTTAGGGGAGGGGGGTGGGGCGGCATTGTGTGCATGCATGGGGGTGTGCGTGTGAGTATGAAGAGGGGGTGTGTGAGGGGTGTGCAGTGTGTTTGGAAATGTGTGCATGTCTGCCTGTATGTATGTCTGTATGGATGTGTGCGTGTATGTCTGAATGTGGGTGTGCGTGTATGACTGTGTGTGTGTCTGTTGGCATGTTTGTTCGTGAGTGTGTGCGGGTATGTGTGTTGGTGGTGTCTGCATGCGTGTCGGGTGTGTGTCTGTGTAGTGATGTCGGGGGTAGGGGTGGGGAGGGGGGTCCTGCCACCTTTGGTGGTGTCAGGGGGGTGGGAGGTGTCAGGGAAGTACTCGGGTGGGGGAGACCCCTATAAGTGCCAGGGAAGGGATTGCCGCCATGGATTTCATGGGGGTGTCCAACCCCATGAAATCCATGGCGGTCAGCCGCATCAGATACCGCCGGCGGTCTTGTGACGGCCGCTGGGCTGGAGACCCAAGTCTCCAGCCCAGCGGTCGTCTCCGCCCTGGCGGTCGGGTCGGTCATGATTCCACTTTTTTACCGCCAGCCTGTTGGCGGTAAGACCGACACTTCTCCGCCAACCACCAGGGTCGTAATGAGGGCCATAATGTCTAGCACAGATGAGAGGGTGGTGGAACTCAACCTCACCCCTTACCTGCATCTAGGGATGTCAGAGTTAGGGACTCTCTGTAAGCTAAAAAATATAAAGGCTGGGTCCAACCCTACCAAAGTAAAGCTCCAGGAGCTTTTGGCAGAGTTTACAAAGGATCACCCCTCTGAGGATAATCCTACAGATGGGGAAGTTAGTGAACAGGAGGAAGATTTCCCCACTCTTGTCCTAACTAGGGAGAACAGGGTTTCTCAAACCCTAACTCCACAAGTGATAGTCAGAGAGACTGGATCTTCCACAGGGGAGACCAGTAACTCTGGAAGTATTAAGGGCAGCCTCAATGAAGATGACCTCCTGTTAGCCAGGATGGCCAAAAGATTGGCTTTGGAGAGACAGCTCCTAGCCATAGAAAGGGAAAGACAAGAGATGGGTTTAGCTCCCATCTATGGTGGCAGCAACTTAAATAGGGTCAGAGAGAATACTGACATCCTAAAAATCCCCAAAGGGATTGTAACAAAATATGAAGATGGTGATGATATCACCAAATGGTTCACAGCTTTTGAGAGGGTGTGTGCAACCAGAAAGGTAAAGAAATCTCACTGGGGTGATCTCCTTTGGGAAATGTTCACTGGAAAGTGTAGGGGTAGACTCCTCATACTCTCTGGTAAAGATGCAGAATCCTATGACCTCATGAAGGCTACCCTGATTTAGGGCTTTGGATTCTCTGAGGAGTACAGGATTAGGTTCAGGGGGGCTCAAATATCCTCGAGCCAGACCTAGGTTGATTTGGTTGACTTCTCATTCAAAACACTAGATGGCTGGATAACTGGCAGTGGTGTAAAGTATTATGATGGGCTGTATACCTTGTTTATGAAGGAACATCTGTTAAGTAATTGTTTTAATGACAAACTGCATCAACATCTGGTAGACCTAGGTCCAATTTCTCCCCAAGAATTGGGAAAGGAGGCAGACCATTGGGTCAAGACTAGGGTGACCAAGACTTCCACAGGGGATGACCAAAAGAAAGGGGTCACAAAGCCTCCCCAGGGGAAGAGTGGTGAGACATCCAAGGCAAAAAGTACAGAGCCTTCTACAGGACCCCAAAAACCTGCTCAGGAGGGTGGGCCCAGAGCCTCTTTGCAGTCCTCAAATGGGTATAAGGGTAAAAATGTTGATCCCAAGAAGGCCTGGTGTTGCATCTGTACTCAGCATGGACACCAAACTGGAGACAAGGCCTGTCCCAAGAAAAGTCCCACAACAAGCACTACTTCAGTTAGCACTGGAATAGCCAGTCTCCAGGTTGGATTCACAGTGTGCCCAGAGCAAATCAGGGATCACACTGAAGCTACATTAGTCTCTGAGGGTGGGGTGGATCTAGCCACACTTGCTGACTGGCCGCCTAACATGCAAAAATACAGGCAGCAGCTCTTAATCAATGGGACTAGAGTAGAAGCCCTGAGGGATACAGGTGCCAGTGTCACAATGGCGACGGACAAACTGGTTTCCCACGGACAGTACCTGGCTGGAAAAACATATCCAGTCACCAGTGCTGACAATCAGACTAATGTCCATCCCATGGCAATGGTAACTTTAGAATGGGGAGAGGGTCACTGGCCTGAAACAGGTGGTAGTCTCCTCTGCAATTCCAGTAGAATGTCTTCTAGGGAATGATTTGGAGTCCTCAGCATGGGCTGAGGTAGAGCTCAAGACCAATGCAGCCATGCTGGGTATCCCTGAACTGGTGTGTGTCAAGACAAGGGCACAGTGCAGGGCTCAGGGTGAAAAAGAAGTGTTGGAGTCTGGAATAATGGCCCAACCTTCCAAGAGAAAAGGAAAGAAGACTGGGGAACCAGCTTCAACACAGCACAAGAAACAGATCCTCTCTTCCCAGGAAGATGTTCTATCATCTGAGGGAACTGAGTCCATGGAGCTGGAACCTTACCAGGTTGAGCTCATGGGCCCAGGGGGACCCTCAAGGTAACAGCTGTGTAAGGGGCAAGAAACCTGTCCCTCTCTTGAAGGCCTAAGACAGCAAGCAGCTGAGCAAGAAAAATATAATGTCAGTGGAACCCACAGGATCTATTGAGAATATGGACTCCTTTACACTGAGGCAAGAGATCCCAAACCTGGTGCCACTATGAGAGTGGTAGTGCCTCAGGAGTTTAGGGAGTTCATTCTGACCTTAGCCCATGACATTCCCCTTGCTGGGCATTTGGGACAAATCAAGACATGGGAGAGATTAGTTTACCATTTCTACTGGCCGAATATGTCCCAGAAGGTAAAGGAGTTTAGCACCTCCTGTGTCACCTGTCAAGCCAGTGGTAAAACAGGTGACCATCCAAAGGCCCGCCTCATTCCACTTCCAGGGGTGGGGGTCCCCTGTGAAAGAATGGGAGTGGACATTATGGGTCTACTGGAACCTCCCACAGCATCAGGGAACCAGTATATCCTAGTAGTAGTGGATCATGCTACTAGGTACGCTGAAGCAATTCCCCTTAGGTCCACTACTGCCCCTGCATTAGCCAAAGCACTGTAGAAAAGTACCATCTTGCCTGGCATGTTACCCCCATTTTTACATGTATGTAAGTTTGTTTTTGCCTGTCTCACTGGGATCCTGCTAGCCAGGACCCCAGTGCTCATAGTTTGTGGCCTGAATGTGTGTACCTGTGTAGTGACTAACCGTGTCACTGAGGCTCTGCAGTGCTTATGCTCTCTCTGCCTTTAAAATTGTCACTATAGGCTAGTGACCATTTTTACCAATTCTAATTGGCACACTGGAACACCCTTATAATTCCCTAATATAGGGTACCTAGGTACCCAGGGTATTGGGGTTCCAGGAGATCCCTATGGGCTGCAGCATTTCTTTTGCCACCCATAGGGAGCGCAGACAAATCTTACACAGGACTGCCACTGCAGCCTGAGTGAAATAACGCACACGTTCTTTCACTGCCATTTTCACTGCACTTAAGTAACTTATAAGTCACCTATATGTCTAGCCTTCTCTTGCTGAAGGTTAGGTGCAAAGTTACTAAGTGTGAGAGCACCCTTGCACTAGCAAAGATGTCCCCACATAGTTTAGGGCCATTTCCCAGGACTTTGTGAGTGCGGAGACACCATTACATGCGTGCACTACATATAGGTCAATACCTAAATCTAGCTTCACAATGGTAACTCCGAATGTGGCCATGTGACATGTCTAAGATAATGGAATTGTCCCCCCATGCCAAATCTGGTTTTGGGGTGCCAATCCCTTGCATCCCCTGGGCTCCACTATGGACCCTGGGTATTGCCAAACCAGCTCTCTGGGGTTTTCTCTGCAGCTACCCCTGCTGCCAACCCACAGACAGGGTTCTGCCCTCCTGGGGTCTGGGAAGCCCAGTCCCAGGAAGGCCGAACAAAGAATGTCCTCTGAGAGAGGCTGTTACACCCTCTCCCTTTGGAAATAGGTGTTAAGGGCTGGGGAGGAGTAGCCTCCCCCAGCCTCTGGAAATGTTTTAAAGGGCACGGATGGTGCCGTCCTTGCATAAGCCAGTCTACACCGGTTCAGGGAACCCCCAGTCCCTGCTCTGGCGTGAAACTGGACAAAGGAAAGGGGAGTGACCACTCCCCTGTCCATCACCACTCCAGGGGTGGTTCCCAGAGCTCCTCCAGTGTGTCCTAGACCTCTGCCATCTTGAATGCAGAGGTGTGAGGGCACTCTGGAGGCCTCTGAGTGGCCAGTGCCAGCAGGTGACGTCAGAGGCCCCTCCTGATAGGTGCTTACCTGACTAGGTGGCCAATCCTCCTCTGAGGGCTATTTAGGGTATCTCCTGTGGACCTTTCCTCATATAACGACTTGCAAGAATTCACGATGGGTTCCTCTGCACCTCTCTCTTCAACTTCTGCCAAGGATCGACCGTTGACTGCTCCAGGATGCCTGCAAAACTGCAACAAAGTAGCAAGAAGAGTACCAGCGACATTGTAGCGCCTAATCCTGACGGCTTTCTCAACTGTTTCCTGGTGGTGCATGCTTTGGGGGCTGCCTGCCTTCATCCTGCACTGGAAGCCACGAAGAAATCACCCTTGGGTCGACGGAATCTTCCCCCTGCTCCGGCAGGCACCAACCTTCAGCATCACCGGTACTCTGGGACCCCACTCATCCTGACGAGCGTGGCCCCTGGAACACAGGTGGTGGACCCAAGTGACCCAGACTGTCCAGTGGTCCAACTGTCCAAATTTGGAGGAGGTAAGTCCTTGCCTCTCCTCTCCAGACAGTAATCCTGTGCACCACGTTAACTGCAGCTGCTAGGGCTTCTGTGCACCTTTCCAAGGAACCCTTTGTGCACAGCCAAGCCCATGTCCCCAGCACTCCCTCCTGCATTGCTCAACTCCCTGAGTTGACCTCCGGCTTCGTGGGACCCTCTTTTGTAGTGTCGAGATGACCGGCGTGCTCAGTCTTCTTGAACCCGTGTTCAAGGACTTCTGAGGGTGCTACCTTCTTGTGCGTGGGCTCTCTACATTGCTAAGGGCCCCCTCTGTCTCCTCTCCCAAGTGGCGACATCCTGGTCCTTCCTGGGCCCAGGTAGCACCCTTTTTCTTCAACCGCGACTCTTGCAGCTAGCAAGGCTTGTTTGCGGTCTTTTGCCAAAGAAACAACTCTGCATCCTCCAGCACTCCTTGGGACATCTTCTGCACAAAGGAGAAGTTACCAGCACCTTTCGTTGTTGGAGAATCTTCAGCTTCTTCCATCCAGAGGCAGCCATTTGGCACCTTCATCCGGGGTTTTGTGGGCTCCTGCACCCCCTGGACACTTTCACGACTCTTGGACTTGGTCCCCTTCCTTTGCAGGTCTTCAGGTCCAGGAATCTGTCTTCAGTGCTTTGCAGTCTGTTGTGGTCTTTGCAAAATCCTCTAGCACCAGTTTAGTGTGTTTCTGAGGAAATAGTAGTACTTTACTCCTACTTTCCAGGGTCTTGGGGTGGGGTATCTTGGACACCCTTAGTGTTTTCTTACAATTCCCAGCGACCCTGTACACACTACACTAGCCTAGGGGTCCATTTGTGGTTCGCATTCCACTTTCATAGTATATGGTTTGTGTTGCCCCACGCCTATTGCATCCTATTGTATTCTACAGTGTTTGCACTACTTTCTGACTGTTTTACTTACCTGATTTTGGTTTGTGTGTATATTTTGTGTATTTTACTTACCTCCTGAGGGAGTATATCCTCTGAGATATTTTTGGCACATTGTCACTAAAATAAAGTACCTTTATTTTTAGTAACTCTGAGTATTGTGATTCTTATGATATAGTGCTATATGATATAAGTGGTATAGTAGGAGCTTTGCATGTCTCCTAGTTCAGCCTAAGCTGCTCTGCTATAGCTACCTCTATCAGCCTAAGCTGCTAGAACACTACTAATCTACTAATAATGGATAACTGTACCAGGCACAAGGTGTAAGTACCATCAGGTACCCACTATAAGCCAGGCCAGCCTCCTACAAGCACTCATTGGTATCTTCACCAGAGTGGGAGTTCCTAAGGAGGTGGTTTCTGACAGAGGTACCAACTTCATGTCAGCTTACCTAAAACACATGTGGAATGAGTGTGGGGTGACTTATAAATTCACCACACCATATCATCCACAAACCAATGGTCTTGTTGAGAGATTTAGCAAGACATTGAAGGGCATGATCATGGGGCTCCCTGAAAAACTCAAAAGGAGATGGGATGTCCTCTTGCCATGCCTGCTTTTCACCTACAGAGAGGTGCTACAGAAGGGAGTAGGGTTTTCCCCCTTTGAGCTTCTGTTTGGCCATCCTGTTAGGGGACTACTGGCACTTGTAAAAGAAGGCTGGGAGAGACCTCTCCATGAGCCTAAACAAGATGTGGTGGACTATGTACTAGGCCTACGTTCAAGGATGGCAGAATACATGGAAAAGGCAAGCAAAAACCTTGAGGCCAGTCAACAGCTCCAGAAGACGTTGGATGACCAAAAGGCTTCTATGGTTGAGTTTCAGCCAGGGTAGAAAGTCTGGGTTCTGGAGCCTGTGGCTCCAAGGGCACTTCAGGACAGATGGAGTGGCCCTTACCCAGTTCTTGAGAAAAAGAGGCAGGTCACCTAGCTGGTGGACCTAGGCACTAGCAGGATCCCCAAAAGGGTGATCCATGTGAACCGCCTCAAACTCTTTCATGATAGGGCAGATGTAAACATGTTAATGGTTACAGATGAGAAGAGAGTGAACCTCTCCCTGATCTCCTCTCCACTGACCCTAAGGATGGCTCAGTAGATGGAGTGATCTATTCAGACACCCTCTCTGGCCAAAAGCAGGCTGACTGCAGGCAAGCCCTCCAGCAGTTTGCTGAGCTCTTTTCTTTAACCCCTGGTCAGACACACCTGTGTACCCATGATGTGGACACAGGAGACAGTATGCCTGTCAAGAATAAAATATTCAGACAGTCTGACCAAGTTAAGGAAAGCATCAAAGTGGAAGTCCACAAGAAGCTGGAGTTGGGAGTGATTAAACACTCTGATAGTCCCTGGGTTAGCTCAGTGGCCTTGGTCCCCAAACCTCACACCAAAGATGGCAAGAGAGAGATGAGGTTTTGTGTGGATTACAGAGGGCTCAACTCTGTCACCAAGACAGATGCTTACCCCATCCCAAGGGCAGATGAGCTAATAGACAAGTTAGGTGCTGCCAAATACTTAAGTACCTTTGACTTAACAGAAGGGTACTGGCAAATAAAAATGGCCCCTGGAGCAAAAGAGAAAACAGCATTCTCTACACCTGATGGGCACTACCAGTTTACTGTGATGTCCTTTGGCTTAAAGAATGCCCCTGCCACCTTCCAAAGGCTGGTGAATCAAGTCCTTGCTGGCTTGGAGTACTTTAGTGCAGCTTATCTTGATGATATTGCTGTCTTTAGCTCCACCTGACAGGATCACCTGTTCCACCTGAAGAAGGTTTTGCAGGCTCTGCAAGCAGCAGGCCTCTCTATCAAGGCATCTAACTGTCTGATAGGGCAGGGTACTGGTGTTTACTTGGGTCACCTTGTTGGTGGAGGCCAAGTTTAGCCACTCCAACCCAAGATCCAGACTATTCTGGACTGGGTAGCTCCAAAAACCCAGACTCAAGGCATTCCTTGGCTTGACTGGGTACTATAGGAGGTTTGTGAAGAGATATGGATCAATAGTGACACCCCTCACAGAACGGACCTCTAAGAAAATGTCTAAGAAAGTAAACTGGACCATAGACTGTCAAAAGGCCTTTGACACCCTGAAGCAAGCTATGTGCACAGACAGATGCCTCTGAGCATGAGATAGAAGCATGTCTGTCCCAAACAAATGATGATGGCCTTGACTAGCCTGTTACTTTTCTTAGCAGGAGGTTACTCCCCAGGGAGCAGCGTTGGAGTGCTATTGAGAGGGAGGCCTTTGCTGTGGTTTGGTCCCTGAAGAAGTTGAGACCATACCTTTTTGGTACTCACTTTATAGCTCAAACTGACCACAGACCTCTCAGGTGGCTGATGGAAATGAAAGGAGAAAACCCTAAACTGTTGAGGTGGTCCATGTCCCTACAGGGAATGGACTTTGTAGTGGAACATGAACCTGGGACTGCCCATGCCAATGCTGATGGCCTTTGCAGGTTCTTCCACTTAGAAAATAAAGACTCTCTTGGGAAAGGTTAGTCTCATCCTCTTTCGTTTGGGGGGGGAGGTGTTGTGTAAGGAAATGCCTCCTTGGCATGGTTACCCCCTGACGTTTTGCCTTTGGTGATGCCAGTTATGATTGAAAGTGTGCTGGGACCCTGCTAACCAGCCCCTGCACCAGTGTTCTTTCCCTTAACATGTACCTTTGTTCTCACAACTGGCACAGCCCTGGCAACCAGATAAGTCCCTTGTAAATGGCACCCCTGGTACCAAGGGCCCTGATGCCAGGGAAGGTCTCTAAGGGCTTCAGAATGTCTTATGCCACCCTGGGGACCCCTCACTCAGCACATGCACACTGCCGCACAGCTTGTGTGTGCTGGTGGGGAGAAAATGACTAAGTTGACATGGCACTCACCTCAGAGTGCCATGCCAACCTCACACTGCCTGTGGCATAGGTAAGTCACCCCTCTAGCAGGACTTCCAGCCCTAAGGCAGGGTGCACTATACCACAGGTGAGGGCTTATGTGCATGAGCACTATGCCCCTAGAGTGTCTAAGCAAAACCTTAGACATTGTAAGTGCAGGGTAGCCATAAAGAGTATATGGTCTGGGAGTCTGTCAAACACGAACTCCACAGTTCCATAATGGCTACACTGAAATCTGGGAAGTTTGGTATCAAACATCTCAGCACAATAAATGCACACTGATGCCAGTGTGGGATTTATTGTAAAATGCACCCAGAGGGCATCTTAGAGATGCCCCCTGAATACCAGTCCGATTCCTAGTGCTAGGCTGACCAGTTTCTGCCAGCCTGCCACAACCAGACGTGTTTCTGGCCACATGGGGAGAGTGCCTTTGTCACTCTATGGCCAGGAGCAAAGCCTGAACTGGGTGGAGGTGCTTCTCACCTCCCCCTGCAAGAACTATAACACCTGGCGGTGAGCCTCAATGCTCATGCCTTTTGTTACAGTACCCCAGGGCATCCCAGCTAGTGGAGATGCCCCCCCCCTCCGGCCACTGCCCCCACTTTTGGCGGCAAGGCTGTAGGAGATAATTAGAAAAACAAGGAGGAGTCACCCACCAGTCACGACAGCCCCTAAGGTGTCCTAAGCTGAGGTGCACCATGTCTTTAGAAATCCTCCATCTTGAGATTGGAGCATTCCCCCAATAGGATTATGGATATGCCCCCCTCCCCTCAGGGAGGAGGCACAAAAAGGATGTAGCCACCCTCCAGGACAGTAGCCATTGGCTACTGCCCTCCTGACCTAAACACACCCCTAAATCTAGTATTTAGGGGCGACCCAGAATCCACGAAATCAGATTCCTGCAACCTACAACAAGAAGAAGGACTGCTGACCTGAAAGCCCCGCAGAGACGACAGAGACACCAACTGACATGGCCCCAGCCCTACCGGCCTGTCTCCAGACTCAAAGCACCTGCACAGCGACACATCCGCTAGGACCAGCGACCTCTGAAGCCTCAGAGGACAGCCCTGAACCCGAAGGACCAAGAAACTCCCTAGAACAGCGGCACTGTTCAAAAACAGCAACAACTTTGCAACTTTCTAACAACTTTCAAAGAACTCACTCTTCCAGCCGGAAGCGTGAGACTTCACACTCTGCACCCGACGCCCCCGGCTCGAGCTCCAGAGAACCAACACTGCAGAGAGGACTCCCAGGCGACTGCGACCTTGTGAGTAACCTGAGACGACCCCCTTGCACCCCGACAGCGACGCATGCAGAGAGGATCCAGAGGCTCCCCCTGACCGCGACTGCCTGGAACAAAGAACCAGAATCCTGGACCAAGCACTGCACCCGCAGCCCCCAGGACCAGAAGGAACCGAACTCCAGTGCAGGAGTGACCATCAGGCGACCCTCTGCCTAGCCCAGTCGGTGGCTGGCCCGAGAAGCCCCCCTGTGCCCTGCCTGCACCGCTAGAGTGATCCATTGATTCCTATTGAAAACCCGACGCCTGCTAAGCACCCTGCACCCGGCCGCCCCTGTGCCGCTGAGGGTGTGTTTTGTGTGCCTACTTGTGTCTCCCCCAGTGCTCTACAAAACCCCTCTGGTCTGGCCTCTGAAGACGCAGGTACTTACCTGTTGGCAGACTGGAACCAGACCACCCCTGTTCTCCATAGCCCCTATGTGTTTTGGGCCCTCCTTTGACCTCTGCACCTCACCGGCCCTGTGTTGCTTGTGCAGTGACTTTGGGGTTGCCTTGAACCCCCAACGGTGTGCTGCCTATGCCCAGGAAACTGAACTTGTAAGTGCTTTATTTACTTCAGAAACTTAACCTTACTTACCCCCTCCCCCCCCTGGCAATATTGATTTTTGCACTGTGTCCACTTTTAAAATAGCTTATTGCCATTTTAACTAATACTGTGTATGTTACTGCTCTAGTTCAAAGCTCCTTACTTACCTGTGTGGAGTGCCTTGCATTTTATGTATTTACTTCAAATCTTGAAACTTGTGGTTCTAAAATAAATTAAGAAAATATATTATTATATTAAGTCTATGAGTGTGTGTTACTCATTTATTGCCTGTGTGTGTACAACATATGCTTAACACTACCCTCTGATAAGCCTACTGCTCGACAACACTACCACAAAATAGAGCATTAGAATGATCTAATTTTGCCACTATCTTACGTCTAAGGGGAACCCTTGGACTCTGTGCACAGTATCTCCTACTTTGAGATAGTAAATAGAGACAACTTCCTACAGTGGGTTTGTGGCGGTGTTGGTGGAGATTGTTGTCTTCTAGAAAAGCAACAAAGTTGACCATTGGTTTATGTTCTTTGAAACCCCAGTGGAGGTTGATATCACCAAGACAGATACATTTGTCAGACCTGTCTAATTATGCTGTGAAGAATTCAATTGACTCTTCTATTAAAGTGTTGGTTTGACAGGGGATCTGGTAGATTATGCTCTACCTGGAGCTAAAGGTACTTTGTGAGATGATCTTTAGAGACAAACACTGGAAGGATTGAAAGAAGGTATTGGGGACTATCTCACAGACAAAAGAGTTCTGTAGATGACTGCAAGGACACCCCACCTTCTCTGCCTTCCTAGTAGTTTCTCAGAATGGAGTGAGTCATCAGGAGTGGAAGTACACTGGGGCATATTTACGAGACGCTTCTACTGCCAGAGCAACACTCATTTCACACTTCGATAGTGCAAGCTTCTCGGCCATATCTATGAGGCCACGCAAAGCTACTTTGCATGACTTTTCATGGCCTCATACATATGGAGTAAGGCAAAGTAGCACAAGTTGCTGTGTTGCCCTTCTCTGTGCCTGGGGGGGGGGCATTCCATGGGTGTTTCGTTGGGTTTTCCCTCACACCTCCCATGGATTTTGACGCTGCCCCAGATTTACTTACTCACATAAACCTGGGGCAGTGCCAAAACCGTACGCCTTCCCAGGGGTAGATAACAAGGAGAAATATTTTTATTTCTCTTCATTTTTTTCTTTTTTCATGTGTGCTGGCTCTCTGGGTTGTTTTTGTGCAGGAATGTATGTTGGATGCAAAGCAGGCACTCTTGCACCATAGTGCAAGGGTGCCTGTGTTGGTGCTAGGCAGCTAATTGTGTGCCAGCGCTGGGGGAAAGGACAGAAATGCACCATATTTCTTAAATACAGCACATTCCTGCCCTTTCACATTGGCGTAGGGCACCACAGAGAGAAGCTTGTGGGGCTGCCCTACGCCAATTCCACATAAATATGCCCTACTGTTTGTAGTGTCATTCAGCCAGGTTTCGGTGAGGACCAAGATGTTCATGTCGTGGTAGATTGTGTCTGAAATCTCGAGGCAGAGTTTCACTTCAAGAGCAGCAGTTGTGCAGCACGCAAGCAAGGGAGAAACCTGTGAGTTTCCACTCCGTTTTACCATGAGGAAGAGAGATAATATGAATCAGGTTAGAGTATGAATTGTGATTTTTACTGGGCATGAGGAATGGATCTCGAGCATGGTTAAAGATAATGGTGGGGAAAGGAAGGCCGTTTTGTGGTTGAATGAGGATCTGAGTGTCAGCGGCATTGGCATTTTCATAGATTTTTACAAGGTTCTGTATTTTGAGTAGGGAGTATGCCTGTTTGCATCTGGGGAAAGAATCATCCCTAGGGATTACAGAGCAGATTTATGAAAAGTGGCACTGGACCAAGTACAACGCCACTTTTCTTGCTCCCCTAAGCGCTCCCTGCGGCCACCATGTGTGCTCCGTATTTAACATACGGTGCACCATAGCGGTAGTTAGGGAGCTAGCATCAAAATGTTTGATGCTAGTTCTTTGCTTTGCAGGATTAGAGTCAACAATTTTGACACTAATCCTGCAAAGCACCCAGAGGCCCATTGAAAGCAATGGGAGCCTCCTTTTAGCAGGCGCAAAAACTGCAGATAAAAATGATGCAAAGAAATCTCTTAGATTATTTTGCGCCATTGTTTTGGCCCCGCTAATGGGAGAACGCCCGCTTGCATACATTATGCCTGGTGCAGGCATAATGTGGATGAAGGGTTTACAAAGTGGTGCAATGCATGCATTGGTGCAGCGGTTTTGGCCTCGTTAGGCCACATTAGCGTAAACACAAATGATGCTAATGTGGTGCAAAGAGGCGCTAGGGGCTCTTAAAAATGCCCCTGTGTTTTAAAAGGGGCTGTTGCACTGAGCCAGATTTGGTGGGCAGCAATTGTAAGAGGTAAGCGAGTTGCTGAAATACAAGAAGGCCTGGGTAAAAATGACTATTCTCTCTGTGAGATGAAGTATAGAGGATAGGAGATCAGTGAAAGGGGCCACTGGTGTACAGGGGTGGGCGGAGGCTTGTGTCATTCTTTTGTTGTAAGCTTTGGGATGGGCTTGTGGTACAGAGAAGCTGGATATGGGTGGAGTGGGTAGAAGTGGAGAGTTATGGTGAGAAAGTTTTGGAAGGTGATTGCGCCTGTTGGATGAGATAGTGGACGAGTTAATGGTTTGAGAAGTTGTTTGAAAGTAAATTGTGGGAGATGTGGAGAGAACTAAAGAAGGAGGTTTGTTTTTGCACGAGTGGAAGGAGGTTATGCAGACTTGTGTTGAAGACCCACATGTAGGAGTAGTTGTCTGGATCCTGCTGTGGTGTTTGGCCGCTGGATGAGTGAGCCCTGGAGGTCGCATATTGCATGAGGGCAAGAGGAATTGTGGAGATGTTGGTTTTGGTTAAAGGTGTGTTGACTGAAGGAGAAGTCAGAGATGTGAAGAGTTGGGTGTTGGGGGATTTGAGGAAGGGGGAGGAGGGTAAGATGATGAGAGACCAAGGGTCATATTTATACTTTTTGACGCAAAACAGCGCTGACGCAGTTTTGCATCAAAAATGTTAACGCCGGCTAACGCCATTTCTTTGCGCCACCCGGGCGTCAAATGTATACTGTGACGCACGGCGGCACAAACCACTGGTTAGAGTAAAATTTGTTTACTCAAACCAATGCGCCACGTCGTAAAGAAAAACAACGTTAATGCGGGGAAAATTACTTTAATCTGGTTTGCGACGTCGCAAACCAGATACGTGCCATTTTTTGACACAATAGCGTCAAAAAGGGGTGCAACACAACAAAATGTGCAAAGGAGCCCCACAATGGATTACAGAAGCCACGAGAGACCCCAAGAAGATGACAACCAAACCAGGAACCAGCCAGGAGAACCCACACAAGATCCAGGAGAGGGAGAAGAAGAAAAGGAAGTGTCGGTTCAGTGCAGAGGAGCATGAAATACTGGTGAAAGAGGTGGCGGAAAACCAGCATCAACTTTTTGTCACCTCTAAATTGCCAATTGGGAGGAGAGAGGCAATTTGGCAACAAACTGTGGACAAGGTAAACAGTGTGGCCGAAGTACGGAGAACAGTCACCGAGTGCAAGAAACACTGGCATGACTGCAAGCGCAGGACCAAGGAAAAGATGGCAAAGAACAGTAAGGCAGCACTGCAGACTGGAGGTTGGAGTCCAGCTCCGCAGGAGGCCCTGGACCACATAGAGGAGATGGTGCAGCCGTCATCCCTGAGGAGATCGTCACAGGGATTCAAGGACAGGACAGCGCAGACTACCAGGAAACCACACAGATGCAGGGTAAGTGGCATGGGGGACAAAAATGCCTAATTGTTAACTGCAAGCAGGGGGGGACATACCTACTACACAATGCATGTCAGCCATGATAATCAGGTAGTGGAAAGGGCAAAGGGGCACTGCACGGGTTCATGGACTGTGCAGGGGAACCCTGGGGAACAGTACAACACTACACCAACAACCTTTGCATGGGGGTACTCTGCCATGCCAAGGATGTTGGAAAGGCAAAGCCAGTCCATGAGGGCAGGGTACAATGTAAAACTCGCCTGCTGTCACACAACAGCTGGTATTGTCACTACATGAACTAGGGCTCAAATTCCAGTCTCAGGCCATATCCTCAAGTGGTATTTACCATTGACAACAGTTGCCACTACCACCTGTGCTGTGTGTAGGTCAAGTAGCCAATGGCAGTTGCGTGCCATGGATCAAACACACCCAAAATAGAGCGTTCAGGAAGACAAGGTTATCAAAATAGTATTTATCCAGCTATTTCTCAAGCCAGTAAAGCACAAAATATAACTTTACACTCATAAAGCTACACAAAAGGAGTATTAAAAAGGCAAATCGATTGCAATTCAAATGATCACTAAAATTCGTAAGTTCATAAGCTCATATGCCTTCATGCACAGCTCCATAAAAGCTTCTGGTCATTTCTACACAACAACCAAAGTTTAATACCATTACACAAAAATCCAATTCACACAGTTTCTATACAAAGGAGTAATGCTTCCCTATGTGATCTAACTTTGGATAAACATGGAGTTTGACTCATGAAGCACCTCCATGGGTTAAAAGTATAAATAACATAATAGAGTAAAGTGCATGGTGCTTTACTTTAAAAAACACCACAAGGCAGTTTGGAAAGATTGTACACCAGACGACTTCTTTAAAAACGGCGAACTGTGGCGATTCTCTTTGTTCGATCCAAATATAGACCAGTTGAGTGCAATCAGACATGCAACAATACATAGGAAGAAAAAAGGAAAGTTTTAGGGCTCCTATGGGAGCTAGGCTTAGAAACCAATCATCAGCTCATTCCTACAATCTCCTCATGTGGGCAATTAGATTACCAATCATAATTGTTTGAAATAGATTATGTTAATGGCATAAAAACTATTCAAGAACTAGCAGACCAAAGTACAAATGCTATTTGTTATCATAATATTAGCACTATAAATTACTATAAAATTTCGTTTTAAAATAGCATATCTAAAACCATGGAATGGAAACAATATATGGGGAAAAAACCTTCCCAAGGACATGCCCATCTGTAGTTCCCCAATGTTTCTTCTATTTAACCCAGTATTCGAACTCTGACGCTGGGATAGCCCTGTGACGAATAGACCAAGATACTGTGAGGAACTTGGTAACCGCACTTACGACCAGGGTAGACAAATCATATTTACATATTCTGTAAGCATTAGCTCGATCATGTAATTGCAGAGCTTTACACAGAGGGATAATCCATTTTTCCCTAGGGTTCTTGTATAAAGGACAAAAAAACAAGAGGTGTTTGATTGATTCATCACATATGTTACAGTTTGAACACTTATTGGCCTCTGAACTGTTCTTCGGCCAACAAACGGTAAAACTATTAACTGGTAGGGTTCCATATCTAAACTGGAGAAATAGGGCACGTGCATGTACAGGTATGGCGAGATCCAAGAACTGCTCGGGCCTTGGTTCTTGTTTGACCAGCAGTAAC
Source organism: Pleurodeles waltl (assembly GCF_031143425.1). Classification (NCBI taxonomy): domain Eukaryota; kingdom Metazoa; phylum Chordata; class Amphibia; order Caudata; family Salamandridae; genus Pleurodeles; species Pleurodeles waltl. The sequence continues at coordinate 1,000,877,590 of NC_090443.1, forward strand.
TCAGATGTTAATCTTCCTGCCCTATTACTATAGAGGGTCACCTCTTAAGTCTTCTCCCAGTACCTTTGTTTGACTAGTGAGGTGGCATTGGTGGAATCAGCTCCGGCCTCTCCCAAAAAAGAGGGAGAGCCAGTTTGTCCCAGGCTGATTTCATCTCCCTCAACCAGCTGACCTTTTTCCAGTTACACTGGGTTTTTGTAAGATCATTAATTGCCTCTCGGAAGGGTGCCAGTTCTTCCTTTTTCCATAGGTGAATCCAATATAAGAGAGGTTTCAGGCCTGCTATATCTTTAATGCTGTTTATTCCAAGATCAAGTCTGAGGAGGATCATCGGCGTGCCCTTCCCCAACCTGGTTATATATATAATGAAATGATTCTCTTTAATTTGTAGGGCGTCCAACTGCCTATGGAAACCCCATAGCTCTGCCCTATACAATGCAGCACCTCGAATTTGAACTTTATATATTTCAAAAGTAGGATTGAAAGATGGAATAACTACACTTCTTGCTTTGCGTCCTAAGGCCCCCCCCTCTTTGGCATATAGTGAGACTCCCTTTTCTAATGGCCGCATCCCAGCTACCAGAATCCATTAATCTGATCCCCAAGTATTCATACTCAGCAACCCTTTCCAAGGGAATGGAGTTCCTCTTTCAATAGCAACTGGATCGGTTAATTCACCATCTTTGCCACACCTGATTTGGGCAAAAGTACTTTCGTGAAGTCGGACTATAAGATTTAGTAGACCTTTGGGGACACCCATGTTCGTCAATGTCAACCAGAGTTTATTCCTGGGTACCAGGTCAAAAGCCGCTCTTAGATCGACAAAGACCACATATAGGTTCCCACCTCCAACATCCACCGTCTTCCATTTAATTGCTAAGAACCTCAAAACCTGATCTATTGTACTGACCGCAGGTCTGAACCCTGCCTGAAGATCCGAGATAGCCCCATTCTCTATAATCCACTCGTCTAGGTGGAACAAGATCTGCTTTGGGAAAAGTTTTTGAAGGTTGTCAAGTAGACAGATCGGGCGATAATTGGAAGGATCACTAGGACTGCCTTTTTTAAAAAGGGGAACTAGCTCAGCTCCCTTCCATGTCCAGGGAATGGGTGCTTCTGCGGCGACCGCATTACAAACCAAATTCAAATAGGGGGCCCAAATGTCAGGGTTTGATTTATAGCGATCGCCAGGAATTTTATCGAGACCCGGGGCCTTACCCCACTTAAAAAAAGTTATTGCTGCCTTAGTTTCTGTTAAGGTAAATTTAATTGGAGGTAGGGCAGATTTTCTATTTCTAACCAATTCCCTGAAATTTGGAGCGTCCGCCCCTGTGTAAAGTGCCCCGAAATGTTTTACCCATGTTGCAGGAAGAATCGAACTCCCAGGCTGTGACAGAGGATCACCACTGTCACTAGAAATCAACTTCCAAAACTTGGAGGTATCATTGGCTCTTGCGGAGTCCAAGAGAGCAGCCCACCTTTCTTCCTCCCAACTCCTGCGGGCCTTAATAAGCTCCTGCTTGTAGCCCTTTCTTGATTGTCTTATGGACTCTCTAGTCTACTTTCTCAGGTCCCTCAATAGCTTAAGCTTAGCTTCCCTGCATGAGTGGTTAAACCATCTCTCACTGCGTTTATTCCTTGTTTTGACAGCCGACTCCTTAGTAAAGTGTTTTTTAAGAGAGTTGAATAGATCCAGATGTGCTGCCAAAAGCCTATCCCCATCCTCAGGTAAACGGAGCATGTGTTCCATTCGATCTATTAGTAGGCTATATATAGATGTAAGGGAACCCAGCGAGGAGTTCACAGTATCCCACTTGATATTACGTTTATTATTTGTCATGACTAGCTGCTGTGCATATTCCTTAGAGTCAGAGGCTTCTAATGAGTGCAACAGACCCCAATACATAAAACTAATGGTTCATGGTCGCTTTCTTCGTGTTCCATTACCGCCATATCGACCATATGTCCCCACAAACGAATGTCCAGTAGGAAATAGTCGATATGGCTCTTGTAAGCTCCTCGCCTGAAAGTAGGGCGGGGTTTGACATCAGAGCAGGAGCGGCCATTACAGGCACGGAGACCGTATGCAAGTGTAATATCGACTATTTGGTAGGCTAGTCTACTCATTCTAAGACTTTTATTTGATAATAGTTGTGGGATGCCCCAGTAAATATCCTCTTCTTCGTAAAGTTCCGGGGCCACTGAATAGGGCTCAAAGGTCGCATTAAAATCCCCTGCGATTATAATATGGTGGGTGGCGGATTTGCTAGATAAAATATTGTCTAAGACTGTCAAAGCATCAGACTCACGATTACTACCCACACTTCTACTGTATATATTTACTAACCATAGTGGTTTTTCCATATAGGTCGATAATATCAAACTTTGCAAATCAGCGCAACCCATGTCCATTTCTTCAATCTGGCACTTAAGGAAACAGCTAACCCATGTCAGTAACCCACCTGAAGGTCTCCCAGAAGTCACTTTATGGGCTGGGACCCAATAACTTTTGAAACCGGACCTATACTTGGGCTCCAAGTCTCTTGGAATAAGCATATCTTATGCTCATCTATAAAATGGCCCCAATCTGGGATTCGCATTTTATGCTCAAGCCCCGCTATATTCCAACAGAGAACTTTCCTTGGGGTATCGTCTTGAGGTACATCAGTCAAGACTTCGGATGTAATTTGGGGTATATTGAATAGGTTACTTGTAGGATTCAGAGGGTTCGTATTCCACATTTGGTCTGTCATTAGACGAGACTCCGTAAATCCACGAGCTTCTTTATCGCTGGTGATATCACTCTCCCCAGAAAATTCAGAGTCAGTGGTGTTCCTTCTAGTTACTGGGAACCTTATATCACTCTGGGTTAGCATTATAGATTGAATAGAACCCCTAGGGTCTGTAATTGGAGTCAAAGTTCCCTCTGGATTGCCTACTCTAGGTCCTCCATGCTCAATAACACTGGGAGTAATACAAGGTTATCAGTCCCCTGTAATTAATAAAAATGTGCAAATCCTGTCAAATGCTAATGTTTATAGGCACTACAAACATCCGGTATTGTAATTAACATTATGAGGCACACAGCAGTAATGTCATACCCATGCTGAACATGTCAGGGTCTACCCTGTGCCTGTGTTACAGTAGCTGCAATGCCATCATGCAACATCTCAAGTGTCATAGTGCTAAGACAACAGCATGGAGGGGGAGGACATATGTTTCCAGCTAGTGAAACATACCCGCATAGTCATAGAGGAAATGGAACAATGCTAGGACCATCAGTGCAATCCAATGTAGCACACATTCCCCAACATCAGCAGTACACACTACCAATGCTGACACCCGTATCGTGCCATGCCAATGCTATATGTAGTATATGCTAGGTCTCTGCAACATATTAGTGGATGTGATATATCAGAGACTGGGTCAGTTTCAGATTCTTAAGTGTGGTGCAAGTGCCACCAGAACACCCACAGCCAGTGCAAGGCCACACCATGATAATGGAAGTAGACGGAGAGTTAGGTTGTACAATAAGGTGGCAACATACAGTTTGGCCAGAACCTACACCGAGAGGATGTGACGCAGACATTTCCCAAACTGCCCACACTACATGTGACTTGCAGGTGGGGCATAGGCCTGGGAGAATGCTAATATTGATGACAGTAACAATGAACAGGAACCAAGATCACAATGTGCAACTAATAGGAAGTCAGGAAACTCACATTACAAATGCCATAACACAGACACACTAATTGTACAATATCTCATTGCAGAGAATGAAGGCTCTCCTGGGGATGTGCCTGTCCTGGACTTCCCTGATGACATGGATGACGAGCTGACAAACATTAACCAGCAGACCCTCCAAGATGTCCTTGGAACTCTCCAGACCCCACTTTAAGTGGCAAGAAGGCGCACAGAAGTAGCAGCCATCACAGAGGACCCACCCACCACCCCAATTGTACGACCTGCCAGCTCCAACCCAGCTGAGGACTCTAAGGACACTGGTACCACCTTTGAAAGGACATTAGTTGGAGTAGAGCGGGAGCTGGCCAAGGATGTGCGGGTGGGGATGCAAAATATGGCACCTAGCCTTGCGGGGATGCGTTAGTGCATGATGTCATCTGCAAAACAGGCAGCAGCCATGCAAGCGCTAACATTCATTCTGCAAGAACTACAACAAAGTGTAAAGGAATTCACCACTGCAGTAAGGGAGTTGCCACAACACCTCACACCCCAAACCTTTCACTGCGTGCACGAATGCAATCATGACCCCCTCAGGGCCGACCTGGCTGCCTACCACAGTGATGTAGTTGCTATACACAAGAACCAGCAGCTCCTCCTTGCTGCAATACTGCCCTTAATAGCCCTTAATAGCCCTACAGTTGGCAGCTACTGGGATTTCTGTCTCTACGTCTTAAAACACTGAAGTGTGAGTTGCCCCGTCAAACCCACCACCACCAAGGGCAGAAGAGATGACACACACATCAGAAGATTAAGACGTGGAACAGATCACCTTCACCCGTAAGAGTACCCGGTAGCACAAGTCCATGCCACATGGGCACTGATATCCTAGGTCCTGTGCTTGTTAACATGCCAGTCTTGCAACAGCTGCTCACATGCACTGTTCTCCAGCACACTGTTTACCTTGACACTATGCTCTGTGATTGTCTCTCACTACAACATTGGTAATTCATGTTCCTCTGCACTGTATGACACTTCACCCCAGCATGTCCAATGGCATGTCCCATTGCACTTGTGAAGCATCACAATAGAATGCATCACACTAATGGACTCACAATCCTGGACTATGTAAATATTGCACTACAGCACTTTCAAATAAATAGCACTTACACAACCACTTTGTCTCTGCGTAATGTGACACATCAACTGTGTAGCAGATTAGTGATGTATGTCACATGTCAATGGCTATAGAATGTCAATACAACTGCCTAGAAAGACTGTGGGCTGATAACTATGCACTGCGGTCTGGATTGTATCATCATCTGCGCTTCCTGGGGCTTATTTCTGAAGTAAATTTAAAACTAACAGTATAATGCTGTGTTGGACTGAAAAAGTCAATTCAAGGGATGTTTAAGCTGAACATCAAAGTGTTCAAAATTCCCTTCAAGGCAATCTTTATGTATGTGACATCTGCCTATAAACTTTCATCACACACACACACCATACAGCAGGAATGGATGTGTATAAGTGTATGGACATTTATGTAACGTGGGAGTACAATGTAAGAAATGATAGGTGGCTCCAAAAACCCAGACTCAAGGCATTCCTTGGCTTGACTGGGTACTATAGGAGGTTTGTGAAGAGATATGGATCAATAGTGACACCCCTCACAGAACGGACCTCTAAGAAAATGTCTAAGAAAGTAAACTGGACCATAGACTGTCAAAAGGCCTTTGACACCCTGAAGCAAGCTATGTGCACAGACAGATGCCTCTGAGCATGAGATAGAAACATGTCTGTCCCAAACAAATGATGATGGCCTTGACTAGCCTGTTACTTTTCTTAGCAGGAGGTTACTCCCCAGGGAGCAGCGTTGGAGTGCTATTGAGAGGGAGGCCTTTGCTGTGGTTTGGTCCCTGAAGAAGTTGAGACCATACCTTTTTGGTACTCACTTTATAGCTCAAACTGACCACAGACCTCTCAGGTGGCTGATGGAAATGAAAGGAGAAAACCCTAAACTGTTGAGGTGGTCCATGTCCCTACAGGGAATGGACTTTGTAGTGGAACACGAACCTGGGACTGCCCATGCCAATGCTGATGGCCTTTGCAGGTTCTTCCACTTAGAAAATAAAGACTCTCTTGGGAAAGGTTAGTCTCATCCTCTTTCGTTTGGGGGGGGAGGTGTTGTGTAAGGAAATGCCTCCTTGGCATGGTTACCCCCTGACGTTTTGCCTTTGGTGATGCCAGTTATGATTGAAAGTGTGCTGGGACCCTGCTAACCAGCCCCTGCACCAGTGTTCTTTCCCTTAACATGTACCTTTGTTCTCACAACTGGCACAGCCCTGGCAACCAGATAAGTGCCTTGTAATGGTACTCCTGGTACCAAGGGCCCTGATGCCAGGGAAGGTCTCTAAGGGCTTCAGAATGTCTTATGCCACCCTGGTGACCCCTCACTCAGCACATGCACACTGCCGCACAGCTTGTGTGTGCTGGTGGGGAGAAAATGACTAAGTTGACATGGCACTCACCTCAGAGTGCCATGCCAACCTCACACTGCCTGTGGCATAGGTAAGTCACCCCTCTAGCAGGACTTCCAGCCCTAAGGCAGGGTGCACTATACCACAGGTGAGGGCTTATGTGCATGAGCACTATGCCCCTAGAGTGTCTAAGCAAAACCTTAGACATTGTAAGTGCAGGGTAGCCATAAAGAGTATATGGTCTGGGAGTCTGTCAAACACGAACTCCACAGTTCCATAATGGCTACACTGAAATCTGGGAAGTTTTGGTATCTCAGCACAATAAATGCACACTGATGCCAGTGTGGGATTTATTGTAAAATGCACCCAGAGGGCATCTTAGAGATGCCCCCTGAATACCAATCCGATTCCTAGTGCTAGGCTGACCAGTTTCTGCCAGCCTGCCACAACCAGACGCGTTTCTGGACACATGGGGAGAGTGCCTTTGTCACTCTATGGCCAGGAGCAAAGCCTGTACTGGGTGGAGGTGCTTCTCACCTCCCCCTGCAAGAACTATAACACCTGGCGGTGAGCCTCAATGCTCATGCCTTTTGTTACAGTACCCCAGGGCATCCCAGCTAGTGGAGATGCCCGCCCCTCCGGCCACTGCCCCCACTTTTGGCGGCAAGGCTGGAGGAGATAATTAGAAAAACAAGGAGGAGTCACCCACCAGTCACGACAGCCCCTAAGGTGTCCTAAGCTGAGGTGCACCATGTCTTTAGAAATCCTCCATCTTGAGATTGGAGCATTCCCCCAATAGGATTATGCATATGCCCCCCTCCCCTCAGGGAGGAGGCACAAAAAGGGTGTAGCCACCCTCCAGGACAGTAGCCATTGGCTACTGCCCTCCTGACCTAAACACACCCCTAAATCTAGTATTTAGGGGCGACCCAGAATCCACGAAATCAGATTCCTGCAACCTACAACAAGAAGAAGGACTGCTGACCTGAAAGCCCCGCAGAGACGACAGAGACACCAACTGACTTGGCCCCAGCCCTACCGGCCTGTCTCCAGACTCAAAGCACCTGCACAGCGACACATCCGCTAGGACCAGCGACCTCTGAAGCCTCAGAGGACAGCCCTGAACCCGAAGGACCAAGAAACTCCCTAGAACAGCAGCACTGTTCAAAAACAGCAACAACTTTGCAACTTTCTAACAACTTTCAAAGAACTCACTCTTCCAGCCGGAAGCGTGAGACTTCACACTCTGCACCCGACGCCCCCGGCTCGAGCTCCAGAGAACCAACACTGCAGAGAGGACTCCCAGGCGACTGCGACCTTGTGAGTAACCTGAGACGACCCCCTTGCACCTCGACAGCGACGCATGCAGAGAGGATCCAGAGGCTCCCCCTGACCGCGACTGCCTGGAACAAAGACCCAGAATCCTGGACCAAGCACTGCACCCGCAGCCCCCAGGACCAGAAGGAACCGAACTCCAGTGCAGGAGTGACCATCAGGCGACCCTCTGCCTAGCCCAGTCGGTGGCTGGCCCGAGAAGCCCCCCTGTGCCCTGCCTGCACCGCTAGAGTGATCCATTGATTCCTATTGAAAACCCGACGCCTGCTAAGCACCCTGCACCCGACCGCCCCTGTGCCGCTGAGGGTGTGTTTTGTGTGCCTACTTGTGTCTCCCCCAGTACTCTACAAAACCCCTCTGGTCTGGCCTCTGAAGATGCAGGTACTTACCTGTTGGCAGACTGGAACCAGACCACCCCTGTTCTCCATAGCCCCTATGTGTTTTGGGCCCTCCTTTGACCTCTGCACCTGACCGGCCCTGTGTTGCTTGTGCAGTGACTTTGGGGTTGCCTTGAACCCCCAACGTTGTGCTGCCTATGCCCAGGAAACTGAACTTGTAAGTGCTTTATTTACTTCAGAAACTTAACCTTACTTACCCCCCCCCCCCTGGAAATATTGATTTTTGCACTGTGTCCACTTTTAAAATAGCTTATTGCCATTTTAACTAATACTGTGTATGTTACTGCTCTAGTTCAAAGTTCCTTACTTACCTGTGTGGAGTGCCTTGCATTTTATGTATTTACTTCAAATCTTGAACCTTGTGGTTCTAAAATAAATTAAGAAAATATATTTTTCTATATAAAACCAAACTATTGGCCTGGAATTAAGTCTTTGATTGTGTGTTACTCATTTATTGTCTGTGTGTGTACAACATATGCTTAACACTACCCTCTGATAAGCCTACTGCTCGACAACACTACCACAAAATAGAGCATTAGAATTATCTAATTTTGCCACTATCTTACGTCTAAGGGGAACCCTTGGACTCTGTGCACAGTATCTCCTACTTTGAGATAGTAAATAGAGACAACTTCCTACAGTGGGTTTGTGGCGGTGTTGGTGGAGATTGTTGTCTTCTAGAAAAGCAACAAAGTTGACCATTGGTTTATGTTCTTTGAAACCCCAGTGGAGGTTGATATCACCAAGACAGATACATTTGTCAGACCTGTCTAATTATGCTGTGAAGAATTCAATTGACTCTTCTATTAAAGTGTTGGTTTGACAGGGGATCTGGTAGATTATGCTCTACCTGGAGCCAAAGGTACTTTGTGAGATGATCTTTAGAGACAAACACTGGAAGGATTGAAAGAAGGTATTGGGGACTATCTCACAGACAAAAGAGTTCTGTAGATGACTGCAAGGACACCCCACCTTCTCTGCCTTCCTAGTAGTTTCTCAGAATGGAGTGAGTCATCAGGAGTGGAAGTACACTGGGGCATATTTACAAGACGCTTCTACTGCCAGAGCAACACTCATATCACACTTCGATAGTGCAAGCTTCTCGGCCATATCTATGAGGCCACGCAAAGCTACTTTGCATGACTTTTCATGGCCTCATACATATGGAGTAAGGCAAAGTAGCACAAGTTGCTGTGTTGCCCTTCTCTGTGCCTGGGGGGGCATTCCATGGGTGTTTCGTTGGGTTTTCCCTCACACCTCCCATGGATTTTGACGCTGCCCCAGATTTACTTACTCACATAAACCTGGGGCAGTGCCAAAACCGTACGCCTTCCCAGGGGTAGATAACAAGGAGAAATATTTTTATTTCTCTTCATTTTTTTCTTTTTTCATGTGTGCTGGCTCTCTGGGTTGTTTTTGTGCAGGAATGTATGTTGGATGCAAATCAGGCACTCTTGCACCATAGTGCAAGGGTGCCTGTGTTGGTGCTTGGCAGCTAATTGTGTGCCAGCGCTGGGGGAAAGGACAGAAATGCACCATATTTCTTAAATACAGCGCATTCCTGCCCTTTCACATTGGCGTAGGGCACCACAGAGAGAAGCTTGTGGGGCTGCCCTACGCCAATTCCACATAAATATGCCCTACTGTTTGTAGTGTCATTCAGCCAGGTTTCGGTGAGGACCAAGATGTTCATGTCGTGGTAGATTGTGTCTGAAATCTCGAGGCAGAGTTTCAATTCAAGAGCAGCAGTTGTGCAGCACGCAAGCAAGGGAGAAACCTGTGAATTTCCACTCCGTTTTACCATGAGGAAGAGAGATAATATGAATCAGGTTAGAGTATGAATTGTGATTTTTACTGGGCATGAGGAATGGATCTCGAGCATGGTTAAAGATAATGGTGGGGAAAGGAAGGCCGTTTTGTGGTTGAATGAGGATCTGAGTGTCAGCGGCATTGGCATTTTCATAGATTTTTACAAGGTTCTGTATTTTGAGTAGGGAGTATGCCTGTTTGCATCTGGGGAAAGAATCATCCCTAGGGATTACAGAGCAGATTTATGAAAAGTGGCACTGGACCAAGTACAACGCCACTTTTCTTGCTCCCCTAAGCGCTCCCTGCGGCCACCATGTGTGCTCCGTATTTAACATACGGTGCACCATAGCGGTAGTTAGGGAGCTAGCATCAAAATGTTTGATGCTAGTTCTTTGCTTTGCAGGATTAGAGTCAACAATTTTGACACTAATCCTGCAAAGCACCCAGAGGCCCATTGAAAGCAATGGGAGCCTCCTTTTAGCAGGCGCTAAAACTGCAGATAAAAATGATGCAAAGAAATCTCTTAGATTATTTTGCGCCATTGTTTTGGCCCCCCTAATGGGAGAACGCCCGCTTGCATACATTATGCCTGGTGCAGGCATAATGTGGATGAAGGGTTTACAAAGTGGTGCAATGCATGCATTGGTGCAGCGGTTTTGGCCTCGTTAGGCCACATTAGCGTAAACACAAATGATGCTAATGTGGTGCAAAGAGGCGCTACGGGCTCTTAAAAATGCCCCTGTGTTTTAAAAGGGGCTGTTGCACTGCGCCAGATTTGGTGGGCAGCAATTGTAAGAGGTAAGCGAGTTGCTGAAATACAAGAAGGCCTGGGTAAAAATGACTATTCTCTCTGTGAGATGAAGTATAGAGGATAGGAGATCAGTGAAAGGGGCCACTGGTGTACAGGGGTGGGCGGAGGCTTGTGTCATTCTTTTGTTGTAAGCTTTGGGATGGGCTTGTGGTACAGAGAAGCTGGATATGGGTGGAGTGGGTAGAAGTGGAGAGTTATGGTGAGAAAGTTTTGGAAGGTGATTGCGCCTGTTGGATGAGATAGTGGACGAGTTAATGGTTTGAGAAGTTGTTTGAAAGTAAATTGTGGGAGATGTGGAGAGAACTAAAGAAGGAGGTTTGTTTTTGCACGAGTGGAAGGAGGTTATGCGGACTTGTGTTGAAGACCCACATGTAGGAGTAGTTGTCTGGATCCTGCTGTGGTGTTTGGCCGCTGGATGAGTGAGCCCTGGAGGTCGCATATTGCATGAGGGCAAGAGGAATTGTGGAGATGTTGGTTTTGGTTAAAGGTGTGTTGACTGAAGGAGAAGTCAGAGATGTGAAGAGTTGGGTGTTGGGGGATTTGAGGAAGGGGGAGGAGGGTAAGATGATGAGAGACCAAGGGTCATATTTATACTTTTTGACGCAAAACAGCGCTGACGCAGTTTTGCATCAAAAATGTTAACGCCGGCTAACGCCATTTCTTTGCGCCACCCGGGCGTCAAATGTATACTGTGACGCACGGCGGCACAAACCACTGGTTAGAGTACAATTTGTTTACTCAAACCAATGCGCCACGTCGTAAAGAAAAACAACGTTAATGCGGGGAAAATTACTTTAATCTGGTTTGCGACGTCGCAAACCAGATACGTGCCATTTTTTGACACAATAGCGTCAAAAAGGGGTGCAACACAACAAAATGTGCAAAGGAGCCCCACAATGGATTACAAAGCCACGAGAGACCCCAGGAAGATGACAACCAAACCAGGAACCAGCCAGGAGAACCCACACAAGATCCAGGAGAGGGAGAAGAAGAAAAGGAAGTGTCGGTTCAGTGCAGAGGAGCATGAAATACTGGTGAAAGAGGTGGCGGAAAACCAGCATCAACTTTTTGTCACCTTTAAATTGCCAATTGGGAGGAGAGAGGCAATTTGGCAACAAACTGTGGACAAGATAAACAGTGTGGCCGAAGTACGGAGAACAGTCACCGAGTGCAAGAAACACTGGCATGGCTGCAAGCGCAGGACCAAGGAAAAGATGGCAAAGAACAGTAAGGCAGCACTGCAGACTGGAGGTTGGAGTCCAGCTCCGCAGGAGGCCCTGGACCACATAGAGGAGATGGTGCAGCCGTCATCCCTGAGGAGATCGTCACAGGGATTCAAGGACAGGACAGCGCAGACTACCAGGAAACCACACAGATGCAGGGTAAGTGGCATGGGGGACAAAAATGCCTAATTGTTAACTGCAAGCAGGGGGGGACATACCTACTACACAATGCATGTCAGCCATGATAATCAGGTAGTGGAAAGGGCAAAGGGGCACTGCACGGGTTCATGGGCTGTGCAGGGGAACCCTGGGGAACAGTACAACACTACACCAACAACCTTTGCATGGGGGTACTCTGCCATGCCAAGGATGTTGGAAAGGCAAAGCCAGTCCATGAGGGGAGGGTACAATGTAAAACTCGCCTGCTGTCACACAACAGCTGGTATTGTCACTACATGAACTAGGGCTCAAATTCCAGTCTCAGGCCATATCCTCAAGTGGTATTTACCATTGACAACAGTTGCCACTACCACCTGTGCTGTGTGTAGGTCAAGTAGCCAATGGCAGTTGCGTGCCATGGATCAAACACACCCAAAATAGAGCGTTCAGGAAGACAAGGTTATCAAAATAGTATTTATTCAGCTATTTCTCAAGCCAGTAAAGCACAAAATATAACTTTACACTCATAAAGCTACACAAAAGGAGTATTAAAAAGGCAAATCGATTGCAATTCAAATGATCACTAAAATTCGTAAGTTCATAAGCTCATATGCCTTCATGCACAGCTCCATAAAAGCTTCTGGTCATTTCTACACAACAACCAAAGTTTAATACCATTACACAAAAATCCAATTCACACAGTTTCTATACAAAGGAGTAATGCTTCCCTATGTGATCTAACTTTGGATAAACATGGAGTTTGACTCATGAAGCACCTCCATGGGTTAAAAGTATAAATAACATAATAGAGTAAAGTGCATGGTGCTTTACTTTAAAAAACACCACAAGGCAGTTTGGAAAGATTGTACACCAGACGACTTCTTTAAAAACGGCGAACTGTGGCGATTCTCTTTGTTCGATCCAAATATAGACCAGTTGAGTGCAATCAGACATGCAACAATACATAGGAAGAAAAAAGGAAAGTTTTAGGGCTCCTATGGGAGCTAGGCTTAGAAACCAATCATCAGCTCATTCCTACAATCTCCTCATGTGGGCAATTAGATTACCAATCATAATTGTTTGAAATAGATTATGTTAATGGCATAAAAACTATTCAAGAACTAGCAGACCAAAGTACAAATGCTATTTGTTATCATAATATTAGCACTATAAATTACAATAAAATTTCGTTTTAAAATAGCATATCTAAAACCATGGAATGGAAACAATATATGGGGAAAAAACCTTCCCAAGGACATGCCCATCTGTAGTTCCCCAATGTTTCTTCTATTTAACCCAGTATTCGAACTCTGACGCTGGGATAGCCCTGTGACGAATAGACCAAGATACTGTGAGGAACTTGGTAACCGCACTTACGACCAGGGTAGACAAATCATATTTACATATTCTGTAAGCATTAGCTCGATCATGTAATTGCAGAGCTTTACACAGAGGGATAATCCATTTTTCCCTAGGGTTCTTGTATAAAGGACAAAAAAACAAGAGGTGTTTGATTGATTCATCACATATGTTACAGTTTGAACACTTATTGGCCTCTGAACTGTTCTTCGGCCAACAAACGGTAAAACTATTAACTGGTAGGGTTCCATATCTAAACTGGAGAAATAGGGCACGTGCATGTACAGGTATGGCGAGATCCAAGAACTGCTTGGGCCTTGGTTCTTGTTTGACCAGCAGTAACTCAGATGTTAATCTTCCTGCCCTATTACTATAGAGGGTCACCTCTTAAGTCTTCTCCCAGTACCTTTGTTTGACTAGTGAGGTGGCATTGGTGGAATCAGCTCCGGCCTCTCCCAAAAAAGAGGGAGAGCCAGTTTGTCCCAGGCTGATTTCATCTCCCTCAACCAGCTGACCTTTTTCCAGTTACACTGGGTTTTTGTAAGATCATTAATTGCCTCTCGGAAGGGTGCCAGTTCTTCCTTTTTCCATAGGTGAATCCAATATAAGAGAGGTTTCAGGCCTGCTATATCTTTAATGCTGTTTATTCCAAGATCAAGTCTGAGGAGGATCATCGGCGTGCCCTTCCCCAACCTGGTTATATATATAATGAAATGATTCTCTTTAATTTGTAGGGCGTCCAACTGCCTATGGAAACCCCATAGCTCTGCCCTATACAATGCAGCACCTCGAATTTGAACTTTATATATTTCAAAAGTAGGATTGAAAGATGGAATAACTACACTTCTTGCTTTGCGTCCTAAGGCCCCCCCCTCTTTGGCATATAGTGAGACTCCCTTTTCTAATGGCCGCATCCCAGCTACCAGAATCCATTAATCTGATCCCCAAGTATTCATACTCAGCAACCCTTTCCAAGGGAATGGAGTTCCTCTTTCAATAGCAACTGGATCGGTTAATTCACCATCTTTGCCACACCTGATTTGGGCAAAAGTACTTTCGTGAAGTCGGACTATAAGATTTAGTAGACCTTTGGCGACACCCATGTTCGTCAATGTCAACCAGAGTTTATTCCTGGGTACCAGGTCAAAAGCCGCTCTTAGATCGACAAAGACCACATATAGGTTCCCACCTCCAACATCCACCGTCTTCCATTTAATTGCTAAGAACCTCAAAACCTGATCTATTGTACTGACCGCAGGTCTGAACCCTGCCTGAAGATCCGAGATAGCCCCATTCTCTATAATCCACTCGTCTAGGTGGAACAAGATCTGCTTTGGGAAAAGTTTTTGAAGGTTGTCAAGTAGACAGATCGGGCGATAATTGGAAGGATCACTAGGACTGCCTTTTTTAAAAAGGGGAACTAGCTCAGCTCCCTTCCATGTCCAGGGAATGGGTGCTTCTGCGGCGACCGCATTACAAACCAAATTCAAATAGGGGGCCCAAATGTCAGGGTTTGATTTATAGCGATCGCCAGGAATTTTATCGAGACCCGGGGCCTTACCCCACTTAAAAAAAGTAATTGCTGCCTTAGTTTCTGTTAAGGTAAATTTAATTGGAGGTAGGGCAGATTTTCTATTTCTAACCAATTCCCTGAAATTTGGAGCGTCCGCCCCTGTGTAAAGTGCCCCGAAATGTTTTACCCATGTTGCAGGAAGAATCGAACTCCCAGGCTGTGACAGAGGATCACCACTGTCACTAGAAATCAACTTCCAAAACTTGGAGGTATCATTGGCTCTTGCGGAGTCCAAGAGAGCAGCCCACCTTTCTTCCTCCCAACTCCTGCGGGCCTTAATAAGCTCCTGCTTGTAGCCCTTTCTTGATTGTCTTATGGACTCTCTAGTCTACTTTCTCAGGTCCCTCAATAGCTTAAGCTTAGCTTCCCTGCATGAGTGGTTAAACCATCTCTCACTGCGTTTATTCCTTGTTTTGACAGCCGACTCCTTAGTAAAGTGTTTTTTAAGAGAGTTGAATAGATCCAGATGTGCTGCCAAAAGCCTATCCCCATCCTCAGGTAAACGGAGCATGTGTTCCATTCGATCTATTAGTAGGCTATATATAGATGTAAGGGAACCCAGCGAGGAGTTCACAGTATCCCACTTGATATTACGTTTATTATTTGTCATGACTAGCTGCTGTGCATATTCCTTAGAGTCAGAGGCTTCTAATGAGTGCAACAGACCCCAGTACATAAAACTAATGGTTCATGGTCGCTTTCTTCGTGTTCCATTACCGCCATATCGACCATATGTCCCCACAAACGAATGTCCAGTAGGAAATAGTCGATATGGCTCTTGTAAGCTCCTCGCCTGAAAGTAGGGCGGGGTTTGACATCAGAGCAGGAGCGGCCATTACAGGCACGGAGACCGTATGCAAGTGTAATATCGACTATTTGGTAGGCTAGTCTACTCATTCTAAGACTTTTATTTGATAATAGTTGCGGGATGCCCCAGTAAATATCCTCTTCTTCGTAAAGTTCCGGGCCACTGAATAGGGCTCAAAGGTCGCATTAAAATCCCCTGCGATTATAATATGGTGGGTGGCGGATTTGCTAGATAAAATATTGTCTAAGACTGTCAAAGCATCAGACTCACGATTACTACCCACACTTCTACTGTATATATTTACTAACCATAGTGGTTTTTCCATATAGGTCGATAATATCAAACTTTGCAAATCAGCGCAACCCATGTGCATTTCTTCAATCTGGCACTTAAGGAAACAGCTAACCCATGTCAGTAACCCACCTGAAGGTCTCCCAGAAGTCACTTTATGGGCTGGGACCCAGTAACTTTTGAAACCGGACCTATACTTGGGCTCCAAGTCTCTTGGAATAAGCATATCTTATGCTCATCTATAAAATGGCCCCAATCTGGGATTCGCATTTTATGCTCAAGCCCTGCTATATTCCAACAGAGAACTTTCCTTGGGGTATCGTCTTGAGGTACGTCAGTCAAGACTTCGGATGTAATTTGGGGTATATTGAATAGGTTACTTGTAGGATTCAGAGGGTTCGTATTCCACATTTGGTCTGTCATTAGACGAGACTCCGTAAATCCACGAGCTTCTTTATCGCTGGTGATATCACTCTCCCCAGAAAATTCAGAGTCAGTGGTGTTCCTTCTAGTTACTGGGAACCTTATATCACTCTGGGTTAGCATTATAGATTGAATAGAACCCCTAGGGTCTGTAATTGGAGTCAAAGTTCCCTCTGGATTGCCTACTCTAGGTCCTCCATGCTCAATAACACTGGGAGTAATACAAGGTTATCAGTCCCCTGTAATTAATAAAAATGTGCAAATCCTGTCAAATGCTAATGTTTATAGGCACTACAAACATCCGGTATTGTAATTAACATTATGAGGCACACAGCAGTAATGTCATACCCATGCTGCACATGTCAGGGTCTACCCTGTGCCTGTGTTACAATAGCTGCAATGCCACCATGCAACATCTCAAGTGTCATAGTGCTAAGACAACAGCATGGAGGGGGAGGACATATGTTTCCAGCTAGTGAAACATACCCGCATAGTTATAGAGGAAATGGAACAATGCTAGGACCATCAGTGCAATCCAATGTAGCACACATTCCCCAACATCAGCAGTACACACTACCAATGCTGACACCCGTATCGTGCCATGCCAATGCTATACGTAGTATATGCTAGGTCTCAGCAACATATTAGTGGATGTGATATATCAGAGACTGGGTCAGTTTCAGATTCTTAAGTGTGGTGCAAGTGCCACCAGAACACCCACCGCCAGTGCAAGGCCACACCATGATAATGGAAGTAGACGGAGAGTTAGGTTGTACAATAAGGTGGCAACATACAGTTTGGCCAGAACTTACACCTAGAGGATGTGACGCAGACATTTCCCCAAACTGCCCACACTACATGTGACTTGCAGGTGGGGCATAGGCCTGGGAGAATGCTAATATTGATGACAGTAACAATGAACAGGAACCAAGATCACAATGTGCAACTAATAGGAAGTCAGGAAACTCACATTACAAATGCCATAACACAGACACACTAATTGTACAATATCTCATTGCAGAGAATGAAGGCTCTCCTGGGGATATGCCTGTCCTGGACTTCCCTGATGACATGGATGACGAGCTGACAAACATTAACCAGCAGACCCTCCAAGATGTCCTTGGAACTCTCCAGACCCCACTTTTAGTGGCAAGAAGGTGCACAGAAGTAGCAGCCATCACAGAGGACCCACCCACCACCCCAATTGTACGACTTGCCAGCTCCAACCCAGCTGAGGACTCTAAGGACACTGGTACCACCTTTGAAAGGACTGTAGTTGGAGTAGAGCGGGAGCTGGCCAAGGATGTGCGGGTGGGGATGCAAAATATGGCACCTAGCCTTGAGGGGATGCGTTAGTGCATGATGTCATCTGCAAAACAGGCAGCAGCCATGCAAGCGCTAACATCCATTCTGCAAGAACTACAACAAAGTGTAAAGGAATTCACCACTGCAGTAAGGGAGTTGCCACAACACCTCACACCCCAAACCTTTCACTGTGTGCACAAATGCAATCATGACCCCCTCAGGGCCGACCTGGCTGCCTACCACGGTGATGTAGTTGCTATACACAAGAACCAGCAGCTCCTCCTTGCTGCAGTACTGCCCTTAATAGCCCTTAATAGCCCTACAGTTGGCAGCTACTGGGATTTCTGTCTCTACGTCTTAAAACACTGAAGTGTGTGTTGCCCCGTCAAACCCAGCACCACCAAGGGCAGAAGAGATGACACACACATCAGAAGATTAAGACGTGGAACAGATCACCTTCACCCGTAAGAGTACCCGGTAGCACAAGTCCATGCCACATGGGCACTGATATCCTAGGTCCTGTGCTTGTTAACATGCCAGTCTTGCAACAGCTGCTCACATGCACTGTTCTCCAGCACGCTGTTTACCTTGACACTATGCTCTGTGATTGGCTCTCACTACAACATTGGTAATTCATGTTCCTCTGCACTGTATGACACTTCACCCCAGCATGTCCAATGGCATGTCCCATTGCACTTGTGAAGCATCACAATAGAATGCATCACACTAATGGACTCACAATCCTGGACTATGTAAATATTGCACTACAGCACTTTCAAATAAATAGCACTTACACAACCACTTTGTCTCTGCTTAATGTGACACATCAACTGTGTAGCAGATTAGTGATGTATGTCACATGTCAATGGCTATAGAATGTCAATACAACTGCCTAGAAAGACTGTGGGCTGATAACTATGCACTGCGGTCTGGATTGTATCATCATCTGCGCTTCCTGGGGCTTATTTCTGAAGTAAATTTAAAACTAACAGTATAATGCTGTGTTGGACTGAAAAAGTCCATTCAAGGGATGTTTAAGCTGAAAATCAAAGTGTTCAAAATTCCCTTCAAGGCAATCTTTATGTATGTGACATCTGCCTATAAACTTTCATCACACACACACACCATACAGCAGGAATGGATGTGTATAAGTGTATGGACATTTATGTAACGTGGGAGTACAATGTAAGAAATGATAGGTGTGAGTTATGTATACAATACTACATAAGATTAAAACAACATCCAGCTTTTCCGGGTTCACTTGAACATCAGGCTGCAGGCAGACGTACCACAGTGCCCAAGATTCCAAATCAGGTCTCAAACGATGACAGATTTAAATCACACATCCAAACTTCACAACACACTGGGAACCATAGTTACCTTGAGTGGTGGTTGCAATGGATGGCAGAGGCATTGAGAAGTAATTGTGGTGTAGCTGCCAATGTGACAGCTCAATTGGAATTGTGAATAACCATGTCAATAATGGGATTCGGATGGAGGATGGAACACAAATGCAAATACTAAATTGACACTGTTCACCCATGCCAAGGCCCTGATCCCGAAGCATATGACACATACTGTAAAGGAGTACCTAAATATTTATTTAACAGTAAAAAAGGATAATAAAACTAGGAGAAACACTGTAACTAACCTAACCTATCCTAACTACACATTACCCACAACTGGCCCTAACTACCCTAAGCTAAACTTACCTAACACATTTAACTAAACGCTCTAAACATCAACCCCCCTCCCCCTTATATGACGGGACACATGTAGGACAACAGTAAATACTAACCTAAACACATACTATCTTATCCTGAACAAATACACATATATATATATTTTTTGTATACACATAAACCCCAACATCATCCCCACCCACCCACAAAAATAACACATCTAATAATATAACCCTCTCTACCCCCAACCCACTTATACTAACTAAACTAACAGCCTCAGGGGTGTGGAATTTATTAAAATATCTACTTGTCCAGGGGACAGGTTGCTTCTCAAATCTACTTGTCCTGTAAAAAGATCTACTTGTCCCTTTGGTGCCATGTAGTGTGGCGACAAATTATGGCAGCAATTAATAGCCTCTCTGATTATGCCAGGGCTTCTACCATAGTAGGGCTTGAATACTTGGAGTTTCAATCCCTACTGTAGCAATTTCCTTATTTTGCCACCTTTCTGCAGATCTGCATACTGGGGCTGGAGGAAGCAGTAAGCAATAGTTCCAGGGCTGGAATGCCTTTGAGTCTGCAAACCTACTAACCTGCATGTTTTAAAGATTTTTACCAGCTTCTCTCTAATATTTTCCCATAATAAGAAAGGTTGGACATTTACTCCTGACAATGGCAGAATTAGAACTTCTTCCAGGGTTGGGAAGAAAGTGGCTGGAGGGAAAATGAACTTGCAAATGCTCAATAGATTTTCACATGAGCAAATCTACACATCGTATTTACCCACGCTAAAATACAGTTCACAAATATTTTATAGGGGTACGACATATACCATGGGTGCACTTTTGTGACTTTCTTTAAGAATTTGGGGCCACAAGTAGGTAGGTTCAGATTTGTGACCTGCAAATTGCGAGTCGCAAATCCGAATGTAGGATGGTGTCCTTGACACCATCTGTGATTCGCAAGGGCTTCACAAATGCCCACATCATGAATAATCATGAGGTGGGTCGCAATTTGCGACCCCCTCACGAATGGTGGCCTGCTGGAGACAGCAGACCACCATGTCTGTGACTACTTTTCAATAAAGCAGTTTTTTTTGTAATGCAGCCCGTTTTCCTTAAAGGAAAACGAGATGCATAACAAAAACGAAAATTGAAACGTTTTTGTTTCATTTTTTCAGAGCAGGCAGTGGTCCACAGGACCACTGCTTGCTCTGAAAAAATGTTTACAGTGACATTCACAATGGGAAAGGGGTCCCATGGGGATCCCTTCCCTTTTGCGAAAGTGTTAGCACCCATTTGAAATGGGTGCAAACTGCGATTGGTTTGCGCCCGCGTTTGCGGTCACAAAACAATCCTACATTGCACTGCAAGTTGCAATTAGGAAGGGAACACCCCTTACTAATTGCGAGTCGCAAACCCGTTTTGTGATTCAGTAACCAGGTTACTGAATCGCAAAACTGGGATTGTGCATCGCAATGTGCTTTTTGCACGTCGCAAACAGCGATAGTCGCTGTTTGCGACATGCAAAAAGCTACCTACATGTGGGTCTTGGTCCCTAATTAGGTCTGGTGTTAACAAAGACATTTTGTTTTTATTAAACTTCTATTTCTCTCTTTTTCGGCTGGCTTTACTGTGAGTGATCGCATTCTGCTCTTCCACAAGGAGCATATTGCCACACAAAGTAGTTTTGTTCAGTGTCAGGAACTACAGTGGCAATCAGTGACGTAACGAAACTGGAGGGTGCCCCTTTGCAAAGAACATGGAGGAGCCCCCTCTCCAGACTCACTCAGGGCAGGTGCTGTGCTGACGGGGCCCCCTGGAGGGCGGCTGCGGGGCCTTTGTTATGCCGCTGGTGGCAACGTGTGCTTTAAGAGTTCAAAAACTTTTTGGGGGGGTTTTGCCAATGTTTGTTACAATGTTGAGGGCCTGGTAGCTCCCACAACAATAAAGTGTTACAAAAGCCATGTCAAAACAAGACACGCATTGATGAAACTAAAAGACTTATAAAAATATGTCAGATCAGTTGGCTTTGTCAGTGTTTGTTTATTTTCATGCTTCCCATAATCGTGTTGAAAATGGTTACACTGATTTTCCATTAGAAAAATGTTTGGGAAATACTAGCATGCATCAACACATTTTACTAAATGACACTTCATTTGCATATAATCAGAGAGCATTCTGGGAGCATTATACTTAGCCTCTTAGCCTAAACTTTTCAAACATGTGTGTACATGTTTTTTTGTTTTGTACTGGAACAACGTCAGTAGTGAAGTGTGACCTTAAAACATTTATTTACAGCACGCACCCTAATAATGAAGGCTTTCAAATAATGAACCATAAATACAAGTTCGAACAGCATTATCTTTTGGAAACACATTACCTCAACTGCAGAGAGTTCAACTCTCTGTAAACAGGCATCCAAAGGGTTTGTGCTGCAGGGGGTTGGGCCTACTTGTCCCAAGGACAAAGTAAACATAAAAACTTGTTGCCCTTGACCCCAAACAAGATGTGTCGGGATAGGAATTCTGCAGCCTATTATTACCTAACCTATTATTACCTAACACTAAGCCCTCTAAACCCACTAAATATAAGAACCAGGAAAGAGGAGGGAGGGGAGGGAATCATGGCTGAGGGTCACAAAGTCACAGGTTTGCCCTCTGCATGTCACGTCTCATCTGTTGGAATTCTGCATTGTCTATCACTGCAGCAGGGGTTGTCTGTGTGCCACTAGAGGTTGGTTGTGCTGGTGCACTGCTTAGAAGGGGAGGTGCAGCTGCTGACTATGGGCCTGGAGCTGTGGAGGTAGAGGGACCTCCAAAGGCTGTCATCCTTTGTGCGACTGTGGTCGGAGTGGTGGTGATGGTGGCTGTTGTGGGCAAGGATGGCCCCCTTGGGCAAATGCCCTCCAGACCCCTGCGGCTCTCTCATGCTGATAACGCTGGGCCATATTGCAGAAACCAGACTCCACATCCAGTATGTGGCGGTAATGCATCACCCGACGCTGGAATTCCCTGATCTGATGGGCATTCATGTTGGCAGCTAAAAATAGAGAAAGCCAAACATTAGTGACATTATTGTGTGATACATCTACTGATGATATTCCAACACTTCCTCTAAATAAGCTTAAACAGTCCAAATCACAGTACAGATCATAGAATGTCCCTGAGGAATGACATACCAATACAGCCTGCACATCTCCTAACAGCCCAGCAATGCTCAAAAAGCTGTGTACCTACTTAAATGATCTGTGCATCAATGCTCTGCCATTAGTCACATAACAAATGCTGTAAGTACTCCACATGTGACAGGCCACCTAATGAATATCTTCTGGATAACAATCAAGGCCCACAAGATCTGTGATCTGTAAATGGAATTGCCAGGCCGGTATGCAGTTGCTAATCATAAGGGGGTATCCTAGGTTGGAACAAATGAATGTTGGAATTACATGTCTGTCTTCTACACTGGGATCCTCACACCTATGTACAAATATTTCATAACCCTAACCCTGTGCCTCACGGGGTGATGGACATGCAACTCATACTTTCATACATCAAGGACAGCCAGGAAGCTTTGGACAGATGTCCATGGGTTTAGTCAGTCCACCACAGGTAAGGAGGCCTGCCAAATAGGATTGACTCAAACATTGGGTAATCACATCCACGTTTATGTTGCCAATTGCAGACAAATGTCAACATAATTTGATCTCACCAATACCGTTCCAAAAACAAGCATATAGATGCAAGCACCTATCTGGGCTTGACCTGCATGCACACCTATGACATTCTACTCAGGTGCCACATAAACGTAGCACAACATGTGGCGCCAGATGCTGCTAGGAAGTCAAACATACAGTCCTACATGTTCATTAGTTAACAAGGAGGCTCAAGTCTGTGGGCAATACTTCAGCATCACTGGTCTGTGTGAATCATGAACATGGCCACCTCCTAATTTATTATTTGCAGAAATGTAGCAACAAATATCACCCTGTTCACCTGCCCATGCCTATAGCGCAGCGGTAGAATCCCAAAATATGACTCTCCGCCACTGATTGTCCAACTCAAACATGGAAGAAAATGTAAAACGCCTGGCAAGTCACATATCAGATCATGTGCCAGCATATCATACCTTGCAATGAGTCCAAAACACAGGAGTCAATCACACAACAGCTGCAAACACAACACAGAACTAACATGTCAACACTTACTGGATATGTCTGGGTCCGCAAATCGAGCCACTTCTCCAAATGTGTAGGGGGCTGGTCCACCTGTAAACACATGGAGGGATGAAATATGCTCAGGGCCATATTTATACTTTTTGACGCAAAACTGCGCTAACGCAGTTTTGCGTCAAAAAAATTAGCGCCGGCTAACGACATTCTGAAGCACCATGCGGGCGCCGTATTTATTCAATGACGTTAGCCGGCGTTAGCCGCCGGCGCTGCCTGGTGTGCGTGAAAAAAAATGACGTACACCAGGCAGCGCCGGCGTAGGGGAATATGGAGCTTGGGCGCCAAAAAATGGGGCAAGTCAGGCTGAGGCAAATTTTTCGCCTCAACCCGATTTGCACCATTTTTTTCGACTCCCAACCCCCATTGAATTGACTCCTGTCTTAGCAAAGACAGGAGTCATGCCCCCTTGCCCAATGGCCATGCCCAGGGGACTTCTGTCCCCTGGGCATGGCCATTGGGCATAGTGGCATGTAGGGGGGCACAAATCAGGCCCCCCTATGCCACAAAAAAATAAAATAAAAATACTTACCTGAACTTACCTTAATGTCCCTGGGATGGGTCCCTCCATCCTTGGGTATCCTCCCGGGGTAGGCAAGAGTGGCAGGGGGTGTCCCTGGGGGCATGGGAGGGCACCTCTGGGCTCCTTCCGAGCCCCCAGGTCCCTAAACGCCTGCCTTGTCCAGGCGCTAAAAAACGGCGCAAAAGCGGCTGGACGTCATTTTTTTTGACCCGCCCACTCCCGGGCGTGAGTTTTGCCCGGGAGTGTAAATACGGCACACATGCCTCGGAGTCACTTTTTTAGACGGGAACGCCTACCTTGCATATCATTAACGCAAAGTAGGTGTCCACGCTAAAAAATGACGCAAACTCCATGGACTTTGGCGCTAGACGCGTCTAACGCCAAAGTATAAATATGGAGTTAGTTTTGCGTCGGAATTGCGTCAAAAAAAACTACGCAATTCCGGCGCAAACAGAGTATAAATATGCCCCTCAGTGTCTGCTCACTGCACAAAACATGGATCAAAAAATCACTGTGTGTGACATTATAGATGATAGAGCAGCACCTCAGGCATGTAGATACCCCAACAGACATACCACTGCAAACATGTATTGACCCTGTCACTCCAGTGATTGATAGACACAAATATGCACACATGCACTGGCCCTAACAATCATTTGGTGAAAAACATGATTACTTAATTTTGTGCAGAATTATTTCTAGAGGGTACTCCATTTCTTCATTTGTTGTTATGAGAGACATGCAAAGCCACATTCCTGGTGCACTGCAATACCAGTGACTCAGGTATTGTGGCTTGTGCATCAAGGGACAATCAGTTACTGTGTGATGCTCATGTGGGTTGGGTTTAGTTCAGGAATTATTGTGCTTTCTATGGTCCATTATATGTGGGCCTGTGTTGTCTGTAGGTTGCATATGCCACATTGCCAGTGTACCCACAAACGTATATGCCCCCTACAACGCCATTATGGCAGGGATCCTGTGTGTTACTTGATGACAATTTTACACTAACCATGGCTTGGCCATTTATCTAAATCATAACAACAAAGAAATATATGCTGACAGTGTCTAATTTGACCATCTGTGACAGAATGCATGGGCACAGGTGTACTCATTGCACCTGAAATGTGTTACTCAGGGCCCTGTGTACCTATAGCAGGTATTGTAGATCACAGTTATCCACATTCATCATCTTACAAATGCCAAGTTGGGTGATCTGTGGTTATACAACGAACTGACACTGTCCCCTAAGTGAAACATGGTTTAGCAAATGTCCTACTCTGGCAATCTTGATGAGGTAGGTCTCAATTTGTATGCACCTTGGGAATGGCAGCAGTCACAGGAATGCTGGTCTGCTGATCTTAGCATACACCCATGTCTGTGATAGACTTCATACTGAGAAGTTAACAATTGTGCATATGCTGCACTAGATCAGCAAGGGTGTACCAATTTTAAACTAGCAAACTATTTTGTCACTTTAAATGATAGAAGCAGTCAGAGCTCCATTGCACAACACCATGCAAATAAATAATTTGTGACCATGCATTCCCAAAGTTCAGGGATCCCATGATGACCCATTAACTTATGAAAATATCTTGCATAAAAAGTGACACAGATGGCAAATGCATCAGCACTGTACCAGCAATTGTGCCCAAGGCAAATTAAAACACACAGGAACAATGAACATAGGGGCAGATTTTGTATTTTTTTTAATGTGTAGCATTTGCTTCCTGTTTTTATGCTACAGCTAAAGTAGCTCCAAACATTTAGAGATTATCCAGTGTGCATTACTTTGGCATCCATGATTAATTTAAATGCTGCACAAACCAAGTCAAAATATCAACCTAAGATATTACCAGAGGTTAGGAAGATCTTTGTACGTATGGCCATGAATACAGTTCAGACATATATTCCAAATAATTGGGGACTACATTAATTCCTTGCTTTAGCATGTGAAATACATCTCATTCCTGGTACACTCACAGACCATGAATAAAACATTTGTTTGTGCCACATTACCATCATCTATTGATGTCAAAGCAGCTCTAATTTACAAGTTCGAGTTGTGTTTTGTAAGTTTGTGCAGCTTTTGTGTGAACAAATTATGGTAATGCTTAGCAAATATTGTATAAATCAGGGCTACTGTATGTTCAACCTGCATTCCACATGTCCACAAACCGTGCATGCAGCATGTCACCAAATCTGCTACTGTCACTACAGAGCATTTTACTGTACACATTAGTCTGATCTGTACTCACCAACAGGGCCACCAATTACCACACCCAGGTGGTCCAGCAGGTCTTGCTCTCTGGCCACAAGGTCAGCCCAGCGATGTTTGAGTTGGTGGTCGTTGCGCTGGCTGTTAAAGATTCTTCTCAGGTGGAACAGCACCTTGGACCACCTGAGCCTCCTCGTCTCGGTGTGATACCCCTGTATCACCCTGCCACCAGCCTCTAACATCAGGGGGAGGAAGTGGCACACCAGCCAAATGAAAGCCCCTAGCTCCTCCTCACCCATTCTCCCCAGACGTGGCCTGCCCAACATCACAGTAAATAATAGGGATAGGAAAGGGAAAAGAGGGAAATACAGGGAAAGAAGGTAGGAAAATGAAACTTAAAGAACCCACAAACAGACCAACAATACCCCAACTAACAATACCCACTACACACTCCCAACAGTACAAAGACTAAATTAGACACAAAAAAATTACAAAAACACACTTACACTGAATTACTGAGATAATTACTAAAACAACAGATGACAACTGGAATGGCACACAGGAGACAAACGCACAATTTGGACAGACACAACTCTCAACACAGCCACACAGTCTAGAAGAATCACAGACTGCAAAGTGAAAGTGAAAGTACACCCACTGTACCATTTCTGTAAACTAGATATCCTATTACATCACTTCATGTCTCAAATGCGGTGTGTTTTTATTACGACGCTTACAGGCTTTGCGTCATAATTTATTGATGCATATGCTTAAAAATTACCCTGCATTCAAAGATCAATATATTTATAATGGATAACCAATTTCATAGGGTGCAGTGTTGGAATTAATGCTAGGGACCAATCGATGGCTGTGATCGTCATTTTTTAACGCCTATGCGGCATTATTTAACACATATGCTTCATTTTTGATGCGTTTGCGTCAAAATATCTGTCTTTCACTGTGTTTGTGTCATTTTTATCATTTGTACTTACATGAAAGCTATAACTATACAAATATAGGTTGTTAGGACCTGCTGTGTGTGTTCCAGTGTTTGGGCACATGTGGCAGACCACACTACCGCGGACCATAATACTCATGTTGTTGTGCTGGATTAGCACTCTTAACTGACGCAACAGCAACCCAAACATTTGGAATAAAAATTTGTATTCCCTAGTTTGAGCAGGTGGTGCGTCAATAGAGGATAGCAAGGCTACACAACTTCAAATATTTACACATGGCCTGTGTGTTTATGTCTGTGAATTGGCTATTTCAATTGTTGTTGTGCCTTTGTGTGGACGTCACAAGACGTGTTTCGCATAATGTGCTTGTATGCATGTGTTGTAAATGTGGATAACCATCTGATGCAATTTATTGAGGTACATCAGTCAGGATATGTGTTTGTCATACCCGTAGCATCTTATGCTGTGTGAACTTCCCTGACTTTGTGGACAAAACATCTCCCATGACAAACTATACACAGGATAGATAGAGGACGGTTGATAATGGCAATGTTACAAAGGTAAGTTTGAGTCATGTAAATAACCTATGTTTCTCCTGTGGCTGTGGAGGACCAGCAGACCATGCTGCATGTGTTCACATATTTCCAGTGGTTCTTTGCACAAAGGTGTCCAGTTCAAGTGTGTGGTCATGTGTACCCTGTGGCAGTATTGGCCTCCATGTTGTCACAGTTATGTGCAGGTCTAGTCATTAGTCTGTGTAGCCATTCCCTGCATTAACAGAGTATCCTTCAAAGCAGATTTGACCTTAAGCCAAAGATCAACTACCGACACACATAGATAGTCCAGCTATAGCACTGCACACCTTTAATATGGCAAACGACAGGGCAACCTTGGTGTGCTTAAAAACATTTTGCATCAGTAATGAGAAACAGGCAGGTTTCATCACAACATTTGTACACTGGGTGGCCTCTAAAATTCCCACTGCAACAGGGAACATCAGTGCCTCTGTGCTGATTAATGTTACAGCTAGTCATCACGCAAGCCCCATCAAAAGATGGCAGCAGAAGTGAATCTGTGTGTGGACCGTCAGGGCACAAACATGTTTTGTCCTTACATACACATTGGCAACCCTTGTTTGTTGTGCTGGAGGCACCATACCGAATCCATGCATACAGCCAGGCACACTGTCACTGTTTGGCACTAATGAATACATGCAACACCAGACAAGGGATGGGGGCTAGATTAGGCTATATGAATACATGTCCCAGAACAGACTACTATAAGGAAACTGATTAAACTATACTATATAGTTGAGGATTCATCGTAGACCTACCAGACACAATATCCCATGAGGAACGAGAGGGCATGGAAAGTATCTATGAGACAAATGTAGCCACAGGGAACCTCTATGGTTAACGCAAAGACAGGAACCAGTAAGGCTAACAGGATGCAGGCTCAGAACAAACATGAACAAGGCAACTACACAGTGAGCAGACTCTGACTGTGAAAAGCTGGAACAACACTGGGGGAACTAAAAACTGTATTTGTGCTGTGGTCTGCAACGTTACACACTCCCCCAAGGGCTCTGTTACACAAGTGATTTGTACACCAATGCACAAGGAGAATCAGAAATGGCAGCTTCTAAGCAGTTCCAGGCAGCAGCAAGGGCAGGGCAGGTTCAAATGGCTGGTCTGCATGGAAGTGCTCACAGGTGTGTGCAGCTTCAGACTCTCACAAGTCCTGTAGTTGAGAAACAAGTTCAAAGGGCCAACTGGACCTTTCATAAGGGAAGCATTGGACAGCTGATTATAGGTCCTACCGACTACCAGGCAGTGCATTATCGGCCTGAAGTCCATGCAGACTGATGAACTATGACTATGGCATGCCATACTGAAGAGGGAAGCACACAGGAGTCAGAATGGGAGTCTGGGTGTGTGTAGATGAAGGTTATCAGGGTACAGATAGTCCATTTACAGGGCCACCTAGAGAAGGGTGGGGAGAGGCTTAAAACATGGCAGTGGCAGGACCTATTAACTGGGATGGACTGCGGAGGGCATGTCTTGTGAGCAATGCTTGTCATACCTGGGGCACCCGTGCTATCCATTTTCAGCTTAGATGGACTCCTTGTCACACATGCTCCTTGCAAAGATAAGTGATGTCACACTTACTGCTGTCAAGGGTCTGGTCAGACATTCCTGTTACCAATGCAATAGCACATCTACTTTTTTACCTTATGATTGATGGTGTCTTAGTTGTGTTTCATGTGCTGCAATGAACTATGTTGACAACATGGATGTGTGTCATAGCTGTGGTCCTCTGATATTGGCCTTCACATGTGAAATAGACAGGACATATGTCATTTACACTGTGTGTGATGTTGGGTGTACATTCATACCCATAAAATGTGATGTGGCTTTTTCAGTATCCTAATCTGTATTTCTGCAATGCTCCATGAAGCTAAACTCTGATTAAGATTCCTAGGGATCATGTGATGCATACAAAATTACCAAGAGCATGATTGAGTGATGAAGGTAGGTGTTTAATGGCATATGATAACAAAGTGGTGATGGTGACTATAGTTAGAAGAAGTTTTGTACAATGTGTTGTCTCCGACGCAACCCTGCTGCAGTGTTTGGATGGTCCCCCTCATGTTCACAAACAGCATCCTCCTCTTCTCCTCTTCAGGCATTTGGGGGGTCTGGTTCATAGAAGGGAATGTTCCTTCTTACACAAATGTTGTGCAGAATGGCACAGGTCAAAATGATCTTGCAGACCATTGCAGGTGAATATAGGAGGCTGCCTCCTGTGATGTTGAGGCACCGGAATCTGGACTTCAGGATGCCAAAAGTGCTCTCTACTTGGTGCGTGTCCTCTGATGTGCCTCATTATAGGCACGCTCTGATGCTGAGCTTGGGTTGGCAAATGGGGTCATGATCCATGGCTGGATCCCAAAACCCTGATCAGCTAAAAGAGAAAATGAGTGTAAATATTCGGATGTTGGTTGCACCTTGATTATCACTTTGCATGGCAGTTGTTCTCTTGTGTCGTCTGTGACTCATCTGTGTTTGTGTTATTGTGTGGGATCCTAGGCTTCTGTGATGTTCTTTCAGCATTGGGTTGTATAATTATCAAAACTGGTGTTTGTATGATTGACCAGATATCAGCGGTATATTTGTAAACTTGCAGCTCATTGTGTATTTCCCATGCATTATGTCATATGAAAGATGTGTCCTTGTGCCATCACTGGAGGTGACATGATACTTCCACACACAGAAGTGATTCCACTGTGGTGGTAACACTGTTGCACTATATGGGCTGAACATCCCATCCAATTCAACATATGTAATAGCTTGTGAAAATCAACAGTGAGGCCCTTTGATTTGGCGAGGTGACAATGTACAACACATCTCCATTAGTTGGCAGCACTGAAGTGTTCACAATTGACAATGCACAAATATCCCATGTGTGACAAGTTATATGCAAACCCATATTTTGTGCCTTCACGGAGTTGGCTCATGTGCAAATGTGTACCTACACCACTGAACCTGCTCCAAGTAAGCTGGCTAACTTGGTTGTGGGGTGCAGGTTTAAGTGTCAGAGGATCCATGTGCCTGTACATCTGTTGTGTATATGTGTAAATGTCTCAATCCGTATGTGCAGCTGTGTGCACTTTGCAATATTGTCAAATCAATATATGTTCTTAGCACAGTCCACTTGCTTATTGGTAGCGGCAATGTCACCCCAGGAGTGATGTGAGATGTTGGTACTGCATCAATGATTCCATGTCCCCTTCATTAGAGTCAGCATCATCATGCTATGTGTATCATGGTATTTGACCTGCAGTGAAACACTTTACACACCCCTTACACAGTACATATTGCTTGGAAGGGTGTGTGATTGAGTGTTATTGATGTGATATTGGAAGATTCATCTTCTAAGTTGTACTGCCAGTTAAGGCCATGTCATTGTCACTGTGTGATTTTAAATTGGTCCCTTGTGGCTCTGGAGGGGCATCTGTTGTTCTTTTGCATCTGTCATTTGTCCATAGGTGTGTATCCCACTGGGTCAGGATATCAAACATGACTAGCAGTGTCACAACCTCAGGGTCTTCCTGGCCACGTGTCAGTTGTTGTGGTGTATGTGTTGTGTGTCCTACAGGGTTGCTGTGCAGTGTGTATATAACTAGGTTTCTGTACTTACCAACAAGTAGGCCACTGCCATATCGTCCATCCTGGAAGTGTTGATTGATGGTGCAGTGGCGGAAGATGAATGAATCATGTACACTCCCAGGATACTTTGCCACAATGTTGGTGATCAATCCTCGGTGATCAAAAATGGCCTGCACATTGATGGAGTGTGTATGCTTCCTGTTGCGGTATAGATGCTCGGTTGCAGCAGGTGGCACAATCCGTACATGTGCGCAGTCAATAGCACCAAGCACTTGTGGGAAGCCGTTGATTTGATAGAAGCCCTGTTTGGTCTCCTGCTGCTTCTGCTGTGTGTTGGGGAAGCTGATGTGGCGGGGTGTGACGGAGATGATGGCATCCAGTACCTTATGTAGGAAGACAGAGAATGAGGGCTGTGAGATCCCGGCAACCAGGGCACCAGCGGTTTGAAAAGAGCCACTTGCCAACATGTGGAGGACAGCTAGCAGCTTGGTCTCTGGTGGAATGATGTAGGGTGTCTGCAAGCTGGGTGCCAACTGTGGCTCAATGTGGCGCAGAAACTGCTGTATGGCTTGCCAATTTAGTCTGTACCTCTGGATGATGTCATGTTCCCTGAGGCCCTGAAGGGTTGTCCTGGTCCGAAATACCCTCTCCTGCCTTCGGCGTTGCCTTTGGGGTCCCTGTTGGTGTGGTGTAACCTGCTTCTGTTGCTTCTGTGCTCTGCGTCTTTGTGCATGCTGGATGAATAGCACCTCCATGTCTTCCTTCTGGAGCTCTGATGTTGCTTCTGTGGGTTTTCCTTAAGTACTGGTGTGTTTGCCCCATTTTAACACCTGCCCTGACCCAGGTGTTAATTTTTTACGCAAATCGGGATGTGCGTCATTTTCCGATTCCGCCTCCCAGCCGTACGGCATTTTTGCACGGTTGGATAAATATGGCACACGGGTGTGTAACTCATTTTTTGGATGGGAACGCCTACCTTGCATGTCATTAACACAAGGCGGTTTCACGCATCCAGAAAATGACACATACTGAGATATTTTGACGTTAGCGAGGTCTAGCATCAAAATATAAATATGGTGTTAGTTATGCGCCGAATTTGCGTTAAAAGAAATGACGCAAATCCGGGGCAAGCAGAGTATAAATATGTTCCTAAATGTGTTGGGATGTGAGTTAGCTGGTAGGGGTTTGGGAGTGGGAAAAGATTATTCAGATTATTCTTTATTGTTTTGGCCGGATTAATAAAAACAATACAAATGCAATGAAATATTAAAAAATAGCACACAATAAAATTACAACAATCTGTAAAAACAAATACTATACAAGTCAGACATGCATAAAATGCGGCAGTGAAGCGGTGCTAGCATAGACCGAATCTCAGAGTGGTTCACTTCAAAAAGAAAGAAAACAAGCAGCTGGTAAAGGTACCAGAGCAGCGGCGCAAGACAGCAAAGGATTCACAGCCTTTTGAGACTCAGTTAAAAGGCAACTGAATAATACTAAGTGCAAACATCCGACATCAAAAGTAATGAAAGTGCAATTTCCATGAAGTTCTACTAATAAGAAGCAGGCACTGTAAATACAGGAGCTGCAATAGTTCCAACACCATGACCTATTTTAAGACGAAGAAAGTATAGTGCAATTCATAATAATGCTGCTGAAATGCTATTTAAAAAAATAATGTTAAAAATGATCTAGTCAATTACTGCTTAAAACTGCAGCTTTCAAAATCATTATAGCACTCTTCGTAAAATTTGAAAATCTTGCACATAATTGACACAAGTCTCAATTTAAGCATTAATTTATTGCAACTTTGCAGGATTTGATGTTCAGAATTGGTACTAGCCAATAACACCTGAGGCAGGTGAGGTAAGTGCACAGATTTAATGCTGTGAGAAGGAGTCTCCATTGTGGATTGACATCATCTACATAGGACATTCTGATCACCCATAGTTGTATGCATTCTGCTGGATCAAACCAATCATAGGCAAAGTAAATGAGTTTCGACAAAATGTTTGGATGGGTGCGATAGATGACAGAGATTAAATTTTATTAATACATTAATGGCATAGAAGTCAGCACATGGGGACCTTTAAATCTTCATTTAAAAGTCTAGCAGAGAACATTAACAAGAAATGTAAATATGTGCACGTTTGAATGATGGTGGATTTTGTGCCCTCCACTTGTTTGGGCATCACATATTACCATGGCAGATGTTGTACATTTGTATTTAATAAACTAACGGCATGAATTCCAACTGAAAATATTATTTTTAGAGATATAGTAGACATGAAAAGTATATTATGAGTAGTAAACAAACATGATTTAACAGTACTTATGTTGATGTAGATGAATTAATTAACGTCGAGTTATATGTGTGCAGAGAAATAATTGCACATTTGATTTGTTTCTAATGTTATGTCTCAACAATGAATGCAATTATGTGATTTTGCTTTGCATATGTTAATTAATGGCATGGTTTAGCACACTAGTTTAGTAATTCAAATTATGTATTTAGGTTTTTGTTAGCCAGACTAGGCCTGAAGATTCATTTTTGCAGAAATAGTGAGAAGTGCTATTTCATCATGTTCCCTTTGACCTGAAATATTTCCTAGTTTGCTTATATGTTAAAGAATGTTTTATTGTATTAGAGACAGCAATTTTGGTCCTGTTGACCTCAAATGTAGCAATATTTGTTCCAGCTAACAGATGGACAACAACTAATATTGAATTCACATGAGAACTGTTGGAATTATCCTGCCACCCATGGGAAGAAATCGCAATGCTTCACATGTTATAAAAATTGCCATTTTCCAACAGAACTGTATGAACTCATCGAGATGACTTTGCACCTTCCCTGAGAAAATCCAGAATAGTTGCAAATCTGATGGGCATCTATAATTTTAATTGGATATTGCTTCAGTTGCCTAAAATGAGTCCACACGGTGGAACGATCAGAACTCCGTGGACTTTTCTAATTAGGGAGAGACTTTTGAACTTTCATTGGAGTCTGCTCTTTAACACCCTGAGAATCAGTCCTCTTTAACCATCCTCAAAGCTAATTTTCCCTTTTGCCTCTCCTGTTCACTCATTCTAATCATCCCATTGCTTATGCTGTTCAGTACTAATATGCCCAACCGATTCTGAACCGTTGTCTTACCCTATGTGCAGCTTGTATTCTGTACTGCCCCATATATTGCTGTCTACTGATGCTGTGAAACTATCAGCGTTCTGGATTGACAAATCCTTCCTGTCTGCTGTCCCATGAGGAAAGGTATATCATCTGCAATGTGATTCTTCTTGCTTCCTCTTCAGCTTAGATGATTTACATCAGTGTACTTTTATAGTGCGCTACCCTAGTTAGATAATTTTCCAAATTATTTTCTTCATTTTGTTTTGTCCGCATTTCCGGACATGCAAATTAAAATTTATAATAGGAGTAGGGATGGCCCAGCCTGACAATTGATTGTTACTGACTGAATTTTGATGTTCACTTATATCACCATCAGCGGCATTGAAATCTGTTTCTGTTGCGCAAATCATTGTCTTATTAATTTGTGTCATCTTATTGGAGAGTTTAGTAGTATTGATGTTTAGTAGGCATAATTTCTTTGGACGTTTTGGTCAGCCTATGGTTTTTATGTATGTTTAAAATTGAGTTTTGTGTACTATTTACATTATTCTGGCTCTGTGGTTGTGATAAAGCTTTGAAACTTGATTCAGTTTGGAGTTTTGTTTCCGTGGCCCAATTAGGTCATGGTTGTTAAAAAAATATATATTTCTAGTGTTATTGGTTTGTATTGAATGCATCTGATTACCCACTGTTCTCTGAGTCCAAAGATCCCATCGATCTCAAAGCTGTTGTGTCCCACCCCAAGCGCGGTTTCTGAATCCAAATTTGGAAGAAGGGGATCGCGATGCAGCATAGACAGCAGGGTTAGTGGCTGATAAAGGTGCATGGTTAGTTTTGCATGAGCGTAAGTGCAGGTGGCTTGCCGGTCATTGTGAGCTGATACCAAACTTGCTTGTTTCAAGAATATTTTTACTAGCTTTTTCAGTAGTAGAGTGATTTGTATGAGGTCTTTAGCTGTAAACTGGGCAAATACAGCCTCATAAAAATTATGCATTTCTGATTCCTTTTCTCAAATGATTCCCCACAAAAGATATTGTCGACCAAGGGCGGGATCTTATTGTTCGCTTGGAACATGATTTTAGAGATGGATATTGTATGGTCACCGGACAGGTCAAATGGCGAGGTTGTTTAGTTTTTGGCCCAAAGGGGAAGTTTTACATTGAAAAGCTTAAAATATATTTTGTAAGGGGAGGCACCATAGGATGGTGGTGTGTGTGAAGAGGAGGAGGTCTGTTTTAAGGGCTCCTTTCCACATGCAGTGGTATTGGTCTGAAAAAGGGATCCAGGGAAGTCTTTCAAGATTTCTGTGTTTCAAAGGTTTCTTCAAGTATTTAGAGAGGTTTGGTGGGTATGTGATCTTGAAGGCATTGACATCTGTTTTGGAAAAGCAGCTTAAGGGTGATATGGTGTTGGGTAGTGTCATTGCCATTGATATAGGGAGCGTAGATCGGGAGGGATGAGAAATGGAGCAAATGTTTGTCAATTGCATGCGCCAGCGCAAGCAGAAAGGACAGGAATGCACCGTATTGGATAAATACCGCATATTCCTGTCTTTTCCCTGTGATGCAGGGCAGCACAGCAAGGTGGTTTCTGGCGCTGCTCCACGCTACAAAGCCCATAAATGTGGGCCTTTGTCCCAACTAATACAGGGGGAGATCAGCGTGCAACCTAAATTCACTCCATGCTTGGAGCAGCTTCAAATGCGGATGTCAAAGAGACCTCAACTCAATATTTTCAGGAAAACCAAGCTATGGTGTACTCAGAGGTGGTTCTCGGAGAGGCTTACAAGACTGCCATGTTGGGGCAACTTATTGTACATACAATATATCAGGGAATTGAGGAGATCGAGACAGGGAGACCAAAGAGATGAAATCCACCCTGATGCAGTGGGAAAGGGACTATGTGAGGACCCCCTCACGGGAACTGGGCAATATTATAGAAGGACTCAGGCACGACCTGCAGACTCATGTCCAATTACAAAGCGAGGGCTAAATTTTGGAAGCAGCAGTGGTGACTCTATAACATGGGTGACAGAGCAGGGAAACACCTAGCCTTGCTAGTGAAAAGGGAAGAGGGTCGGTGCTGGTTGCAGGCAGTAAGGACAAATACCGGAGATGCAGTTGAAACTCCAGCAGAGATCGCAAGGAAGAGATCCCACAGACCTTTTCCTTCTACCTGGAACACCTATACTGAGCCAGACAGACAGGAGAGACCAGGGACCTAGAACCATTTGTCATAGCCCTCCGAGTTTCATGACTGGGACACAGAGGGGGATTATCTGAAGCAATAGCCCAGATGAAGGAACATAAAACTCCGGGTCCCTTCCTGCTGAATTTTTTAAAGGCACTAAATCACGGCCCCCTGTGTGATTTGTTCCATGGGAGTAGATAGTACAGCATCCTACCAGAGGACCTGAGATGCGCAGCTATGGTATTGATCCACAACCCTGGGAAACCAAGCGAGGATTGTGCCTTTTATAGACCAATATCACTACTGAATGTAGAAACCAAAATTGTTGCAAAAGTATTGGCCAGCCACGTGGTACAAGTGGTTGAATCCCTGGTGGACCCAGATCAGTCATTTTTTTTTGCCCTAAAGAGCGCTTGGCATGCAGAAACTCCATAGCTGAATCGACAAGGCGTTTGATTCCCTGGACTTGCCCTACATGTGGAACTTGTCCTGGGTGAGACTCATTTATATCAACCAGATGGCAAGGGGAAAATCAATGGGGGGCTTTCCACAGAGGTAAGAATAGCCAGAGGCACCGGTCAGGGATGCCCATTGCCCCCCCTGCTGTCACAGGTGGTGCTCGAGCCACTGGTCACTTGGAGTCAGACAGACGCTCTACTCCGTGGGCTGAGATGAGACTCGGAGTGGGAGGACGAAATCTCCCTCTACATGGACAATATCCTGCTCTATCTGTTGGATCCCGAAAGGTTCGGGCTGAGAATTCTGCAAATGTCCCTGGGGTCCTGCTGTGGGACGGTGGGGTGCCCTGAATAGCCTTGATGACTTTAACCAAAAGCCCCTAGAGGATGGAATAGCCCTCCCAACCTTCACCTATATAGGTGCAGTACACATCAAAGAGAAAATGCCTCTCTGGATTGTTTTTGTGCAGTAAGCAGTCCCTTCCTGCACAAAAACAATCCTGCATGTAATACAGGCACCCTTGCACCATGGTGCAAGACCTGCGGCACTGCCCTAAGCCAGTTCTCCATAAATATGGGCCTAAGTTTATTTTTCCTTAAACTGATTTAAACAACAAACTGAAATATGTCATATATGTCTTAGAAATGTAGAGGGGTAAGGCATTTGTTTCCCTTCTTTTAAGCTTTTCCATTTTCCAGTTCCACAAAAATATAAATAACATTCTGTGAATTTTTTAATACGGTCATCTTATTTTGGAACATCAAATGCATAGTATAAAATCAGAGGTAAGGTAACAGCTTTAATCACAAGAATTTTCCCCACCATGGAAAACAATAACATTTTCCACAAACCAAGGGCCTCATTTACAAGAATCTGACACTTCGGCATCAATGCGTCAGAATTCTTGAACCTTCTGCAAATACCCTAACGACACTATGGATGCGCTGATTTACAATACAGCTCCATGGCTCAAGATTTCACAGATCCGTTAGAAATTCTGACACATCTGTTGGCGCTAAAGTGACGCATTGCTGGAGTTGCATCATGAAACTCACACAACTCCAGCAATGCGTCAGAACCCAGAGGCGAGTCATATGTGAAAAGCCCTGCATCAATCCTTATGCCTGGTCTGAGCAGGCGTAAAACTTTTGATGGAATCAAGTCTCAGAGTGATGCAGTAAAAAGTAGTAAAAGTCACTGCATCAGTTCTGCGTGTCTATTAAGGTGGAAATGCCTACCCTGCGTACATTATACCTGGCGGAGGTATAATGTGACCAGGCCTCTACAAACTGAAGCATTGGGCTCAATGGTTTAGTTTGTAGATATGGAGCAGTGTGGAGCACAGACTGTACTGCCACTGCGTAAAAAAAAGTGACACAGTGGCGGCGCAAGCTCTCTGTAAATGAGGCCCCAAGTTTGTGAAAAAAAATGTTTCTGATGCCTCCTCCCAGTTTACCTAGTTTGTGGTATCGTCTGAAAATAGGATTCATAGGCCCTAAGACTCAGTCAGCACTGCGTAGCATTACAAAAACATGCTTTGTGCTGTGTTACAGGATTTTTGTGCGTTATGGATACTCTTTATTTACTATACAGAGCACCATGACACAAGGACAATAGACACATAATGCAGCGTGATGCAAAGTTGTAGTTTCAATGCAATGTGCCACATAATGCAACCGCTATCTGCGTGGCACAAAACTGCCTTACATACCACAATACACCTTTACGTGTTGTAAGTCAGCTGTACATCACCACGGAGTCCAGTGAGTGGCACAAATGTTCAGAAAGCTAACCAGGTCCAAACAATTGTTTGTTCTACTACACCATCATTTTGGAGGCATGGAAGGGGCATCAGCAAGGTATGGAGGTGATCATCCCCGAAGATGGGGCTACCATGCTGTCCAAAAAAAGAAAAAAATAAATGTTATAGTGGGGGAAAGCCGAATTTTGAACACAGAGGTGACTAAAAATAGGAAATTGTGTTTGTGACCTCAACATTGCCATCAATCAAAAAGGGTGGTTTATAGCAAGCAACAGTAATCAAGATAAACTCTGCTGCACCAACTAGGACAGTTATTGAGGGTAACAAAAACTGGCATGACTACACCCACAGGAAGAAAATAAAACTGGCCTGGAACCTGTAGGCTGCAATGAGGGCCAGAGGAGGACCAGAAATCCAGGAGGAGTGAACCCACTGGAGGAGCATGTGGCATCACTCATTTCAAGTGAGTTTATTGCCGGAGTTGAGGGCACGGAGAGTGCTGACCTTGAGTATGAACAACATCTACATTGTGAGTAATAACATAAAGCATGAAATATAAATATTCACTAAGTGGTAATATTAGTAGTACACATATTATAAGTACCCTAACATTTAACCACACATAGAATAGTGTAAGTGCAATCAACGTCCACATATGATCATATAGGGAAGAAAACTTCAAAAGTTTCAGCAACTAGAGATGTGGATATGTGTAGAGTTATAAGCCCATATTTATACATTTTTTGCGCCGCATTTGCATACATTTTTGATACAAAAATGGCGCAAACTTACAAAATACAATTATATTTTGTAAGTTTGCACCACTTTTGCATCAAAAAATGATGCAAATGCGACACAAAAAAGTATAAATATGGGCCATAGTGTCACACACTCAAATAATTAAAATATCTCCATTATTTGTAATATCATCTCTTACTGAAATAGCTGAAGCACAAAAATGTACGTCTCAGCATAATAGAACAGAATGTGTACGTGCGTGTCTTAGTAACATATCTACATGCCATCAAGTCACCTGTTAAGCACACAATTTTATTTTCATACAAAAACAGGACGAGATTGTAGGAAAGTACCATCTTGCCTGGCATGTTACCCCCATTTTTAACATGCATGTAAGTTTGTTTTTGCCTGTCTCACTGGGATCCTGCTAGCCAGGACCCCAGTGCTCATAGTTTGTGGCCTGAATGTGTGTATCTGTGGAGTGACTAACTGTGTCACTGAGGCTCTGCTAACCATAACCTCAGTGCTTATGCTCTCTCTGCCTTTAAAATTGTCACTATAGGCTAGTGACCATTTTTACCAATTCTAATTGGCACACTGGAACACCCTTATAATTCCCTAGTATATGGTACCTAAGTACCCAGGGTATTGGGGTTCCAGGAGATCCCTATGGGCTGCAGCATTTCTTTTGCCACCCAAAGGGAGCTCAGACAAATCTTACACAGGACTGCCACTGCAGCCTGAGTGAAACAACGCACGTTATTTCACAGCCATTTTACACTACACTTAAGTAACTTATAAGTCACCTATATGTCTAGCCTTCACTTAGTGAAGGTTAGGTGCAAAGGTACTAAGTGTGAGGGCACCCTGGCACTAGCCAAGGTGCCCACACATAGTTTAGGGCAATTTCCCCGGACTTTGTGAGTGCGGGGACACCATTACATGCTTGCAGTACATATAGGTTAATACCTATATGTAGCTTCACAATGGTAACTCCGAATATGGTCATGTAACATGTCTAAGAACTTAGAATTGTCCACCATGCCAAATCTGGTATTGGGGTGCCAATCCCATGCATCCCCGGGGCTCCACTATGGACCCCGGGTACTGCCAAATTAACTCTCTGGGGTTTTCTCTGCAGCTACCGCTGCTGCCAACCCACAGACAGGATTCTGCCCTCCTGGGGTCTGGGCAGTGGTCAGTTTAATTGAACTTGTGTTCAAGTACTTCTGCAGGTGCTGCCTTCTTGTGTGTGGGCTCTCTGTGTTGCTGAGGGCCCCCTCTGTCTCCTCTTCCAAGTGGCGACCTCCTGGTCCTTCCTGGGCCCGGGCAGCACCCTTTTTCTTCAACCGCGACCTTTGCAGCTAGCAAAGCTTGTTTGCGGTCTTTCTCCAAAGAAACAACGCTGCATCCTCCAGCACTCCATGGGACATCTTCGGCACAAAGGAGAAGTTCCTGGCCCCTTTCGTTGTTGCAGAATCTTCAGCTTCTTCCATCCGGTGGCAGCAATTTTCCACTTTCATCCGGGGCTTAGAGGGCTCCTACCACCCCTGGACACTTCCGTGACTCTTGGACTTGGTCCCCTTTCTTTATAGGTCCTCAGGTCCAGGAATCCGTCTTCCGTGCTTTGCAGTCTGTTGTGGTCTTTGCAGAATCTCCTATCACGACTTTAGTGTGTTTCTGGGGAGGTAGTATCACTTTACTCCTACTTTTCAGGGTCTTGGGGTAGGGTATCTTGGACACCCTTAGTGTTTTGTTACACTCCCAGCGACCCTCTACACACTACACTAGGCCAGGGGTCCCTAAGTGGTTCGCATTCCACTTTTTTAGTATATAGTTTGTGTTGCCCCTAGGCCTATTGCAGCCTATTGTATTCTACGGTGTTTGCACTACTTTTCCAACTGTTTACTTACCTGCTTTTGGTTTGTGTGTATATTTTGTGTATTTTACTCACCTCCTAAGGGAGTATATCCTGTGAGATATTTTTGGGCACATTGTCACTAAAATAAAGTACCTTTATTTTTAGTAACTCTGAGTATTGTGATTCTTATGACATAGTGCTATATGATATAAGTGGTATAGTAGGAGCTTTGCATGTCTCCTAGTTCAGCCTAAGCTGCTCTGCTATAGCTAACTCTATTAGCCTAAGCTGCTAGAACACTACTAATCTACTAATAACGGATACCTGGACCTGGCACAAGGTGTAAGTACCATCAGGTACCCACTATAAGCCAGGTCAGCCTCCTACATAGATTAATATAAAAAACAAACTCTGTAGAATGGTAATATGATAATATCATCTTTATCTTTTCCTGTTGAGACAAAAAACACCTTTCAGCAGAGAGTGGTTGGGGTTCAGCAACTTAGGTTGGAACAGGTCAAGTTGAGATAGAGATTTTATCACGCACACTAGGAGGAGTCCGGAGGTGTCTCAGCCCCCATAAGCTTTGCTTCATTGGTTTGATAGATCCTTAGCTGACATTGCTGGAGTGATGATGCAGAAGAGAAATCAACAACAGTCTTCTGCATGAAACTCCACTGATGTTTCCATCCAGCTAGGTGCCATACATTCCTCCATTAGCCCTTGCATTAAAGACTGGGGGGGGGATTTATGGTCCCCTAGCTCCACCTTGCGACACATTAACGTCATTATTTATGACATTAAAGTGGCCCAACGAGGCCTAAATCTCTGCGCTGTATTTACAGGGTGGCGCAAAGCATGCATTGCGCCACCTTGTAACCCTTTGCACTACATTATGCCTGCGCCAGGCATAATGTATGCAAAAGGGGCGTTCCCCTGTTAGGGGAGCATGAAAAATGGTGTAAGGAAATCTATGAGATTTCCTTGTGCCATTTTTCATGGCACTTTTAACGCCTGCTCAAGAGCAGACGTTAAAAGGGGGCTTCCATTCTTTAGAATGGAGCCCTATGTACTCTGAAGGAGCAGCGCCAATATTTTGGTGCTACTACTGCAGAGTACATCAATAGCATCATGTGAAATGACGCTATTGTCCCCTACCCCGCACCATGGTGCGCTGTATTTTAAATACGGCCCACACATGGTGGTGGTAGGGGGGTGCTAAGAGGCACAGGGAAGGTGGCACTGCACTTAGTGCAGCTCCACCTTCCATAAATCTGCCCCTGGATTCGTAGGGAATCAATTGGATGCCAAGATGGACTCCTTCATTGCAGCAACTAGTGCCCCCAACATCAATGTTGCTGCTGTGTTGCAGAAACTGCGTTTCCTTGCCACAGAATACCATGCAGCCTCCATGGTGCTCACTAATGTCCAAGCGAAAATTAGGTATTTATTTTCAACCTCTGATGCTTGTGCATACCCATCATTACTCCACACCCTCCAATGGCACCACAACAACCACAGGAGACATCACATACATCAGAGGATCAAGTTTTAGAGTTCCCCAGCTTTAGATTTAGAGTTGCTCGCTGAACATTAGTGAGTACCGTTTGGTCAGTTTGTCATGTGTTTGTCATCATGCCACCTTCTTTACAAACAACTGTAGTCTCCTATTGGTGACAAGTACATTATCTTCGTCATCTGTTCTTGTTAAAAAAGCATCATTTTTTGTCAATAATAACGTTCAGTATGTCCCTCTTCATTTTTGTAACACAGTTTTATTGCTTAATGGAATTCTTCTAGTTCCTTGGCTTTCCTCCTTGAAAATAACCACGAATTGTGATGTCTAGTTAGGAAAGATTTTGAGGTAAATAATTGTGCTCAAACGTAGCCTTCATATAAAAATATTTGTTTCAACACAAAAACAGTATTTGTAATTAAGATTGTGTTTTGTGCAATGTCACATTCCATCATATGACATTGTTAAGCTTTACCACAATTGAGAATCTGCAAGCTAGCATGGTACCCATTTTGGAGCCACAAGAGAAATGTAATAAACTATGTCAGTATAAGTGTCACTCAACATCAGGTTCTATTTAACGAAGGGCCATAACAATGACAACTTGTTTAGGTAGACTTCCAGGTTCTCCTTCATTAGCCTGTACACAGACTACATATGAACAGGTGTCTACGCTGCAGCAACTACACTCAAGAAAAATTACATTTGTATTATCATGGACAATTCTTTTTCTTTGTCCTCATTCACCTCAGACTCCAACCCATTCTCCAATTCTTTCAATGTCAATCTTATACCCTCTATTCGAGGTAGGAAAAGGCCTCTGAGAGAATATATTTCTTGCTTACGGGTTGCGTCGGTCCAAGAAAGCGATTTCCTTTAAAATAGTGTATCGGATAGGTGTAATCCTTGGACAGATATAAGATCTTTGCATTATCCTCTGGCTC
Source organism: Pleurodeles waltl (assembly GCF_031143425.1). Classification (NCBI taxonomy): domain Eukaryota; kingdom Metazoa; phylum Chordata; class Amphibia; order Caudata; family Salamandridae; genus Pleurodeles; species Pleurodeles waltl. The sequence goes on from NC_090443.1 coordinate 1,000,921,617, forward strand.
CACCCCAGCCATTCCATTACTGGGATCCAAAACCATTTTTTCTTAGTCATCCCCTCCTCTGTGTCCATTTTAGGTACATATGGGAGCACATTTAACCAATCATTACTTAATGGCGAAGTATTGGGTAGCCATTTTCTGCAGATCACTGGCGAGCTAGTTACACCATATAGAAGAGCAGCTTACTCCTAGTAGCGCTCACCCTTACAGATCCATCTGCTATCCCACAAATAATTAGACCAAGGCTTACCTTTAGATCAATCCCAAAACTTTTCCAAATTATCTTATCCACTATTGTGGAGCTCAGCACACTCCAAAATCATGAATATCCATTGCATTATCTAGCCCATATTTCCGCCACCTTGCAACGCCCTCTTTCCCCATCCCTGAAATCTTGTAGAGCATCCAGTACGCTCTTTGGAGGCAACAAAGATGGTTCTCATACAAAAATGCTGGGTTTACAGTATTATATAATGTGTGCATCAATACTTGCCATAAGTCTTGCAGCTGCGCCCTGGGCGAGCATCCTCCTCAGAGCTCCTAAGCCAGACTGAAATCCCAATACCACACTGAGACTTCTTTTGTCTCCGAGGTTTTTCTCATCAAATATTCTTCTATTTGTGTGATCCAGCCCAGTTTCACTCCAAAATTCTGGGGCCACCCTTTAAGCTGCAAATACTCCTAAGCCTGGAAGCAATGGGCTCAATATAGAGGTTAAATGATTGAGGGGACAGTGTGCACCCTTGCATCGTACCCCTAGTGATTTTAAAGGCTGGAGTTAAATTCCCATTTACTAGCATCCTTGCTGCCAGATCTTTATAATTCAGACCAATGGCTCTACAAAACCTGTCAACCAAATTATACTGTTTTAATATTGATGCCAAGTATACCTAATTCACCCTATAAAAGGCCTTGATAGCATCTAATATAATGACTGCTAGAGAGATATTAAAGGTTGAGGCCAGATCAATTGCTCCTATGAGGCCAAATGTTAGCTCATACAGAGATCATCCCCTAACAAAGCCCTTCTGATCCTTATGTAGCAGATCACCAACCACGCCACTCAACCTTTTGCTGGGACCTTCACGTAAATGTTATAATCGATGTTAAGAAGCGATATAGACCTGTAGGATTCACAGCCTGCAGCTTCCCCCCTTGCCAGATATGACAGCTCTCCTAACCTCTTCCTGTGTAATAGCCTTGTTCAAAACAGACTGGTCACTTAAGGCCTGATTGTAATACCTCCCTTCCTAACCACTGCTCCACCACCTCCTCCGTAATTTCTAAATCTTCAGAGTACAGATTTTGGAAGATACTATAAAAAGCTCCCTCTATCTCACTGTAGGTGGACACCTTTAAACCTGACTGCTCACTTTTAATCTCCTTGGTATTATTCCTCACACAAGCCGTTTTACTCTTCTAATCAAGCAGTTTCCCCGAGCTCTTGACTTACCATATTCAAAATGGGCTAACTTGCTCGCATCCCATCTCTTCTTAACCCTGTTACCTATTCTTTAAAGAGGTAACCTCCTTCGGCCCATATTTATACTTTTTTTTGCGCCACATTTGCGTCACTTTTTGACAATTGTATTTTGTAAGTTTGCGCCACTTTTGGGTCATAAAATGATGCAAATGTGGAGCTAAAAATATATAAATATGGGACTTAGTGTCTAAGCAAGTGGCCAACCGATTTTCAAAACTTGCCATCTCAGACTCCAATATCTTAATCTCTTCCCTATATATCTTATTTTTAAAACTGGACAGGCTACTAACCTTTCCCCTAAGAAATGCCTTCAAAGAGTCCCAAACAACCATCACAGGGGCTGAACCTACATGTATCTTTAACATCTCCTCTGTATCCCTACATATATGTCAACCAAGTCATCCTCCAACAACATAGTGCAATCTAGAGTCCACCTTCTTATTTCGGTCCTGAAAATAGGCTAAATTTTCACATAACAGCAGAATGATCAGAAAGATGAGCTGGTAAATATGTAATGTCCACAATATGCTCCCTTAAGACACGATTGACTAAAAAATAGTTAATCCTGGAGAAGTGGCTGAATTTTTTGCTATAGAAGGAAAACCCCAGGGTTGACCCTTCTCTCCCCCTCCACATGTCACACAATGCAAATTGACCCACTATGTTTTTAAGATACACTTATGATTTAGAGTAACTAACTGACCTACATTTAGCCGACCTGTCCAGTTTAGAATCTAAGAAAATATTAAAATCCCCAGCCATCATAATGCAGGAGATAAACTCTATCAGATTTCAGAATATCATCTTTAGAGGCTCCATATCGTCTGCATTTGGGCCATAATCGTCCACCAGTATAAATTTCCTGTCAAATAATTGCAAAGACATGATAAGCCACCTGCCCGATCTATCTGTAACACTTCTGGAGATAGACAAACACGCTTGCTGCTTAAGTAGTATGGCTACCCCTCTGGTACAGCAGCTCTGATCTGCACATGCCAATTGTTGGACCCAATTCTGTGATTTAAACAACCATGTAGCTTCCTCTTTAGTCAAATGAGTTTCTTTTAAAATGATAATAGGGGTTGGCGAACCCCTAAATACTGTAGAACCCTGTCCCACCTCCCTTTAGTGTGTAAACCATTAAGTAGAGTATTTGTATTGGGGGTTGTACTAGCTGTGGGTTTGAGGGCTTTTTTTTCTTTTTTACCCATTGCTCTTCACCCTGTGCCCCCCCCAACTCACTAACTCCTACACCTACCCTCCCATGGTGAATCTTTCCCTGCATTCACATGGACTGCAGTTAGCCCTGATTAGAGAGCCCCAGGGACAACCAAACAATTAGTGCGGTTAAGTAGGTAAGAAAAAAGACCCAAAGCAAGAAGAGTCTAAGCCTTCCCTGCCAGGGGATGAAACAATTGATACCCTAGACACAGCAATATGTTCTGCCTTGGGCTCAATCTGTGCTCCCTGTCCCGATAGTCTCCAACAATTCATTTGCTTCTATAATCCCCTTTAAGTTAGACATCTTATTATTGTACATCACGCGGAGGGAGGCTGAGACCTTTAGCTGAAACTTGGGGCCAGATGTATGAAGCAGTTTTGTCAGTCGCAACCACCCAATTTGCCATTTGCGACCAGTAAAAGACTTCTGCCCATGGACCATCCCTATTTTGGAGTCAGTAACTTGTTACCATCTCACAAAATAGGGACTGCGAGTCGCTATGAGGAAGGGGCGTGCCAAGGGCGTCCCTTCCTAATAACGAGTCAAAGGGCCATGTAAGAATGTTTTGCGACTGGAAATGCGGTCACAAAACATTCTCAGTTACCACCAATTTCAAGTTGGTAGTAACCCATTCGCAAATGGGGGTGCAATCATTTTTGAAGAGCAGGTAGTGGTCCCACTGACCAGGGGTCAGCCAGGATAATAACCAGCAAAGTAAGGGGAAATTGCACAAGAAAGCCATTATTGAGCCTAGAAAGGTTAAAATGACCCCCTCTTTACGGTCCTATTTAAGGTTTTGCCAGTAAGTGCGGACATAGGTGAATGGGGAGCAGACGTGGAAGTAGCCAAGGGGGCTATTGAGGACATTGCAGGTGCACCTAGTCTAGAGAATATGTCTACTAGTAGAACCCCTACGAACAAAAGATTCCAAGTTTTGCAGGATTTAACTGACACAGTGGGCGAACCTGTCCACTAGCTGGTAACATCCCAGCATCAGGAGAAAGCTTCATTGGGGGATCCTCCGAGTGAAGGATGTCAGATCCCCGGCAGCTTTGGTAACAGTTCAAATGGCTCAATTGGCTAGTACTCCATTTGAATCAATGATCTTATCTCTGATTGCAGAGATTAAAAATGTTTTTTCCATTTCTGAAGCAAACCAGAGAGAAATATGTGGTGCATGCGAGGCACCAGAGAAAAAGTTTGATCTCTTGGCAGAGAGGACCCAAGCTCTTGAAAAGTCAGTTGCAGAACTGACAGAAATAGTAGGGAGAAATAAAGTAGAGATACAGGAATTGAGACATAGTGATCAAAAACATTTAGGGAAAATGGAACAGTTGGAGAATAACATCAGAAGGAATAATTTGAGGATTTTGAAGTTGCCCGAGTGAGCGGATGGCGAGGACCTAAACCCTTTGTGGTCAAATTGATTAAACAGGAGGTACAAATTGAGGACAGTGAAGAAGATATCACTAAGGATATTCAAAGAGTGCACAGGGACCCTTTCAGGAAGAACTCTAAGGGCAGTAAACCTCATAAAATATCGCTACAACTTTTAACATACTCTTTGAAAGAATAGATTTAGTCCAAAGCACTGAGCTTGAAAATTAAGGACAATTCATGACTAACTCAATTAAGGGAAAACCCATATCAAATAGGGTGTGACTTATATGAAGTTTCAGTGCGAAATTTGTTTCATGCAAAAGAAAGGACTGTCAACACATATCCATTATGACCATTTGTTCTGAGGCTCACAGCCTGTGTTGGGTGGCCTTTGCTGATAGTGTTAGAAAAGGTTACAGGCACTGTGCAAGCTGTGAATCATGATGTGACATTGCTACTTGGGAGATAGTCCATGTGTTCTGCATAGGCTGTCAAAATATAAGGTCTATGTACATTTAAAACTATTCTCATATTTTAACAGTGTAGTCCATTTTAAATCACAAAGTGGCATGCCTTTCACAGTGTGGCCCACAGTGTGACAATAAGGAGGCATATTTACTTTATGTAGTGTTACCTCTGTTGCCATGTGTGCAGTATTGTTCAAACACACCTTATAGCATTCTAATACGCTTACAAATGTGTCAGAGCATGAATCTGTTGTTCCAGGACTACCATATATAATCTCTGTAAAGTCACACCACCTACAATTATCAACAATGAACCTCTGATTTACCACGTCAGGTCACAGTCTACCACTGTCAGTAGAACTTAACCATATTTAACATTTTAAGGTTTTGCACACAATCTAGCACATCCACCTGAGTGTTATGTCTAACAATCTACATAATATGGGCATATGCCTAATATCAGAGTTATTCATACAATTACACATATGTCAGCAGCTACATCACATATACAACTGCTATATATTTTTTCAAACACGTCTTACCTTATCATCTAATGATATGGTTAATGTGTAGTTTGCAACATAAATACATAATCACAGCACACTACTAAAATCCTAACTGCAACTATCTAAAAACTTTGGGTAATATTTATAAGCCCCTAGCACCACCTTGCACCACTCTAGCTAAGGCGGTTTTAAGGATGCCTTTCTCCTTTTCCATATTTGCAAAGTGGCGCAATGCTTGAATTGCACCACTTTGTAAACCCTTGCACCACATTATGCCTGCGCCAGGCATAATGTATGTAAGGGGGGCGTTCTGATGCAGGGAGGCCCGAAAAAATGGTGCAGTGAAATTTACAACATTTCACTATGACATTTTTTCTGTCATTTTTAATGTCTGCTCAATGACGCACCGCTTTTAATCAGTGAGCCTCCCTGTGCTTTGCTGCACTAGCATCAAGAATTTTGACACTAGTGCAGCAAAGTACAACAATATGCGTCAAAAGGTTTGACACTATTGTCCTTACGACTGCCATGGTGCACTGTATTGTAAATACGGCGCAACCATGGTGTCGTTAGGTGGGGCATGGGCAACGCAAGAAAAGTGGTGCATTGGGACCGTTGTGCCACTTTCTTGTAAATATGCCCCTATCTCTTTATCCTAATACCTTAATTACTTTAGCTACACTAAAACTTAATACTACTTGTCTATATGTAACACAACACATCTTAAACGTCAACCTTTCCCCTTAACATACATGAACAACTATAACGCATACACACACTAAAATGCTAAACATAAACTAATCTAAACATATATTCATAAGCATATAATCTACAATACTAGCATCATTCCCCTCTCACCAACTGTAGGAGGCTGGCCTGGCTTGTAGTGGGTACCAAGGGTTACTTACACTCTGTACCAGGTCCAGTTATTGAGGTACTGAGTTTTTCAGAACCGGTACTGATCCGGTAACCCAGCGGTGCCAGGGTACACCCAAAGCCCTCAGGTACTTTCCTGATTCAGACCACAGAAACTCAGAGTCTTCTAGGTGAAGTCAAAGATCAAATTTATTGGCTGCAACCAAGTGACAAGCGTCCTAGAAGTACAACAGCACGGTTTGTATGTTCTCAGGAGACTGTGTTTCAATGCAAAGTCAGGTTTCCTTATATACAGTTATTTAAGCTTCAGGCAAACATTCTTGACATTTTGGTTGGTCATTCACATGTTTTCACTACAAAGGAAAAAACAGTGTCATGATGAAACCTCATATTTCATGTCATCCAACCCATAATAAATTACCCGGCAAGGCCTAGTATTTTACATCAGATAAGTGTGGACCCCCAATAAAAACGGGCACCACCCCCTCGTAAAGTAAGAAGAAGAAAAGAGCAGGTGCAGGTGGGAGCAAGATTAGGCAGGGTGTGTGAGCGATAATAAGGGTTTTATGGCATGGTGTGCCTTGATGCTATCTGATTCGGCCACTGGGAGAGGGACTGACCAAACAGGTTTGGCCTGAGGCAATGGTTCCAGCTTGCCCAGGTCAGAGAAAAGTCAATCAAGGTGTACGTGTCCTTGGAATCAAATCTGACTGTATTATAAGCCTATGTGAGGGCAACTTTTAAAATGGCTGCCGTGTATAAAATGGGAGCCACGAGTGCAGGACGAAAATGGCGATTTCGAGGTGAAAACGCTGCTGGAATTGAGCGAAAATGCTCATGCTTAGTGTACTAGTCATTATCGGTCTTTTGATACTAAAATCGTACTGCTGTGGCAAAGTAAATTACATGGGTCCAGAATTTTTAGAACCACAAACCCTCCTTTTGCCCTTACATAGGCAATAAACCTATTCGCATGCTAATCTGAGTCCAGGTCTATGTTTATAAGGCCATGGAGATGTTGCTGGAGCTAAATTCTAGTACTTGGTAACTCTCTCTGGACAGGTCTCCTCTAACATGAAATAGCACAAAAGGCCACATATGGCAGGACAAAATAAGGAATACCTCTATCTGCAGTAGGTGGCATAAGATCACACACCCAACAATTAGTGATGTTCACTACTAACTAGTGTTGATGCAGAAGCTGTACAAAAGAATTGCTTACGAATTCTGATCTTCTAACCTGCTCATGTTCAGGAAAAGGGTGAAAAGAGTGCAAAGAAACAATAGTAGGAAAAGACATAGGTTGGGAAGTGGGTGCAGAAGTCAATTGAGTAGAGAAAAACAATCCCACCCATAAATGACAACGTCATGTTTAAAAGACACTAGACAACACGTTATTAAGAACATATACACAACGGGAGAAAGTAGTGACCACTATTACAAATGAAATAATAATTTTTCACAACCCTAACCAAAAAGCAAATCCTAAAATTATCTAGTAACATTTTTAGGGCTCCTCTGCATTTCAGTAATTTTTGTATGTTCAGGTGGAACAGTGGTGACTCTCATCAATGCTCTAAGGTGAAAAGGGGGTACTCTTTCCACAGAAAATGGACTTTATTCTGCTTTTACTAAACAGAATAGTACTTTAAAACAATGCCAGCAAAACAATCAGTCTCCTAACACCTAGTCTATACAATCACACGGAAACCTCTTGTGAAACCAACTATGCCCAGAGTCCGTTCAAAAAGCCTCTCTGGCAGGCTTCTATTGTCCATCAAATTTTCTTTTGTTGTTTTCTTTCGCATGGGCCTCTCAATTCAGGCCTCTTCGTGAGAAAAGTACTGCTTAGTTGGAGTGCCCTCCTGGCAAACACCCACAGCTCACTCGAAAGTCTCAATGTCTTAAAGCAATGCACCAGTGTCTCTCCTCTGTGGCAGACACTACAAACAATGTGCTCTTCATTGATCAAGGGCACAAATCATCTTGTGCAGACCCAAGCACCATTAATTGGGAAATAGCTCAAGCTCAGCAGCACTTTCAGACTCCAACACTCATTATTTAGTGTCAGAGGACGCTCAAGCTGCTCTTTCATGGGCACCACAATATAGTGCCTTTTTCCAAACTTGAAATCTCCGGTGCACTGCCCTTCTTCCGTTGGAGCAAAGAAAAGGGGGGGGGGGGTGGCCAAAACTCAGGCCAAGGGGCTCAAGGGATTGCACACTGTCAGAGGTTACCAGCACATGACAGGTAGAGAAATGAAACCTCAAAACAGCTCTGCCATCAACAACAGGAATCCTTCTCTTTAGCTCCTTTACACTGAAACTTTGGTTTTGTGAAGTCCAACGCCGTCTTATGGAGCAAGTACGATACCATGCGCTGGCGATCGCTGTCCAGCTTTGCTACTTTCTGGGTGCTGAGACTGTAGGGCCAAGACGTCCGTCTTTCATCTGTAGCTGTCACTGATGGGAATTAGGCTTAAATCAATGTCCTGCAGGTTATTATGACTTGATACCCGCAGAATCTAGTGACGTAGGAAATGTGCCACAGTTGTTAGTTTCCTTCAATTTAGTAAAAAAAACAGTTCATGGTTTTTAACAAGGGGACTGCAAGCAGGTGGTCTGCAATCTTCAAAGGAGTAGCCATACACCATGGGCATAAAATACAAAGACAAAGGCAGAAGGGCAAAACAGGGTCTCTAGCATCTTTAATTGGGTTCTCTCCATTATTCTCTGCCATCTATAGCTACATGAGAATTCTATCTGAATGGATTTCCTCACACAGTGGCATTGTCTAATGGGTAAACACATATTTTCCTCAATGATTAAGTCTAGGTGTTCTTCCTTACCTTAGAACATCTCAATAGAGAAATCACATGATACCGATTATCAGGGACATGTAGAAACCTTCCTTTAAAAACTGTGCATCAGGTGCACTATGCAATACACAGGCTAATAGTCAAATGTGCAAACAAAAAGACAAGAACTAGAGGGTCCTGATATTTGCATGATTAGGACACATCTGATCCCACCAAAAATTAAAGTAGCAGGAACAGAAGGGAACCGAAAACCAAATTAAAATAGACATTGAAATTCGTCATGTTCAAAAAGGTAAACATAAGATATCTCCTATTGAAATGGAAAACTTGTCTTACTATAATATTGAGTCAGTTAACCAGTCTATCGCTACCCTGACAGTCAGGCTGGAAAACATTGAAGAAGGCCTAAGGCAAATTCTTGAAAACCAGTCTGGTCATACCAAAGGGAATTATACATAACATGGGGGTCCCTGGTACATCACTGCAGTCTGGAAATGTGAACCTGAACAATACATCAATAATAATAAAAGGGCTGACTGGTGAAAGGAATTCGAAAAAAGAGAAATGGGACTAGGACATAGCTAAAATCTCAATAACTAAGCATGATGCGACATTGGTCAGGGGAAGTAACAAAAGAAAAAATCTATAGGAAGAACAAAAAAAATTATTTGGGTGATAGTCAGGCATGTGACACAACACCGAGAGTACGGGTGATACACAAAGGCCAAAGTTACACAAATTTTAACTCTACCGTTGGCGACTACACCATATACGGTACTCCTAGCTAATGTTTCAGTTCCTTCTTCAGGAAAAAATTAAAACCTGGTTTTCTTTTAAGGAACGAAAGCCATATGCTACTTAGGAAACAGAACATCATTAACTAATGTAATATAGAAATTAGGCCACCTTGAGTCACAGATCTATAATTTCATCCTTAGGTCCAATCAAGGCTACATAAATGTAGGGCTGCCTGTTCCTTTAAGGGAAGGGGCAGTAACGTGACTAACTGCAGGTGACACACTTTGATCCTGTATACCTCTTTTTATTTTCCTTCAATACCATTATAGCCAAATAGACATGCACTGGTGAAGTGTTGTCTCTTATGTTCACAGCATGAAATATCATTATCTGTGGAATTCAGTAACCAGAACAAGTTCAACCAACTGTTGCGTAGCGATGGGCATCGTCATGACCATCCCCTCACAACACAGGGGAGCTTGTAATAGTATCAAAAGCAGCAACAAACATGCAAAAAACAAATAAAAAATAATAAAAACGCACAAAACGTCAAGCCATCAGATATACTTGCTGTGTATCAAGCACAAAAAGCATAGACAAAACAATAGCATGTGTGAATAAGCGGTGACACACAACACCATGTCATGTACTTTATGCACTGTAAACCTGCAGCCCAAAACCCAATATTTGGGCCTGTTTAATTTGTCAGGTTTAAAATCCTTACCCTCCTTTTGACAGTAGATCACCAGGCAATGGAAATCTGCTGTCAAATATAACTTTACTGTTTCTCTTCTAACATACAGGACCAGCAAGAACAATTCATGATAGGACCAAATACATGAAAATAAATTTCCATTACTTAACTGTTACCCTCTTGTCAGTTACTTCGCAACATCAAGCCACCTTAGTTTTACCTTTCTAAAAGTAAAAATTGTTACACTGACACTCCATATTAATTTGGCACCTACAATTTCCACTGTGAAAAATAAGTCTTAATTGGCAAATCGTTCTCATTAAGGCATGTAGCCTTCAAAATTTTAGAAAAGGGCTGCATCTTATTTTCTGTCTAAGACTTAATGCAACACTTCGTTTTCTGTCAAATAAAAGCAACTAGCAGGCATCATTTTATTTTTTTAGAGCGGAGACACAAATGTATCAGTTCTGCAGAGCATTTAACATGATGTTGGGACTTTCGAAGAAACCCCTTTTTTTTATATTTTCCCTTTGGAATTAAGGGCCAGATGTAGCAAAAAAAAAAATTGCGACTCGCATTTTGCGAGTTGATGCGACTCGCAAAATGCGAGTCGCAAATTGGAATGCCAGAAAAAAAAGCGATCCGATTTTGCGACTCGCAGCCGGACTCGCAACGCTGTGTGCGAGTCCGCAGTTTGCGAGGTCGCTGTTTGCGAGTGTGCAAAAAACGAACTCGAAATTAGCGAGTGGGTGTCGCAAATTGCGAATACCTTCAAAATTGCTTGCAGATGCAGCAGAACACTCCAGAAAGCATACCAGAACACCCTGGAAACACTTCCTGGCACATGATGATGACATCACAGCCAGGAAGTTAACAAATACACCTGGGAGGAGGGCTCAACAGTGAGCAGTGTCTCTGCCACTCACAGTAGGGTGCTGAGGAGTGGTAGGCACAGCACCATGGACGCAGCAGGGACCAGCCAGGCTGGCAGGAGGGGCAGGAGATCATAGATAACAGCCAGGACAGATTCATGTGGCACATGGCGTTAATGTGCCACATGACTGGTTGGCATTTTCCTGCCCATGGACAATTTCAACTTGTATATAGTTTCTTCATGACATTAATAAAACAGTTATTTTTGTTCCACTTAACAAATGGTTAATAGGTGAGTATGGTGGGAGTTGACACGTACCGTCCAAAATATTGCGTTGCAATGTGGTCCCGTCTCAGTCTGCCTTGATTAGCTAGACTCCTATCCCCATGATGGCGATGTGGTTGTTCTTGCTCTTCATCATCAGGATCTGGGTCTGCAGGGGTGAGAGGTAGCCCACGTCGGGTGGCTATGTTGTGGAGGATGGCGCATGCGACCACAATTTTGAAAGCGGTAATGGGGGTGTATTGGAGGGCGCCTCCACTGCGGTGGAGGCATCTGAATCTTGCCTTCAGCAGTCCGAAGGTGCGCTCGATCAGGTTCCTGGTCCTCTTATGCACACTGTTGTATTGCCTCTCTGATTCAGTTCTGGGTGTTAAAAACGGAGTCATGATCCAAGGCCTGAGAGCATATGCACTGTCACCTGTTGGGCACAAAAGTACACGGTTAGGAAGTCCAGATTGTCGTGCACAGTGACCTGTGTGTATGTCTGCAAGTGTCTGTGGCTCTACCTAGGAGGTAACCGTCTCCAAATTCCCCACGTTCCAGGCGTTGATGTATCCCACTATGCCTAAAAATGTATGAGTCATGGGTACTGCCAGGAAACTTAGCTACGATGTCCGTGATGACATAATGGGCATCACAAACAACCTGTATGTTGAGTGAGTGGGTACACTTCCTGTTGCGGAAAATGTGTTCCAGATTAGCAGGGGGGCATATTTGAATGTGTGTCCCATCTACACACCCTATGACATGAGGAAAGTGGACAATGCGGTAAAAGTCCAGCTTGGTGCTGTTAATTTCTGCCTCATTCCTTGGTAAGTATATGAAGTGAGACATGTGCGTGACTAAGGCATCTAGGAATGCCCTGAGGAACCTTGACACTGCACTTTGGGATACCCCACCTGCCACGGCAATGACCCCCTGATAGCTCCCTGAGGCCAAGAGGTGCAGTGCGCATAGCACTTGCACATGCGTAGGGATGGCGCAGCCACGCAGAGTCTTGTGTTCTAGCTGTGGTTTCAGTAAATCTATTAATTCTAGATGGCTGCGCTGCTAAGGCGGTATTTGTCATAGATCTCCTCTTCAGTTTGCTGAAAAAGAGTCTGCCTGGTTCTATATATCTTCTCCTGTCTGTGGCCCCTCCTCCTCCTCTGCTGGGCTGCGTAGACTCTCCTCCTCACTGCTATCAGGTATATCTCCGCCATCTTGAGTAACCCAGATGCTTTCTGGGTCCCCTTTTATACTTTGGTAATGGTTACCACCTGCTCTGAGTTAGTGGTAAATGGGACATGCAAACTGGGCTTTTTGCGACTAGTCGCAATTTGCGAGTTGCAATTGCATAAGGTTTGCGACTCGCAAATTGCGACTTGCAATTTGCGGGTCGCAAAATGGGGTCGCAACGGATGCGACTCGCAAACGGGTCCCATCGCTTTTTGCGAGTCGGAAATGGGCTTTTTGCATCCCATTTCCGATTTTGCACTGTCGCAAATTGCGAATCGGCCCGTTTGCGAGTCGCAAACGTTTGCTACATCTGGCCCTAAGTTCTTTAATTGTATTGATGTTCTTCTGGAGAAACCAGAAATCCCACTTTTAGAGGCCCGTAGGGTCATTCTGCATTTCACAGAGACAAGGCCCTAATTTAAAAGGTCACAAGTGTCAACATGACAGCCTCCTCCATTGTTTATGGGAAAACTAAAGATAGCATCTCAGCAGCGTGACTTGAGCCAGCCTCTGTAGCTCTCCTAGCTTCTGCCACTCTGAATCTGTCAAAGACAGTAGGCCTTCCTATTTTCCTTCTAACCTGCAATAATTCACTCTATTTAAAATAAATAATTTTTCCTTTTTAGGCGCAAATTTTTTTTATCTCTATTTCCAGATTATTAAACTACATTTACTGTGAATAATTCACAAACCTTAATAACACACATACCAGTTGTTAGAATAAATGCTTGTTGCAATCCCATGCAATGGTACATATTTCATCAACCTCGAATGAATGAACGTCTCAGTAGGCCCAGCTGAAGTTAGAACCTTCAACCTTGATATTAAAACAAGCCTTTGTACTGGCACATTGACTCATTGAATCATAAGAAGGCACAACCTGCAAATATATATCAAACCTAAATGTATGCATTTACTGAAGCCTGAGACACTTTAAAAAGTACTCTGAATGAAAGAAAATGCAGTTTAAACAGTGCTTTTGCCCAAAATCAATATCCTACAATTTTCTTGCATAATATGCATTACCAGAATGTCTATTACACAATCCATGAGTCAGCCATTGAAAATATTAACTTATACTTTATAGAAATGAGCTTGTTTGCTCCTGCGCCAAGGGAAAATTGCACATACAAATGTCATTTTAGCGGTGCAACATAACTTAAATTAAATTTTAATGTTAGGAGGTCATAGTATAGGTATTAAGCTTTATAAATATTAAAAAACGATTTTGAAAGGCACTTATTTTTTAAATAATTTTTCCATAATTAATAATTTTCTTTTAAAAAAATAATAAAAACCCAATTATTCTTTTTTTGGTGATAATTCCACATATAAAAGCAAGCTGCATCCCTTGCCTATTATTTGGGATACATTAACTCACAAGCCTAAGCGCATAAGCCTAACTTGAAATGCGTCACATTTTTGCGCCACTTTCATTTAAAAGGAAGGTTATGCAAAATTCCACCCATGTTTAACTGGGAAAGTGCTGGCTGAATTGAACATTCCTATCAAATATACTGCAGCTGAAAAGTTTGCCTGTGAACATCTAATACAATGCATCTAAGAAAAATGCTGTAAATGTATTTATTTGTTTTTGCAAAAATAGATAATTTCGTTTTTTGGGGGCCCTATTTATATCTATTGAATGAGTTTTCTAATTTATTAAGCATTTAACGGCAGTTTTGTTTATGTGCACAATTGCTCATTCTATAAATTAAAGAGCAACATATAGCTATGTTAGCACATCACATGGTTCATTTCTGGATTTTTTCTAAGTTTCTACTTAATATTAATTAACCAACATTTTACTTAACAAACTGTAAACATCAAGAAGACCCACAAACACACATTGAGCTCATTTCAGATATAAACAGAAAACACTCAGTACACACAATACAGCGCGCTTTAGCCATTTTTCATAAATAGCGCCGTCGCAATTTACTTACAGAACCGTTTGCAGATCCTAGTTGTAAGTCATATTTACAAGAAAAAAAGAAAACTTTTCTCAATTATTTCCAAGAATAGCGGACCCATACTTTATTAAACGTGATGGGGCCTACTCCGTGCTTCACATATAGTTCATAGGTTGGAGTTCCAATCGGAGGAACCGGACATGAGTCCTCCAACCGGGAGTCCCTTTTACAACCAAGACAAAACAAATTTCCAAGTCTGCTAAGACCAGGCATCTTCGCTCACTAGTCTAGCTTCAAACTTAAAAGGATTATCGTTTACAATAGTCCCGTGAATACACGAGTCCTTCGGCTTTGGTACTTGCAAGTTCCAAATCAAAGTGATCCCGAAGGGATACCAAACCAAATGTCCAACTAAGGACCAAACCAAGTGTCCAACTAAGGACTGGGAGAAGCTCCACTTATACTTAACTGAAAATATCGATGACGTCACCAGAAGACTCGTCTTATCGTTTCGCTCTACCAAACATCAAGGGTCCAAATCAGGGCGATAGCCAGGGCAGCAGTCCTTCGTAGCCGTCGGGAAGCGGGGAACCTCGCAGCAAAGACTTTCGGACCACGTCGACATGCAGGGGTCGATGAAGTGGCGGCCTTCCTCCAGAATTTTCACACGAAGCTCCCCACGGACCTCAGGCTTGGACCGGTACCGCTGGTATCGCCCCACGTTGGGCGCCAACTGAGGTACTGGGTTTTTCAGAACCGGTACTGATCCGGTAACCCAGCGGTGCCAGGGTACACCCAAAGACCTCGGGTACTTTCCTGATTCAGACCACAGAAACTCAGAGTCTTCTAGGTGAAGTCAAAGATCGAATTTATTGGCTGCAACCAAGTGACAAGCGTCCTAGAAGTACAACAGCACGGTTTGTATGTTCTCAGGAGAGTGTGTTTCAATGCAAAGTCAGGTTTCCTTATATACAGTTTTTTAAGCTTCAGGCAAACATTCTTGACATTTTGGTTGGTCATTCACATGTTTTCACTACAAAGGAAAAAACAGTGTCATGATGAAACCTCATATTTCATGTCATCCAACCCATAATAAATTACCCGGCAAGGCCTAGTATTTTACATCAGATAAGTGTGGACCCCCAATAAAAATGGGCACCTCCCCCTCGTAAAGTAAGAAGAAGAAAAGAGCAGGTGCAGGTGGGAGCAAGATTAGGCAGGGTGTGTGAGCGATAATAAGGGTTTTATGGCATGGTGTGCCTTGATGCTATCTGATTCGGCCACTGGGAGAGGGACTGACCAAACAGGTTTGGCCTGAGGCAATGGTTCCAGCTTGCCCAGGTCAGAGAAAAGTCAATCAAGGTGTACGTGTCCTTGGAATCAAATCTGACTGTATTATAAGCCTATGTGAGGGCAACTTTTAAAATGGCTGCCGTGTATAAAATGGGAGCCACGAGTGCAGGACGAAAATGGCGATTTCGAGGTGAAAACGCTGCTGGAATTGAGCGAAAATGCTCATGCTTAGTGTACTAGTCATTATCGGTCTTTTGATACTAAAATCATACTGCTGTGGCAAAGTAAATTACATGGGTCCAGAATTTTTAGAACCACATTATCCCTTATTAGTGTAGAAGAGGTGTTTCTAGCAGCTTAGGCTGATAGAAGGTAGCTATAGCAGAGCAGGTTAGGCTGAATTAGGAGACATGCAAAGCTCCTACTATACCACTGGTGTCATATGCACAATATCATAAGAAAACACAATACACAGATATACTAAAAATAAAGGTACTTTATTTTTATGACAATATGCCAAAAGTATCTCAGTGAGTACCCTCAGTATGAGGATGCCAAATATACACAAGATATATGTACACAATACCAAAAATATGCAGTAAAAGCAAAAGGAAGTAATGCAAGCAATGTAAAGTTACAGTAGATTGCAATAGGAGCACATAAGTATAGAGGCAACACAAACCATATACTCCAAAAGTGGAATGCGAACCACGAATGGACCCCAAACCTATGTGAGCTTGTAGAGGGTCGCTGGGACTGTAAGAAAACAGTGAGGGTTAGAAAAATAGCCCACCCCAAGACCCTGAAAAGTAGGTGTAAATTGCACCTATATTCCACAGAGAGCACAGAAGTCGTGATAGGGGAATTCTGCAAAGAAGACCAACATCAGCAATGCAACCAAAGTGGATTTCTGGACGAGAGTACCTGTGGAACAAGAGGACCAAGTCCAAGAGTCGCGACAAAGTCGAGAGTGTGCAGATGCCCAGGAAATGCCAGCTGAGGGTGCAAAGAAGCTGCCACCGGATGGTAGAAGCTGTGGATTCTGAAAGAACGAAGAGGGCTAGAAACTTCCCCTTTGGAGGATGGATGTCCCACGTCGTGTAGAAGCTTGCAGAGGTGTTCCCACGCAGAAAGACCGCAAACAAGCCTTGCTAGCTGCAAGGGTCGCGTTTAGGGTTTTTGGATGCTGCTGTGGCCCAGGAGGGACCAGGATGTCACCACTTGGATGAGGAGACAGAGGGGTGCCCAGGAAGTCAGGGAGCCCTCACAGGAGCAGGCAGCTCCCGCAGAAGTGCCGGAACAGGCACTACGAAGAAGAGTGAAGCGGAGCTCACCCGAAGACACAAAAGGGAGTCCCACGACGCCGGAGGACAACTCAGGAGGTTGTGCACTGCAGGTTAGAGTGTCGGGGACCCAGGCTTGGCTGTGCACGAAGGAAATCCTGGAAGAGTGCACAGGAGCCGGAGCAGCTGCAAATCACGCGGTACCCAGCAATGCAGTCTAGCGTGGGGAGGCAAGGACTTACCTCCACCAAACTTGGACTGAAGAGTCACTGGACTGTGGGAGTCACTTGGACAGAGTTGCTGAGTTCCAGGGACCACGCTCATCGTGCTGAGAGGGGACCCAGAGGACCGGTGATGCAGTCTTTTGTTGCCTGCCGTTGCAGGGGGAAGATTCCGTCGTCCCACGGGATATTTCTTCAGAGCTCCTGGTGCAAGAAGGAGGCAGGCTACCCCTAGAGCATGCACCACCAGGAAAACAGTCGAGAAGGGGGCAGGATCAGCGATACAAGGTTGCAGTAGTCGTCTTTGCTACTTTGTTGCGGTTTTGCAGGCGTCCTGAGCAGTCAGCGGTTGATTCTTTGGCAGAAGGTGAAGAGAGAGATGCAGAGGAACTCTGATGAGCACTTGCATTCGTTATCTAAAGAATTCCCCAAAGCAGAGACCCAAAATAGCCAGAAAAGGAGGTTTGGCAACCTAGGAAGGAGGATAGGCTAGCAACACAGGTAAGAGCCTATCAGAAGGAGTCTCTGACGTCACCTGCTGGCCCTGGCCACTCAGAGCAGTCCAGTGTGCCAGCAGCACCTCTGTTTCCAATATGGCAGAGGTCTGGAGCACACTGGAGGAGCTCTGGGCACCTCCCCTAGGAGGTGCAGGTCAGGGGAGTGGTCACTCCCCTTTCCTTTGTCCAGTTTCGCGCCAGAGCAGGGCTGGGGGATCCCTGAACCGGTGTAGACTGGCTTATGCAGAGATGGGCACCATCTGTGCCCATCAAAGCATTTCCAGAGGCTGGGGGAGGCTACTCCTCCCCAGCCCTGACACCTTTTTCCAAAGGGAGAGGGTGTAACACCCTCTCTCTGAGGAAGTCCTTTGTTCTGCCCTCCTGGGCCAAGCCTGGCTGGACCCCAGGAGGGCAGAAACCTGTCTGAGGGGTTGGCAGCAGCTGCAGTGAAATCCCGGGAAAGGCAGTTTGGCAGTACCCAGGTCTGTGCTAGAGACTCGGGGGATCATGGAATTGTCTCCCCAATGCCAGGATGGCATTGGGGAGACAATTCCATGATCTTAGGCATGTTACATGGCCATGTTCAGAGTTACCATTGTGACGCTGTACATAGGTAGTGAACTATGTCCAGTGCACGCGTGTAATGGTGTCCCCGCACTCACAAAGTCCGGGGAATTTGCCCTGAACGATGTGGGGGCACCTTGGCTAGTGCCAGGGTGCCCACACACTAAGGGCCAGATGTAGCAAAGGATTTGCGCGTCTCAAACTGCGAAAATCGCCGTTTGCGAGGCGCAAATGCCTCTTTGCTATGCAGAAATGCATATTGCGAGTCGGGACCGACTCGCAATATGCATTTCAGAATCGCAAATAGGAAGGGGTGTTCCCTTCCTATTTGCGATTCGGTGTGGCATGCAATACCATTTGCGACCGCATATGCGGTCGCAAATGGTGTCGCAGTTACCATCCACTTCAAGTGGATGGTAACCCACTCGCAAATTGGAAGGGGTCCCATGGGACCCCTTCCAGTTTGTGAATGGACCCAAAACAATTTTTTCAGGGCAGGTAGTGGTCCAAGGGACCACTGCCTGCCCTGAAAAAATACCGAAACTAAAGGTTTCGTTTATTTTTTTAAGTGCAGCTCGTTTTCCTTTAAGGAAAACGGGCTACACTTAAAAAAAAAAAAACTGCTTTATTTAAAAGCAGTCAGGAACATGGAGGTCTGCTGACTACAGCAGGCCTCCATGTTTGCGAGTGCCTAGACTCGCTATGGGGCCGCAATTTGCGACCCACCTCATTAATAATAATGAGGTGGGTCATTGCGACCCCATAGCGAGTCGCAGACCGTGTCTGAGACACCGTTCTGCATTGGGAATTGCGACTTGCAATTTGCGAGTCGCTCCGACTCACAAATTGCAAGTCGCAATTTCCAAATTTGCTACATCTGGCCCTAAGTAACTTAGCACCCAACCTTTACCAGGTAAAGGTTAGACATATAGGTGACTTATAAGTTACTTAAGTGCAGTGGTAAATGGCTGTGAAATAACGTGGACGTTATTTCACTCAGGCTGCAGTGGCAGGCATGTGTAAGAACTGTCAGAGCTCCCTATGGGTGGCAAGAGAAATGCTGCAGCCCATAGAGATCTACTGGAACCCCAATACCCTGGGTACCTCAGTACCATACAATATGGAATTATAAGGGTGTTCCAGTATGCCAATGTGAATTGGTGAAATTGGTCACTAGCCTGTTAGTAACAATTTGGAAAGCAGAGAGAGCATAACCACTGAGGTTCTGGTTAGCAGAGCCTCAGTGAGACAGTTAGTCATTACACAGGGAACACATACAGGGCACACGTATGAGCACTGGGGCCCTGGCTGGCAGGGTCCCAGTGACACATACACTAAAACAACATATATACAGTGAAATATGGGGGTAACATGCCAGGCAAGATGGTACTTTCCTACACAAACCCCCCCCCAAACGAAGGACAATAAGACTAGCCATAACCTGATGAGTCTTCATTGTCTAAGTGGAAATATCTGGAGAGTCCATCTGCATTGGAGTGGGTACTCCCAGGTCTATGTTCCACTGTATAGTCCATTCCCTGTAGAGATATGGACCACCTCAACAATTTAGGGTTTTCACCTTTCATTTGTTTTAGCCAAAGTAGAGGTTTGTGGTCTGTCTGAACAATGAAGTGAGTGCCAAACAGGTATGGCCTCAACTTCTTCAGTGCCCAGACCACAGCAAAGGCCTCCCTCTCTATGGCAGACCAACGCTTTTCTCTAGGGGTCAACCTCCTGCTGATAAAAGCAACAGGTTGATCCTGGCCCTCAGAATTGAGCTGTGATAAGACTGCCCCTACCCCTAATTCAGATGCATCATTTTGAACAATGAATTTCTTGGAGTAACATGGGCTTTTTAGGACAGGTGCAGTGCACATGGCCTGTTTCAGCTCCTCAAAAGCTTTCTGACAGCTAGCTGTCCACAATACCTTTTTAGGCATTTTCTTTGAAGTGAGGTCATTAAGAGGGGCTGCAATGGAGCCAAAGTTCTTAATGAACCTCCTGTAATACCCAGTGAGGCCTAAGAAGGCTCTCACCTGGGTCTGAGTTGTAGGGGGAACCCAATCTATGATAGTTTGGATTTTCCCCTGAAGTGGTGCAATCTGTTCTCCACCTACAAGGTGTCCCAGATAAACCACTTTCCCCTGCCCTATCTGGCACTTTGAAGCCTTGATAGT
The DNA here is from genome assembly GCF_031143425.1 of Pleurodeles waltl. NCBI lineage: Eukaryota > Metazoa > Chordata > Amphibia > Caudata > Salamandridae > Pleurodeles > Pleurodeles waltl. The sequence continues at coordinate 1,000,942,120 of NC_090443.1, forward strand.
GAGGCCTGCCTTTTGCAGGGCCTCCAAAACTTTCCACAGGTGGACCAGGTGATCATCCCAGGTGGAGCTAAAGACAGCTATATCATCTAGATATGCTGCACTAAAAGCCTCCAAACCTTGCAGGACTGTATTCACCAACCTCTGAAAAGTGGCAGGTGCATTTTTCAAACCAAAGGGCATTACTGTGAATTGGTAGTGCCCTCCAATAGTCGAAAATGCAGTTTTTGCTTTAGCATCCTCTGATAACTTGATCTGCCAATACCCTGCAGTCAAATCAAAGGTGCTTAGATACTTGGCAGATGCCAGTGTATCTATGAGCTCATCTGCCCTGGGTATAGGGTGAGCATCAGTTTTAGTTACCTGGTTGAGACCTCTGTAATCTACACAAAACCTCATCTCTCTTTTCCCATCCTTTGAGTGAGGTTTAGGAACAAGCACCACAGGAGAGGCCCATGGGCTTTCAGAGTGTTCAACAACTTCCCAGTTCAATCATTTTCTGAACCTCTTGTTTTATGCAGTCTCTGACATGGTCAGGCTGCCTATAGATCTTACTTTTGACAGGCATGCTGTCTCCAGTATCTATAGTGTGCTCACACCAAGAAGTGGTGCCTGGCACAGTAGAAAAGAGTTCAGAAAACTGACCCAAGAGATTTATGCAGTGGTCTTTCTGCTCAGCAGTAAGACAGTCTGCTAAAACTACACCTTCCACTAGAGCATCTTGTTCTGTGGAAGAGAAGAGATCAGGGAGAGGGTCACTCTCTTCTTCCTGTCGTTCATCTGTTGCCATGAGCAGGGTGAGATCATCCCTGTCATAGTAGGGTTTTAGGCATTTGACATGGATCACCCTAAGGGGACTCCTGGCAGTGCCCAAGTCAACCAAGTAGATGACTTCTCCCTTCTTTTCAACAATGATGTGGGGTCCACTCCATTTGTCTTAGAATGCTCTTGGGGCCACAGGCTCCAAGACCCACACTTCTGTCCTGGTTGGTACTGAATCAGAACAGCCTTCTGGTCATGCCATTGCTTTTGGAGCTCGTGGCTGGCCTGAAGGTTTTTACTGGCCTTTTTCATGTACTCAGCCATTCTGGATCTTAGGCCGAGTACATAGTCCACTATGTCTTGCTTAGGAGCTTTTAAAGGTTGTTCCCAACCCTCCTTTACAAGTGTTAGAGGACCTCTTACAGGGTGTCCAAATAGGAGTTCAAAGGGGCTGAAGCCCACTCCTTTCTGGGGTTCCTCCCTTTAAGCAAAAAGGAGGCAAGGTAATAGGACATCCCATCTCCTCCTGAGTTTTTCAAGGAGTCCCATTATCATTCCTTTGAGAGTTTTATTAAACCTCTCTACCCGTCCATTTGTTTGTGGATGATAAGGTGTGGTGAATTTGTATGTTACACCACATTCCTTCCACATGGCCTTCAAGTATGCAGAGATACAGTTGCTACCCCTGTCTGATACCACCTCTTTTGGGAAACCCACCCTGGAAAAGATTCCCAGGAGGGCTTTTGCCACTGCAGGTGCTGTAGGGGTCCTTAGAGGAATTGCTTCAGGATATCTTGTGGCATAGTCCACTACCACCAAGATAAACCTATTGCCTGAAGCAGTAGGAGGGTCAAGGGGGCCAACTATGTCAACCCCTACCCTTTCAAAGGGAACCCCAACCACAGGCAGTGGAATAAGGGGAGCCTTTGGTGTGCCACCAGTCTTGCCACTGGCTTGACTGGTCACACAGGACTTACAAAAGTCTTTTGTGTCCTCTGACATTTTAGGCCAATGAAACAGGGGGACAAGCCTTTCCCATGTTTTAATTTGCCCTAAATGTCCAGCCAAGGGAATGTCGTGTGCCAGAGTTAGGAGGAACTCTCTGTATTGCAGGGGAATGACCAATCTCCTGGCTGCTCCAGGTTTTGGGTCCCTTGCCTCTGTATACAAGAGGTTGTCCTCCCAGTAAACTCTATGTAGTCACTGACATCCCCATTTTGCTGTTTGACAGCTTGCTGTCTTAGACCCTCTAATGTGGGACAGGTTTGCTGTGCCACACTCAGCTCCTCCCTGGCAGGCCCCCCTCCACCCAAAAGCTCAGCAGTGTCTGCTTCCAGCTCCTCTGGTGAAGGTTCTGCACAGGGGGGAAATTCTTCTTCCTCAGAAGTTGAATCATCTGTAGAGGGAGGGATAGTGGGTAGGGATTTACCCTTACTAACCCTAGCATTAGGGAGCAATTGGTCCATTGTTCCAGGATCCAAGTCACCCTGTCCTTTTTGCTTTTTGGCCTGAGCCCTTGTCAAAGCAAAAATATGCCCAGGAATGCCCAGCACTGCTGCATGAGCCTCCAACTCCACTTCTGCCCAAGCTGATGTCTCTAAATCGTTCCCTAGTAGACAGTCTACAGGTAAATCTGAGGCAACCACAACTTTCTTTGGACCAGTAACCCCCCCCCCCCAGTTAAAATTCACAACAGCCATGGGGTGGCTAAGAGTGTTGTTATGAGCGACTGTCACTTGGTACTGGTGACCAAGTAGGTGTTGTTCAGGGTGTACCAGTTTCTCTATTACCATGGTAACACTGGCACCTGTGTCCCTGTAGGCCTGAACCTCAACACCATTTATTAGGGGAAGTTGCTTGTACATATCCATATTAAGGGGACAAGCAACCAAGGTGGCCAAATCAAGGGCACCTTCAGAGACTAGCACAGCCTCTGTGGTCTCCCTAACAAGACCAACCCCAACTAAATTACCAAAAGTGAGCCCAGCTACTCCCTTGGATTGGATATTAGTAGGTTTGCTCCCACCACCACTGCTATTACAAGGGGCACTAGGTGTAGCAGTAGGGGTTGTGGTAGTGGGAGGCTTGGTGCTTTTCTTTGGACAACTGGCATCAGTTGTCCAATGGCCTTTTACTTTGCATAAATAGCACCATGGTTTCTTTACTTGATTAGAAGAGGATTTGGACCCACCACCCCCACCAGAGTGTTTTTGTGGGCCCGATGAAGACTCATTTTTAGATTTGTCCCCACCCTTGTCTGAAGACTTACCATCCTTCTTCTTGCCATCCTTGTCACCCCCTGTATGAACTTTTCTGTTCACTCTTGTTCTGACCCATTTGTCTGCCTTCTTTCCCAATTCTTGGGGAGAGGTCAGATCTGAGTCCACTAGATATTGGTGTAACAAATCAGACACACAGCTATTCAGAATATGCTCTCTCAAGATTAGATTGTACAGGCTTTCATAGTCAGAAACTTTACTGCCATGTAACCACCCCTCCAAGGCCTTCACTGAATAGTCAACAAAGTCTACCCAGTCTTGGGAGGACTCTTTTCTGGTTTCTCTGAACTTAATCCTGTATTGTTCAGTGGTTAAGCCAAATCCATCCAAGAGTGCATTCTTCAAAACTGTAAAATGTTGGCATCACTTTCCTTCACAGTAAGGAGCCCATCCCTACCCTTTCCACTGAAAGATAGCCATAGGATAGCAGCCCACTGCCTTTGAGGGCCCCCCTGTACAACACAGGCCCTCTCAAGTGCAGCAAACCACTTGTTAATGTCATCCCCCTCCTTGTAAGGGGGAACTATCTTATGCAGATTCCTAGAATCATGCTCTTTCACAGGATTACTATCTGGAATACTGCTGCTGCCACCATGGGGTCCTAACCCCAACCTCTGTCTTTCTTTTTCTAAGTCTAAATATTCCCTGTCTAGAGCCAGCTGGTGCTGTTTAAGCTTCAGCCTGGACTCTTCCACTCTCATTCTATTGAGTTCCCTTTCTAACATTCTGTCATCATCATACTATGACACAGAAGAATGATGTGAATGAACAGAAGGAGAATTGTCCCTAACAGTTGGCACTCTAACAACCTGGCCGGTAGGAATAACATCCCTACTGTGATGAAAGCTCACATTAGTACCAGCTATGCTAGGTGGTCAGCTGAGGGGCAGGTTGGGAAGATCACCTTCTAACACTCTTACTAAGGGTGCCCCTGAGTCAGAGTGTGAACCATCTCCTAACTTCTCAATGGATGTGCCAGCTAAGACCTTATCATTCTCAATAAGCATGTTAGATAACAATTCTCTAGAGGGATTCTTCCCTACCCCTCAACCTCTATCAATGCAGAGACTCCTCAAACCCTTCCAGTTAAGGTGGTCATAAGCTGAGCTGACCAGATCAAGAGAAGGTCCTACATCAGACATGATAGAAAAAGGTCTAGGGACAGATAAAAGAAAGAAAAAGTTTCAGGACTTTTTAAGGAAACAGAAAAAAAAACTTTTTCAACTTTTTTGAAACTTTTAGAAAGTTTAGGAGTACTTTTCAGCACTTAGTAGATAGTGTAAGAGAAGAAAACCAAAACTTTTTGGTTAGGTGTACATACACTGAACTTGTTTTGTATATTATTCTCTTATGAAAAGTACACAATGACAAAGTGGTAAGTAGTTGCAAGTACTTATCCCACCGCTGCACAACCAATGTAGGAGGCTGGCCTGGCTTGTAGTGGGTACCAAGGAGTACTTACACTCTTTACCAGGTCCAGTTATCCCTTATTAGTGTAGAAGAGGTATTTCTAGCAGCTTAGGCTGATAGAAGGTAGCTATAGCAGAGCAGCTTAGGCTGAACTAGGAGACATGCAAAGCTCCTACTATACCACTGGTGTCATATGCACAATATCATAAGAAAACACAATACACAGATATACTAAAAATAAAGGTACTTTATTATTATGACAATATGCCAAAAGTATCTCAGTGAGTACCCTTAGTATGAGGATGCCAAATATACACAAGATATATGTACACAATACCAAAAATATGCAGTAATAGCAAAAGGAAGTAATGCAAGCAATGTAAAGTTACAGTAGATTGCAATAGGAGCACATAGGTATAGGGGCAACACAAACCATATACTCCAAAAGTGGAATGCGAACCACAAATGGACCCCAAACCTATGTGAGCTTGTAGAGGGTCGCTGGGACTGTAAGAAAACAGTGAGGGTTAGAAAAATAGCCCACCCCAAGACCCTGAAAAGTAAGTGTAAAGTGCACCTATATTCCCCAGAGAGCACAGAAGTCGTGATAGGGGAATTCTGCAAGGAAGACCAACATCAGCAATGCAACCAAAGTGGATTTCCGGACGAGAGTACCTGTGGAACAAGGGGACCAAGTCCAAGAGTCGCAACAAAGTCGAGAGTGGGCAGATGCCCAGGAAATGCCAGCTGAGGGTGCAAAGAAGCTGCCACCGGATGGTAGAAGCTGTGGATTCTGCAAGAACGAAGAGGGCTAGAAACTTCCCCTTTGGAGGATGGATGTCCCACGTCGTGTAGAAGCTTGCAGAGGTGTTCCCATGCAGAAAGACTGCAAACAAGCCTTGCTAGCTGCAAGGGTCGCGGTTAGGGTTTTTGGATGCTGCTGTGGCCCAGGAGGGACCAGGATGTCACCACTTGGATGAGGAGACAGAGGGGGTGCCCAGCAAGTCAGGGAGCCCTCACAGGAGCAGGCAGCACCCGCAGAAGTGCCGGAATAGGCACCACGAAGAAGAGTGAACCGGAGCTCACCCGAAGACACAAAAGGGAGTCCCTTGATGCCGGAGGACAACTCAGGAGGTTGTGCACTGCAGGTTAGAGTGTCGGGGACCCAGGCTTGGCTGTGCACGAAGGAAATCCTGGAAGAGTGCACAGGAGCCGGAGCAGCTGCAAATCACGCAGTACCCAGCAATGCAGTCTAGCGTGGGGAGTCAAGGACTTACCTCCACCAAACTTGGACTGAAGAGTCACTGGACTGTGGGAGTCACTTGGACAGAGTTGCTGAGTTCCAGGGACCACGCTCGTCATGCTGAGAGGGGACCCAGATGACCGGTGATGCAGTGTTTTGTTGCCTGCGGTTGCAGGGGGAAGATTCCGTCGTCCCACGGGAGATTTCTTCAGAGCTCCTGGTGCAAGAAGGAGGCAGGCTACCCCCAGAGCATGCACCACCAGGAAAACAGTTGAGAAGGCGGCAGGATCAGCGATACAAGGTTGCAGTAGTCGTCTTTGCTACTTTGTTGCGGTTTTGCAGGCGTCCTGAGCAGTCAGTGGTCGATCCTTTGGCAGAAGGTGAAGAGAGAGATGCAGAGGAACTCTGATGAGCACATGCATTCGTTATCTAAAGAATTCCCCAAAGCAGAGACCCTAAATAGCCAGAAAAGGAGGTTTGGCTACCTAGGAAGGAGGATAGGCTAGCAACACAGGTAAGAACCTATCAGAAGGAGTCTCTGACGTCACCTGCTGGCACTGGACACTCAGAGCAGTCCAGTGTGCCAGCAGCACCTCTGTTTCCAAGATGGCAGAGGTCTGGAGCACACTGGAGGAGCTCTGGGCACCTCCCCTGGGAGGTGCAGGTCAGGGGAGTGGTCACTCCCCTTTCCTTTGTCCAGTTTCACGCGAGAGCAGGGCTGGGGGATCCCTGAACCGGTGTAGACTGGCTTATGCAGGGATGGGCACCATCTGTGCCCATCAAAGCATTTCCAGAGGCTGGGGGAGGCTACTCCTCCCCAGCCCTGACACCTTTTTCCAAAGGGAGAGGGTGTAACACCCTCTCTCTGAGGAAGTCCTTTGTTCTGCCTTCCTGGGCCAAGCCTGGCTGGACCCCAGGAGGGCAGAAACCTGTCTGAGGGGTTGGCAGCAGCAGCAGCTGCAGTGAAACCCCGGGAAAGGCAGTTTGGCAGTACCCGGGTCTGTGCTAGAGACTCGGGGGATCATGGAATTGTCTCCCCAATGCCAGGATGGCATTGGGGTGACAATTCCATGATCTTAGACATGTTACATGGCCATGTTCGGAGTTACCATTGTGACGCTGTACATAGGTAGTGACCTATGTCCAGTGCATGCGTGTAATGGTGTCCCCGCACTCACAAAGTCCGGGGAATTTGCCCTGAACGATGTGGTGGCACCTTGGCTAGTGCCAGGGTGCCCACACACTAAGTAACTTACACCCAACCTTTACCAGGTAAAGGTTAGACATATAGGTGACTTATAAGTTACTTAAGTGCAGTGGTAAATGGCTGTGAAATAACGTGGACATTATTTCACTCAGGCTGCAGTGGCAGGCCTGTGTAAGAATTGTCAGAGCTCCCTATGGGTGGCAAAAGAAATGCTGCAGCCCATAGGGATCGCCTGGAACCCCAATACCCTGGGTACCTCAGTACCATATACTAGGGAATTATAAGGGTGTTCCAGTATGCCAATGTGAATTAGTGAAATTGGTCACTAGCCTGTTAGTGACAATTTGGAAAGCAGAGAGAGCATAACCACTGAGGTTCTGGTTAGCAGAGCCTCAGTGAGACAGTTAGTCATCACACAGGGAACAAATACAGGGCACACTTATGAGCACTGGGGCCCTGGCTGGCAGGGTCCCAGTGACACATACACTAAAACAACATATATACAGTGAAATATGGGGGTAACATGCCAGGCAAGATGGTACTTTCCTACACCAACTAATTTAGGTTATCAAATACAAGTGTAAAATGTAACACTAACATACACTACCCTATCCTACATTTAAGCTATATCTATTGAAACATAAAACCTAAATTACTAAATGTGAAATATAATCAAAATATGTAGAGAACCAGGGAGAGGAGAAGAGGGAGAGTGCCCAAGGTAACTACTTCCTTACAATGAAATACAGGGCCTGCTGGCATCCATTCTGCAATCTATTGTTGTCTAGCATACGGCAGTTCATCTTTTTCCTTTGGACAGTGATGGTATCCAGACTGCGATGGCATTTCCTCCTCCTGGAGTCTTTTATATTGTGCTTTCTCTGAGGCAACTTTTCCTTTTCCTCAGCATTCATAGTGGCTACACATAGATGTATCTTATGAAGTGCACTACAATGCAACCTCACCATGTGGGGTTGTCTCTGGATAACAATTTCACAAATGGGCACCTAAAAAACTGAGTGGCAGATTTAAGAAAAGTGGCGCTGTCCTTAGTACAGCGCTATTTTTCTTGCACCCCCCTAACACCTCTGTGTGTGCCATATTTAAAATATGGTGGACCGCGGCAGTAATCAGCGGTACTAGCTTTATCATTTTTTACACTAGTCCGGCGCTTTGCAGGTTTAACATGAAATGTTTTGATGCTCATCCTGCAAATCACCCAGAGGCCCATTAAAAACAATGGGAGCTTCCCTTTAATCTGCTCTTAGCATTTTGGCCTCACTGGGCCACATTAACATAAAAAAACACGCTAATGTGGCGCAATGAGGCACTAGGGGATCTTATATCTGGCTCTTTGTGTTTTAGTTGCGTGACCTTGTGTGACCTTCAGTCTCACAAGCTAAAAACAAAGCTTTACTAAAATGGGGGCCTAATCTACTAATGAATCAAGTAAGGACTGCTTCTTGCAGCGCATTAAAGGCAATGTCAGTACGTAAACGATGGTGACTATCACAAACTCACCTTTAATGCCTCTGGGTGGTTGTCTACACTCTGAGTAATGTTAGGATACACATATCACAGCCTGGCCTCACACAGCAGACACTGCAACAAATGGCTGGAGGATGGGGTTTCTGATGCAAATAACCATGCACAGGTAATGATTTTCCCAATATATAAATGTGTAGTGACGAGTTCATAACTGTCATTCTTGGCACTACCATACCCAGTTGTCAAGAGTAGGAGTATATGTGAAGGATACTTGCAACATTTTCCAAATGTCCACCTACCAGCTACACACACACACTTGGTTGTATGGAGCATCTTTGCTAATGGGTAAGGATGTATCCCTTAATTCACATACACAATGCAGCTTTTACTGCAGCCACACTTACACCGTGGACCTAGACTGTCTGTGTAGCACATATGGGGGCTGCGCTGCGATGCAGCATAGAAGGCACACAATTTGTCTAAATATGCCTCTTCTCTGCTCTCAAGTTCTCCTGCGAGGCATATTAGCAGTGTGCTGTTCTGAATGGTATGGAGAGGCTGGGGCTTACTTGTAAGTCTGGTTCAATTAATGTCTCTGCAGATGCCACACAGAACGTATGTGAAAACCCAGTGGAAGCAGTATTGGAAAAGGTCTGTGCTTACATTTGACATATATGTGTCAGCAACATTGTGTATACCTTCTATTGGCCTACTGTCAGGAAGCCAAACATCAAATGTTGTGCCTGCCATGTCAATGCAATTTTGGCTAGTGAAAAATTGTTTATCTCTAAGCATGGGATTGCACAGGCATCCACCCATAACAGAGATCATTATGTGGCCAGTGAGTGTTCTTTTTGTTTGAGTGAATGTGAGACAGATACAATATCCACAGTGCGCTGTGCTGATGCAGAATGAGTGTGGACACTGTACAGGTGAAAACAGCAGACCAACCTAGATCAACATGGATACTATGCAAGATGCTGGAGATGAGAAGGACACTGGGAGGAAATATGTGATTATGGGGCTTACACATGAGCATGCGAAGCATGCTGATGTGGTGCCAATGTTGGTGGCAGCCACAGTCATGGCCATCCTTCCCAGAGAAAGCATCCTTGCCTGCTTTACCATGTTGACGTGGCCTTGTGAGGATGTTCGATGACAGCACATACATGAAGAAGTAATAGTCTGCCTGCACCCGACATGTAGGAAATTAACACTTGTTCCCTCAACACAATCCTAGTTATGCCTATGCATGTCAAGGGCCTTTTAGCAAACTCATGCAGTATCATTAATACAGTAGTAGAGTACTGACACATAATATTAGTGTTAGGGTCAGAAATACCTGCAATCTCTGCATCATCATATACTTGTTGCCACCTCAAATATATGAAAGGAGAGAGTTGTTACATTTAGCTACATAACACATTAAGCATATTTGCTAAAATCTAAGTTAAGAAATAATTATCAGAAGGATAACATCTCACTATATAACACACAGTTGACAGTGATATAAGTTATGATAAGTTATCCCTTTCACTTGCAGACTGGAAGTGATGTCATAATGTATGTAGCGTCATGAACCCCTGCAGGACGAAGTCAACGGAGTAGTGTTCAGTACATGCATAAATGTTGCCTATCAGAGGGTGTACTTTCTATATATACATTTCACATAATGAAAAGAACAATATGTTGTCGGGCAGATTATGTGTAATGTTGTCATGATTGTAGTGCGTGCATGCTTGCACTATGTATGATGGCATAAATACATCTGCACATAATCTACAAAGGGAAATATTAGTTATATTTTTCCACTTAACAGCTCATGTGGCAAATTATTATTGTGGTTAAATAAAGTTTAAACTCACATTCCCACTCAATGGTACACAAATTAATACTCAGATTTAGTAATAGAGTTAAGTTATCACAGTTAACTTTGCACAGGTTAATGTAATATTGGATACTAGGGGAATGGATATGCATTGTTAGCAAACATTATTAATAAATATGCATGGTTAAAATGAAATGATTAACGTGTATTAAAAGACCTATATAGAGAAACGTGTTAGAAAAATAAAATGTGCAAGTTTAAATTGTGGTTGACATGGTTTCAACCACCTCGAGTTTATTGTGAAATAATAAATTATTTTGATGAATTATAGCCACATGTACTGCAAAACTAATGATTTGAAATTATTATTAATTGAGAAATATTATACTACAAAACTAATGCTCTAAAATTATTAGAAATGTTTTATTCTTTATGTTTTAACATTAATAGAAAGGCCTACATTTTGGTACTCTTTCAGAAGCACAGTGTTGAAATGTTAATCTGATTTTACTGAAACGCTCTGCAAACATTGCCCCAGATTTACAAAAAAGTGGTGCAGCACAGCAGTGCAACAAAATTAGCAGTGCCACCCTGCAACACTTTTGAAATGCAGGGATAGTGCAAGGGTGCCTGCATTGAGTGGATTGATTGTTTATGTGCAAGAAGGTGTACGTTCTTGCACATAAACAATCTACAATGGCGTTTTGGCACTTCTATGTGCGTTGCAGAATGGTAGGGGATGATATTGATGTTCAGGTGACCCTGAGAGTACACAAGATCCCAGAGGAGCACTGGGTGGAGTGGTCTGTGGAAGCAAATGCCTCAAGTGGAGGAGGACACTTTTCTGATCTTAGAGGTAGAGGACCAAACCAGGTACATCCTCATGAAAGCCATCATTGTATCTAAATTCGGGCTGACCCTTGAAAAGTATTGCCTGGTGATCAGGGACAGCCACAAACTCCCCAATCAGTCTTGAGTGGATTTCCTAGACTACTCTAACGAGGAACTGAATGGATGGAGGAGGGCAGCAAAGTTGATGATTGCAATAGGCTGTACTACTTGAATCTCAGGGAGCGCATGCTCCATACTTGTTTTACAGAGCTGCCCCAGCAATTAGTGGACAGCAAGCTGACTGGCCCCAGGGAGCTTGCTGAAGCAGCAGACCTCTGAGTCAGCCCAGAGTGCCCAAAGATACATCTGCAGGAACTCCCAAAAAGGTGACCAGGGGACCTACCAAAAAAAAGAGGCCCCCCCCCCCAGAGAATTAACAAGAGAACAGTGGTCTGAACTGTTCGAGCCCAAGAAGATGGATGGGGTTCTTTGATAAACAGAAAGGGAGGCTTGTCCCCGAATGCACAGAGTGTTATAAGTATGGGAAATCCAAGGGAGACACCAGGGCCAATATTTAAGAAAAACTGACGCATTAGCTATGATGCGCCACCTTTTCTGCGCTCCCCTACCAGCACCTAACAACATCATGGTTGCGCCGTATTTAGAATATGGTGCACTATGGCAGTCGTTGGAACAATAGCGTCAAAATTGTTGATGCTATTGTGGCACTTTGCTACACTACCATTAAAAATATTGATGCTAGTGTAGCAAAGTGCAAGGAGGCCCATAGGTTTCTATGGGTGAGTCATTTTAACGCCTGCTCTGAATAGGTGTTAAAAATCACGCAAAAAATGGTGCTGTGAAATCTGTTAAATTTCACTGCGCCATTCTTGTGTGCCTCCCAGCACCAGAACGCCCCCTTGCATGTGCAGGCATAATGTGGCGCAAGGGGTTACAAAGTGGTGCAATGCATAATTATGGCACATGGCAAAAGCTGTGTTAGCACCACCTTAGCGTCAAAAATATTACGTTATGGCAATGATAAGGTTGCACTAGGGGCTCTTAAATATGCCCCCAAATGTCCCAAAAAGGCACAGTCTTGCACCGGTGGGCAGACACCTGAGTTGGAGAGTTTAGAGCTTAGGAGGAGGTTCTGAGAGACACAGGAGTCAGCATGACTGCTGTAAGGTGCCAGTTGGTGTCTTCAGAGCAGCTCCTCCCTAACACAGTCCACCACGTCATAGTCACAGACAACAGCAAGAATCATCTACCGAGGCACTGGTTCCCTTTGAGTGGGGGGATGGTCTCAGGATCTCTAAAAGTAGCTGTGAGCCTTGAAATGACTGTAGATTGTCTGTTAGGCAACGACCTGTAACATAGGTGGTCATTCTGACCTCGGCGGTAAAAGGCGCTTACCGTCGGTCAGAAGACCGCCATAACACCGCCGCGGCCGCGGTTAACCGCCACGGTCATTCTGACCCGCAACTGGCAAACCGCCAAAAACCCGACATCCACAAAAATCCGCCACACCAAAGGACAGCGAAAAACTGGCGATGACCAAACCTCCACCGTCACGCCAACAGAAATACGCCCATGCCATTACGACCCACGAATCCACGCGGCGGTCTTTCAACCGCGGTATCCCATTGGCGGTACACACCGCCGCGGTCAAAATACACACACACTTACAAAACACTACCACATTGGACAATTTGAAACACACACACCTGATACACATACAAACAACACTCCCACACACCCAATACAATATAAAACACACACCCACATCACCCACAAACCCCTTCGAAAAACAAAACGACAGAAAGCCAGAGATAGACAGCACTGCTTAGACAACACCATCACACAGAGGCAAACCACACCATCACCCACACTCACCACACTCATCAACACATACACCACCCCACACCTCATCCACACCACCCTATGGCACCCCAAAGACACCCTCGGTTCTCAGACGCCGAACTCCGGGTCATGGTGGAGGAAATAGTTCGGGTAGAGCCCCAGCTCTTCGGGACACAGGTGCAGCACACCACCATTGCCAGGAAGATGGAGCTATGGCAAAGGATAGTTGACAGGGTCAACGCTGTGAGACAGCATCCACGAAATCGGGATGACATCAGGAAGCGCTGGAACGACCTACGGGGGAAGGTGCGTTCCATGGTATCAAGGCACAACATCGCGGTGCAGAAGACTGGCGGCGGACCCCCACCTACTCCCCCAGAATTCACAGCATGGGAGGAGGAAGTCTTGCACATCCTGCATCCTGAGGGCCTCGCAGGAGTATCTGGAGGAATGGACTCTGGTAAGTCAAATCTTAACTACTTCTTCCCACCCCCACCCCACCTGCATGCCAGCACATACCCCCACCCTCTCCCCCACCCCCATCACACCTACTCCCTGCAAATGGCTCACCATCACAACCCACCCATCCCAACACCAAGACCTGCATGCGTCCACATATCATGGACACCCATCACCAAAGCATGCCCACTGCACATACACATCTCCCCCACAAGCCACCCTCACAAACGCCCACACACAGGAATGCCAGCCCTGGGGTACACGGACACCCACCCATTGACTGATATGGCACACACAGAAGCAATAACCATAACTCTATACCCCTGTAGGACCCGAACGCCACCACACCGCCCAGGAGGGTCCAGAAATGTCCATTCCACCCCCAGAAGAGGCCACCAGTGATGACAGCAGCTCTGTCGACCTGGACCCAGATGACCAGCCCGGACCATCGGGGACCTCTGGACAGTCGGTTCCCCTCACACAGCCACAGGCCACAGCAGACCCAACCCCCTCTGGGAACACCAGCACAGCTCCCACCCAGCGGGCCCATGCCTCTGTCTCCAGGACACGTCAATCAGCGGTGTGTCCACCACTACACGGCACCCAGGTTAACCCACCACTCCAACAACAACAGAGACCTGGGGGCAGTGGTAGTGGGCACATGGTCCAGGGGACAGAGGCCCAGGAACACAGGGGAACTGGGAGGGCTGCTGTGCGACAGGGGGGAACAGGCCAAGGGAACCCACTCTCCAAGAGGCCCTCTCCTCCATCATGGGAGCATACCACCACTCCCAGGAGACAATGGCGATGGTACTGGCCAGGTTCCAGGAGATCCAGGTCATGCAGAAGCAACAGTACATGGGGTTCAGGGAAGAACTTAGAACCATCAGTTCCGCAATGGGCACCATCGTAGGGGCACTCAACCAGATTGTCACCACATTGCGGGACCATGTGGCACCACAAAGGGCCCCTGTCACTAGCATGGACCAAGAACAGGCAACCACCTCCGCCGGCGCTAGTGGCAGGAGGCCCCCACACAACAACAGGCCACCCGAACCCCACCTCCTGCAGAAGAAGAACCACCCCGCAAGCGGGGCCTGAGATCTCGTAAGAAGACAGAGTAGGATGTCAAGACCCCCGCCAGCAAAGGATACCCCCTGATGTCATCCCACTGTCCCACATTGTCACCCTGTCCAACCTTTAACTGCCCCTGCTCCACCTTCCACAGGCATATGGACAATGCACCTGTGAGACTGAAAAGCTGGACTTTGCCATGGACATTCCTCCACCATCACCAATCACCGATTTCCCACCATGTCCCTAAATTCACCAATTTAATAAAAACACTTATTGCACAAAAACAATCTGGAGTCTGCCTGTATTTTGAACAAATGTATTGAACATAATGCTGCCAAAATGTCCAGTAACACAGTGATGAAAACATACCACTGTCATACAGCTGTAGTCAATGGGGAAACAAAGCACAGGTCACGCAGTGGGGGCCACATCCCTGAAATTGGAAGGGAAAGTCACAACTCAGTTTACATACACTGGGGGAATAGGTCAGACAGTAGAGAGGCAGGAGACTGTAAGTAACTGTAAAATGCCGGTGTAGATTCTTACCTGTGTGTTATTGAAAATACTGTAGTATCACTCTGTCCCTGTTGTCTGTGCCGTCCCCGTCGTCTTCCTCCTCTTCACTCTCCACAGGTTCCACCGCTGCTACAACACCTCCATCTGGACCATCCTCCTGCAGGAAAGGCACCTGGCGTCGCAAAGCCAGGTTGTGAAGCATACAGCAGGCCACAATGATATGACACACCTTCTTTGGTGAGTACATTAGGGATCCACCTGTCATATGCAGGCACCTAAACCTGGCCTTCAGGAGGCCGAAGGTCCGCTCAATCACCCTTCTAGTCCGCCCATGGGCCTCATTGTACCGTTCCTCTGCCCTTGTCCTGGGATTCCTTACTGGGGTCAGTAGCCACGACAGGTTGGGGTAACCAGAGTCACCTATTAGCCACACACGGTGTCTCTGTAGCTGTTCCATCACATAAGGGATGCTACTATTTCGCAGGATGTACGCGTCATGCACTGACCCAGGGAAATTGGCATTACATGGGAGATGTACTGGTCAGCCAAACAGACCACCTGGACATTCATTGAATGATAACTTTTTCTGTTCCTGTACACCTGCTCACTTCCTCTGGGGGTACCAAAGCCACATGGGTCCCATCAATGGCACCAATGATGTTGGGAATATGTCCAAGAGCATAGAAATCGCCCTTCACTGTAGCCAAATCCTCCACCTCAGGGAAAACAGTGTAGCTCCGCATGTATTTCATCAGGGCAGACAACACTCTGGATAAAACCTTAGAAAACATAGGCTGAGACATCCCAGTTGAAATGGCCACTGTTGTTTGGAATGATCCACTTGCCAAATGGTACTGACAGAACCTGCACTAGAGGGGGAATCCCTGTGGGTTGGCGGATGGGTGACATCAGGTCTGGCTCCAGCTGGGCACACAGTTCCTGTATAGTGGCACGGTCAAGTCTGTAGGTGAGTATGACATGTCGTTCTTCCATTGTCGACAGGTCCACCAGCGGCCTGTACACGGGAACAGCCCTCCATCTCCTCACAAGTCCCTGTGGACGGTGCCTAGGAAGGACAACATGGAGCACAGAGTCAATCAACCCACAGGTACGTTCACACAGCTTGCAGTGTACACGATTATCTATGCATTGAATGGCATGTATGAGTGGCAATGCAAGGCCTAGGCCTGTGTGACGCAGTTGAAATTAAGCCATGTGGGCCTTTGAAATGGCGGCTGCCTGACCTGTGAAGTGTGACAATGTGATGTGAGCTCATTGCGCTGGCGTGGCACACCGTGGCGGTAGGCGGCCGAAGACCGCGGTGCAAAGCCGCATTGGTTAACATTGAACCCTATGGGGAGCCAATGAGGATGTGCGCCGGCGGTCGCGGTACGCCCCGCCGCGGTACGCACCGCCGCGGGCGTGACCGCCATTTTCTATCTGCTTAATCACTCGAGACCTAATCATCCACAGGAGAGGACCTATATGCAAGTCCTGCTGTGACCTCGGTCTGGAACTGACAATGGCTGCTGCAACTGGGGAAAGGGCCCCTGCCTTCACTTCAGAAGAGTTGGAGAAACTCGTGGATGGGGTCCTCCCCCAATATGCGCTACTCTACGGTCCTCCAGACCAACAGGTAAGTACACTGGGACCATGCTTAGTGGGCAATGCCTGGGTTGAGTGGGGTGAATGAACGATGGTGGTGAGGGGAGCGAATGAGGAATGCATCGCACGACAGATGAGAGCATGTGCCACATGGCAAGGTTGGGGAGGGGGGCCACTCACATCGACCATGCAGAAAAGTGATGATGTTTCTTTTCCCACCCTGTACATGTCACATAGGTCAGCGCCCATCAGAAGATCGACATTTGGCGTGCCCTCGCCAAGGACGTCCGGACCCTGGGGGTCCACAACAGACGGGGCACCCACTGCCGCAAGAGGTGGGAGGACATCCGCCGCAGGAGCAGGAAGAACGCCGAGGCTCTGCTGGGGATGGCCTCCCAACCTAGGAGGGGTGCCAGTCGGACTTTGACCCCCCTGATGTCCCGGATCCTGGCGGTGGCCTACCCCGATTTGGATGGGCGCTTGAGGACATCACAGCAGACACAAGGGGGTGAGTACCAGCACATTCTGCTATCTTTGCGCGCAGTGGAGGTGCCTGGGTGGGGGAGGAGGGCAGTGGTTATCCCTAGGACAGGGCGATTTCTGTAGGCTAGGCCCCTCCGTGAGGCATGGCCCTGTGCCCCCGCCCCCCACCTCTGTAGGGTGCCTAGTACAGCTACTCATGGCCCTGTGTCATCTATGTGTGCAGTTGTCATCCATGGGCTTGTAGGCCATGTCCCAGTGATTGAGTAGTGTACCCCAAGTGCGCTGCGTAGTGCAGTGGGCTTCTGTGTCTGTCCTCTCCGCCAACGGTGTCGCCAATGCATGCACTCAACATGTCTTTCTTTCTTCTCCCCCCCCTTTTTTTGGTCTTCCTGTTCATGTGTGCATTAGCATCATCAGGCGGAGGAGAAGTGGCATTGGTGCACGAGGGAGCTGCATCTCACATGGCCCCGGAGGGCCATGCAACCGACTCCGAGTACACCAGTGAGACGGAGGGCGAGGGGAGCTCCACAACGGGGACCCGTGCAGACGTCAGCGACACCGACACGTCCTCGGAAGGGAGCTCCCTTGTGGTGGCGGCAACATCCGTGCCCACCGCTACAACAGGTACAGCCGCCACCCAGCGCACCAGCCCCGCCCTCCCAGCAGCCCCTCAGCGTTCGCCCTGTGCCCGCTCGGCCAGGAAGCCGGCCATCTCCTTCGCCCCAGGCACCTCAGGCCCTGCCCCAGTTACCCCTGCTGCCCTCAGTGTGGAGATCATTGACCTCCTCCAGATGCTCATTGTTGGGCAGTCTACCCTTTTGAATGCCATCCAGGGGGTAGAAAGGGAGGTGCATCGGAGCAATGCATACCTGGAGGGCATTCATTCGGATCAGGCTGCCCATCAGCGATCGTTCAATGCTCTGGCCTCAGCACTGACGGCAGCCATTGTCCCTGTCTCCAGCCTGCCTCCTCCAACTCCCTCCATCCATTCCCAATCCCCTGTTCCTCTGCCTATCCCAGCCACACCTACAGACCAGCCTGCACACACCTCAACACCCAAGGGCAGCTCATCCAGACATAAGCACCACAGATCACACAAGCATTCACCCAAGCAACATCCACATGCAGACATGCCAACACCCACTGCCTCCTCTGCGTCCCCCTCCTCCTCGTCTCCCTCCTCCCTCCCTGTGACGTCTCCACTCACACCTGCATTCACACCACCATCAGCCAGTACGTCCATCACCAGCACACCCTCCAGAACACTACGCACACGTGCAGTCACCACCCCCACTGCCATTTACACGTCCCCTGTGTCCTCTCCCACTGTGTCTGTCACCCCCTCTTCCAAACCACACAAACGCAGGCAGCCACCCACCCAACAGCCATCCACCTCACGACAGCCTCCGTCACAAGCACCTGCACCCAAAGACAGCACACTTGACTCTCCTACAACCACATCCTCTTCCTCCACTCCCATACCCACTACACCAACCTGTCCCTGTCTTTCTAAATTGATTTTCCTTTCCAACCTTGACCTCTTTCCAACAACTGACCCACCCCCTCCATCTCGTAAGACTCCAATCAGCACCTCAGCCACCAGAAGCCCTGCACCTACTAGGACCATAGTTCAGGGCTATTGGAGTCCACCAGCTTCTAGGGCAGGAACATCGGCCAGCAGCAAGGGGCCAGCCAGCCCACCCCCTGGGAAGAGAACCAAAAAACTGAAGGGCCGGCGCGACAGGCCTGAGACGGCTGCCCCCAAGGACACTAGCCTTGCCCCGTCACCTGGCACTTCCACAAAGGGAGGCAAGGGCCCCAGAGATACTGCGAAGGAGGGCAATGGCAGCAGGGCGGACAAGTCCGGCAGCAGGCCAGCTGCCCAGGAGGGGCCCACCAGCCCCATTTGGGGTGTGACGGAGGACACCCACGGGCCCAGGACTCCAGCACAGGAGGGCCCCGCAAGTGAAAGGTCGGATGGCGACTGAGCGGGAAATATTGGCCCGATCTGGTTCCCTAGGAACACAAGACAAGCACCGCTGAGCAGGGCCCGCCGTGAGGAGCACCGCTGAACAGGGCCCCGGCAAGACAAACACCGCTGAACAGGGCCCGCCGTGAGGAGCACCGGTGAACAGGGCCCCGGCAAGACAAGCACCGCTGAACAGGCCCCGCCGTGAGAAGCACCGCTGAACAGGGCCCCGGCAAGACAAGCACCGCTGAACAGGGCCCGCCGTGAGGAGCACCGCTGAACAGGGCCCCGGCAAGACAAGCACCGCTGAACAGGGCCCGCCGTGAGGAGCACTGCTGAACAGGGCCCGCCGTGAGGAGCACCGCTGAACAGGGCCCCGGCAAGACAAGCACCGCTGAACAGGGCCCGCCGTGAGAAGCACCATTCCGCTGGGCCCTTCCTGTCAAGCACCGCTCCGCTGGGCACCGCCGTCTCTGCACCGCTCCGCTGGGCCCTTCATCTCAAGCACCGCTCCGCTGGGCCCTTCCTCTCAAGCACCGCTCCGCTGGGCCCTTCATCTCAAGCACCGCTCCGCTGGGCCCTTCCTGTCAAGCACCGCTCCGCTGGGCCCTTCCTCTCAAGCACCGCTCTGCTGGGCCCTTCATCTCAAGCACCGTTCAGCTGGGCCCTTCCTATCAAGCACCGCTCCGCTGGGCCCTTCCTGTCAAGCACCGCTCCGCTGGGCCCTTCCTATCAAGCACCACTCTGCTGGGCACCGCCGTCTCTGCACCGCTCCGCTGGGCCCTTCCTGTCAAGCACCGCTCCGCTGGGCCCTTCCTGTCAAGCACCGCTCCGATGGGTACCGCCGTCTCTGCACCGCTCCGCTGGGCCCTTCATCTCAAGCACCGCTCCGCTGGGCCCTTCCTCTCAAGCACCGCTCCGCTGGGCCCTTCCTGTCAAGCACCGCTCCGCTGGGCCCTTCCTGTCAAGCACCGCTCCGCTGGGCACCGCCGTCTCTGCACCGCTCCGCTGGGCCCTTCCTGTCAAGCACGGCTCCGCTGGGCCCTTCCTGTCAAGCACCGCTCCGCTGGGCACCGCCGTCTCTGCACTGCTCCGCTGGGCCCTTCATCTCAAGCACCGCTCCGCTGGGCCCTTCCTCTCAAGCACCGCTCCGCTGGGCCCTTCCTCTCAAGCACCGCTCCGCTGGGCACCGCCGTCTCTGTACCGCTCCGCTGGGCGCTTCATCTCAAGCACCGCTCCGCTGGGACCTTCCTGTCAAGCACCGCTCCGCTGGGCCCTTCATCTCAAGCACCGCTCCGCTGGGCCCTTCATCTCAAGCACCGCTCCGCTGGGCCCTTCATCTCAGGCACCGCTGGCCCATTGGCAGGGCCGGATCTGTGTCGGGCAGGGCTTCACGATGCACTCTGGCCAACATGCCTCCTCCATAACCAGTGGAGTCTGTAATCCACCTGATGGACTCTGGCTTTGCACTCCCCCGGATGGTACAGTGGGCAAACCACCGACTGTAGAGACTTGAGAGACTGTGGCTTTGCACTCCCCAGGATGGTACAGTGGGCAAACCACCAACTTGAGAGACTTGAGAGACTGTGGCTTTGCACTCCCCAGGATTGAACAGTGGGCAATCCAACCACTGTCTGGACTTGTGAGACTGTGGCTTTGCACTCCCCAGGATGGTACAGTGGGCACTCCACCCACTGTCTGGACTTGTGAGACTGTGGCTTTGCACTCCCCAGGATGGTACAGTGGGCAATCCACCCACTGTCTGGACTTGTGAGACTGTGGCTTTGCACTCCCCAGGATGGTACAGTGGGCAATCCACCCACTGTCTGGACTTGTGAGACTGTGGCTTTGCACTCCCCAGAATGGTACAGTGGGCATGGCGGCCCCTCGTGGATCTGGCGTCGTGGACTCATCTGGCTGATGTGCCCCCCCTTCCCTTCCCCCTGAGGTGCCTGTAGTTTTACTATCTGATGCCCCTGCAGTGTTCTCTCCAATGGAAACGGGTCTCGTGTGTGGGCTTTGCCCATGTGTTTATGCACATTGGCCCACGAACAATGGAATGTAGGCAATATGTGCCGGACTTTTGGACTATGGGTATATTGTCCATGTTGTAATATATTTATTTGATAAATTTCTATTTTCCCTTAAGTTCATATATGCTTTAATATACTTCAATTTTAATGTACATTTTATTTTGTCTTTGCATTATTCTGGGGGGTTTGGGGGGTGTCACTCTGACTTGTTGATCTGCATTGGTGTGTAGGGATTTTGGGGGGGGGGTGGGTGTGTCGCGTATGTGTGTGCCCGTAACCTTTTCTCCTACCCCCTCCCCTGTGTCGTAGGTGCAGTACTCACCGTTGTTTTCTGCGCCGGCGTTCGTGCTCCTGGTAGAGGAGCAGGAAGACAATAGCTGGTAGGATGTTTAATTCGGGTTCCATGCTGTACAGATTCCTCGTGGAGTGTGTATAGGTGAGCGTTTTCCTGTTCGTAGTCTGTTTCCGCCGTGTTTTTATCGGTGGGGCCCCCGCCCCGGAAAAGGTGGCGGATTGGTGGGTTGTGATAGTGTGGGCGGTACATTGTCTGCCGCCTGTCTGTTGGCGGTGACCGCCGCGCTGTTTGTTTGTCCCGCCATGGCGGTCGGAGTGATAAAGTGGCGGGCAGTGTTGGCGGTTCCCTCCAGGGTCAGAATTCCATTTTTTTGACCGCCTGCCTGTTGGCGGGTTGCCCGCCGCTTTAACACCGACCGCCAGGGTTGGAATGACCCCCTTAGTATCTGAAGGGAGGTATAGTTCAGGTCACACTTGGAGATGTTTGGATTACCTCAATGGGTTTGTATAATCACAAGGTCTATGGCTGCCTGGTAGGGGAATGAAGGGTGTCTGGAGCCTGGAACAGTGGCCCAGGCAGCTGCAAGAAGAGTAAGGACGGGGCGTGGGAAACCAGCCTCTGAAGTTCCCCCAGTCAAGGTTGATGGGGGACCTGAAGAGGATGCCCCTGAGTCAACCGAGGAGGACATTGCTACATTGGGTGAGCTGCCTGAGCTTGCGGTTGGCATGTTGAGGGTGGGCCCTCTAGGGGCGAATTCTGCAAAGCGCAGAAAGAGTGCCCCACTCTAGAGGGCTTGAGGTGGCACGCTAAGGCCCAGGCACAGGTGACACCTCTAAAGATCACCTTATCTAATGGGAGAATGGCCGCCTATATAGTGAGCCTAGTGTTCCTGTACCTGGAACAGGCCAATGTCTGGTGGTCCCCCAAGTGTTACAGGGCCTTTCTAATGGGGTTTGCTCTTGACATTCCCCTGGCAGTTTTCCTGGGGCAGGAAAAGGCCTTCTCCAGTATTGTTGCCCACTTCTATTGGCCCGGATGAAGTTGGCCTCAGCTACATTCTGTAGGTCTTGTTCCACCTGCCAGGCCACTGGGAAGTCAAGAAAAATGCTCAAGGCTCCCCTGATCCCAATAAATGTCATCAGCACGCCCTTTGAGAGGGTGGGTATCAACATTGTTGGACCCTTGGACCCCAAGGCAGCTTTAAGCAACAGGTGTATCCTGATCTTGATGGGCCAGACCACTCTCTACCCAGAGGCCCTCCTTCTGAGGTTAGTGACTTCACCTGCAGTGACCAGGGCCCTGATGAGGATTTTTACCCTGTGGGGTTGCTCAAAGAGGTAGTGTCCACAGTCATGTGAGATAAATGTGGAGTAACTTAAAAGTTCAACACACCCAGTCACCCAGAAACTAACACTCTTGTAGAGAGATTTAACAAGCCACTAAACGGCATGATAATCCACCTAACTGAGCCCATGAGGCGTAAGAGGTACATCCTCCTGCTATGCTTTCTCTTTACTGGGGGACAGGAAGGTGTCACAGAAGGAGGGTTGGGTTCGCCCATTTGAACTCCTCTATGGCCACCCTGTTTAGGGGACCTCTTAGACTTGTCAGACAGGGGTGGGAGTAAGCTCCCATGAAATCCCCTCAGGATGTGGTCAGCCAAGTCAGTCAAGAAGTTATGAAGTTCTGATATGACCAGAAGGCCACTCTGGTAGAGTTTAAACCTGGCCAGAAAGTATGGTTCATGGAGCCTGTGAATCCCAAAGCTCTCCAGGATCGCTGGACAGGCCCATAATAGGTGAAGGAGCAGAATGGAGAGGCCACCTACCTGGTGGATCTCAAGACCTCTGGAAACACCTTAAGGGTGCTCCTCATGAACTGCATCAAACCACACTTTGAGAAGTCCTAAGTTATCATGCTCCTAGTGACAGATGAAGGGCTAGAAGAGGAAAGGAGCCGCTCCCTGACCTCCTGTCTGCCCAAGAGCACAATAGGCCAGTGGAGGGTGTCAACCTCTCCACTTCTCTGACCCCAGAACAGCTGCTGGGGACATTTTCCTCTCTGTTCTCTCCTACCCCTGGATTCACACACCTGTGCATCCATGACATTGATACTGGAGACAGTCCACCTGTTAAAAATTAGACCTGCAGTCCACCTGTTAAAAATAAGATTTGCAGGTTGTCAGACAAGGTGAGGGCCAGTATCAAGGAGGAGGTCTATAAGATGCTCGAGTTAGGGGAATTTGAGGCCACCAACAGTCCCTGGTCCAGCCCTTGGAGCTGGTGCGCAAGGCATCCCTCCTTGTGCCACTTCAGAACTTAGATTCTGTGTGGACTACAGGGGACTCAATTCCATCATAAAGACTGATGCACACCCCATCCCCCGAGCTGATGAACTCATCAACAGGCTGGGCGCTGGGAAGTTCCTGAGTACCTCTAATATCACATTAGGGGGCCAATTCCAGTTTAGGGTTGTAGGAAGCTGGCCTGGTGTGTGGTGTATACCTATGGTATTATCACCTTATACCAGGTCCAGGGATCCCCTATTAGTGAGGTGCAGTCAGTGTCTAGGAGGCCAGGCTCTCTAGAGGTAGCTGTGGATGAGCAGCCAAGTCTTATCTAGGAGATCTGCAAAGCTCATGCAATACCACTGTAGTCACACAGCACTTACGCACATGATAAAACCACACAGTGTTACAAAAATAAAGGTACTTTATTTTAGTGACACAAATATAAAAATATTATATAGGCAACTGGAGGTAAGTAAAATACACTAATACATGTACAGGAGCAGCCAGGAATTAGCACAGAATGCAATAGAAAACAGTGAAAGAAATAGTCAATACTGAAGGCCCGGGGGGAACCAAACCATATACTAAGAAAGTGGAATGTGAAAGTCGGGCCTCCACCCAGGAAGTGGAATCAGTAGAGGGGAGTTGGAGGAACTAGGAAACCCACAAGGTAAGTACCAGAATGCCCCCCTCCCCAGCGACCAGGAGAAGAGAGGTAAGTAACGGGTTCTCCCCAAACCCACCAGAAGGACTTCAGAGAAGGATACTGCAAGACCCAGACAAGACTGCAAGAAACCAAAGGTGAATCCTGGAAAAGGAAGACCTGGAAAAGAAGGTGATCAAGTCCAGTTCACGCTGGAGTGTCCGATGGTGGAAGGAGCCACTACCACCCATCTGCGGATGCAGGATCTGGTCGATGGTGAGACGAAGACAGTCAGAAATGCAGCCCTGGAGCAGCTGAAGAGTTCCTGAGTGATGCAGTCGACGTCCCACGCTGGATGAAGAATTGCAGTCAGTCTATGGTGTGGAAACACCACCAACAAGCCTTGGCAAAAGCAAATGTCGCTGAAGAAGAAAAGTGGAGCTGTCGGGGACCAGAAAGGTCCAGGGGGACTCAACCCACGCAAGGGAGTCCCAGGTGACCCTCAGCAACCAGGAGAGTCAAACGAAGATGAAGCAGCCCCCACAGATGACCCACAGGCAGCAAGCACATGAGTTGCAGTGAGGCTCATGCAGCACACCTTGGAAGAAGTTCCACATCACAGGAGAGGTACACAGAGGGCTGTGCGTCACAGGGAAGAGTGCTGGAGGCTGGGACTACACAGAGCCTGAAGATCCCTTGGAGGAGATGCCAACAAGCCCCGGTAGCTGCAAGAGACGTGGTACATCAGGGTACTGTCCTGCGTGGAGAGGCAAGGACCTACCATCTCCCAAGTTGGACAGCTCACAGAGAGGCCCAAGGGGACCACTCCAGACCACCATCCGAGATGTAGGATCCACACAGCTCAGAAAGAGAGGAGATCCACGCAGCCAGTCATTCTTGCAGTTGGTGCCTGTAGATGCAGGGGAGTGACTCCGTCACTCCAAGGGAGATTCCTTCTTGCTTCTTGATGCAGACTGAAGACTTGCTGCCCTCAGAGGATGCACAGCTGGGGAAATGTTGCAGTTGCTGGAAGGAGCAGGAGAAACAATGTTGCAGAGCAGAGCCGTTGCTGTAGCTTCAGATTAGAGTTTCCTGTGGAGTCCAGTTGCAGTTCCAGTGGCCAGATGTTGAAGTAAACTTTGCAGAGGATTCCTGCTGGAGTCTTGCATGCCAAATCTGAGGACCCACCCAAGAGGGAGACCCTAAATAGCCCTGGAAGGGGGATTGGTCGACTAGCCTGGTGACCACTTATCAGGAGGGGGCTGTGATGTCACCTGCCTGACCTGGTCACTCAGATGCTCCCAGAGGCCTCTGCCCACCTTGGACTCAAGATGTCAGAATCAAGTGGACACCTGGAGGAGCTCTGGGCACCACCCCTGAGGTGGTGATGGACAAGGGAAAGGTTACTCCCCTTTACATTGTCCAGTTCCATGCCAGAGCAGGGACTGGAGGTCCCTGATCTGGTGCAGACTGGTGTATGCAAGGAGGGCACCAAATGTGCCCTTCAAAGCATACCAGTGGCTCGGGGAGGCTACCCCTCCCAAGCCAGGTAACACCTATTTCCAAAGGGAGAGGGTGTTGCTACCCTCTCCCAAATGAAATTCTTTGTTCTGACTTCCTGGGCTTGAGCTGTACAAGCAGCAGGAGGGCAGAAACCCATCTGGGGGTGGCAGCAGCGTGTGAGATCCCCAGAAAACTGGTAGGAGCAATGCCGGGGTCCTCTAAGGAGCCCCAGAGTGCATGGAATAATACAACCAATACTGGCATCAGTATTGGGGTATGATTTTGACATGTTTGATACCAAATATGCCCAGGTTCGGAGTTACCATTATGTAGCTGGACATAGGTAGTGACCTATGTCCAGTACATGCGTAAAATGACATCCACGCACTCACAAAGTCCAGTAAAATGGAGCTGGAGTTCTTGGGGGCACCACTGCTCATGCAGGGGTGTCCTCACATACAGGCACCTGCACCCTGCCCTCTGGGCTAGGAGGGCCTGCCATTGGGGTGACATACAGTGACCTAGTGCAGTGACCTGAAGTGAAAGGGTGCATGCACCTTTTCACGCAGGCAGCTATGGCAGGCCTACAGACATATTTTACATGGGCTCCCATGAGTGGCACAATACATGCTGCAGCCTATGGAGAACCCCTGGTGCCCCAATGCCCGAGGTACCTGGGTACCATATACTAGAGACTTATAAGGGGGCACCAGAATGCCAAATGTGGTCCTAGTAACCAAGATAAAAATGGAGAGAGCACAGTCACTGGTGTCCTTGTTAGCAGAATCCCAGTGCACACAGTCAAAACATAATGACAACAGGCAGAAATTGGAGGTAACCATACCAAAAAGAAGGTACTGTCCTACAATGGTGATGCCCCTTTGCTTAACCAATGCCCCTGTCACATTTCAGAGGTTGGCCAACAGGGTCCTGGCTGGGAAGGAGGCATTCTGTGTGGCCTACCAGTATGACATAGCTGTCTACAACTCCGGCTAGAAGGAAAACCTTTACTACTCCAGGAAGTTTGTCAGGCCCTGCAGCAGGCAGGCCTGACTATCGAGGCCTGTAAGTGCCAGATACGGCAAGGATCCGTGATATACCTGGGCCACATGGTAGGCAGAGGCAAAGTGCTATCCCCCCCCAGGTGAAGACTACAACTATCCTGGAAGCCACCCAAAACACAGACTGAGATGAGGCCTTCCTGGGACTCACAGGACACCATAGGATGCTTATTAAGGGATACGGCACCATTATTTCCCCCTCTTCATTGAGCTGACTTCAAAGAATCAACAACAGAAAGGTGATCTAAACAGAGGCTTGACAGAAAGCTTTTGATACCCTCAAGAAGGCCAGGTGTACAGCACCCATACCAAAGGCTCTTGACTTCTCTAAGGAGTTTATATTGCAGACGGATGCTACAGTGCATGGCATAAGGGCAGGAGGTTACTTCCACAGAAACAAAAGTGGAGTGCGATTGAAAAGGAGGCCTTTGCTGTGGTCTGGGCACTGAAGAAGCCGAGAACATACCTGTTTGTGGCTCACTTTCGGGTTCAAAAGACCACAAGCCCCCTCGGATGGCTCATGCGAATGGGGTGTGAAAATCCCAAGCTGTTGAGGTGGCCCATGTCCCTAAAGGGAACGGACTTTACAATGGAACACTGTCCTGGGTCAGACCACACCAATGCTGCTGGTGAATCCAGGTTCTTCTGCCTTACTGATGAGAACTCCCAAGGTTTTGGATAGTTCTCCCCACTTGTAGCTGTCTGCCTTAGGGTGGTCTTTCCCCAAACATTTTGCCTTCCTCATCCATGTTTGCTGATCTCGTTT
The DNA here is from genome assembly GCF_031143425.1 of Pleurodeles waltl. Classification (NCBI taxonomy): domain Eukaryota; kingdom Metazoa; phylum Chordata; class Amphibia; order Caudata; family Salamandridae; genus Pleurodeles; species Pleurodeles waltl. The sequence goes on from NC_090443.1 coordinate 1,000,969,728, forward strand.
TTGCTAGCCTTAGGACTCTGCACACTTTAACACTGCTACCCAGTGTTAAAATGCATGCCATCACTCCTTACAACAACATTTGGCATATTTCATTTACTTGTATGTCCCTAATAAAATTGCACCACATTACCAAGGGCCTATAAATTAAATGCTACTAATAAGGCCTGCAGCACCAATTGTGCCAGACACTAAAGCAGCCCTGTAAAAATGTATCAGGCCTGCTGTTGCTGACTGGGTGTGTAGTTTTAAACTGCCATTTTGACCTGGCAAAATAAACCTTGCACAAAATACAAGCCTTCCTTTTTAATACATATGTCAACCCTAGATATGGCTGGGACAACCAGGAGGGCAGGGTGCAGTGTCCTTAAATACAGGGACATGTAATTTTAAGTTTTACCTATCCTGGTAGTGAAAAACTCTCAAATTCATATTTCACTACTGCAAGACCTAACTCTCGCAGTGAATAACATTGGAGATACCTTATTACGTTTAGTAATCTGTAATTTTTAAATAGGAGCAGGTAACCAGTCCATGTGTGGTGTCTTTGGAACTATATTGAAAAATCCTAGCTGATGGTGAAGTCGGATTTCAAATTACAATTTTGTAAATGACACTTTTAGAAAGTTGGCATTTTCCTGCCTTAGCTATTTAGCGCCTGTAGCCTATACCCTATACCTGAGTCACATGACTGGGTATAGCTGACAGTTGAGCTTTGTGTATTCCTCCTAGACAGCTACACACAATAGGGAGATTCGGTGTGCCTGGATGACCCATCACTTGCAGGATGGGAGAGAGGAACAGGGCATAGCCCCACTTACACTTGAATAAGCTGTGTCCTGCCTGCACACAAAGGGCTGCATACCCACTGTGGTTAGTCTGGAACCAGGACAGGGAAGGCAGGGTGCCTTGAGACTTCAAAAGGAAACCTCTAGACTCTTCTAACCCACTTCAAAGGCACAATTGGGTATGAATACTAGACCACAGACACCAACTCTACACTTCTGAACCTGCCAGGTAGAAGGACTGTTGTGCCGATGAAGGACTGGCAATCTGCTGGACTGCTGCCTTGCTGGACTGCTGCCTTGCTTTACTTACCTACTGCCCTCTTGCCGTCAGTGAAATGTTCTGGACCTGCATCTCTTGAACCCAGAACCCTAGAATGACTCCAAGGGGTAGTTGGCTGGCCTCTTGATCTGAAGCCTCAGTGACACAACAGGCTTCCGACAACCTTTTTCCTCCGCCTGGACCCCCCATCTGTGATTCTACTATGCCAAGTGATGCCACCCCAGTCTTGGACCCTTGGAAGTGGGCCTGAGGTGCTATGACAGCCTCCATGGATCCAGCGGAACTGATGCATCTCCTCTGCTGTGTGGTGCAACCTCAAGCAGAACCGATGCATCGCTGCTACTGTGTGGATCAGAACTGCCATCGTTGATTTGGAACGTCACTGCGTGATGCATCCTTAGTGCAGGCCCTCACATCCCTCGTCGACGGCAGCCTTGAGGACGACACCGTACTCTGCATTGCAAACTCACAGCTCCTCGGAACCGACGAATCGCCCGACTGAGCGATGCATCCTTGACACCCGACTTCACATGATAAGCCCTCGTCAATGGTATCCTCAACAATGATACAGAACATCACAACGCAGCCTTGCTACATCTTGGAACCGATGCATAGCTTCAGCTGCGAGACACTTACTTTGACACAAATCCTCACAAAGCTCCACAAACTATGATTTAAGGTACTTTGTTCAGCAGGCCCTGTAGCAGACCCATGCTCCATCGTGGTTGGATTGAACTCGTGACTTTGTCCTGAGCTGGCGTGACCAGATAGCCTGAGCTGATACTTTAAGCCTTTTGGCTCTATTTTTACTAAAATCTTTAAAATTGAGGGCTGCATTTACGAGGCCAGTGGTGCAGGGCAGCGTAGCAAGTGCCTTGCTGCACTGCCTCGAGCCACCGGGAAAAGGCAGAAATGCGCCCTGAGGTGGCATAAGAATCTGATGCATTCCCAGACTTCTAAATCTGGGAATGCATCAGAGTCCTTCGGGTTCCATGGGTGTTGCTTGGGAACACCCCAAGCAACACCCATGCAACGCCCCTTTCACACAGTGTTATGCGTGAAAGAGGTCCATATTTACAAGGACATGAAAAGCCACACAAGGTGGCTTTGTGTGGCCTTGCAAATATGGGCTGGCACACTGCGCCACTGGAGCGTTAAAAAAGATGACACTCCGGTGGCGCAGTGTGCCGCTAGGGCCTCGTAAATGAGGCCTTGAATATCTCTGGTTCTACTGATTAGATTTGGCACAAAGTTGGCATAGAGTGGTGTGTGATACTTGAAACAGATTTTCTTGAAAAGTGAGTGAATGGATGTAAATGTAATGTAGCAGGAATATAGATTATGAGGTGTACATGGCAAGTTTTGGTAGTAGGTGTAAATAGTGTAAGTAGCGTTAAAATTATAAGTGTTGAAATACTTAGATAAATATTGGGTCAAGATATACCACAGTAAGTTCACAGCATACTGAGATGCATGCCTATGAGAAGGTAGTATGTGATTGGCTAAAGTCTGTCTTTACAAAACGTAGAAGGGAGTCAAGTAGTTTCCAGCACACATTCATAGTGTTCTGGGTCAGGGCCTTAAATATAAGTAAGTGTAGGTTTTAATATTGTTTTGATATTGTTTCCTACTTATTACCACTTTACTAAAGTGGTAATAAGTAGAGACATTTTATTTATATTTTTCTATATATTTTTACAGCTCTTTATGGAGAATCACGCTTTAAAAAAAATAATTAAGAAGTGCAGTACTTTGTAGGCATTACCCTTGTACTTCGTAGAGTTTTTTGTAAAGAATTAAATATGTAAAACATTGAAAATTCAGTGATGTAGACTATATTTTGTATCATATAGTGTAGTACAATGTATTTTTAGTTTTATAACGTATTTATTTTTTTAATTAGTACGCTGTAAAAAAATGTTTAAACACAAAGAAACTTATAAATAACAAAACATATAAAACCTAGGCCTAGATTTACTAAATTGACACTCAGTGTAGCATCCACAAATGTTGCGCTGTGTGAAAAGGAGAGAGAAGGAGAGTGCCACATTTACAGAAATATGCCACTCTTCTCCACTTTCCCTAGGGCTGGCGCAGGGATCTGCTGCCGTGCGCCACACACACATCTTTAAACCATAGCGCAAGGGTGTCTGTGTGAGTCTATCATAGCTTTTGTACTGGAAGGATAGTCTTCCAGTACAAAATACTATGCTAAGGCTAACTTTATAACTGTTCCCACTTTTTATGTGTGCTATACAGTGCAGCACACATGCAAAATCAAAAAAGAAAGGAGAAATAAAAGCATTTCTACATAACAGCGCCTCTTTGGAATGGGTGTTTTTTAACGCAAAAAGCTGTCTACTTTTTTTAGTAAATAGGTTTTTGGGGTAAAAACGATGGGTGGTTGCATGGGAATGCCCATTCACCACCCATGGAATGCCCCAGTGCCGCTAAGTAATGCAAAGCAGTGCTATGCACTACTTCGCGTTACTTTTAAGAGATTGTTCAGTACAAAACAAGTATTATGCTGGAAAGTAAATAGATTTTAAAAAATTGCATTGATTTGCATTACGTTTATGAAGCAAACACGGCGCAAAATCTTATTAAATGTATTCCTTAATGCTTACCTACATCTAAGGGTGTAACACAGAACACAGCCAAAGTGTACTTAAAACAACATGGCTGCAGTTAACTTTTGTAAGACAGTCCTTAGCCAATCACACAATGCCTTGTCATCGCTTTGTACAGTAGTAGTTTCACGAAATAAAAAACATTTCACAAAATGACCACAACTACAGATATCAGTAAGTTAAAATGCCTTATAACTCAGAAAATAATTACTCTACTTGTAATTATTACCCAAAAGGATCATCTGCAGACTAGAATGTATAATCCTGCCAAATTTGATTTAAATCCGACTGGATGTTTGCCCGCTACGTGTGAGGATGAAGCCTATGGAAAATGCATCTGGGTCAAAATGCATTTTGGGACCACCTTTGTTTGCAACCACTTGATGAATCTATGCAAAGCTCTCCATTGTCCCTCAATTAAAAAAACAGACGAAAAAGTATTAGCAAGCAATAATCTGAGGAATTCCTATCTTTTGGAATCCTAAAGATAACTACAGAGTGCTTATACCACTCCGTCATAGATAGATAGATAGATAGATAGATAGATAGATAGATAGATAGATAGATAGATAGATAGATGAGGTTTTAATGGTTAGTAGATACTGTTGTGTCACACTGTTGTGTTGTGAGTATTGTGGCCATGTAGACAAAAGTCAGCTCTTGATTAATCTTCAGAGGCAGAGGTGGTTGACAGGAGATCTTATGTTTGTGGGTAATGAATTTCATAGATTGGCTGCTTGAACAGTGAAAGCTGTTTCATCCCTGTTTTTTCCCTTGTATGTTGGAATTTTGAGGCAGGATGCCATTTTAGAGCGTAGGCTCCTTTGTTGTATTTATTTGGTGATTTTCGTTCTGATGAAAAGTGGTCCATTGCCACGTATTGCTTTTTAGGTAATACAAAGCAGCTTGAATGTAGATCTTCTGGCAACTGGTAACCCGTGTAGGGCCCTCAAGGCAGGGAAGATACATGCTTGTGGCTTTATATGTCAGAGAAATATCACAGCAGAGCTCTGCCAGATTCTGCTAGTCTTTCCGGAGTGCACTCCTGTTGCAGGGCTACCTAACAGTAGGTTAATGCCTTGCCTCTAGTGTGAATGGAAAATTGGTAATCCAATATCCCATAGGACCTTACATTACTCCTCTGTAAGTACCCAAATGTCTAGGTATTTACATTGTGGGGAATCTGGGAACGTCCACCGGTCATTACCCAGTCTACTACAGAGGGTGTGCAATAGCTGGTTACACTTCCAGTAGTGTGATCGTACTAAACCAAATTCAGATAGAAGGTCTTGGAAATCCCTAAATCTGTGGAGATATTCAAATGGCTGTGCCAAGAGGGTCTAGTGCGAGGAGGCATAGAAGACGTGGGAGATGGCCTTGCCCCGTTCCCATTCTTATGATAAAGTTGTGGGAGAGGAGGCAGCTGCAATAAATTTGAGCTACCGGAAGTTGGTAAAGTCATGTGAGCTTGCTTATGAAGGTCTGATTGTCCTGAGGTTTTCAAGGACCTTGAAGAGATAATGCCATTTAACTCAGTCAAATGCTTTCTCAGCATCAAGTGAGTTGGCTAAAGTTTCCTCATTTCAATCCCCAGTGCTCCATAACATACATTTGTTTTTTAAGATGGTTCCTGGAGGTATTGCCAAACCCAACCTGGTTGAGTTTGGCAATACCGCCAGTGGGAGTGGGATATATCAAGGACAAGGTGACTTTCTATAGTGTTGTTGCCAGTATCTTTGCCAGAGGTTTGATGTCTGTGTTGGTAAGAGATACCAGCCTATAACTGACGCAGTCCAGCAGGTTTTTGCCTTCCTTTGAAGTAATAGAGAATTGGCCTTGTGTCTACTTGAATGACTGACCTAAAACACAAAAGGTGATGGGAGAATGAATGCAATGTCTAACCAATGGCAATAGCTCGGGTAGTGTTCCAACCCATCATTCTTTTGACCACCATGACAGTGGTTAGACTTATTACATGCATCCTCCCATCACCTGTTGTGTGTTTGAATGATTGAACTAACCTGCTGATGGTGGAGGACACAGCGGCTGATATTCTCAAAGGTTTCGCGATGGTTTAGAGTGGCTTTTTTAACGCGAAATTGACCCTAAGCTTTTTGGGGGATTCACAAACCAACACAAATAGGTATTTGCGTTGGTTTGTGTGTCAAAGTAACGCAAAGCAGCACAAAACACTGTTTTGCGTTACTTTGCATCAAGGGAGAGTTACATGGGTGGTACATGGGCGTACTTGTGCTCCCACCCATGCTTTTTGATGCTGAACCCTATTGTGAATCATCAGATAAAGGGGTTTAGCGCCAAAAATTAACGCCTTTGAAAAGCAAGTGCAAGAAAGGTTTTTATTTCTACCCCCTTTTCCAACTTTGAATGTGTGCCGCTCCGTACAGCACACATACAAAGTAGGAAAAGCATTTCCACTTGCCTGGGCATAGTATTTTTTACAGAAAGGATAACCTTCCTGTACAAAACCTATGCTAGACTTACACACACGCCCTAGCACTATGGAGCTAAGGTGTGTGCATGGGGCAGCAGCTAAAATCATGCCCTTTCCCTGTGGCGCAAGGCAGCACAGCAAGATCCCTTGTGGCTCTGCCCCGCCCCAAAAACTTGTAAATATGACGCTGTATTTCTTAAATATAGTGCATTTCTTCCCTTAACCTGTGCCACAATTTAAGGAAATATGCCCCTCAGGTCACATATTTGAGCCACGCACCTAATCACAAAGGCCACGCCGTTCTAGAGACCCACCTTCAGGTTTTTCATCCCAATTAAAGCCCTGCAGTTCCCCTATGTTCTAGGACTGTAGACAGTACAATAGTAAATTTGACCTCCCAGTAATCACCACGCCCCAGCCTGACGACATCTGGCCTCCCACTGGGCTAAAACCACAAATCTATAGAATACATAAAGGGAGCTTCACCTGCAGAATCAGCAGCAGACAGCGCGCGCGGGGCTCTATTGTCCGTCCCTGCTGGTGAACGGAAAGGCTGCTGTGAGTGGCACGCCGGGATGGAAAAATTTGCATACCCATTATCCTTTCACCGTGTCACTCCTTCTGTAATTCCTGCAACATGAATATTACTAGCTAGTGCCTACAAAATAAAATCCTACATGAATTTTGATGTTATACCCTTTGCTTCTAACACTGTGAATTCCTAATACTATGTCTCTAAGGAATGCTGTTTAAGTCCAAAAGTGCAGGATCGTTTAATTGTTAGTTCTCTCGTAGTGGAATTTCCATTGAAGCTCTGTCTTATTGCGATTAGCTCTAAGGCAGGAATTTTTGGAGACCCGAAGTTGGTCGATTGAAGCACTTAAAAAAGAAATTGGTTTGTTCGAATTTTTTGCTTTGGATTTCAACTGCACCCTTGCTATGGGGTTTTTAATGTGGGTTATTTATAATGCATATGAACTGTAATTTTTATGTAAATTATAAACTCTTCAGAGGACGTCTGGTCCATTGCGCTTTATGTAACTTTGTGGGAGGGCAGATGCTCTGGTGCTCTCTAGCAAATAGTGAAAATGGTGAAAACAGTGCAGCGAAAACAGTGCGGCAGCATTGACGTCGGCTCCCTGAGGGAGGGCATTGCCATTGGATGCTGGCAGGGGCCCCCTGCGCTGGCTTTGACCTGGTCATGGGCAGTGCACGGCCCCCTTTAACCCCCACAACAATGCCTTTCCTACAGCCTTTTCATGGCGGAAACCACCAAACTTGTAATGATGCCCTAAGTTCTCTTGCCTGTTGTAGCATCCTTCCCAGCCCCACTGAGCTCTTGATTAGAGTTTTTTATTCATCCGCATACAATCACACACTAAAGCACTGAGGGGCAAATGTATACTCTGCGCCGAATGTGCGCCCGACCCCCATTTTCCCCTACGCCGGCGCTGCCTGGTTTGAGTCATTTTTTTAAAATTCTGACTAGCCTGCAGTGCCGGCTAATGTCAATCCTTAAATAAGGCGCCTGCATGGCAAGTACGAATGGCGTTAGCCAGCGGTACATTTTTTGATGCAAACCAGCGCAGGCGCTGGTTTTGCATCAAAAAGTATAAATATGGGCCTAATTATGTTATAGCCATTACTAGCTACACCTTAACACCTCCCAGCAGCTTGCGCAATTTTCTCTCTGGGAGCATATTTAGAAGAAATTACGCAGTGCCAAGTTGAGGCAGCAATGCGTCAAAAATAGTTAGGATGTGCAGAAATCTGTTATGACGCCATGGATGCGCCATATTTACAATACAGGGCAGCATGGCGCAAGGACCCAAGGTACAGGAAAAATTCTGATGCATCTGTGGGAACTTTGCCGTAACAAATCAGCCCCAAAAGTGTTGCATTGCTGAACTTGGCCTCACAACTGACGCAACTTCAGCGATGTGTGAAAAATTTAGAAGTGCTGCATCAGTTTAATTGGCCAAGTAGCTTAATGTGTTAGGACCAATGTGAAAGACTGTAAAATGGTGGAATACCACCTTGTACAATTTCATATTGGCCCTGGATTCAGTGCAAGCAGTATGCCTGTGTGTCAATTAACAGTGGGCATAGTTATGTTTAAGTGGAGACCTGATTATGTGTGACACAGTGAGTGACAGTGTATTGTGAGTGAATACAAATATATGGTGTAACGTAATGTGGCAATACATATATTACCTACCGTATGTGTGTACTTACCTGTTGTCCTTTGGTGTACGCAGACCTGGATTTGGGGACCCCTCCTCCATGGATTAGTGACAATCCTGGTCTGCCCCTTGTAAACAATATAGAATGTCACATAGCCTTGCTGCAGAGGATGTTGAAGTCATAGGTGCCATGGTCCCAGGTTGATAAAGGGGTCCTACAACATGACTGGCCCATGTGCAGACCAAATACAACTAGTGGAAATGTGAATAACAGACATCTTCTGGGGTGTGCAGTGACCTCAAATGGTCAGATTGCTGTTTAAAAGCAACTGTGTCAGTCCCAATGCCTGGGTTTAAGAGGCATAGGAATTCTGACGAATTGTAGTCTTTGCGAGACACATCTGACGTGTCAAACAAAGAAAATATTGTAAATCTCACTACGTCAGTTGCAAGTGAGTGTTTCTGCCTGGACGCACACTCTGAATACATTAATTTCTCCGTGACGCAGCTGTATCCTGCACAGGTTTTTTTTTGGCACAGGCCTGGAAAAACTGATGCATTTGCCCAAATGCGCCACAGTGTAAATATGGAGCTAACAGAGCGCTGTCGCTCATAACAAAAAATTATCCAACGGCAGTGCAAGCTCCTTGTAAATATCCCCCTAGGTCCACCCAGAACCACGAGGATCCTGGGGCACCTAGGGGCATGTTTACAAGGAGCTTGTGCCGCCGTTGCGTCATTATTTTTGATGCTCCGGCGGCGCATTCTTTGCTCCATATTTACAAAACAAAGCATTAGGCAGATTGTGTCAGTTTTTGTAGCCCTGTGTCAAAAAATACCTGCGTTAAAATTGGCTGTGCCATGCAGTTTATAATGTATGCAGTGGAGGCGTTCCCTCATAAATACTCACAACTGACACAGTGATGTTTACGAGTTTGGCAATGTGTGACAAATCTTTATGGTGCATCGCTTTCAGCCTGGAATGCATCAAAATTCCTATGTCTCTGTAACCCAGGTGTAGGAATTGACGCAGTGGCTTTGTAATCGGAATCTCACCAGCTAATGTCACTTAGCACACTGTAATAAGTAATAAAATCACATCCCCTCAACTATTAGTAGGCCTACTCATGCATGTAACAATCATGTTGTAGGACCACTTGACCAACTTGGAACCATGGGACCTGAGATATTATCATCCACTGCAGCAATGCAATGTGACGCTTTTTACTTCATGGAAAGGATAGGCCAGAATTGACACATATCCATATAAGAATGGGTCCCCAAGTCCAGCCAAGCGTACTCCAAATCACAACAGGTAAGTACACACATAAGGTAGGTAACACTTGATTTGCTACTTCACATTACAACATATACTAGTCTCCACTCACATTATATTGTCACTCAATATGTCACACATACTTAGGTACCTACGTACACATAAGTAGACTATGCCCACTGTAATGTGACACATAGCCATACTTCATACTTGTCTGCATTACATCCAGGGCCAATGTAGTGACTTTTTCACCATTTCACAGTCTGTTACATTGGTCCCCACATATTAGGCTACTTGTGTCAGTCAGAACTGACGAATCACCTCCATTTTTTGATGCATTGCTGAAGTTGCGCTTGTCGTAAGCCCAACTTCAGCAGTACACCACATTTGGCCCTGACTCGCGGCAGCATTATTCCCACTGATGCGTCAGAATTTCTGAAGCATCCTTGGGACCTTATGCCATGGTGCACCATATTGTAAGTAACTCGTAACCTGTCTTGCAGCAGTGCAAGTAATTTTGACGCATCACTGCCTTAACGCAGCATTTTTTAATTCCTTGTGAATAGGACCCCCTGTCTCACGATACTGTAGTGTCTTCCCCAGCCTGGGTACTCGCCAATGAATGCTCCACACACGGAGCTATGTAATACACGTCTTTATTCTTCAGCGTGTAGCCACAAATTCAAAATTCCAAACCTGCATTCACTTCACCAGTTCTAACTCTTACATCATCATCCTACGGAGTCTTTCAGGATCCCAAAAAGTTCCATCATGAAGTCTCACAAGACACAACATCCCCCCTCTGTTAAATAAAAAAACACTATTTTTACAACATATACACATTCTAACTCATCAATGATCCTTCTTGGCTCTTTAATGACTTGTCCAGATCGTGTCTTAGGAAACTCGGAATCAGTAATCATAGTGTCCATGATGTGCTTCGGTGATGTGGAAGCAATAGCAGTCTGGGATTCTCCAATTGTCCCCTCTGAGCCAGTCTCTGCATTGACTTCAATGTGCGATGAGCGTTGAGCCACACAAGTGCGAGAAATCTCGCATGATGGACTTTCCTGTACGTTGGGCAGTCACCATGTGCCCTTTCCTGGTTACAACATGAAATGGCTTGGTATCAAAAGGAGCTTTAGATTTACGTCTTTATGACTGATGAACGAGCACTCGATCTCCTTGTGTAAAGACAATGCTCTCTGCATGTCACCCTTTATCGGCATATGCCTTCATTCCCTGTTTAGGACTCAAGTCTGTTGTACATGTCTCTTTATCATTTCTGGATCTGGTGTTGGTTCACTGAGGTAACTTAGTCGCCATGGCTCTCCTGAACACCAACTTTGCAGGGCTTTTACCTGTGGACAACTGAAGAGTTGAATGGTAAGCTCTTAAAGTAGAATTCAAGACAGTCTTGAGGTTGAGCTTCTCTAATGCAGCACGCTGAACACCTTTTTTTAACGTTCTCATGAAACGTTCAACAAGGCCCTTAGCCTGTGGCCAAAGAGGTGTGCTCTTCTGCTGCTTCACATTGAGAAAGTCTCTAAATTCTCTGCTATTTAAAAGTGGGCCATTGACAGATTTCAAAATCATATGAATGCCCCATGTTGCAAAGATGCCATCTAATCTTTCAACTACTCTGTCCTGAGTGATAGACCAGAGATCTTCAAGTAATGGAAAGTACGAATATTCGTCCATAATCTCCATCAACTGATGTCCATTCTCAAGCGGACCAAAAAAGTCAACAGCAATTATTTCCCAGGCATGCTTTGGCAAATCTGACATATTCAAGGGGTGTTGAGTGTTTTTGAATGGCAAGGAGTTACCTAGATGACAGGTCTTCAAAACTTTATCAACTCGTTCATCAAGAAGAGGAAACTAGACCTGATCTCAGAGAGCTCGTTTTACCAGCAACTATTTCCACAATGTCCTTCATGGGCCACTTCAATAACCTGCTGCCGCAGCTTCTCTAGAATGACAATACTTGATCCCACCACGATAGTTCCTTCTTGTGTCACAGACAGTTCATCTTTGACATTTTTATACTTCTGATACTTGTTGTCACTGGTAAATAGTTGAGGATGTTGATTCTATGACTGATGTGCAATAAAGTGCTTTGATTTTTACATATCACTATCTTGGCTCATGGCAGTGACAATTTACTCCAACAAAAAGTCAGCTGGTGTGTTTGACTTCATAATGAAGTTTATGTAGGCTTCAGCAGTCTTAGGTGGGGTACCTTGACAATTTGTAGGCACTCTTGAGAAGTAGTCAGCAGGGTTTTTTCCTGGACGATGCACAACTGTGTAGTTGTATTCTTGCAATCATAGACTTCAACGTTCAATTCATGAAGGCATCTGGGCCTATGGATTGCCAAGGATAGTCAGCAATGCTTGATGATCTGTCACAAGCGTGGAAGGCTTTTCATACAGGAACACATGGAAATGTTCACAAGCCCACACCGCTGCTACACTTTCCTTTTCTGGTTGTGAATAAGCATGTTCAGTCTGGGACAAACTTTTACTTGCATAGGCCACAATATGTCTTCAAGCATTAGGTTGTCCGCAGAGTTGTACAAGGATAGCGTCTAACCTGACTGGGCTAGTGTCAAAAATAACTTCTGTATATAGCTTTGGATCAAAGTATGCCATTTCAGTAGTGTTTTCAATAACTTGTTTAATTATCTTAAAACTTTGGGGCACATTTATAATCCCCTTGCTCCACCAGTGTGTCACTTTTGTTTGATATACAATTGTACTTTCAGTCTTAAGATTTCCTGACTCATGAAATAAAGAAGGGAACTGACTTAATTTTTCATGACGATCATTCATATTGTAGTTCACTAATATCAGTCCCATAAAAGTAGCAGTGCTGAAGCTGCGTAAACAAGCACTTGACGCCATACCTTGAAGTACGTGAATAGGCGCTTGCACTTTCGTTTTCTTGTGGTTTGTAGTTGCTACAAGTGAACCTTTACTTTTCAAAGGTTTCAATACAGCTCATGTGTACACTTTTGTTTTTGATAGCGTCAGCCTTGGCGGTGGAGATTCTTCATTGTATTTCTCCTTAGGCATAATATTTATCAAAGCACCACTGTCAATTATGAAAGGGATTGACAACAATTTATTTTCACTGTAATCTTCAGACAATGTTTGAATGACTTAGGTGCTTTTTCATGTCCACTTGTATTTCACTGGTTTTTCTCTTCACAAGTTGCCAGTCCATCATGTGCTCATTTCTCTGAGGTAAACAGCGACATCACACAATCATCCTCGTCACTTTAACTCAATACTCATGAACTTTTGAACAATGATTTACATGACAATCGACTTTATTTGGTGTTGATTTGTCTGAAATGTTGTTGCCGGTTGGCCTTGGGTTCGCACATCGAACATTTCTTCTGGAACATTCGGTTGGCTATTTTTTCTTCTCGCCATGACAAACTTAGGCCCATATTTATAAATTTTTTGCACCACATTTGTTTCTTTTTCTACGCAAAAACTGCCAAACTTAGATAATACAATTATCTTTTGTAAGTTTGCACTGCTTTTGCGTAAAAAAATGACACAAATGCAGCGCAAAAAAAGTATAAATATGGGCCTTACGTTTTCCTCCTCCTTGCAGATCTTTACAAAATGGTTCTCTTTACCACAGCCTTTGCATGTCTGTCCGATGGCAGGACATTTACCTTCTCATGGAAACGACAATCCATATCTGAAACACAACTTCTTTTTCCATGGAGACATCACCTTGTGTCCTTCAACTTTGTGTTTCTGCTTGCTTTTCATGTCCATGACTGACTCTCTTTGGATACCTCTGTCGTACATGTCAGAAGCTTGTTGGTCAGCATGCTCTTCAGCTCTAGCAGCCATGAGATCTCGCTCCAGACTATGGGCCTCATTTACAAGAAACTGACGTATGGGCTCCAATACGTCAGATTTTTTGTGCTGCCCTGCGACCCCCTCACAAAGCCATGTATGCGCTGTATTTACAATAAAAAGCTCCACGGCACATGTTTTCAAAGATGCGTCAGAAATTCTGTCGCATCTGTGGCGCTAAACTGATGCGTTGCTGGAATAGTGTAAAAAAAATGATACTACTACAGCAAAGCGTGGAAGGTTCCTATAGGAAAAATCCCTGCATCAGTTTAACCCCTGTTCTGAGCAGGTGCTAATTTTTTGACACACTGAATGCCAGAACAACGCAGTGAAATGTAGTAAATTTCACTGCATCATTTCAGTGTGGCTTTTAGCGTAGGAACCTAGGCCCAGATTTATACTTTTCTTAGCGCCGCATTTGAGTAATTTTTTATGTAAAAGAGGCATAAACGTACAAAATACAATAATATTTTGTACGTTTGCGCCGCTTTTGGGTCAAAAAATTACGCAAATGCAGTGTTAAAAAAGTATAAATATGGGCCCTAGTGTCAACTAGGTAGTGATAGTTAGGACCTAGGGCTTACTTACAAGCCCCGTGGTGCAGGGCGGCGCAGCAAGTGTCTTGCTGTGCTGCCCTGGGCCACCAAGAAAGGGCAGAAATGCACCATATCTGCAAAACATGACACATTTCTGTCCTCCTCACCTGTGCTGGCGCACAAATTGCTGCTTAGCACCAACACAGGCACCCTTGCGCCTTTGTGCAAGGATGCCTGCGTTGTGGGGATGATTGCTTTTGTGCAGGAAGGGACAAAGAGAGGTGTTTTCCTCTTTCTATGTGTGCTGCAGAAGCAAGAAAATGGAGAGAAATAAAGATATTTCTCCCCGTTGTGTCACTTCTACCCCACTTCTGAGGTGGCATAGGAATCTGATGCATTTCCAGACTTGTAAATCTGGGAATGCATCTGTGAGAAGTCAGTTCTGACTCTCGGGTCGGCCCTGATTTTTTGCTTTTGCATCACCTGTTTTTTTACCTTTTACTGTGAGGGAGCCTCATAGTTTGGGACTCAACCCCAGTAAATTTATGGTAAAATGGACCGTGTGTGTTTACCACCGGTGCCATCTTATGAAGCAAAGGCTGCTGTGATGGAGCAACGATAGGAGGCACAGGGCTGGTTACACATGATCATGTGTGCACACGTGTGTGAGGGCTGCGCGGGGAAGATTCTTGGCGTGCGCAGTCTAAGGAGTGCACTTAGGTAGCCTTGTGCAGAAAGTACTATGCAGAGTGGGTGGTGATCTGGCCTTATGAAATGGGTATACACATGTGAGTGATAGATAGCTTACTTTGTTTTCATTTTAGTGACACTCCATTAAATGCCAATGAGAAAGGATGGCCTATGGCACAACTCCAGTTCCCTGAGGACCAAGATTCCAGAGTCACACCAATGTACACTGTAACCTGTATGAAAATAATAATGCAGCAGGTTACAAAATCCTAGTTGAACAACATATGGGTCATCCAAGAATGTCATCTTTCTCTGGCTCAGCTCAATATGAGGGCTAACATGATATCATGATGAGAAGGTCCACGACCTTAGACCTTATAGGAGCGTGCAGCGAAGCGCATGGGGCTCCGCACTGCTCCATCCTGTGCCCCCAGGGTGGGCCAGGGCCCAGGGGCTGCCCCCAGGAAAAAGAGGAGTGCAGGGGAGTACGGTCACACTCCCCCTGTTGCTGAGTGAGGGGCACCTCACCCCATCCTGGGGCCCAGAGGAGACTGGCCTGCTTGGGGGAAAGGGTGGGTGCTGTTGCGCACCCACCTCGCCACAATGGTGAAAGGCCCTGGACCCCATCCTGGGGCCCTGTGCGGCTGAAGACAAGCCAGGGAGCGCTGTTGCACTCCCCATGAAGGTGACAAAGGGGGACCCCGGACTCCATCCCAGGGGCTCACACAGAAGACTAAGTCGAGGGGTGCCATTGTGCTCCTAATGAAGATGGCCAGGAGGGGCCCCTGGACCCCATCCCGGGGCCCGCACCGAAGTAAAGCCAGGGCGTGCCATTGCACTCTCTGAAGATCCTGTTGGAGGTGGGGGCATCAGGAGGGATGGGGGAGTGCTGCCCTGTGTGAGCAGCTTCTTCCTGCTCCCAGTGCCTTTGTCTGATGGAAGCAGGGAGGGTGGGGCTGCTGCACACGTCTGCCCGCAGGAGTGTGCAGACTGAAGTGAGGCTGATGGCTCCCATGGCAGCCTGTGAGCGCTGCGCAGCCGGGGAGCTGGTTAGGGAAGCCGGGGATGGGCTCCCTGAGCTGCCCTCCAATGAGGCAGCATCAAGGGGGTGTGTCCGGGTGGGACCGGGCACACCAAGGCCCATATTTATACTTTTTGACGCTAAACTGCGCTAACGCAGTTTAGCGTCAAAAAGTTTTGCGCCGGCTAACGCCATTCTGAAGCGCCATGCGGGCGCCGTATTTATTGAATGGCGTTAGCCGGCGCAAGCAGACCGGCGCTGCCTGGTGTGCGCGAGAAAAACCACGTACACCAGGCAGCGCCGGCGTAGGGGGAAAATGGCGCATGGGCGTCTTAAAATGGGGCAAGTCAGGTTACGTCGAAAAAATCGTCGTAACCCGACTTGCGCCATTTATTTTCGACGCCCATCCCCCATCAACATGACTCCTATCATTGTAAAGATAGGAGTCATGCCCCCTTGCCCAATGGCCATGCCCAGGGGACTTCTGTCCCCTGGGCATGGTCATTGGGCATAGTGGCATGTAGGGGGGCACAAATCAGGCCCCCCTATGCCAAAAAAAATTATTAAAAAAAAATAAAAAAATACTTACCTGAATGTCCCTGGGGTGGGTCCCTCCAGCCTTGGGTGTCCTCCTGGGGTGGGCAAGGGTGGCAGGGGGGGTCCCTGGGGGCAGGGGAGGGCACTCTGGGCTCATTTTGAGCCCACTTGTCCCTTAACGCCATGCCTGACCCAGGCGTTAAAAAGCGGCGCAAATGCGCCGTTTTTAGCCACGCCCACTCCCGGGCGTCGCTTTTGCCCGGGAGTATAAATACCACGTAAAGGCCTGGGAGTCATTTTTTAGACGGGAACGCCTCCCTTGCATATCATTAACGCAAGGAAGGGGTTCACGCTAAAAAATGACGCACATTCCGGGAACTTTGGCGCTATTCGCCTCTAACGCCATAGTATAAATATGGCGTTAGTTGGCGTTAGTTTAGCGTCGAATTTGCGTCGAAAAAAACGACGCAAATTCGGCGCAACCAGAGTATAAATACGGCCCCAAGAGAAAGAAGACCTTGGCGCAAGGCCGCATAAGGGGAAAGTAAAAACAAAAGAGAATGGCTCTATGCGGCACAGTGATAGAGCCGCTAATCAAATATGCAAGCTCCAGAGGAAGCACCCCATAATGCCCCGTGAGGGTCTGTCCCAATTCAGTCCATGGTGACCCCAGGAGGATGGGGTCACCACAAGTGAAAGAAAATGTGCGGGGGTAGATGCAGGAGCAGCACAGGCTCCCCTCTCAACAGAAGGTTTTGTGTCCCCACCCTAGGTTGGGTGGGACTTGACAGAGATACTCCATTCCCCCCAGGCTGCTCATATGTTTTGAAGTAAAGCCTAGCTAGAGTTTTTGTTAGGGAGTGTTGGAACTGTGTTCTCTAGAGACCAAGATCAGAGCTGTACTCTCTATGGTCTGAAGGGTGATAACAACAGAGCTGTTGTTATGGGGAGGAACACCTACAGGTGAAATGCTCTTCCAGTAAGGATGTATTTCAGGGACTATGGATCAAATGATAGCATGTTGTGCTAAGTGTGTTATTAACAATGTGTGATTCCAGTATTGAGACCAATGGTATGACTTCTGAAAGTTCATATAACAAGGTACCCTCTAGGGGTGAAGAGCGGTATTACATGATGTTTATCAATAGTAATCTGAAAGTAATCTGAAATTAATCATAACAGCACAAATCATTCCAACATGGCAATACATATTTCTTGTTCATGCTTATTTGAGTAATGAGACTGCAACCACCAGTAATCGAAGCAGAATTAGGTGATCTCACTCTATGGACCGGATTTACAAGGCCCTAGCACCTCCTTGTGCCACATTAGCGTCATCATTTTTTTTTACGCAAATGTGGCTCAAGGAGGCAATTTTCACAGCGCCATATTTACAAAGTGGCGCAATGCATGCATTGCGCAACTTTGCAACCCCTTGTTCCACATTATGCCTGACGCAGGCATAATGTATGCAAGGGGGCACATTCCGGCATTAGGAGGCCTGCAAAAATGGTGCAGTCACATCTGTAAGATTTCACTGCACCATTTTTGGCATAATTTGTAATGCCTGCTCAGGACAGGCGTTAAAATGACACACCCATTAAAATCAATGGGCCTCCTTGCACTTTGCTACACTAATGTCAACATTTTTGATGCTAGTGTAGCAAAGCGCCAAGTTTGACGCTATTGTTCTAATCACCACCATGGTGCTCCGTATTATAAATACGGCGCACACATGGGCCCATATTTATACTTTTTGACGCAAAACTGCGCTAACGCAGTTTTGCATCAAAAAAATTAGCGCCGGCTAACGCCATTCTGAAGCGCCATGCAGGCGCCGTATTTAAGCAATGACGTTAGCCGGCGTTAGCCGCCGGCGCTGCCTGGTGTGCGTTGAAAAAAACGACGTACACCAGGCAGCGCCGGCGTAGGGGGATATGGAGCTTGGGCGTAAAAAAATGGGGCAAGTCAGGCTGAGGCAAATTTTTCATCTCAACCCGATTTGCGCCATTTTTTTCCACTCCCAACCCCCATAGAAATGACTCCTGTCTTAGCAAAGACAGGAGTCATGCCCCCTTGCCCAATGACCATGCCCAGGGGACTTCTGTCCCCTGGGCATGGTCATTGGGCATAGTGGCATGTAGGGGGGCACAAATCAGGCCCCCCTATGCCACAATTTTTTTTTAAAAAAAATACTTACCAGAACTTACCTTATTGTCCCTGGGATGGGTCCCTCCAGCCTTGGGTGTCCTCCTGGGGTGGGCAAGGGTGACAGGGGTGTCCCTGGGGGCATGGGAGGGCACCTCTGGGCTCCTTCCGAGCCCACAGGTCCCTTAACGCCTGCCTTTTCCAGGCGCTAAAAAACGGCGCAAAAGTGGCCGTACGTCATTTTTTTTGACCCGCCCACTCCCGGGCGTGAATTTTGCCCGGGAGTGTAAATACGGCGCACATGCCGCGGAGTCACTTTTTTAGACGGGAACGCCTACCTTGCATATAATTAACGCAAAGTAGGTGTCCACGCTAAAAAAGGACGCAAACTCCATGGACTTTGGCGCTAGACGCGTCTAACGCCAAAGTATAAATATGGAGTTACTTTTGCGTCGGAATTGCGTAAAAAAAAACGACGCAATTCCGGTGCAAACGGAGTATAAATATGCCCCATGGTGTTGTTAGGTGGGGCAAGGGCGACGCAAGAAAAGTGGCGCTTCAGTACTGATGCGCCACTTTCTTGTAAATCTGGCCCCAAGTTACAGTCAAATGTTGCATTGGGATACAAGTAAATGTTTTGCCACGTGGATTGTTGGATTATATTTCCCTTCGGGGGAGACAAGATTGAATATGTAATGACATCCAAAAGTAATTCCATCCACTTGTGTATATTTGTAAATTGTTTCATAGTATTGAGTAGTGTGTTGTGATAAATGTACTTTTACTTTATCAAAAAAAGCACAGACTGGACAATCATTTACATAGTGTTCTTCTTGAGTGCTTGTGAATGGTGATTACTAGCCCACACCACCTCCCTTGAGTAAGCCTTGGACTGTTCTGCAATTCTACCCTATGAGCGTCAAGTGCTACAATGGGGTGTTTGGCTCCCAGTGGTGGACGAGTGCAGACTCTTTACTTGTGCAGGCCACACAACTAATGACCCACCTTCCAACAGCGTCAGATTCCTTAGCTTTTAATGGGTGTTGTGTGGAGACACCCTCAGCAACACACATGGAACGCCCCTTTCACGTAGTTTTATGCGTGCGAGGGGCCCATATTTACAAGACAATGAGAAGCCATGCAAGGTGGCTTTGTGTGACCTTGTAAATATAGGATGGCACACTGCGCCACTAGTGCATCAAAACAAATGACGCTCCAGTGATGCAGTGTGCTGGTAAGGACTCGTAAATGAGGCCTGTAGTTTCTATAGAAAAAACGTTTTTTGTTTTGCTAATTGTTTTGTCGCCATTTGATGAATCTTCACAATGTTTTCCAAGTAAATGCAACGCTCACTTCAGCTGCTGTTTGGAAAGTTTTGGGGTGATCAGTCAAGCAGGGGCTGATAGAAAGGGGCGGGTCCCAAACCCGTTTTCCCCATTTATTTTCCCATAGGGATTTTGAACAGCGACAACGCCCAAATCACTGTACGGAATGACACAAAATTTGGCAGGAAGGTAGCTCTTGGTCCAGAACAAGGCCTTTTTGTTATTTGGTGTAAATACGTTCAGTAGTTTGGGAGAAAGTAAAGAAAATCCAAATTTGTAAATATAGGGACTCGAAGGCTTCACAAATCCTCCACATTTCGTGCTACAATCTGATTGGCTGCCAACACTTCAAGCAAGAAGTGTTAGCAGCCATGTTGGTACTCATCTTCAGTCGAGTCCCAAGAAAAAAAGTTGAAAAATAACAAAAGATGCCAGGGTAGGGACACCCTTACCCTTTAGCTCTGGTGTTGGGGTCCCAGAGGGACACCACCAGAGCCAAAAAGCATTTTTGTAAAAAATTTCACTGCAAGTTGCAAAGGAACCGCGGATGCGGCGATAATTGAGAAAAATAAATAAACGTGGGCTCTCGATCTTGTTTTATCAACAGCCCCAAGGTGGACCAGTTCCTGGTGGCATTGACATTTTAATGTAGGCGGTTGCGCGCCCTCGCCGCAACCTCAGGGACCGCCACCTCCACCTGGGTACTGAATGAAAACTAATGCAGAGGGGCTGCCCCGGAACCCCCCTTGCTCGGCACACTAATTAAAACTAATAAGGAGAGCCACCTGCTCCCCCAGCAACCCCAGAGACCACAACCTCCCCAGGGCACTGAAGGAAACCTAATGTGAGAGGGGGCAACAGGCCCTCCCGCAACCACAGGGGCGGCCACCTCCCAGGAGCACTAATCAAATCTAATGTGGGGGGGCTACACCACCCTGGGGCCCTAAATGAAAATGTATGTGGGTGCACCCGCCCCCACCGCAGCCTCAGGGGCCACCACCTCCCTGGGGCACGAAGTAAAACTAATGGGGGAACTGCCTGCCCCCTCCCTCCACAACCCCAGAGACCACCACCTTCCTGGGGCACCAAATGAAAACGAATGTGGGGGTCCACCTGGCACCCAGCAGCCATGGGGCCCGCCACGCCCGCACTAAATGAAAACTAATGTTGGGGGAACATAGCCCCGGGGACCGTCACCTCCTCAGGCCATTAATCAACACTAATGCAGAGGCCACAAGACCCCCCCTGCAGCCCCGGGGACTGACAACTCCCTGGGGCACTAAATGAATCCTAATACACCTACCCCCACCCAGCGCCAGAGACCACCACCTCCCCGATGCATCAAATGAAAACTAATGTGGTGGGACCGCCTGGTGCCCCAAAGCTCCGGGGACTGCCACTTCTCCTGGGCACTAAGTAAAACTAATGCAGGGGATGCCTGCACCCCCGCAGCCCCAGAGACCAAAATCTGCCCGGGGCACTGAATGAAAATGAATAAACTAATGCAGGGGTGGCCGAACATCCCCCACAGCCATGGGGATCACCTCCTCCCCAGGGCACTAAATGAAAACAAATGCGGGGGTGCACCGGCCACACCCCACAGGCCCCGGGACCACCAGCTCTCCAGGGTACTAATTAAAAACGAATGTGATGGTGCCATCTGCCCCCCGGCAGCCCTGGAGACCACCACCTCCCCGGAATGCAAACTAATGTGGGTGAGTCACCTGGCACCCACGCAGCCTCAGGGACGGCCACCTACCCGGGGCACTAAATAAAAACGAATGGGAGGGTGCCACTAGGCCCCCTTGCAGCCCTGTGGACCATCACCTCCCCGGGGCCATTTTAGGAGGAGGCAATAAAGGCACCTCCTAGCTCCTGCTATGTCCTGGGATGCCCTCCCCTAGGACGTAGCTTTTTGCTGTGACTTGGTGGGAGCTGACTGCTCCCGCCAAGTCACAGCAAACACTCCGCTCCGATGAAGTGGGAGCTGTCAAACACCTCTCACTTCATCCGAGTGGAGGTTTCCTCTGTCTCCCTGCTTACAGAGATGCAGGCAGTAAAACAGAGGAAACATTGCTCTCACATAGAGGGAGCTGCTTGAGCAGCTCCCTCTTTTTGACAGCAATGCCGGCTCCCACAGGAGGTGGGGAGCCGGCTGGCACCGCGGGGGCCTTCAGGCTCCCCCTGCTGTCCCAACATTGTGACTAGGTGCCCTGGGAGGCAAACAGGTCACATGGCTGGGTCCCGGGGGATGGGATCCCCAGGGCTGATATCGACCCTGGGGAGGGGATCCATGTAGCCCCACTCCCCAAAATAAGATAAATAATTAGACTGGGACCTGGGGGATGGGGTTCCCAGGGCCGAGGTCAGTCTGAGGAGGGGGGCCACACGTCCCTCCTCTTCCCCCTAAAAATAACATACTTAGGCCAGGCACCAGGGAATAGGGTCCCCGGGGTGAGATCAGCCTGGGAAGGGGGACCGCGTGGCACCCCCTGCCAAAACAATTAATTAAAGGAGGCTGGACCCAGGGGGATGGGATCCCAGGGGCTGAGATTGGCCCTGGGGAGGGGTGCCACGTGGCACCCTCCCCCAAAAAAGAAATAAATAGGCCGGACCCTGGGGTACGGGGTCCCCGGGGCCAAGATCAGCCTTTGGGAGATGGGCCCTGCAGCCCCGTCCCCACAGGGCTCAGAGCAAGTGTTAAAAGGAGGCACACCATTGTTTTTAATGGACC
Organism: Pleurodeles waltl; assembly: GCF_031143425.1. NCBI lineage: Eukaryota > Metazoa > Chordata > Amphibia > Caudata > Salamandridae > Pleurodeles > Pleurodeles waltl. Next base: position 1,000,992,206 of record NC_090443.1, read on the forward strand.
TCAATAGGCTTTGCAGGATTAGCATCAACATTTTTTCGCTAGTCCTGCAAATGTTGATGCTAGTTTCCCTAACTACTACCATGGTGCGCCGTATCTTGGATACGGCGCACACATGGTGAAGTTAGGGGGACACTACAGGGTACAGGGAAAGTGGCGCTGCACTTGGTGCAGCGCCATTTTCCTTAAATCAGGCCGTAAATATTTAGGCTGGGCTGTGGGGGATGGGGTGGTTATAGGGGTTGGTCACAAGGCCTGGCCTGTGACCAACCCTTGCTACGCATGGTCGAAGGCCGTGCACAGCATGGGGTTGGGTTGTTATGGGGGTGGGCCGCAGAGCCAGGGCCACAGGCCAGGTTCTGTGGCCAACTTGTGCCCCACACGGCCTGAGGCCATGCGCAGTGATGGTTTGTTTAACGTATAATATGAAAATTACTTTACGTTAAAAAAAACTTTGAAATTTACTGAAAAAACAAAGATTACGGGGACATTATAGTTAGGAAATAGAATTTTGAAAAAAACAGAAATTAATTTACAAAAAAACAAAGTATACAGGGACATTATAGTTAGGCTCACGTTTTAAACGTACCAAACCATAGAAATTAATGTTTTTTTAAGTTCTATTTCCTAATTTTAACGTCCCTGTAGGCTTTGTTTTTTTCAGTGAATAGATAGATAGATAGATAGATAGATAGATAGATAGATAGATAGATAGATAGATAGATAGATAGATAGATAGATAAGGTTTTAAAGCTGGTACATATTGTTGTCATATACTGTTGTGGTGTGAGTATTGTGGTCTTGTAGTCAGCTCTTGCCTAATCTTCCGAGGCAGAGGTGGTTGTCAGGAGATCTTATCTTTGTGGGTAAGGAATTCCACAATTTGCCTGCTTGAACAGTAAAATCTATTTCGGCCCTGTTTTTTCCTTGTATTTTTGAATTTTGAGGCAGGATGCCATTCTAGAGGGAAGACTCCTTTGTTTTATGTATTTGGTGATTTTATTCCTGATGAAAAGTGTTCCTTTGCCATGTATTGCTTTATAGGTAATACAAATCAGCTTGACAGTAGATCTTCTGGCAACTAGGAACCAGTGTAGGGCCCTCAAGGCAGGGGAGATACATGCTTCTGGATTTATATGTCGAAGAAATCTAACACTAGATTTCTGACAGATTCTGCTAGTCTTCCGGAGTGCACTCCTGTTGCAGGGCTGCCTAACAGTAGATTCATGCCTTGCCTCTTGTGTGAATGGAAAATTGGTAATCGATTAATATTCCATGGAGACCTGACATTACTCCTCTGTAAGTACCGAAATGGCAAAGTGTTTACATTGTGGGGAATCTGGGAACATCCACTGGTCTTTACCCAGTCTACTGCAGGGGCTGTGCAATAACTGGTTACACTTCCAGTGGTGTGATTGTACTAACCTAAATTCAGATAGAATGAGGTTGTAATATTGAACTGTCTCCACTCCTGCCAGAGTAGGGGCCAACCCAAACGTCAGGCTACAGTTATGCCATCTTGGAGCAGAGAGATGTAGCCAGGGACTCATGTTACTGAGTTTGTGTATCTGTTTCCAGGTGGTCCACATAGCTTTGACTATCGGATTAGCTCTGTGTGGAGAAAGAGATTGGTATTTGTATAGCACGTCTAATGAACGGTCACATGTTAGCAACTCTTTTTCTATGGCTAGCCATAAGGAGCATCTAGTGTGTTCGGATGCCAGTGGATCAAGTGTGAAAATTGGTGTGGAAGGTAATATGACTTCATGTATGGTAGCCAGAGTACCCCTGCCTCTGTTTGTGCATAGAACTTGTCCATTTACCAACCATGGTTGCCTTCCAAAACAAATTATTTAGGGCCAGATGTACGTAGCTATTTTCATGTCGCAAACGTCCCAGTTCACAGAATCGGGCCATTTGCGACATGAAAGTAGCATTTTGGCATGTGCCAATGGTAATTTGCGATTAGGTAATCTATTTACCGAATAGCAAAATAGGTTTGTGAGTCGCTATTTGAAAGAGCCGTGCTGAAGGCGTTCCTTCCAAATAGTGAGTCACAGTGGTATGCATGATTGTTTTGTGACCGGGAATGCGGTCGCAAAACAATTGCAGTTCACACCAATTTAAAATTGGTGCTAACCCATTTGTAAATGGGAACCCTTCCCCTTTGTGAATGCATGCAAAAATATTTTTTCAGAGCAGGCGGTGGTCTCACAGACCATTGCCTATCCTGAAAAAATTAAAAGAAAACGTTTTATTTTTCTTTGTGAAAAGCAACCCATTTTCCTTTATGGAAAATAGGCTGTATTTAAAAAAATAAAACAATCCTTATTGAAAAGCAGTCCCAGACATATTGGTCTGCTGTCCCCTGCAGGCCTCCATCCCGGTGAGTGCTGGCCATTCCCAAAGGGGTTGCAAATTGCGACCTACCTCATGAATATTGATGAGGAAGGTCAGCTGCGACCCCATTGGGAATCGCAACCAGTGTGCTTAACATTGTTGTATATTTTGTTTTGTGACTCGTGATTTGCGATTCCCAAAAAGCTCATAAATTGTGAGTCGCAAAACAAAATGTTGTACATCTGGCCCCAAGTGTCTGTGTCTATGCTGACTATGTGAGATTTAGGTATCAGTAATGGAAGCATCCCAAATGTATAATTTTATTGAGGGGCTATGAGCATCTTCACCGTTTATACCTGACCACAGAGGGACCGTTGCATGCTGGACCACCTCTTGAACTTTGCCCGTGTTTTCCGTATCAGTCGTTGTAAATTATCCTCTATCATTTTGGTCAGTCCGCTAATCAATAGGACTCCTCAGTATTTCATGCCATTTGGCTTCCATTTGAGTTAGTAATTCTTAATACAGGCTCCGGCTGCAACATGGGACATTGGGATGATTTCATATTTTCATCAATTCAGTTTGTATCCTGAGAACCAGAAAAAAGTATCCAGGAAGGAAAAAGAGCTGCTTCCTGTTTGACTATTATTGTGAGAATGTCGTCTGCATTAGAAACGCCCTAAACTGTGGAGATATTCAAATGGCTGTGCCAAGAGGGTCTAGTGCGAGGAGGCATAGAAGACGTGGGAGATGGCCTTGCCTTGTTCCCATTCTTATGATAAAGTTGTGGGAGAGGAGGCAGCTGCAATAAATTTTAGCTACCGGAAGTTGGTAAAGTCATGTGAGCTTGCTTATGAAGGTCTGATTGTCCTGAGGTTTTCAAGGACCTTGAAGAGATAATGCCATTTAACTCAGTCAAATGCTTTCTCAGCATCAAGTGAGTTGGCTAAAGTTTCCTCATTTCAATCCCCAGTGCTCCATAACATACATTTGTTTTTTAAGATGGTTCCTGGAGGTATTGCCAAACCCAACCTGGTTGAGTTTGGCAATACCGCCAGTGGGAGTGTGATATATCAAGGACAAGGTGACTTTTATATAGTGTAGTTGCCAGTATCTTTGCCAGAAGTTTGATGTCTGTGCTGATAAGAGATGTCAGCCTATAACTGACGCAGTTCAGCAGGTTTTTGCTGTTCTTAGGTGGCACAGTAATAGAGATGAAAATGAAAACCTGACAACCTTTGTAAGAGAATTGGCCTTGTGTCTGCTTGAATGACTGACCTAACACACAAAAGGTGATGGGAGAATGCATGCAATAAGTCTAATGAATGGCAATTGCTCAGGGTAGCATTCCAACCCATAATTTTTTTGACCACCATGCCAGTGGTTAGCCTTATTACACGCATACTCCCATCATCTTTTGTGTGTTTGAATGATTAAACTAACCTGCCGATGTTGGAGAACAACGAGGCTCAGATTCTCAAAGGGTTAACGTCGGTTTAGCGTGGCCTTTTTAACACTATACCAACCCTAAACTTTGGCCCATATTTATACTTTTTTTGCACCGCTTTTATGTCATTTTTTTTACGCCAAAGGGGTGCAAACATACATAATATGGCCCATTATACTTTTTTAGCGCCGCATTTGCTTCGTATCCTGACGCAAAAGCGGCACAAACTTACAAAATACAATATTATATTGTAAGTTTGCGACGCTTTTGCGTCAAAAAATTATGCAAATGCAGCACAAACACAGTATAAATATGAGCCTTTTTTTGCTATTCACAAACCCACGCAAATAGTCATTTGTGTGGGTTTGTGTGGCAAAGTAACGCAAAGCAGCACTAAATGCTGCTTTGCGTTACTTAGCGGCAAGGGGGCATTACTTGAATGGTACATGGGTGTACCTGTGCTACAACCCATAGCGCACAGCAGCTGAAATCAGCACCCCTTCCCTTTGGGGCAGGGCAGCACAGTAAGATTTCTTGCTGGCTCCACTGCGCCACAATTTAAGTAAATATGCCCCTCAGGTTACATATTTGAGCCATGCACCTATGGGCATATTTATACTTGTTTTGTGCTGAATTTGCATCATATTTATAACGCAAATTCAGTGCAAAACTAGCTCCATATTTATACTTTGGCGCTAGACCCATCTAGCACCAAATTTATGGAGTTAAAGTCATTTTTGGGACGTGGAAACCTACTTTGCGTCAATGAGATGCAAAGTAGGTGTTCCCATGCAAAAAATGTCTCTATGGCCTTAGAGTCATATTTATCCCCCAAGCTTGTTTTGCACCATTTTTTAACGCCTGTGTCAGGGCAGGCCTTAGGGGACCTGTGGGCCTATTTCCATGGTAGGACACCATGGAATAAGCCCACAAGTGTCGTCCCCAGGTCCCGGGGACACCCCCACCCACACCAGAGGGACAGAGGAAGATGGGGGACCGCTTCCCAGGTAAGTTTTTAAGTACAGGTAAGTATTATTTTTTTAAGTGCCATTGGGGGCCCTGAAGTGGGCCCCCCTAAATGGCACTGGATGGCCATGCCCAAGGGACCCTGGTCCCCTGTGTGGGCCATTGGGGTGTTGGGCATGTCTCCTGTCTTTTCCAAGACAGGAGTCATGTGGAATGGATGGTTTTGCGTCAGAAAATGATGCTAGGCTGGTTAGAGTCTTACTCTAACCAGCCTAACCTCATTTTTTGGTGCAAAACCCCATTCTTCCATACCGCCAGCCCCACCCGGATAACGTCATTTATTTTTAACGGTAGCCTACCCTTTGCACCGGCTTGCATCATTCCATAAATATGGGGCCATATTTATACTTTTTGACGCTAACCAGCGCCAGCGCTGGTTTGCGTCACAAAATGTACCACCAGCTAACGCCATTCCAACACACCAGCTGGGCGTCATATATATCGAATGATGCTAACCGGCGCTGCGGCCTGGTTAGCGTCAAAGTAAATGACGCAAACCGGGCAGTGCAGGGGTAGGGAAGAATGGGGGTTGTGCGTCAAAAAATGGTGCAAATCAGGTTAAAGTAAAAAATCATGGCTCCATCCGGACTTGCGCCATTTTTTGATGCACAACCCCCATTGAAATGACTCCTGTCTTAGCAAAGACAGGAGTCATGCCCCCCTGCCCAATGGGCACAGTGGCATGTAGGGGGGGGGCAAATGGGGTCCCCTATGCCACTCAAAAAAATATAAAAAATTACTTACCTCTACTTACCTGTACTTACCTGGGATGGGTCCCCCCATCCATGGGTGTCCTCCAGGGGTGGGTGAGGGTGGCAGGGGGTGTCCCTGGGGGCAGGGAAGGGCACTTGTGGGCTGCTTCCATGGTCAGAGACCATTGAAATGAGCCCTCAGGTCCCTTAACGCCTGCCCTGACCCAGGCATTAAAAATTGACGCTAATCCGGCTTAGTGCCATTTTTTAAGGTACGCCCCCTCCCGTGCGCCATTTTTGTACTGGAGTTTAAACAAGGCGCTAGAGTCATTATAGCCTTGGAGTCATTTTTGGCGTGCGAACACCTACCTTGCATCTCATTAACGCAAGGTAGGTGTCCACGCTAAAAAATGACGCTAACTCCATGATTTTTTACGCTAGACGGGTTTAGCGTCAAAGTATAAATATGGAGTTAGCTTTGCGTCGGATTTGTGTAAAAAAAAAAAATTACGCAAATCCGGCGCAAACAGGGTATAAATATGCCCCATGGTGCCCGGTTGGTGCTCAGAAATGGTGCAAGGGGGTGCGCAGTTTGGCTCCAAAAAATATAAATCAGGGCCCTGATTGCATAAGCGACTCCCTTTTAGAGATCCACTTTCAGGTTTTTTCATCCCAATTAAAGCCCTGCAGTTCCCCTATATTCTAGGACTGTAGTTACAGTAGTAAATTTGACCTCCCAGTAACCGCCACGCCCACATCCACTCTTAGGGGAGCTTCACATGCCAGAACTTGCAGCAGACAGCCCCGCGGGACTCTTTTGTCCGTCCCTGAAGGCGAACTGAAAGGCTACTGTCAGTAGCGCTCCAGGGTGGAAAAATTTGCATACCCACAATCCTTTCACTGTGTCACTCTTTTTATGAATCGCATGGCATAAATAATACTAGCTTGTAGTTACGAAACAATATCATAAATGTATTTTGATGTTTTTCCCTTTGTCTTTAACGCTAAGAATTCGTAGCCCTATGTCTCTAAGAGATACTGTTTTAGTCATACCGTGCAGGTCTAACGCCGTCAGTTCTCTCGTAGTGGAATTTCCATTGAAGCTCTGTCTTATTGTGATAAGCTTTAAGGCAGGAATTTTTTGAGACCCCAAGTTGGTCGATTGTTAAGTTCAAAGGAAGAATTCAGTATTATAAGTATAGTGCTGTTTTCGATACAAATCTTGATGACGTCGGTTGGTGTTATTGTGTGCTGTTAGTTATGTGTAGAAACTGCAATTTGTAAGTCATTAAGTAAATTCTTTGGAGGACGCCTGTCGGCAGTTGTATGCAACTGCAAACACTGCGCTTTACATAATCTGCGTAAATAGGTGCTCTGGTGCTTTATGTTCAGTGCAAATACATCCTTTCTGCGCGTTTTCTAGAGAGGACATCTGTCTTCCCTCAGGTGTAACTGCAGCCGCCTCACCCCACTGCACAGTCTTCTGACTGAGGGGTTCCTTATGAGCCGGGCGGTAGAACTGTCACCACTCCAATATGGCGGTGGAGAGGCTGCCATCAAGGAGGAGGCTTCACCACTTCCATATTAAGATGTTTCCCCCGGAAATGTCAAATTATGAGGTTTATGCCGGTCAGCCTAGTGAAAACAGTGTAGCGGCATTGAAGTCAACTCCCTGGGGAAGGCCAATGCCATCGCACACAGCACCCTCGGAATGCGCACTGTTAGTCATTGCACACAGGCCCATATTTATACTTTTTTAGCGCCGCGCTTGTGCCACTTTTTGATGCAAAAGCAGCGCAAACTTACAAAATACAATTGTATGTGGCGCAAACACGGCTCTAAAAAAGTATAAATATGGGCTACACTACGCATTCCAAGGATGGTCTGGTCACGGGCAGTGTGCAGGGGCCCGCTGTGGCCCACAACGCTGCCTTTCCACCAGCCCATTGTGGAGAGTAAAATCGTGATCAGCACACGGTGGGTGACTACGACTTTGACCACTGCGAACCCTTCAGGATCCCTGATCCCAGCAGAGTTGGCGGTCGACCGACCACCAGGATACTAATCTGTCGGTCGGACCGCCAGGAGTGCAGTGGTCCGACCATCACCGCAAGTTTGGCGGTCTATGGACTGCCAAACTTTTAATGATGCCCTAAGTTCTCTTGCCTGTTGTAGCATCCTCCATGGCCCCACAGAATTCTTGATTAGACTTCTTTATTCATCCGCATACAATCACACACTAAAACACTTAGGGGCATATTTATACTCCGTTTGTGCCGGAATTGCGTTGTTTTTTTGACGCAATTCCGACGCAAAACTAACTCCATATTTATACTTTGGCGTTAGACGCGTCTAGCGCCAAAGTCCATGAAGTTTGCGTAATTTTTTAGCGTGGACACCTACTTTGCGTTAATGATATGCAAGGTAGGGTTCCCGTCTAAAAAATTGACTCTGAGGCATGTGCGCCGTATTTACACTCCCGGGCAAAACTCACGCCCGGGAGTGTGCGGGTAAAAAAAAATGACGTCCAGCCGCTTTTGCGTCGTTTTTTAGCGCCTGGAAAAGGCAGGCGTTAAGGGACCTGTGGGCTCCGAAGGAGCCCAGAGGTGCCCTCCCATGCCCCCAGGGACACCCCCTGTCACCCTTGCCCACCCCAGGAGCACACCCAAGGCTGGAGGGACCCATCCGAGGGACATTAAGGTAAGTTCCGGTAAGTATTTTTTTTTTTTTTTTGTGGCATAGGGGGGCCTGATTTGTGCCCCCCTACATGCCACTATGCCCAATGACCATGCCCAGGGGACGGAAGTCCCCTGGGCATGGCCATTGGGCAAGGGGGCATGACTCCTGTCTTTGCTAAGACAGGAGTCATTTCTATGGGGTTTGGGAGTCGAAAACAATGGCGCACATCGGGTTGAGGTGAAAAATTTGCCTCAGCCTGACTTGCCCCATTTTTTGGCGCCCAAGCTCCATATTCCCCTACGCCGGCGCTGCCTGGTGTACGTCATTTTTTTTGACGCACACCAGGCAGCGCCGCCGGATAACGCCGGCTAACGTCATTGAATAAATACGGCGCCCGCATGGCGCTTCAGAATGGCGTTAGCCGGCGCTAATTCTTTTGACGCAAAACTGCGTTAGCGCAGTTTTGCGTCAAAAAGTATAAATATGGCCCTAAGGCCCATATTTATACTTTTTGAAGCACAACTGCGCCAACGCAGTTGTGCGTACATTTTTTTACCGCCGGCTAACACCATTCCAAAGCGCCATGCGGGCGCCTTATTTATTGAATGACGTTAGCCGGCGCTGCGGACTGGTGTGCGTCAAAAAAAATGACTCACACCAGGCAGCGCCGGCGTAGGGGAAAATGGAGGTTGGGCGTAAAAAAATGGGGCAAGTCAGGTCTGAGGCAAAATTCAGGCCTCAACCCGATTTGCGCCATTTCTTTTGACGCCCAACCTCCATTGACAGAGTCATGCCCCCTTGCCCAATGGCCATGCCCAGGGGACTTTTGTCCCCTGGGCATGGTCATCGGGCAAAGTGGCATGTAGGGGGGCCCAAATCAGGCCCCCCTATGCCACAAAAAAAACCGGGAAAAAATACTTACCCCAACTTACCTTTACTTCCCTGGGATGGGTCCCTCCATCCTTGGGTGTCCCCCTGGGGTGGGCAAGGGTGGCAGGGGGTGTCCCTGGGGCCATGGGAGGGCACCTCTGGGCTCCTTCTGAGCCCACAGGTCCCTTAACGCCTGCCCTGACCCAGGCATTAAAAAACGGCACCCATCAGGCTGGGCGCCGTTTTTTAAGGCCTGCCCCCTCCTGTGCGTCAAAATGACGTCAGAGTATGAATATGGGGCACAGGCCTTAAAGTCATTTTTTGGAAGGGAACGCCTACCTTGCATATAATTAACGCAAGGCTGGTTCCCCCTTCCAAAAAATGACGCACATGGTGGAACTTTGACGCCCGCGGGGTCGGACGTCAAAGTATAAATATGGGGCAGGGTTTGCGCCGATTGTGCGTCAAAAATTTTGACGCACATTCGGCGCAAACAGAGTATAAATATGCCCCTAAAGCCCGTATTTTTTACTTTTTTTGCGCTGCATTTATGTCATTTTTGGATGCAAATTCAGCGCAAACATACAAAATACAATTGTATTTTATAAGTTTGCGCTGCTTTTGCGTCAAAAAATGACGCAAATGTGGCGCTAAAAAAGTATAAATACGGGCCTAACTATGTTATAGCCATTACAAACCACACCTTAACACATCCCAGCAGCTTGCGCGGTCTTCTCTCTGGGGCATATTTACAAGAAATGTCACATCGCTGTGTTGGGACAGCAATGCGTCAAAAAAAGTTAGGATGCCCAGAAATCTGTTACAACGCCATGGATACGCTGTGTTTACAATACGGGGCAGCATGGCGCAAGGACCCAAGGTACAGGGAATCTGTGGGAACTTTGCCGTAACAAATCACCCCCAAAAGTAGTGTATCACTGAAGCTGGCCTCACAACTGACGCAAATTTACCGATGCGTCAAAATTTAGAGGTGCTGCGTCAGTTTAATTTATGCAAGTAGCTTAATGTGTTAAGACCAATGTGAAAGACTGTAAAATGGTGGAATAGCACCGTGTACAATTTCATATTGGTCCTGCATTTAGTGTAAGAAGTACAGATATGTGTCACTTAACAGTGGGCATAGTTCACTTATGTGTATGTGGAGACCTGTGACACTGTGACAGCGTGATGTGAGTGAATACAAATATATGGTGTAATGTAATGTGACAATACATGTATTACCTACCGTATGTGTACTGTACTTACCTGTTGTTCTTTGAAGTACGCAGACCTGGACTTGGGGACCCCTTCCTCCATGGATAGTGACAATCCTGGTCTGTCCCTTGTAAACAATACAGAATGTCACATAGCCTTGCTGCAGAAGATGTTGAAGTCATAGGTGCCATGGTCCTAGGTTGGTAAATGGGTCCTACAACAGGAATGGCACATGTGCAGACCAACTACAACTAGTGGGAATGTGAATGACAGACATCTTCTGGGATGTGCAGTGACCCCAAATGGTCGCATTCCTCTTTTAAAGCAACTGTGTCAGTCCCTATGCCTGGGTTTAGAAGGCATAGGAATTCTGACACATTGCAGGCTTTGCGAGACACATCTGACATGCGTCAAACCAAAAAAATCTTGTAAATCTCACTACGTCAGTTGCAAGTGAGTTTTTACGACTGGATGCCCACTCTGCATACGTTAATTTCTGAGTGACGCAGCTGGATCCCACGCATGTTATTTTTGGCGCAGGCCCCGAAAAACCGATGCATTTGGCCAAATGCGCCAGACTGTAAATAAAGGGCTAACAAAGCGCTGCTGCAGCATCAAAACAATTGATGCAAGATTGATGTAAATATCCTCTAAGGTCCACCCAGAACTGCAAAGATCCTAGGGTGCCTAGGGGCATATTTACAAGAAGAGAGCGCCGCCGCGGTGAAATTATTTTTGACGCTCCAGCAGCGCATTCTTTACACCATATTTACAAAACAACACATTAGGCAGATTGTGTCCATTTTTGTAGGCTTGTGTCAAAAAATACCTGTGTTAAAATTGTCAGTGCCACGCAGTTTATAATGTATGCAGGGTAGGCATTCCCTAATAAATACTCACAACTGACACAGTGATATTTAAGAGTTTGGCAATGTGTGACACATCTTTACGTTCTGTCGCGTTCAGCCTGGAATGTGTCAAAATTCCTATGTCTCTGTAACCCAGGTGTAGGAAATGATGCAGTGGCTTTGTAATAGGAATCTGACCAGCTGATATCACTTAACACATTGTAATAAGTGATAAAATCACATCCCCTCAACTATTAGTAGGCCTACACATATAACAATCATAGTCTCACAAAACTGTAGTGTCTTCCCTAGCTTGGGTACCCGCTGATGAATGCTTCACCCACAGAACTATGTAAAACATGTCTTTGTTCTTCAGTGTTTAACCTCAAACTCAAAATTCCAAACATGCATCCACTTCACCACATTCTAACACTTACGTTATCATACTACGGAGTCTTTCAGGATCCAAAAGAATTCCATCATGCACACTCACAAGACACAACGGGCCATATTTATACTTTTTGACGCAAAACTGCGCTAACGCAGTTTTGCGCCAAAAAAATTAGCGCCGGCTAACGCCATTCTGAAGCGCCATGCGGGTGCCGTATTTATTGAATGGCGTTAGCCGGCGTTAGCCGACCGGCGCTGCCTGGTGTGCGTGAAAAAAAAACACGTACACCAGGCAGCGCCGGCGTAGGGAAAAATGGCGTTTGGGCGTCCAAAAATGGGGCAAGTCAGGCTGAGGCAAAAAAATCGTCTTAACCCGATTTGCGCCATTTGTTTTTGGCGCCCAGACGCCATTAACATGACTCCTGTCTTAGCAAAGACAGGAGTCATGCCCCCTTGCCCAATGGCCATGCCCAGGGGACTTATGTCCCCTGGGCATGGTCATTGGGCATAGTGGCATGTAGGGGGGCACAAATCAGGCCCCCCTATGCCACAAAAAAAAAAAATAATAATACTTACCACAACTTACCTTTTCTTCCCTGGGATGGGTCCCTCCATCCTTGGGTGTCCTCCTGGGGTGGGCAAGGGTGGCAGGGGGTGTCCCTGGGGGCAGGGGAGGAAACCTCTGGGCTCATTCTGAGCCCACAGGTCCCTTAACGCCTGCCCTGACCCAGGCGTTAAAAAGAGGCGCAAATGCGGGGTTTTTTGCCCCGCCCACTCCCGAGAGTCATTTTTGCCCGGGAGTATAAATACCACGCACATGCCTGGGAGTCATTTTTTAAGACGGGAACGCCTACCTTGCATCTCATTAACGCAAGGAAGGTGTTCACGCCAAAAAATGACGCTAACTCCATGAACTTTGGCGCTAGACGCGTCTAACGCCAAAGTATTAATATGGAGTTAGTTTTGCGTCGAATTTGCGTTGAAAAAAACTACGCAAATTCGGCGCAAACGGAGTATAAATATGCCCCAACATCTCTCCCTCTGTTAAATAAAAAAATCAAAATTTTTACAACATATACACATTCTAACTCTTCGATGAGCCTTCTTGGCTCTTTGATGACTCATCCGGATCGTGTCTTTGGAAACTCTGAATCAGTAGTCACATGCCCTGATTTATACTTTTTGACGCAAACCTGCATTTGCGCAGGTTTGCGTCAAAAAGTTTACAGCCAGCTAGCGCCATTCCTGGATGCCAGCCGGGCGTTATTTTTAAGGAATGACGCGAGCAGGCAGTAAGGCCCAGTTAGCGTCAAAATTATTGATGCTAACCGGGTGGGGGATGCGTAGGGGGAAACAGGAGGTTGTGCGTCAAAGAATGGCGCTAGTCAAGTTAGAGTCAGAAAAATGACTCTAACCTAACTAGCGTCATTTTGTGACGCACAACCCCTATGGACATGATTCCTGTCTTAGTAAAGACAGGAGTCATGCCCCCCAGCCCAATGGCCATGCCCAGGGGACTTATGTCCCCTGGGCATGGCCATTGGCACAGTGCCATGTGGGGGGCCCAAGTTAGCCCCCATGGCACTTTGGAAAAAAAATCCAAAAACTTACCTGGACTTACCTGGATGGGTCTCCCATCCTCAGGTGTCCTCCAGGTGTGGGTAGGGGTGTCCCTGGGTGCAGGGAAGGGCACCTGTGGGCTGTTTCCATGGTCTCTGACCATGGAAAATGGCCCACAGGTCCCCAAACACCTGCCCTGACCCAGGCATTAAATAACGGCGCTAAGCAGGCTTAGCGCCATTATTTAAGGCCCTCCTCCTCCCGTGCGTGATTTTTGCACAGGAGGATAAATATGGTGCAAAGGCCTTAGAGTCATTTTTTGCTTGGGAACACCTAACTTGCATCTCATTGACGCCAGGTAGTTTTCCGCAGGCAAAAAATTACGTTAACTCCAATATTTTGACGCTAGACGGGTCTAGTGTCAAAATATCATTATGGAGTTAAGTTTGCGGCGGATTTGCGTAAAAAAATGACGCAAATCCAGTGCTAACAGAGTATAAATATGCCCCATAGTGTCCATGATCTGCTTCGGTGATGTGGAAGGAATAGCTGTCTGGGATTCTCCAAATGTCCTCAGCCAGTCTCTGCATTGACTTCAATGTGCGACGAGCATTGAGCCACACACATGCGAGGAAGCTCGATTGATGGACTTTCCTGTACATTGGGCAGTCACCATGTGTCCTTTCCTGGTTACAGCATGAAATGGCTTGGTATCAAAAGGAGCTTTAGTATTACGTCTTTGTGACTGATGAACGAGCACTCATTCTCCTTGTGTGAAGACAATGCTCTCTGCATGTCACCTTTCATAGGCATATGCCTTCATTTTCTGTTTACGACTCAAGTCAGTGTGAATGTTTCTGTATCAGTTCTGGATCTGGTGTTGGTCCACTGAGGTAACTTGGTCACCATGGCTTTCCTGAACAGCAAGTTTGCAGGGCTTTCACCTGTGGTCAACTGAGGAGTTGAATGGTACGCTCTTAAGGTAGAATTCAAGACAGACCTGAGGTTGAGCTTTTCTAATGCAGCACGTTGAACAGCTTTCCTTAATGTACTCATGAAACGTTCAATGAGGCCATTAGCCTGTGACCAAAAAGGTGTCCTCTTCTGCTGCTTTACAGTAAGTAGATTGAGAAAGTCTCTGTATTCTCTGCTATTAAAAGGTGAGCCATTGATATATTTCAAAATCGTATGAATGCCCAATGTTTCAAAGATGGCATCTAATCTCTCTATGACTCGGTCCTGAGTGGTAGACCAGAGATCTTCAAATAATGGAAAGTAAGAATGTTCGTCCATAATCACCATCAGGTGATGTCATTGTCAAGCGGACTGCAAAAGATAACAGCAATCATTTCCCAGACATGCATTGGCAAATCTGACATATTCAAGTGGTGTTGAGTGTTTTTTATGTCCGGGAGTTACCTGGATGACATGTCTTTAACTCTTTATCAACTCGTTCATCAAGATGAGGAAACCAGACCTGATCTCAGAGAGCTCGTTTTACCGGCAACGATTCCCAGGATGTCCTTCATGGGCCACTTCAATCACCTGCTGTCGCCGACTCTCTGGAATAACAATTCTTGAACCCACCAGGATAATTCCTTCTTGTGTCACAGACAGTTCATCCTTGACATTTTTATACTTCTGATACTTAGGGGCATATTTATACTCCGTTTGCGACGGAATTGCGTCGTTTTTTTTACGCAATTCCGACGCAAAACTAACTCCATATTTATACTTTGGCGTTATACGCGTCTAGCGCCAAAGTCCATGGAGTTAGCGTCATTTTTTAGCGTGGACACCTACTTTGCGTTAATTATATGCAAGGTAGGCGTTCCCGTCTAAAAAATTGACTCCGCGGCATGTGCGCCGTATTTACACTCCCGGGCAAAATTCACGCCAGGGAGTGGGCGGGTAAAAAAAAAATGACGTACGGCCGCTTTTGCGCCGTTTTTTAGCGCCTGTAAAAGGCAGGCGTTAAGGGACCTGTGGGCTCGGAAGGAGCCCAGAGGTGCCCTCCCATGCCCCCAGGGACACCCCCTGTCACCCTTGCCCACCCCAGGAGGACACCCAAGGCTGGATGGATTTAGGCCCAGATCACTGTACTGGGGGTGAATGTTTGACTATGTTCAGCATTCCGTCCATCACTTGTTGTTTTTGCTTTGTCGCCCTAAGTGGGAAGGGTATGCCCAGACGTGGGTCCCGTGCTTCCCATGCCACTGGATTCAAGCTAGCCTGGCTGATGAGGGGTGAAACCCCGAAACCGGTCCCAGGATGCTTGTTTCCAGTCCAGGGAAGACCTGGCCTAGCAGTTCGGGCTGGACTGTTCCCATTGGGAACAGGGTCAAGACTGATTTGCATATGGCTGGGTCCAAACTGGAATGGCATGGGCAGCAAAAAAACGATGGATTTAGGCCCAGATCACTGTACTGGGGGTGAATGTTTGACTATGTTCAGCATTCTGTCCATCACTTGTTGTTTTTGCTTTGTCACCCTAAGTGGGAAGGGTATGCCCAGATGTGGGTCCCGTGCTTCCCATGCCACTGGATTCAAGCTAACCTGGCTGATGTGTGGTGAAACTCCGAAACCGGTCCCAGGATGCTTGTTTCCAGTCCAGGGAAGACCTGGCCTAGCAGTTCGGGCTGGACTGTTCCCATTGGGAACAGGGTCAAGACTGCTTTGCATATGGCTGGGTCCAAACTGGAATGGCATGGGCAGCAAAAAAACGATGGATTTAGGCCCAGATCACTGTACTGGGGGTGAATGTTTGACTATGTTCAGCATTCCGTCCATCACTTGTTGTTTTTGCTTTGTCGCCCTAGTGGGTCCTATGCCACTGGATACAAGCTAGCCTGGCTGGATACAAGCTAGCCTGGCTGATGAGGGTCCCGTGCTTCCCATGCCACTGGATTCAAGCTAGCCTGGCTGATGAGGGGTGAAACCCCGAAACCGGTCCCAGGAAGCTTGTTTCCAGTCCAGGGAAGACCTGGCCTAGCAGTTCGGGCTGGACTGTTCCCATTGGGAACAGGGTCAAGACTGATTTGCATATGGCTGGGTCCAAACTGGAATGGCATGGGCAGCAAAAAAACGATGGATTTAGGCCCAGATCACTGTACTGGGGGTGAATGTTTGACTATGTTCAGCATTCCGTCCTTTTGCTTTGCTTTGTCGCCCTGGGCATGGCCATTGGGCAAGGGGGCATGACTCCTGTCTTTGCTAAGACAGGAGTCATTTCTATGGGGGTTGGGAGTCGAAACAAATGGCGCAAATCGGGTTGAGGCGAAAAATTTGCCTCAGCCTGACTTGCCCCATTTTTTCACGCCCAAGCTCCATATCCCCCTACGCCGGCGCTGCCTGGTGTACGTCGTTTTTTTCAACGCACACCAGGCAGCGCCAGCGGCTAACGCCGGCTAATGCCATTGATTAAATACGGCGCCCGCATGGCGCTTCAGAATGGCGTTAGCTGGCACTAATTTTTTTGACGCAAAACGTCAAAAAGTATAAATATGGGCCTTACTGTCACTGGAAAGTAGTCAATTATGTCGATTCTATGTCTGATGTGTAATAATGTCCTTTAATTTTTACATGTCACTATCTCGATTTATGGCAGTGACAATTTGCTCCAAAGAAATGGCCGCTGGTGTGTTTGACTTCACAATGAAGTTTATGTAGGCTTCAGCAGTCTTAGATGGGGTACATTGACACGTTATAGGCACTCTTGAGAAGTAGTCAGCAGAGTTTTTTCCCTGGACGATGATCAATTGTTTAGTTGTACTCTTGCAATCGTAGACTCAAACATTCGATTTACGGAGGCATCTGGGCCTGGGGATTGCCAAAGACAGTCAGCAATGCTTGATGATCTGTCACAAATGTGAATTGTTTTCCATACAGGAACACATGGAAATGTTTACAAGCCCACACCGCTGCTACACTTCCCTTTTCAGGTTGTGAATAAGCATGTTCAGTCTGGGACAAACTTTTACTTGCATAGGCAATAATATGTCTTCAAACGTTAGGTTGTACAAGGATAGCACCTGACCTGACTGGGCTAGTGACAACAATAACCTCTGTATGTAGCTTTAGATCAAAATATGCCATTTCAATAGTGTTTTTAATAACTTGTTTACTTCTCTTAAGACATTGGGGAACATTTATAAGCCCTTTGCTCCACCGGTGCGTCACTTTTGGTTGATATGCAATTGTACTTTCATAGTCTTTTAAGATTTCCTAACCCATGAAATAAAGAAGGGAACTGACTTACTTTTTCATGACAAGCATTCATAATGTAGTTCACTAATATCAGTCCCATATTGTAGGAGGCTGGCCTGGTTTGTAGTGGGTACTTATGATACTTGCACCTTTAACTAGGTCCAGTTATCCCTTATTAGTGTAGTATAGGTAGTGTCTAGAAGCCAGGCTCTCTAGAGGTAGCTGTGGATGAGCAGCCAAGTGTAGGAAAGTACCATCTTGCCTGGCATGTTACCCCCATTTTTACTTATGTGTCAGTTTGTTTTTGCCTGTCTCACTGGGATCCTGCTAGCCAGGACCCAGTGCTCATAGTTTGTGGCCTAAATGTGTTCCCTGTGTGGTGCCTAACTGTGTCACTGAGGCTCTGCTAACCAGATTCTCAGTGCTTATGCTCTCTCTGCTTTTTAAATTGTCACTGCAGGCTAGTGACAATTTTTACCAATTCTGATAGGCACACTCGAACACCCTTATAATTCCCTAGTATATGGTACCTAGGTACCCAGGGTATTGGGGTTCCAGGAGATTCCTATGGGCTGCAGCATTTCTTTTGCCACCCATAGGGAGTTCAGACAATTCTTACACAGGACTGCCACTGCAGCCTGAGTGAAATAACGTCCATGTTATTTCACAGCCTTTTTCACTGCACTTAAGTAACTTATAAGTCGCCTATATGTCTATCCCTCACTTAGTGAAGGTTAGGTGCAAAGTTACTAAGTGTGAGGGCACCCTGGCACTAGCCAAGGTGCCCCCACATTGTTCAGGGCAATTTCCCCGGACAAATTGGGCAAGGGGGCATGACTCCTGTCTTTGCTAAGACAGGAGTCATTTCTATGGGGGTTGGGAGTCGAAAAAAATGGCGCAAATCGGGTTGAGGCGAAAAATTTGCCGCAGCCTGAATTGCCCCATTTTTTGACGCCCAAGCTCCATATCCCCCTACGCCGGCGCTGCCTGGTGTACGTCGTTTTTTTCCACGCACACCAGGCAGCGCCGGCGGCTAACGTCATTGATTAAATACGGCGCCCGAATGGCGCTTCAGAATGGCGTTAGCCGGCGCTAATTTTTTTGACGCAAAACTGCGTCAAAAAGTATAAATATGGCCCCAAGATTCCAGAAACCTGCATAAGATAGTCCCCCCTTACAAGGAGGGGGATGACATTAACAAGTGGTTTGCTGCACTTGAGAGGGCTTGTATGGTACAGTTGGTCCCTCAAAGGCAGTAGGCTGCTATTTTGTGGCTACCTTTCACTGGTAAGGGTAGGGATAGGCTCTTTACTGTCAGAGAAAGTGATGCTAATAATTTCAAAGTTTTGAAGGATGCACTATTGGATGGATTTGGCTTAACCACAGAAAATACTTTGTAGACTGTTCAGTGAAAGCCTTGGAGGGTTGGCTACATTTTGAACAATTGTGTGTCTGAATTGTTGCACCAGTACTTGGTAGACTCAGATCTGACCTCTCCCCAAGAATTGGGAAAGAAGGCAGACAAATGGGTCAACAAGAGTGAACAGAAAAGTTCATACGGGGGTGACACGAATGGCAAGAAGAAGGATGGTAAGTCTTCTGACAAGGGTGGGGACAAAGATAAAAAACATTCTGAGTCTTCATCAGGCCCACATAAATCCTCTGGGGGTGGTGGGTCCAAATCCTCTTCCCACAATCAAAAGGAGCCATGGTGTTATTTATGTAAAAGTAAAGGCCATTGGGCAAGTGATTCCACTTGTCCAAAGAAAAACACCAAGGCTCCCACTACCACAACCCCAACTGTAACCTCTACTACCCTTAGTAATAGCAGTGGTGGTGGGAAGTCTACTACAAATAGCCAATCTAAGATTGTAGCTGGGCTCACCATTGGTAGTGTAGTTGGGGTTGGTCTTGTTAGGGAGACCACAGAGGCTGTTTTAGTCTCTGATGGTGGTATTGACATTGCCACCTTGGTTGCTTGTCCCCTTAATATGGGCAAATACAAGCAACCTCCCCTAATAAATGGTGTTGAGGTTGAGGCCTACATTGATACAGGTGCCAGTGTCACTATGGTGATTGAGAAACTGGTCCACCCTGATCAACACCTACTTGGTCAGCAGTACCAAGTGACTGATGCTCACAATAACACACTTAGCCACCCCATGGCTGTTGTGAATCTCAATTGGGGGGGGGGGGTTACTGGTCCAAATAAAGTTGTGGTAGCCACTGAATTACCTGTAGATTGGTTACTAGGCAATGATTTGGAGACATCAGCTTGGGCTGAAGTGGAGTTGGAGGTTCATGCAGCAATGCCTGGGCATATTGTTGCTCTGACAAGGGCTCAGGCCAAGAAGCAGAAAGGACAGGGAAACTTGGATCCTGGAACAATGGACCAAGGGCCATATTTATACTTTTTGACGCACAACTGCGCCAACGCAGTTGTGCGTCAAAAATGTTAACGCCGGCTAACGCCATTCCAAAGTGCCATGCTGGCACCTTATTTATGGAATGACGTTAGCCGGCGCAGCTGACTGGTGTGCGTAAAAAAAAATGACCCACACCAGGCAGCGCCGGCATAGGGGAAAATGGAGCTTGGGCGTCAAAAAATGGGGCAAGTCAGGTCTGAGGCAAAATATTGGCCTCAACCCGATTTGCGCAATTTTTTTTGACTCCCAACCCCCATTGAAATGACTCCTGTCTTAGCACAGACAGGACTCATGCCCCCTTGCCCAATGGCCATGCCCAGGGGACTTATGTCCCCTGGGCATGGTCATTGGGCATAGTGGCATGTAGGGGGGCACAAATCAGGCCCCCCTATGCCACAAAAAAATAAAAATAAAAATACTTACCTGAACTTACCTTAAGTTCCCTGGGATAGGTCCCTCCATCCTTGGGCGTCCTCCTGGGGTGGGCAAGGGTGGCAGGGGGTGTCCCTGGGGGCATGGGAGGGCACCTCTGGGCACCTTCCGAGCCCACAGGTCCCTTAACGCCTGCCATGACTAGGCGTTAAAAAATT
Organism: Pleurodeles waltl; assembly: GCF_031143425.1. NCBI lineage: Eukaryota > Metazoa > Chordata > Amphibia > Caudata > Salamandridae > Pleurodeles > Pleurodeles waltl. The sequence continues at coordinate 1,001,012,492 of NC_090443.1, forward strand.
ACGCAAAAGCGGCTGGACGTCATTTTCTTTGACCCGCCCACTCCCGTGCGTCATTTTTGCACAGGAGTTTAAATAAGGCGCACATGCCTTGGAGTCATTTTTTAGACGGGAACGCCTACCTTGCATATCATTAACGCAAGGTAGGTGTCCACGCTAAAAAATGACGCAAAATCCAAGATCTTTGGCGCTAGACGGGTCTAACGCCAAAGTATAAATATGGAGTTAGCTTTGCGTCGGATTTGCGTAAAAAAAAACGACGCAATTCCGGCGCAAACAGAGTATAAATATGCCCCCAAGTGCTCCCAAAAGCTAGTGGTAGTAAGGGTAAATCTTTGCCCACTATCCCTCCCTCTCCAGAAGATTCCCCTTTTGAGGAAGAGGAATCCTCTCCCTGTGCAGAACCTCCACCAGATGAGCTGGCAGCAGACACTGCTGAGCTTTTGGGTGCAGGGGGCCTGCCAGGGAAGAGCAGAGTGTGGCACAGCAGACCTGTCCCACACTAGAGGGTTTGAGACAGCAAGCTGTCAAACAGCAGAATGGGGATGTCAGTGATAGCCATAAGGTGTATTGGGAAGACAACCTTCTGTATACTGAGTCAATGGACCCTAAACCTGGAGCTGCCAGGAGATTGGTCATCCCTTTGCATTATAAGGAGTTTCTTCTAACCTTGGCACATGACATCCATTTGGCGGGGGATTTGGGCCAGAGTAAAACTTGGGACAGGCTTGTTCCATTGTTTCACTGGCCTCATATGTCAGAGGACACTAAAGAGTTTTGTCGCTCTTGTGTGACCTGCCAAGCCAGTGGCAAGACTGGTGGCACACCTAAGGCCCCCTTAATTCCACTTCCTGTGGTTGGGGTGCCCATAGAAAGGGTAGGGGTTGACATAGTTGGCCCCCTTGACCCACCAACTGCTTCAGGCAATAGATTAATCCTTGTGGTAGTGGACCATGCTGCTAGGTATCCTGAAGCAATTCCCTTAAGGACCACTACAGCACCTGCAGTGCAAAGGCCCTCCTGGGAATCTTTTCCAGAATGGGCTTCCCTAAGGAAGTGGTGTCAGACAGAGGTAGTAACTTCATGTCTGCATACCTCAAAGCTATGTGGAAGGAGTGTGGTGTAACTTACAAGTTCACTACCCCTTATCATCCACAAACAAATGGTCTGGTTGAGAGGTTTAATAAAACTCTCAAAGGTATGATTATGAGACTCCCTGAAAAACTCAGAAGGAGATGGGATGTTCTGTTGCCATGCCTCATTTTTGCTTACAGGGAGGTACCCCAAAAAGGAGTGGGCTTTAGCCCCTTTGAACTCCTCTTTGGGCACCCTATGAGAGGTCCCCTTGCACTTGTGAAGGAGGGTTGGGAACAACCGTTAAAAGCTCCCAAGCAAGACATTGTGGACTACGTACTGGGCCTAAGATCCAGAATGGCTGAGTACATGAAAAAGGCCAGTAAAAACCTTCAGGCCAGCCAAGAGCTCCAAAAGCAATGGCATGACCAGAAGGCTGTCCTGACCCAGTACCACCCAGGACAGAAGGTGTGGGTATTGAAGCATATGGCACCAAGAGCACTCCAAGACAAATGGAGTGGACCCCATCTCATTGTTGAGAAAAAGGGTGAGGTTACCTACTTGGTAGACCTGGGCACTGCCAGGAGTCCCCTTAGGGTGCTCCATGTCAACCGCCTAAAACCCTAATATGACAGGGCGGATTTAACCCTGCTCATGGCAACTGATGAGGAACAGGAAGAAGAGAGTGACCCTCTCCCTGATCTCTTCTCCACCACTGAAGCTGATGGCTTAGTAGAAGGAGTGGTGCTAGCAGATTGCCTTACTGCTGAGCAGAAGGACAACTGCAATAATCTCCTAGGTCACTTTTCTGACCACTTCTCACTAATACCAGGTACAACTACCTGGTGTGAGCACACAATCAATACTGGAGACAGTTTACCTGTCAAAAGTAAGATTTATAGGCAGCCTGTCCATGTCAGGGATTGCATAAAACAAGAAGTACAGAAAATGCTGGACTTAGGAGTGATTGAGCCTTCAGAAAGCCCGTGGGCTAGCACAGTGGTGCTTGTCCCAAAACCTCACAGTAAGGATGTTAAAAGAGAAATGAGGTTTTGTGTTGACTACAGAGGTCTCAATCAAGTAACCAAGACTGATGCTCACCCTATACCAAGGGCAAATGAGCTAATAGATACACTGGCTTCTGCCAAGTATCTAACCACTTTTGATTTAACTGCAGGGTATTGGCAGATTAAACTATCAGAAGATGCTAAACCTAAAACAGCATTTTCTACTATTGGAGGGCACTATCAGTTCACTGTGATGTCCTTTGGTTTGAAAAATGCACCTGCTACTTTTCAGAAGTTGGTGAATACAGTCCTGCAAGGGTTGGAAGCTTTTAGTGCAGCATATCTAGATGATATAGCTGTCTTTAGCTTCACCTGGGATGAGCACCTGGTCCACCTATGGAAGGTTTTGAAGGCCCTGCAAAAGGCAGGCCTCATTATCAAGGCTTCAAAGTGCCAGATAGGGCAGGGGAAAGTGGTTTATCTGGGCCACCTGGTAGGTGGGGAACAGATTGCACCACTACAGGGGAAGATCCAGACCATTATGGAATGGGTTCCCCCTACAACTCAAACCCATGTGAGAGCCTTTCTAGGCCTCACAGGGTACTATAGGAGGGCCATCAAGAATTATGGCTCCATTGCAGCTCCTCTTCATGACCTCACTAGTAAGAAGATGCCTAAAAAGGTATTGTGGACAGCTAGTTGGCAAATAGCCTTTGATGAGCACAAACAAGCCATGTGCTCTGCACCTGTCCTAAAAAGCCCTTGCTACTCCAAAAAGTTCATAGTCCAGACTGATGCTTCTGAATTGGGGGTTGAGGCAGTGCTATCCCAACTTAACACTGAGGGCCAGGATACACCTGTTGCTTTCTTCAGCAGGAGGTTGATCCCTAGAGAAAAGCATTGGTCTGCCATAGAGAGGGAGGCCTTTGCTGTGGTCTGGGCACTGAAAAAGTTGAGACCATACCTATTTGGTACTCACTTTATTGTTCAGACAGACCACAAACCTATATTATGGCTTAAACAAATGAAAGCTGAAAACCCTAAATTGTTGAGGTGGTCCATATCCCTACAGGGAATGGACTATACAGTGGAACATAGACCAGGGAGTACCCACTCCAATGCAGATGGACTCTCCAGATATTTCTACTTAGACAATGAAGACTCATCTGGGCAAGGTTAGCCTTATTGTCCCTCGTTTGGGGGTGGGTTGTGTAGGAAAGTACCATCTTGCCTGGCATGTTACCCCCATTTTTACTTATGTGTCAGTTTTTTTTTGCCTGTCTCACTGGGATCCTGCTAGCCAGGACTCCAGTGCTCATAGTTTGTGGCCTAAATGTGTTCCCTGTGTGGTGCCTAACTGTGTCACTGAGACTCTGCAAACCAGATTCTCAGTGCTTATGCTCTCTCTGCTTTTTAAATTGTCACTGCAGGCTAATGATCATTTTTACCAATTCTGATTGGCACACTGGAACACCCTTAAAATTCCCTAGTATATGGTACCTAGGTACCCAGGGTATTGGGGTTCTAGGAAATCCCTATGTGCTGCAGCCTTTCTTTTGCCACCCGTAGGGAGCTCAGACAATTCTTCCACAGGACTGCCACTGCAGCCTGAGTGAAACAACGTCCACGTTATTTCACAGCCATTTTCACTGCACTTAAGTAACTTATAAGTCACCTATATGTCTAACCCTCACTTAGTGAAGGTTAGGTGCAAAGTTACTTAGGGGCATATTTATACTCCGTTTGTGCCGTTTTTTTCAACGCAAATTCGGCACAAAACTATCTCCATATTTATACTTTGGCGTTAGACGCGTCTAGCGCCAAAGTTCATGGAGTTAGTGTCATTTTTTGGCGTGAACACCTTCCTTGCGTTAATGATATGCAAGGTAGGCGTTCCCGTCTTAAAAAATGACTCCCAGGCATGTGCGTGGTATTTATACTCCCGGGCAAAAATGACGCCCGGGAGTGGGCGGGGCAAAAAACCCCGCATTTGCGCCTCTTTTTAACGCCTGGGTCAGGGCAGGCGTTAAGGGACACCCCCTGCCACCCTTGCCCACCCCAGGAGGACACCCAAGGATGGAGGGACCCACCCCAGGGAAGAAAATGTAAGTTGTGGTAAGTATTTTCTTTTAATTTTTTTTGTGGCATAGGGGGGCCTGATTTGTGCCCCCCTACATGCCACTATGCCCAATGACCATGCCCAGGGGACATAAGTCCCCTGGGCATGGCCATTGGGCAAGGGGGCATGACTTCTGTCTTTGCTAAGACAGGAGTCATGTTAATGGCGTCTGGGCGCCCAAAAAAAATGGCGCAAATCGGGTTAAGACGATTTTTTTGCCTCAGCCTCACTTGCCCAATTTTTGGACGCCCAAACGCCATTTTTCCCTACGCCGGCGCTCCCTGGTGTACGTCGTTTTTTTTCACGCACACCAGGCAGCGCTGGTCGGCTAACGCCGGCTAACGCCATTCACTAAATACGGCGCCCGCATGGTGCTTCAGAATGGCGTTAGCCGGCGCTAATGTTTTTGCCGCAAAACTGCGTTAGCGCAGTTTTGCGTCAAAAAGTATAAATATGTCCCTTAGTGTGAGGGCACCCTGGCACTAGCCAAGGTGCCCCCACATTGTTCAGGGCAATTTCCCTGGACTTTGTGAGTGCGGGGAACACCATTACACGCGTGCACTACATATAGGTCAATACCTATAAGTAGCTTCACAATGGTAACTGCGAGCATGGCGATGTAACATGTCTAAGATCATGGAATTGTCCCCCCATGCCAAATCTGGTATTGGGGCACCAATCCCATGCATCCCCGGGGCTCCAGCATGGACCCCCGGTACTGCCAAACTAGCGCTCAGAGGTTTTCACTGCAGATACCGCTGCTGCCAACCCACAGACAGGCTTCTGCCCTCCTGGGGTCTGGGCAGCCCAGTCCCAGGAAGGCAGAACAAAGGATTTCCTATTAGAGAGGGTGTTACACCCTCCGCCTTGGGAAATAGGTGTTAAGGGCCTGAGAGGAGTAGCCTCTCCTGGCCTCTGGGAATGCTTTGAAGGGCACAGATGGTGCCCTCCTTGCATAAACCAGTCTACACCGGTTCAGGGATCCCGCAGCCCCTGCTCTGGTGCTAAACTGGACAAAGGAAAGGGGAGTGGCCACTCCCCTGTCCATCATCACCCCAGGGGTGGTGCCCAGAGCTCCTCCAGCGTGTCCCGGACCTCTTCCATCTTGAATGCAGAGGTGTGAGGGCACAATAGAGACCTCTGAGTGGCCAGTGCCAGCAGGTGACGTCAGAGTCCCCTCCTGATAGGTGCTTACCTGGTTAGGTGGCCAATCCTCCTCTGAGGGCTATTTAGGGTCTCCCCTGTGGGTTTCTTGTCAGAGAAAGAATGCAAGAGCTCACCAGAGTTCCTCTGCATCTCCCTCTTCGACTTCTGCCAAGGATCGATTGCTGACTGCTCCTGGACGCCTGCAAAACCGCAACAACTTAACAAGAAGACTTCCAGCAACATTGTAGCACCTAATCCTGCCGGCTTTCTCGACTGTTTCCTGGTGGTGCATGCTCTGAGGGCTGTCTGCCTTCACCCTGCACTAGAAGCCAAGAAGAAATCTCCTGTGGGTCGACGGAATCTTCCCCTTGCTAACGCAGGCACCAAACTTCTGCATCACCGGTCCTCTGGGTCCCCTCTCATCTTGACGAGCCTGGTCCCTGGAACACAGGAGCTAGATCCAAGTGACCCCAACAGTCCAGTGGTCCATCTGTCCAAATTTTGTGGCAGTAAGTCCTTGCCTCCCCACGCCAGACAGTAATCCTGTGTACTGCGTGATCTGGAGCTGCTAGGACTTCTGTGCACTTTTGCATGGAATCCTTCGTGCACAGCACAGCCCAGGTCCCCAGCACTCCGTCCTGCATTGCTCAACTCGCTGAGTTAACCACTGGCTTCGTGGGACCCTCCTTTGTAGTGTTGAGACGACCGCCGTGCTCAGGTTTCTTGAATGCATGTTCAAGTGCTTCTGCGGGTGCTGCCTGCTTCTGCGTGGGCTCTCTGTGCTGCTGACTGCCCCTTCTGTCTCCTCCTCCAAGGGGCGACCTCCTGGTCCTTCCTGGGCCCAGGCAGCACCCATTTTCTTCAACCGCGATTTTTGCAGCGAGCAAGGCTTGTTTGCAGTCTTTCTGCGTGAAAACAACTCTGCATCCTCCAGCACGCATTGGGACATCTTCTGTGCAAAGGAGAAGTTCCTGGCATCTTCCGTTGTTGCAGAATCTTCAGCTTCTTCAACCCGGAGGCAGCCATTTTGCACCTTCATCCGGGGTTTAATGGGCTCCTGCTCCCCCCGGACACCTTCGTGACTCTTGGACTTGGTCCCCTTCCTATGCAGGTCCTCAGGTCTAGGAATCCGTCTTCAGAGCTTTGCAGTCAGTTGTTGTCTTTGTAGAATCTCCTATCATGACTTTAGTGTGTACCTGGGGAAGTAGGGTAACTTTACTCCTCCTTTTCAGGGTCTTGGGGTGGGGTATCTTGGACACCCTTAAGCCCATATTTATACTTTTTTAGCATCGCATTTGCGCTGCTTTTTGACACAAAAGCGGCGCAAACTTACAAAATACTATTGTATTTTGTAAGTTTGCACCGCTTTTGCGTCTAAAAATGACGCAAATGCGGCACTAAAAAAGTATAAATATGGGCCTTAGTGTTTTCTTACACTCCCAGCGACCCTCTACACAGTACACTAAGCCAGGGGCCCCTAAGTGGTTCGCATTCCACTTTCTTAGTATATGGTTTGTGTTGCCCCTAGGCCTATTGCATCCTGTTGTATTCTACAGTGGTTACACTACTTTTCTAACTGTTTAATTACCTGATTTTGATTTGTGTGTATATTTTGTGTATTTTACTTACCTCCTAAGGGAGTATATCCTCTGAGATATTTTTGGAAATGGGCCTGGGGGGAACACAAACCATATACTTAGAAAGTGGGATGCAAATGTCGGTTTCCTACCTAGGCAGGTCTAGTGTGTAGAGGGGAGCTGGGAGTACTAGAAAACCCCAAAGGTAAGTACTAGAACCCACCCCATTGCCAAGGAAAGCAGAAGCAAATCACAGTTACTTTCCCAGAACACACAGAGAAACGAAAAGAAGGATTATGCAAGAACCAGAAGAGACTGCAAGACACCAACAGTGGATTCCTGGACCTGAGGACCTGTGGAAGAAGGGGACCAAGTCCAAGAAGCACAGAAGAGTCCAGGAAGAACAGGAGCCCCTGCTAATCCGGATGAAAGTGCAAAAGAAGAACCACTGGTGAATAAGAATAGACAGTATTGCACCCAAGAAGATGGAGTCAGGTTCCTGGTTGGTGCAAGTGATGTCCCATACCGCATGGAGGATCGCAGTCTGGTTTGCCTTGCTGAAGTCTGCCAGCAAGCCTTGGCATACGCAAAGCTCATGGTTAGCATTAAGTGATGCTGCCCGGGACCAGGAAGGACCAGGTGGACTCTACCCAGGAGGGGGAGTCAAAGGGGGCTCTCAGCAACTCAGAGAACCCACAGAAGACCTGGCAGCACGCACAGGAGTCCCACAGCATGGGGACAAAGGAAGGAGCAAAAAAGGCCCATGCAGCACTACGAGAAAGGCTCCAACGCCGATGGAGAACCACTCAGGAAGCTGTGCTTCGCAGGATACAGTGCTGCGGGCTGGAGCTGCAAGATGCTCGAAGAACTTGAAGAAGTTTCGCACCAGAGCAGGGACTGGGGGTCCCTGAACCGGTGTAGAGTGGATTATGCAAGGAGGACATCAAATGTGCCCTTCAAAGCATTTCTAGTGGCTTGGGAAGGCTACCCCTCCCAAGCCTGTAAAACCTATTTCCAAATGGAGAGAGTGTAACACCCCTCTCCCAAAGGAAATCTTTTGTTCTGCCTTCCTGGGCTTGAGATTTTCAAGCAACAGGAGGGCAGAAACCTGTCTGTGAGGTGGCAGCAGCTGGGGCTGCTTGGAAAACCTCAGAAGGCAGTAAATGCAGTACTGGGGGTCGCCTAAGGACCCCCAGAGTGCATGGGATCATACAACCAGTGCTTGCAAAATCATGGGGGTATGATTCCTACAGGTTTGATACCAAAGATGCCTATGTTCGGAGTTACCATTATGTAGCTGGTCATAGGTAGTGACCTATGTCCAGTACACGTGTAAAATGGCGTCCCTGCACTCACGAAGTCTAGGAAAATGGTCCTGGAGGTCGTGGGTGCACCTCTGCTAGTGCAGGGGTGCCCTCACCAATGTTCCCTGTAAGGCGCGCGCGTGAGCGTGTGCGCACCTTCCCTTCCCCCATCGTGCAGGCCCCTTCGGCAAGCGCGCACAATAATAAATAAGCCTTTTAGAGCGATATACGTGCTCCCCTAAGGCAGATAATGCTCATATTTGAATCTGGATTGAAATGAATGAAAACAGCGTTTAAATGCAGCGGGGAGTGTTTTAAATATCATTTGGCGTACTTTAGCATACAAGCGCACAAGTGAAAATTATGGTGAAAATAAATGGTTAATGAGCTAGGAAATGCTTCAGAACAGTAGGAAATGTGCTGTTATCAACTTTTCCATCATTGTCATACTTCATAGTTGTTTATATGCATTATCACTTTCTCAGCTCAAATAAGCCTTTTAGAGCGATAGTCGTGCTCTCCTATTGCAGAAAATGCTCATATTTGAATCTGGATTGAAGTCAATGAAAACAGCGTTTAAAGGCCGCGGGGAGTGTTTTAAACATCATTTGGCGTACTTTAGCATACAAGCGAGCAAGTGATACTTATGTTGAAAATTAATGGTTAATGAGCTAGGAAATGCTTCAGAACAGTAGGAAATGTGCTGTTATCAACTTTTCCATCATTGTCATACTTCATAGTTGTTTATATGCATTATCACTTTCTCAGCTCAAATAAGCCTTTTAGAGCGATAGTCGTGCTCTCCTATTGCAGAAAATGCTCATATTTGAATCTGGATTGAAGTCAATGAAAACAGCGTTTAAAGGCCGCGGGGAGTGTTTTAAACATCATTTGGCGTACTTTAGCATACAAGCGAGCAAGTGATATTTATGTTGAAAATTATTGGTTAATGAGCTAGGAAATGTTTCAGAACAGTAGGAAATGTGCTGTTATCAACTTTTCCATCATTGTCATACTTCATAGTTGTTTATATGCATTATCACTTTCTCAGCTCAAATAAGCCTTTTAGAGCGATAGTCATGCTCTGCTATTGCAGAAAATGCTGATATTTGAATCTGGATTGAAGTCAATGAAAACAGCGTTTAAAGGCCGCGGGGAGTGTTTTAAACATAATTTGGCGTACTTTAGCATACAAGCGCACAAGTGAAAATTATGGTGAAAATAAATGGTTAATGAGCTAGGAAATGCTTCAGAACAGTAGGAAATGTGCTGTTATCAACTTTTCCATCATTGTCATACTTCATAGTTGTTTATATGCATTATCACTTTCTCAGCTCAAATAAGCCTTTTAGGGGCATATTTATACTCTGTTTGCGCCGAATGTGCGTCAAAAATTTTAACGCACAATCGGCGCAAACCCTGCCCCATATTTATACTTTGACGCCCGACCCCGCGGGCATCAAAATTCCACCATGTGCGTCATTTTTTGGAAGGGGGAACCAGCCTTGCGTTAATTATATGCAAGGTAGGCGTTCCCTTCCAAAAAATGACTTTAAGGCTTGTGCCCCTTATTTATACTCTGACGTCATTTTGACACACAGGGAGGGGCAGGCCTTAAAAAACGGCGCACAGCCTGATGGGCGCCGTTTTTTAACGCCTGGGTCAGGGCAGGCATTAAGGGACCTGTGGGCTCGGAAGGAGCCCAGAGGTGCCCTCTCCTGCCCCCAGGGACACCCCCTGCCACCCTTGACCACCCCAGGAGGACACCCAAGGATGGAGGGACCCATCCCAGGGAAGGAAAGGTAAGTTTGGGTAAGTATTTTATTCTGAATTTTTTTTGTGGCATAGGGGGGCCTGATTTGGGCCCCCCTACATGCCACTATGCCCAATGACCATGCCCAGGGGACATAAGTCCCCTGGGCATGGCCATTGGGCAAGGGGGCATGACTCCTGTCTTTGCTAAGACAGGAGTCATGTCAATGGAGGTTGGGCGTCAAACTAAAAATGGCGCAAATCCGGTTTGAGGCCTGAATTTTGCCTCAGACCTGACTTGCACAGTTTTTTGACGCACAACCCCCATTTCCCATTTTCCCATACGCCGGCTAACGTCATTCCATAAATAAGGCACCCGTATGGTGCGTTGGAATGGCGTTAGCCGGCGGTAAAATTTTTGACGCACAACTGCGTTGGCGCAGTTGTGCAGCAAAAAGTATAAATATGGGCCGGAGTGTTTTAAAAATCATTAGGCGTACTTTAGCATACAAGCGAGCAAGTGATATTTATGTTGAAAATTAATGGTGAATGAGCTAGGAAATGTGCTGTTATCAACTTTTCCATCATTGTCATACTTCATAGTTGTTTATATGCATTATCACTTTCTCAGCTCAAATAAGCCTTTTAGAGCGATAGTCGTGCTCTCCTATTGCAGAAAATGCTCATATTTGAATCTGACGCCATTCTGAAGCGCCATGCGGGCGCCGTATTTATTCAATGACGTTAGCCGGCGTTAGCCGGCGGAGCTGCCTGGTGTGCGTAAAAAAAAATGACTTACACCAGGCAGCGCCGGCGTAGGGGAATATGGAGCTTGGGCGTCAAAAAAGGGGGCAAGTCAGGCTGAGGCAAAATTTTCGCCTCAACCCGATTTGTGCCATTTTTGTTTTGACTCCCAACACCCATTGAAATGACTCCTGTCTTAGCAAAGACAGGAGTCATGCCACCTTGCCCAATGGCCATGCCCAGGGGACTTATGTCCCCTGGGCATGGTCATTGGGCATAGTGGCATGTAGGGGGGCACAAATCAGGCCCCCCTATGCCACAAAAAAAATTAATAATAATACTTACCTGAACTTACCTTAAGTTCCCTGGGATGGGTCCCTCCATACTTGGGCGTCCTCCTGGGGTGGGCAAGGGTGGCAGGGGGTGTCCCTGGAGGCATGGGAGGGCACCTCTGGGCTCCTTCCGAGCCCACAGGTCCCTTAACGCCTGCCCTGACCAGGCGCTAAAAAACAACGCAAAAGCGTCTGGACGTCATTTTTTTTGACCCGCCCACTCCCGGGCGTCATTTTTGCCCGGGAGTGTAAATACGGCGCACATGCCTCGGAGTCATTTTTTAGACGGGAACGCCTACCTTGCATATCATTAACGCAAAGTATGGGTCCACGCTAAAAAATGACGCAAACTCCATGAACTTTGGCACAAGACGCGTCTAACGCCAAAGTATAAATATGGAGTTAGTTTTGCGTCGGATTTGCGTAAAAAAAAACGACGCAATTCCGGCGCAAACAGAGTATAAATATGCCCCTTTGTACCCTGCCCTCACAGCTGGAGGGCCGCTATAGGGGTGACTTACAAGTTACCTGGTGCAGTGTAAATGGCAGTGAAAGGGTACATGAACCTTTTCACGTAGGCTGCAATGGCAGTGCTGCAGAAGCCTTTGCATGGGCTTCCTATGGGTGTCAAAATATATGCTGCAGCCCATAGGGATCCCCTAGAACCTCAATGCCCTGGGTCCCTAAGTTCCCTATACTAGGGACTTATAAGGGGGCACCAGTATGCCAATTGTGGGTGAAATGCTAAGTTAACAGTATGTAACAACCATAATTTAAGGGAGAGAGCATTACTACTGGGGTCCTGTTTAGCAGGATCCCAGCAGACACAGTCAAACAGACTGACAAACAGTCCAAAAGTAGCGGTAACCAATCTAGAAAGAGACTACTTTCCTACACATATCAGTAGCAGTGCTGAAGCTGAGTAAACAAGCACTTGACGCCGTACCTTGAAGTACATCAATGGGAGCTTGCACTTTTGCTTTCTTGTGGTTCGTAGTCGCAACAAGTGAACCTTTACTTTTTTAATGTGTTGATCCATGAGTACACTTTTGTTTTGGCGTTAGTCTTGATAGTGGAGATACTTTTTTATATTTCTCCTTAGGCATAATATTTATCAACGCACCACTGTTCATGATGAAAGGTACTTACAACAGTTTATTTTCACTGTAATCTTTGGACAATGCTTGAATGACTTGGGTACTTTTTCATGTCAACTTTTCTTTCACTGGTTTTTCTGTTCACATGTGGCCAGTCCAACATGTGCGCATTTCTCTGAGGTAAACATCGACATCTCACAATCATCTTCTTCACTTTTACTCAATACTCATGAACTTTTCAGTGATGATTTACATGACAATCATATTTCTTTGGTGTTGACTTGTCTGAAATTATGTTGCCGGTTGGCCTTGTGGGTGCGTGTCGAACATTTCTTCTGGAACATTCGGTTGGCTATTTTGTCTCCTGTCTAATTATAGACAGGAGTCATTACCACAACACCAATGCCCACCTCTGGGGACCAGTTTCCCTAGGACAACCCCAACATACCCAGTGCCAGCTAGGGGGTTACATGTATGTCGCCCCAGTGGCATATAATATCAAAACATATATACTTACATTAACCTACCTAGGATGGGCTCACTCCACCTGTAGTGTCCTGTGTTGTAGGTGGGGGTGGTGCTCTGGGTTGGGGTGGGCATCTATGTACCCAAAATAGGGACACAATGGTGGAATCCATGCTGTTTCCCTAAGGAAATGTGCCTAACTGCACTTTATCGCCTGGTCTGTCCATGCATTACATTTTTATGCTAATCGGCCTTACTGTCATATTTTGGGTCCGTTTTCTAGGTGTGCGTGGTTTCAGTGTAGGGAGTTAAATATGGCGCTAGGGGACTGGCGTCATTTTTAGGAATGGAACGCCTACCTTGCATCTCATTGTCGCAATGAGACGCAAGGTGGATTGGCGCTAACTCTGATATTTTGACACTAAACGGGTCTAGCGTCTAAATATAAATATGGAGCACCGTTGTGCAAGGATGCCTGCGTTGTGGGGATGATTGTTTTTGTGCAGGAAGGGACACCTTTCTGCACAAAAACAATCAAGAGATGTGCTTTCCTTTTTCTATGTGTGCTGCAGAATTAAGCACACATAGAAAGAGGAAAAAACAGAGAGAAATAAAGATATTTCTTCCTGTTGTGTCACCTCTATCCCCCGTCTGAGGTGAAATAGGAATCTGAAGCATTCCCAGACTTGTAAATCTGGGAATGTGTCTGTGAGCGCTCAGTTCTGAATCTCGGGTCCACCCTGATTTTTTGCTTTTGGATCACCTGGTTTTTGACCTTTTACTGTAAGGGTGCCTCATAGTCTGGGACTTACTCAAAGTAAACTTTTGGTAAAATGGACTGCGTGTGTTTACCGCCGGTGCCGCCTTATTAAGCAAAGGCTGCTGTTACGCAGCAAGGGTAGGAGGCACAGGGCTGGTTACACGTGATCACGTGTGCACACGTGTGCGCGCCTATCTGAGGTGGGGAAAAATTCCTGCCATGCACATCCCAAGAACTGTACTTAGGTAGCCTTGCTCAGAAAGGACTATTCAGAGTGGGTGGTGACCTGGAATAGGCCTTATGAGATGGGTGTACACATGTGAGTGATAGATAGCTTACTGTGTTTTCATTGTAGTGACACGCCGTTAAATGCCAATGGGAAAGGATGGACTAGGGCGCAACTCCAGTTCCCTGGGGACCAAGACTCCAGAGTCACCCAATGTACACTGTAACCTGCATGAAAAGAATAATGCAGTAGGTTACAAAAGCATATTTGAACAACTTATGGGTCATCCAGGAATGTCATCTTTCTCTGGCTCAGCTCAGACCAAGACTCCAGAGTCACCCAATGTACACTGTAACCTGTATGAAAAGAATAATAAAAGAATAATGCAGTAGGTTACAAAAGCATATTTGAACAACTTATGGGTCATCCAGGAATGTCATCTTTCTCTGGCTCAGCTCAAGATAAGGGCTATCATGATGAGAAGGTCCATGACCTTTGAACTTTTAGGAGCGTGCGGCGAAGCCCCTGGGGTAGGGCAGGGCACAAGGGCTGCCCCCAAGAAAAAGAGGAGTGCGGGGAGTACTGTCACACTCCCCCCGTTGCTGAAGGAGGGGCCCCTAAACCCATCCTGGGGCCTCATGGAGACTGGCCTGCTCGTGAGAAAGGGGGGGGTGCTGTCTCACATCCCCCCTCACCGCAATGGTGAAGGGGCCCACACCCCATCCCGGGGTCCTGTGTGGGTTGAAGACAAGGCGGGGAGTGCCGTTGCACTCTCCATGAAGGTGACCAAGGGAGACCCTGGACCCTTATCCCAGGGAGCAGGAGCAGCACAGCCTCCCCCTTCAACAGAAAGTTTTGTTTCTCCACCCTAGGTTGGGTGGGACTTGACAAAGATACCCCCCCATGTGTTCCAATGTTTTTTTAAAATTTTTATTTATTATAAAAAGGAATTCCTACTTAGAATGTTTGTTTGGGTGTGCTGCAACTGAGTCCTCTAGAGATCAAGATCAGTGCTGCAATTGCTATGACCTGAAAGGTGATAACAACAGAGCTGTTGTAGTGGTGAACAATTCCTAGGGGTGAAATGCTGTAATTACGGCTGTTCTTGCAGTAAGGATGTCCTTTAGGGACTATGGATCAAATGATAGCATGTTATGATAAGTGTATTATTAACAATGTGTGGTCCCAGCATTGAGACCAATGGTATGACTTCTGAAAGGTGATATGACAAGGCACTCTCTAGAGGTGAAGGGTGGTTTTACATGATGTTTAACAAGATTAATCTGAAAGTAATCTGAGAGTAATCATTCCAACATGCCTATACATGTTTCTTGTTCATGCTTATTTGAGTAATGGGACTGACAACCACCATCGAAGTAAATGCACTTTATTGACAGAATGTGCTCTCGCTCTATGGGCCAGATTTACAAGGCCCTAGCATGTCCTTGTGCCACATTAGCGTCATTTATTTTACGCTAATGTGGCCCAAAGAGGCAATTTTCGCTATATTTACAAAGTGGTGCAATCCATGCATTGAACCGTTTTTCAACCCCTTGTTTCACATTATTCTTGATGCAGGCATAATGTATGCAAGGGGGCGTTCCGACTTTAGGAGGCCCGCAGAAAATGGCGCAGTGACATCTGCAAGATGTCACTGCGCCATTTTTGGCATAATTTTGAATGCCTGCTCAGAGGAGGCATTTAAATGACACACCCATTGAAATCATTGGGCATCCTTGCACTTTGCTACACTAGTGTCAACATTTTTGATGATAGTGTAGCAAAGCGCTGCAATAACGTAAAAAAGTTTGATGCTGTTGTTCTACTGACCGCCATGTTGCGCTGTATGATAAATATGGAGCACACATGGTGTTGTTAGGTGGGGCAAGGGTGACATACGAAAAGTGGCACATCAGTACTGATGCACCACTTTCTTGTAAATGTGGCCCCAAGTCAACTGTTGCATTGGGATACAAGTAAATGTTTTGCCATGTGTGTTGTTGTATTCTATTTCCCCTTGGGGGAGACAAGCATGATTACGCAATGTCAACCAAAAGTAATTCCATCAACCTGTGTATATTTTTAAATTGTTGCATAGTATTCAGTAGTTCCATAAACTTGTGTACATTTGTAAATTGTTGCATAGTAATGAGTAGGGTGTGTGTAATAAATGTACTTTTACTTTATGAAAAGGAAAAGCATAGAATGGAGAATCTTCTATTGAGTGTTCTTCTTGTGGGCATGTGAATGGTGATTACTAGCCCACACCACCTCCCTTGGACTGCTCTGTAATGCTACCCCATGAGCATCAAGCGCTACAATGGAGTGTTTGCATCCCAGTGGTGGAGGAGTGCTGACTCATTACTTGTGCAGGCCACACAACAAAATGACCCACCTTCCAACAGTGTCAGATTCTTTAGCGTTCTATGGGTGTTGCGTGGGAACACCCTCTGCAATACCCATGAAACACCCCTTCCACACAGTTTTATGCGTGAAAGGTTCCCATATTTACGAGATCATGAAAACCCATGCAGGTGGCTTTGTGTGGCCTTGTGAATATAACATAGCACACTGCCCCACTGGAGCATCAAAAAAAACGACGCTCCGGTGGCGCAGTGTGCTGATAAGGTCTCATAAATGAGGCCCCTAGTTTCTATAGAAAAAACGTTTTTTGTTTTGCTAATAACTTTGGCACCGTTCGATTAATATTCACAATACTTTCCAAGACAATGCAACACTCACTTCAGCTGCTGTCTGGAATGTTTCAGCGTGATCGGTCAAGCAGGGGCTGTGAAAAAGGGGGGGCCCAAAACCCGCTTTCCCAATTCATTTTCCTATAGAGTTTTCGAACAGAGATAGCGCCCAAATAACTGGACGGAATTACACCAAATTTAGCAGGAAGGTAGCTCTGGGTCCAGAAAGAGGCCTTTTTGTTATTTAGTATAAATATGTTCAGTAGCTTTTGAGAAATTAAAGAAAATCCAAATTTGTATATATAGGGATGCAAAGGCTTCCCAAACCCTCCCGATCTCGTGCTAAGATCTGGTTGGCTGCTAGAAAAAAAGTAATAAAAAAAAAGGGGGGGCCAGGGTAGGGACTCCCTGACCCTTTGGCTCTGGTGCAGAGGGACCCCCACAGAGCTAAAAAGTATTCTTAAAATGTTTTTCACTGCAAGTCACAACGGAACCGCTGATCAGACGAAAATTAAATAAAATAAATAAACGTGGGCTCTCAATCTTGTTTTATGAACAGCCCCCGGGTGGGCCAGGTCCTGGGAGCTCTGACATTTTAATGCAGGGGGTTGCGCGGCCCCCCGCAACCCCAGGGACCACCACCTCCCCAGGTCACTAAATGAAAACTAATGCGGATAGGCTGCCTGGTCCTGCAGCCCCAGGAACGACCATTTCCTCAGGGCACTAATTTAAACTAATGAGGGGGGCCACCTGTCCCCCTGCAGCCCCAGTGACCACCACCTCTCAGGGGCACTACATGAAACCTAATGCGGGGGCCCCCACGCAGCCCTGAGGATCACCACCACACCAAGGCACTGAAGGAAACCTAATGTGAGGGGAGCACCCGGCCCTCCAGCAGCCTTGGGGACTGCCAGCTCCCTAGGGCACTAATCAAAACTAATGCCAGGGGGGCTGCCAGGGCTCCCCGTAGTCCTGGGACCGCAACCTTACCAGGGCACTAAATGAAAGCGAATGTTGGGGGGACACCTCCCTCCCGCAGCCCCAGGGACCACTACCTCCCCAGGGGCACTAAGTAAAAGTCACAGCCGCAGGGACTGCCACTAATGCAGGTGGTGGCCACCCAGCACCCACGCAGCCACAGGGACAGCCACCTCCCTGGGGCACAAAATGAAAACTAATGTGGGGGCTGCCTCCCACAGCACCAGATACAGCCACCTCCCCAGGGCACCAAGAGAAAACTAATGCAATGCCCCCCCTACAGTCCCGGGGACCTTCACCTCTCCAGGACACAAGGGCCCGTATTTATACTCCGTTTGCGCCGAATTAGCGTCGTTTTTTCGACGCAAATTCGGCGCAAAACTAACGCCATATTTATACTTTGGCGTTAGACGCGTCTAGCGCCAAAGTATGGCCAAATAGCGTCATTTTTTTGCGTGAACGCCTTCCTTGCGTTAATGAGATGCAAGGAAGGCGTTCCCGTCTAAAAAAATGACGGTGACGCAAATGCGTCGTATTTATACTCCCGGGCAAAAATCACGCCCGGGAGGTGGCGGGTCAAAAAACCCCGCATTTGCGCCACTATTTAACGCCTGGGTCAGGGTAGGCGTTAAGGGGCCTGTGGGCTCAAAATGAGCCCACAGGTGCCCTCCCCTGCCCCCAGGGACCCCCCCTGCCACCCCTGCCCACCCCAGGAGGACACCCAAGGATGGAGGGACCCACCCCAGGGACATTCAGGTAAGTTCAGGTAAGTATAATTTTTTATATTTTTTAATTTTTTTGGGTGGCATAGGGGGGCCTTATTTGTGCCCCCCTACATGCCACTATGCCCAATGACCATGCCCAGGGGACACAAGTCCCCTGGGCATGGCCATTGGGCAAGGGGGCATGACTCCTGTCTTTACTAAGACAGGAGTCATGAAATGGCGTCTGGGCGTCGTAAAAAAATGGCGCAAATCGGGTTGAGGCGATTCTTTTGCCTCAACCTGACTTGCCCCATTTTAAGACGCCCTAACGTCATTTTTTCCCAACGCCGGCGCTGCCTGGTCTACGTGGTTTTTTTCCACGCACACCAGGCAGCGCCGGTCTGCTTGCGCCGGCTAACGCCATTCCATAAATACGGCGCCCGCATGGCGCTTCAGAATGGCGTTAGACGGCGCTAAATTTTTTGACGCTAAACTGCGTTAGCGCAGTTTAGCGTCAAAAAGTATAAATATGGGCCAAAATGAAAATGAATGCGCGGGGCTGCCCAGCCCTCCCCCTCAGCCCCAGGGGTGACCACCTCTCAGGGGCACTAATCAAAGCTAAAATGGGGCTACCCTGCACCCCAGCTGCCTAAGGGACCACCACCTCCCTAGGGCACTAAATAAAACTAATGGAGGCGACTACCCGGCCCCCACCCGCAGCCCCGGAGACCACCACCTCTCCTGGGCATCAGAAAACTAATGCGGGGGCCACATGGCACCCCCGCACCCACAGGGACCGCCACCTCCCCAGGGGACTAAATGAAAACTAATGTTGGGGGACTGCCCAGTCCCCACGCAGCCCCAGGTACCACCACCTCCCAGGGCATTAATCAAAACTGATTCCGGGGGCCACATAGCCCCCCTGCAGCCCCGGGGACTGGCACCTCCCTGGGGCACTAAATGAATCCTACTGCGGGGGGGCTGGCTCTCCCACAGCCCCAGAGACCACCACCTCCCTGGTGCATGAAATTAAAACTAATGGGGGGGGTCAACCAGCAACCCCTCAGCCAGAGGGACCAACCCACCCGGGTCACTAAGTAAAACTAATGCGGGGGGACTGCCTGGCCCTCCAACAGCCCTGGACACCACCGCCTGCCCAGGGCACCAAATGAAAACTAATGTGAGGGGGGCCACCCGGCCACCCCGCAGCCCCAGGGACCACCATCTCCTCAAGGCACTAATTAAAAACTAATGTGATGGTGCCGTCTGCCCCCGCGCTGCCTCGGACACTACCACCTCCCAGGAATGAAAACTAATGCAGGGGGGCCACCCGCAGTCCCACGGACACCCACCTGTCCGGGACACTAATTAAAAATGAATGGGAGGGTGCCACTTGGCCCCCTCGCAGCCCCGTGGACCACTACCTCCCTGGGGCTATTTTAGGAGGAGGGGGGCCCGCAGCACCCCTCGAGGAGCCAATAAAGGCACTGGGGGCAGCCACACCCAGGGCCAGCTCCTGCTATGTCCTGGGGTGCCCAAACCCTGGACATAGCTGTTTGCTGTGACTTGCTGGGAGCTGACATCTTCCGAGCAGAGGTTTCCTCTGTTTCCCGAAACAGAGGAAACATTGCTCTCACAGCTAAAGCAGCTCCCTCTTGTGACAGCAATGCCAGCTCACACAGGAGGTGGGGAGCTGGCTGGGACTGCGGGGGCCTTCAGGCTCCCCCGCGGTCCCCAACATTGTCACTTGGTACCCTGGGAGGCACCTAGGTCACATGGCCAGGGCCCCGGGGAATGGGATCCCCGGGGCTGATATCGCCCCTCGCCAAAATAAAATAAATAATTAAGCCGGGACCTAGGGGATGGGATTCCAGGGGCCGAGATCAGCCTGGGGAGGGTGGCCGTGTGTGCCCTCCTCTCTCCCCCCAAAAATAACATATTTAGGCCGGGCACCGGGGGATGGGTCCCTGGGGCTGGGATCGGCCTGGGGAGGGGAGCCACATGGCCCCTCCTGCCCCCTAAAACATTAATTTGAAAAGGCCAGGCCCAGGGGGATGGGGTCCCTGGGGCCCAGATCGGCCCTGTGGAGGGGTGCCATGTGGCCCCTTCCCCCCCAAAAAATAATTAGGCCGGGCCCTGGAAGATGGGGTTTGTGGGGCCAAGATTGACCTTTGGGAGAGAGGCCCGCAACCCCTTCCCCCCCAAAAATGAAAAGGTTAGGCTGGGGAATCTATCCCCAGGGCTGAGACTGGCCTGGAGAGGAGGTCCACGTGACCCCCCTCCCCTTAAAAAAAAAAAAAAAAGGTTTCGGCTGGACCATGGGGGATGTGGTGGCTATAGGGGTTGATAGCTGACTCTTCTCTACATGGCCACAATACTCACAACACAACTGTGTAACACAACAGTATATACTAGTCATTAAAACCTCATCTATCTATCTATCTATCTATCTATCTATCTATCTATCTATCTATCTATCTATCTATCTATCTATCTATCTATCTATCTATATTCACTTAAAAAAAAAAAGGTTACAGGGACGTCATAGTTAGGCTCACGTTTTAAATGTACCAAACCATAGAAATTCATGTTTTAAAAAAAATTCTATTTCCTAACTTTAACGTCCCTGTAACCTTTGTTTTTTTAAGTGAATATAGATGGATAGATAGATAGATAGATAGATAGATAGATAGATAGATAGATAGATAGATAGATAGATAGTTGAGGTTTTAATGACTAGTATATACTGTTGTGTTACACAGTTGTGTTGTGAGTATTGTGGCCATGTAGAGAAGAGTCAGCTCTTGACTAATCTTCTGAGGCAGAGGTAGTTGTCAGGAGATCTTATGTTTGTGGGTAAGGAGTTCCTCAGTTTTGCTGCTTGAATGGTGAAAGCTGTTCCACACCTGTTTTTTTAACTTGTATGTTGGAATTTTGAGACCGGGTGCCTTCTAGAGTGTAGGCTCTTTTGCTGTATGTGTTTGGTGATTTTATTCCTTACTAAAAGTGGTCCATTGCCATGTATTGCTTTATAGGTAATACAAAGCAGCTTCAATGTGGATCTTCTGGCAACTGGTAACCCGTGTAGGTCCCTCAAGGCAGGGGAGATACGTGCTTGTGGCTTTATATGTCAGGGAAATATAACAGCAGAGTTCTGCCAGATTCTGCTAGTCTTCCGGAGTGTACCCCTGTTGCAGGGCTACCTAACAGTAGATTCATGTCTTGCCTCTACTGTGAATGGAAAATTGGAAGTCGATTAATATCCTATAGAAACCTGATATTACTCCTCTGTAATTACCCAAATGTCGAAGTATTTACATTGTGGGAATCTGGGAACATCCACGGGTCTTTACCCAGTCTAGTTCTGAGGCTGCGCAATAGTTGGTTACACTTCCAGTGGTGTGATTGTACTAACCCAAATTCAGATAGAAGGTTTTGGAAGGCCTTTGGGAAACTGTTATTTAGAAGTTGATTAAAGGTTTTAATATTGTACTGTCTCCACTCCTGCCAAAGTAGGGGCCAACCCAAACCTTAGGCTACAATTTGTATCCTGAGAATCTGGAAAAAAAGTATCCAGGAAGGAAATAAGAGCTGCTTCCTGTTTGATTACTATTGTGAGAATATCATCTGCGTTGGAAACACCCTAAATCTGTGGAGATATTCAAATGGCTGTGCCAAGAGATTCTAGTGTGAGGAGGCATTGAAGAGGTGAGAGATGGCCTTTCCTTGTTCCCATTCTTATGTAAAGTTGTGGGAGAGGAGGCAGCAGCAATGAATTTGAACTGTCGGCTGTTGGTAAAGTCATATGAGCTTGCTTATGAAGCTCTGATTGTGCCGAGTTTTTCGAGGACTTTGAAGAGATAACACCATTTAACTCAGTCAAATGATTTCTCAGCATCAAGTGAGATGACTAAAGTTTCCTCATTTCAGTCCCCAGTGCTCCATAACATACATGTTAGTTTTTTAAGATGGTTCCTGGAGGTATTGCCAAACCTACCCTGGTTGGGTTTGGCAATACCTCCACTGGGAGTGGGCTATATCAAGGACAAGATACTTTCTATAGTGCTGTTGCCAGTATCTTTGCCAGAATTTTGATGTCTGCGCTGAGAAAAGATATCAGCCTATTAGGTGGCAAAGTAATAGAGATGAAGATGAAAACCTGACAGCCTTCATAAGAGAAATGACTTTGGTGGTCATTACAACCCTGGCGGTCGGCGTTAAAGCGTCGGAAAGACCGCCAACAGGTCGGCGGTAAAAAATTTGCAATTACGACCGTGGCGGAAACCGCTAACTAAGACAGCCACTTTAACACTCCGACCGCCACGGCGCTACAAACACACAGCTTGGTGGTCACCGCCAACAGACAGGCGGAGGACAATGTACCACCCACAGTATCACAACCTACCAATCCGCCACCTTTTCTGGGGCGGATTCACCGCAGACAAAAACACGGCAGAAACAGGATTTCGAAGGGAAAATGCTCACCTCTACACACCCCACGAGGAATCCGGACGCCATGGAACCTGAGCTCCAGATCCTGCCAGGCCTCATCTTCTTGCTCCTCTACCAGGAGCACGAACGCTGGCGGCGAAGACAGCGGTGAGTACTGCACCTATGACACAGGGGAGGGGGGAGGGAAAAAACAGGGACACACACGCAACACCCCCACCCCCCACCCTCACCCACTACAACACACACACTAATACAGCATGATACATCACAGTTACACCCCCTAACCCCCCCGGAAGAATGCAAAGACAAAAGCAAATGAGTGTAACCATTGTAATCTATTAAAATCCAGGACGCAAAAATATATATACACTATAAACAAATATATACACCAAGAATAGTAGTCCAGGTAGTGCTCCATTGAAGTCTTTGGAACACTGGGCCCACACAGCATGGGCGAGGCCCACACTCAATCCCCGAATATGACGGAGAGAACACTGCAGGGTCATCAGATAGCAATAAAACAGGCACCTGCACCTCAGGGGGAAGGGAAAGGGGGGGCACCTCAGCCGGTTGAGTGCACAACGCCAAATCCACGAGGGGGCCACATGCCCACTGTTCAATCCTGGGGAGTGCAAAGCCACAGTCTCTCAAGTCTCTACAGTGGGTGGGTTGCCCACTGTTCAATCCTGGGGAGTGCAAAGTTACAGTCTCTCAAGTCTCTCCAGTGGGTGGGTTGCCCACTGCTGCATCCTGGGGAGTGCAAAGCCACAGTCTCACAAGTCCCTACAGTGGGTGGGTTGCCCACTGCTTTATCCTGGGGAGTGCAAAGCCACAGTCTTTCAAGTCTCTACAGTGGGTGGGTTGCCCACTGCTTCATCCTGGGGAGTTCAAAGCCACGGTCTCCCAGGTGGATGCCCTTCTCCACTGGTTCTGGAGGGGGCCTTGTGCCCAGAGTGCTTCTTCCTGCCAAGGACAGAGGTAGTGGATGTATCTCTCCACTGGTTCTGGAGGGGGCCTTGTGCCCAGAGTGCTTCATCCAGCCAAGGACAGAGGTAGTGGATGTATCTCTCCACTGGTTCTAGAGGGGGCCTTGTGCCCAGAGTGCTTCATCCTGCCAAGTACTGAGGTAGTGGATGTATCTCTCCACTGGTTCTGGAGGGGGCCTTGTGCCCAGAGTACTTCATCATGCTCGTGACGGACTCAGTAGCGTCAGCGCCGTTGGTGCTCATGGGCCAGCGGTGCTTGTTGTGGTGGTGTCCTTGGCAGCGGTGCTTGTGGCGGCGGTGCCCTGTTCAGCGGTGCTTGTGGCGGCGGTGCCCTGTTCAGCGGTGCTTGTTGCGGCGGTGTCCTTGGCAGCGGTGCTTGTGGCGGCAGTGTCCTGTTCAGCAGTGCCCTGTTCAGCGGTGCTTGTTGCGGCGGAGTCCTTGGCAGCGGTGCTTGTGGCGGCGGTGCCCTGTTCAGCGGTGCTTGTTGCGGCGGGGTCCTTGGCAGTGACTCAGCTGCTGGCTGTCCTGTCTGGCCCAGCGAGGCTGGTGCTGGCGGTCCTTCATAGCCCAGCAGGACTGGTGCTGGCGGTCCTGTCTGGCCCAGCAGGGCTGGTGCTGGCGGTCCTTCATGGCCCAGCAGGGCTGGTGTTGGCGGTCCTTCATGGCCCAGCGGGACTGGTGCTGGCGGTC
Source organism: Pleurodeles waltl (assembly GCF_031143425.1). NCBI lineage: Eukaryota > Metazoa > Chordata > Amphibia > Caudata > Salamandridae > Pleurodeles > Pleurodeles waltl. The sequence continues at coordinate 1,001,036,595 of NC_090443.1, forward strand.
CTTCATGGCCCAGCGGGACTGGTGCTGGCGGTCCTGTCTGGCCCAGCGGGGCTGGTGCTGGCGGTCCTTCATGGCTCAGCGGGACTGGTGCTGGTGGTCCTGTCAGGCCCAGCGGGGCTGGTGCTGGCGGTCCTTCATGGCCCAGCGGGACTGGTGCTGGCGGTCCTGTCTGGCCCAGCGGGGCTGGTGCTGGCGGTCCTTCATGGCCCAGCGGGACTGGTGCTGGCGGTCCTGTCTGGCCCAGCGGGGCTGGTACTGGCAGTCCTTCATGGCCCAGCGGGGCTGGTGCTGGCGGTCCTGTCTGGCCAGCGGGGCTGGTGCTGGCGGTCCTGTCCTGGGCAGCTGGGCTGGTGCTGGCCTCCTGGGCAGCTGGTCTGGTGCTGGCTGTGGCCTCCTGGACAGCTGGGCTGGTGCTGGTGGTGGATATCGGGGCAGCTGGCCTGGTGCTGGCGGTGGCCTCCTGGGAAGCCGAGCTGGTGCTGGCGGTGGCCTCCTGGGAAGCCGAGCTGGTGCTGGCGGTGGCCTCCTGGGCAGCGGGGATGATGGCGGTGGCCTCCTGGGCAGAGGGGATGATGGCAGTGGCCTCCTGGGCAGCGGGGAGGATGGCGGTGGCCTCCTGGGCAGCGGGGATGATGGCAGTGGCCTCCTGGGCAGCGGGGATGATGGCAGTCTTCTCCGCCGTGCTGCTCTTCCCAGACTTTCTTGTGGCCCTTCCCCACCTTGGAAGGTGTCGCAGCTGACTCCACACTCCTACCTGTACCCCTGGGAGCGGCTTTGGTGGCTGGAGTCATCCCCCTCTCCCGCCGGGCACTGGCCAACTTTTGATGCTTTACTGGTGGGGGACTGTCCGTGCTGTTGCTCCGTGCCACACTGGCTGCCCTGGTGGCCGGTGCACTCCAGATTCCGGTGACTACAGGCACCACTGGTCCCAGAGATGTTGTGGCTGAGGTGCTAGGTTTGGACCTGGAGAGTCGGGCCCTAGGAGACTGACGGGGTGGGGGAGGTGAGGGAAAGAGGACAAGGTAGGACAGGAAAAGTTTCTTGGGAACACTGGGATGGGTAGCTGGAGGGGGTTTGGGAGTGGAGGAAGAGGTTGTGGTTGTAGGAGGTGTTCGTTTGGTGACTTTGGGTGAAGGTGCATGCGCTGTAGGCTGTCCGGAGGTGGATGGCTGTTGGGTGGGTGTGTGCCTGAGTTTGTGTATCTTGGGAGGTGGCGTCACAGACACACTGGAAGAGGACACAGGGGACGTGTGAATGGCAGTGGGGGTGGTGACTGCACGTGAGCGGGGTGTGGTGGTGTGTGTGCTGGTGATGGAAGTAGTGGCTGTAGATGTAGTGCATGCAGGTGTAAGTGTAGAAGAGACTGGGAGGGAGGAGGGAAACGAGGAGGAGGGGGACACAGTGGAGGCAGTGGATGTTGGTGTGTCTGCATGTGTGTGATGCTTGCGTGAGTGCCTGTGGGATGTGTGGTGCTTATGTTTGCCAGAGCTTCCCTTGTCTGTTGACGTGTGTGCATGCTGGTCTGAAGGTGTGCTTGGGATAGGCTGAGGTAGAGGGGATTGGGTCTGGGTGGAGGAAGTTGGAGGGGGGAGGCTAGAGACAGGGACAATGGCTGCCATCAGTGCTGAGGCCAGAGTCTGAAAAGCTCGCTGAAGGGCTGCCTGACAAGAATGAATGTCCTCCAGGAATGCATTTGTTTGTTGCAACTGCCTTTCTACACTCTGGATGGCATTCAAAATGGTAGACTGCCCAACAGTGAGGGACCTGAGGAGGTCAATGGGCAGCAGGGGTGACTGGGGCAGGGGCTGAGGTGCGTGGGGTGAAGGTGATGCCCACCCTCCTGGGTGAGCGGACACGGGGCAAAGGCTGAGGGGCTGCTGGGAGGGCGGTGCTGGTAGGGGGGGTGGCGGTTGTACCTGTAGATGCGGGGGGCACAGATGTTGCCACCACCACAAGGGAGATCCCATCAGAGGACGAGTCCGTATCACTGGTGTCAGCTCCTGTCCCCGCCGTGGAGCTCCCCTCGCCCTCCGTCCCACTGGTGAACTCCGAGTCCGCAGTGTCGCCCTCCAGGGCCATTTGGGATGCAGCTCCCTCCTGCTCCGGTGCCACTGCTCCTCCGCCTGATGATGCTAATGCACACAAGAACAGGGAGACCACAAAAAGGGGGACGACGACAGGAGAAAGACATGTTGAGTGCACGCATTACCGCTACCGTTGGCGGACACAACAGACACAGAAGCCCCCTGCACTATGCCGTGCACTTGGGCTCCACTATTCAATCCCTGGGACATGGCCTACAAGGCTATGGCCAACATCTGCACACATGGATGACACAGGAGCCTGACTAGGTGTACTTGGCACTGTACACAGTTGGGGTGGGGTGCCACAGGGTCTGCCAGAACAAGGAGACCTAACTAGCACACTCGCCCTGGCCTAGGGAAACCCACAGACCACCTCCCCCACCCAGACACCTCCACTGCACGCAAATTCTGCAGAATGAGAGTGTACTCACCCCCTTGTGGCTGCTGTGATGCCCTCAAGCGCCCATCCAACTCCGGGTACGCCACCGCCAGGATCCTGAACATCAGGGTGGTCATAGTGCGACAGGCACCCCTCCCACGTTGGGAGGCCATCCCCAGCTGGGCCTCCGCTGTCTTCTTGCTCCAGCGGCGAATGTCCTCCCATCTCTCACGGCAGTGGGTGCTCTGTCTGTGGTAGACCCCCAGGGTCCAGACGTCCTTGGCGATGGCATGCCAAATATCCTTTTTCTGGTGGGTGCTGACCTACATGAATTGAACCTGGGGAAAAGAAAAGTTATTACCAACTGCACCGTCACATTCATTGGCCCCCATCCCTACCCTTGCCATGTGGCACATGCACTCACCGTCGTTTCATGCACGCCTCAATCTCCCCCCCCATCTTTCATCCACCCCACTCCACACAGGCATTGCCCACACAGCATGGTAACGGTGTACTTACCTGTTTGTCTGGAGGACCGTAGAGTAGCCCCATCCACGAGTTTCTCCAACTCCTACGATGTGAAGGCAGGGGCCCTTTCCCCAGACGCACGAGCCATTGTCTCTTCCAGACCGAGGTCACAGCAGCACTTGCAGTGTAGGTCCTCTCCTGTCGAAGATCAGGTATCGAGTGATTGAACGGATAGAAAATGGCAGTCACGTCCGCGGCGGTGCGTACCGTCACCGCCGGCGTACATCGTCATTGGCTCCTGAGACCCATAGGGTCCAATGTTAACCAATGCAGAATTGCGCTGCGGTCTTCGACCGCCTACCACAACGGTGTACAACGCCAGCGCAGTTACCTCACATCCCATTGTCCCACTTTACAGGTCAGGCGGCCGCCATTTCAGGGGCCCACATGGCTTAATTTTTAACTGCGTCACACATACCTATGCCTTGCCTCAACACTCATACAGGCCAAATTTCTGATTATGATTCGTGTTCTGTGTAAGCTGTGGGTAGGTACCTCTGAGTTGGTTGACTCTGTGCTCGCTGTTGTCCTTCAGAGGCACCATCCGCTGGGACATGTGAAGAGATGGCGGCATCCTCCGGTGTACAGACCGCTGGTGGACCTGTCAACAATGGAGGAAAGACATGTGATCATCACCTACAGGCTTGATCGTGCCACAATCCTGGAACTGTGTGCCCAGCTGGAGCCAGACCTGATGTCAACTATCTGCCATCCCACAGGAATCCCCCTCAAGTGCAGGTGCTGTCAGTACTCCATTTCCTTGCAAGTGGGTCATTTCAAACAACAGTGGCCATAGCATCAGGGATGTCCCAGCCTACATTTTCCAACGTGTTGCCCAGAGTGTTGCCTGCCCGCTGAAATACATGCAGAGCTACATCGTTTTCCCTCAGGTGGAGGATTTGCGTACAGTGAAAGGTGACTTCTATGCCCTGGGACATATCCCCAACATCATAGGTGCCATTGATGGGACACATGTGGCCTTGGTACCCCCCGCAGGAGTGAACAGGTGTACAGAAACCGGAAGAGTTATCATTCCATGAATATGCAGATGGTGTGTTTAGCAGACCAGTACATCTCCCATGTTAATGCCAAATTCCCTGGCGCAGTGCATGACCCTTACATCCTGCGGAATAGCAGCGTCCCTTATGTGATGGGGCAACTCCAGAGGCACCGTGTATGGCTATTAGGTGAGCACCTGGAAGCAAGTCAGTGGGAATGGTTGTCTGGGTCTGTGGATATCCCTACAGGTTAGTGTGTGTCTAGCAGTTGTGCCTCGCCATTTGCAGGTGACTCTGGTTACCCCAACCTGTCATGGCTACTGACCCCAGTGAGGAATCCCAGGACAAGGGCAGAGGAACGCTACAATGAGGCCCATGGGTGGATTCCTATTCTACTCACCAAAGAAGGTGTGCCAGATCATCGTGGCCTGCTGTATGCTTCACAACTTAGCTTTGCGACGACAGGTGCCTTTTCTGCAGGAGGATGGTCCAGATGGCGGTGTTGTTGCAGCTGTGGAGCCTGTGGACAGTGAAGACGAGGAAGCAGAAGAAGAGGACATCGACAACAGGAACTCGTGATCCTGCAATATTTCCAGTGAGACACAGGTAAGAATACAAACCTGCTTACCACATGTACTTTAACACTACTACCTCTCAACTGTCTGTCGTTTTCACCCAGTGTATTGTCACTGAGTTGTCACTTTCCCTTACGATTTCACAGATGTGGGTCCCACTGTGTGACATCTGCTTTGTTTCCTCATGGACTAGAGCTGTGTGACATAGGTATGTTGACATTCCATTTGGAAGAGCATTTTGACACTGTAATTGCTAATACACTATTTCGAAATCACAGACTGACTCCAGATTGTTTTGTGCTTCAAGGGTGTTTATTTAAGTGCTCAATATTGGAGGGGGTTGTAAAATGGTGAGGGGTGATGGTGGAGGAATGTCCAAGGCAGAGTCCAGTCTATTAGTCTCACAGGTGCATTGTCCAAATAGGCATAGGAAGTGGAGCTGGGGCAGTTTGAGGATGGACAGGGTGACAAAGTGGGACAGAAGGATGACATTCAGGGTGGTCTCATTTCTTGGCGGGGGTCTTGGCATCATTCTCTGTCTTTGTCCTGGATCTCAGGGACCGTTTGCGGGGTGGTTCACCCTCTGCAAGGGGTGGGGTGCTGGTGTGGTGGTCCTGTGGCGGTGCCTCCTGTCCACTAGCGCCGGGCGGAGGTGGTGGGTAGTTCATCATCCAGGCTAGTGTCAGGGGCCCCTTGTAGTGCCAGTGTCCCTCCTGATGTTAAGGACTTCCTTCAGCTACGATGGTGCCCAGGGTGGAATTGATGGATCTGAGTTCCTCCCTGAAACCCAAATACTGTTCCTCCTGCAGGCGCTGGGTCTCCTGAAACTTGGCCAGTACGGTTGCCATCGTCTCCTGGGAATGGTGGTAGGCTCCCATGATGTTGGAGAGGGCCTTGTGGAGAGTGGGTTCCCTTGGCCTGTCCTCCCCCTGTCGCACAGCAGCCCTCCCAGTTCCCCTGTGTTCCTGGGCCTCCGTCCCCTGGACTGCGTGCCCACTGCCACTGCCCCCAGGTCCCTGTTGTTGTTGGGGTGGTGGGTTAGCCTGGGTTCCCTGTAGTGGTTAACACACTGCTGATTGACGTGTCCTGGGGACAGAGGTATGGGCCCGCTGGGTGGGTGCTGTGCTGGTGTTTCCAGAGGGGGGAAGCTCTGTGGTGGCCTGTGACTGTGTCAGGGGAACCGACTGTCCAGAGGTCCCCGATGGGCCGGGCTGGTCATCTAGATTCAGTTGGACAGAGCTGCTGTAATCACTGTGGGCCTCTTCTGTTGGTGGTGTGGACATGTGTGGACCCTCCTGTCCGGTGATGTTGGGTAGGGGTCCTGCAGGGGTATAAAAGGATGTTTATTACATCTGTGTGTGGCATGGTGTGCAATGAGTGGGTGACCGTGTACCCCAGTGCTTGCATTCCTGTGTGAGTCTTTGTGTGATGGTGGTTTAGAGGGGTGTATGGGTATGTGCAGTGGCCATGCATTGGTGATGGGTGTCCATACTTTGTTGTTGCATGCAGGGCTTGAGTTTGGGATGTGTGGTTTGTGATATTGGGACATTTGTGAGGAGTTGGAGTGATGGGGGTGAGGGTGGGGGTATGTGATAGCATGCAAGTAGGGTGGGGGATGTAATAGTTGAGATTTGACTTACCAGAGTCCATTCCTCCATCTACTCCTGCGAGGCCCTCAGGATGCAGAATCGCCAAGACCTGCTCCTCTCATGTTGTTAGTTGTGGGGGAGGAGGTGGGGGTCCGCCGCCAGTCCGCTGAACCGCAAGGTGGTGTCTCAAGACCACGGAACGTACCTTCCCCCGTAGGTCGTTCCACCTCTTCCTGATGTCATCCCTATTTCTTGGGTGCTGTCCTTCTGCGTTGACCCTGTCCACTAATCTTCGCCATAGCTCCATCTTCCTAGCAATGGAGGTGTGCTGCACCTGTGATCCGAATAGCTGTGGCTCTACCCGGACGATTTCCTCCACCATGACTCTGAGCTCCTCCTCCGAGAACCTTGGGTGTGTTTGCCGTGCCATGGGGTGGTGTAGGAGATGTGTGGGGTGGTGTGTGTAGTGATAAGTGGGGTGATATTTAGTGGTGTGTTCTGTGAGGTGCGTGGAAGTTATGTGGGTGATGGTATTATGTGCCTGTGGATGCTTGGTAGTTGTTTGTAGTGTCTCTCTCTGGCCTTCTCTCGGTAATTTTGTCATAGGGGTTTGTGGGTGATGTGGGTGTGTGTTTTATATATTAATGGGTGTGTGGGAGTGGTGTGTGTATGTGTACCAGGTGTGTGTATTTGGAATTGTCCAATGTGGTAGTGTTTTGTAAATGTGTGTGTATTTTGAGCTCGGCGCTGTGTACCGCCAATGGAATACCGCGGTTGAAAGACCGCCGCGTGGATTTGTGTGTCGTGATAGTGTGGGCGTATTTCTGTTGGCGTGATGGTGGAGGTTTTGTTTTCGCCAGTTTATCACTGACCTTTGGTGTGGCAGACTTCTGTGGGTCATAATGACCTTGGCGGAATTCCACTGCCGCGGCGGTGTGTTGGCGGTCTTCTGCACGGAGGTAAGCGGCATTTACCGCCAATGTTGTAATGACCCCCTTTGTGTCTTATTGCTGGTTGAATGATTCACCTAACACCCAAAAGGTGATGGGAGAATGCATGCATTAAGTCTAAACAATGGCAATAGCTTGGGTAGAGTTCAACCCTTCTTTTGACCACCGTGCCAGTGGTTAGACTTATTACATGCATCCTTCCATCAACTTTTGTGTGTTTGAAAGATTGAACTAACCTGCTGGTTGTGTAAAACACAGAGAATGATTCCTCTGGGTATATTGGAAAGGTTTGATTGTCAGTCACAGAGTCTATGTGTGCATTGTATTTCAAGTGGTTCTGAAAATTGTTCAGAAGATATGGCAAGAGGCCTTGTAGGAATGCATACATATTTTTTTCCCTTCATTTCTTCAGAAACCCCATATATGTGCAGGTTGTTGAGGCTTGTGCGGTGTTCCAAGTCCCTGACTTTTTGTTTAAGCCGCCACAACTCAGATCCATGGGCTAGTTATTGGTTCAGTTGTGAGTCGAATTCTTCTAATTTCCTGTATACTGTATTTAAGTTCCTCTGTACTATGATGAAATTGGAGTGCATGGATTTCATTTCCATAGAGAGTACAAGCATTGATGAGTGAAAACTATTAAACTTAGGGCCATATTTATGGCCTGGTTGGCGTCGCTCTTGCGCCATGCAACGTGGTGCAAGACTGACGCAAACCTTAAGTAAGATTTATGAAGCCATGCAAGGTCAGGTATATTTACAAGCCCTGTGCATTGCAGGAGCGTTACCTTTTTTGAAGCTTCAGTGGCGCAGGCTGCAGACCTATATTTATGAGTCCACCAAAGCCACCTTGCATGGCTTTTCATGGCCTCATAGATATGGAGTAAGACAAGGCAGCGCACGTCAGTGTGTTACCTTACTCTGCGTTAGGGGGTCATTCCATGGGCATTGCAGTGGGTTTTCCCACAAAACATACAAGGGTTTTGACACACTGCCAGATTTACAAGGACGTGTATACCTGAAAATGCATCATAACTGTGTGTAAAAAGGGTAAATATCTTTATTTCGCCTAGTTTATTTCTCTTTCTATGTGTGGTGCATTCTGCAGCACACATAGAAATAGGAAAACACATCCATGGATTGTTTATGTGAAGGAAGGTGCCCCTTCCTGCACAAAAACAATTGTGCATGCAACACAGGCACCCTTGCACCATGCAGCAAGGGTGCCTGTTTTGGCACTAGGCAGCCAAAATGGCAGGGGGGAAGGACAGAAAAGCACCATGGGGCATATTTACAAGTCCCTCTGTGCAGCTGGAATGTCACTTTTAGTGACAGTCCGGAAGTGCACACTTCGGGCCATATTTACAAGGCCACATAACACCACCATGCATGGTTTCATGGCCTTGTAAATATGGACTGAGTCAACGCAGCGCAAGTCGCTGTGCTGACTCACTCTGTGACAGGGAGATGTGTCATGAATTTTACGGTGGGTGTTCCCACGAAACACCCAAGGCATTTGACACATTCTCAGATTTACGAGATCTTGTAAACCTGGGAATGCAACAAAAGTCTACGTCTAAGGGAGGCGCAACAAGGAGAAATACCTTTATTTCTCCTTGTTTTTCCTTTTTCTGTGTGTGCTGCATTCTGTAGCACACATTAAAAGAGGAAAATACCTCTCATGATTGTTTTTGTGCAGGAAGGTGTCCCTTCCTGCACAAAAAAAATAATCCCTGCAAAGCAAACATCCTTGCACCACAGTGCAAGGCAGGGGCGCAACTAGACTCAATGTTCGGGGGGCTAACACTTCCAGTCAATGAGGCAGCATAAGCATTTCAAACAATCCAAGTGGAGATGTCTTTATAGCCAATATGAGGGAAAGAAGTGCCAAACTGTAGTTTAAACATATTGGACAAACACAATCCAGTTATGATTGACAGGGTGGAGACCGTATATATTCGTAAATTCCTCGCTTGGGCTCAGTTGTCTGGTGGTGGGCCTCCTTGCAGAAGCCATATTGTTGATGGGTGGTGTTTGACCCATTTACTGCATATGGATAGTTCGATTTGTGATGTGTTTATTTTGCTGTGGCTAATATCATCCATTAATTGACTGAGATATTGTCTGATTGAGTGTAAATGGAAACTTCGCACTTGTATAGTGCACTACTCACCCGTTAGGGTCTCAAGGCGCTGTACGCATACTGCTGTGGAACCCCTCCTGGCTTTTCCTTGTGAGGCACCTACTCCCAGGGTGAAGCGAGGCGCCCAAGCACTGTCGTGGAGATTAAGCAAGCTATTGCCCAGAGTTACAGAGTAGGACCCATCAATTAGGTTAGGCACCAAGGCGAGAATTATCTGGTACAAGGGAATTGAGCCCAAGACCCGCCGAGGCAGGAATTGAACCATGGTCCCGGGGCAGATCTCTGCATCAAGGTCTGCCGCTCTAACCATTGTGCCACACTTCTCCAGACTTCTCTTCAGTATGAGTCAAAGTCAGATGGGTTTTCATAATTAAGTATGATTTGTTTATTATATGCCTAACATTAACACTTGAGACTGAAAGAGGAGATTGGGTGCAATAGAGAGCCTAGGTAAATGTTAATATAACAGGTGCAGAGGCTTTCCCCTATCCCTGACACAAACGAAGTCCTGGAACTGTCCTGTGACCTGGAGGACTGCACAAAGTGTGCCCTAATTTTGCTGACAGTGGACTACCACCCCTGTCATAGGTTTAGCATGTACAATGGTGGTGGCAACATGCAGGGGCATATTTATACTCCGTTTGCGCCAAATTTGCGTCGTTTTTTTCGACGCAAATTCGGCGCAAAACTAACGCCATATTTATACTTTGGCGTTAGACGCGTCTAGCGCCAAAGTATGAGTAAAGAGCGTCATTTTTTTGCGTGAACGCCTTCCTTGCGTTAATGAGATGCAAGGTAGGCGTTCCCGTCCAAAAAAATGACTGCGCCGCAAATGTGCTGTATTTATACTCCCGGGCAAAAATCACGCCCGGGAGTGGGCGGGGCAAAAAACCCCGCATTTGCACCTCTTTTTAACGCCTGGGTCAGGGCAGGCGTTAAGGGACCTGTGGGCTCAAAATGAGCCCACAGCTGCCCTCCCATGCCCCCAGGGACCCCCCCTGCCACCCTTGCCCACCCCAGGAGGACACCCAAGGATGGAGGGACCCACCCCAGGGACATTCAGGTAAGTCCAGGTAAATATATATATATATTTTTTTATATTTTTTTTTTGGCATAGGGGGGCCTGATTTGTGCCCCCCTACATGCCTCAATGCCCAATGACCATGCCCAGGGGACAGAAGTCCCCTGGGCATGGCCATTGGGCAAGGGGGCATGACTCCTGTCTTTACTAAGACAGGAGTCATGTAAATGGCGTCTGGGGGTCGTTAAAAATGCCGCAAATCGGGTGGAGGCGATTTTTTGCGTCAACCTGACTTGCACCATTTTTAAGACGCCCTAACGCCATTTTTACCTACGCCGGCGCTGCCTGGTGTACGTGGTTTTTTTCCACGCACACCAGGCAGCGCCGGTCTGCTTGCGCCGGCTAACGCCATTCAATAAATACAGCGCCCGCATGGCGCTTCAGAATGGCGTTAGCCGGCGCAAAAAATTTTGACGCTAAACTGCGTTAGCGCAGTTTAGCGTCAAAAAGTATAAATACGGGCCGCAGTGTTTTGTGAATCCACAGTTGTGACCAGACTTTCTATCTGTGTTGCTGATCCCACTCATGTAAAGTTCTGCATCAATGTGCAACCTAAATCCTAGTACTAACATCACAAGTGGATTTTATGTGTTTGTTGCTTGTGTAGTGCATGCAGTATGTGCATGAGTGAGCCAGAGTAATGGAGGCCTGTGGGTCCCATTTTGGAAGTCCCTAGCCTGCTCTTGGGCACAAGCTGTAGGTGAGATTGCTTTCACAGATAGTGAAAGAGTATTATTGTCAGTCCTGAAAACAGAGGGAGGAAACAAGGCTCTTTTAGAAATTCACTTAAGCAGCTCCTGCTGAGTGGAGCTGCTGATACGTTGTCCTGTGGTACTGCCATTTGATAAGTGGTTGGGTGGGACTCATGTTTCTGTTGCTCAGGATGAGAGAGATCTTTTAGGTGAGGCTAGCCTTTTGTCTCCATCCTGACCACTATTCAGCATGGCTGGTGAAAGGACAGTTTCAGAAACGTTATGCCTCTTTGGGCCTCTGTTGTATATCCTCCAGGCTGGAGGCTACCCTGCTGTAAAGAGCCTCACTCAACACAAAGGCTGTGTCTGAAGAACAGGACGCTTCACAGAAGAACTGCCACAAATCTGTTTTGAGATTGCATGCAGAGAATCACATTCCCTATCTGCACTGATTGCGTAAAAGTGGGAACTACTTGCATCCTGTCACTTCAGTTCCAAGTCCTTTCCCCAAGGAAGGGAGGATTCTGCAGCATACCTTGAGAACTGCTGTACAACCAGAACTGGTGTCTGTGTGACAGCCAGCTTCCCAGCAAAGAGAGTACATCACCTGGAGTCCTTACTTGCTGGAGGAGCTGTAACCCTGACCTAAAGCACCTTAAAGGCAGCCTCCCTGCTTAGAGAGTAAAAGAGTTTGTCAAGCCGCAGGAGTGACTGTTCAGGAAATGCCACAAACCACCAGACTCTAGTCTGGAGGGTCTACCAGGTGAAAGTAGACAGCAGAGAGTGATCTGCAAGTTTAAAGAGGGTGGATGCATTCTCTCCAGAAGTGCAGGCCCAAGAGGGAATCTTGGGTTGACAGGCAACCGTGCCGCTTTGCAATAGAAGCAATCATGGTTGACCTCACTGAGTAAATCAAGAGCTGTGCCCATGCCATGGTGAATGTAGCCACCAAAGTTGAGAGCTATTCATGTGGCTGACATCGCCACACAAGTCAGGAATTGTGTCCATGGTGGATGTTGCCATCAAAGCTAAGACTTGTGTACATGGAAGTCACCACTGCAGTATCTACAAAGTGCACCCAGAAACTGCCAGCGTGCCCACTGACCCAGAAATGCGTCTAATGCCTGCCAGGAACCCTCACTGAATCCCACTACCTTCATTTACTGAAGGACTCTTGGCTTTGGCTCTGGCTGCCCCATCCTGATGCAGCCTACCCAAATCGACTGCCACTCCTGCAACCGTTCTGTCTCATCCTAGAAGTGAGTGAGATTGGATACACGTGATGCTGAAACACACAGAGCCTTAGCCCAAGTGGCAGTGCATATTATTGTACCTGCACCATCAGCATACTATTTTAGGCATGTCTATTATTATAGTATGTTTCTTATCCAGATAAAGCACGGGTTTGGAAAAACAGATATTGCTCTGCTGAGTGATCTGAGTTTCCATACCCATACACTACCTCCTTGAGAAGCATGTGACTGCTCGAAAGTGCTACCACCAAGAGACATGTGCTGAAGGGGTTGCACGTGGCCCAGTTTATGAAGCCAGGGAAGGACAGAATCAGGGTCATGCGAAACAAACTATCCATGCACACGGTTGAGGCCCAGTAGCTTCTGCTTGCCCCATGCTCCCTGAACTGGATCTGACCCATGCCGTCTGCCAGGAAGTCTATGGGGCATATTTATGCTCTGTTCGAGCCTGATTTGCGTCATATTTATTTTTTGACACCAGACCAAAATAATGGTGTTATCATCATTTTTCAGATGCGTGAAACCTCCTTGCGTCAAGGGGATGCAGGGTAGGCGTTCCCATCCAAAAAATGACTCAAACACCCTAGCGCCATATTTATCCACCTGGGCAAAAAACACGCACGGATGGGAGGCGGACCCAAAAAATGACATTAACACCGATTTGTGTCAAAATGTAACGCCTGGGTCAGGGCAGGCTTTAATGAGGCAAACACAACACTAGTTAAGGAAAACACTAAGAAGCAACATTACAACCTACAGGACAAGATGGAGGTGATACTGATACAGCTTGCTAGATGACGCAGAGAACAGCAACAACTCCAGCAATCACCACCACTACAACGCGGCCCACGAAGGCAACGCAGAAAGCAGGAGAGGCTCTTCAGAACCAGGACAAACCCCCTTTGGCCTCAGGGACCTGGACATAATTAGGACTAATAGACTCAACCGGCAAGCCATGCAACACCTGCTGCACCACATTGAGCTGCAAATTGCAGCCAGCCTGCAGACACCACACAACATACCACCTATAACAAAGCTGCTCGCTGTCCTGCACATGCTGGCAAGTGGCTCGTTCCAAACCCTGACATCCCGCCACATCAGATTCCCCAACACCCAGCAAAAGCAGCAGGAGAACAAACAGGGGTTCTATCAAATCCATGGCTTCCCACCTGTGCTCGGTGCAATGAACTGCACCCACGTCCAGCTCGTACCACCTGCAGCAATAGAGCACTTACATTGGAATCACAAGCACACGCATTCCATTAATGTGCCGGGCATAGTGGACCACCGCAAATTATTCCTAAGCATTTTGGCCAAGTATCTTGGGAGTGTCCATGACACCTACATATTCCAGCACAGTACGATCAATGAACAGTTAAAGGATGGACAATTTGGAAATGGGCTACTTGTAGGTAAGTCTACAAATCTAGTAATGTACACACAACACCCCAACTGTCACAGTGTCCTTTCCTCGGGATCTGCAAGTTGCTGAACAAAAGGCCCACCTTCAGGCGTCACCAACTCAGAAAGCTATAATAGCACAGAGTTATGATGAAGCCAGTCGGGGGGAAGGGAATTAGGGTAGGGAACAGCAGGGAGAGAGATCTGAAAAGAAAAAAGGTTAGAACAAATATGCACTCATCAATAGACTCTTGACTAAATGTGTCTCCGATATCAGATGGAGACCCCTTTTGAAATGAGGGCAAAGCCCCTTCTTTGAATCATGGAACAAGAATAAACTACGACCTCAGAACCAAGAGATGGCAAGAGCTTTGGACTATGATCATCATGGAACAAGAATAAACTACGCCCTCAGAACCAAGAAATGACAAGAGCTTTGAACTATGATCTTACTCAGAATATCAATCCTGTAACATCTATGTAATTCGCCACAATTCAGCAAACCACACATGTACGCCACACCAAAGGTCACTGATAAACTGGCATTAGCAAAACCTACACCGTCACGCCAACAGAACTTCACCCACACTATCACGACCCATGAATCAACGTGGCGGTCATTCAACCGCGGTAATCCATTGGCGGTACACACCGCCGCGCTCAAAATACACACACGCTTACAAAACACAACCACATTGGACAATTCAAAATACACACACCTGATACACATACACACACCACACCCACACACCCAATCCAATATAAAACACACACCCACATTACCCACAACCCCTTACAATGACCTGTTTGGAAGAAGCCCAGAGCGAGAATAGCAAACACAACACCAGCATCCACAGGCACACGCCACCATCACTCATACAACATCCACGCACCTCAAACAACACACCCCAACACATCCCCCCACACATCACAACAGACAGCACCTCACACATCACCCACACCACCTCAAAGACATCCCAGGTTCTCTGAGGAGGAGCTCAGGGTCATGGTGGAGGAAATCATACGGGTAGAGCCACAGCTATTCGGATCACAGGTGCAGCAGACATCCATTGCAAGGATGATGGAGCTATGGCGGAGAATTGTCGACAGGGTCAACGCAGTGGGACAGCACCCAAGAACACGGGATGACATCAGGAAGAGGTGGAACGACCTACGGGGGAAGGTGCGTTCCGTGGTATCCAGACACCAGGTAGCAGTACAGAGGACTGGCGCTGGGCCCCCACCTCCTCTCCCACAACTAACAACATGGGAGGAACAAGTCTTGGCAATACTGAATCCTGAGGGCCTCGCAGGAGTAGCAGGAGGACGGGACTCTGGGAAGTTATATCTTTACTACTATATCCCCCCATCCCTACCTGCATGCCATCACAAACTCCTACCCCTACCCTCATACCCATCACCCCAACACCCAACAGATACCCCACTATCACAACCCACACATCCCAATCCCAAGGCCTGCAATTCACACCAATGCATGGACACCCATCACCAAACCATGTCCATTACAGATACTCACCCAGGCCCCAAAATCACCATTCACACAAGGCCAAAGACAATAAGCCAACCCCAGGAGTAGAGGGTAACTCACACATTGGAAAAGAGGGCACACACAGATACAATAACTATGCATTTACCCCCCAACAGGACCCCTACCCAACGTCACTGGACAGGAGGTGCCAGACATATCCAGTCCCCCCACACAAGAGGCCCATAGTGATGATAGCAGCTCTGCACGCCTGGATCAAGAGGACCAGCCCGGCCCATCAGGGACCTTGGGACAGTTGGTTCCCCTGCCACTGTCACAAACAACCACAGAACCTCCTCCCTCAGGAAACACCCCCACAGCACCCGCACAGCAGGCCCATGCCACTGTCTCCAGGATATGTCAAGCAGCAGTGTGTCCACCACTACAGGGACCCCAGGCAAACCCACTAACCCAAGACAATCAGGGACTTGGGGTCTGTGGCAGTGGGCACACGGTTCAAGGGACAGAGACACAGTCCAACACTGAAGCTGGGAGGACTGCTGTGCGACAGGGGGAGGACAGGCCCAGGGAACCCACTCTCCACGAGGCACTCTCCAACATCATAGGAGCATACCATCATTCCCAGGAGAATGGGCACGGTACTGGCCAAGTTTCAGGAGACCCAGCGGCTGCAGGAGGAACACTACCTGAGGATCAGGGAGGACTTGAAGTCCATTAACACCACCCTAATCACCATTGCAGGGGTGCTGGCAGACATGGCCAACACCAAGAGGGACGCAGTGGCACACCAACGGGCCCCTGACACTAGCCTGACGATGAACAGCCCTCCACCGGCGCTAGTGGACTGGAGGTCCCGCCACAGGACCAACAGGCCACCAGCACCCCACCCCCTGCAGAAGGAGAACCACCCCACAAATGGTCCCTGCAATCCAGGCACAAGACAGAGAACATTGCCGAGACTCCCACCAGGAAATAGGGCTCTCCTGATAGTCACCATTCTGTCCCACTCTGTTACCCTGTCCACTTTCAACTGCCATTACTCCACTTCCTAAGACCCCTTGGACAATGCACCTGTGATGCCAATAGACTGGACTCTACCATGGACATTCCTCCACCATCACCCCAGCCCATTGCACAGCCCCCTCCATGTATTAGCGCAGCAATAAACACCCTTGAATCACAAATCAATCTGGAATCAGTCTGTACTTTCACAAATGTGTTATTGCAAACTTTCAGAAAAATAGCAATGTCAATGTTCATTTTAACATACCAATGTTAGACAGTTGTTGGGCAGCAGTAAACATAGCAGAAGGCAGAAAGTGGTACACAGATCTGTAAAATGGAAAGCCAAAGTGAACTGTCAGGGTCCATACACAGAGGCAAAAATGCAGAATCATGCAATGTCCTACAGTAGTCTGATATGAGAGGAACAGTGCCAGTCTCTTACCTGTGTCTCACTGGAAGTATTGCATGATGATGTTGTTTCGGTTGTCAATATCTTCTTCTTCTGCCTCCTCTTCTTCACTGTCCACAGACTCCACAGCTGCCACAAGACCATCATCAGGCCCATCCTCCAGCAGAAAAGGCACCTGGCATCACAAAGCCAGGTTGTGCAACATACAGCATGCCAGGATAATCTGGCACACCTTCTTCGGTGAGTAGTATAGGAAGCCACCTGTCAGATGGAGGCACCGGAACTTGGCCTTCAGGAGGCCGAAAGTACATTCAATTATCCTCCAAGTCCGCCCATGTGCCTCATTGTAGTGTTCCTCTGCCCTTGTCGTGGGATTCATCACTGGGATCAGTAGCCATGACAGGTTGGGGTAACCAGAGTCACTTGCAAATATAGAGGGACAACTGTGAGACATACACCAACCATGAGGGACTCTACCATAGCCAGACACCTATGTAATCTGTGTTGGGAACATGGGCTCACCTATTAGTGACACCCCGTGCCTCTGGAGTTGGCCCATCACATAAGGGATGCTGCTATTCCTCAAACTGTAAGCATCATGCACTGAGCCAGGATACTTGGCATTCACATGGGAGATGTACTTGTCTGCCAAACACACCATCTGCACATTCATTGATTGGTAGCTTTTGCAGTTTCTGTATACCTGTTCATTTCTGCGGGGGGGACAAATGCCACATGTGTACCATCAATGGCACCAATGATGTTGGGGATATGTCCCAGGGCATAGAAGTAAACTTTCACTGTGGGCAAATCCTTCACCTGGGGGAAATACGATGTAGCTGTGCATGTGTTTAAGCAGGGCAGACAACACTCTGGACAACACGTTAGAGAACATTGACTGTGACATCCCTGATGCCATGGCCACTTTTGTTTGAAAGGACCCACTGCGCAGGAAATGGAGTACCTACAGGACCTGCACTAGAGGGGGTATTCCTGTGGGATGGCTGATAGCTGACATCAGGTCTGGCTCCAACTGGGCACACAGTTAATGGATTGTGGCACGATCAAGTCTGTAGGTGATGATGATGTGTCTGCCTTCCATTGTCGACAAGTCCATCAGGGGTCTTTATCCCGGAGGATAATGCCATCTCATCATCTGCCCCAGCGGACGTGGCCTATGGAGGAGAAGGGTGAGCAGAGGGTCATACACCACATAGGTTTCACAACGGTGTTTAGAACAAATTTTATGTAATCAGTGTTTAACGCTGTATATCCGTATTCCTGCACAAAACTGCTGTGACGCAGTTAGTTGGCCAGCCATGTGGCCACCTGAAATGGCTGCTGCCTGACCTGTAAGGTCGGACAAGGGGAAATGAGGTAACTGCGCTGGTGTTGTACACCCTCGTGGTAGGCGGACGAAGACCGCGGCGCAATTCAGCATTGGATATCATTGGGCCCTATGGGTCCCAGGAGCCAATGACGATGTACTCCGGCGGTGACGGTACGCACCGCCGCGGACATGACTGCCATTTTCTATCTGTTCACTCACTTGATACCTGACCTTCAACAGGAGAGGACCTACACTGCAAGTGCTGCTGTGACCTGTGTCTGAAACCAACCATGGCTCGTGTCACTGGGGAAAGGGCTCCTGCCTTCACTGCAAAGGAGTTGGACAAACTGGTGGATGGGGTCCTTCCCCAGTACATGCAACTCTACGGTCCACCAGACAAACAGGTGAGTACACTGTGAGCATGATGGATGGGACATGAATGTATGGAGTGGCGTAGATGGAAGATACAGGTGGGGGGTGGGCAGAGGCCAGCATGTGAGGATGGTCAGTGGATGTGTTTGTGGGCCAGGGTGGGTGGTTGTGGCCAATCAGTACGATGAACCGGACAGGGGAGTAAAATCCATTCCTACTTTACATTTCCTCTAGGTCAGTGCCCACCAGAAGAAGGGTATTTGGCGTGCCATCGCCAAGGAAGTGCGGACCCTGGGGGTCTACCATAGACAGAACACCCACTGCCGCAAAAGATAGGAGGACCTGCGCCGCTGGACCAAGAAGACGGTGGAGGCCCAGCTGGAGATGGCCTCCCAACGTGGAAGGGGTGCCCGTCGCACCATGACCCCTCTGATGTACCGGATCCTGGCGGTGGCATATCTGGAGTTGGATGGGCGCTTGAGGGCATCACAGCAGCCACAAGGGGATGAGTACTGTCTCATGCAGCTGACTCTGCGCACGTTATGAGGTTTCTGGGTGTGGGAGGTGCACTGTCGGTTCCCCTAGGGCAGGGCAAGCGTGCCAGGGTAGATCCAGTGTTAGGCAGGCTGAGTGCCAGTCCAACCCCAAAAGTGGTAGTGGCCCTCTACACCTAGTCAGGCTCCTGTGGGTTCCAGGTGTGCATCAAATGGGTATAGGCACAGTCCACCATGGGCATGTGATTTTCCTGAACTGTTAGTGCATGGCCTAGTGCATAGGGCTGCTCCCTGTGTGTTGTGTCCGCCAACTGTGGTGTTGTTGCAGGCATTGACCATGTCTCTCCTCTGTCTTCCCCCCCTTTTTGTTTTGTCACCCTGTTCTTGTGTGCATTAGCATCATCTGGCGGAGGAGCAGTGGCAATGGAGCAGGAGGTAGCTGCAACCCACATGGCCCTGGAGGGTGAATGTACAGAGTCTGAAGGCACCAGTGGGACGGAGAGCGAGTGGAGCTCCTCGACGGGGACAGGAGGAGACACCAGTGACAGCGACTCCTCCCCTGATGGTAGCTCCATTACGGTGGCGGGCACCTCTTTGCCCACCGCAACAACAGGTATAGCTGCCACCCCCCCCTACCAGCACCGCCCTCCCAGCAGCCCCTCATCGAGTTTCCCTTGCCTGCTCACCCAGGAGGGTGGGCATCTCCTTCGACCAAGGCACCTCCGGCCCTGCCCCAGTCAGCCCTGCTGCCCTCAGTGAGGAGGCTATTGACCTCCTGAGATCCCTCACTGTTGGGCAATCAACCATTTTGAATGCCATCCAGGGTGTCGAGAGGCATTTGCAGCAAACAAATGCATGCCTGGAGTGCATTCATTCTGGCGTGGCGGCCCAACAGAGAGCATTTCAGGCTCTGGCCTCAGCACTGATGGCAGCCATTGTCCCTGTGTCCAGCCTCCCCCTCCAACTTCTACTACACAGACCCAATCCCCTGTACCTCAGCCTATCCCAAGCACACCATCAGACCAGCATGCACACTCATCAACACACGAGTGGACATGGCAAACATAAGCACCACACATCCTACAGGCACTCACACAAGCACCATCCCCATGCAGACACACCAACATCCACTGCCTCCACTGTGTCCCCCTCCTCCACGTCCTCCACCTCCCTCCCTGTCTTGTCTCTACTCACACCTGCATGTACTACATCCTCAGCCACTACCTCCATCACCAGCACGCCCATCACCACACACCGCTCACGTGCAATCACCACCCCCACTACCATTGACACGTCCCCTGTGTCCTCTCCCAGTGTGTCTGTGAGCCCTCCTCCCAAACTACACAAACGCCGGCTCACACCCACTCAACAGCCATCCACCTCACAACAGCCTCCAGCCCATGCACCCTCACCCAAATTCAGCAGACGTACACCTCCTACAACCACTACCTCTTCCTCCACTCCCAAACCCCCTCCATCTTCCCGTCCCAGTGTGTCTAAAAAACTTTTCCTTACTAACTTTGACCTATTCCCTACACCCCCGCGTCCTTCCCCTAGGGCCAGGATGTCCAGATCCCAGCCCAGCCCAGCACCTAAGTCATGACATCCTCCAGCCTTGTGGTCCCTGCAGGTCCTGTAACATTGCGGGCCGCACCCATCAGAGCTGCCAGTGCGCCACCTAATAAGGCCAAGGATCACCCTATTCCACCACCTGCCAAGGCGAACATGGGGACAACATGCCGTAAGGACAAGCCGCACCAACCAAGCAGCAAGGCCTCCTCCAAGACAAAAGAGGACAGTGCCAAGGTAACAGCAGCGACTTCCAAGGTGGGGAAGGGACACAAGGCTAAAGGGAAGGCAGCTCAGGGCATGGAGCCTCAGGATGAGAGACTGGTGACACCCCTTCTGCAGGTCAGAACAGCAACCTGTACTACGGTGGACACCGCTGAAACCACCAGCACCTGCACCGCCACCTGCACGCCCACCAGCATTCCTGCTGCCTCTGCTCCAGTCCCCAGCATCATCCCCAGTGGGCAGCCGTCCGAGGCTGCAGGAGACGTCCTGGTGTCTCCCTCCACAGGTGCTGACACATGCACCACCGCCAGCATATTCGCCGCTGACACCGCCGCAACCACCGCCACCTGCCCCGCGACGTACTCAGACTGTGCCACCCCAGCCGACATGGACATCATCACCAGTGGGCAGTTGTCCGAGGCTGCAGGAGACGTCCGGGACCCTGCACAGCGTACATGAGGCACCTCAACCAGCACTGGCAGTACCAGCAGTTGGCAGGCTGAGTCGCCGCAGGGTGGAGTGTGTCTCTGCCTCCATGGAGTATCATACTACTTGTTCCCAGGAAATCTCGTGGCTCTGACACCCATGTGCAGGAATGGGAACTGCCACACACCATGTGAAGCACTCTGGGCACAAAGCCCCCTCCAGAACCAGTGGAGAACAGCATCCACAACCCCAGTCCTTGGCAGAATGAAGCACTCTGGGCACTAAGGGCCAGATGTAGGTAGGCTTTTGCGCCTCGCAAACGTCGAAAAATGCCATTTGTGAGGCACAAAAGCCCTCACGCGATGCAGAAACACATTTTGCGAGTCGGAACCGACTCGCAAAATGTGTTTCCGACTCGCAAATAGGAAGGGGTGTTCCCTTCCTATTTGCGACTCGCACCGCGATGTAAGTTGATTAGCGGTCGCAAATCAACTCGCAGTTACCATCCACTTGAAGTGGATGGTAACTCATTCGCAAATGGGAAGGGGTCCCCATAGGACCCCTTCCCCTTTGTGAATGATCACAAAAGTATTTTTTCAGTGCAGGCAGTGGTCCCAGAGTAGGCAGGTATGGACCACTGCCTACTCTGAAAAAACCGAAACAAAAGGTTTCGGTATTTCTTTCTAAGTGCAGCTCGTTTTCCTTTAAGGAAAACGGGCTGCAGATAGAAAAAAAAAAATGCTTTATTGAAAAGCAGTCACGGACATGGTGGTCTGCTGTCTCCAGCAGGCCACCATCCCCGTGAGTGCCCTTACTCGCTATGGGGTCGCAAACTGCCCACTAGCAGCATTTGATTTACAGGCCCTGGGCACCTTTAGTGCACTGTACTAGGGACTTACTAATAAATCAAATATGCCAATCATGGATAAGCCAATTACATACACATTTTGTAAAAAGGTGCACTTGCACTTTAGAACTGGTTAGCAGTGGTAAAGTGCCCAGAGTAACAAAAACAGCAAAATCACAATCCAGCACACATCAACAACCTGGGAAACAGAGGCAAAAAGTTAAGGGAAACCACGCCAAGGAAGAAAAGTTTAACACAGCGGATGTGGGATATGGCATACAGCCATGGCTAATGACCCCATTTCACAACCCAAGCACAGCAGCAGAGCTTGTATATAATGAGGGACATCGGAGGACACGGACCACTGTGGAGAGGACATTTGGCATCCTGAAGTCCAGATGTGCCTTGACATCACAGGAGGCAGCCTGCTATATGCCCCAGAAATGGTCTGCAAGATCATATTGACTTGTGCCATCCTGCACAACATATGTGTACGGATGAACGTACCATTATATGAGCAGGTTGATGACCTTCCTGAGGAGGAGGAGGACGATGGTGGAGAATGGTAAATGAGGGGGAGACCACAACACAGCAGCTGGTATATGCCGCAGACGTCAAATTGTACAGAACTTCTTCACATAATCATCACGTAACTCACCTTGTAAATTTTGCCAATGAACATCCCACTCATCCACACAATCTGACTTTGGTGTCTTCAATCTCACCAACATATACTTTAGGATTATTAGTCTAAAATCAGGGAGCATGTCACAATTACAAATCTGAAGAGTACTGTAGCAACATCAAATGTGAAGCGTAAGAGTGAACTGCTACCATCACACACATCACAATTAGCCCCATCACTTCAGTGTGACAACGGAAGGACACAGTTTATGGACCACAACATATAACTTACATCCACGTTGCCAACTTGTATAACAATAGCACATCACACACAACAACAACATGTCTAAAAATGACTTAAATAAGGGGTCCAAACATGAGGCACTGGATGTCAAAATATGGTGAGACTGTAATGTTTGAATAAACCACTAATACAACTCAGTGTAAGATTTGCAATGGCTACATGGAGCATGTGTGACAAGGTGGGGACACCATTGGTGACAATGCCCAAAATGATTAGCCCAGGTATGACAAGCAATGGGAGAAATGGAGCATGTGCAGTACATCCATGGAATTCACACCTGCCACTGCCATGGTGCCCAATCCTCTCACAGGGTACACATGACCTCACACTTTACACAGACATGTCTATGGAATGCACATCAGAATGGATGAGAACATATGCATCTATGGCTGCAGGTCCACCACAAAGTAATTGTAATTACAAAGCAAAATGTTATGATTTTCAATTGGCTATTGTGTTCAATACATGATATGGTAGGAGTGTAGGCAGAGTGTGTCAATCACGGTATGTAGCAAAGACATATACATGTCAGACATATGTGTAGTCCACACACAAGTCATCCATATACTCAAGATCAACGTATGGAGACATTTGTTGCATAGCATTTGCCAATTTGCAAGCATCAGCCATCGTCAACAATCCCTGAGCTGTGAATTACGCATGAAATGTGATGCTCTGTAAGACAACTACACACAGCACTTAAGTGAACACAAATCTCAATCACATACCATGATGCTTGCATAGTACTGACTGCGATACATATGTGGATACACTGTTGTCACACTTCCAGGCATATGCATGACATGTATACATTTGCATGCTGTTGATTCTGTAACACACACATTGGTGTAACAAAACAATCACACACAAATCACATGGTACAATGGACTATCACATGTGGCCATACACAAAATGCCATACTGCAGCCCAGCACATACAATTATTATGGTGATACAGGGTGCATACATCAACAAATCTCAAAACCACGCAATCACGATTAGAGTAAAAAAAATTACGCAACTGCGTCAAAAATATCCGCAAACGCAAACTACATGAGCCCTTAGCGTATTTTTCACCTTCACACTCCCCGCAATGCTGCTTTACTGGGAAATCGACGCATAAGGGTAATGTGTCTATGTAAATTGACGCACGTAAGTAATGCATCAGAAATACTCACGCAAATATCAGATGCATCAAAAAAATACACCCATACCTGAAATCGTGTCGCAAGGGCACAGAAAGTGATGAAATAGGATAGCCTGTTTAAAGGCTTGGGACAGTGGGTGTACTTGCACTTTCTCTTTACAGTCTGTGCCTCTTTTGACTGTGTGGTTGTGTTTTGGAGTTGGTGGTGTCTTCCTCCTGTCATGTTAACTGTTGTATTTTATTGTCATTTGTCCCAGTGTCTGTGAATTTGTTGTGTTTAGTCTATTTTACCTTGTACTTGTGCTGTCTGGTGTCTGTCTGGGTAAGTGCTATCGGTGGGTTAGATGGGTTATTGAATTTTTGGGTGTTAAGTTTCCTTTCATTATTTCTGTTTCTCCATTGTACTGTATAAATTTTTTTGTTTCCCAGTGAAATGTCTGGCAGGGGGAGGCTGACCAGAATGGGGGAGGAGGAGCTGAGAGGCTTTATTTGGCTAGTAGCCCACTACCTCCCATTGATGCTAGAGTTGGGTGGCCGTCTGATCCAGGGCTACCCTACGGAGGCAAGGTGGCTGCATTGGGGAAAGGTGCTCCACTACCTGAAGAGGGTGCACCACACCAGTCGCATCGCTGGGCTTACCTTGTGGGCAGGGAGCAGGATCTTCTGGACCATCTTCGTGTGGTGATTGGTGGGCCTGTTGGTGAGTACCCCATTGGCTAACTAATTACTGTTCACTGCACCTGAATGCCAGTAGCAGATGTGTTGGTGTGCTGCATGCAATGCTTATGGACAGGTTGCATGCAAATAGAATGAAGTGTCACTGTGCCAGTATAGACATGGGCTTCACATATCCTAACATTTAACCAATGCAAGTCAGAAGTACGGATAGTCATGCGCATCCATCACTAAGTCACACATTTCATGGGCCATGGCAACATCTGTGCCCCAGCATGGTGTCATGTATGATAAGGTTAAACACTGCCAGCATACCATTTGTGAGTGGATTGTGATAACTAAGTACGACAATCCATGTATGATGCAATAATGTCAGAGTTTCACATTCATCAGCCCTGCCATTCTGTTTACAAAGGGGGAATACCCGCCTTAGGAGGCACTGGCAATGGGCCATTTGATGCCATCAGCCAACCTTGACACATCAGTCATAGATTACTCAATGCATGTGAATTGCTGACTATTTAGCCACTTGTCCTCCAAAAAAGTGCCTCAGTGTGCCTTGCAGGGCAAGCCAGAATACCCGAATCACTTGTCTTGCTGAGCACAAGTGTTGTGTCATTTATCTGTCACCCAACTCCCCCTCATACCATGGAGTTTCTTCTTCTACAGATTGGCCACACATGGTTGTTGCAGGATGTAGCACTACATGAGGAGTCTCAGGCCCAGTGTAAGAGTGCAGCTGTATGGCTCTCATACACCAGAGTGACAGCCTCATTGTGAGTGTGCAGTGGTGTGCCTGTTGCACTGTCCACAACCTGGATGAATACCCCACTCTTCTGAAATAGTACAAACTGCCATGTGTTGTCCACTAATAGTGACAGTGATGTGATAACCATGGTTTTCCATCCATATATTTCAGGTGGACCTCCCCCTACACCATAGGTGAAGTGGCAAGATTTGAGTACCCAGATGTATCCAGTAAGTGTGATTTTGTCTGTCCTGTGTAGTGTTGAAGTGTTTAGTGTGAGTGAGTCATGAGTTCAGCACCCAATGCTAGGAGTGATGAGCTATAAAATGATCAGAAAGCAGAGTAGGATGGATGGTGACAATGTGTCACATTTAAGTTGTTCCCCATGCACGAGCAGAGAGTCATATCTTGTGAGGCTTCTGGCGCTCAGTGGCCAGCACTGTGTAAACAAGGTGATGACAAACCACATGTAGCTCCTTATGTGACTTAGATGTGCACGATTGTGTATGTAATGGCACTGGAACACACCGTCATTCACACAACACAGTGATGGACCATTTTCTTGACAAATTGGGGCATCCCTGTAGTGTGATATACATGTAGGAATGTGTGGGCATTTGTCCACCAGCATGGTGGCAATAATCTTGTAGTCCATCTACATGACAACTAAATGGAATGTGATAGGTGTGCATGCAGGTCAAGTACAATCGTGTGCTGGCATGGTTATGCGTGTCTGAGGAATGGTTTTGGCTGATCAGGTATTGTTGGGTGTCTACACCTGGACACATGAATGTAGAAGTGAGAGACCTATGGATGCCAGCTTCATATTTTGTCATCGCCGAAATTATGGTCCACCCCCTGACTCCATGTATGAGTGGGCATGCATTGGTGGATGACTTGGACAGTTGAGATGTTGATCTGCATGGCCATACCCCCTGGGGCACAGGGGGTGGGAATCAACAAATGTGTAGGTAGATGTGATGCTAACCTCGTAGGTGACAGTCCTTTTGATCAGGCTTGCATGTGTTCCTATCAACACTGAACCCTTAAGGTAAACAACATCATCCCATACTCACAATAACAGCATCAAGTTTCAGGTGATGTATGTTTGAAAATTTGACACTTAAGAAGAGGAATAGTAGCCCTGATCCATGTGAATTTGATGCTGCCTTAGCATTGTCACACATGGTGCAAAGTCTAAGCATATCTGAATTTGTTTGTTACCTTATCTTGTTGTGGAGGGCTATGGTGTAAGGGAAATGGTGCTAAAGCAGCGTTGTCGTCTCATCCATCAGGGCCATTGTATCATCTGGATTTTGAGTAGGAGTGCATGTGCTATTCGATGTTGATTATAAGCTGATTTACTGTACATACTCCACACAATGCTGACACTGATGGTTGCCTGTCTCATTTTTACAGCTGCCAACATGAACAATGGCCAACTCTGTGCATTTCAGAAGAGGGAAGTGCTCTATAGGCACATTTTGGTAGTGGAATCTGGGTTCAGGAGGATGGCACGCTGCTATCGCTCGGAGCAATCCACTGGTGAGTGGCGGGCATTCAGCCAAGGAGACCCACACAGGCCAGACCAAGCACAACTGCTGTGCAGGGGCCCACAGCTGCCAAT
This sequence comes from Pleurodeles waltl, assembly GCF_031143425.1. Taxonomy (NCBI): domain Eukaryota; kingdom Metazoa; phylum Chordata; class Amphibia; order Caudata; family Salamandridae; genus Pleurodeles; species Pleurodeles waltl. The sequence goes on from NC_090443.1 coordinate 1,001,063,575, forward strand.
GCCATCATTGCTCCAGCTGCTGCACCCACAAGTAGCATAACACAGCCAACCACATCAGCTGCCATTGACATGAGTGCCATAAAAGATCTTCAGAGGAATGTACAACTGGTTGTACAAAAGTAGGACTCCATTGAGCAGAAGGTGGCCAAGAATAGCAAGGCCCTTAAGAATATAAAAAAAAAGACTCAAACGGGCCAACCTCTGGATGGCATTATGGGGGTCATTCTGACCCTGGCGGTAAAAACCGCCAGGGCCAACGACCGCGGGAGCACCGACAACAGGCTGGCAGTGCTCCCATGGGCATTCTGACCGCGGCGGTACAGCCGCGGTCAGAAACGGAAAACCGGCGGTGGACCGCCGGTTTTCCGCTTCCCTGGGGAATCCTCCATGGCGGCGCAGCTTGCTGCGCCGCCATGGGGATTCCGACCCCATTACCGCCATCCTGTTCCTGGCGGTCGTGACCGCCAGGAACAGGATGGCGGTATTTTGTGTCGTGGGGCCCCTGTGGGCCCCTGCAGTGCCCATGCCATGCATGGGCACTGCAGGGGCCCCCGTAACAGGGCCCCACTAAGATTTTCAGTGTCTGCCTTGCAGACACTGAAAATCGCGATGGGTGCAACTGCACCCGTCGCACCCTTCCCACTCCGCCGGCTCCATTCAGAGCCGGCTTCCTCGTGGGAAGGGGTTTCCCGCTGGGCTGGCGGGCGGCCTTCTGGCGGTCGCCCGCCAGCCCAGCGGGAAAGCCAGAATACCCGTGGCAGTCTTTTGACCGCGCAGCGGTATTCTGGCGGTCCCAGACAGGCCGGCGGCTTCCGCCGCCGGCCGGGGTCAGAATGACCCCCTATGTCACTCCTCCCAACTTGACTCCCCTCCCTCCTCTTTTTCTACTTTTGTTGTGGATATTAGGGGGTTAGTTGTAGGTTAGAATAGGTTAGTGCGATAGTTAGGATAAGTAGGTTTGGGGGGTGGATTTACTATTTTTTATATTTTACTATGTGGGTGGGTGGGGGTAATGTTGGGGCTTTTATATGTTTATAAACAAATACATAAAAAAATATGTATTTGTTTAGTCATAGTTAGTAAATGTGTGGTTTAGTGTATGTTGCCCTGCATGTGTCCTGTGATACAAGAGGGGTGGGGGGCGGATGTTTAGAGTGTGTAGTTAAATGTGTATGGTAAGTGTAGCATAGAGTAGTTATGATCTGTTATGGGTTATGTATAGTTAAGATAGGTTAGATTATGATAGGAGTTAATTACTATTGTTTAATTGATTTATTTATCATAATAAATGTTATTGGGTACTTCCTTACTTCATGTGTCATATGCTTGGGTCTCAGGGTCTACCCATGGGTGTACAGTGCAAATTGTGTGTTGTCCTAGGGACTCCGTCCTGCATCCAAATCCCTCTTTTGACATTTTCAACACCTCCATATGACTAAGCTGTCACATTGGCAGCTACAACACATCTACTTACCTGTGCACCTGCCATCCAGTGTTCCCACCGCTCAAGCTGACTATGTTGCCATGTATAGGACAGGATAGGTATGGGAATTCAGCTAACATTGTATGTGTTTTTTTTATGTGGGGCACTGTGGGGCAGGTTACAACTGCCTACAGATCACCCCTAGCCTGCTAAACTGTGTTTGAATCCCTCTGTTTCACACCAATGTGTTCTAGTGGTACTCCCAGCTGACAAAATTGCCCAATTACTGTTTCACATCCATTCTTGCAGTATGTAGTGGGTGTAGCATACATGTTTTCAAAATATATCACATATTCAGTGATTTGATTGTAGGGGATGAGGTAAACATACAACATGTAGATACCATGTGCATAGATATGTGCCCAGATATTCATCCACTCTTGTACTGACACTCTGGGGGTCATTCTGACCACGGGAGCACCGCCAACAGGCTGGCGGTGCTCCCACGAGCATTCTGACCGCGGCGGTTCAGCCGCGGTCAGAAGCGGAAAGTCGGCGGTCTCCCGCCGACTTTCCGCTGCTTGGGGGAATCCTCCATGGCTGCGGAGCGCGCTCCGCAGCCATGGGGATTCTGACACCCCCTACCGCCATCCTGTTCCTGGCGGGTCTCCCGCCAGGAACAGGATGGCGGTAGGGGGTGCCGCGGGGCCCCTGGGGGCCCCTGCAGTGCCCATGCCCATGGCATGGGCACTGCAGGGGCCCCCGTAAGAGGGCCCCGCAAAGTATTTCAGTGTCTGCCATGCAGACACTGAAATACGCGACGGGTGCAAACTGCACCCGTCGCACCCCTGCAACTACGCCGGCTCAATTCTGAGCCGGCGTCCTCGTTGCAGGGGCATTTCCTCTGGGCCGGCGGGCGGTCTTTTGGAGAGCGCCCGCCGGCCCAGAGGAAATGTTAGAATGGCCGCCGCGGTCTTGTGACCGCGGTGCGGTCATTTGGCGGCGGAACCTTGGCGGACGGCCTCCGCCGTCCGCCAAGGTTAAAATCAGGCCCTCTGTGACTTGAGACATGTTACACACATCACAAACACTAGGCATAGTAGAAGTGTCACAACACACATAAACGTGCTAGTTGTGTAGGTGGTGTTTATTTACAAGTTTAAAGTGCAAACTATATACAATGTCCAGGTCTGTGACCCCATTTGTGGAATCCATCCAATTGGGACACAACACAAGTCCAGGGACATGTCATGGGACATGTTTGGGTACAGTGTCTTTCAGTGCAGGAGTACACAAATTGCCAAATGGAAAGTTAGGGACAATATCAGTTCATAGCAGAGAGGTCAACAGTGTGTTGAGGTGGAGTGCATATCTGTCAGAGTGCCAACAACTGGCATGATGTCAAGCACAGGACTAAGGAAAACACTGCCCATGTGGCATGGGCTGGTGCTACCGGGAACTCCTACCGGTGAAATGATCTGTGCCACATCTTCATCCTCTGATGGGTGTGGTGCCTCCTCTGCCCTTGATGGTGGTAGTGGAGAGGTAGAGGGGGTGACACACACCTCCGTGGTTGCAGATGTGGACTCCCAATTCTCGGCAGCTGCCATCTGTGACACTACATATGGCATCACTGCAGCAAGGAGGAGCTGCTGATTTTTAAGTATAGCTGCAACATTCCTGTGGTAGGCAGCCATGTATGCCCTGAAGGAGACCAGTTCCTGGTGCATGGAGTCCTTATTGTCCTCAGGCACACTGCTGCCAGTTTGGGAGGGCAGTTGTTGTGGCCTCTCCCTCAAGGCAGCAGCTATGTCCCTCAGACACTCCTGGACTCCACGCATTGGGGAGTGTGTGCGTCGGTTGGCTGCAGTCCGTTCTGTTGCCGTGACCATGCACGTTCGCATCCCCTCAAGGCTGGCTGCCATTGTTTGCATCCCCACCCATACCTCTTTGGCCAGCTCCCACTGGACTCCCACTACTATCCTCTTGAAGCTGGTGCCTGTGTCCTCGGAGTCCTCTATGTGTCGGTGCTGGCAGGTCGTACTTTTGGGGTGCTAAGTGGGGCCTGTGGGATGTCTGCTAATTCAGTACTCCTCCTTGCGACTGGAGGTGATGTCTGCATGTTCACAAGGACTTCTACGAGGGTCTTGTGGCTGATAGTTGCCAGCTGGTCATCTGTGTCATCAGGGTACTCCAGGACAGGCAGATCCGCAGGAGAGCCATCACCCTCTGCAATGAGATGGTGTAAAATCAGTCTATCTGTGTTATGGCAGTTGACAAGTCATGTCACTGACTTGATATTTGAGGCTCATTGTCATAATAGGCCCATGTTGATGTAGAAGTGGTGCAGCACGGTGCTGTGCAATAATAATCTACACCACACTGCTTCACTTAGGTGACACAAGATTGACCATAGGCAAGTGAATATGGGGCACCCCTGTGTTGTTCCCCATACTGGTGCAAGATTCAGCTGCCAGCGTAATTGTAGGCATCCTTCCACCATTGTGCAAGGATGTTTGCGTTGAGGGGTATGACTGTTAATGTGTGTGAAAGTGTCCCTTCATGCACATTAACAATCACCAATGGCACTTTGGCACTTCTGAGTGAGCTGTGGAATGCAGCACACTTGTAAGAGCCAAATCATCATTTACATATGATTGTTTATGTGCATGGAGTTACAGATTCACAGTCTTAAATGGTTATTTCTGGCATTTTGCTCTTCCTATGCATGCTGAAGATTGCAGCAGACATATGAATTCAGAAATGAAGGGGATACAAAAGTATTCCTCCTCATTGCACCCTGCTAATGCCACCCCTGGGGCTGGCGTAATAGGTTTGGCCCTACCTCAAGTTTACAATATTCAATTTATCTGAGGCAGCATTGAAATATATTATGGCGGTCATTCCGACCGTGGTGGTCGGCGGTGAAGCGGCGGTAAGACCGCCAACAGGCTGGCGGTCTTTTTTCTGTCATTCTGACCATGGCGGTTACCGCCATGGGCAGTCGCCGCTTCACCGTTCCGACCGCCACGGCGGTAACGACCGCCGGGCTGGAGACCTGGGTCTCCAGCCCGTCGGACGTCACATACCACCGGCGGTATTCCGACCCGCCTGACCCCGGCTTCCCGCCATGGATTTCATGCGGTTTGGGACCGCCATGAAATCCATGGCGATAAGCACTATCAGTGCCAGGGAATCCCTTCCCTGGCACTGATAGGGCTCTCCCCCACCCCCCACCCCCACCCCAACTCCCTCCCCTACCCCCCCACCACCCCTGCCACCACCAAAAGGTTGCAGGACCCCCCGCCCCACCCAGATCCCCAACATGTACACACACATACACGCACGCATATATGCACGCACTCATGCACATACACCCCCCTGCATTCATGCACGCACTCATGCACATACACACACCCCCTGCATTCATGCACATACACACCCCCCCCGCATTCATGCACGCACTCATGCACATACACACACACCCCCGCATTCATGCACGCACTCACACGCCCCCTCAACATGCACACACGCACACCCCCATGCATGCACACAACTCACAACACCCACCCACCCCCCTTCCCTAATGGACGATCACCTTACCTGTACCGGTGATCCTCCGGGAGGGAACGGGACCCATGGGGGCAGCTCCGCCGACACCGCCACGCCAACAGAACACCGCCACAGCGAATCACAAGTCGTGATTCGCTGGGCGGTGTTCTGTTGGCGTGGCGGTGGAGGTGGAGCTACCTCCACTTCCCCGTCTGCCGCCAGTATGGCTGTTGGCGGCTCTTCGTCCGGAAACGGCCGGAGCGCTGCCAACGGTCGTAATGGCCCGTGCGGAAGACCGCCAGCACTGGCGGTCTTCCGTACGGCGGTCCCTCAGCGGTCTACAAAAAAGACCGCCGAGGTCAGAATGACCACCTATGTGTGTTGCTGTGGCACGCCCACAGCAACACCCATTGCACCACCTTTCATGTGCCTAGATCGGACTGCCGGGCGGCCGCCTATTCAGCCGCACCCCGCCGCGGCCATTTGGAGATCCCCGTTGGGCCGGCGGGCGGAAACCTAGTTTCCGCCCGCCGGCCCAGCGGGGATCTCGGCCTCAACACAGGAGCCGGCTCCAAATGGAGCTGGTGGTGTTGCGGGCGTGCCACGGGTGCAGTTGCACCCGTCGCGCTTTTCACTGTCTGCATAGCAGACAGTGAAAAGCTGCACGGGGCCCTGTCAGGGGGCCCCGCGACTCCCCGTACCGCCAGCCTTTTCCTGGCAGTTCAAACCGCCAGGAAAAGGCTGGCGGTAGGGGGACTCGTAATCACCTGGGCTGCGCTGCTAGCAGCGCTTCACTGGTGGATTACTACCGCCGGGGCCATTGTGGCGGGAAACCGCCGGCCCCAGCGGTGCGACTGCGGCGCTTCCACCACGGTCGTAATGACCTGCGAAGCACCGCCTGCCTGTTGGCGGTGCTTCCATCATAACAGCCCTTGTGGTCTTGTACCGCCAGGGTTGTAATGACCCCCATAATGCCATAAAAAGTGTCTTAATGCTACCTTGTCAATACAGTGCAATGCTTAGCACCATTTAAGCGTCACTGAAAGTGACGCTCCAGTGGGTCTAGGGGCCTATGATGCGCCCATTAGTTCCAATGGATTGTTCCGGTACATCATAGCTGCAGTCTACAGCCCTATGACCAAGCTGCATGTCACATGAATGGAAGCCCAGTTGCCACAATTGTTTGCGTCATATCTTCTAAGTGTGTTGTCTATCCTTATTGTGTCTTGACTGCCTCTTATCTTGTTCTACCCTCCCTTTGCATCCATTTCATGGTGTTGTCTTGCAATGTGTGTTGCTGTGTCATGGCACAGCACCACACATGGCAATTGTCACCTGTCCCAGTCTTACATGTTTTCACATACACCCATGCTGTGCTGAGGCCTTGCTCCAACTCAGGGATGGCATAGTCACCACACTGTGCTCTTGTTGCCATTGATGTCTCCTCATGTTGTGATTTGTGTTTGTGTGCTACTTTGCATAGCACTCATGGACCTTGCAGAGTACTGTTTCTACTCCTTTCAGAGTAGGTTGTTTACCTTACTGAACACCTATGTCCTTCCCTTTGTCTGTGTCATCCTGGCTGGTTCCTGGTTGATTGGGTCTCCCTGGGGTCTCTCCTGGCTTCTGGGATCCATTTTGGGGCTCCTTTACACTGTTTGCTCCGATAGCGTCTGTTTTTGACGCTATTGCGGGCATAAATGGTGCATTTCTGCTTTGCGACGTGTTTCCATCTCGTAAACCGGATTACAGTCATTTTTCCTCCATTAACGTCATTTTGCCTTACGACAAGGTGCAATGGCTAACTTGGGAAAAAATTACTCCAAACATTTTTTAGCTGCACCCACCGTCAAAGTATAAATTTGACGCCTGAGTGCCATTAAAAAATGGTGCTAGTCAGCGCAAACCTTTTTGATCCAAAAATGCGTTTGCGCAGTATTGCGTCAAAAAGTATACATCAGGGCCTATGTATTCAGTGTCCAACTATACACTGAATGCCACCTAAGTCTATGAAGTCAGTGTCATTCACTTATTACTAGGTTTTCAATGGGAGTCAGAGGCACAATAGGTGCAGGTAGGAATCGTGCAAGTGTCTTGGCACTAAAAGCATTAAAGGAAAAGAATGAAAGCAGGGTGATTTTGAATAAAGCTAATACCGTTATAAAACACTTCACTACTTTTGGATAATCACCAGTACTCCAAAACACAACATAAATCCATTTGTTGTTCTTGAAGTGTTAATGTACTAATGTTACTGCATAGTTCTACAATCTGTGCTTTTAAGCACCTTCCTCCATGTGTTTAGTACTTCTGAGATGTTCTTTTTAAGTGTGGCTTGACTGCACAGCTGATGCCATACCATGTGTGATCAGCTGAAAAAAGCTTTAAGTAGCACAACTGTCAGAGACTTTGACTCCGCCCACATGTTTACACTGATTACAGCATTTGATTGGGTAGAACTTATGTGGTGCGGCTGAGGAGTGCATTGCTTCTTGCACTCATATTGGTGCTCGAGTGGTATTCACACTTCTTACATGGCTGCGCCATTGAAACAATAATGTGGCAGTGGGCAAGAAAAAGACATTCCACAACGATGTGATAGTACTAGCTAAGAATATTTCTCTGTGAGCAAGCAGCAGCATAAATGTTAGAAGTACTGGTGAAAAGAACTTCCCAATAAGGGATTTCCACCATCCAAAATGGTTGTTATGCCCACCTTGATGACGAAGTGGGATCTGAGTCTGTTTGCATTTTGTTCCCTATTTACATTATTGACATTCAGAACAAAAAAGTTTGTTTTGCCTAAACTTCTTAACACTCCAGATGTTCTGCGCAATGCAGATTAGCCTGTGGTCGTATGCCACAACAGCCTCATGCCACTCCCTCCTCCTATAGCAACCTACAGCCTCAGTTCACTCTCCCCCTCTTCACATGCTCCCCACGTACTGCTCCCATATCAAACTACAGCTGCAGCCTAAGTATGCTCTCCCTTCCAGTACCAGCCCCTGCAGAGCACTACAGCTATGCAGGCCAAAAGGGCTCAGATTTTGGTCTAGATCATGGCTTCAGAAGCAGCTAAATTAGCATGTCTGGCCAAAGGTGCCCCACCACCACCTTTCTTCAACCCAGCAGTTATGAAGACCAATAAAGCTCAGTGAAGGGCCAACAAGACCTCTTGAGCTGTAATTGCTTCCCCCACCTGCACCACAACTTTCGCCTCCAGTCCTAGTCAACTCCTACACAAGCTCACAGCCTCAGTTTCAGTGCTTCATCCTTAGCCGGTTGTGCTGCTCTCTCTCCTGCCGCCTTCAGATGCTTTCAGCACTTCTTCTTAACTGATCCTGCCTCCCAAACCAGCCCCTACATCCTCAGCTGAATCTCCTTTCTCAGACCATCCCACAGTCTTAGTACAGTCTCTCCTACTGCACCAGACCTGTTGAATTATAAGAGTGCATTTGTAGCCATGTGTGCAACTTTGCAGGTGTTGGATAGTTTAATGTGTGCTGTGTTAGAGGTTTGGTGCATAAGTGCTGAGTGACAGAGAGTGGTATAAGTGCAGTGTGAGTGCAGGGTGAGAGGAAGTGCAGGGTCAGAGGTGTGAGTGTTGTACCCATGTGAGAAAGGTGCCATTGGGCAAGGGGGCATGACTCCTGTCTTTGCTAAGACAGGAGTCATGTCAATGGAGGTTGGGCGTAAAGAAAATGGCGCAAATCCGGTTTGAGGCCTGAATTTTGCCTCAGACCTGACTTGCCCCATTTTTTGACGCACAACCCCCATTTTCCCATACGCCGGCGCTGCCTGGTGTGAGTCATTTTTTTTACGCACACCAGTCCGCAGCGCCGGCTAACGTCATTCCATAAATAAGGCGCCCGCATGGTGCTTTGGAATGGCATTAGCTGGCGGTAAAATTTTTGACGCACAACTGCGTTGGCGCAGTTGTGCCTCAAAAAATATAAATATGGGCCATGGTTTCAAACTTGGTTTACATGCTAGACAAAATTAGTTTTACCCAAGCCAATTGCTTATTTCACTGCGCCTCCATATTTTTTATCAGCCCTTTTAAAAGTACCTTAAAAAAACACAACTCAGGATGTGCTTCCTACAAAAACTTCAGTTTATGTTTTAACCAACTTTAATTTTGCTTGTTCATATGCTCTAAACATCTAAGCGAGGTTCACGTGACAACTGACATGCCTCTTGATTCACTAATAGCCAGAGCCACTGGAATTATGTGGCAGAGGAGGACCAAATTATGCAGCCGTTTTGATTAAATTATTTGGCAAAAAAGACAAGTTATGCGGCTTAATGTGGTGCATTTTGTGATAGTATTATTTCATTATTCTGCAATTTTTACACATTATGACATTGTCTCTAGAATGATTTCACCTTATTAGCACCAATTTAAAACCTAAATACAGCAATCAACAACTAAAATCCGACCACTCAACCTTTGCAAAGGGCCTTCAAGCGCACAGGAACATATATTGCCATGTTTTTAGTAATTTTGGGTCAGCTTGAGCTAGAAACAATTTTATTTTTGTTAAAAACTATAGATTATGCAGCTGACAAAGGACTACGGCCCTCATTACAACATTGGAGGTAAAAGCCGCTTACCGCCGTGCAGAAGACCACAAACACACCGCCACGGCCGCGGAATTCCGCCACAGCTATTATGACCCACATTTCGGAATCTGCCAAAATTCAGACACCCACACAAGTCCGCCACACCAAAGGTCAGTGATAAACTGGCGAAAACAAAACCTCCACCGTCACGCCAACAGAAAAACGCCCACACTATCGCAACACACAAATCCACGTGGCGGTCTTTTAACCGCGGTATTCCACTGGCGGTACACACCGCTGCGCTCAAAATACACACACTCTTACAAAACACAGCCACATTGGACAATTCGAAATACACACACCTGATACACATACGCACACCACTCCCACACACCCATTACAATATAAAACACACACCCACATCACCCACAAACCCCTACGACAAAAAATTCCGAAAGAAGGCCAGAGAGAGACAGCACCAGCAAGAACAACAGCATCCACAGGCACACAACACCATCACCCACAGAACTTCCACACACCTCACACAACACACCACTACATAGCAGCACACTTATCACCACACACTCCACCCCACACATCACCTACACCACCCCATGGCACGGCAAAGACACCCCAGGTTCTCGGAGGAGGAGCTCAGGGTCAGGGTGGAGGAAATCGTCCGGGTAGAGCCACAGCTAATCGGATCACAGGTGCAGCACACCTCAATAGCAAGGAAGATGGAACTATGGCGAAGAATAGTGGACAGGGTCAACGCAGTGGGACAGCACCCAAGAAATCGGGAGGACATCAGGAAGAGGTGGAACGACCCACAGGGGAAGGTGCGTTCCGTGGTCTCAAGACACCACCTGGCGGTTCAGCGGACTGGCGGCAGACCCCCACCTCCTCCCCCACAACTAACAATCTCCTTTTATGAATACATATCAGGAGCACACAGCATTACATCTAGAACTTTGGTATTGTTGTGTTCATTTCAGAAAAAACATTTGGAAGTAAATTGCGCACATTGCAGATTTTCATATGAGTATTAAACACCATAAAGGTTTGTGCACCATGAAATCACACAACGTAAATTCAAGGAATAAATCACGCGACGTGTCAACTTGAAATGCTACCAAGAAAATGTGTTAGAATGGAAGCGCACAGTAACTTACATTATTTATACAAGAGGAAAGAATTGCGCGCCTTGCCGATTCAAATGCCACCATACAAATGCCAAGAAATAGTAGCACACAATGAACAACATGAAAAGCACTCAGGGAAAGAATCGCGCGTCTTGTCGATTCATATGCCACCATACAAATGCCAAGAAAATGGTAGCGCACAATGAATAACATAAAAAAACACTCAAGGAAAGAATCGCGCGTGTTGCCGATTCGAATGCCACCATGTAAATGCCAGAAAATGGTAGCGCACAATGAACAGCATGAATTACACACGAGAAGTGAATCGTGCGTTTCGCTGATTCGAATGCCACCATGTAAATGTCAAGAAAAGCGCGCAATGAACAACAAAGTTAAATGCTCATGAAACGAGTTGCACGTCTTGCCAACTCGTAAAACATCATGTAAATGTTAAGAAATATCAGCGCGCAATGAACAATAATGTAATAACGAAGTCAAATCTTTGTGGAATAAATTGCGCGTCCTCCCTATTTGCAAAACACTATACAAATGTCAAAAAATGGCAGTACACAAATAATCTGTTATTCATTTAAGAATGAAAAGCAAGAATATGAAGATTCTCAATTACGGTGTTGGGAAATGTCCAAACACCGTCTTACCGCCTGGAAACAGTGATCACCAATGAGAGATGAGTGCAGAAGACTGGAAAATCCAAATAGGCCGCCGGGACAGGAGTTCAGGAAGAAGCTGCTGCTCTGCACCGGGACCTCTGAATAGTGAGCACTGGAAGTTGGGCTGACTCTCTTTTATAGAGTCTTGGCCCAGCCTAGAACCACGCCCAGGCATGTTGCAGGGAAAGTCTCCAGAAGGCCCTGGAAAGGGACCACACCCTAACACACTCTGAATGTCTGCAGCAATACATTGTAAATGTACAGTATTTATAAGCACCTTAAAAATGAATCTTTTGGATGGAATTCTGCAATGCAAAAGGTTAAACAATAACATATCATCACAATGCATAAATTACTTTGTCTTGCAAGTGTTGGGTTTTTGCATTCTAGATGCCCGTAGAGCGCGCACTGTCCTGGTGTTGACAGTACTCCCCTCTCCCAGGCGCGCTCTAGGGCCTGGTTTATCTGGATTGAGACGATGAAAGCGCCTCACAAGTACTGGAGCATGAACATCAGATAAGGAAACCCATGAATTGCTTTCAGGGCCATAACCTTTCCATGAGATTAAGGCCCATATTTATACTTTTTGATGCAAAACTGCACCAACGCAGTTTTGCGTCAAAAAAATTAGCGCCGGCTAACGCCATTCTGAAGCACCATGCGGGCGCCGTATTTATTAAATGACGTTAGCCGCCGTTAGCCGCCGGCGCTGTCTGGTGTGCGTTAAAAAAAACGACGTACACCAGGCAGCGCCGGCGTAGGGGGAAAATGGCGTATGGGCGTCCACAAATGGTGCAAGTCAGGCTGAGGCAAAAAAATCGCCTCAACCCGATTTGCGCCATTTTTTTTTCACTCCCAACCCCCATTGAAATGACTCCTGTCTTAGCAAAGACAGGAGTCATGCCCCCTTGCCCAATGGCCATGCCCAGGGGACTTCTGTCCCCTGGGCATGGTCATTGGGCATAGTGGCATGTAGGGGGGCACAAATCAGGCCCCCCTATGCCACAAAAAAAATAAAAATAAAATACTTACCTGAACTTACCTTAATGTCCCTGGGGTGGGTCCCTCCATCCTTGGGTGTCCTCCTGGGGTGGGCAAGGGTGGCAGGGGGTGTCCCTGGGGGCATGGGGGGGCACCTCTGGGCTCAACTCAGCTAACCAGAGCATTGATGTCCATGAATTAAGTGCTTTTTCAGCATAAGCACGTAGGTATTGCTTCAAAGTCTGATTTAGTCTCTCCGTTTGACCATCAGTTTGAGGATGGTGGCTAGTAGATAGGGTAGATGTCACTTGGAGTGTTTTACACCATGTCTTCCAGAAGTTGGAGGCAAATTGCGATCCCGATCGGAGAGGATCACTTTTGGCAGTCCATGATAACGAACCACTCTATTCAGTAAGATAGTTGCCAGTTCACTAGAGGTGGGTAATTTCTTACATGCAATGAAATGTCCATATTTCGTGAGACTATCTACTACCACCAAAATTACTGAATGCTGTTGAACCACTGGCAGACCTGTAATAAAGTCTAAAGAGATGTGTTCCTATGGACGACTTGGGGTTGGGAGTGGGTGTAACAACCCTTTCTGTTTTGAATGACTTGTTTTAGTGCGAGCACAGACTTCGCAGTTGTTTACCATTGTTTTTACATCCTTTGTTAAGGTAGGCCACCAAAAATAGCGTTGGATTAATTCATGAGTTTTAGGAGTACCAGGGTGACCTGCTGTAGGTATAACATGCAACCAATGAAACACTATCTTGCGAAGTTTGGTAGTGGGCACGAACAAACGAGCATCGTAAAAGGGTAATCCTTGCTTGATTGATCTTTTCGGATCTGCTTGGGCCCACGCCTGCCATTTTTCAACAGTGAATGAATTGCGGATGTCTTCAAAGAACTCTTCTGTTTTTATGATACATAGAACCTTGTCAGGAGCAATGATAGCTCTGGAGGTTTGAACTGCAGGCAATGTGGTAGACTCTTGGCGAGACAAGGCGTCAGCTTTGCGATTATCTTTATCTGGCCGGAAGGTTACCACAAAATCAAACTCGGCAAAAAACAGCATCCAGCGTAATTGCCGAGGAGTCAAAAGTCTGGCAGAACTCATGAATTGAAGATTGCGATGATCAGTATATACTGTGACAGTATATTTAGCTCCCAATAAATGATGTCTCCATTCTTTAAAGGCGTCACGAATCGCCAGAAGCTCTTTTTCAGCAATGACATAGTTCTGTTCGGCTTCGTTCAACTTCCGAGACATGTAAGCTACAGGATGAAGCTGACCAGTGTCTTTGTTTCGTTGTGACAAGACTGCTCCTATCGCCACATCTGAAGCATCAGCTTCCACTATAAAAGGTCGATCCGCATCTGGATGAGTCAAGACTGGGGCAGTGGAGAAAGCTTCTTTCAAAGTTGAAAAGGCTTGGTCTGCTTCTGGGGACCATACAAATTTTTCTTTCTTTCTTAATAACTTAGTAATTGGAGTTACTGTCTGGGAGAAATGATTGATGAACCTCCGGTAAAAATTTGCAAAGCCCAGGAAACATTGTACATCACGAACAGTCTTTGGGATGGGCCATTCAGATACGGCTTTTACTTTCCTTTCTGCCTTCACCATACCTTGAGGGGTAAGGATAACCCCTAAAAACTCAACTGTGGTAACATGAAACTCACACTTGGTTAACTTGCAATATAAATGGTATTTACGAAGGGCTGTCAAAACTTTCTTGACATGTTGAACATGTTCATTCTCATTGTCTGAGTAGATCAAAATGTCATCAATATAAACTATGGCAAAGATATCGAGGTACTCTCTAAGAACGTCATTTAAGAAAAATTGAAATGCTGCTGGAGCATTGCACAGACCAAAAGGCATGACGGTGTATTCAAAAAGGCCATATCTTGTTTTGAATGCCGTTTTCCATTCGTCACCCTCTCTCATTCTGACCAAATGGTAAGCACCTCGAAGATCAAGCTTCGTGTAGATTTATGCTTTCTTTAATTGTTCCAGTAAGACCGGAATTAGAGGCAAAGGATATTTGTTCTTGATGGTGATTTTATTCAAGCCCCTATAGTCAATACAAGTTTGAAGCTCTCCGTTCGCTTTTGGAACAAAAAACAAAGGAGAAGCTGTGGGAGACTTAGAGGGGCGGATGAAACCATTCTCTAAGAATTTATCCAAGTATTTTCGTAAATGTTGATTTTCAAATTCTGACAGGGCATACACACGACAGTTGGGAAGTATCCCCCCTGGGACTTGATCAATTTCACAGTCATAAGATCTATGAGGAGGTAAGTTCTCTGCTTCCTTCTCATCAAATACATCTTCATAAGACGAATACTGTTTGGGCAACTGAACTTCTTTCTCTGCGGCGGTAGCTATGTAAGAATGGTGAACTTCCGATTCTTGAGTCCTTTGGAGACAATGTTCTTTACATAGCATTGATGAGAACATGATCTTTTGTTCAGCCCAATTAATCTCTGGATTGTGTTGAGTTTACCATGGCAAGCCAAGGATGATCCCATACTGGGGAGCATGGATCACGTCAAGGATGAGTTCCTCTTTATGTTTCTTTCTTTGATTTTTAACTTCACAAATTATTGTCAAGGGGACAGTCTGAAGAGTTATCGGACCTCCAGTCAAGAGTTTTCCATCAACTGCCTGGATGGTTTCTGGAGTCTTCTTTTCAATACATGAGATTCCCCATGCACGAACCAATTGGGAGTCAACAAAGTTTCCGGTAGCCCCAGAGTCGACTAGAGCCTTCTTGAAATAGGTATTTTTCTTGACCTGAACTCTTATTCCCAATTTTAGATGTTTGGATTGTGAAGGATCCACGGTGACACCCAAGAGCAACCCTTCTCTGCAACTTGGGTGCTTTAGATTTTCCAACTCGACTGATGCATTGGTTGCAACTTTCTGAACTGGGACTCGCTTGCTCTTTGTTTTGATTGGACAATCTTTGGCGAAATGACCTTTCCGCCCACAATAGAGACATTGCCCATTTTTTCTGCGTAGGTCCTTTTCGTTTTTGGTCAAAGGTCTCCTGATGGTTCCAATTTCCATCGGTTCCGGCGTTCTTTCTTTCGGAGTTCTTGACTCTTTGTTATTATGAGCATGCCAAGAATGTTTTTCAGGCTTTTTACGCGTTCCTTTTCGTTCATTTAAACGATGATCAAGCCTCAAGACAAGGTTTATTAAATCTTGACAGTTTGCAGGTTGTGGGTCGATTTGCGCTAAGATTTCTTTTTGCTCCTCTTTGAGTCCCCTGTAAAACAAGGCCGCTTGTTTTTCTTCAGGCCAGGATGTCTCAGCGACCAGCCGATTAAAGTTGGCTAAATAGGACACTAAGCCCTGATTCCCTTGGCGTAAGTCTAGTAATTCACGATCTGCTGACTGTGTTACAGTTCTATGATCGAAAACTCTCTCAAATTCACGAACAAAATTTTTCCAGTTGTACAACAGGGGACTATTTTTACGCACAAGAGGAACAGCCCAGGAAGCTGCATCTCCAGACAGATATGACAACAAGAAAGCTACTTTAGACTGGGCATCGGGGAAGGTATGTGGTCTGCAGGTGAAGTGAAGTTCCACTTGAACCAGAAACGATTGCGCTTTCAAGGGATCACCTGAGAAGCGTTCTGGGGGAGCTAAAGGAATGGCTGAAGGAACATTGAGGGAAATGTTAGTCGGACTACCTCCAGAAGTCTGAGAAGAAGTACCTGGCCAAGACACACCTGTGGGACTTTGTTCTTTCTTCTCAGCCTTATTCTGTAACTGACTCACTCTCTCAGCTAGACTATTTGTCAAATCGTTTGATGATACCACTTCTGACTGGAGCTGGGTGATAGCCTTGACTAGCTCGTCCAGTGTGGCCATGCTGAGAACATACACAAACCAGGAGGATAATAATTTGTGGCTCACTATTCTGTCAGAGTCACCAGATCCTCGGGGTCCGTGCACGTTCCCAACACTTCCACCACAAGACAGCTCCAATACTCTGATTAGATTTATCACAGAGTCTAAGAGAGTCCAAGTGGGGAAAAGGGGATTAGGACGGGAACAGCTGGGAAGGAGACCTGTAGGAAGCAAAAGGTTAAAACACAACATCAAGATTACATCTCATGAAATCAGTACCATGCTAAAACATGAACAACCCTGGAATAATCCTAAAACTGACTAGGCTTTAGATGACCGAATACCTGAGGAGGAAACAGGAAAAGTTAAATAGGACTTTCAGATTCAAGTACTTTCTTTAGCATGAGAATCAGGAAACACTCTGAGCAATTTCTAAACAACCATATGAATCTCCTTTTATGAATACATATCAGGAACACACAGCATTACATCTAGAACTTTGGTATTGTTGTGTTCATTTCAGAAAAAACATTTGGAAGTAAATTGCGCACATTGCAGATTTTTATATGAGTATTAAACACCATAAAGGTTTGGGCACCATGAAATCACACAACCTAGATTCAAGGAATAAATCATGCGACGTGTCAACTTGAAATGCTACCAAGAAAATGTCTTAGAATGGAAGCGCATAGTAACTTACATTATTTATACACAAGGAAAGAATTGCGCGTCTTGCCGATTCAAATGCCACCATACAAATGCCACTAAATAGTAGCACACAATGAACAACATGAAAAGCACTCAGGGAAAGAATCGCGCGTCTTGTCGATTCAAATGCCACCATACAAATGCCAAGAAAATGGTAGCGCACAATGAATAACATGAAAAAACACTCAAGGAAAGAATCGCGCGTGTTGCCGATTTGAATGCCACCATGTAAATGCCAGAAAATGGTAGCGCACAATGAACAGCATGAATTACACACGAGAAGTGAATCGCGCGTTTCGCCGATTCGAATGCCACCATGTAAATGTCAAGAAAAGATAGCGCGCAATGAACAACAAAGTTAAATGCTCATGAAACGAGTTGCACGTCTTGCCAACTCGTAAAACATCATGTAAATGTCAAGAAATATCAGCGCGCAATGAACAATAATGTAATAACGAAGTCAAATCTTTATGGAATAAATTGCGCGTCCTCCCTATTTGCAAAACACTATACAAATGTCAAAAAATGGCAGTACACAAATAATCTGTTATTCATTTAAGAATTAAAAGCAAGAATATGAAGATTCTCAATTACGGTGTTGGGAAATGTCCAAACACCGTCTTACCGCCTGGAAACAGTGATCACCAATGAGAGATGAGTGCAGAAGACTGGAAACTCCAAATAGGCCGCCGGGACAGGAGTTCAGGAAGAAGCTGCTGCTCTGCACCGGGACCTCTGAATAGTGGGCACTGGAAGTTGGGCTGACTCTCTTTTATAGAGTCTTGGCCCAGCCTAGAACCACGCCCAGGCATGTTGCAGGGAAAGTCTCCAGAAGGCCCTGGAAAGGGACCACACCCTAACACATTCTGAATGTCTGCAGCAATACATTGTAAATGTACAGTATTTATAAGCACCTTAAAAATGAATCTTTTGGATGGAATTCTGCAATGCAAAAGGTTAAACAATAACATATCATCACAATGCATAAATTACTTTGTCTTGCAAGTGTTGAGTTTTTGCATTCTAGATGCCCGTAGTGCGCGCACTGTCCTGGTGTTGACACAGCGGGCCCATACCTCCGTCCCCAGGACATGTCAATCAGCTGTGTGTCCACCACTACAGGGAACCCAGGATAACCCACCACCCCAACAACAACAGGGACCTGGGGGCAGTGGCAGTGGGCACACGGTCCAGGGGACGGAGGCCCAGGAACACAGGGGAACTGGGAGGGCTGCTGTGCGACAGGGGGCGGACAGGCCAAGGGAACCCACTCTCCACGAGGCCCTCTCCTCCATCATGGGAGCCTACCACCACTCCCAGGAGACGATGGCAATGTTACTGGCCAAGTTTCAGGAGACCCAGCGCCTGCAGGAGGAACAGTCTATGGGCTTCAGGGAGGAACCATCAGCTCCACCCTGGGCACCATGGTAGGGGTGCTGAAGGAAGTACTCAACACCAGGAGGGACACTGTGGCACTACAAGGGGCCCCTGACACTAGCATGGACGATGAACTCCCCACCACCTCCGAGGGTGCTAGTGGACAGGACGCCCCGCCACAGGACACCACACCAGCACCCCACCCCCTACAGAGGGAGAACCACCCCGCAAACGGTCCCTGAGATCCAGGACAAAGACAGAGCACAATGCCAAGACCCCCGCCAAGAAATGAGACCACCCTGATTGTCATCCTACTGTCCCACTTTGTCACCCTGTCCATACTTAAACTGCCCCAGCTCCACTTCCTATGCCCAAATGGGCAATGCACCTGTGAGACTAATAGACTGGACTCTGCCATGGACATTCCTCCGCCATCACCCCTCACCATTTCACTACCCCCTCCAATATTGAGCACTTAAATAAACACACTTAAAGCACAAAACAATCTGGAGTCTGTCTGTGATTTCGAAATAGTGTATTAGCAATTACAGTGACAAAATGCTCTTTCAATTGTAATGTCAACATACCTATGTCACACAGCTCTAGTCCATGAGGAATCTAAGCAGATGTCACACAGTGGGACCCACATCTGTGAAATCATAAGGGAAAGTGACAACTCAGTGACCATACACTGGGTGAAAACGACAGACAGTAGAGTGTTAAAGTACATGTAGTAGGCAGGTCTGTACTCTTACCTGTCTCTCACTGGAAATATTGCTGGATCACTGAGTCCCTGTTGTTCATGCCTTCTTCCTCTGCTTCCTCGTCTTCACTGTCCACAGGCTCCACAGCTGCCACAACACCGCCATCTGGACCATCCTCCTGCAGAAAAGGCACCTGTCGTCGCAAAGCCAAGTTGTGAAGCATACAGCAGGCCACGATGATCTGGCACACCTTCTTTGGTGAGTAGAATAGGGATCCACCTGTCATATGGAGGCACCTGAACCTGGCCTTCAGGAGGCCGAAGGTCCGCTCGATCATTCTCCTAGTTCGCCTATGGGCCTCACTGTAGCGTTCCTCTGCCCTTGTCCTGGGATTCCTCACTGGTGTCAGTAGCCATGACAGGTTGGGGTAACCAGAGTCACCTGCAAATGGTTAGGGACAACTGTTAGACACGCACTAACCTGGAGGGATATCCCTAGACCCAGACAACCATTCCCACTGACTTGCTTCCAGGTGCTCACCTAATAGCCACACACATGCGCTGAATTTGCGTCGTTTTTTACGACGCAAATTCGACGCAAAACTAACTCCATATTTATACTTTGGCGTTAGACGAGTCTAGCGCCAAAGTTCATGGAGTTTGCGTCATTTTTTTGCGTGGACACCTACTTTGCGTTAATGATATGCAAGGTAGGCGTTCCCGTCTAAAAAATTGACTCCGAGGCATGTGCGCCGTATTTACACTCCCGGGCAAAATTCACGCCCGGGAGTGGGCGGGTCCAAAAAAATTACGTACGGCCGCTTTTGCACCGTTTTTTAGCGCCTGGAAAAGGCAGGCGTTAAGGGACCTGTGGGCTCGGAAGGAGCCCAGAGGTGCCCTCCCATGCCCCCAGGGACACCCCCTGTCACCCTTTTTGACGCAAAACTGCGCTAACGCAGTTTAGCGGCAAAAAAATTAGCGCCGGCTAACGCCATTCTGAAGCGCCATGCGGGCGCCGTATTTATTGAATGGCGTTAGCCGGCGTTAGCCGACCGGCGCTGCCTGGTGTGCGTGAAAAAAAAACACGTACACCAGGCAGCGCCGGCGTAGGGAAAAATGGCGTTTGGGCATCCAAAAATGGGGCAAGTCAGGCTGAGGCAAAAAAAAAACGTCTTAACCCGATTTGCGCCATTTTTTTGGGGCGCCCAGACGCCATTAACATGACTCCTGTCTTAGCAAAGACAGGAGTCATGCCCCCTTGCCCAATGGCCAATGGCCCCCTTCTGTCCCCTGGGCATGGTCATTGGGCATAGTGGCATGTAGGGGGGCACAAATCAGGCCCCCCTATGCCAACATTTAAAAAAAAAAAATACTTACCACAACTTACCTTCTCTTCCCTGGGGTGGGTCCCTCCATCCTTGGGTGTCCTCCTGGGGTGGGCAAGGGTGGCAGGGGGTGTCCCTGGGGGCTTGGGAGGGCACCTCTGGGCTCATTCTGAGCCCACAGGTCCCTTAACGCCTGCCCTGACCCAGGCGCTAAAATCCGGCGCAAATGCAGGTTTTTTAGTCCCGCCCACTCCCGGGCGTCATTTTTGCCCTGGAGTATAAATCCGACGCAATAGCATCGCAGTCATTTTTTTAGACGGGAACTCCTACCTTGCATATCATTAACGCAAGGAAGGTGTTCACGCAAAAAAATGACGCTAACTCCATGAACTTTGGCGCTAGACGCGTCTAACGCCAAAGTATAAATATGGAGTTAGTTTTGCGTCGAATTTGCGTAGAAAAAAACGACGCAAATTCGGCGCAAACGGAGTATAAATATGCCCCCAGGTCTGGCTCCAACTGGGTACACAGTTCCTGGATTGTGGCACGGTCAAGCCTGTATGTGATAATCGCATGTCGCTCCTCCATTGTCGACACGTCCACCAACGGTCGGTACACCGGAGGATGCCGCCATCTCCTCACATGTCACAGCGGACGGTGCCTATGAAGGACAACAGTGAGCACAGAGTCAAACAACTCAGAGGTATGTACCCACAGTTCACACAGAACACCATACATACACCAAAGATGGCCTGTATGTGTGTAGAGTCTAGGCCTAGGTATGTGTGACGCAGTTGAAAATGAAGCCATGTGGGCCCCTGAAATGGCGGCTGCCTGATCTGTAAAGTGGGACAATGGGATGTGAGGTAACTGCGCTGGCGTTGTACACCGTCGCGGTAGGCGGTCGAAGACCGCGGCGCAATGCTGCATTGGTTAACATTGGACCCTATGGGTCCCAGGAGCCAATGATGATGTACGCCGGTGGTGACGGTACGCACCGCCGCGGACGTGACCGCCATTTTCTATCTGTTCAATCACTCGATACCTGATCTTCGACAGGAGAGGACCTACACTGCAAGTGCTGCTGTGACCTCGGTCTGGAAGAGACAATGGCTCGAGTGTCTGGGGAAAGGGCCCCTGTCTTCACATCGAAGGAGTTGGAGAAGCTCGTGGATGGGGTCCTCCCCCAGTACACGCTACTCTACGGTCCTCCAGACAAACAGGTAAGTACACAGGGAGCATGTTGTATGGGCTATGCCTGTGTGGAGAGGGCTGGATGTAAGAAGGAAGGGGGAGAGTGCTGCGTGCATGAAAGACGGTGAATGCATGTGCCACATGGCAAGGGTAGGGATGGGGGCCAATCAGTTTGACGGTGCAGTTGGTAATAACTTCTCTTTTTCCCCTGTGCATTTCATGTAGGTCAGCGCCCACCAGAAAAAAGCTATTTGGCGTGCCATTGCCAAGGACGTCTGGACCCAGGGGGTCTACCACAGACGGAGCACCCACTGCCGGAAAAGATGAGAGGACATTCGCCGCTGGAGCAAGAAGATGGCAGAGGCTCAGCTGGGGATGGCCTCCCAACGTGGGAGGGGTGCCCGTCGCACCATGACCCCCCTGATGTTCAGGATCCTGGTGGTGGCCTACCCGGAGTTGGATGGGCGCTTGAGGGCATCACAGCAGCCACAAGGGGGTGAGTACACTCTCATTCTGCTGACTTTGCGCGCTGTGGAGGTGTCTGGGTGGGGGAGGTGGGCTGTGGGTTTCCCTAGGCCAGGCCGAGTTCCGTAGGCAAGGCCCCTCCGTAAGGCAGGCCATGTGGCACCCCACCGCACCTCTGTAGAGTGCCAAGCACACCTAGTCATGCCCCTGTGTCATCTATGTTTGCAGATGTCATCCATAGCCTTGTAGGCCATTTCCCAGGAATTGAACAGTGGAGCCCAAGAGCGCAGCGTAGTGCAGGGGGCTTCTGTGTCTGTTGTGGCCACCAACGGTAGCAGTAATGCATGCACTCAACATGTCTTTCTTCTGTCGTCCCCCCCCTTTTTGTGGTCTCCCTCTTCTTGTGTGCATTAGCATCATCAGGCGGAGGAGCAGTGGCACCGGAGCATGAGGGAGCTGCATCCCACATGGCCCTGGAGGGAGAGACTACAGACTCAGAGTTCACCAATGGGACGGAGGGCGAGGGGAGCTCCATGGCGGGGACAGGAGCTGACACCAGCGACACGGACTTGTCCTCTGATGGGAGCTTCCTTGTGGTGGCGGCAACATCTGTGCCCCCCGCATCTACAGGTACAGCCGCCACCCCCCCTACCAGTACCGCCCTCCCAGCAGCCCCTCAGCCTTTGCCCCATGCCCACTCACCCAGGAGGGTGGGCATCCCCTTCGCCCCAGGCACCTCAGGCCCTGCCCCAGTCACCCCTGCTGCCCTCAGTGAGGAGGCCATTGACCTCCTCAGGTCCTTCACTGTTAGGCAGTCTACCATTTTGAATGCCATCCAGGGTGTAGAGAGGCAGTTGCAACAAACAAATGCATTCCTGGAGGGCATTCATTCTGGTCAGGCGGCCCTTCAGCGAGCTTTTCAGACTCTGGCCTCAGCACTGATGGCAGCCATTGTCTCCGTCTCTAGCCTCCCCCCTCCAACTTTCTCCACCCAGACCCAATCCCCTGTATCTCAGCCTATCCCAAGCACACCTACAGACGAGCATGCACACACGTCAACACACAAAGGAAGCTATGGCAAACATAAGCACCACACATCCCACAGGCAATCACGCAAGCATCACACACATGCAGACACACCAACATTCACTGCCTCCACTGTGTCCCCCTCCTCCTCGTCTCCCTCCTCCCTCCCAGTCTCGTCTACACTTACACCTGCATGCACTACCTCTACAGCCACTACGTCCCTCTCCAGCACACCCACCACCACACCCCGCTCACGTGCAGTCACCACCCCCACTACCATTCACACGTCCCCTGTGTCATCTCCCAGTGTGTCTATGACGCCCCCTCCCAAGATACACAAATGCAGGCACACACCCACCCAACAGCCATCCACCTCACGACAGCCTCCAGCACATGCACCTTCACCCAAAGTCACCAAACGTACACCTCCTACAACCACCACCTCTTCCTCCACTACCAAACCCCCTCCAGCTACCCGTCCCAGGGGCATATTTATACTCCGTTTGTGCCGGAATTGAGTCGTTTTTTTTTACGCAATTCCGACGCAAAACGAACTCCATATTTCTACTTTGGCGTTGGACGCGTCTAGCGCCAAAGTCCATGGAGTTTGCGTCATTTTTTAGCGTGGACACCTACTTTGCGTTAATTATATGCAAGGTAGGCGTTCCCGTCTAAAAAATTGACTCCGCGGCATGTGCGCCGTATTTACACTCCAGGGCAAAATTCACGCCCGGGAGTGGGCGGGTCAAAAAAAATGACGTACGGCCGCTTTTGCGCCGTTTTTTTGCGCCTGTAAAAGGCAGGCGTTAAGGGACCTGTGGGATCGGAAGGAGCCCAGAGGTGCCCTCCCATGCCCCCAGGGACACGCCCTGTCACCCTTGCCCACCCCAGGAGGACACCCAAGGCTGGAGGGACCCATCCCAGGGACATTAAGGTAAGTTCAGGTAAGTGTTTTTTTTTTGTTTTTTTTGTGGCATAGGGGGGCCTGATTTGTGCCCCCCTACATGCCACTATGCCCAATGACCATGCCCAGGGGACAGAAGTCCCCTGGGCATGGCCATTGGGCAAGGGGGCATGACTCCTGTCTTTGCTAAGACAGGAGTCATTTCTATGGGGGTTGGGAGTCGAAAAAAATGGCGCAAATCGGGTTGAGGCGAAAAATTTGCCTCAGCCTGACTTGCCCCATTTTTTGACGCCCAAGCTCCATATCCCCCTACGCCGGCGCTGCCTGGTGTACGTCGTTTTTTTCAACGCACACCAGGCAGCGCCGGCGGCTAACGCCGGCTAACGTCATTGATTAAATACGGCGTCCGCATGGTGCTTCAGAATGGCGTTAGCCGGCGCTAATTTTTTTGACGCAAAACTGCATTAGCGCAGTTTTGCGTCAAAAAGTATAAATATGGGCCCCAGTGTCTCCAAAAAACTTTTCCTGTCCACCCTTGACCTCTTTCCCACACCTCCCCCACCCCGTCCGTCTCCTTTGGTCCCGAACTATCACCTCAGCCACAACATCTCCAGGACCAGTGGTGCTTGTAGTCACCGGAATCTGGAGTGCACCGGGCACCAGGGCAGCCAGTGTGTCACGGAGCCACAGCACAGACAGTCCACCACCTGTGAAGCATCAGAAGTTGGCCAGTGACCAGCGGGAGAGGGGGAAGACTCCAGCCACCAAAGCCGCTCCCAGGGGTCCCGGTTAGAGTGTGGAGTCAGCTGTGACACCTTCCAAGGTGGGGAAGGGCCACAAGAAACCCGGCAAGTCTGGGAAGAGCAGCACAGCGGAGAAGACTGCCATCATCCCCGATGCCCAGGAGCCCACCTCCAGCACAAGCCCAGCTGCCCAGGACAGGACCACCAGCACTAGCCCACCTGCCCAGGAGGGGTCCGCCAGCACCAGCCCACCTGCCCAGGAGGCCACCGCCAGCACCAGTCCAGCTGCCCAGGAGGCCACCGCCAGCACCAGCCCACCTGCCCAGGAGGCCACCGCCAGCACCCGCCCAGCTGTCCAGGAGGCCCCTGCCAGCACCAGCCCAGCTGCCCAGGAGGCCACCGCCAGCACCAGCCCACCTGCCCAGGAGGCCACCGCCAGCACTAGCCCCGCTGGGCCATGAAGGACCGCCAGCAAAAGCCCCTCTGGGCCATGAAGGACCGGCAGCACTAGCCCCGCTGGGCCATGAAGGACCGCCAGCAAAAGCCCCGCTGGGCCATGTAGGACCGCCAGCAAAAGCCCCGCTGGGCCATGAAGGACCGCCAGCACAAGCCCCGCTGGGCCATGAAGGACCGCCAGCAGCTGAGACCCTGCAATGGAGACCGCCATCTCAAGCACCGCTGAACAGGGCACTGCCAACTCAAGCACCGCTGAACAGGGCACCGCCATCTCAAGCACCGCTGCACAGGGCACCACCGTCTCAAGCACCGCTGAACAGGGCACCGCCAACTCAAGCACCGCTGAACAGGGCACCGCCGTCTCAAGGACCGCTAAACAGGGCACTGCCGTCTCAAGCACCGCTGAACAAGGCACTGCCGTCCCAAGCACCACTGAAAAGGGCACCGCCGTCTCAAGCACCGCTGAACAGGGCACCGCCGTCTCAAGCACCGCTGAACAGGGCACCGCCAACTCAAGCACCGCTGAACAGGGCACGCCATCTCAAGCACCGCTGAACAGGGCACCACCATCTCAAGCACCGCTGGCCCATGAGCGGCAAGGGCACTGACGCAACTGAGTCCATCACGGGGTGAATGATGCACTCTGTGCACCATGCCCCCTCCAGAACCAGTGGAGACTGTCATCCACTACCTCTGTCCTTAGCAGGATGAAGCACTCTGGGCACCATGCCCCCTCCAGAACCAGTGTAGAAAAGCATCCACTACCCTAATCCTTGGCAGGATGAAGCACTCTGGGCACCATGCCCCCTCCAGAACCAGTGGAGAAAAGCATCCACCACCCCAATCCTTGGCAGAATGAAGCACTCTGGGCACCATGCCCCCTCCAGAACCAGTGGAGACTGTCATCCACTACCTCTGTCCTTGGTAGGATGAAGCACTCTGGGCACCATGCCCCCTCCGGAACCAGTGGAGAAAAGCATCCACTATCCCAATCCTTGGCAGGATGAAGCACTCTGGGCACCATGCCCCCTCCATAACCAGTGGAGACTGTCATCCACTACCTCTGTCCTTGGCAGGATGAAGCACTCTGGGCACCATGCCCCCTCCAGAACCAGTGGTGAAAAGCATCCACTACCCCAATCCTTGGCAGGATGAAGCACTCTGGGCACCATGCCCCCTCCAGAACCAGTGTAGACTGTTATCCACTTGTGAGACTGTGGCTTTGCACCCCCCGGGATATGGCAGTGGGAAACCCACCCACTGTATAGACTTGAGAGACTGTGGCTTTGCACTCCCCAGGATTGAACAGTGGGCAAACCACCCACTCTAGAGACTTGAGAGACTGTGGCTTTGCACTCCCCAGGATATGGCAGTGGGCAACCCACCCACTGTATAGACTTGTGAGACTGTGGCTTTGCACTCCCCAGGATTGAACAGTGGGCAAACCACCCACTGTATAGACTTGAGAGACTGTGGCTTTGCACTCCCCAGGATATGGCAATGGGCAACCCACCCACTGTATAGACTTGTGAGACTGTGGCTTTGCACTCCCCAGGATTGAACAGTGGGCAAACCACCCACTGTAGAGACTTGAGAGACTGTGGCTTTGCACTCCCCAGGATTGAACAGTGGGCAACCCACCCACTGTAGAGACTTGAGAGACTGTGGCTTTGCACTCCCCAGGATGGAACAGTGGGCTTGTGGCCCCCTCGTTGATTTGGCATTGTGCACTCAAGCGGCTGGGGTGCCCCCTGTTCCCTCCCCCTGAGGTGCCTGTTTAGTTGCTCTCTGATGCCCCTGCAGTGTTCTCTCCGTCATGGTCGAGGATCTTGTGTGGGCCTCGCCCATACCGTGTGGTCCCTGTGTTCCACGGACTTTCTTAGAGCACTACCTGGACTACTATGCTTGGTATATATTATGTACATTGTGTATATATATATTTCTGCCTACTTGCTTTTAATATATTAAAATGGTTACACTCATTTTCTATTCTCTTTGCATTCTTCCGGGGGGTTTGGGAGGTGTAACTTTGATGTACTGTATTGATATGCATTAGTGTGTGTTGTAGTGGGTGAGGGTGTTGCATGTGTGTGTCCCTGGTTTTTGCCCCCCCTACCCTGTGTCGTAGGTGCAGTACTCACCGTGGTCTTCGCCGCCAGCGTTCGTGCTGCTGGTAGAGGAGCAGGAAGACTATTGCAGGTAGAATTTGGAGTTACGGGTCCATGGCGTCCTCGTTCCTCGTGGGGTGTGTAGATGTGAGCTTTTTCCCTTCGGGATTCCTGTTTCCGCCATGTTTTTATCCACGGTGAATCCACCCCGGAAAAGGTGGCGGATTGGCCTGTCATAATAGTGTGGGCGGTACATTGTGTCCCATCTGTCTGTTGGCGGTGACTGCCGCGCTGTTTGTTTGTACCGCATTAGCGGTCGAAGTGTTAAAGTGGCTGTCTTTGTTGGCGGTTTCCGCCACGGTCGTAATTGCACATTTTTTACCGCCGGCCTGTTGGCGGTCTTACCGCCGCTTTATCACCGACCGCCAGGGTTGTAATGACCACCTATGTGGCAAATGCTGCAAATCCATTATCATTCATAAATTCTTTATTCGGTCTCAAAGGACCATAAAAGCCAAGCATAAATTTTCTGTTTCAATCAATATGGGATCATAATAAAATCTTTTATATGTTCAAGCATAATTGTGATCCCTAATTCCATCCTCATTACCGCAGTAAAATTTTAGAACACAATGTTTAGCATGATTAAAACAATAAAACATCTAAAACGTACTTATTCGTAAGTGCATAATATGTCACGTAAATATCACTTTAAAAGAAGTCACCCCATCTTTACTACACCAAGCACAATTATTTATCTTTTGGATGATCCCCGCTCTAAGTTATTCGAGACAAGCATACTGATCGATAATAATGAATTTGGGTGTCCGAATATTCATGTCGGTAATCCGCCCAAGGACATTCTTATAGTAATTATGGAACTTAAAAAGTTTGCTAAAATGCCACATATTTCAGTAGAGGGTAACATCTGGAGATAAAGATACGCAGGACAACATTGTCGCATATGGGTAAATCTTAAAAAAGGGATTAGGAAACGCTTTTTCTGTTTTTTATAAAATTTGCAAAAGAGAACTACGTGCATTGTACTTTGTACTGACTTTGAATCACAAGGGCAAACCCCTAGTATTGTACTCCAATCATTCATGGTCGGAAAAGTTACCGAATGGTGGAAAGTGTCTAGCCTTAGCCTAGTGAGAACAAAACTATGTTGAGGTTTTACTACATTTACCAGGTAAGGCTGCATGCCCTCCGTGGACAGAATCAATTGGTTGAACCTGAAGCTCTGTTTTTTTTGCCTCTACTGTCCACCTCAGGTCTTCTAGGTGCTTCAAAGACAGGGACCTCAGATCCTTCCTACTTAGGGCCATATTTATACTTTTTGACGCAAAACTGCGCTAACGCAGTTTTGCGTCAAAAAATTTAGCGCCGGCTAACGCCATTCTGAAGTGCCATGCGGGCGCCGTATTTATTTAATGACGTTAGCCGGCGTTAGCCGCCGGCGCTGCCTGGTGTGCGTGAAAAAAAATGACGTACACCAGGCAGCGCCGGCGTAGGGGAATATGGAGCTTGGGCGCCAAAAAATGGGGCAAGTCAGGCTGAGGCAAATTTTTCGCCTCAACCCGATTTGCGCCATTTGTTTCGACTCCCAACCCCCATTGAAATGACTCCTGTCTTAGCAAAGACAGGAGTCATGCCCCCTTGCCCAATGGCCATGCCCAGGGGACTTCTGTCCCCTGGGCATGGTCATTGGGCATAGTGGCATGTAGGGGGGGCACAAATCAGGCCCCCCTATGCCACAAAAAAAAATATAATAATACTTACCTGAACTTAATTAATGTCCCTGGGATGGGTCCCTCCATCCTTGGGTGTCCTCCTGGGGTGGGCAAGGGTGACAGGGGGTGTCCCTGGAGGCATGGGAGGGCACCTCTGGACTCCTTCCGAGCCCACAGGTCCCTTAACACCTGCCTTGTCCAGGCGCTAAAAAACTGCGCAAAATCGACTGGACGTCATTTTTTTTGACCCGCCCACTCCCGGGCGTGATTTTTGCCCGGGAGTGTAAATACGGAGCACATGCCTCGGAGTAAATTTTTTCGACGGGAACGCCTACCTTGCATACCATTAACGCAAAGTAGGTGTCCACGCAAAAAAATGACGCAAACTCCATGGACTTTGGCGCTAGACGCGTCTAACGCCAAAGTATAAATATGGAGTTAGTTTTGCGTCAGAATTGCGTCAAAGAAAACGACGCAATTCCGGCGCAAACAGAGTATAAATATGCCCCTTAGTGTCTCCAATAATTCTGGGTTTGCGTAATATTCTTTATGGCCCATATCTTCAAAAAAGGTCATAATGTACCTCAGCCATGGTCTTGAGGAAAAAGATGATGCCATGCAATCCCGTAAAACAGCCCTATTTAGGTCAGTGTGTTCTGAAGTCCAAATTTTCTGCCATAGCAATATAGGCTGTATCTTTATTAGATCCACTAGGAAGGGGGCCCCTAATTCTGCATGGCTAACAATGAAGTGCTATTTGGTGCCATTAGTAAGTATCTCAAAAAATCTTTTTCCACAGTTTGGATCAGGTTGCAGTTGGTAGACCCCCATATACCCGCTCCATAAGTGGCAGTCGGGATACATTTAGCCCTATAGATTTTTAACATATTCTGTGGAGTGATTGTCCCTAGCCTCTTGGAAAAAATCTTCAGGGCCGTCGTTGTCTTCATGGTCTGTAGTTTCTTCGTTTTTACACACTGAGCCCAGGTGCCTTGTTTATCAAACATTAAACCCAAATAGGAGAATGTTGAAGTAATGTCAATCTTTCCACCTTGCATGACAATATCATGAGTCTTAATTAATTTCCTACCACATTTCATTATGAAGGTTTTAAAGCGGTTGACAGTAAGGCCCAAGTCTGCCATGTATGTTACACAAGTTGTTAAAAGTCTTTGGAGGGCTATCGGGGTCCGGGCCATAAGAACAGTATCGTCTGCATAGAGTAGGGCCAGAATCGGACGATGACCTATTTGAGGGAGATCTTTACATTTGCTTATTAACTCTAGGTCCAGCTTATTTATGTATATTGAGAATAAGAATGGAACTAGTACACAGCCGTGACGAACACCTCTATGTATACAAAAGGGCCTAGTACATTCCCCTCTTATCCCATATCTCACCCTCGCTCTACTCCCTAAATACAGTTCCCGTATAAACTGTTTTATTGTCGGTTCTACCCCTATGCCACTTAGGATTTCCCATAGTTTCTTGTGGACTACACAGTCAAAAGCTGAAGACAAGTCTATGAAGGCCAAATACAAATTGCCTTCCCTAATCTTTGTATATTTTCCAATTATGATACTTAAGTTTAGTCCCTGTGCCACAGTGCCTATTCCAGTATGAAAACCGTACTGTAATTCAGATAAAATGTTGTTTTCTCAGCCCAGCCTTGTAATTTATTCGGGATGATTCTCCCAGCTATTTTAGCTAATGTGTCAAGTAGTGAGATGGGTCTATAACAGGCTGGGTTGAGACGGTCACCTTTTTTATATATGGGGACGATATTGGAATCTAGCCATGATGGTAAGGGTCCTTGCATACAACAAGCCCTCAGTCCCTGAGTCAACAGGGGGCCCCATAAGTGTATATTTGCCTTATATAAGTCTACCGGGACACCATCAGGGCCCGGGGCTTTTCCAGCTTTACTTGCATTGATTGCTTCTACTACCTCCTCCAGGCTAAACTGAGGTGTTATGATCATGTGTGAGTTCTTTTAAATTGTATAGCTCGTTTGAGAATCAAATGACTCTATGTCCGAAACCGGGACATATATCTTGGAAAAGTGACTGATCCAATCCCCCTCTGTTATAGCAATTTCCATTCTGGGGTCTTGTCTAGCCCCTGATATAGGGGTATTTATTATTTTCCAGAAAAGAATGTTATCTTTCATGAGACTAGGTTTATGAAGGGATTCCCAGGTATCGATAAACGTTTTGATGGATCTATATCATCACTGAGGCAGTCCGCAAAACTTGCGTGTGTTCTCAAATTAACTGCTTCAGAAGGTCCTTTGGCTCTATTTGGGACCATTGTAGTGAATACCCGTTACGCAAGACTAGTTCGATATTGTTTACCAAAGCAGTATTATCCTGCTGGGCCAGCATGGAAGGTGTTAGTGGGATCTCTAAACTCTGTGGGAAGTGATCACTTATTGCAATATCGTGAAGTAGATATTTGGAAAGATAGTGTATGAAATGAGAGGACATTAGAACGTTATTGATCACTGTGTCTGCGTCCCTGCCGTGAAAAGTTGGCTTAAACTGTGGGTCATCACGTAAATTTTGTTTAGAAAAGACAAATTAAATGTATGCGCCAATACATTCATGGCGTCACCTTGAATGCTATGTGTAAAGTGGACCCTCAAACCAATGTCTTCCTCATACATTCCACATTCCTTCTCTGAGGATTCTTTACAGAGATGGACATTAAAATCACCTCAACACAAAATAAGGCTTTCTCTCCTGGATTTGATGCAAATTCTCTCTAGTTCCTCTCCCAATTGTGTTAAAATGATGGAGACCTCACCCGTTGGTACATTGTTATAAAAGTTAATGACCGCTAATTGGGTCTTCTGGTCAAGGTCGCTCACAATCACTTGGTAGTAAACATTAGAGATTTGCATATTTAGGTTTAATAGGGGAAGCTTATTTGAAATGTATGTACATAAACCCCCTTTTGACTGACCGTGTCTTGGGGTACTGCTGGTGTGTGATATGTTTTATATCCATTTATGTG
The DNA here is from genome assembly GCF_031143425.1 of Pleurodeles waltl. Taxonomy (NCBI): domain Eukaryota; kingdom Metazoa; phylum Chordata; class Amphibia; order Caudata; family Salamandridae; genus Pleurodeles; species Pleurodeles waltl. The sequence continues at coordinate 1,001,095,535 of NC_090443.1, forward strand.
AATAGGAATTTAAAGGCAAGTTTCCTGGAAACATAAAAAGGGGAAGTCTTCAATAAAGTTCATCCAGTCCTCATTATTAAGCTTATTGCTTAGGCCTGCCACATTCCAGTAAAGTAAAACTATTTCCAAATTCTGTTGATTCTGTCCCTGTACGTTGTTTATAGTCGGAGGGGCTATGCCACTATGTTCTGTAAGAGTTGATGTCCTAGGTAGGTCTCCCTGCCTTATCTGCCCCCCCTTCTATGTTCTTTTCCAATACCGTCTCATTGGATATCTCTATCTTCGCCCTACTGAGTCAGTCTAGATCTTCTAGTGTGGAAAGGGCTTGGAATCTATTACAAGAGGGAGTAGGGTCAGCACTAGGTAAAATTGTAGGGTGGGCTGGTCGAATGCTGTTGGAGTTTTGCCCCACAAGGCTTTGGTAAAAATAGCCCGGAAGGTAATAATGAGATATCATGGTGAGTGACATGCCTTGCCCCAAGTTCGTGAATAACTCTCTCTACTAGTTCTGGGGATTCAAACAAAAGAACCATGCAGTCTCCCTCCAGTGTTTTTCGACTGTTACCTATCCATTTAATTCTCCTGACCATTTTTATGTCATCGAAAAGGGGCCCCACCATTCCGGGATTCAGACGTGATCCTATCCAATTGAGGGACTAATTCCTCAAAGCTGTCCATGTTTCCCGATACTGGTTAACCAGGGGGTGAACATTAGCCAGGACCACTAAATATGGTGTCGCCTCCAGGGGGAGATGTAAAAAATCGGTTCCTGTATAAGAGGGCTCCGGTGTTCTGCTTGTGTAATCCTCCCTGGTGGAGTTTGTACCGGGCCGAATTATCCTGTCTGAAGACAACATACTGTTAAAGTCTTTAGATGTGGTTGTCTGGTAGTTGCCAATAGTGTTAAGGATTGTGAACTACTCATAAAGTTTGGGGTCAGGTGTGGTTACAGATTGTGAAATACTCATGAAATTTGCAGTTAAAAGTGGTGCACTAGAAGCTTTTCTTGGGGGGTGTGAGTCCTCTGGCTGTAGAGACTTCAAAAGTATTAAACCTGCCTCAAGATTACTCTCTACAGCTCTTAAACATTCTGAAAGAGAGTCCAGTGAGGCCCGGACTGATGATTTCAAGGCGTTTATTGATTCATGGATGTTGGCGAGGAGGTTTAGGGTTGTGTCGGCTGATTTACTTGGGGTTTTCCTCTGTGTTACTTTTTTTGTGGCTGTCTTCCAGTCATATTTACCAACTCTTTCTTTAAGTTGTTATTTGGGGGGTTATCTACCCTCCCTATCGAAGGTTTCCTTGGGCGCTTAGGCAATGGTGGAGAATCATCCAGGACAGAAATTATGTCTGAGATGTTTTGAATACACCAGTTTTTATCGTTTTTACTTTCCTGGTTCTCAGTTACCTCTACCCTGATACCCCTCTAGATATTGTTACAATCAGCCTGTGTCTCTGGGTTCCTTAACAGGAGTATAATACAGTCACCAGAGTTCAGCAATTTCTCTTCAACATTGGAAATTTGCTTATATATCACCCCCATCGCTCCTGAAATATATTTTAATATGGAGGTACTGTCTTTTACGTTTAAGGGCGGATTCAGCATTGAATGCTTTCTTTTACCCATGATGGTAATAGCTGGGAATAGACCTTTTTAAGGGGAGAATATGACGCCTACCTTGCCTTAATGAGATGCAAGGTAGGCGTTCCCGTGCAAAAAATGACTCTATGGCCTTAACGCCATATTTAGGGGCATATTTATACTCTGCGGCATATTTATACTCTGTTTGCACCGAATTAGCGTAATTTTTATGACTAATTTGTTGCAAATCTAACTCCATATTTATACTTTGGTGCTAGACCCATCTAGCACCAAGGCCCTGATTTATACTTTTTTTGCGCCGCTTTAACGTCATTTTTTGACGCAAAAATGGCGCAAACGTACAAAATATTGGCCCTTATTTATACTTTTTGCTGCAAAACTGCACTAACTCAGTTTTGCACCAAAAAGTTTAGCACCGGCTTGCACCATTTCTGTGCACCAGCCGGGCACCATATTTATGGAATGGTGCAAGCCGGTGCAAAGGGTAGGCTAGAGTAAACAAAAAATGTCTTTAGTTGGGTGGGGCTGGCAGTATAGAAGAAGAGGGTTTAGCACAAAAAAATTACTTTAGGCAGGTTAGAGTAAAAAAAAAAGGACTCTAACCAGATTAGCGTCATTTTATGGTGCTAAACCTACCATGCCACATGACTCTTGCTTAGAAAAGGCAGGAGTCATGCCTATCACCCCAATGGCCAGCACAGAGGACAGGGGTCCCCTAGGCATGGCCATTTCATCCTGTGCCATGTATGGGGGGCCATTTCAGGGCCCCCTATGGCACTTAAAAAAATAATAATAATTAAATGCAATCTTACCTGTACTTACCTGGGATCGGGTCCCCCATCCTCCGCAGTCCCTCTGGTGTGGGTGGGGGTGCCCCTGGGGCCTGAGGAGGGCACCTGTGGGCTTATTCCATGGTGTTCCACCATGGAAATAGGCCCACAGGTCCCCTAAGGCCTGCCCTGACCCAGGCTTTAAAAAATGGGGCAAAGCAAGCTTTGCCCCATGTTTTGACCACTCCTTCCTCCCTTGCACCATTTTTGCATGGGAGTATAAATATGGCGTTAAGGCCATAGAGTCATTTGTTGCACGGGAACGCCTACCTTGCATCTCATTAAGGCAAGGTAGGTTTCCACTTCTAAAAAATGACTTTAACTCCATAAATCTGGCACTAGACGGGTCTAGCACCAAAGTATAAATATGGAGTTAGTTGTGCACTGAATTAGAGTAAAAAATAAATGACGCTAATTCAGTGCAAACAGAGTATAAATTTGCCCCTTAGCGTCAAAAAATGATGCTAATCTGGTCAGAATCATTTATTTTGACTCAAACCTGCCTAATGTCATTTTCTTTTAAGCTAGCCTACCCTTTGCACCGGCTTGCACCATTCCATAAATATAGGGGCATATTTATACTCTTATGTGATGCCTAACATACAATGGTCACATACACGCACACTCTTAATGACATATATCATGTACATATCTCCTTTGAAGGCCTATAGCAGAGGACCACAACTATTTCACACATACATGTTGAAAGCAAGGTCCAACGCAGCATATGGCACACAACTATGACACCATCACTCAATAAGGGGAAAACAAGCCTCATACATGAGGCAGTCAATGTGCTTTGGCATCACTAACAGGAATGTCTGACAAGACCCTTGACAGCAGCTAGTCCAACTGCATCCAATATTTGCAAGGAATATCTGTGACTAGAGTTCCCTAGAAGCAGAACATAGACAGCACAAGTGCCACACATATGACATGCATTGCGCACATGACATTCCATGTACATGTCAGCCCATTTCCTAACTCCTGACACACCCATGCAACTGGTCACAACCCACCTGTCGGAAGAGGTCCATGGAATACTAAGATGTGTACCCTGATAATACCTCCTCTACAAACACAGACCAACATTAGCAAACCAGTGTGCTACACCCTTTCCTAAGGTATGCCATTGTCATAGAACATCTGACTGCATGGACGTCAGGTCAATTTATACACTGTCTTCTAGTTTCAAAGCCCTGTTAGCACATGTAGATTGCTTCCCCTTGTGAAAATGTCTGTTGGCCCTTAGAATGCAAGTCTCACCTACAGGACTGGTGAGAAACAGATGCAGCCCACAGCTGTGATCACCTCCATGCACATCACCCTTTACAAAAAGCACTGCCCCTGATGATGCCTGGAACAGCATAGGAGTTGCCATTATGTCAAATACACCGTCAACCATTGATAGTAATTAAGCCGTGTAACACAGCCCTTGGGTTCATTTGTCACCTTCAAAAACACAAGACATACACAGATTGACATGTCAACTGTCTAGTTTGTCCTCCAAACAGTCTCAGTCAGACCACTGATTATGTAACTTGTCCAGTAGCTGGCTCCTGAATCATCTTGCATTCTGTCAGCCTGACTGGCAACTGTCTGTGCGTCACACTAAAGTATCCCTGTGTCTACATATGTACCACACGTGCGTTAGCAAATCTGCCATTCATCAGGGGGCATTGGGCATAGGCTTCTACCATGCATACACAAATACATTGTATAGCATCATCTGCCTTTTAACTGTACCATTTGAGTTAAATCCTCTTGGAAATGCAAAAATCATGGCCCATCACTTTTCTGGGTTGCATTTATGCATGAATGACAAAGTGTGACAGTGTCCCAGGGTCATAGGCAGGGCTTGGGTACGGGGCTTTCAGCACAACCAGCAACCTCTGATAATGTACATGACTAATACACAAATGTCAGAAACATGACAGTTCACACACAGCATCACAGTGCGCACAACATAGTGATGGGCCTTGTGTGGTGAATAGCTGCGAGAATAAACAGCACAGAGGCTATGATGTTCCCAGATGCAGTGGGAAGTGCAGAGGCCAACCTGTGTACAAATGTTGCAATGACACCTGCCGGAACATGACAATTGAGACATTATCTCACTCAGCACACCAAGGTTGCCCTGTTGACTGTCTCATTACACGTCTTTAGTGACAGGGTGGGACCATCCACATGTTGGTTCACATGTCCACATCTACTTTACTCACATTGATCAACAAAGGATACTCAGTAGTTACAGGAATAGCTGCCACTGACTCATGATGAGTCCTGGTCCGAACTGTGACAAATTACATCCCAAAAAATCTACAGGATCATCATTGGACCACACACATGAACAAGACACCTATGTGCAAATGATCACTGGAAATATGTGGACACGTGCTGTCTTGTATGCTGGTCCACCACAGCCACTTGATAGTTGGGGCTTACTTCTATGGCCTCAACTGTGGTGTCATCATACATATGATATTGACCCTTGTCTGTCTGTGCAAACAACATGGTACCCACTTCCTCAATGCATGTGTATGACTCACTGTGGGATTCATCAACTAGTGCCTAGGAAGCTCTTACCAATACTCTAGGACATAGGATTTAGAAATTGGGGACCTTTGACATGAACATGTGTCTGCCATCCATCTGGTGCATGCTATGTCACATGTGGTGTCTACGTGACCCTAAAACTTGGAAGTATACTTAGCGGGTGTTGTTACATGTATGACTAACACATGCCCTTGCTCATTCCAATTTTTACTTGCATCTTAGGGTTGGACACATGGAGGTCACATTCATACAACCAAATGTACAATAATGCTTCATGTGATGTACACACACACCTGGTCAACCAACAAATTAGTTGTCAAAGCACACACTTTGAGCCACAGGCAATTAGGTATTGTACATATGGCCGTCACATTGCTATCCTCTCCTTATGGCAAACATGCACAATTTGTGCCACACATATATGTAGGCCACACTTATGACCATGTATGACGTCAGCCAACTGTAAACATACTGTGAAGGGTGTAGTAGATGATGTTCCGCTGCAGTATGATGTCACGCATGTGAACATACACCATCAACACCATAATGTCTTCAATTATCCATTCTCTGATGTGTTCCAAATGTAAAATAACCAAAAGTAAAAATGCCCCAAACCAGTTAATGCACTGTAATTTTGACGTCCCTAGCGGTGTGCGTCTTTTTTTGTTTACCAAAACTGTATTTGCGTCATTTTTTTGACGCACAGGAGTGAAATATAGCCCGCATCCAGATATCCATGTATCATTATGTGGATGTGGGTTAATATTCACGTCTGTGCGTCAAAAAAAATTACGCAAATACAGTTTTGTGCAACAAAAAATGACGCATAACGCGAAAAAGGCGGGACTATTCATACAGGAAGTGATGCATTAGGATATCCTGTTTACAGATCATCTACAGTGGGTGTACTTTTATTTTCACTTTGCAGTCTATGATCCTACTAGACTGTGTGGCTGTGTAGAGAGTGTTGTCCAGAGATTTTGTGCTGTATTTGTCCTGTGTGCTATCTGTAAAGTCCTTTTGTGAAATACATTTTGTTTGTGTATACTGTAGTACTGTGTTTTGTCTACATTTGTCCATTTATCTTGTGTATTTCTTGTTTGTGGGAGTCTGTTGTGGGTAGTGTTAATTTGGGGATAGGTGGGCTCTTTTAGTGTTTAGGTTTACTTTTTTTCTGTCTTTTTACCCCTACTTTCACCCGTTTCCCCTTTCTATATCTTTTACCCCAATTCCTTCTCTTCAATTAGAAGTATGTCTGGTAGGCCACGTCTTGGCAGGATGGGGTAAGAGGAGTTGGGGGGCTTCATCTGGCTGGTGACACATTTCTTGCCGCTCATGATCCAGGCAGGGGGCAGGGTCATACAGGGGTACCTGACAGAGGCGCGCAGAATCCGGTGGGGAAAGGTGCTGCATCACCTGCAGCGTGTGTATGCCAGCCAGAGGAGTGACCACCAGCTGAAGCACCGGTGGGCTGACCTCATCACCAGGGAGCAGGATCTATTGGACCACCTGGGAATCATGATTGGTGGCACTGTTGGTGAGTACGACTATTGTTATTGTGCACAAATGAAAGCTCTGTAGTGACATCAGTGGATTAGTGCAATGTCTGCCAGCTAACTTGATGACTGTGTGTAATTTTGGGGACATATAAGGGGTCATTGATGCACTATGGCAAGGATCACAATTGCTAGCTGCCAGGTAGCACGTGCTCAGCAAACTTACAGGTAACTTTACCATGAAGGAAATTGGTGCGGCCTTTCTGTCAGCACAGCTAACAAAATAGGAGCCAATCATGTCTATATAGGGTATTATTGACAAAGAAGTACAGATGTACCAACATTTAGGCCAACCATGTTGACGCAATTGCTAGACTGACTTTAGAATCACTACATGATGCTGAAAATGAGTGCTGCCTTCACGACAATTTATAATAGCAAAGTGGCTCAAACATTGGTCTCATGTGAGTCTGGTGAGTGTGGAAGGAAAGCGTTCACAGAAGTACTATGAATGTGTGGGATTATTGTGTTTCTTAATCTTTTAGGATAAATGTCAGTTCATGATTTGAATACATCGTGTAAAGGTGTAAGGTGCCCTCAGCTAACATCGTAAGATGTTTGTTGGAATCGGTTGAGCCACAATCCAAATATGGATGGCAGTCCAAGTGTATACACATGGCTTTACATCTCCCTGGTTGGTGTAAATCACCATAGCTGGGCCACATCAATTGACTATACTGTAACAACAGGATGGCTTACAGGAGTCCCTGCCCCTCCCTCTGTACATTGGGCCTATGTGCACTAAATGTGTCATGGCCACAAGGCATGTTTGACTGGTAATGCAGTCCTCAAGTAACCAGGCGTTGGATGTTTCTCTTGGATGCACATGATGAGACGATTACACTCCATGGGGCATATTTATACTCCGTTTGCGCCGAATTTGCGTCGTTTTTTTCAACGCAAATTCGACGCAAAACTAACTACATATTTATACTTTGGCGTTAGACGCGTCTAGCGCCAAAGTTCATGGAGTTAGCGTCATTTTTTTGCGTGAACACCTTCCTTGCGTTAATGATATGCAAGGTAGGCGTTCCCGTCTTAAAAAATGACTGCGTTGCATATGCGTCGTATTTATACTCCCGGGCAAAAATGACGCCCGGGAGTGGGCGGGACTAAAAACCTGCATTTGCGCCGGATTTTAGCGCCTGGGTCAGGGCAGGCGTTAAGGGACCTGTGGGCTCAGAATGAGCCCAGAGGTGCCCTCCCAAGCCCCCAGGGACACCCCCTGCCACCCTTGCCCACCCCAGGAGGACACCCAAGGATGGAGGGACCCACCCCAGGGACATTAAGGTAAGTCCAGGTAAGTATTTTTTTTTTTTTTTTTTGTGGCATAGGGGGGCCTGATTTGTGCCCCCCTACATGCCACTATGCCCAATGACCATGCCCAGGGGACAGAAGTCCCCTGGGCATGGCCATTGGGCAAGGGGGCATGACTCCTGTCTTTGCTAAGACAGGAGTCATTTCAATGGGGGATGGGCGTCGTAAAAAAATGGCGCAAATCGGGTTAAGACGATTTTTTTGCCTCAGCCTGACTTGCCCCATTTTTGGACGCCCAAACGCCATTTTTCCCTACGCCGGCGCTGCCTGGTGTACGTGGTTTTTTTTCACGCACACCAGGCAGCGCCGGTCGGCTAACGCCATTCAATAAATACGGCGCCCGCATGGCGCTTCAGAATGGCGTTAGCCGGCGCTAATTTTTTGGGCGCAAAACTGCGTTAGCGCAGTTTTGCATCAAAAAGTATAAATATGGGCCCATATTTTTTAGTGCTCACCAATTATGGGGCAAGTTTGCAACCACATGATAGTTAGGGCCAATGTATGTGTGCAGATATGTGTGTAACTGTCACAGGAGACCCATGCTATGTACAAGTTGGCCGTGAAATATCAGATGCAGTACCATAATGTCTGAATGGCTGCCATTTACTTATTCAGCCTACACATTGTAAATGATACTGAAAATGTTGCACTGTGCACAGATTTTGAGCACATTTCTTCCTTCCATACCTTACAGGTGGACCGGCGCCCTACACTGTGGGAGAGGTGGCGACATTTGAGGACCCCGACCACTACAGTAAGTGTTGATATGTATGTTATGTGTTGTGTTTGCTGGTTATGGACTCGTGTGAGTTGGGTTGGACGCATAGCAAGGTGTGATGCTGTGGGCAAGTTTTTCACTTGTTCCATGAGTGGGAATGCAGTTTTCACATGTTTTGAGTTAGCCAATGCGTATCCAATGGTATCATGTAGGGATTGTAGGACATCCCTGTAGGCCCCACTGTGAGTACAGGGGATAGTCATGTGTCTGACACTTGTATCACCAAGAGTCGCAATGGAAGTCAGCCCCTATTTAGTCAGCCTGTCAGACCCACATTCTCTAAGATTGGTGGAGCTAATAGCTTCCCAATAGACATCTGCTTCACTGTTTACCTACGTAATTTTGAAACAGTAGGTAGAACCTCCTAGCATCATGTACTTCCACATGTAGTGCATCAAGTCTATGGAACCTGAGTGTAATGGCCTAGGTGTGCATGCAATTCATGATCATGGGTGTTCTAGCAACTCTGTGTCTGATGTAAGTCAGGCCTCACTGGAAGTATATGTTGTGTACTAAGTTCTGATTTTCCTGACATGTCTGACCCTATGAGTGCTCTAGGGTTTGCTGACTCCAAATTGTAGATAGACCTTACCTGTGGTGTGTCTGTAGAGACAAACGTGTGGATTAGCCTATACACTCCTCGGTGTACATGTTGTTGGCAAATTATAGTTGTGTATCCACCGCCCCCCCTCAAACACGGCCATGGGTTTGTGAATGGGGTACCTTGTATTGATGCTACCAGTATGTTACACATACCTGTGAAGAAGTGACAGTTTGGTTGCATACTAGTATACACACTCAGGTTTGGCACTTGGTACCATACTGGGAAGTCCAGTTACAACTTGCAGACCATGTGGCTTTAGTTTTGCTTTCCGTACACTGACATTTGTAGCCCAGCTCTTGGTGGAGGATATGCAGCATGATTCTTAGATGTTAACTGTCAGAACTCAGATTGCAAGTCAAGGCCAGTTGTTACCCATCTTGTGGGTTATGAATGTGCTTTGTGTGATGTGACCTTTGTTGTCTGGCCTGCCATGTACTTCCTCAGGGACATTCGATGCTCTGTATCGTGATATGAGCTGTTAGAAGTACAGTAGATGTATTGTCTGATTAACTTGCTGTGCTGTTTCACATAATGCAGTTACTAATGTGGCATATCTGCATTTGTCTTCACAGCAGCTAACATGACTCCAGACCAGGTCCGTGAATTTCAGCGTCGGGCCATGCTATACCAGCACATCCTGCTGGTGGAGTCGGGGTTCCGGAGGATGGCCCAGCGATATCGCCATGAATGGGCCTCCGGGGCATGGTGAGCCTTCCCACAGGGTAGGCCGACTGTGCCCACCACAGCCACCACAGAAACAACCACCAATCTGAGCCAGGTGGCCCCACCCACAGCTGCCTCTGTTGAATCTACATCTGCTGGACTTTCTGGCCCCAGCATTGCCACCGGTGCAGGACAGCCCACACAGACCTCCTCCACCGGTACCCAGACTGCCACTGCTCCAGCTGTTGACCCTGCAGCCTTCAATAGACTTGAAAACAAGATGGACAAGGTGACCCTCCCGAGCCAGGACGTGCAGCACATTAAATGGCGGGTCAAGGATATCAAGAGGACCCTCCAGAGGGCCAACCTCTAGACAGTTGAATAGATGGACATGATACCCTCCCCTCCCTCCTCTTTCCTTGATCTTATACTTAGTGGGCTTAGGGGGCTTAGTGTTAGGTTAGTATAGGCTGTTAGTTTAGTCAGTGTTAGTGGGTGGGGGGTAGGGGGTCCTGCTTGTTTCTTTTTTTTTACTTATTACATGTGTGGGCATGTGGGTTGGGCTGTGTGTGGGGTTCTTGTGTGTAAAAAAAAAAACATTAAAAAAAACATTTACCAAAAAAATATATATTTGTATAGGATAGTATAGTATGTGTTTAGGTTAGTATGTGTTGTCCTCCATGTGTCCCATCTCATAAGGGGGGTGGGGGGTAGATGTTTAGAACATTTCGTTACATGTGATAAGTAAGTGTAGCTTAGGTTAGTTAGGGACAGTTGTGGGTAATGAGTAGTCAGGGTAGATTAGGGTAGGTAAGATTTTTCCCTCAGTTTCCTCATCTATGGTTAGCTTTTAATAAATATTTGGTTACCCCTTAATAGTATGTGTTGAATGGTACTTGATTGTGGGTTTGGATTCAGTGTACATCAATTTTGTACTATAACATCTGTGTCCAATGCTACAAACAAATCCCAACTGAGCTGTACGATTGGCAGCTAACCTAGAGCTACCTTGCAAAGTGTCTACCCTTTGTTGCAACCACCAATCACAGTTAATATGGATGACAATCTGTTTCTGTTGATAAGTATGTTTTCAAAATCACTAACAGTGCTTCTAGACTTGATATTGGGGAAACAGTTTTAGGTCTGACTGCAGCGTGATGATCATGCACACCCTTATAAGATGAGTTCTAATTGGCAATCCTGTATTCTTGTCTTCATGACCCTCATACATCATTTGTGACACAGTTCGGCATGATTACCTATTTGTATGTTAACTCAGACACCTTTATTTGTGCAGTTTTTTTAGTGTTTACTTAGATTAGTGTGGCATGTTTATTGTGTTATTTTTGCAAGTTGACAACATTTAGCGGGCACTATTTGATGACTTAGTTATCCCCTGAGGAAGCATTCTTCTGTCCAACACAGCATGGTGGTGTATGGTTTCTCACTTCATCAAATTATTCCCTCAGGATGGCCAGAGTATGATGCAATCATGGGCACTGTGAAGATTTCTCTAACTACATAATATCTGGACAGTTGTATTGACAAGCTACGTTATTTGACAGTAGGGACATTTCAATTATCTACTGCGCAGTTGATATGTCACATTACCCAGAGACAGATTTGTTGTGTAAGTGCTATTTACTGAAAAGTGCTGTAGTGCTATATGTACATTGTCCATGATTGTGAGTCCATTATAGTGATATCTTCCATTGTGATCCAACACAAGGGTTTACTAAAATGCTTTTAACATGCTGGGGTTGCTGTTTCAGACACTGCAGAGGGACAGGATTTGGCAATGAGTAGGAGAGAGACAATCACTGGGCTGGGTGGCAAGATATACAGTGGTTTGCAGAACAGTCATTGAGTACAGTTGTTGCAAGACTGGCAAGTTACAAAGCGCAGGACCTTGGTAATAGTTGGCCATGTGTCAGGGACTAGTGCTTCCGGGTCATTTTCCTTGTGAATGTGATCTGTTCCATGTCTTCTTCTTCTAATGTGTGTGTTGCCTGCTTTGTCCATGTTGTTGTTGGTTGTGAAGGGGCAACACACACCTCAGTGTTAGAAGACGTGGAGTCAGACATCCCGGTCGCTGCTCCCTGTGAAGGTCTTAAGGGCAGTACTGCTGCAAGGAGGGCCTGCTGGTTCTTGAGAATAGCAGCCACATCACGATGGTAGGCAGCCAGGTCGGCCCTGAGGGGTTCAATGTTGCATTTGTGCACGCGTTGACAGGATTGCTGTTGTAGGTGTTGGGTCAACTGTATTACAGCTGTGCTAATTTCCTTCTGGGTTTTCTGCAGTTCCTGCAAGATAGATGTTAGGGCTTGCATAGCTGCTGCCTGATCTGCAGATGACATCATGCACAAACGCACCCCCTCAAGTCTGGCTGCCATATTTTGCATCCCCACCCACACCTCCTTGGCCAGCTCCCGCTGTACTCCAACTACAGTTCTCTCAAAGCTGGTGCCAGTGTCGTCTGAGTCCTCAGCTGTATTGGAGCTGGCAGGTCTTACAATTGGGGTGGTTCCTCTGCGATGGCTGCTTGTTCTGTGCTCCTCCTTGTGACTGAAGGTGGGGTCTGGAGGTTTTCAAGGACCTTTTGGATAGTCTCCTGGGGAATGTTTATCGGCTCTTCATCCATGTCATCAGGGAAATCCAGGACAGGCATATCGGCAGGAGATTCATCTTCCTCTGCAATGAAACAGGGTGCAATTAGTGTGTCTGTGTTGTGACAGTTTTGACGTGACGTGCCTGCCTTTTGATGAATTCACTTTGTGATCTTGTTTTGTATTAATATCTGCAGTCCTGCAGATGGGCATTGTTTTAGGCCTATGGCCCACCTGTGTGTCAAATGTATGTTATTGAGTTATCAGACTTGTCAGCCTCATCGCCTCTAGGTGTTGGTTTATGCCAAATAGAGAATTGCCACCTTCTTGTCCTACTCGACCCTCCGTGTATATCCATTCTCATGGTGAGACCTTTCACTGGCTGTGGGTGTTCTGATGGTCCTGGCAGCACACTTAACTATCAGGACCTGCCCCAATCCCTGATCGTTCACATCGACTTAAATGTAATTGACATGTTGCATATCCTATGAATGGCAATGTTATGATCTGATATGGATGTTGACATTGTTAATGGGTCCTGCTGATGTTGGGTAATGTGTGTTACATTGGATTGCCCTGATAGGCGTATCAGTGTCCTATTTCGTCCTCTAACTGTGCAGGTGTATTTCAGTGACCAGTTACATGTGTCCCCTCCTCAATGCTGTTGTCTGAGCAGTATGACGTTTGTGATGTTGCCTTGTTACCCAGGCACAGGATGGACCCTGACATATGCAGCATGGGTGTGTCCTTAGTGCTGTGTCGCTCCTATTGTTGTTTACTTTGGCTGATGTTTGTGACAACTATGGGCATTGACATTTGAGTGTACTGGGGCCTTTGTCTTGTTTCAGGAGATTGTTGCAGATGTCATCCTCACCCCCTAATTTAGGTATGCATGTTCCATTGGGAGGTTACTGCCATTGGCTACTTGAGCTGCACACAGATCAGAGGTGGTAGTGGCAACTGTTGTCGCAGTTACATTGCAGTTTTCGGTTTGGCTAGAGGATTGCTAATAGGGTCCTAGTTAATGTAGGAGGTATGTTGGCTGACGAGTGCCAGGATGTCAGTTTGACGTAGTGGCCTTCCCTCCTGTCGTGGCTTTCCCTTTGCTCCATCGTTGGCATGACAGCATGCCCCCATGGGACTGTTGTTGGTGTTGTGTAATGGTGTGCCCCAAGTCTTCTCAGAACGGGCCATGCCCCCCCGCCGTGCCCCTTTACCCATGCCACTCCATGTATATGATGACTTACATGCAATGTGTAGTAGGTATTCCCTCCCCGGTTGCAGTTGACATTAGTGCATTTCAATTCCCCATGCGACTTACCCTGCATGTGCGTTGTCTCCTGGTAGTCTGCGCTGTCCTGTCCTTGAATCCCTGTGATCATTCTCCTCAGGCATGACGGCTGCGACCATCTCCTCCATGTGGTCCAGGGCCTCCTGGTGTGCTGGACTCCCCCCTCCAGTCTGCAGTGCTGCCTTCTTGTTCCTGGCCATCTTTTCCTTGGTCCTGCGTTTGCAGTCATGCTAGCGTTTCTTGCACTCGATGACTGTTCTGCGTACTTCAGCCACACTGTTAATCTTGTCAACAATTTGTTGCCAGATAGCCTCTCTCCTACTGATTGGCAACTTTGATGTGACAAACTGTTGGTGATGGTGTTCTGTCACCTCTTTAACCAGGATTTCCTGCTCCTCTGCACTGAAGCGACACTTTCTTTTCTTCTTATAAGTGTCCTGATTCTTGTGTGGGTCCTCCTGGCTGGTTCCTGGTCTGCTGTCATCTTCCTGGGGTCTGTAGTGGCATCTGGGATCCATTTTGGCTCTCCTCTGGTGAAATGGCTGTGTTCGCTGTGTTTTTTAACGCTATTGCATCAACAAAAAAAACGCGCATATCCGGTTTGCGGTGTCGTAAATCGTCCCACAGTCATTTCCGCCACGTTAACGTCATTTTCCTTTACGACTTGACGCCGCGGTGTGCGTCAAAAATAATTACTCCCACCTGTTGTTTGCGCCGCCTGCGTCAAAGTATAAATATGACGCCCGCACGGCGCACCAAAATGGCGTTAGCCGGCGGTAATATTTTTTACGCAAAACTGCGCCGGCGCAGTTTTGCGTCAAAATGTATAAATATGGGCCATGGTGCCCAACTGGTGCTAAAAAATGGTGCAAGCCGGTGCAAAACTTTTTGGTGCAAAACTGCGTTATTGCAGTTTTGCACCAAAAAGTATAAATAAGGCCCTGACTTCAGATTACATTTAGTTCTACTTGAAATAGAAAAGGTAACCCCCTCAGGGGAAAACTCTATCCCTGCCAAATCCAGAGCTATAACATCTGATACTCTCTTACATGAAATTAAACATAACAACATCGTGAGTTTGGCTGAAAGTTGTTTCCTAGATAAAAATCTATTGGGTGGCCATGATTCTAAAAAACGAAGAACAATGTTCACATCCCAAAGGGAAGCGTATCGAGGGCGAGGAGGATTAGCCAGTCTGATACCTCTCATTAATTTACAAACAATAGGTTTGCCCTCAATAGGTAAATGTCCTGCCGAAATAGCAGACCGATAATTATTAATAGATCGATAAGCTAGACCTGATGCTGCTAAGGAAGATAAAAAATTTAGGACCAGACAGCAATCTGCTGAAGAAGGATGCACACCCCTAGCACCACACCAAGAACTCCAGCGCTTCCAAGCCGAAGCGTATCTCTTGTGAGTACTGGAGGACCAGGAACCTGCAATGAAATCGGAAGACTCTTGTGAAAGCCCTGGGATACTCCATCTTTCCCTGAAAGACGCCATGCCACCAGAGATAGCTGACCAGACAGGATCAATGGATGCAGAAGACCCCGAGGGTCCTGGAGAAGATTCTCTCGGAAGGGAAGCAGGATCGGATGATTGCAACTCAACTCCATTGCCAACGGAAACCATGCCTGAGACCTCCAAAGAGGTGTCACCAGAATCAGATCCGCTTGCTGACGTCTGATCTGGGCCAATACCCTGGGTTTCATTAAGAAGGGGGGAAAAGCGTACCCCTGTTCTTGAGACCAGTTCTGAAGGAAGGCATCTGTGTTTGTTGCTTCCGGATCCGGCCTCCAACTGAAAAAATGTTTGATCTGCCGATTGAGGCCAGACGCAAACAAGTCTATCGACAAGGGACCCCACCAAGCAGAGAGTGCCCGGAAAACTCTGGGGTGTAGCCTCCAATAGCTGTAATCTCTCAGGTGTCGCGAGTTCCAGTCCGCCACCAGGTTGCTCGCCCCTGGAAGGTACTCCGCGACAACTGAAATCCTGTGCTGAAGGCAAAAGTGCCAAAAATTATTAGACGGACCCCTTGAGAACGAAGGAACTCCACAACTGGACGCATCACCTTTGTGAAGCACCATGGGGCAGAAGACAGGCCAAAGGGGAGAACTTTGTACTCGTAATACTCGTCCTCCCACTCGAACTGAAGAAATCTCTGATGAGGAGGAAAAATAGGAATGGTCAGGTAAGCGTCCTTCAAATCTAAACGGACCATCCAGTCTCCCTCTTGGAGAATGTCTCTCAATAAGTGAATGCCCTCCATCTTGAAACGACGGTACAGTAAAAAACCGTTGAAGTCTTTTAAGTTTAGAACCAGGCGAGAACCGCCCCCTTTCTTGTCCACTAGAAACACTGGACTGATAAACCCTGAAGGGTGTTGCAGTACCTTGACGACGGCATCTTTTGTTATCAGCGCAGATATTTCTGTGAAAATTAGACTGTGTTCTTGAAGGGAAAAATATGTTGGACGAGGAGGGCACAGCTGAGACGGGGACTCGTAAAATTCTAGTTTGAACCCCTGAACAGGAACAGAAGGCCCAAGCTTCCGAAGTAATCAGACCTCATGCTTGCAGAAAATTCTGCCCCCCAACATTACATCTGAACTTGCAATCAATCTCACCTGTGGATCCCGGCTCCTGGGAGAAAGATTGATGGCCTTTGGATCTCCCTCTGTGGAATCTGCCCTGACCAGACCTTGGTCTTGATGGATACAAGGTTGAAGAGGAGGAGTCGTACTCCTGAAAACCGCCTCTTCCTTGATGGTAGTAACCACGTTGAGGGCCTTGTTGGTTAAAGCGGCCTAAGGCACGCCCTCTATAGCGTCCGGCCCCTCTAAAAAGTGGACGTAGCACCCGTCTGATTGAACCTTGGGCCTTGTCCAAACTTGCGTAGGTTGAAACAAATTTTGAAAGTTCCTTTATGAAGGGGGAACCAAACAGTAAACCCTGGGCCACAGGGCTTGATTCAGAAGTAGCGAGGTCCGCCAACTTGGGGTCTAACTTCATCAAAACTGAGCGGTGACGCTCCGAAGATATGGCGCAATTGGCATTGCCCAGGAAACAAAGCGCTCGTTGAGCCCAACACACAAGAATGTCAGGGTTGATGGGCTCTCCTGACTCCTTGGCTTGAAAATCCAAATCTAAAATCTTTGTTAACGGACCGGAAACGTCCAACATCTTATCTTGACACCCACGCCAGGCGCGATCTATACCCTTCTTTGGATCCTTGGCAGATTTTTTGAGGAAAGTGACCAGAGTAGGATCCAGTTTGGGGGTTTCAGTCACCTTGGAAGGGAAATCCGGCCTGGGGCATTCAGACCGCAGCCTGGAGCGAACCTCTTTATCAAAGCTATGTCTAATGTGGGATTCCACATAATCTGCCACTTCAGGAGGTGGTAACCAAAGTGAAGACCTGGGGTGTACAATGTCTTCCGGCTCAAACGTCAGGAGCCTAGGGGTAGGAGCTTCCTGATGATGAGCCTTCTTTTTGTGCTTGCGAGGGGGTCATCTCCCTGCTCGGAGGAGTGTTCAGAAGAAGAAGACGCTGGGTCACTTGCAGCTTTCTTTTGTGATCCTGAATTATAATCATGCTCCCTTGCCATATTCCTAATAAGGCTTTCAAAGTCCGCAGAATGCGGATTAGTACTCTGCTTAAAGGCTTGGGTATTCGCCGGTAGGGAAGGTTCCATAATCGATTGAATGCCTGACGGGGCTAACCAGCCTTGTTGCTCCGCAAAACCCAATAGGTGGTGCTTAATGGGTTTGATAGCCTGAGCTAAAGCTTGATTAACTGTATGACGCACTCCTGCGTTAAGAGCACAGCAGATGAGCCCCAGAGGAGCAGTAGTAAGAATAAAACAGGGCAAAAAAAATTCCTTCTTTAGGACGTGGGGGGAGCTGCCCTGTGAGCAGAGACACATTTAGTGCAGGCCCAGCCTGAATAAACAATTTATTGCAACCCCAGAGTACAGGGCCTGGGGGGTAGACGGGGAGCTGAGCCGGTCTACATTTCCTTGTATTTAAACCAATAAACGCTCCAGGCCACAAGGGTGTAGGTATTGAACTCGTCGAGTTTCTGCAGAAAAAACGCTCCAGGGAACGAGCGTGTAATTATTTTACAAAGCAGAAGCTTGTCTTTTCATAGAAAGCCACTCGGGGCACGAGCGCTTGAATAATTAGGCCCCCGGGGCAGAGTAAATAGAGCTCTGGCTCCTGCAGAGAAAGACGCTCAGAACAGGAGCGCTTTGTTAATTAGGCCCCTTGGGGCAGAGTGAATAGAGCTCTGGCTCCTGCAGAGAAAGACTCTCAGAACAGGAGCGCTTTGTTAATTAGGCCCCCTGGGGCAGAGTAAATAGAGCTCCAGCTCCGGCACAGAGACGCGGGCTATAAATAGCCTGCTGCGCGGTCTCTGGACGGATAAAGCTGGCGCTCGGAGCGCGTTGTTATTTTTAGACCTTACGGCAATAAAAAGAGGACTGCGCAGAGAAGCGCAAGCCCTCGCTCCCCTGCTCCCACTCCACAGAAAGAAAACGAGCCGAGTAGCTGCTTTAGGGAGGGAAAAACAACGCTCCCAAACAAATACAGTGAAACACAATACCATGTCAAATAAATCAATAAGTCACTTAACTGGCTGCTAAGCAGCAAAGAAAGAGGATTGGTTGGGTGTGAAGCAACACTTTATAGGCCTCCTCCTCTATGGTTATCACATGACATATCAGTATTTGGGATATGTAGTTTTTTGTTTTCCATGTTTTTGATTGGCAGGTGTGAAAATAAAGAGCATGGAAAGAGAAGCATAATCTGAGCCTCCAGTCATGACATAGAATCAGCAGCAGACAGCGCGCCCGGGGCTCTATTGTCTGTCCCTGCTGGTGAACGGAAAGGCTGCTGTGAGTGGCACTCCGGGATGGAAACATTTGCATACCCACAATCCTTTAACCGTTTCACTCTTTCTGTAAATCGTGCAGCATAAAGAATACTATTAGCTACCTACAAAACAAAGTTCTAAATCTACTTTGATAGTTTTCCCTTTGTTTCCCACCAATGGAATGCCTAACCCTATGCCTTTAAGGAAAACTGTTTTATTTCCACCATCCAGCCATTAATTTATTAGTTTTTTCTCATGGGTATCTTCATTGAATGTCTGGCTTATCGCGAAAAGCTTTAAGTCAGGAATTTTTTAAACCTGCGATTGGTCAAAAATATAGTGGGAATATAAATGGGGGAAGAAAGATGTTTATGTTTTAGTTCAAAACGCGATAGTGGATGTTTCTTACCATTGATCTTTTTTTGGGTGCTGTATTGAAACATGTAAATGCTTGGGAGGACACAGGCAGTTGTCTGAAACTAGAGCAGGTGCTCTCTGTTCAGTGCACCTAGGGGCTTTTTACGTGTTCTCCAGAGAGTCTCGGTGTAACTGCAGCCGCCTCTCTCCACTGCACTGTCTTCTAGTGCCACATAAGAGTTAGGGCCATATTTATACTTTTTGACGCAAAACTGCGCTAACGCAGTTTTGCGTCAAAAAAATTAGCTCCGGCTAACGCCATTCTGAAGCGCCATGCGGGTGCCGTATTTAATCAATGACGTTAGCCGGCGTTAGCCGCCGGCGCTGCCTGGTGTGCGTGGAAAAAAACGACGTACACCAGGCAGCGCCGGCGTAGGGGGATATGGAGCTTGGGCGTCAAAAAATGGGGCAAGTCAGGCTGAGGCAAATTTTTCGCCTCAACCCGATTTGCGCCATTATTTTCGACTCCCAACCCCCATAGAAATGACTCCTGTCTTAGCAAAGACAGGAGTCATGCCCCCTTGCCCAATGGCCATGCCCAGGGGACTTCTGTCCCCTGGGCATGGTCATTGGGCATAGTGGCATGTAGGGGGGCACAAATCAGGCCCCCCTATGCCACAAAAAAATAAAATAAAATACTTACCGGAACTTACCTTAATGTCCCTGGGATGGGTCCCTCCAGCCTTGGGTGTCCTCCTGGGGTGGGCAAGGGTGACAGGGGGTGTCCCTGGGGGCATGGGAGGGCACCTCTGGGCTCCTTCCGAGCCCACAGGTCCCTTAACGCCTGCCTTTTCAAGGCGCTAAAAAACTGCGCAAAAGCGGCCATACGTAATTTTTTTTTGACCCGCCCACTCCCGGGCGTGAATTTTGCCCGGGAGTGTAAATACGGCGCACATGCCTCGGAGTCAATTTTTTAGACGGGAACGCCTACCTTGCATATCATTAACGCAAAGTATGTGTCCACGCTAAAAAATGACGCAAACTCCATGGACTTTGGCGCTAGACGCGTCTAACGCCAAAGTATAAATATGGAGTTAGTTTTACGTCGGAATTGCGTCAAAAAAAATGACGCAATTCCGGCGCAAACGGAGTATAAATATGCCCCTAAATGTGGCCCAACCAGGCCAAAAATCCTTGTGCCACATTTACAAAATGGCACAATGCTGCCCCAGATTTACAACAATTAGTTCCAAAGACTAACGCCTCCTGGGTTGCCGTTTGTCTGGCTCAAGGAGGAGAAATACTTTTATTTCTCCTCGTTTTTGTTTTTTCTATGTGTGCTGCATTCTGCAGCCCGCATAGAAAGAGCAAAACGCCATGTATGATTGTTTATGTGAAGGAAGGTGTTCCTTCCTGCACTTAAACAATCATTCAGTTATGACGATTTGCTACTTCTCTGTCTTCCACATCCTGCAGCACAGACAGAAATAACAAATCACCATTATTAATTTTTGATGTGCAGGAAGGGACATCTTCCTGCACATAAACAATCATTCCCTTCAATGCAGACAACCTTGCACCATGATGCAAGGGGGCCTGCGTTGGCAGCTATATTTACCGCCAGCGCTAGTGGAAACACAGAAGGGCCTAATTTCGGGAAAGTGGCGCTGCACCCAGTGCAGCAGCACTTTTCAAGTGGCCTGTTAGTGCCCGCCTACCGCCACCCTGTGTGCACCATATTTAAAATCTGAGCAGGCGTTAAAAGTGCCGAAACAAAATGTGCAAGGAAATCTATTAGATTTCCTTGTGCCATTTTTTTGGTTCCCCTAACAGTACATCACCTTGTGTCCGTCATCATTGTGTTTCTGTTTGCTTTTCATGTTCATGACTGACTCACTTTGGACACCTCCGACCTCCATGTCAGCAGCTTTTTGACCAGCATGCTCTTCAGCTCTGTCAGCCATGAGAACTTGCTCCAGACTAAGGGGCATATTTATGAGCCTCATGCACCACCTTTGTGTCACTTTTTGTAATGCAACAATGGCACATACCTTGGACTTATATCTGAGGCTATGCAAAGCTACTTTGCATGACTTTGGATGGCCTCATAGCTATGGGGTAAGGCAAGGCAGTGCAGTGCACTTCATTCTATGCAAGGGAGCATTCCATGGGCTTTGTATGGGTGTTCCCACACAACACCCATGGTTGTTGATGCATCACCAGATTTACAAGAAATTGTAAAGCTGGAGAAGTACCAAAACCTTGGGGCATATGTATACTCTGTCTGCGCCAAAAGAGCGTCAAAAACTTTGACGCACATTCAGCGCAAACCTTGCCCCATATTTAAACTTTGACGCCCGTGGACGTCAAAATCCCGCCGTGTGCGTAATATTTTGGATGTGGCAACCCGCATTGCGTTAATCATATGCAAGGTAGGTGTTCCTGTCCAAAAAATGACTTAAACAGCCGTGCGTCGTATTTATGCTTTTGGGCAAAAATGACGCACGGCCGGGAGGTGGAGCTGAAAAATGACGCACAGCCCGATTTGCGTCAAAATGTAACGCCTGGGTCAGGGCAGGCATTAAAATGGGGCAAACACACCTGGGGCATATTTATACTCCGTTTGCGCCGAATTTGCGTCGTTTTTTTCGACGCAAATTCGACGCAAAGCTAACTCCATATTTATACTTTGGCGTTAGACGCGTCTAGCGCCAAAGTTCATGGAGTTAGCGTCACCTTCCTTGCGTTAATGAGATGCAAGGTAGGCGTTCCCGTCTTAAAAAATGACTCCCAGGCATGTGCGTGGTATTTATACTCCCGGGCAAAAATGACGCCCGGGAGTGGGCGGGGCAAAAAACCCTGCATTTGCGCCTCTTTTTAACGCCTGGGTCAGGGCAGGCGTTAAGGGACCTGTGGGCTCAGAATGAGCCCAGAGGTGCCCTCCCCTGCCCCCAGGGACACCCCCTGCCACCCTTGCCCACCCCAGGAGGACACCCAAGGATGGAGGGACCCATCCCAGGGAAGAAAAGGTAAGTTGTGGTAAGTATTTTTTTTAATTTTTTTTTGTGGCATAGGGGGGCCTGATTTGTGCCCCCCTACATGCCACTATGCCCAATGACCATGCCCAGGGGACATAAGTCCCCTGGGCATGGCCATTGGGCAAGGGGGCATTACTCCAGTCTTTGCTAAGACAGGAGTCATGTTAATGGCGTCTGGGTGCCAAACAAAAATGGCGCAAATCGGGTTAAGACGATTTTTTTGCCTCAGCCTGACTTGCCCCATTTTTGGACGCCCAAACGCCATTTTTCCCTACGCCGGCGCTGCCTGGTGTACGTCGTTTTTTTTTCACGCACACCAGGCAGCGCCGGTCGGCTAACGCCATTCAATAAATACGGCGCCCGCATGGCGCTTCAGAATGGCATTAGCCGGCGCTAATTTTTTTGGCGCAAAACTGCGTCAAAAAGTATAAATATGGCCCACCTGTATTTAATCAGAACACACAGAAGCAACAGCAGAGCAGCAGAGCAGCTAAAGGGAGACATGGCGGTGCTTCTCATCCAGCGTGCACGCAGACGCAGAGCCTAGCAACAACAACAGCAGCTTCCACAACACCAGCAGGGACCCCAAAGGCAGCGCAGAAGGCAGGAGAGGATATTCCGCACCTGAACAACCCTTCATGGCCTCAGGGAACATGACATCATCCAGAGGTACTGGTTGAACTGGCAGGCCATTCATCAGCTGCTGCGAAACATTGAGCCACAGTTGGCACCCACCTTGCTGACACCCCGCACCATCCCAACAGAAACCAAGCTGCTTGCCGTACTTCACATGCTGGCAACTGGCTCTTTTCAAACAACTGGTGCCCTTGTTGGCGGAATATCGCAGCCATCATTCTCTGCCTTTTTGCCCAAAGTACTGGATGCCATCATTGGACTCACACCCCGCCACATCTGCTTCCCTAACACACTGCAGAAGCAGCAGGAAACAAAACAGGGGTTCTGCCTCATTAGTGGCTTCCCACATGTCCTTGGTGCAATCGACTGCACACATGTACGCCTTGTGCCACCTGCTGCAACTGAACACCTCTACCGCAAAAGGAAGCACGCACATTCCATCAATGTGCAGGCCATTGTCGATCACCAAGGATTGATCACCAACATCGTGGCAAAATATCCTGGGAGTGTCCATGACTCATTCATCTTCCGTCACAGCACCATCAATCAACACTTCCAGGATGGACAGTATGGCAATGGACTACTTGTTGGTAAGTACAAAAACCTACTTATATACACACTGCACAGCAACCCTCTAGGACACACAACACATACACCACAACAGCAACATGTCGACAGGAAAACACTGAGGTTGTGACATCGCTAGCCATGTTTCATAGGTCACCATTGAACCTGTCACACATCTGAAATTACTGTACAGCCTAATGTTAAGACGTCAATGATCACAACGTTTGGAGTGTGTTGCCTAAATGTCACCTTGCAAATTGTTAGTGTCTCAATTATGTTTACATTAATCCATTGCATAAGTCTAAAGGTATGTAATGTCCAGGGTACATTGATATGAACGTGTTAACAACACTGTAAAATTTAACCTGTGTATGGAACTAACATCTCACCCCCAGTGAAGACACAGGGACACCTGTATCACAAGTCACAATGCTAGGGAGGGGACACTGTACTGCAAATCCCAAAACATACTGCTGACAACTGGTCAGCAGCCTAACACTCGTTCAGCCAAGGAAATAACACAATGCAGATGGTACATCCTACAAGCCTAGGATGCGACACAATAACACAAAAGAGTCACAGACACCACAAGACAACTACTGCCATGCAAGGTGATATCAATGGGGCTAGCTACATCAACATGATCCCATTCATTTTCTTTTTCAGCTGATCAGGGGTATGGCATCCAGCCATGGATAATGACACCTATTGGCAACCCAAGTACTGCAGCAGAGCGTGCCAACAATGACGCACATAGGAGGACACGCACCATAGTCGAGAGGACCTTCGGCATCTTCAAGTCGAGATTCAGGTGCCTCGACATCACTGGTGGTAGCCTCCTATATTCCCCTGAAATGGTCTGTAAGATCATTCTAACATGTGCCATCCTGCTCAACATTTGCATAAAAAGGAACATTCCCCTCCTGGAACCAGAGCCACACATGCCTGAAGAGGAGGAAGAGGAGGATGGTGGCCTGCAACATGAGGGGGAACAACAAAACATGGCCGCTGGATTGCGTAGGCGCCAACATATTGTGAACAAATTCTTTTAAATATAATCACCATCACCACTTTATTAACTAATGTAAATAAACACTGATAATAATCACCATAACATGGTCTGGCTAATCATTTTTGCTCACCTTTATCTCTAACTATCAGAATAAGAGTGTTGCCTCATGAAGCATTGCTGATATACCGATCAGGACACAGAAAATCCCTGAGCAATTGTGATGCGCATCATACAACGGTCACATACACGCACACTGTAAATGACATAGATCCTGTACATTTCACCTTTGAAGGCCAATAGCAGAGGACCACACCTATTTCACACATACATGTTGGAAACATGGTTCATCGCAGCATATGGCACACAACTAAGACACCATCACTCAATAAGGGGGAAAAAAGCCTCATACATGAGGCAGTTGATGTGCTTTTGCATCAGTAACAGGAATGTATGACCAGACCCTTGACAGCAGTAAGTCCAACTGCATCCAATCTTTTCAAGGACTATCTGTGACTAGAGTTCCATATAAGCAGAACATAGAGAGTACAAGTGCCACACATATGACAAGCATTGCGCACATGATATTCCATGTACATGTCAGCCCATTTCCTAACTCCTGACACACCCATGCACCTGGTCACAACCACCTGTCTGAAGAGGTCCCTGGAATAGTAATATGTGTACCCCGATATTCCCTCCTCTACACACACAGACTAACAATAGTAATCCAGTGTGCTACACCCTTTCCTATGGTATACCATTGTCACAGTACATCTGACTGCATGGACGTCAGGTCAATTAATACACTGGCTTGTAGTTTCTAAGCCCTGTTAGCACCTGTAGATTGCTTCCCGTGTGAAAGGTACTGTTGGCCATTTGAATGCAAATCTCACCTACAGGACTTGTGAGCACCTCCATGCACACCACCCATTTCAACATGCACTGCCCCTGCTGATGCCTGGAACAGCACGGAAGTTGCCATTTTGTCAAATACACCGTTAAGCATTGTTAGTAATGAAGCCGTGTAACACATCCCTTGGGCTCATGTGTCACCTTCAAAAACACAGGACATACACAGTTTTACATGTCAACTGTCTAGTTAGTCCTCAAAACAGTCTTAGTCAGACCACTGATTATGTAAATTGTGAAATTGCTGGATCCTGATTCACCCTGCATCCTGTCAGCCTGACTGGCATCTGTCTGTGTGTCACCCTAAATATTCCCTGTGCCTACATATGTACCACATTTGCTTTACCAAACCTCGCATTCCTCAGAGGGTATTTTGTCATGTGCTTCATCAATGCATACCCAAATACATTGTATAGCATCATCTGCCTTTTAATTGTACCATATTTGTTAAATTGTCTTTGAATACCAAAATCATGGCCCATCCCTTGTCTGAGTCTCATTTATGCATGAACGACAAAGTGTGACAGTGTCCCAGGGCCATATGCAGGGATTGGGTACGGGGCCTTCAGCAGAACCAACAACCTTTGATAATGTCCATGAAAAGTCTACACATGTTAGGACCCTGACAGTTCACACGCTGAATTACATTGCTCACAACATATTGATGGGCCGTGCATGGAGAATAGGTGCGAGAATAATCAGCACAGCTATGATGTTCCCAGATGCAGTGGGAATTTCAGAGGCCAACCTGTGTACAAATGTTGTAAGGACACCTGCCAGAACATGACACCTGAGACATGATCTCACTCAGCACACCAATGTTGCCCTGTTGACAGTCTCATTACACGTCTTCAGTGACAGGGTGGGACCATCCCCATGTCGGTTCTCATGTCCTCATTTACCTTACTCACATTGATCTCCGAAGGATACTCAGTAGATACAGGAATAGCTGCCACCTACTCATGATGAGACCTGGACGTAACTGTGACAACATATACCCCTAAAAATATACAGGATCGACATTGAACCACACACATGAACAAGACACCTCAGTGCAATTGATCACTGGAAATATGTGGACATGTGCTTCCTCGTCTGCTGGTCCACCACAGCCACTGGAGAGTTGTGGCTCAGTTACATGACCTCAACTGTGGTGTCATAATATATTTGTGGTTCATCTTTGGCTGTCTGGGCCAATTACATGGTACCCACTTCGTCAATGCATGTGCCTCACTCACTGTGGGATTCACCAACAAGTGCCTAGGAAGCAGTTACCAAAAATCTAGGACATGGGATGGTGAAATTGTGGACCATTGACATGAACAAGCATCTGCCATCTATCTGGTGCATGCTTTGTCATTTGTGGTGTCTACGTTACCCAAAATCTTGGAAGTGCATACAACGGATGTTGCTACATGTATGACTAACACATGTCCTCTCTCATTTCCACAATGACTTGCATCTAAGGTATGGACACATTGACTTCACATTCATACAAGCATATTTTCAAATATGCATCTTGTGATGCACACACACTAGGTCAACAACTACATTAGTTGCCACTGCACACACATTGAGGTATAGGCACTGAGGTATTGTACTTATGTACGTCACCTTGCTATCCTCTCCTGATGCCAAACATGCCAAAATTGTTCAATACATATATGTAGGCCACACATATTGCCATCTAGTGCGTCAGCCAACCGTCAAAATCCTGTTAAGGAAGTAGCGGGTCATGGTCCGCTGCAGTATGATGTCTCACATGTGAACATACACCATCAACACCATAGTGGGTATAATCAGCCTATCTCAGTTGTGTCACAAATGTAACATAACATAAAAAAAAATTAAATCCCCAAAACCAGTTAATGCAATGACATTTTGACATTGCTAGCATTATGCGTCATTTTTTTTCCACCAATACAGACTTTGCGTCATATTTTTCAACGCACAGGAGTGAAAATTAGGCTGCATCCAAATAATTGTAAAGACTATTTACAATTAGTTGGATGCGGCCTAATTTTCACTCCTGTGCGTCGAAAAATGTGACGCAAAATCTGTATTGGTGGAAAAAAATTACGCATAACGGTATAAGCGGCGGCCATTTTATGCAGGATGTGATGTAATAGGATATCCTGATTACAGATTATGTACAGTGGATGTACTTTCACTTTCACTTTGCAGTCTGTGAATCTTCTAGACTGTGTGGCTGTGTTCAGAGTGTTGTCCAGTGATTTTGTGCTTTTTTGTCCTGTGTGCTATCTTACTTGTTACTTTGTGAAATAAATATTGTTGTTGTATACTGTCTGAGTGTGTTTTGTTTACAATTGTCCAGTATTGTAGTGTATTTGTTGTTTGTGGGAGTCTGTTGTGGGTAGTGCTAGTTTGGGGATAGTTGGGCTCTTTTAGATGTTATGATTACTTTTCTTTTTTTCGTACGTCTACTTTACCCCTTTTCTCCTTTCTTCTTCTTTCTCCCCTATTCCCCTTTTCATTGCCAAGGTGTTGGGTAAGCCACGTCTTGGCAGGATGGGTGAGGAGGAGTTGGGGGTGTTTATATGGCTGGTGTACCATTTTCTCCCACTCATGATCGAGGCAGGGGGTAGGGTGATACAGGGGTATCACACTGAGGCGCGAAGAATCCGGTGGGGAAAGGTGCTGCATCACTTGCAGCGTGTGTACGGGAGCCAGAGAAATGACCACCAGCTGAAGCACAGCCCTGGGCATCATCACCAGGGAGCAAGATCTGCTGGACCACCTGGGAATAGTGATTGGTGGCCCTGTTGGTGATTACAAATCATGTAAATGTGCACGATTAAATGCTCTGTAGTGACATCAGATGATTTGTACAATATCTGCCAGCTAAGTTGCCGACTGTGTGGAATGCTGCGGAAACATACAGGGTAATTGATGCACAATGTGAAGGATCACAATTGCTAGCTGTCAGGAAGCACGTGCTCTGCAAACTTACAGTATACTTTTGCTTAATGTTATTTGGTGCCGCCTTTGTGTCAGACAACAAAACAAAATAGGAGCCAAGCATGTCTATATAGGTCCCATTTGCCAGTGAAGTATAGATGTACTAATATATTGGCAAATTTTCTTGACGCAATAGCTAGACTGACTTTAGAAACACTACGGGGCATATTTATACTCTGTTTGCGCCGGAATTGCGTAGTTTTTTTTTACGCAAATCCGACGCAAAACTAACTCCATATTTATACTGTGGCGTTAGACCCGTCTAGCGCCAAAGATCTTGGAGTTTGCGTCATTTTTTAGCGTGGACACCTACCTTGCGTTAATGATATGCAAGGTAGGCGTTCCCGTCTAAAAAATGACTCCAAGGCATGTGCGCCGTATTTACACTCCCGTGCAAAAATTACGCCCGGGAGTGGGCGGGTCAAAAAAAATGACGTCCAGCCGTTTTAGCGTCATTTTTTAACGCCTGGTCAGGGCAGGCGTTAAGGGACCTGTGGGCTCGGAAGGAGCCCAGAGGTGCCCTCCCATGCCCCCAGGGACACCCCCTGCCACCCTTGCCCACCCCAGGAGGACACCCAAGGATGGAGGGACCCATCCCAGGGAACTTAAGGTAAGTTCAGGTAAGTATTTTTGTTAAAAAAAAATTGTGGCATAGGGGGGCCTGATTTGTGCCCCCCTACATGCCACTATGCCCAATGACCATGCCCAGGGGACAGGAGTCCCCTGGGCATGGCCATTGGGCAAGGGGGCATGACTCCTGTCTTTGCTAAGACAGGAGTCATTTCAATGGGGGTTGGGAGTCAAAAAAAATGGCGCTAATCGGGTTGAGGCGAAAAGTTTGCCTCAGCCTTACTTGCCCCATTTTTTGGCGCCCAAGCTCCATTTTCCCCTACGCAGGCGCTGCCTGGTGTAAGTCATTTTTTTTTACACACACCAGGCAACTCCGCCGGCTAACGTCATTCTATAAATACGGCGCCCGCATGACGCTTTGGAATGGCGTTAGCCGGCGTTAAATTTTTTGACGTACAACTGCGTTGGCGCAGTTGTGAGCCAAAAAGTATAAATACGGCCCTACATGATGCAGAAAATGAATGCTGGCTTCACGTCAATTGATGATAGCAATGTGGCCCAGACATATGTCTCATGTGAGTCTGGTGAGTGTGTAAGGAAAGCATTCACGGAAGTTCTATGAATGTTAGGGATTATTGTGGTCCTTCATCTTTTTGGATACATGTCAGATCTGGATTTGAAAACATTGGGAAAATGTGTAAGGTGCCCTCAGCTAACATCTTAAACTGGTATTTGGAGTTTGTTGTGCCACATTCCAATTAGGGATGGCAGTCCAAAGGTATGCACATGGGTTCATATCTCTATGTTTGGTGCAAAGCACCATTGCTGGGCAACATCAAATGAAGAAACTGTAACAACATGAGGGCTTACAAAAGTCCCTGTCCCTCTGTACATTGTACCTATGTGTCATAAATGTGTCATGGCCACTTAGGCTGTTTGACTGGTAATGCAGTCCTCAAGTAACCAGGCTTTGGATGTCTCTCTTGGATGCACATGATGAGACGATTACACACCATTATTATTTCTGGTCACTAATGAAAGAGCATGTTTGCCACCACATGATTGTTGTGGCCACTGCATGTGTGTAGATATGTGTGTAACTGTCACAGGAGACCCATGCTATGTACATGTTGGCCGTGATATATCAGATGCAGTATCATCATGTCTGAATGGCTTTCATTACTTTAGTCAGCTTACACATTGTTTTTGTCTTTGAAATTGTTGGTCAGTGCACAGATTCTGAGCACCTTTCTTCCTTCCATGCCTTACAGGTGGACCGGCACCCTACACTGTGGGAGAGGTGGCTACATTTGAGGACCCCGACCACTCCAGTAAGTGTTGATATGTCTGTTATGTGTTGTGTTTGCTGGTGATGTGTGATGGACTCCTGTGTGTTGCACACATAGCAAGGTGTGATGAGCTGGCCAATCATTTGTCTTGTTCCATGAGTGGGATTTCAGCTTCTCAACATTTTTGAGTTGGCCAATGCTTATCCTATTGTATTATCTAGGGATTGTAGGTCATTCCTGTAGGCCCTGCAATGAGAACTGGGGTGAGTCATATGGATAACACTTGTATCAACAACAGTCGCACTGGAACTTATCTCAGATTTAGTCTGACTGTCAGACCCACTTTCTTCCAGATTGGTACTGCAAATCACTTTCCAACAGACTTCTGCTTCCCTATTCACCAAAGCACTTATTAAACTGTAGGTAGAACTTCCTAGCAGCATGTACTTCCACATGTAATGCTACAAGTATGTGGAACTTGAGTGCAATGGCCTAGGTGTGCATGCTAAGCATGATCATGGGTGTTCTTGCAACTCTGTGTCTGTTGCAAAGTCATGCCTTACTGGAAGTATATGATGTGGACCAAGGTCTGCATTTCCTGACATGTGTGGCGCTATGATTGATCAAGGGTTTGCAGACTCCTAATTGTTGATAGACCTTACCTGTGGTGTGTGTGTAGAGGCAAACACGTGTATAGCTTTCTATACACTCCTGGTTGTCCATGTTGTTTGGAATTGTTTGTTGTTTCTCCACCCCCCCCCCACCCCCCAAACACAGGCATGGGTTTGTGAATAGGGTACCTAGGACTGATGCTACCAGTATGTTACACATACATGTGAATAAGTGAATGTTTGGTCTGAACCTAGTATACACACTCAGGTATGGCACAAGAGTACTATACTAGCAAGTCCAATTACATCTTGCAGACCATGTGGCTTTAGTTTTTCATTCCGTACACTGACATCTGTAGCCCAGGCATTGGCGGAGGATGTGCAGCATGATTGTTAGCTGACAACTGGCAGAACTCAGATGGCAAGTTAATGGCAGTTGTTACCCATCTTGTAGGTTTTGGATGTGCTATGTGTGATGTGACCTTTGTAAGCTGGCCTGCCATGTACTTCCTAAGGGACATTCAATGATCTGTATGGTGATATGAGCTGTTACAAGTACAGTAGATGTACTGTCTGATTTACTTCTTGTGCCATTTCAGACAATGCAGTTCCTAATGTAAATTGTTTGCCTTTGTCTTCACAGCTGCAAACATGACACCCATCCAGGTCCGTGAGTTCCAGCGGCGGCCATGAGATACCAACATATCCTGCTGGTAGAGTCGGGGTTCAGGAGGATGGCCCGTAGATACCGCAATGAACGGGCCTCCGGAGCATGGAGGACTTTCCCACAGGGTGGCCCTACTTTGCCCACCACCAGCACAACCACCAGTTCCACCCAGGTGGCACCACCCACAGCTGGGACTGTTGTCCCAACGTCTCCAGTTGTTCCAGGCCCCAGCAGTGCAACACCTTCAGGGCAGCCCACAGGCATTGACTCTACACGCCCACAAACCTCCTCCTCCGGTACCCAGACTGCCCCAGCTGCTACAGTGGACCCTGCAGCTTTCGAGGCAATGGAACATAAGATGGACCGTGTGCTGAGGAAAATTTGTAATCTGAGCCGGGATGTTCGCCATATGAACAGGAGTGTGCGGTCCATCAAGCGGACCCTCCGGAGGGCCAACCTCTAGACTATGATATATGGACATGATTCCCTCCCCTCCCTCCTCTTTCCTTGTTCTCATACTAAGTGGGCTTAGGGGGCTTAGTGTTAGGTTAGTATAGGCTGTTAGTTTAGTTATTGTTAGTGGGGGGTCCAGAATCTTTCTATTTTTACTTATTAAGTGTGTGGGTGGGTGGGTGGGAGTCTATGTTGGGGTTCTTGTGCGTTTAAAAAATAAAAAAAAAATATATATATTTTTAAAAATATCAAAAAAATACAAAAAATATATATTTGTTTAGGATAGTATAGTATGTGTTTAGGTTAGTATCTGTTGTCCTCCATGTGTCCCGTCTCATAAGCGGGGTGGGTGGTTGATCAGAACGTTTCGTTACATGTGATAAGTAAGTTTAGGTTAGGTTAGTTAGGGACAGTTGAGGGTAATGAGTAGTCAGGGTAGAATAGGGTAGGTAAGACTTTTCCCTCAGTTTCCTCTTCTGTGATTACCATTTAATAAATATATAGTGAACCCTTTACAGTATGTGTTAAATGCTTGTTGATCATAGCCTTGGCATTAGTGTACATGAATTTTGTACTATTACATTTGTGTCCTATGCTACGAACAAATCCCAAATGAGCTGTAAGATTGGCAGCTACCCTAGAGCTACCTTGCAAAGATTCCACCATTCGTTGCAACCACCAATCACAGTTAATATGGATCCCAACGTGTTTTTGTTGATAAGTATGTTTTCTAAGTCACAAACAGTGCTTCCAGACTTGGTATTGGGGGAACAGTTTTAGGTCTGACTGCAGTGTGATGTTCAAGGACACCCTTATAAGATGAGTTGTCGTAAGCACTCTTGTAGTATCGTCTTCATGGCTCACATAGATCATTTGTCACACTGTTCAGCATGATTACCTATTTGGATGTAAACTCAGACACCTTCATTCATGCAGTTTTTGGAGTGTTTGCTTAGATTTGTGTGCACTGTTATACGTGTTAGTATTGCATGGTGACAACATTTTGCGGCCACTATTTGATGACTTAGATATCCCTTGAGGAAACATTATTCTGTCCAACACAGCATGATGGTGTATGGTTTCTCACTTCATCAGATATTACCCTCAGGAAGGTCAGAATATGATGCAATCCTGGCCACTGTGCAGATTTATCTGACTACATAATTTCAGGACAGTTGTATTGACAAGCTACATTATTTGACAGGAGGCACATTTCAGTTACCTCCTGCACCGTTGATGTGTCACATTACCCAGAGACAGATTTGTTGTGTAAGTGCTATTTATTGAAAAGTGCTGTAGAGCTATATGTACATTGTCCATGATTGTGAGTCCATTATAGTGACTTCTTCCATTGTGATCCTACATAAGGGGTAAAGGAAAATGCTTTTGACATGCTGGGGTGATGTTTCAGACAGTGCAGAGGGACAGGATTTGCCAATAAGTAAGAGAGAGACAAGCACTGGGCAGGCTGACAAGGTACACAGTGGTTAGCAGAACAGTCATTGAGTACAGTTGTTGTAAGACTGGCATGTTACAAAACGCAGGACCTTGGTAATAGTTGGCCATGTGGCAGGGACTAGTGCTTCTGGGTACTTTTCCGTGTGAATGTGATCTGTTCCATGTCTTCTTCTTCTGATGTGTGTGTTGCCTTCTCTGTCCTTGGTGGTGGTGGTTGTGAAGGGGCAACACACACCTCAGTGTTAAAAGTCATGGAGTCAGACATCCCGGTCACTGCTACCTGTGAAGGTCTTAAGGGCAGTACTGCAGCAAGGAGGATCTGCTGATTCTTAAGAATAGCAGCCACATCACGATGGTAGGCAGCTAGGTCGGCCCTGAGGGGGTCATGATTGCATTCGTGCATGCAGTGGAAGGTTTGGGGTGTGAGGTGTTGTGGCAACTCCCTTACTGCAGTGGTGAATTCCTTGACAGTTTCTTGTAGTCCTTGCAGGATGGATGTTAGGGCTTGCATGGCTGCTGCCTGATCTGCAGATGACATCATGCACGAACGCACCTCCTCTAGGCTGGCTGCCATGTTTTGCATCCCCACCCGCACCTCATTGGTCAGCTCCCGCTGTACCCCAACTACAGTTCTCTCAAAGCTGGTGCCTGTGTCGTCTGAGTCCTCAGCTGTATTGGAGCTGGCAGGTCTTACAATTGGGGTGGTGGGTGGATCCTCTGTGATGGCTGCTTGTTCTGTGCTCCTCCTTGTGACTGAAGGTGGGGTCTGGAGTGTTCCAAGGACATCTTGGATGGTCTGCTGGGGAATGTTTGTCAGCTCGTCATCCATGTCATCAGGGTATTCTGGGACAGGCATATCCGCAGGAGATACATTGTGCGTTGCAATGAAATAGGGTACAATTAGTGTGTCTGTGTTGTGGCATTGGTGATGTGACATGCCTGCCTTGTGATGATTTCACATTGTGATCTTGTTTCGTGTTCATTGCTCCAGTCTTTCAGATGGGCATTCTCCCAGGCCTATGCCCCACCTGCATGTCACATGTATTGTGGTAAGGTATTAGACTTGTCGGCATCATCTCCTCTAGGTGTTGGTTTAGGCCAAATAGTGATTTGCCACCTTCTTGTCCTACTCAACCCTCCGTCTACATCCATTCTCATTGTGAGACCTTTCACTGGCTGTGGGTGTTCTGATGGCACTAGCAGCACACTTAACAATCTGGACCTGCCCCAGTCTCTGATCTTTCATATCCACTTATATGTAGTTGACATGTAGCGTATCCTATGCATAGCATTGTTATGGCACGATATGGATTTTGGCATTGGTAATGTGTACAGCTGATGTTAAGGAATGTGTGGTACACTGGATTGCCCTGATAGTCGTAGAAGTGTCTTATTTCCTCCTCTGACTGTGCAGGTGTATGTCAGTGACCAGTTACATGTGTCCTCCCCCTCAATGCTGTTGTCTAAGCAGTATGCCATTTGGGATGTTATATTGTGACCCAGGCACAGGATGGACCCTGACATATGCAGCATGGGTGTGACCTTAGTGCTGTGTAGGTCCTAATGTTGATGACATTGGCTGTTGTTTGCAACAACTATGGGCATTGACATTTGACAGGACTGGGGTCTTTGTCTTGTTTCAGGGGATTATTGGAGTTGTCATCCTAAACCCTCTAGTTTAGGTGGGTATGATCCATGGGGAAGTTACTGCCATTGGCTACTTGAGCTGCACACAGAGCGGAGGTGGTAGAGGCAACTGGTGTCACTGTTACATTCCAGTTGTCGGTATGGCTAGAGGTTGTTAATTGGGCCCTAGTTAATGTAGGGGGTATAGTGGCTGACGTGTGCCAGGATGTCAGTTTGACGTAATTCCCTTCCCTCCTGGCGTGGCTTTAACTTTGCTCCATCGTTGGCATGGCAGCATGCCCCCATGGGACTGTTGTTGGTGTAGTGTTATGGTGTGCCCCAGCTTCTCTCTGTGCAGGCCATGCCCCCATGCCATCCCCCTTTACCCATGCCACTCCATGTATATGATGACTTCCATGCATTTTGTGGTCTGTATCCCCCCCGGTTGTAGTTGACATTAGTGCATTATAATTCCCCATGCGACTTACCCTGTATGTGCGTTGCCTCCTGGTAGTCTGCGCTGCCCTGTCCTTGAATCCCTGTGACGATCTCCTCAGGGATGACGGCTGCAACCATCTCCTCCATGTGGTCCAGGGCCTCCTGGTGTGCTGGACTCCCACCTCCAGTCTGCAGTGCTGCCTTCCTGTTCCTGGACATCTTTTCCTTGGTCCTGCGCTTGCAGTCATGCCAGCGTTTCTTGCACTCAATGACTGTTCTGCGTACTTCTGCCACACTGTTAATCTTGTCAACAATTTGTTGCCATATTGCCTCCCTCCTACTGATTGGCAACTTTGAGGTGGCAAACAGTTGATGCTGGTGTTCTGTCACCTCTTTCACCAGAATTTCCTGTTCCTCTGCACTGAAGCGACATTTTCTTTTCTTCTTAAAAGTGTCCTGGTTCCTGTGTGGGACCTCCTGGCTGGTTCCTGGTCTGTTGTCATCTTCCTGGGGTCTGTACAGGCATCTGGGATCCATTTTGGCTCTCCTCTGCTGAAATGGCTGTGTTCGCGGGGAAAACGCTGCATATCCGGTCTGCGGTGTCGTAAATCGACCCACAGTCATTTCCGCCACGTTAATTTCGTTTTGCTTTACGACTGCCGCTGTGGTGTGCGTAAAAAAAAAGACTTACACCTGTGGTTTGCGCCGCTGTGCGTCAAAGTTTAAATTTGATGCCTGCATGGCGCACCAAAATGCCGTTAGCCGGCGGTAATATTTTTGATGCAAAACTGCGCCGGCACAGTTTTGCGTCTATAGGTATAAATATGGGCCCTTATATCTCCCCAAGGGAGAAGCAGCAAGGAGAAATATCTTTATTTCTCCTCGTTTTTACCTCTTTCCATGTGTGATGCATTATGCAGCACACATAGAAAGAGGAACAAGCCTCTCAGGATTGTATTTGTGCAGGAAGGGGCACCTTCCTGCACAAAAGCAATCATGCATGCAATGCAGACACTGTGTGGGCCATAGGCAGCCAAAATAGCACCAGCGCTGTGGGACAGGAGAGGAATGCTCCCTATTAGCACATTCCTGCCTTTGCCCTTTGACACAGGGCAGCTCAGCAAAGTGACTCCTGCGCTGCCCTGCCTTGAAAGCCCATAAATATGGGCCTGAGAGTTTCTCCACGCATTCATTGTCTGAATAAGTCTGACAGGCATCCATCAATAAGATGTATTACTTCTTCATCATTAAATTAATTGAATCTGCAGTTTTTCATGAGTGTATCCAATCTCTTAACAAATTCATCTATGGTTTCATCAACTCCTTGTCATTCTTGACTGAAAATGTACCTTTCGTAATCTGCATTTGGCATTGGTTTGAATATATGGTTCAAGGCTTCTTTAATTTGACAGTACGTAATTTCAGCAGGTTCGATGTCAAATGGAGTGTCCTTTTTCAGCTTTTGTTTTTCTTTGACCAGCACCCAGTCACCTTCATCGTAGAGTGTTTCCTGAGTATGGCAAAGTTGATCAACGTGCGTCTTCATCTTGTGTTTTAGAGAAGTGTCCAGGGTCCGAACCTTATCATCATCCAAATGTCGGTCCACTTTGGCAGTTTGATTCAAATAGCTCTTCCAAACAGTAGTGTGGCAGGGCTCTCACCATCTGTGAAGTGAGGGGTTGAGTGATAAGCAAGGAGAGCTTGGCACAAGGCTACTTTCTTGAGGGAGTCCATGAATCATTCATCAATGCCATTGGTTTGAGGCCACAGAGGTGTGCTCATCTGATGTTTGACATTCAGCTTCACAAGAAGCTTCTTCAACTCCTGACTGCTGAATGTTGGACCATTGTCTGATTTAAGAATGGCTGGGATACCTCACGCTGCAAAGGTATCGTCCAGTTGCTTGATAACCTTGTCATGAATGGTGGATGACATTTCCTCCTCTAGTGGAAGGCGTGACTACTCATCCATGAGTACCATGAGATGATGTCCATTCCCCAAGGGCCCAAAGAAGTCAACAACAGCTCTTTCCCACGCCTATGTAGGGAGATCAGACAAGTTCAATGGGTGCTGGGTTACTTTAGGGGAAAGACAGTTGCACAAATGGCACTCCCTCAACTCCCTTTCAACCTGTTCTTCTAGAAAGGGAACCTACACATGTGCTCTCAGGGCTCTTCTGGTGGCTACAATGCTGCTATGTCCTTCGTGAGCCAGCTCAATGACTTGCTGCTGGAGACTCGCAGGTATCACAATTCTTAAACTTCTCGGTACAACACCTTCCTTAGTTACAGATAGTTCATCCTGCACATTTGTTATCCTTCAGAGGTCGAACACTCTTCCATGACGAGTTTGAAAGATGTCTTTAAGAATGAGCATGCTCTTTTCAGCATTTGTAGCAGCAATGATTGATTCAATGGATAAAGTTGCCTATGTGCTGGACCTTAAAATGAAATTAATGTACTCTTCTGCTGTTTTAGACGTTGAGCTGTGTTTATGTAGTGGTACTCATGAAAAGTAATCAGCAGGGATCTGATCTTTATCTTGCCTGTACACAATCACATAGTCGTACTCTTGTAGTCGTAACCCTCACCTCTCAATACGAAAGGGCATCTTGGTTTTCGGGTTCCCAAAAATAGTGAGTAGCACTTGGTGATCTGTGACAATGGTGAAGTGCGTTCCATACAGAAACACAGAAAATGTTTTCAGGCCCAGATGACAATCATACTCTCCTTTTCCGGCTGAACATAGGCTTGTTCAGTGTTGGGCAGCTGGCATAGACCACAATACGTCACTGAGCATTTGGATGACCATTATGTTGAGCAAGAATAAACCCTAGCCCCACCGAGCGTGTATTTACAATGGGTTCAGTCCATAACTTGGGGTTGAAATAGGCTATCTCAGTTGCATTCTCAATTGCACATTTTATTATTTTGAAATTCTGATCACATTCTATAGACCACTGAAAATAAGGGGCATATTTATACTCCGTTTGCGCCAAATTTGCGTCGTTTTTTTCGACGCAAATTCGGCGCAAAACTAAAGCCATATTTATACTTTGGCGTTAGATGCGTCTAGCGCCAAAGTAGAAGGAAAGAGCGTCATTTTTTTGCGTGAACGCCTTCCTTGCGTTAATGAGATGCAAGGTAGGCGTTCCCGTCCAAAAAAATGACTGCGCCGCAAATGCGTCGTATTTATACTCCCGGGCAAAAATCACGCCCGGGAGTGGCCGGGTCAAAAAAACTTGCATTTGCGCCGCTTTTTAACGCCTGGGTCAGGGCAGGCGTTAAGGGACCTGTGGGCTCAAAATGAGCCCACAGCTGCCCTCCCTTGCCCACCCCAGGAGGACACCCAAGGATGGAGGGACCCATCCCTGGGACATTCAGGTAAGTTCAGGTAAGTATAATTGTTTTTTTTTTGTATAATTTTTTTTGGCATATGGGGGCCTGATTTGTGCCCCCCTACATGCCACAATGCCCAATAACCATGCCCAGGGGACATAAGTCCCCTGGGCATGGCCATTGGGCAAGGGGACATGACTCCTGTCTTTGCTAAGACAGGAGTCATGTAAATGGCGTCTGGGCATAAAAAAATGACGTTAGGCAGGTTAGAGTCAAAGTAAATTACTCTAACCAGATTAGCATAATTTTTTTACCCTAAGGGCCATAGTTATACTCTGTTTGCACTGAATTAGCATCATTTTTGTTACTCTAATTCGGTGCAAAACTAACTCTATATTTATACTTTGGTGCTATACCTGTCTAGCGCCAAATTTATGGAGTTAAAGTCATTTTTTGGAAGTGGAAACCTACCTTGCCTTAATGAGATGCAATGTAGGCGTTCCAGTGCAACAAATGACTCTATGGCCTTAACGCCATATTTATACTCCCATGCAAAAATGGTGCAAGGGAGGGAGGAGGGTTCAAAAAATGGGGCACAGCTTGCTTTGCCCTATTTGTTAAAGCCTGGGTCAGGGCAGGCGGTAGGGGACCTGTGGGCCAGTTTCCATGGTGGAACACCATGGAATAAGCCCCCAGGTGCCCTCCGCAGTTCCCGGGGCACCCCCACCCACACCAGAGAGACTGAAGAGGATGGGGACCCCATCCCAGGTAAGTACAGGTAAGATTGCATTTTATTTTTGAAAGTGCCATAGGGGGCCTTGAAATGTGCCCCCATACATGGCACAGGGTGCAATGGCCATGCCCAGGGGACCCTTGTCCTCTGTGCTGGCCATTGGGGTGGATGGCATGACTCCTGCCTTTTTTAATATGGAGTTAGTTTTGCACCGAATTAGAGTAAAAAAAATGACGCTAATTCAGTGCAAACAGAGTATAAAAATGGCGCAGAGTATAAATATGCCCCTAAATATGGCGTTAAGGCCATAGAGTCATTTTTTGCACGGGAACCCCTACCTTGCATCTCATTAAGGCAAGGTAGGTCTCCACTTCCAAAAAATGACTTTAACTCCATAAATTTGGCGCTAGACGGGTCTAGAACCAAAGTATAAATATGGAGTTAGTTTTGCACCGAATTAGAGTAAAAAAATAAAATGACACTAATTCGGTGCAAACAGAGTATAAATATGCCCCTCAATAATTTATGCTTCAGCAGTGTTTTTAGCTCTTTCTCAACAGCTTCTTCGTAAATGAAAGGCAATTCTGTCATGCCGCTGAGCAGCAGGGCGACTGTCCTTGTTTCATTGTTTTAAGTCGGCTGAAGACGTAGAATAACAATGGAAACTGGCTTACAATTTCAGATTGAGTGTGTAAGTTGTAATTGAGAGATATCAGTCCCATGTTAGCAACGGTGGCAAAGCTGAACAGGCATGCATTTGTCGAACTTCAGGGTAGTACATGAATCGTAGCTTACATGGACACTGCTTTGTGTTTCATGGTCGCTGTAAATGACCCTTCACTTTGCAGCGGTGTGGAAGCAGCCCAGGTGAATACCTTCGTACTTGACAGGTTGAGCTGTGGCCCAGGAGATAGGTTGTTAATCGACACACTGTCTATGAAGAAAGATATGTGGCAACGATGAACCTTTATTGTGATTTTGGGACAGTGTCCGAACAACCTGGGTTATTCCGATTGACGAATTATCTTTATCACTTGTTCTTGTTGGCACACAGCCAACCCAAACATGTGGCTGACATCCTTTAGCCAACATCATCATCATCGCCCATCCGGCCTCTTCACAGACGCTGGATGATAATGCTGATGCTTTGCAGGAAGAGCTTGACAATGATCAACTTCGTCAGGGTTCTACTTGTCATAACTAATGTTACTTTTTGACCTTGTGGGTGTGGAGAGAATGTTCTGGAACATTCTGGCGTCTATTTTCTCTTCTCGCTGTGAAGCATCTGTTTTTTGATTTTGCCTTGCTCACTGACATGAAGTAGATTTCTTTTCTGCAGCCTTTGCAAGTCTGACTTACGGCTAGACATTTGGGGGCATATTTATACTCTGTTTGTGTTGAATTAGTGTCATTGATTTTGACGCTAATTCAACGCAAACCTAACTCCATATTTATACTTTGGCGCTAGACCCATCTTGCGCCAAAATGATGGAGTTAGCGTCATTATTTTACCATGAAAACCTACCTTGCATCAATGAGATGCAAGGTAGGCATTCCTGAACAAAAAATGCTGCTATGGCCCTAGCGCCATATTTATCCCCGTGCTAAAATCACACACAGGGGGATGGGGGCCTTAAATAATGGCGCTAAGCTTGCTTAGCGCCATTATTTAACGCCTGGGTATGGGCAGGCGTGAGGCGACATGTGGACCCTTTTCCATAGTCAGAGACCATGGAAAGAGCCCACAGGTGCCTTCCCCTGGCTCCAGGGACACCCCCACCCACCCCCACCCACACTAGGAGGACACCTAAGGTAAGTTTGTGTAAAGTATAAAATATTTTTTTTTTAAATGCCATGGCGGGCCTATCTTGCCCCCCCCCTACATGGCACTGTGCCCAGTGGCCATACCCAGGGGACATAAGTCCCCTGGGCATGGCCATTGGGCTGGGGGGGCATGACTCCTATCTTTACTAAGACAGGAGTCATGTCCATGGTGGTTGTGCATCAAAAAATGACGCTAGTCAGGTTAGAGTCATTATTTTTACTCTAACCTGACTAGCGCCATTCCTTCACACGCAACCTCCAGTTTTCCCTATGCCTCCCCCACCCCGTTAGTGTCAAATATTTTGATGGTAACCGGGCATTACCGGTGGCTAGCATCAATCCATAAATATGATGCCCGGCGCAAGCCAGCGGTGAACTTTTTCATTCAAAACTGTGTCAGCGCAGTATTGCATCAAAAAGTATAAATATGGGCCTTTCTCTCATGGGGATATGAAAACCCCATCAAAAAGACACTTTTTTGTTCCTTGAAAATGTCAATTTATGTTCATCTGGGGAGTGCTTATACTTGCTTTTCATGACTAGCGCTAATTCATTTTTATCTCTTAGATTTCCTTGCACTATATTTTCGGCCCCCCTAAGGGGGGAATGCCCCCCTTGCTTACATTATGTCTGGCACAGGCATAATGTGATGCAAGGGTTTGCAAAGTGGCACAATGCATACATTGTGCCACTTTGTAAATCTGGCCAGTGTAAAAATCCACTTCAGCGCGTCTTCGTGTACACAAATGGTGCAATGGCAGCGCTAAGAAGGTGCTAGGGCCTCTTAAATCAGGCCCTGAATGTCTCTCTTAGCATGTGTCTTCTGAAATAGTCCAACCGACAGCCATCAATGAATCTAAGATGTCTGGCCTCTTCATCGTTGAATTCACAGAATTTACAGTATCTGATGAGCACATGAAGGGCCATATTTATACTTTTTGATGCAAAACTGCGCCCGCGCAGTATTGCGTCAAAAATAATACCGCCGGTTAACGCCATTTTGGTGCGCCGCACGGGCGTAAAATTTATGCTTTGACGCACGGCGGCGCAAACCACAGGTGTGAGTCATTTTTTTGACGTACAATACAGCGTCAAGTCGTAAAGCAAAACGAAGTTAACGCTGCGGAAATGACTGTGGGTGGATTTACGACACCGCAAACCGGATATGCAGCGTTTTTTGATGCAATAGCATTAAAATTCCCCCCGAACACAGCCATTTCAGCAGAGGAGAGCCAAAATGGATCCCAGATGCCTCTACAGACCCCAGGAAGATGACAACAGACCAGGAACCAGCCAGGAGGACCCACACAAGAACCAGGACACTTTTAAGTAGAAAAGAAAGTGTCGCTTCAGTGCAGAGGAACAGGAAATTCTGGTGAAAGAGGTGACGGAACACCAGCACCAACTGTTTGTCACCTCAAAGTTGCCAATCAGTAGGAGAGAGGCTATATGGCAACAAATTGTTGACAAGATTAACAGTGTGGCAGAAATACGCAGAACAGTCATTGAGTGCAAGAAACGCTGGCATGACTGCAAGCGCAGGACAAAGGAAAAGATGGCCAGGAACAGGAAGGCAGCACTGCAGACTTGAGGTGGGAGTCCAGCACACCAGGAGGCCCTGGACCACGTGGAGGAGATGGTCGCACCCGTCATCCCTGAGGAGATCGTCACAGGGATTCAAGGACAGGACAGCGCAGACTACCAGGAGAAAACGCCCATGCAGGGTATGGCGCATGGGGAATTAAAATGCACTAATGTCAAC
This sequence comes from Pleurodeles waltl, assembly GCF_031143425.1. Classification (NCBI taxonomy): domain Eukaryota; kingdom Metazoa; phylum Chordata; class Amphibia; order Caudata; family Salamandridae; genus Pleurodeles; species Pleurodeles waltl. The sequence goes on from NC_090443.1 coordinate 1,001,138,481, forward strand.
TGTACGCAGGGGGGGGGGATACCGACCACAAAATGCATGGAAGTTATCATACACATGGAGTGGCATGGGTAAAGGGGTATGGCATGGGGGCATGGCCTGCACAGACAGAAGCTGGGGCACACCATTACATTACACCAACAACAGTCCCATGGGGGCATGCTACCATGCCAATGATGGAGCAAAGGTAAAGCCACGCCAGGAGGGAAGGGCACAACGTCAAACTGACATCCTGGCACAAGTCAGCCACTAAACCCCCTACATTAACTAGGGCCCAATTAACAACCTCTAGCCATACCTACAACTGGAATGTAACATTGACAACAGTTGTCACTACCACCTCCGCTGTGTGTGCAGCTCAAGTAGCCAATGACAGTAACTTCCCCATGGATCATACACAGCAAAATTAGAGAGTTTAGAATGACATCTCCAATAATCCCCTGAAACAAGACAAAGGCCCCAGTCCTGTCAAATGTCAATGCCCATAGTTGTAGCAAACATCAGCCAATGTCATCAACATTAGGAGCTAAACAGCACTAAGGACACACCCATGCCTCATATGTCAGGGTCCATCCTGTGTCTGGGTCACAATGTAACATCCCAAATGTCATACTGCTCAGACAACAGCATTGAGGGGGAGGACACATGTAACTGGTCACTGAAATACACCAGCACAGTCAGAGGAGGAAATAGGACGCTGCTACGACAATCAGGGCAATCCAATGTACCACACATTCCCAACATCAGCTATACACATTACCAATGCCAACATCCATATCGTGCCATAACAATGCTATGCATAGTATACGCTACATGTCAAGTACATATAAGTGGATATGAAAGATCAGAGACTGGGGCAGGTTCAGATTGTTAAGTATGCTGCCAGTGCCATCAGAGCACCCACAGCCAGTGAAAGGCCTCACCATGAGAATGGATGTAGACGGAGGGTTGAGTAGGACAAGAAGGTGGCAAATTACTATTTGGCCAGAACAAACACCTAGAGGAGATGATGCCGACAAGTCTAATAACTTACCACAATACATGTGACATGCAGGTGGGCCATAGGCCTGGGAGAATGCCCATCTGAAAGACTGGAGCAATAAACACGAAACAAGATCACAATGTGAATTCATCACAAGGCAGGCATGTCACATCACTAATGCCACAACACAGACCCACTAATTGTACCCCATTTCATTGCAGAGGACGATGGATCGTCTGCGGATATGCCTGTCCCAGAATACCCTGATGACATGGATGACGAGCTGACAAACATTCCCCAGCAGACCATCCAAGATATCCTTGGAACACTCCAGACCCCACCTTCAGTCACAAGGAGGAGCACAGAACAAGCAGCCATCACAGAGGACCCACCCACCACCCTAATTGTAAGACTTGCCAGCTCCAATACAGCTGAGGACTCAGACAACACAGGCACCAGCTTTGAGAGAACTGTAGTTGGGGTACAGCGGGAGCTGGCCAATGAGGTGCGGGTGGGGATGGAAACCATGGCAGCCAGCCTAGAGGGGGTGCGTTCGTGCATCATGTCAACTGAGGAACAGGCAGCAGCTATGCAAGGGCGAACAACTATCTTGCAGGAAGTAGAAAAAAGGTTGAAGGAAATCAGCACAGCAGTAATACAGTTGACCCAACACCTACAACAGCAATCCTGTCAACGCGTGCACGAATGCAACATTGAACCCCTCAGGGCCGACCTGGCTGCCTACCATCGTGATGTGGCTGCTATTCTGAAGAATCAGCAGATCCTCCTTGCTGCAGTACTGCCCTTAAAACATTCACAGGTAGCAGCGACCGGGATGTCTGACTCCACGTCTTCTAACACTGAGGTGTGTGATGCCCCTTCACAACCACCACCACCAAGGACAGAGGAGGCAACACATACATCAGAAGAAGACATGGAACAGATCACATTCACACGGAAAAGTACCCGGAAGCACTAGTCTATGCCACATGGCCAAATATTACCAAGGTCCTGCGTTTTGAAACATGCCACTCTTACAACTCTACACAATGACTGTTCTGCTAACCACTGTATATCTTGTCTGCCTGCCCAATGCTTGTCTCTCTCTTACTCATTGGCAAATCCTGTCCCTCTGCACTGTCTGAAACATCACCCCAGCATGTCAAATGCATTTTCCTTTATCACTTGTGTAGGATCACAATGGAAGATGTCACTATAATGGACTCACAATCATGGACAATGTACATATAGCACTACAGCACCTTTCAATAAATAGCACTTACACAACAAATCTGTTTCTGTGTAATGTGACACATCAACTGTGCAGTAGATAACTGAAATGTGCCTCCTGTCAAATAACGTAGCTTGTCAATACAACTGTCCTGAAATTATGTAGTCAGATAAATCTGCACATTGGCCAGGATTGCATCATACTATGCCCTTCCTGAGGGTAATATCTGATGAAGTGAGTAACCATACACCATCATGCTGTGTTGGACAGAATAATGCTTCCTCAAGGGATATCTAAGTCATCAAATAGTGGCCGCAAAATGTTGTCACCATGCAATACTAACACATATAACAGTGCACACAAATCTAAGCAAACACTCCAAAAACTGCATGAATGAAGGTGTCTGAGTTTATATCCCAATAGGTAATCATGCTGAACAGTGTCACAAATGATCTATGTGAGTCATGAAGACGATACTACAAGAGTGCTTACGACAACTCATTTTATAAGGGTGTCCTTGAACATCACACTGCAGTCAGACCTAAAACTGTTCCCCCAATACCAAGTCTGGAAGCACTGTTTGTGACTTAGAAAACATACTTATCGACAAAAACACGTTGGAATCCATATTAACTGTGATTGGTGGTTGCAACGAATGGTGGAATCTTTGCAAGGTAGCTCTGGGGTAGCTGCCAATCTTACAGCTCAGTTGGGATTTGTTCGTAGCATAGGACACAAATGTAATAGTACAAAATGCATGTACACTAATGCCAAGGCCATGATCAAGAAGCATTTAACACATACTGTAAAGGGTTCACTATATATTTATTAAATGGTAATCACAGAAGACGAAACTGAGGGAAAAGTCTTACCTACCCTAATCTACCCCAATATAGCCCAACACCCACCCACCCACACACTTAATAAGTAAAAATAGAAAGAATCAGGACCCCTCCACCCACTAACACTAACTAAACTAACAGCCTATACTAACCTAACACTAAGCCCCCTAACCCCACTAAGTATGAGAACAAGGAAAGAGGAGGGAGGGGAGGGAATCATGTCCATCATCATCAAAGTCTAGAGGTTGGCCCTCCGGAGGGTCCGCTTTATGGACCGCACACGCCTGTTCATATGGCGAACATCCCCGCTCAGATTACTGATTTTCCTCAACACACAGTCCATCTTACGTTCCATTGCCTGAAAAGCTGCAGGGTCAACTGTTGGAGCTGGGGCAGTCTGGGTACCGGCGGAGGAGGTTTGTGGGCGTGTAAAGGCAAGGCCTGTGGGCTGCCCTGAAGGTGTTGCACTGCTGGGGCCTGGAACAACAGCAGACGTTGGGACAACAGTCCCAGCTGTGGGTGGTGCCACCCGGGTGGAACTGGTGGTTGTGCTGGTGGTGGCTGTGGTGGGCAAAGTAGGGCCACCCTGTGGGAAAGCCCTCCATGCTCCGGAGGCCCGTTCATTGCGGTATCTATGGGCCATCCTCCTGCACCCCGACTCTACCAGCAGGATATGTTGATATCTCATAGCCCGCCTCTGGAACTCACGGACCTGGATGGGTGTCATGTTTGCAGCTGTGAAGACAAAGGCAAATAATTGACATTAGGAACTGCATTGTCTGAAATGGCACAAGAAGGAAATTAGACAATACAACTACTGTACTTGTAACAGCTCATATCACCATACAGACCATTGAATTCCCTGAGGAAGTACATGGCAGGCCAGCCTACAAAGCTCACATCACACATAGTACATCCAAAACCTACAAGATGGGTAACAACTGGCATTGACTTGCCATCTGAGTTCTGCCAGTTATCAGCTAACAATTATGCTGCACATCCTCCGCCAATGCCTGGGCTACAGATGTCAGTGTACGGAACGAAAAACTAAAGCCACGTGGTCTGCAAGTTGTAACTGGACTTGGTAGTATAGTACTCATGTGCCATACCTGAGTGTGTATACTAGGTTCCGACCAAACAGTCACTTATTCACATGTATGTGTAACATACTGGTAGCATCAGTCCTAGGTACCCTATTCACAAACCCATGCCTGTGTTTGAGGGGGGGGGGGTTGGAGAAACAACGAACAATTCCAATCAACATGGACACCCAGGAGTCTATAGAAAACTCCACACGTGTTTGGCTCTACACACACACCACAGGTAAGGTCTATCAACAATTAGGAGTCTGCTAACCCTTGACCAATCATAGCGCCACGCATGTCAGGAAATGCAGAGCTTGGTACACATCATATACTTCCAGTAAGGCATGACTTACACCAGACACAGAGTTACAAGAACACCCATGATCATGATTAGCATGCACACCTAGGCCATTGCACTCAAGCTCCACATACCTGTAGCACTACATGTGGAGGTACATGCTGCTAGGAAGTTCTACCTACAGTTTAAAAAGTACTTTGGTAAATAGGGAAGCAGAAGTCTGTTGGAAAGCGATTTGCAGTACCAATCTGAGAGAATGTGGGTCTGACAGGCTGACTAAAACTGAGATGAGTTCCAGTGCGACTCTTGTTGATACAAGTGTTATCCACATGACTCACCCCAATACTCATTGTGGGGCCTACAGGGATGACCTACAATCACTAGATAATACAATCGGATAAGCATTGGCCAACGAAAACATTTTGAGAAACTGAAATCCCACTCATGGAACAAGGCAAATGATTGTCCAGCGCATCGCAGCTTGCTATGTGATCAACACACAGGAGTCCATCACACATCACCAGCAAACACAACACATAACAGACATATCAACACTTACTGGAGTGGTCGGGCCCTCAAATGTAGCCACCTCTCCCACAGTGTAGGGTGCCGGTCCACCTGTAAGGCATGGAAGGAAGAAATGTGCTCAGAATCTGTGCACTGACCAAGAATTTCAAAGACATATACAATGTGTAAGCTGAATAAAGTAATGAAAGCCATTCAGACATCATGATACTGCATCTGATATATCACGGCCAACATGTACCTAGCATGGGTCTCCTGTGACATTAACACACATATCTGCACACATGCAGTGGCCCTAACTATCATGTGGTGGCAAACATGCTCCGTCATTAGTGATCAGAAATAATAATGGTGTGTAATCGTCTCATCATGTGCATCCAAGAGAGACATCCAAAACCTGGTTACTTGAGGACTGCATTACCAGTCAAACAGCCTATGTGGCCATGACACATTTATTACACATAGGTACAATGTACAGAGGGGCAGGGACTTTTGTAAGCCCTCATGTTGTTACAGTTCCTTCATTTGATGTGGCCCAGCAATGGTGATTTGCACCAAACATAGAGATGTGAAGCCATGTGCATACCTTTGGACTGCCATCCCTAATTGGAATGTGGCACAACAAACTCCAAATACCATTCTGAGATGTTAGCTGAGGGCACCTTACACCTTTTCCTGATGTTTTCAAATCCATATCTGACATGTATCCAAAAAGATGAAGGACCACAATAATCCCTAACATTCATAGAACTCCGTGAACGCTTTCCTTCCACACTCACCAGATTCACATGAGACATATGTCTGGGCTACTTTGCTATTATCAATTGACGTGAAGCCAGCACTCATTTTCTGCATCATGTAGTGTTTCTAAAGTCAGTCTAGCTATTGCGTCAACAAAGTAAGCCAATATTTTAGTACATCTATACTTCTCTGGCAAATGTGACCTATATATACATGATTGGCTCCTATTTTGTTTGGTTGTCTGACACAAAGGCGGCACCAATTTACTTAACGGAAAAGTATCCTGTAAGTTTGCAGAGCATGTGCTTCCTGACAGCTAGCAATTGTGATCCTTCACATAGTGCATCAATTACCCTGTATGTTTCCGCAGCATTACACACAGTCAGCAACTTAGCTGGCAGATATTGTACAAATCATCTGATGTCACTACAGAGCATTTAATTGTGCACATTTACATTATTTGTACTCACCAACTGGGCCACCAATCACTATTCCCAGGTGGTCCAGCAGATCTTGCTCCCTGGTGATGAGGTCAGCCCACCGGTGCTTCAGCTGTGGTCACTCCTCTGGCTCCCATACACGCGCTGCAGGTGATGCAGCACCTTTCCCCACTGGATTCTTCGTGCCTCAGTGTGATACCCCTGTATCACCCTGCCCCCTACCTTGATCATGAGTGGTAGGAAATGGCACACAAGCCATATAAAGCCCCCCAGCTCCTCCTAACCCATCCTGCCAAGACGTGGCCTACCAGACATCTCGGCAATGAAAAGGGGAATAGGGGATAAAGAAATAGAAAGGAGAAAAGGGGGAGAGTAGGGATACGAAAAAAAAGAAAGTTAACTTAACCACTAAAAGAGCCCAACTATCCCCAAACTAGCACTACCCACAACAGACTCCCACAAACAACAAAAACACTAGAATACTGGACAAATGTAAACGAAACACACTAGGACACTATACAACAACAATATTTATTTCACAAAATAACAATTAAGATAGCACACAGGACACAAAAGCACAAAATCACTGGACAACACTCTGAACACAGCCACACAGTCTAGAAGATTCACAGACTGCAAAGTGAAAGTACACCCAATGTACATAATCTGTAAACAGGATATCCTATTACATCACTTCCTGCAGAAAATGGCCGCCGTTTTTCTCGTTATGCGTCATATTTTTTCACGCATACAGTTTGTGCGTCATATTTTTTGACGCACAGGAGTGAAAATGAGGCCGCATCCAAATAAAAGTAAACAGTCTGTACAATTATTTGGATGCGGCCTAATTTTCACTCCTGTGCATCGATAAATATGACGTACAATCTGTTTTGGTGGGAAAAAAATGACGCATAACGCTAGCAACGTCAAACTTTCAGTGCATGAACTGGTTTTGGGCATTTTTTCAGTTTTTATGTTATGTTACATTTGGGACACATTAGAGATAGGCTGATTGCACCCACTATGGTGTTGATGGTGTATGTTCACGTGAGACATCATACTGCAGGGGACCATGACCCGCTACTTCCTTAACAGGATTTTGACGGTTGGCTGACGCACTAGATGGCCATATGTGTGGCCTACATATATGTATTGCACAATTTAGGCATGTTTGGCATAAGGTGAGGATAGCAATGTGACGCACATAAGTACAATACCTTAATGCCTATGGCTCAATGTGTGTGCAGTGGCAACTAATGTAGTTGTTGACCGAGTGTGTGTGCATCACAAGATGCATTATTGAACATATGCTTGTATGAATGTGAAGTCAATGTGTCCATACCTTAGATGCAAGTCATTGTGGAAATGAGAGAGGACATGTGTTAGTCATACATGTAGCAACATTCGTTGTGTGCACTTCCAAGATTTTGTGTAACGTAGACACCACAAATGACAAAGCATGCACCAGATAGATGGCAGGCGCTTGTTCATGTCAATGGTCCACAATTTCACCATCCTATGTTCTAGATTTTTGGTAACTGCTTCCTAGGCACTTGTTGGTGAATCCCACAGTGAGTCAGGCACATGCATTGACAAAGTGGGTACCATGTAATTGGCCCAGACAGCCAAAGGTGAACCACAAATGTATGATGACGCCACAGTTGAGGTCATATAACTGAGCCACAAATCTCCAGTGGCTGTGGTGGACCAGCAGACGAGGCAGCACATGTCCACATATTTCCAGTGATCAATTGCACAGAGGTGTCATGTTCATGTGTGTGGTCCAATGTTGATCCTTTATATTTTTAGGGGTGTATGTTGTCACAGTTACGTCCAGGTCTCATCATGAGTCAATGGCAGCTATTCCTGTATCTACTGAGTATCCTTTGTTGATCAATGTGAGTAAAGTGGATGAGGACATGAGAACCTACATGGGTATGGTCCCACCCTGTCACTGAAGACATGTAATGAGACTGTCAACAGGGCAACCTTGGTGTGCTGACTGAGATAATGTCTCAGGTGTCATGTTCCGGCAGGTGTCATTACATCATTTGTACACGGGTTGGCCTCTGCAATTCCCACTGCATCTGGGAACATCATAGCCTCTGTGCTGATTATTTTCGCAGATATTCACCACACACGGCCCATCAATATGTTGTGAGCAATGTAATTCTGCGTGTGAACTGTCAGGGTCCTAACATGTGTGGACTTTTCATGGACATTATTAGAGGTTGCTGGTTCTGCTGAAGGCCCCGTACCCAATCCCTGCTTATGGCCCTGGGACACAGTCACACTTTGTCGTTCATGCATAAATGAGACCCAGACAAGGGATGGGCCATGATTTTGGTATTCAAAGAGGATTTAACTAATATGGTACAATTAAAAGGCAGATGATGCTATACAATGTATTTGGGTATGCATTGATGAAGCACATAACCAAATACCCTCTGAGGAATGAGAGGTTTGGTAAAGCAAGTGTGGTACATATGTAGCCACAGGGAAACTTTAGGGTGACATACAGACAGATGCCAGTCAGGCTGACAGGATGCAGGATCAATCTGGATCCAGCAATTTCACAATTTACATAATCAGTGTTCTGACTAAGACTGTTTGGAGGACGACCTAGACAGCTGACATGTAAAACTGTGTATGTCCTGTGTTTTTGAGGGTGACACATGAACCCAAGGGCTGTGTTACACGGCTTAATTACTAGCAATGCTTAACGGTGTATTTGACAACATGGCAACTCCTATGCTGTTCCAGGCATCAGCAGGGGGATGTGCATGTTGAAATGGGTGGTGTGCATGGAGGTGATCACAGGTGTGGGCTGCATCAGTTTCTCACAAGTCCTGTAGGTGAGATTTGCATTCTAATGGCCAACAGAGGTTTTCACATGGGAAGCAATCTACAGGTGATAACAGGGCTTAGAAACTACAAGCTAGTGTATCAATTGACCTGACGCCCATGCAGTCAGTTGTACTATGACAATGGTATTCCATAGGAAAGGGTGTAGCACACTGGATTACTATTGTTAGTCTGTGTGTGTAGAGGAGGGAATATCGGGGTACACATATTACTATTCCAGGGACCTCTTCCGACAGGTGGGTTGTGACCAGGTGCATGGGTCTGTCAGGAGTTAGGAAATGGGCTGACATGTACATGGAATGTCATGTGCACAATGCTTGTCATGTGTGTGGCACTTGTGCTGTCTATGTTCTGATTCTAGGGAACTCTAGTCACAGATAGTCCTTGCAAAGATTGGATGCAGTTGGGCTTACTGCTGTCAAGGGTGTGGTCATACATTCCTGTTACTGATGCAAAAGCACATCAACTGCCTCATGTATGAGGCTTGTTTTCCCCTTATTGAGTGATGGTGTCTCAGTTGTGTGCCATATGCTGCGATGAACCATGTTTCCAATATGTATGTGTGAAATAGGTGTGGTCCTCTGCTATTGGCCTTCAAAGGTGAAATGTACAGGATGTATGTCATTTACAGTGTGTGTGTATGTGACAGTTGTATGGTACGCATCACAATTGCTCTGGGATTTTCAGTGTCCTAATTGGTATATCAGCAATGCTCCATGAGGCAACACTCTTATTCTGAAAGTTAGAGATAAAGGTGTGCAAAAATGATTAGCCAGGCCATGATATGGTGATTATTATTGGTGTTTATTTAAATTAGTTAATAAAGTGGTGATGGTGATTATATTTAGAAGAAATTGTTCCCGATATGTTGCCGCCTACGCAAACCAGCGGTTGTGTTTTGTTGTTCCCACTCATGTTGCAGGCCACCATCCTCCTCTTCCTTCTCTTCAGGCATGTGTGGCTCTGGTTCCAGGAGGGGAATGTTCCTTCTTATGCAAATGTTGTGCAGGATGGCACATGTTAGAATGATCTTACAGACCATTTCAGGGGAATATAGGAGGCTACCACCAGTGATGTTGAGTGTGGTATTCTGTTTGTTGGGGAAACATTTATGTATGCAAAATGTATTTCAAGGTTTAAGTTATTATACCTTGTCTCTTTACTCTTTGTTTATGTTTGTTATGTGAAATGGTATCTTCCTGCTCTCCCTGCTCTTAGAACGGTACTGCCTGGAATGTTGATTGGAGGCAGTTGAAGAAGGAGCAGAGCAGGAGTAGCTGGAGTTTTTATTCTTCTAGACTTGAATAAATAAGCAAGTATTTTTACTCTTTGAATTGGCATTTTTCTTCTGGATTTACTTCATTTTTGGCAACGAGGATGGGATACGTCCTTTGAAACTCCAGCCCTCTAGATTTTTTTTATTCTTTCCTGGATACTATTTTGTGGATATTTTTTTTTTATATATTTGTTGTGGACTCCTATCTTTCTGAGGTTACTTTCAGGACTTTGTGACCCCAGGACCTCCTCTCATCTGAGCTTTTAATCCCTTTTTGCGTTTTACCCCAGCCTGATTCATGCTGTTCAGCATTGCCTGTTTCCTAGGCAACGGCTGGAGCTGAAGGGATTTCCTCTCTTAAGACCGTTGGATCTGGAGGATCTGTGTTCACTGTAGGCAGACGTGTCTTTGCCCTTCGCCTATTTATTGACAGCCCACAGGAGAAGGAATTCATAAGAGTTTCATTTCATCTTGGCCGCCTGCCAATGTTTGCTTTGGAGCCGCAGGTTGTGGGCTATCCCTGCTTCAAACTGTGGCGTCAAGACAAGCAGGATTAGCTCATCCGAGCTCTGTATTTACTTTGGCTGCCTGCCAACAAAAGAGTGTTCAGCTGACATTATCAGAAGAAAGGATTTAGCGCAGAGTGATATTGTTTTGGCTCCCAGACAATGTTTACATTTCAAAGTTATTAGAGCTGCGCGCGCCTTAGGAGATTGCCGTTTCAATTTGCGGCGTCAGCTCCCATTTTGGATAAGCTCATCGGAGCTTGGTATTTACTTTGGATGCCTGCCAACATGAGTCTCCAAGTGTTCAGCTGAACTTGATATGTACATCGCTTCCTTGTGTTTAACAAAGCTGGGTATTTATCTTGGCTTTGAGCTAATGCTTCAATCTCAGCGTTAAGGTTCTGTTGTTAGGCAACACACAAGCTTTAGCAACCTCATTAGCAAGTGTTGTAAGACTCTGGTTTTTTTTTCTCTTTGTTTTCAACTATGTATCCTTTTGCTATGCTCTGCTCTGTTACACATAATTATTAACATTTAAGGCAGTTTTACATTATAAAGGTTGCATTCAAGTAAGAGTATATCTGAGAGAATGCAGAATATAACACCGCACCCCTTTTTCTTGCCTTTATCTGGTGATCCACCTATACCATGGAGTAAATGGAAAAAGGTTTTTCTTATATACATTCAAGTTTGTGGCAGCAATCAATAGATTTGTCAAAACAATTTTATGTATATATGTATATAGTTATTTGTTTGAAGGGGAAAGATGGTGTGGTATTCTGTTTGTTGGGGAAACATTTATGTATGCAAAATGTATTTCAAGGTTTAAGTTATTATACCTTGTCTCTTTACTCTTTGTTTATGTTTGTTATGTGAAATGGTATCTTCCTGCTCTTAGAACGGTACTGCCTGGAATGTTGATTGAAGGCAGTTGAAGAAGGAGCAGAGCAGGAGTGGCTGGAGTTTTTATTCTTCCAGACTTGAATAAATAAGCAAGTATTTTTACTCTTTGAATTGGTATTTTTCTTCTGGATTTACTTCATCGAGGCACCGGAATCGTGACTAGAGGATGCCGAAGGTTCTCTCGACCATGGTGCGTGTCCTCCTATGTGTGTCATTGTAGGCACGCTCTGCTGCAGTACTCAGGTTGCCAATAGGTGTCATTATCCATGGCTGGATGCCATACCCCTGATCAGCTGAAAGAAAATGAATGGGATCATGTTGATGTAGCTTGCCCCATTGATATCAGCTTGCATGGCAGTAGTTGTCTTGTGTTGTCTGTGATTCTTTTGTATTATTGTGTTGCATCCTAGGCTTGTAGGATGTACCATCTGCATTGTGTTGTTTCCTTGGCTGAACGAGTGTTTGGCTGCTGACCTGTTTTCAGCAGTATGTTTTGGGATTTGAAGTACAGTGTGCCCTCCCTAGCATTGTGACTTGTGATACAGGTGTCCCTGTGTCTTCACTGGGGGTGAGATGATAGTTCCATACACAGGTTAAATTTGACAGTGTTGTTAACACGTTCATATAAATGTACCCTGGACATCCCATACCTTTAGACTTTTGCAATGGATTAATGTAAACATAATTGAGATGCTTACAATTTGCAAGGTGACATTTAGGCAACACGTTCCAAACGTTGTAATCATAGACATCTTAACATTAGGCTGTAAAGTTATTTCAGATGTGTGACAGGTTCAATTGTGACCTATGAAACATGGCTAGCGATGTCACGACCTCAGTGTGTTCCTGTCGACATGTTGCTGTTGTGGTGTATGTGTTGTGTGTCCTAGAGGGTTCCTGTGCAGTGTGTATATAAGTAGGTTTTTGTACTTACCAACAAGTAGTCCATTGCCATACCGTCCATCCTGATTGATGGTGCTGTGACGGAAGATGAATGAGTCATGGACACTCCCAGGATATTTTGCCACGATGTTGGTGATCAATCATTGGTGATCGACAATGGCCTGCACATTGATGGAATATGTGTGCTTCCTGTTGCGGTAGAGGTGTTCAGTTGCACCAGGTGGCACAAGGCATACATGTGTGCAGTCGATTGCACCAAGGACGTGTGGGGAGCCACTATTTAGGTAGAACCCTTGTTTTGTTTCCTGCTGCTTCTGCAGTGTGTTAGGGAAGCAGATGTGACGGGGTGTGAGTCCAATGATGGCATCCAGTACTTTGGGCAAAAAGGCAGAGAATGATGGCTGTGATATTCCGGCAAACCAGGGCACCAGTTGTTTGAAAAGAGCCACTTGTCAGTATGTGAAGTACAGCAAGCAGCTTGTTTTCTGTTGGGATGGTGCGGGGTGTCAGCAAGGTGGGTGCCAACTGTGGCTCTATGTTTCGCAGCAGCTGCTGAATGGCCTGCCAGTTCAACCTGTGCCTCTGGATGATGTTATGTTCCCTGAGGCCATGAAGGGTTGTTCTGGGGCGGAATATCCTCTCCTGCCTTCTGCGCTGCCTTTGCGGTCCCTGCTGGTGTTGTGGTAGCTGCTGTTGTTGTTGCTAGGCGCTGCGTCTGCGTGCACACTGGAAGAGAAGTGCCTCCATGTCTCCCTTTTGCTGCTCTGCTGTTGCTCCTGTGTGTTCTGATTAAATACAGGTGTGTTTGCCCCATTTTAACGCCTTCCCTGACCTAGGCGTTAATTTTTTACCCAAATCGGGCTGTGCGTCATTTTCCGCCTCCACCTCCCGGCCGTGCGGCATTTTTGCCTGGAAGCATAAATACGACGCACAGACGTTTACGTCTTTTTTTGGACGGGAATGCCTACCTTGCATATGATTAACGCAAGGTGGTTTCCCGCATCCAGAAAATGACGCACACGGCGGGATTTTGGCATCCACAGGCTCGGGCGTCAAAGTCTAAATATGGGGCAAGGTTTGCGCCGATTGTGCGTCAAAATTTTTGACACACATTTGGTGCAGACGGAGTATAAATATGCCCCTCAGTGTCTCAAAAGGGATCAGAGCACTACTCAAAACAAATCCCCCAGCTTGGTGATTCCCACCTGTTGCAAACCAGGATGTCAGACCCCCCCATCTGTTTCCACAGGAGGGTGGTGATGGGTAACGCTGGTGAATAGGAGATTTTAATGCCAGATTTTCGCACACTTTTCGCCAAGCATTTCTGCATGGTTTTGTGGGCTTGCATAGCTAATCTAGTAGGGTTGTTCATACATAGGATCAGTTGAAGCAGTGCTTCTTGTGTGGGGGTAAATCTGTCAATGGGTCCATCCAGACTGTGTCTACACGCCATCCATCTAGTCAGCCATTGCTCCAGTTCGTCATGTTTGGAGGAGAGAGCACAAGTACTTTAGCATTGGTTAGTAGCGGTAAAGTGCACAGAGTCCTAAGGCTAGCAAAAATAGGGAGAGGAAGGCATAGATTGTGAGGAAAGACCACCCTAAGGCTGACAGGTCTAACACACATCTCCCTCTAGGTGAAAATGGGTAGAACTACCCAACCTCCTGGGAGTTCTCTTCATTAAGGTGAAAAAACCTGGAGAGACCATCAGCATCACTGTGGTTTGATCTAGGGTGGTGTTCCATTGTGAGTCCATTCCCTATAGGGAGATGGACCACCTCAACAATTTAGGATTATCACCCCTCATCTGCATCAACTATCTGAAGGGCCTGTGGTTGGTTTGAACCCTGAAGTGAGTCCCAAACAGATATGGTCACAGCTTCCTCATTGCCCAGACTATAGCAAAGGAGTCTTTCTCAATAGCACTCCACCTCTGTTCCCAGGTGTAGGAAACTGGCCTGGTGTGTGGTGAGCACCTATAGTGTTATCACCTTATACCAGGTCCAGGTATCCCCTATTAGTGAGATGTAGACAGTGGAAGCCAGGGCTCTCTAGAGATAGCTGTGGAGAAGCAGACAAGACTTATCTAGGAGACATGCAAAGCTTATGCAATACCACTACAGTCACTCAGCACTAACACACATGAAAGAACCACACAGTGTTACAAAAATAAAGGTACTTTATGATAGTAACACGAATACTAAAATACTGAATAGGCAATACTCCAATAGGAGGTAAGTAAACACATTATTAGGTACACATTAGAAGTCAGTGATTATCATATAAATTAATAGCAAATAGTAAAAACAATAGTAAATAGTGAGGGCCCTAGGGGGAAGACGAAAACATATACTAAGTAAGTGGAATGTGAAAGGTAGCCCCCCACCAAAGGAAGTGGAATCAGTAGAAGTGAGCTAGAGGAACTAGGAACCCCAAGAAGTAAGTACCAGGGTGCCACCCTGTGACAAGGAGGGAAGAAGTAAGTACCTGGTTGTTCCCCAAACCTTAGGAGAACTTTGGAAAAGGACTGTGCAAGACACAGACAAGACTGGAAAAAAGAAAAGGTGGATCCTGACAGAAGAGGACCTGCAAAAGAAGGGGACCAAGTTCAGTTTGAGTTGGAGTGTCCAGCTGTGGTAGGAGCTACTACCCACCTTTCTGTGGATGCAGGACCAGATCGGCGGTGGATAAAGAAAGTCAGCAGTACAGCACAGGAGCAGAAGTTCCAGAAGAGATGCAAATGATGTCCCAGGTTGGCGGTTGTGATGCAGTCAGTCAGTATGTTGGAAAACCACTAACAAGCCTTGGCAAATGCAAAAGTCGGAGAAGAGGGTTTTGCAAGGCTGAAGAGGAACAGCAAGGCCCAGGGGACTCGACCCAATGAGGGGAGCCCAAGGTGACCCTCGGCAACTGGGAGAATCACAAGAAGAAGAGGCAGCACCCACAGGCAACCCATGGGCAACAGGCACAGCAGTCGCAGTCAGGCCCACTCAGCACACCTGAAGAGGACTCCCACGTCACTGGAGCAGCAGGCAGAAGACTGTGCTTTGCAGGGAAAAGTGCTGGAGGCCAGAGGTACACGGAGCCTGAAGATCCCTTGCAGGAGGAACAAATAAGCCTCAGTAGCTGCAAGAGTCACGGTGCACAGTGGTACTGTCCTGCAAGGAAAGGCAAGGGCTTACCGTCTCCCAAGTTGGACACCTGGTAGAGAGGACCAAGGGAACCACTCCAGGCAATGACCTGTGATGCAGGATCTATGCAGTTCCGGAGGAGAGGGGATCCATGCAGCCTGTCATCATTGCAGTTGGTGCCTGTGGATGTAGGGGAGTGACTCCTTCACTCCAAGGGACATTCCTTCTTACTTCTTGTGCAGGCTGAAGACTCATCACCCTCAGAGGATGCATAGCCAGGGAAATGTTGCAGTTGCTGGAAGGAGCCGGTGAAACAATGTTGCAGAGCAGAGTCATCACTGGAGTTGCAGATTGTTGGTTTCTGGAGGGTCCAGTTGCAGTCCAGGTGGCCAGAAGATGAAGTAAATGATGCCGAGGAGTCCTGCTGGGATCTTGCATGTCAAATCTGAGGATCCACCTGTGAGAAAAGGCCTCTTTTTGACATGGTTAGCCCCCACTTTTTGCCTGATGTTTGATGTAGCCTAGAAGTTGTAGTGCCCAGGGCCCCTGCTAACCAGGTGCCCTGGGCCAGAGCTCTTTCCCTAAAACTGTTGTGATGCATTGGCACAACTGGAAACACCCTTAGTTACCAGTATAAGTCGCTAGTAAAAGGGTACTTAGGTATCCAGGTCATGGGGTACTATGGGTAGGCCCCTCTGGGTAGCAGCACTGATTCTGCCACTCTCTAGGGCCGTGCATCCAGATACACCCAGGTCTGCCATTGCAGGCTGTGTCCCCTGGTGCAAACCTAAAACTCAAACTCAATATGGCACACTGCCTGTGCACTCTGTCTACCATACACTGCATGTACTATGGAAAGGCACCCCTCTGGCAGGCCTTACAGCTTTAAAGCAGGGTGCACCATATTATCTGTGAGTTTCCCAGCAACATGATGGCTACTCTGAACCCTGGGCTGTTTGGTATCAAACAACTCAGAATGATTAATCCAAACTGGTACCAAATTAGATTTATCCCTACGTGTACCCAGGGGTCACCTTAGAGGTGCCCCCTGCAAAAGCTAATTACCCTGGCATGGTTGCTGACTGGTCCTATCCAGCCTGCCACTTCCAGACAGCCAATATACAAACCTTGGGGGAGAGCCCTGTCTTTCGGGTCTAGACTGGTGCAAACCGGTTTAGGCGAGGAGGGCACTAAGGCCCATATTTATACTTTTTTGCGACGCATTTGCAGCACTTTTTGACGCAAAAGCGGCGCAAACTTACAAAATACAATTGTATACCGGTGGCTTGCGGAGGCTTCCCTTCCCAAGCAATGTAACACCTATTTCCAAGGGGGAGGGTGTTACCTCTCTCTCCCACTGGAAATCCTTTCTTCTGCGTTCCCCTGCCATGCAGTGTTTTCACAGTTAAATGAGGAAGGCCTAGACCAGCCTGTAGCCTTCATCAGTATGAGGTTAGTTCCCTGGTGTAGGAAAGTACCCTCTTTTTGGCATGGTTACCCTCACGTTTTTACTGCTTGCTTTGCCCCATTTTTTAAGACCAGGGTCAGGGCAGGCGTTAGGGGACCTGTGGCCCTATTTCCATGGTGGAACACCATGGAATAAGCCCAGAGGTGCCCTCCCTAGGCCCTAGGGGCCCCCCCACCCACACTAGAGGGACTGCGAGGATGGGGGACCCCATCCCAGGTAAGTACAGGTAAGTGCATTTTATTTTTTAAAGTGCCATAGGGGGCCCTGAAATGGGCCCCCATACATGGCACAGGGTGCAATGGCCATGCCCAGGGGACCCCTGTCCTCTGTGCTGGCCACTGGGGTGAGGGGCATGACTCCTGCCTTTTCTAAGGCAGGAGTCATGTGGCATGGTAGGTTTAGCACCATAAAATGACGCTAATCTGGTTAGTCATTTTTTTTTACTCTAACCTGCCTAAAGCCATTTTTTGGTGCTAAACCTTATTTTTCTGTACTGCCAGCCCCACCCGACTAAAGTCATTTTTTAAAACTTTAGCCTACCCTTTGCACCGGCTTGCACCATTCCATAAATATGGTGCCCGGCTGGTGCACAGAAATGGTGCAAACCGGTGCTAAACTTTTTGGTGCAAAACTGAGTTATTGCAGTTTTGCAGCAAAAAGTATAAATAAGGGCCAATATTTTGTAAGTTTGCGCCACTTTTGCGTCATAAAATGACGTTAATGCAGTGCAAAAAAAGTTTAAATCCGGCCTTGGTGCTAGATGGGTCTAGCACCAAAGTATAAATATGGAGTTAGTGTTGCGCCGAATTAGAGTAAAAAAAAATGACACTAATTCGGTGCAAACAGAGTATAAATATGCAGCAGAGTATAAATATGCCCCTAAATATGGCGTTAAGGCCATAGAGTCATTTTTTGCACGGGAACGCCTACCTTGCATCTCATTAAGGCAAGGTAGGTTTCCACTTCCAAAAAAATGACTTTAACTCCATAAATTTGGTGCTAGAGGGGTCTAGCACCAAAGTATAAATATGGAGTTAGTTTTGCACTGAATTAGAGTTAAGAAAAAATGACGCTAATTCAGTGCAAACGGAGTATAAATATGCCCCTTAGCGTAAAAAAATGATGCTAATCTGGTCAGAATCATTTATTTTGACTCAAAACTGCCTAACGTCATTTTTTTTTTAAGCTAACCTACCCTTTGCACTGGCTTGCACCATTCCATAAATATGGTGCCCAGCTGGTGTTAAAAAATGGTGCAAGCCGGTGCAAAACCTTTTGGGGCAAAACTGCCTTAGTGCAGTTCTGCACCAAAAAGTATAAATAAGGCCCTTTGTCTCCTTTCGAATAAATGGGGCTCTCTCTTCTTTTTCTATCAGCCTGAGTCTTATATGAGTCTTTTGCTTGAATGATGTTTTTTCTAGCCCTAACTAACGTGGTCTGCAAATCCCTCACCATCTCTTCTACTGCAGGCACTGAATCATCTTCTTTACCCAACATTACATTAGGATGTCTACCATGGTTCAGATAAAGGGGGAGAACCCAGTGGTGGAATGAACAGCATTATTATAAGCAAATTCAGCTGCCCACATCAACTCGGGCCATTCCTTCTCTTTATCGAATAAATTGAGTCTTAAATACTGTTCTAACTCTTGATTCACTCTCTCTGTTTGCCCATCAGTTTCAGGATGGTAACTGGTAGAGTAACGAGAATCAATTCCTAATCTTTCACTAAGGGCCTTCCAAAAGCGAGAAACAAATTGGGACCCCCGTCTGAAACTAGAATTTTTGGGATACCATGGGCGCGTACTATGTGTTGTGTAAACAACTGTGCAACCTGTGGGGCTCGAGGGATTTCTTTCAAAGGAATGAAATGTGCCATTTTAGTGAAAGTGTCTACAAAAACTAGGATAGTGTTAAAACCTTGGCTACTAGGGAGGTCCACTATAAGATCCATAGTACCAGTATGCCAGGCATGGGGTGCAGTGGTCAAAGGTCTTAACAGACCTTGTGAAGCTGTTCTATTTGATTTCCCTCTTTGACATTTGTCACAAGTTGACACATAGGGCCATATTTATACTCCGTTTGCGCCAAATTTGCGTCGTTTTTTTCGACGCAAATTCGGCGCAAAACTAACGCCATATTTATACTTTGGTGTTAGATGCGTCTAGCGCCAAAGTATGAGGAATGAGCGTCATTTTTTTGCGTGAACGCCTTCCTTGCGTTAATGAGATGCAAGGTAGGCGTTCCCGTCCAAAAAAATGACTGCGACGCAAATGCCTAGTATTTATACTCCCGGGCAAAAATCACGCCCGGGAGCGGGTGGACAAAAAAACCCCGCATTTGCGCCGGATTTTATCGCCTGGGTCAGGGCAGGCGTTAAGGGACCTGTGGGCTCAAAATGAGCCCACAGCTGCCCTCCCATGCCCCCAGGGACCCCCCCTGCCACCCTTGCCCACCCCAGGAGGACACCCAAGGCTGGAGGGACCCACCCCAGGGACATTCAGGTAAGTTCAGGTAAGTATATATATATTTTTTTTTTAATATTTTTTTTTGCCATAGGGGGGCCTGATTTGTGCCCCCCTACATGCCTCAATGCCCAATGACCATGCCCAGGGGACATAAGTCCCCTGGGCATGGCCATTGGGCAAGGGGGCATGACTCCTGTCTTTACTAAGACAGGAGTCATGTAAATGGCGTCTGAGCGTCGTAAAAAATGGCGCAAATCGGGTGGAGGCGACTTTTTAGCGTCAACCTGACTTGCACCATTTTTAAGACGCCCTAACGCCATTTTTCCCTACGCCGGCGCTGCCTGGTGTATGTGGTTTTTTTCCACGCACACCAGGCAGCGCCGGTCTGCTTGCGCCGGCTAACGCCATTCAATAAATACGGCGCCCGCATGGCGCTTCAGAATGGCGTTAGCCGGCGCAAAATATTTTGACGCTAAACTGCGTTAGCGCAGTTTAGCGTCAAAAAGTATAAATACGGGCCATATTGTCTTATCTGAGTTTTCATTTTTGGCCACCAAAATTCTCGTTGTATTAGATTTTGAGTCTTTTGAATTCCTTTGTGTCCAGCCAATTGATCGTCATGATAAGCCTGAAGAATTTTTTCTTGCAGCTCCACAGTCGGTACATACAGTGCACCTTTAAAATATGGCAAACCTTTTTTGATTTCTCTTCCTTGGCCTTCTTTGGACCACTTCAGCATTCCTTCGAATGTTAAGTTTTCTTGAATTTCTTTGGTTACATTTTCATACAATATGGCAGATATGAACTTCTCTTGTGGAATAATCAATTCTTTTTCTGGAGGCTCTTTAACTGCACCGGTATCAATTCGAGATAGAGCATCTGCCTTCCCATTTACTTTTCCTGGTCTGAAAGTGATAACAAAATCAAAGTCTGCAAAATATAGGGACCAACGCAGTTGTCTAGCTGTTAGAGTTCGAGCTGATTTTAAAAACTGTAAATTTCGGTGGTCCGTGTAAACAGTCACTTTATGCTTAGCTCCCAAAATGTATTGCCTCCACTCACGAAAAGTTTCTTTGACTGCCAATAGCTCCTTATCCGCAATTGAATAATTTATCTCTGGTGGTGTTAATTTTCGAGAGAAATAGGCCACTGGATGTAATTGACCTGTATCTTTATGACGCTGGGAAAGGATACCTCCTATGGCAACATCTGAAGCATCTGCCTCCACATAATATGGCTCATCTGGATTGGGGTGGAGCAAGATTGGAGCTGAGACGAAGGAATTCTTCAAAAAATTAAAAGCATTTTCAGCTTCTTTTGTCCACTCAAACTTCACTCCTTTCTTCAACAATCGAGTAATGGGTGTAACTGTTTGAGAAAAATTGGATATGAATCTTCGATAAAAATTAGCGAACCCCAAGAAACTCTGGATCTCTTTGGCACTGCAAGGAGAAGGCCAATGTTGCACTGTCTTTATCTTGGCAGGATCCATACTAACTCCTTCTGGTGACAAAATGAATCCTAAGAACTCAACTCGTTCCACATGAAATGCACACTTCTCCAATTTTACATAGAGATGGTTTTCTTGCAACCTTGTGAGGATGGATCGAACATGGGAAATGTGCTCCTGTAGATTGTCGGAAAAGATTAAAATGTCATCTATATAAACCACAGCAATCCGGTCGAGGAATTCTCGTAATATATCATTAACGAAATGCTGGAAGGCAGCGGGAGCATTGCATAACCCATAAGGCATCACTTGATATTCAAATAATCCGTATCGAGTCCGAAAAGCGGTTTTCCATCCATCCCCTGAAGCCACTCGAATCAAATTATATGCTCCTCGCAGGTCCAATTTGATGTAGATTCTAGCATTCTTTACTTGATCTAATAAAACTGACACTAAAGGCAGTGGGTATCGATTCTTGATGGTAACCTGATTGAGGGCTCGATAATCAATGCAAGTTCAAAGACTCCCATCCTTCTTTGGTATGAAAAATAGTGGGGATGACACTGGAGATTCAGAAGGACGAATAAAACCATTAGCAAGATATTGATCCAAATACTCCTTTAAATGTTGATTCTCTGCTTCGGTCAATGCGTATATTCTGCTACATGGCAATATCGCACCTGGCTCCAGTTCAATTTTGCAGTCGTAGGGTCGATGTGGTGGCAATTTCTCAGCCTCCTTTTCATCAAAAACGGCGACTAAATCCTCATATTCTTTTGGGATTTCTGCTATCTTTAGTGCACAGATCATTGAAGAGTGTGATGATAAACAGGCCGCTTGGGACTTGGTGGACACTTCCACTCCATCATGAAAGCAATTCTCTTTGCAGTAAGAGGAATTCATCTTGATCGTTCTTTTGCTCCAATCAATTTGTGGATTATGTTCTGTAAGCCAGGGCAGACCCAAAATGAGTTGAAATTGTGGAGCATCTATCAAATTAAAGATTATCTGCTCCTGATGTCCACCAAAACCTTGCATCTGAATTGGTTCAGTCTCATGGGAAATGGGTCCTGAAGAAAGATTGGTTCCATCCACAGCTCTTACTACTTCCAAAGTAGATTTCTTGATAAATCGAATACCCATTTTACGAGCGTATTTGATATCACAGAAGTTGCCCGTAGCTCCAGAGTCTATCATAACTGAGATCCCTTGAATTTCCTTCTCAAGGGTCTTAACTGATACTGTTTGTACCAAATGTGGTGCTGCGGTTTGTAAGGTATTCGCCACTCGTTGATCTAAAGGAGTTGTCTTGGGTTCTGCTTTCATCAGGGCAACTCCCTCTACTGATGAAGCTGGCCTTTTCCCGACTGAAGAGCTTTGGGTTTCTTGGGACAGTTTTTAACAAAATCCCCAGATGCACCACAATATAAACATAGTTGATTCACTCTTCTTTTCTCTTTTTCTTCCTTAGATAAAGGACCTCAGATGGAGCCAATTTGCATTGGTTCTTCTATCGTTATCCCTTCTCCGGCTCTCGTATGATCATTTCTTACACGATCAATTCTCAGGGGAAATGGTCGATACTCTCTTCTCTTTTCTGCTCTTCGTTCAGTTAACCGGTGGTCAATCTGTAACACAAGATCAATTAACTGCGAAATTTCGGTGGGTCTGTTTGGAACTTGTGCTAAGGCATCTTTCAATTCATCTCTCAGTCCACGATAAAATATGGTGGCTCTTTTTGACTCCGGCCAGGCAGTCTCTACAATGAGTTTATTGAAATGAGCCAGATAGGCTACTAGATCTTTATTACCTTGCCTGATTTCCAGTAGTTCATTGTCAGTGGCTTGAGCTGCAGTTCGCCGATCAAATATTCTTAAGAACTCTTCCTTGAAATTTTGGAAATTATATAAAACAGGATCATTTCTGGAAATTATTGGCATGGACCATGCGGCCGCATCTCCTGTCAGATAAGACAATATAAATGCCACTTTGGAATGGTCTTCAGAAAAAATGACTGGTCTACATAAAAAATGCAATGAGCATTGGGTCAGAAAAATCTGCGCCTTATTTGGATCCCCACCGAAGCGCTCGGGTTGAGCCAAAGGAATAATAGGGGAAACCGCATGAATTACTTGAGTGGATATACCTGCAGACTGTGAAGGGCTAGGGATTTGTGAAAACACAGATTCATTTGATTTAGCGGTGTTCCCTAACTCATTTATTCGCTGTTTTATTTGGACTGTTTCTTCTATGGTGTTATTTAATTGTTTCTGTAACCCTTCGAAAACGGTGGCTAATGCTTTTATATCAATTCCTTCTGCCATTCTGCTCAGGAGGAAATCAGTTTTTTCCCTAAAATTAGGGTGATGGCACTTCAATCTGTCAGGATACTTCAATTCGATTTCCTCAGAAGCAAAAGATAACTCCTCAGTCCCGACCTGAGCTACTCAGAATGAATATTAATCCTTCGTGCTGAGTACCCCGAAGGGGGAAAGGGGAATGGGATGGTAGAGAGACTGCCACAGAGATGATGAACGCCAGTACTCAGTCTGCCTCTTCACATCTAAGATTGGATACAGCACCTGCAAGAGTCACAGTCGCAATTACTAGGGACATACAACATCAGTTTTTTCACTTTCTACTCTCAACACTTAATTCTCTTTAATTCTATTATTTCTTCACTCACCCTGAGTTCTCTGTAGCCTTGCTTCTCTCTATAAATGATAGCTCTTCTTAAAAAATGCTTATTACTGATTCTGGAAGAACTTCTCAACCTTTGTTAGAGATTGGTTTTATGTTGCTATACATATATATATATAGTTGGTGATAATGCGTTCTTCAAATCAGCTGATGTTATTTAATTTCTCCTGTCTTATTGTGACTTCTGTCAATACTTGTATTTGTAAATGCTTGTTTATTAAAGTTCGTTTCTCCTTTCTTACTTCGACATTTGTTGATAACTTGTATTTGTAAATGCTTGTTTATTACAGTTAGTTTCTCCTTCCTTACTTCGACATCTGTCGATAACTTGTAGTTGTAAATGCTTGTTTATTTAAGTTTGTTTCTCTTTTAAACTCTATTTTGGTTTATTACCATTGAATTTGTAAATGCTTATTTGTTAACAGTTCGTTTCTCGTTTAAACTTGGCCTTTGTTTATAACCTTGACATTGGTAGATACTTGCTCTTTTAAAGTTCGTTTTTTCTTTGACTTTAATATCTTAAACAAGAACCTTGTAAACATAAGGTTAATTCATACATTAACTCTGTAGCCTTGCCGACTTCCACGGGAACGATCTACTATCAAACTCTTCGAATAAACCTTGACAATATTTATCTGTTTTCTGTAATATAATCATCAAATGTAATTTTACCTCACAGGAGTTTCTGTTCTGAAGCGCGCTCTCTCTCCACACAGCTGATTCCTGTCAGACCTCAGTTGAAGTGCAAGGCTTCCAGCTGGAGAGCTCGTAACCTAGCAACCAACCGATTGCAAGACTAGAACTGTAACTAACCTTCAGGACTCACAGCGGCCATCTTGGATCTTCTCTTCTTGATTCTTCCTTTGAAATAAGCGCAAGATTACTCTGCAAACCTTCTTCCAGTTTGGGCTTTGCTGTCTCCACTGAGGATTTTCTCATACACTTCTTTGATTTGACTTGGCAAGTTTGTGTGGTCATGACACCATGTATATGATGACTTCCAAGCATTTTGTAGTCGGTATCCCCCCCCGCTTATAGTTGACATTAGTGCATTTTAATTCCCCATGCGACTTACCCTGCATGTGTGTTGTCTCCTGGTAGTCTGCGCTGTCCTGTCCTTGAATCCCTGTGATGATCTCCTCAGGGATGATGGCTGCAACCATCTCCTCCATGTGGTCCAGGGGCTCCTGGTGTGCTGGACTCCCACCTCCAGTCTGCAGTGCTGCCTTCCTGTTACTGGCCATCTTTTCCTTGGTCCTGCGCTTGCAGTCATGCCAGCGTTTCTTGCACTCAATGACTGTTCTGCGTACTTCTGCCACACTGTTAATCTTGTCAATAATTTTTCGCCATATTGCCTCTCTCCTACTGATTGGCAACTTTGAGGTGATAAACAGTTGGTGCTGGTGTTCCGTCACCTCTTTAACCAGAAGTTTCTGCTCCTCTGCACTGAAGCGACACTTTCTTTTCTTCTTCAAACTGTCCTGGGTCTTGTGTGGTTCCTCCTGGCTGGTTCCTGGTCTGTTGTCATCTTCCTCGGGTCTGTACAGGCATCTGGGATCGATTTTGGCTCTCCTCTGCTGAAATGGCTTCGTTTGCGGGGAATTGTGATGCTATTGCGTCAATAAACGGCGCATATCCGTTTTGCGGTGTCGTAAATCGACCCACAGTCATTTCTGCCGTGTTAACATAGTTTTGCTTTACGACTTGACGCTGCGGTGTGCGTAAAAAAAAATTACTTACACCTGTGGTTTGCGCCGCCGTGCGTCAAAGTATAAATTTGATGCCCGCACGGCGCACCGAAATGCCGTTAGCCGGCAGTAATATTTTTGACGCAAAAACTGCGCCGGCGCAGTCTTGCGTCAAAAAATATAAATATGGCCCTGAGAGAGGAATTTGGGTTACCATGGGGGGCGCACTTCCTTCTCCATGGAGTGGCCCTGATGACCACCTGCAGACCATTTCCTAACTCCTGACACACCCATGCTCCTGGTCTCACCCCACATGTCTGAAGAGGTCCCTGGAATGGTAAAATGTGTACCCAGATATTCCCTCCTCTCCACACACAGACTAACAATAGCAATCCAGTGTGCTTCACCCTTTCCTATGGTATGCCATTGTCATAGTACATCTGACTGCATGGACGTCAAGTCAATTAATACACTGGCTTGTAGTTTCTAAGCCCTGTTATCACCTGTAGATTGCTTCCCATGTGAAAGGTACTGTTGGCCATTTGAACTTGAATCTCACCTACAGGACTTGTGAGAAACTGATGCAGCACACACCTGTGAGCACCTCCATGCAGACCACCCATTTGTACATGCACTGCCCTTGCAGATGCTTGGAACAGCATAGAAGTTGCCATTTTGTCGAATACACTGTTATGCATTGCTAGAAAAATAAGCCGTGTAACACAGCCCTTGGGTTTATGTGTCACCTTCCAAAACATAGGCAAACACAGTTTCCCATGTCAACTGTCTTGTTCTTCCTTCGACCAGTCTTAGTCAGACCACTGAGTATGTACCTTGTGAAATTGCTGGATCCTGATTGACCCTGCATCCTGTCAGCCTGACTAGCACCTGTCTGTGCATTACCCTAAAGGTTCCTTGTGGCTACATATGTACCACACTTACTTTCCCAAACCTCACATTCCTCAGGGGGTATTTTGTCAGGTGCTTCCTCAATGCGTACCCCAATACATTGTACAGGATCATCTGCTTTTTAACTGTACCATAATTGTCTTGTAATACCAAAATCATGGCCTATTCCTTGTCTGGGTCTCATGTATGCATGAACGACAAAGTGTGACAGTGTACCAGGGCCGTATGCAGGGATTGGGTATGGTGCCTCCAGCAGAACCAGCAACCTCTGATAATGTGCATGAAAATTCCTCACATGTAAGGTCCCTGACAGTTCACACGCTGAATCAGATTGCTCACAACATATTGATGGCCTGTGCGTGCTGAATAGCTGCAAGATTAATCAACACAGAGGCTATGATGTTCCCAGATGCAGTGGGAACTTTACAGGCCGACCTGTGTACAAATGTTGTAATGACACCTGCCGGAACATGACTCCTGAGATATGATCTCACTCAGCACACCAAGGGTGCCCTGTTGACAGTCTCATAACACGCCTGCAGTGACAGGGTGGGACCATCCCCATGTAAGTTCTCATGTCCTCATTGGCTTTACTTCCATTGATCTCCAAAGGGTACTCAGTAGATACAGGAATAGCCACCATTGACTCATGATGAGACCTGGACCTAACTGTGACAACATAGACCCCTTAAATTATACAGGATCAACATTGCACCACACACATTAACCAGACACCTCTGTGCAATTGATCACTGGAAATATGTGGCCACGTGCTGCCTCGTCTCCTGGTCCACCACTGCCACAGGAGAGTTGTGGCTCAGTCATATGACCACAACTGTGGCGTGATATTACAGTTGTGGGTCACCTTTGGCTTTCCGTGTCAATAACATGGTACCCACTTGGTCTGTACATGTGCCTGACTCACGGTGGGTTCACCAACAAGTGCCTAGGAAGCAGTTTCCAAATTACCAGGACATGTGATGGGCAACTTTTGGACCATTGACATGAACAAGCGTCTGACATCTATCCGGTCCATGCTTTGTCATTTGTGTCTCTACGTTACCCAAAATCTTGGAAGTGCACACAACAGATGTTGCTACATGTATGACTAACACATGTCCTCTCTCATTTCCACACTGACTTGCATCTAAGGTTAGGACACACTGACTTCACATTCATACAAAGCATATTTTCAGTAATGCATCTTGTGATGCACACACATTGCGTCAACAACTATATTAGTAGCCAATGCACACACATTGAGCCATAGGCATTGAGGTATTGTACTTATGTGCGTCACAATGCTATCCTCTCCTGATGCCAAACATACCCAATTTGTGCAATACATATATGTAGGCCACACATATGGCCATCTAGTGCGTCAGCCAAGAGTGAAAATCATGTTAATGAAGTAGCGGATCATGTTCCGCAGCAGTATGATGTCTCACATGTGCCCATACACCGTCAAGACCAAAGTGGGTGCAATCAGCCTATCTCAGTTGTGTCACAAATGTAACATTACATTAAAATGGTAAAATGACCCAAACCCAGTTAATGCCCTGAAATTTTGATGCATACGCGTCAAACAATGACGCACAAGCATAAAAAAATGACGTGTATGCCCGAAAAATTGGTTAAGTGTTAGACTATTTCAAAATACATGGATGCGGCCTCATTTTTACTCCTGTGCGTTGAAACAAATGACGCCCAGACTGTATGCGTCAAACTTTTTTGACGCATAACTATTAAAACCGCGGCCATTTTATGCAGGAAGTGATGTAATAGGATATCCTGTTTACAGATTCTGTACAGTGGGTGTACTATCACTTTCACTTTGCAGTCTGTGATTCTTCTAAACTGTGTGGCTGTGTTCAGAGTTTTGTCTAGTGAAATTGTGCTTTTGTCTCCTGTGTGGTCCATTACTTGTCAGTTTGTGAATAAAATATTGTTGTTGTATCCTGTCTGAGTGTTTATTGTGTACTATTGTCTAGTATTGTGTTGTCTTTGTTGTTTTTGGGAGTCTGTTGTGGGTAGTGATAGTTTGGGGATAGTTGGGCTCTTTTAGTTGTTTAGTTTACGTTTTTCTATTTCTACTTTCTCACTATTCTCCTTTGTTCTCCTTTATCCCCTATTGCCCTTTTTTGTGCTAAGATGTTGGGTAGGCCACGTCTTGGCAAGATGGGTGCGGAGGAGCATGGGGGGGTTCATATGGCTGGTGTGCCATTTCCTCTCCCTTATGATTGAGGCAGGTGGGCGGGTAAAACAGGGGTATCACACCGAGGCACGGAGGCTCCGGTGGGGAAAGGTTCTGCATCACTTGCCACCTGGGAATTGTGATTGGTGGCCCTGTTGGTGAGTACAAATCATGTGAATGTGCACGATTAAATGCTCTGTAGTGACATCAGATGATTTGTACAATATCTGCCGGCTATGTTGTTGAGTGTGTGGAATGCTTTGGAAACATACAGGGTCATTGATAGACTATGTTAAGGACCACAATTGCTAGCTGTCAGGAAGCAAGTGCTCTGCAAACTTACTGAATACTTTTGCTTAATGTAAGTTGGTACCGCCTTTGTGTCAAACAGCAACACAAATTAGGAGCCAATTATGTATATATAGGTCACATTTGCCTGTGAGGTATAGATTTTCAAAATCATTACCAACATTTGTTGATGCAACAGCTAGACTGACTTTCTAAACACTACATAATGCTGAAAATGAGTGCAGGCTTCACGTCAATTGATGATAGCAATGTGGCCCAAACATATGTCTCATGTGTCTGGTGAGTGTGTAAGGCAAGCGATCACGGAAGTTCTATATATGTTAGGGATTATTGTAGTCCTTCGTAATTTCGGATACATGTCAGATCTGGATTTGGAGACATAGGGAAAAAGTGCAAGGTGCCCTCAGCTAACATCTTAGACTGGTATTTGGTGTCTGTTGTTCCACCTTTCGTTTAGGGGTGGCTGGCCAAAGGTATGCACATGGGTTCATATCTCTATGGTTGGTGCAACTCATCATAGCTGGGCCACATCAAATGAAGAAACTGTAACAACATGAGGGCTTTCAACTGTCCCTGCCCCTCTGTACATTGTACCTGTGTGTCATAAATTTGTCATGGCCACAATGGCTGGTTGAATGGTAATGCACTAACTCAGTTTTCCACCAAAAAGTTTAGCACCGGCTTGCACCATTTCTGTGCACCAGCTGGGCACCATATTTATGCAATGGTGCAAGCCGGTGCAAAGGGTAGGCTAGAGTTTTAAAAAATGACTTTAGTCGGGTGGGGCTGGCAGTATAGAAGAAGAGGGTTTAGCACCAAAAAATGGCTTTAGGCAGGTTAGAGTAAAAAAAAATAACTCTAACCAGATTAGCGTCATTTTATGGTGCTAAACCTACCATGCCACATGACTCCTGCCTTAGAAAAAGGCAGGAGTCATGCCCACCACCCCAGTGGCCAGCACAGAGGACAAGGGTCCCCTGGGCATGGCCATTGCACCCTGAGCCATGTATGGGGGCCCATTTCAGGGCCCCCTATGGCACTTTCAAAAATAAAATGCACTTACCTGTACTTACCTGGGATGGGGTCCCCCATCCTCGCAGTCCCTCTAGTGTGGGTGGGGGTTCCCCTAGGGCCTAGGGAGGGCACCTCTGGGCTTATTCCATGGTGTTCCACCATGGAAATAGGGCCACAGGTCCCCTAACACCTGCCCTGACCCAGGTCTTAAAAAATGGGGCAAAGCAAGCTTTGCCCCATTTTTTGACCCCTCCTCCCTCCCTTGCACCATTTTTGCATGGGAGTATAAATATGGTGTGAAGGCCATAGAGTCATTTTTTTGCACGGGAACGCCTACCTTGCATCTCATTAAGGCAAGGTAGGTTTCCACTTCCAAAAAATGACTTTAACTCCATAAATTTGGTGCTAGACGGGTCTAGCACCAAAGTATAAATATGGAGTTAGTTTTGCACTGAATTAGAGTTAAGAAAAAATGACGCTAATTCAGTGCAAACGGAGTATAAATATGCCCCTTAGCGTCAAAAAATGATGCTAATCTGGTCAGAATCATTTATTTTGACTCAAAACTGCCTAACGTCATTTTTTTTTTAAGCTAACCTACCCTTTGCACCGGCTTGCACCATTCCATAAATATGGTGCTCAGCTGGTGCTAAAAAATGGTGCAAGCCGGTGCAAAACTTTTTGGGGCAAAACTGCCTTAGTGCAGTTCTGCACCAAAAAGTATAAATAAGGCCCTTTGTCTCCTTTCGAATAAATGGGGCTCTCTCTTCTTTTTCTATCAGCCTGAGTCTTATATGAGTCTTTTGCTTGAATGATGTTTTTTCTAGCCCTAACTAATGTGGTCTGCAAATCCCTCACCATCTCTTCTACTGCAGGCACTGAATCATCTTCTTTACCCAACATTACATTAGGATGTCTACCATGGTTCAGATAAAAGGGGGAGAACCCAGTGGTGGAATGAACAGCATTATTATAAGCAAATTCAGCTGCCCACATCAACTCGGGCCATTCCTTCTCTTTATCGAATAAATTGAGTCTTAAATACTGTTCTAACTCTTGATTCACTCTCTCTGTTTGCCCATCAGTTTCAGGATGGTAACTGGTAGAGTAACGAGAATCAATTCCTAATCTTTCACTAAGGGCCTTCCAAAAGCGAGAAACAAATTGGGACCCCCGTCTGAAACTAGAATTTTTGGGATACCATGGGCGCGTACTATGTGTTGTGTAAACAACTGTGCAACCTGTGGGGCTCGAGGGATTTCTTTCAAAGGAATGAAGGCCCGTATGTATTCTCCGTTTGCGCCGAATTAGCGTCGTTTTTTTCGACGCAAATTTGGCGCAAAACTAACGCCGTATTTATACTTTGGCGTTAGACGCGTCTAGCGCCAAAGTATTGGCAAATAGCGTCATTTTTTTGCGTGAACGCCTTCCTTGCGTTAATGAGATGCAAGGAAGGCGTTCCCGTCTAAAAAAATGACGGCGACGCAAATGCGTCGTATTTATACTCTCGGGCAAAAATCACGCCCGGGAGTTGGCGGGTCAAAAAACCCCGCATTTGCGCCACTATTTAACGCCTGGGTCAGGGTAGGCGTTAAGGGGCCTGTGGGCTCAAAATGAGCCCACAGGTGCCCTCCCCTGCCCCCAGGGACCCCCCTGCCACCCCTGCCCACCCCAGGAGGACACCCAAGGATGGAGGGACCCACCCCAGGGACATTCAGGTAAGTTCAGGTAAGTATTATTTTTTATATTTTTTAATTTTTTTGGGGTGGCATAGGGGGGCCTTATTTGTGCCCCCCTACATGCCACTATGCCCAATGACCATGCCCAGGGGACACAAGTCCCCTGGGCATGGCCATTGGGCAAGGGGGCATGACTCCTGTCTTTACTAAGACAGGAGTCATGAAATGGCGTCTGGGCGTCGTAAAAAAATGGCGCAAATCGGGTTGAGGCGATTTTTTTGCCTCAACCTGACTTGCCCCATTTTAAGACGCCCTAACGTCATTTTTTCCCAACGCCGGCGCTGCCTGGTCTACGTGGTTTTTTTCCACGCACACCAGGCAGCGC
Organism: Pleurodeles waltl; assembly: GCF_031143425.1. NCBI lineage: Eukaryota > Metazoa > Chordata > Amphibia > Caudata > Salamandridae > Pleurodeles > Pleurodeles waltl. The sequence goes on from NC_090443.1 coordinate 1,001,170,470, forward strand.
CGGTCTGCTTGCGCCGGCTAACGCCATTCCATAAATACGGCGCCCGCATGGCGCTTCAGAATGGCGTTAGACGGCGCTAAATTTTTTGACGCTAAACTGCGTTAGCGCAGTTTAGCGTCAAAAAGTATAAATATGGGCCGAAATGTGACATTTTAGTGAAAGTGTCTACAAAAACTAGGATAGTGTTAAAACCTTGGCTACTAGGGAGGTCCACTATAAGATCCATAGTAACAGTATGTCAGGCATGGGGTGCAGTGGGCAAAGGTCTTAACAGACCTTGTGAAGCTGTTCTATTTGATTTCCCTCTTTGACATTTGTCACAAGTTGACACATATTGTCTTATCTGAGTTTTCATTTTTGGCCACCAAAATTCTCGTTGTATTAGATTTTGAGTCTTTTGAATTCCTTTGTGTCCAGCCAATTGATCGTCATGATAAGCCTGAAGAATTTTTTCTTGCAGCTCCACAGTCGGTACATACAGTGCACCTTTAAAGTATGGCAAACCTTTTTTGATTTCTCTTCCTTGGCCTTCTTTGGACCACTTCAGCATTCCTTCGAATGTTAAGTTTTCTTGAATTTCTTTGGTTACATTTTCATACAATATGGCAGATATGAACTTCTCTTTTGGAATAATCAATTCTTTTTCTGGAGGCTCTTTAACTGCACCGGTATCAATTCGAGATAGAGCATCTGCCTTCCCATTTACTTTTCCTGGTCTGAAAGTGATAACAAAATCAAAGTCTGCAAAATATAAGGACCAACGCAGTTGTCTAGCTGTTAGAGTTCGAGCTGATTTTAAAAACTGTAAATTTCGGTGGTCCGTGTAAACAGTCACTTTATGCTTAGCTCCCAAAATGTATTGCCTCCACTCACGAAAAGTTTCTTTGACTGCCAATAGCTCCTTATCCGCAATTGAATAATTTATCTCTGGTGGTGTTAATTTTCGAGAGAAATAGGCCACTGGATGTAATTGACCTGTATCTTTATGACGCTGGAAAAGGATACCTCCTATGGCAACATCTGAAGCATCTGCCTCCACATAATATGGCTCATCTGGATTGGGGTGGAGCAAGATTGGAGCTGAGACGAAGGAATTCTTCAAAAAATTAAAAGCATTTTCAGCTTCTTTTGTCCACTCAAACTTCACTCCTTTCTTCAACAATCGAGTAATGGGTGTAACTGTTTGAGAAAAATTGGATATGAATCTTCGATAAAAATTAGCGAACCCCAAGAAACTCTGGATCTCTTTGGCATTGCAAGGAGAAGGCCAATGTTGCACTGTCTTTATCTTGGCAGGATCCATACTAACTCCTTCTGGTGACAAAATGAATCCTAAGAACTCAACTGGTTCCACATGAAATGCACACTTCTCCAATTTTACATAGAGATGGTTTTCTTGCAACCTTGTGAGGATGGATCGAACATGGGAAATGTGCTCCTGTAGATTGTCGGAAAAGATTAAAATGTCATCTATATAAACCACGGCAATCTGGTCGAGGAATTCTCGTAATATATCATTAACGAAATGCTGGAAGGCAGCGGGAGCATTGCATAACCCATAAGGCATCACTTGATATTCAAATAATCTGTATCGAGTCCGAAAAGCGGTTTTCCATCCATCCCCTGAAGCCACTCGAATCAAATGATATGCTCCTCGCAGGTCCAATTTGATGTAGATTCTAGCATTCTTTACTTGATCTAATAAAACTGACACTAAAGGCAGTGGGTATCGATTCTTGATGGTAACCTGATTGAGGGCTCGATAATCAATGCAAGTTCAAAGACTCCCATCCTTCTTTGGTATGAAAAATAGTGGGGATGACACTGGAGATTCAGAAGGACGAATAAAACCATTAGCAAGATATTGATCCAAATACTCCTTTAAATGTTGATTCTCTGCTTCGGTCAATGCGTATATTCTGCTACATGGCAATATCGCACCTGGCTCCAGTTCAATTTTGCAGTCGTAGGGTCGATGTGGTGGCAATTTCTCAGCCTCCTTTTCATCAAAAACGGCGACTAAATCCTCATATTCTTTTGGGATTTCTGCTATCTTTAGTGCACAGATCATTGAAGAGTGTGATGATAAACAGGCCGCTTGGGACTTGGTGGACACTTCCACTCCATTATGAAAGCAATTCTCTTTGCAGTAAGAGGAATTCATCTTGATCGTTCTTTTGCTCCAATCAATTTGTGGATTATGGCCCGTATTTATACTTTTTGACGCTAAACTGCGCTAACGCAGTTTAGCGTCAAAAAGTTTTGCGCCGGCTAACGCCATTCTGAAGCACCATGCGGGCGCCGTATTTATTGAAGGGCGTTAGCCGGCGCTAGCAGACCGGCGCTGCCTGGTGTGCGTGGAAAAAAACCACGTACACCAGGCAGCGCCGGCGTTGGGGAAAATGGCGTTAGGGCGTCTTAAAATGGTGCAAGTCAGGTTGATGCCAAAAAATCGCCTCCACCCGATTTGCGCCATTTTTAACGACGCCCAGACGCCATTTACATGACTCCTGTCTTAGTAAAGACAGGAGTCATGCCCCCTTGCCCAATGGCCATGCCCAGGGGACTTATGTCCCCTGGGCATGGTCATTGGGCATTGAGGCATGTAGGGGGGCACAAATCAGGCCCCCCTATGGCAAAAAAAAAAAATTATACTTACCTGAACTTACCTGAATGTCCCTGGGATGGGTCCCTCCATCCTTGGGTGTCATCCTGGGGTGGGCAAGGGTGGCAGGGGGGGTCCCTGGGGGCATGGGAGGGCAGCTGTGGGCTCATTTTGAGCCCACAGGTCCCTTAACGCCTGCCCTGACCCAGGCGCTAAAATCCGGCGCAAATGCGGTTTTTTTTGCCTCGCCCACTCCCGGGCGTGATTTTTGCCCGGGAGTATAAATACAACGCATTTGCGTCGCAGTCATTTTTTTAGACGGGAACGCCTACCTTGCATCTCATTAACGCAAGGAAGGTGTTCACGCAAAAAAATGACGCTCTTTCCTCATACTTTGGCGCTAGACGCGTCTAACGCCAAAGTATAAATATGGCGTTAGTTTTGCGCCGAATTTGCGTCGAAAAAAACGACGCAAATTCGGCACAAACGGAGTATAAATATGCCCCTATGTTCTGTAAGCCAGGGCAGACCCAAAATGAGTTGAAATTGTGGAGCATCTATCAAATTAAAGATTATCTGCTCCTGATGTCCACCAAAACCTTGCATCTGAATTGGTTCAGTCTCATGGGAAATGGGTCCTGAAGAAAGATTGGTTCCATCCACAGCTCTTACTACTTCCAAAGTAGATTTCTTGATAAATCGAATACCCATTTTACGAGCGTATTTGATATCACAGAAGTTGCCCGTAGCTCCAGAGTCTATCATAACTGAGATCCCTTGAATTTCCTTCTCAAGGGTCTTAACTGATACTGTTTGTACCAAATGTGGTGCTGCGGTTTGTAAGGTATTCACCACTCGTTGATCTAAAGGAGTTGTCTTGGGTTCTGCTTTCATCAGGGCAACTCCCTCTACTGATGAAGCTGGCCTTTTTCCGACTGAAGAGCTTTGGGTTTCTTGGGCCAGTTTTTAACAAAATGCCCAGATGCACCGCAATATATACATAGTTGATTCACTCTTCTTTTCTCTTTTTCTTCCTTAGATAAAGGACCTCGGATGGAGCCAATTTGCATTGGTTCTTCTATCGTTATCCCTTCTCCGGCTCTCGTATGATCATTTCTTACACGATCAATTCTCAGGGGAAATGGTCGATACTCTCTTATCTTTTCTGCTCTTCGTTCAGTTAACCGGTGGTCAATCTGTAACACAAGATCAATTAACTGCGAAATTTCGGTGGGTCTATTTGGAACTTGTGCTAAGGCATCTTTCAATTCATCTCTCAGTCCACGATAAAATATGGTGGCTCTTTTTGACTCCGGTCAGGCAGTCTCTACAATGAGTTTATTGAAATGAGCCAGATAGGCTACTATATCTTTATTACCTTGCCTGATTTCCAGTAGTTCATTGTCAGTGGCTTGAGCTTCAGTTCGCCGATCAAATATTCTTAAGAACTCTTCCTTGAAATTTTGGAAATTATATAAAACAGGATCATTTCTGGAAATTATTGGCATGGACCATGCGGCCGCATCTCCTGTCAGATAAGACAATATAAATGCCACTTTGGAATGGTCTTCAGAAAAAATGACTGGTCTCCATAAAAAATGCAATGAGCATTGGGTCAGAAAAATCTGCGCCTTATTTGGATCCCCACCGAAGCGCTCGGGTTGAGCCAAAGGAATAATAGGGGAAACCGCATGAATTACTTGAGTGGATATACCTGCAGACTGTGAAGGGCTAGGGATTTGTGAAAACACAGATTCATTTGATTTAGCGGTGTTCCCTAACTCATTTATTCGCTGTTTTATTTGGACTGTTTCTTCTATGGTGTTATTTAATTGTTTCTGTAACCCTTCGAAAACGGTGGCTAATGCTTTTATATCAATTCCTTCTGCCATTCTGCTCAGGAGGAAATCTGTTTTTTCCCTAAAATTAGGGTGATGGCACTTCAATCTGTCAGGATACTTCAATTCGATTTCCTCAGAAGCAAAAGATAACTCCTCAGTCCCGACCCGAGCTACTCACAACGAATATTAATCCTTTGTGCTGAGTACCCCGGAGGGGGAAAGGGGAATGGGATGGTAGAGAGACTGCCACAGAGATGATGAACGCCAGTACTCGGTCTGCCTCTTCACATCTAAGATTGGATACAGCACCTGCAAGAGTCACAGTCACAATTACTAGGGACATACAACATCAGTTTTTTCACTTTCTACTCTCAACACCTAATTCTCTTTAATTCTATTATTTCTTCACTCACCCTGAGTTCTCTGTAGCCTTGCTTCTCTCTATAAATGATAGCTCTTCTTAAAAAATGCTTATTACTGATTCTGGAAGAACTTCTCAACCTTTGTTAGAGATTGGTTTTACGTTGCTATATATATATATATATAGTTGGTGATAATGCGTTCTTCAAATCAGCTGATGTTATTTAATTTCTCCTGTCTTATTGTGACTTCTGTCAATACTTGTATTTGTAAATGCTTGTTTATTAAAGTTCGTTTCTCCTTTCTTACTTCGACATTTGTTGATAACTTGTATTTGTAAATGCTTGTTTATTACAGTTAGTTTCTCCTTCCTTACTTCGACATCTGTCGATAACTTGTAGTTGTAAATGCTTGTTTATTTAAGTTTGTTTCTCTTTTAAACTCTATTTTGGTTTATTACCATTGAATTTGTAAATGCTTATTTGTTAACAGTTCGTTTCTCCTTTAAACTTGGCCTTTGTTTATAACCTTGACATTGGTAGATACTTGCTCTTTTAAAGTTCGTTTTTTCTTTGACTTTAATATCTTAAACAAGAACCTTGTAAACATAAGGTTAATTCATACATTAACTCTGTAGCCTTGCCGACTTCCACGGGAACGATCTACTATCAAACTCTTCGAATAAACCTTGACAATATTTATCTGTTTTCTGTAATATAATCTTCAAATGTAATTTTACCTCACAGGAGTTTCTATTCTGAAGCGCTCTCTCTCTCCACACAGCTGATTCCTGTCAGACCTCAGTTGAAGTGCAAGGCTTCCAGCTGGAGAGCTCGTAACCTAGCAATCAACCGATTGCAAGACTAGAACTGTAACTAACCTTCAGGACTCACAGCGGCCATCTTGGATCTTCTCTTCTTGATTCTTCCTTTGAAATAAGCGCAAGATTACTCTGCAAACCTTCTTCCAGTTTGGGCTTTGCTGTCTCCACTGAGGATATCTCTTTGCTTTTCTTATGCACTTCTTTGATTTGACTTGGCAAGTTTGTGTGGTCATGACACCATGTATATGATGACTTCCAAGCATTTTGTAGTCGGTATCCCCCCCCCGGTTATAGTTGACATTAGTGCATTTTAATTCCCCATGCGACTTACCCTGCATGTGTGTTGTCTCCTGGTAGTCTGCGCTGTCCTGTCCTTGAATCCCTGTGATGATCTCACTGCAACCATCTCCTCCATGTGGTCCAGGGGCTCCTGGTGTGCTGGACTCCCACCTCCAGTCTGCAGTGCTGCCTTCCTGTTACTGGCCATCTTTTCCTTGGTCCTGCGCTTGCAGTCATGCCAGCGTTTCTTGCACTCAATGACTGTTCTGCGTACTTCTGCCACACTGTTAATCTTGTCAATAATTTTTCGCCATATTGCCTCTCTCCTACTGATTGGCAACTTTGAGGTGATAAACAGTTGGTGCTGGTGTTCCGTCACCTCTTTAACCAGAAGTTTCTGCTCCTCTGCACTGAAGCGACACTTTCTTTTCTTCTTCAAACTGTCCTGGGTCTTGTGTGGGTCCTCCTGGCTGGTTCCTGGTCTGTTGTCATCTTCCTCGGGTCTGTACAGGCATCTGGGATCGATTTTGGCTCTCCTCTGCTGAAATGGCTTCGTTTGCGGGGAATTTTGGCGCTATTGCTTCAATAAACGCCGCATATCCGTTTTGCGGTGTCGTAAATCGACCCACAGTCATTTCTGCCGTGTTAACGTAGTTTTGCTTTACGACTTGACGCTGCGGTGTGCGTCAAAAAAAATTACTTACACCTGTGGTTTGCGCCGCCGTGCGTCAAAGTATAAATTTGATGCCCGCACGGCGCACCGAAATGGCGTTAGCCGGCAGTAATATTTTTTACGCAAAACTGCGCCGGCGCAGTCTTGCGTCAAAAAATATAAATATGGCCCTGAGAGAGGAATTTGGGTTACCATGGGGAGCGCACTTCCTTCTCCATGGAGTGGCCCTGATGACCACCTGCAGACACTAGAGAATTGGGGATGTGGAACCGCGCTCCCACTTCTGTTGTTCCTATGTCCTTGAGGCGGCGGGGACGTTTAAGGTGATCAGCTGCCTTTTTCGTTATCTGCAAACCGGGATGCTTTGGCCCCTCGATGAATTGAGAATCAAAAGGGAGGTGGACCTGGGAATCTCTCTTTCGGAAAGAACATGGGAGGTCATAATGGAAAGATCCCCCAGGGTCTCCAGAAATGCAAGATTTAAAAGTATCAATTTCCAAATTTTGCAAAGGGCATATCTGACCCCAGGAAAGATTAATAGATACTTTAATACAACAGAGACGTGTGCCCTCAATGTAAGACTGTAGGGGCCACCTTCTTGCATATGATATGGTCATGCCCGGATAGATGGAAATCACTGGTCTTTTGGCTGCGATTACGGAAAAGCAGGTCCCCACCACCGCAGCCCACTGCCTGCTCCATTGGTTTCCCCATACCTCCGAAAACAAGGTGACCAGTAAGTTTCAGGACCTGGGGCTTATACTTGCCAAGCAACAGATAATTAGAAACTGGAAGGACCCCAGAGGTTCGAACTTATTTCCTTGGCGACATGAACTAGAAAAATGGGCTAAATGTAACGGGAGATTTTGCAGCCATGGGAGCTAATACTTGCTAGCCTGAGGGACTCAGACTCATAGGGAACTTGCCATGGTTCTGTAACTGACTTGGTATATAGCCACTGCAGGAAGAAGAAACCCATCCATCAGAATCACTATACCCTTGTTACTCTGACGATATTGTTGCTGTCAACCCACTGACTCAGAGGGGGGAAGTTGGGAGTAGAAATGGTTAACACCGGAGTTGGTACAATTGTATCCTAGAATGGTCTGTTTATTAGGTCTGATTCGCTTTAGATAAATGTAATTATCCAATCATCTTTCCATTTCACTATGGAATAACCATTACTTGCATTGTTCATAAATGTGGTTGTGTTTCTATCCTGAAAATGTCCATAAAATCTGTTTAAAAATAACATGAAAGAATTGGCTTATACCCAATAGGCATATTTAATTTACCTGCAAGACCCTAGTAAAGTGGCACTACCTGTGTCCAGGGTCTGTAAATTAAATTCTACTAGAAAGCTTGCAGCGCCAATTGTGCCACCCACTTAAGTAGCACTTTAAACATGTCTCAGGCCTGCCATTGCAGCCTTTATGTACTGTTTTAAACTGCTATTTTGACCGGGCAAAACAAACCTTTTGCAAGGCCCAAACCTTCATTTTTAATCAATATAAGTCACCCTTAGGTAAGGGCCTAGTCAACCCAGAGGGCAGGGTGCAATGTATTTAAAAGGCAGGACATGTATATTTATGTTTTACATGTCCTGGTAGTGAAAAACATTTACATTTGTTTTTCACTACTGCAAGTCCTACCTCTCTCATAGAATAACATTGGTGTTACCTTATTACATTTATTAAGCTGTAATTTCAAAATGGTAGTAGGTAACCAGTTCATGTTTGGTGTCTTTAGAATTATTGTTGAAAAATCCTCACTTATGGTGAAGTCTGATTTTAAATTACAAATTTAGAAATGCCACTTTTAGAAAATTGCCATTCTCCTGCCTTAGCTATTCACTGCCTGCAGCATGTCTCTGTGTCACATGACTGGGTGTAGTTGACAGTTGGGATTTGTGTATTCCTCCTAGGCAGCACACACAATAGAGAGCCTAGGTTTTTCCATGGATGGACCATCGCTGGCAAGTTGAGAAGGGGGAGCTGGGCACAGCCCCACTTACATGTGAATAGGCTGAGTCCTGCCTCCACACAAAAGGCTGCATGCCCCCTGTAGTTAGTCTGAAGCCAGGATGAGGAGGGCAGGATGTCTGGGGGCCAAAGGGATTTTACAGAAGCTTCTCCCCCCTTCCAGGGCAAAGGCACCCGGTATAAATATCGGACCTCAGATACCACCTCTTCTGTACAATTCTGATCCTGTATATACTTCAGGAAGAAGGACTGCTCTAATGCTGAAAGGACTGTCACTCTACTGGACTGCAGCTCTGTTGTGCTGACCTCTTGCCTGGGCGAGGACTTGACCTGCATCTGTTGAACCTGGGACCCCCGAGTGACTCCAAGGACTAGTTGGCTGGCCTCATGACTTGAGCCAAGGGACAGGTCTCCAACAATCATGAACCCAGCTCCTGGGCCATGCCATCTGTGAGTCTACCCTGTAAAGTGGTGCCAAACCGTTCCTGGACCCTTGGAAGCGGGCCTCAGGTGCTCTGCCATCCTCTCTCGACCCAGCAAAACTGACACATCTCCTCTGCTGCGCAGTGCAACCCCGAACAGACCCAAAGCATTGCTGAGTGGACCGGACCCACCACAAAAACACACATTGCCTTCACAGCCTGAAACCTCTTCAGAACCGCAGCTGCACAACACATCTTCTGGGCAGGTTCTCACATCCTTCGTCAGCAGCCTTGATGCCAGACTACACATCGCGGCATCGCAGCTCCTTGGAACCAAGGCATCGCCCTGATTGCGTGACACATTCTTGGTGTCGGACTTAACACTACAAGCCCTTGTTGATGGGATCCTCAACGACAACACAGGTCCTCGCATTGCAGCCTCACTACACCTCGGAAGCAATGTATCACTTCGGCTATGCAAGGCACCTTTAATGCAGATCTTCCTAATGTTCTGCAAACTAGGGTTTCGGTACTTTGTTCAGCAGGCCTAACTAGGTCCCTATAGCTGGGCAGCGCTCCTTTGTGGGTCTGAACTTTTGACTTTTTTCCGGTCTGGCACAACCAGATACCCACAGTTGGCACTTTGTGTTTTTTTACGCTACTTTCACTGAACTCTTTAGACCTGCAGATGTCTGGCTCTACTAATCGGATTTTTTTTAAATTTTGGTCTTGTTTTATTTATTAAGAAATACTCTATATTTCTAAAATGCTGAATTCTGTTATTGTGTGCTTTCAATGTATTACTTTTTGAAGTGGTGCACACATATTTTACACATTGCCTCTAAGTCAAGCCTGGCTGTTCTGTGTCAAGCTACCAGGGGGTTGAGCATAGGTTACTTTGGAGTTCGTTTGTGACTTCACCCTGATAAGGACTGTGGTTTCTGCTTGCATTGAAAAGGGAATACTGCACAGTATCTAGAACATCCCACTGCACAGTAGCTAGAAGTTGCTCAGTGTGCAGTCCTGCTGTTAGAATTGACAAAGGCACAACTTGTAGAGATGATCCAGATCCCATTCATGCATCGGGTCCAGCTCCACACAGCTGTCTTACCCGGCAGTAGGCACTTGTCACCAACATGAGGAGGTTGAAGTGCCCCAGTAAATGAAAGCTCTTTTGAAGCTGAGGTGCATACAAGGAGCTCCCTCCCCTGCCCACACATAACAGCCACTTCGATTCCCCTCTAGAACCTTCAGCAAAATCTAGCACACTCATTCCTGAGGCAACATAGATGGTGCCTCTAGCAGCCATGTGTGTACCTGGGATAACTATAACACCTCACAACAACATAAGGGATCACTTTTTTGCACGGTGCTGTTCTTGTAACTACGTCCATTTCATCATCCAACACCCGGACTGGCATGTGTACAGCTTTTGGTTTTTCAAAAGAATATGATATGCATTTTTCATCTTTTTCAAAACATTTTACAGTTGAATGGAAAATGGCTCCCCCACACTTCTCCCCCAACACTGCATTAAATCGAGTCATACTTGTTACATCCTCATTAATACTTCTGCCCAGCCATCTGCTAGTTATTATGACATCACCAATCTGTTCTGTAGTGCCAGATACTGGCTCAACTTTTCTTGTGCCTTTGCCTATCTTTTGCCACAAAAATGCATTTTTAAATACTTAGGCCCATATTTATACTTTTTGACGCACAACTGCGCCAACGAAGTAGTGCGTCAAAAATTTTACCACCGGCTAACGCCATTCCAACGCACCATGCGGGCGCCTTATTAATGGAATGACGTTAGCCGGCGTATGGGAAAATGGGGGTTAAGCGTCAAAAAACGGTGCAAGTCAGGTCTGAGGCAAAATTCAGGCCTCAAACTGGATTTGTGCCATTTTTTTTTACGCCCAGCCTCCATTGACATGACTCCTGTCTTAGCAAAGACAGGAGTCATGCCCCCTTGCCCAATGGCCATGCCCAGGGGACTTATGTCCCCTGGGCATGGTCATTGGGCATAGTGGCATGTAGGGGGGCCCAAATCAGGCCCCACTATGCCACAAAAAAAATCGGAAACAAAAACTTACCCGAACTTACCTTTCCTTCCCTGGGTTGGGTCCCTCCATCCTTGGGTGTCCTCCTGGGGTGGGCAAGGATGGCAGGGGGTGTCCCTGGGGGAAGGGGAGGGCACCTCTGGGCACCTCTAACGCCTGCCCTGGCCCAGGCGTTAAAAAACGGCGCCCATCAGGCTGTGTGCCGTTTTTTAAGGCCCACCCCCTCCTGTGCGTCAAAATGACGCCAGAGTATAAATAAGGGGCACAGGCCTTAAAGTCATTTTTTGGAAGGGAACGCCCACCTTGCATATAATTAACGCAAGGCTGGTTCCCCCTTCAAAAAATGACGCACATGGTGGAATTTTGACGCCCGCGGGGTCGGACGTCAAATTTTAAATATGGGGCAGGGTTTGCGCCGATTTTGCGTCAATAATTTTGACGCACATTCGGCGCAAACAGAGTATAAATATGCCCCTTAATACATTTGACACGGGTATCCACCAATCAATCAGTCAATCAATCAGGATTTATAGAGTGTGGGTATTCAACTGCAAGGGTATTCAGGTGCCGACCATAGGAACAGATTAGGAAATTGCTTTTTCTTTGTTGTTAGGGTTTGCAAAACTAATACAATTTAAATCACCCATTTGAATTAAAGAGCTTGCACCTATAAGAAATGGTTTCATCAGATCAAAGAAGGATTCTCTTTCTGTTCTGTCAACTGGTGCATTCATATCACAAATTTTTAATATCACATCATCAACAGCCATTGTCTGCCCTTTCGGAACATAAAAATATCTTGTCAACAATGCAAATAGTTTTTTTTTCAAAAGCATAACCACTCTTGCCTTCCTATTCTCCTCCGGACCCTGCAAATTTTCTGCAATCCTTATGAATCCTGGGTCAAATTTTTTAAGCAGCTTTCTTGCATGCAAATTAGGTGGATTATTTATGAGAGGCTTGCGCTGCCGGAACGTCACCTTTTTTTGATGCTCTGGTGGAGCAAGCCTCTCAACCATATCTATGAGGCCACACAAAGCCACTTTGCATGGCTTTTCCTGGCCTAATAGATATGAAGTAAAGCAAGGCAGTGCAAGTCACTGCGATGCCTTACTCTGTGCCAGGAAGGCGTTTCATGGATGTTGGAGTCAGTTTTCCCACGCAACACCCACGGGTTTTGATGCTGCCCCATATTTACTTAACCACATAAACCTGGGAAGCGCCAACACCTTATGCTTCCGGAGGTGAGGCAGGGCAGCACAGCAAAAAGACTTGGGGCGCTACCCTATGCTAATTCCCTATAAATATGCCCCTACATCTGCATGTAGTTGCTCACAGTATTGCAGATCTGCCGCTTGCTGTGTTGGTTGTGCCATTCTTCTAACATTAAGGCCCGTATTTATACTTTTTGACGCTAAACTGCGCTAACGCAGTTTAGCGTCAAAAAATTTTGCGCCGGCTAACGCCATTCTGAAGCGCCATGCGGGCGCCGTATTTATTGAATGGCGTTAGCCGGCGCAAGCAGACCGGCGCTGCCTGGTGTGCGTGGAAAAAAAACACGTACACCAGGCAGCGCCGGCGTTGGGAAAAATGGCGCTAGGGCGTCTTAAAATGGGGCAAGTCAGGTTGAGGCAAAAAATCGCCTCCACCCGATTTGCGCCATTTTTAACGACGCCCAGACGCCATTTACATGACTCCTGTCTTAGTAAAGACAGGAGTCATGCCCCCTTGCCCAATGGCCATGCCCAGGGGACTTATGTCCCCTGGGCATGGCCATTGGGCATTGAGGCATGTAGTGGGGCACAAATCAGGCCCCCTATGCCAAAAAAATATATTAAAAAAAAATATAAATTATACTTACCTGAACTTACCTGAATGTCCCTGGGGTGGGTCCCTCCAGCCTTGGGTGTCCTCCTGGGGTGGGCAAGGGTGGCAGGGGGAGTCCCTGGGGCATGGGAGGGCAGCTGTGGGCTCATTTTGAGCCCACAGGTCCCTTAACGCCTGCCCTGACCCAGGCGTTAAAAAGATGCGCAAATGCGGGGTTTTTGGCCCGCCCACTCCCGGGCGTGATTTTTGCCCGGGAGTATAAATACGACGCATTTGCGTCGCAGTCATTTTTTTAGACGGGAACGCCTACCATGCATATCATTAACGCAAGGAAGGCGTTCACGCCAAAAAATGACGCTCTTTACTCATAGTTTGGCGCTAGACGCGTCTAACGCCAAAGTATAAATATGGCGTTAGTTTTGCGCCGAATTTGCGTCGAAAAAAACTACGCAAATTTGGCGCAAACGGAGTATAAATATGCCCCTAAGGGTGGCTGCTGAGAAGTGCACCATAGTGATGACAAAGGGCGCAATTAGCATTCTCAAATTATAATTGGTACACCTTCCTGCACAAACACAATCAATGGAAGCAATATCCTGCTATGTGTGCTGCCGAATGCAGCATACATAGAAAGAGGAAAAAACAAGGAGAAATAAACATATTTCTCCCTGTTGCATCACTCTGATGCCACCCAGGGGTGGCGTAATATTTTAACACATTTCCAAGTTTACGAAACCTTGTAAATCTGGGAATGCATCAAAATCCATGAGTGTTGTATGGGAACACCCAAGCAACAACCATGGAAATGCCTTGTTGATGCAAAGTAAGGCAATGCAGCGACTTGTGCTGCATTGCCCTACTCTGTATCTACAAGGCCATGAAAAGCCAAAGTAGCTTTGCGTGTCATTGTCAATACGGGTCAGCAGCCTGCACCACCGCTGTGTCACAAAAAGTAAATATGAGCCCTACTGTGCACTCAATATCACAAGCAGTGATTTGAGGAGAGGAGTCTCCTCAGAATCTGAGAGGCATAAAAGTGGGTCAAACTTAATACTGCCTCACAGAGATTGATTGAGAAGCAGTTTCTGGGTTCTTCTACTTAGACGCATTCAGCGATTTCAATTTGTTGTCTTTTTGTATTGTCAATTCCCCACCCTCTTGGTACTTTTGTTTGGATTCCGTTTCCTTGTCTGAAACCACTTCTCCTGTAGATTTCCTCATCACAAATATTTTATTCTCTCTTTGATCTGAGATGGGGTCTCTGGCCAAGGCCAGCTTTAAGGAAGTGTAACCGGTGCAGCTAAAAGGGCTTTAAAAATAACATGGGTTTAAAAGCACCTGCCTGCTTCAGAGTTAGTTGTTTGTCCGCACTTTTTAGGCAACAATAAAAATGTCAAGATAATTCTTGTGGTTAATGTTTATGCTGGGAAAAGAACAGATTTTTGTCTAGTGACATTTTTTACTTATCTTAAGTGCAGTGGGTTAACATGCCTGCCGCAAAGAATGTACTGAGCAGATCACACACCTGTATTTTATGGGGCTAGCACAATTTGTCACAGAGCTCATCTTGTTACTTGCAGTCAATACGTAACAATCCTAATATAGCCCTTTGACCCATGAACGGTCATCAAAGAGCTGTATGCACACTGCATGGCATAGTTTAGAATCCACTCTTTCATAATCCTAATGTTACTAAAAAGGGTTTGTTAGGGTAGAAATGCATTATTATCAGTAAAGCCAATCCCTACCACTGTACTACATTTTAAATCCTAAGTTTGTGCTTCTGCGGACCAAACACTCATAAAATATACAATGGATGACATGTGACTCCTACACCTTATAATTCTACTTTTAAGGGGGGGCATGGCCAAAATGGCGGCTGTGTGTTGTGCTCGCTCTATCCTAATCGCAGATCCAGCCTGTAGGAAGCTGGCCTGGTTTGTGGTGGGTACCTAAGGTACTTACACCTTATCCAGGTATCCCCTATTAGTGCACTATAGGCAGTGTCTAGAAGCCAGGCTTTCTAGAGGTAGCAGTGGATGAGCAGCGAGGGCTTATCTAGGAGACATGAAAAGCTCATGCAATACCACTGTAGTCATACAGCACTTACACACATGAAAGAAAACACTCTGGTCCTCATTATGACATTGGCGGTAAATCCCACTTACCGCCATGGTGACTGCCACTGCCGCAGATATCCGTTCACCATATTATGACACCCACATACCAATCCGTCATTATTCAGCCACACACACAAGTCCGCCAGCCCAAAGGTCAGTGATAAACTGGTGGTATCCAAACCCACACCGTTACGCCAACAGAACAACGCCCACACCATTATGACCCACGAATCACCACAGCGGACATTCAATGGCGATAAAACGTTGGCGATACATACCACCACGCTCAAAATGCACACACACATACAAAACAACACCACACTGGACAATTCAAACTACACACACCTGACACCCATACACACACACCACACACCCACACCAATAAAAAACAGACACCCACACTACCCACAACCCTTTACGACTACAAATAACTGCCAACAGAGAGAGACAACAAGAGCACCCACACAATTAGAGCCACATATCACCCTCACCTATATACCACCCACTCACCTTACATAACACACCTCAACACATCACCCTACACACCCTCACACACACCACTCACACTACACCCATGGCACCACAACGACACCCCAGGTTCTCTGAGGAGGAGCTAAGTGCCATGGTTGAGGAAATCATCCGGGTAGAGCCACAGCTACTTGGATCAGAGGTGCAGCAAATATCCATTGCTAGGAAGATGGAGCTATGGTGGAGAATCGTGGACAGGGTCAACGCCATGGGACAGCACCCCAGAACAAGGGATGACATTAGGAAGAGGTGGAACAACCTACGGGGGAAGGTGAGTTCCATTGCAGCAAGACACCAACTCGCTGTACAGAGGACTGGTGGTGGACCCCCACCTCCACCCCCACAACTATGGGAGGAGCCAGTCTTGGCAATCATGCATCCTGAGGCCCTGGCAGGAGTAGCAGGAGGACTGGACTCTGGTAAGTCAACTCTCTATTACTATCACCCCCTTACCTGCATGCCAGACCCATACCCCCACCCTTACCATCACTCCCATCACTCCACCACCTCCCATTACACACACCCCACCATCAGAACCCACTCATCCCAATGTCAAGCCCAGCATGCCCCACCAATGCATGGACACCACTCCCTGACCTGCATGTACACCTATCACTAAAGCATGCACACTAGAGACAGTCAGCTAGCCCACCACATAACAACTCACACAAGGCAAAGCTGCCAGGGCAATAACAACCATAGAGGGCAACCCACCCATACACAATATGTCACACACAGAAATAATACATCCCCACAGGTATCCCAGCCAATGTCACCGGAGAAGAGGTGCCAGCAACATCCAGTCCCCGCACAGAAGAGCCCACAGTGATGACAGCGACTCTGCTCGCCTGGATCTGGATGTCCAACCAGGCCCATCAGGGACCTCCGGTCAGTCGGTTACCCAGGCACAGTCCCATACCACCACAGAGCCTCCGCCTCAGGAAACACCACCACAGCACCCACCCAGCGTGCCCATACCTCTGTCCCCAGGACACGTCAATCAGCAGTGTGTCCACCACTACAGGGACCCCAGGCCACCCCACAAACCCAAGACAATCAGGGACCTGGGGGTCAGTGGCAGTGGGCACATGGTTCAGGGGACAGAGGCACAAGACAAGAGGGAAGCTGGGAGGACTGCTGTGCGCCAGGGGGAGGACAGGCCCAGGGAACCGACTCTCCAGGAGGCACTCACCACGATCCTGGGAGCATACCAACATTCCCAGGATACACTGGGCCAGATCCAGGACCTGTTGCAGGAGAACATGCGGCTGCAGGAGGGACAGTACCAGGGGATCAGGGAGGACTTGAAGGCCATTAACACCACCCTGGTCTCCATTGCAGTGGTGCTGGCAAACATGGCCAACATTATGAAGGAGGCAGTGTCACACCAGCGGGCCCCTGCCACTAGCCAGGCTACTGAACAGCCCTCCACCTCCGCTGCCGCTAGTGGACAGGAGGCCCGCCACAGGACCAACAGGTCACTAGCACCCCTCCCCCTGCAGAAGAAGAACTACCACGCAAACGTTCCATGCGATCCAGGCAGAAGCCAGAGACTATTGCCAAGACCCCCGCCAGGAAATAAGACTCTCCTGATTGTCACCCTTGTGTCCCACTCTGTCACCCTGTCCACATTGAACTGCCATTGCTCCCCTTCCTATGCCCCCTTTGGACAAAGCACCTGTGCTACAAATAGACTGGCCTTTACCCTGGACTTTCCTCCATCATAACCCCAGCCCATTGCACTTCTCCCTTTTCTTCAAAGCACTGCAATAAACACACTTTGAAAAAATACAAGGATGGAGTATGTCAAATGACTTAAGTATGTATTTGTTTAACAAGGTTTAAACATTTCAATTCAACTGTACAGTAATGTATACATAGGAAAGACCTGTATTTGGCTGCAGTGAACACTCCAGGAGCGATAGTGGGGCATCAGCATCTGCAAAAGGGTACAGTGAGTGGGCATAGAAGTGGGAATTCACAGCCTGCCAGTGACAATGTCAAACAAAAAACTGCCAATGAAATGTGAAGTTACACTGTCTTACCTGTGTGTCATTGGAAGTATTGTCGTATCACTGCAGATCTGTCCTCATCCTCTGCCTCCTCATCTTCACTGTCCACAGGGTCCACTGCTGCCACACGGGCATCTCCAGCCTCTTCTTCCTGCAGAAAAGGCACATGGCGTCTCAAGGCAAGGTTATGCAGCATGCCATGATTATCTGGCAGACCTTCTTGGGTGAGTAGCACAGGGATCCACCTGTTAGATGGAGGCACCGAAACCTGGCCTTCAGGAGGCCAAATGTACATTCAATGATCCTTCTTGTTCGCCCATGTGCCTCATTGTAACGTTCCTCTGCCCTTGTCTGGTGATTCCTCACAGGGGTAAGTAGCCATGAGAGGTTGGTGTAACCAGAGTCACCTGCAAATATCGAAGGACAATTGTTAGCCACACACTAACCCTTATGGCCCACACCATACCCATACACCAACATCCACTGGGTGGGAACCAGGGCTCACCTATTAGCCACACTCTGTGCCTCTGGAGTTGAGCCATCACATTTGGGATGCTGCTATTCCTCAGGATAAAAGCGTCATGCACTGAGCCTGGATACTTAGAATTGACATGGGAGATGTACTGGTCCGCCAAACACACCATCTGCACATTCATCGAGTAAAAACGTTTTCGATTTCTGAAGACCTGTTCATTTTGCTGGGGAGGTGGGGGGACAAATGCAATATGTGTTTCATCAATCACCCCAATGATGTTGGGGATCTATCCCATTGCATAGAAGGAAGCCTTCACTGTGGCCAAATCCTCCACCTGGGAGAAAACAATGTAGCTGCACACGTGTTTAATCAGGGCAGCCAACACTCTGGTCAGCACTATTGAGAATATTGGCTGTGACATTCCTGCTGCCAAGCCCACTATCACTTGGAAAGAACCAGTTGCCAAGAAATGTAGCACTGATAGGACTTGCACAAGAGGGGGGATCCCAGTGGGGTGACGAATAGTAGAAATCAGGTCAGGCTCCAGTTGGGCACACAGCTCCGTGATTGTGGCCCTGTCAAGTCTGTAGGTGAGAATAATGTGCCTGTCCTCCATTGTTGCCAAGTCCACCAGGGGTCTGTACATGGGGGGATGTCTCCATCTCCTATTCATCTGCAGCAGTTGCAATCTATGGGGCAAAAGAGTGAGGAGCCGGTCATAATCTGTACATTGTAACCACTATAGTTCAATGCATAATGTGAATTTTTTATGTATTAGTGGCATATGTCCTGAATGTACAATTGTGAACTGTGACGCGGTTATGATCCATGGCCTGCTCCCCGCCTTAAATGGCGTCCACCAGTCCTGTATGGAGGGATAGGTGGAACTGAGGAAAAAACGACTCAAATTTGGCGCAAACGGAGTATAAATATGCCCCTGCATGTTCTGCTGTGACCTGCGTCTTGAACCTACCATGGCCTGTGTGACTGGGGAAAAGGCCCCTGCCTTCATCTCAGCAGAGTTGGAGAGACAAGTGGATGGGGTCCTACCCCAGTACGGACTGCTGTATGGGACTCCAGACCAACAGGTGAGCACACTGTGAGCACGAGGCATGGGGCATTAATGCATGGAGTGCTGTGTGTGAAGGCCTCGTGGTCGGAGGGGGTTGGTGGATGGGCCCTGAACAGCGTGCAGCATGTATGCTGGGCCATATCTGTGTGTAAGGGGATGGGAAAGGCTATGGTGGGCCATGAGTGTAACAGGCAGAACGGTCTAACTAATACCTTTCCCTTTGTATATTTCCTTTGCGTGCCATCGACAAGGACATGTGGACCCTGGGGGTCTACGGCTGGCTGAGCACCCACTTTCAGAAACGGTGGGAGGACCTGAGACGCTGGGCACGGAAGATGGCAGAGGCCCAGCTCGGGATGGCCTCCCAATGCGGAAGGGGTGCCAGTCGAACCCTAACCCCCCTGATGGCCTGCATATTGGCGGTGGCCTATCCAGAGCTGGATGGGCCCTTGGGGGCATCACAGCAGCAACAAGGGGGTGAGTACAGTGCCCATCATTAGTATTTACGTCTGGTGAGGTGGTATCTGGGTGGGGGATGTGTGCCTGTGAGTGCCCCTAGGCCAGGACTGACATTGCAGAGTAGGTCCCATTTTGGGCAGTGTTCTGATGTAAAATTGCTCCAACCTAGCTAGTAGGCATCCACTACATGTTCCCCTCCCATGCCCTGGTGACTAGCATTGTTATTGGTAGTGCATTGCCTAGTGCGTAGGGCAGTTCCCTGTGTGTGAGGGTGCTGTGTACGCCAACGGTGGTGTTGGTGCAACCACTGACCAAGTGTATCCTTCGTCTCCCCCTCCCTTTTTGTTTTGTCATCCTGTCCTTATGTGCATTAGCATCATCTGGCAGAGGAGCAGAGGCACCGGCGATAGAGGGAGCTTCATCTCACTATCTCCGAGGAGGCAGGACCCGGGAGGCAGAGTCCACCGACGGTGAGGGCACTAGTGGGACGGAGGGCTAGGGGAGCACCATGGCGGAGACTGGAGGGGACAGTTCAGACACAGATGCCTCCTCCGATGGAAGCTCCCTGGTGGCAGTGGACACCTCTGTGCCCATCCCAGCTACAGGTACAGCTGCCACCCCCATACCTGCACCGCCCTCCCAGCAGCCCCTCACAGAGTTGCCCGTGGCCGCTCACTCAGGAGGGTGGGGATCACCTTCGCCCCAGGCACCTCAGGCCCTGCCCCAGTTAGCCCTGCTCCCCTGAGTGAGGAGGCTATTGACCTCCTGAGATCCATCTCTGTTGGGCAGTCAACCATTGTGAATGCCATCCAGGGGCAGGCAGCCCAAATGCAGGAGACCAATGCATTTCTGGAAGGCATTCACACTGGCTTGGCAGCCCAACGCAGATCAATCCAGGCTCTGGCCTCCTCTCTGATGGTAGCCATTGTCCCTGTTTCCACCCTCCCCCTCCAGCTTCCTCTACCCAATCCCATTCCCCTCAACGCCAACCTATCCCAAGCACACAGGCAGACAAGCATACACACAGGACAACACACAAGAGTGGCAGTGGCAAACACAGGCACCACACTTCATCCCACAGACACTCACACAAACACCATCCAGATGCAGACATACCAACATCCACTGCCTCCACTGTGGCCGCCTCCCCCTCCTCCACCTCCCTCCCAGTTGCGTCTACACTCACACCTGCATGCACTACATCCTCATCCACTACCGCCATCACCAGCACACCTAGCAAAGCACACACCTCACTGGCAGTCAGCACCCCAACATCCAAGCACACGTCCCCTGTGTCCTCTCCCACTGTGTATGTGCCCCCTCCTACCAAAGTACACAAACGCAAGCACTCAGACACCCAACAGCCATCCACCTCACAACAGCATCCAGCCCATGCACCTGCACCCAAACACAGCAGACAGACACCTCCTACAACCACTCCCTCTTCCTCCACTCCCAGACCTTCTCCCTCTTCCCGCCCCAATGTTCCTAAAAAGCTTTTCCTTTCCACCATTGACCTCTTCACTACCCCTTCCCCCCTGTCCTTCACATCTGGCCAGGGTGTGTAAAACCTAGGCTAGCACCTCAGCCACCCAGTCCATGGGCCCAGTAGTGTCCCGGGCACTTATGGTGGGAAAGGATCCCGGGCACCAGGCAGCCACACGAAATGGGTGCCTACCCCAAGTGCTGCCAGGAAGGTCAAGGTGCCAGCCCCAGCTGCTACCGTGAAGGTGAAGGTGCCACCCCCAGCTGCTGCAAAGAAGAGCAAGGAGCCATCCCTAGCTGCTGCCAAGAAGTGCAAGGAGCCATCACCAGCTGCTGCCAGGAAGGGCAAGGGGCCTGGTGCTGGGACTCCGTCGGAGCCCCCACCACCAACCATGGTGGTGCAGCCATCCAAGGCTTCAGGGGAAGGGCTGGAGCCTCCCCCACCATCACCAGCAGCACCACCACCAACAGCACCAGTGGGCAGCCATCCGAGGCTTCAGGGGATAAGCAGGAGCTTCCCCCCACAACCACCACCTGCAGTACAACCACCAACAGTGGGCAGCCATCCGAGGCTGCAGGGGATGGGCAGGAGCTTCCCGCCACAACCACCAGCAGCAGCACGACCACCAGCAGTGGGCAGCTGTCCGAGGCTGCAGGGGATGGGGTGGAGCTTCCCCCCACCAGCAGCTGCAACATCAGCATCACCACCACTGAGCAGCCGTCACCGCCGGTGGATAGTGTGTAGTCCTGTGTCCATGGATTGTTGTGCGGCCTGCCCCTGCAAATCCTGTGGGTATGACACCCACCTGAGAGACTGTGACCTTGCACTCACCAAGCCCTGCATCACAGGGCACGATGCACCCTCCAGAACCAGTGGGCAAGTCACCCACTTGAGAGACTGTGGCCTTACACTCCCCAGGACCAAGCACAGGGCATGTTGCTCCCTCCAGAGCATCTGGGCAAATTACCCACTTGAGAGACTGTGGCCTTGCACTCCCCAGGACCAAACAGTGGGCAAATCACCCACTTGAGAGACTGTGGCCTTGACCTCCCCAGGACCAAGCAGTGGGCAAATCACCCACTTGAGAGACTGTGGTCTTGCACTCCCAAGGACAGCGCACAGGGCAAGTTGCCCCCTCCAGGACCAGTGGTGCTGTTCCATCTGCCGGCTGAGATGCCCCCTGTTCACCGTCTTGCTGAGGTGCCTGCCTATTTTCGAACTGATGCCCCTGCAGTGCTCTCTCCGTGTTGTTGCAGGAGTCAAGTGGGGCCTTGGACTTTGTAATGTGGCCTTGTGGCCCACGAACATTGAGTACTGGGAAGTGTCCCTTGATTGGTAAATATGTATATACTTTTAGATTGGATGCACGTATTACTACTGTACTTATCTTATTACACTCACTTTAATCGTATTGTCCTTGCATTATTCCTGAGGGGTACGGGGTAAATATGTTTTATTACTGCATCTGCTTGTGTGTATGGTGTATGGTGTTGGGGTGGAGGTGTTGCATGTGTGTGTCGTTCTCTATTTCCTCCCCCTCCCCTGTGTGCTAGGCGGCGGTACTCACTGTGGTCGTCTTCGCCGTCGGTGTTTGTCGTGGAGCAGGACGTAGAAAAGCATTGGGAATAGATGCAGGTCAGGCTCCATGGCGGCGTGGTTCTTTCCTGAGTCTCAACAGGTGAGTTGTTTCCCTTCTGTGCATTGTTTCCGCCACGCTTTTGATGTCGTTGGTACCGTCCCGGAAAAGGTGGCGGTTTCCTGTGTCTTAATACAGTGGGCGTAACCTTGACTTCCGCCTGGCTGTAGACGGCTACCGCCGTGGTGCCTATTGATTCTGCCCTGGCGGTCGGTGTGGTAAAGTGGCTGTCTGTCTGAGCTCTTTCCACCATGGTCATAATTTGGCGGTATTTACCACCAGCCTGTTGGCGGTATTACCGCCGCTTTATCACTGACCGCCAGGGTTGTAGTGAGGGCCTCAGTGTTACAAAAATAAAGGTACTTTATTCTAGTGACACAATTACCAAAAGGTACTAGAGAGGCAACCCTCCAATAGGAGGTAACACACTAGATATGTACACTAGTAATTGGAAATAGACATAAAAATTTATAGAAAACAGTTCAATAGCAAATAGGTAATATGGATCCTCGGGGGAGCCCAAACCATATACTAAAAAAATGGAATGCGAATGCAGGACTCCCACCCACGTCAGTGGAATGTGTAGACGGGAGCTAGGGGAACTAGGAAACCCCAAAGGTAAGTACCACAGTGCTCCCAGTGACCAGTAAGAAAGAAATGAATTACTGGATTTTCCCCAAACCACCCAAAAGGAAGCAAAAGAAGAAAATGCAACACCCAGACAAGACTGCAAGAAACCAGTGGTGGATCCCTGAAGAGGAAGACCTGTGGAAGATGGGGACCCAGTCCATGAGTCATAGAAGAGTCCAGTGGGGCAGGGGCCACTACCTGAAACTGTGGTTGTAGGAGTTGCTCGACGGTAGAACGAAGACGGCCAGGAATGCAGCCCTGGAGCAGGTGAAGATTTCCTGAAGGATGCATTCAACGTCACACGCCGGATGGATTATTGAAGTCGGTCAGTGGCATGGAAAAGCCACCAACAAGCCTTGGCAAAGGCAGAAGTAGCGGTGAAGCAAAAGTGGAGCTGCCGGGGACCAGCAAAGTCCAGGAGGACTCAACCCATGGGGAGAGTCCTGGGCGGACCCTCAGCAAGGCAGAGAGTCCAAAGAAGAAGAGGCAGCCCCCACAGGAAACCCACTGGAAGAGGAACCAGGAGTCACAGAGGAGCCCGCGCAGCATTACTGGAGAAGGGTCCCACACCACAGGAGAAGCATGCAGAGGGCTGTGCGTTGCAGGAAGGCATGCTGGGGCTACATGGAGCCTGAAGATCCCTTGGAGGAGATGCCAACAGGCCTCGGTAGCTGCAAGAGACACAGTGAATGTGGATACACTGTCCTGCATGGGAAGGCAAGGGCTTACCTCCCCCAAAGTTGGACAGCTAACTGAGAGGACCAAGAGGACTACTCTGGACCACCACCCGTGATGCAGGACCCACGCTGCTCAGGATGAGAGGAGATCCACGCAGCTGGTCGTCATTGCAGTTGGTGCCTGCAGATGCAGGGGAGTGACTCCTTCACTCCAAGGAAGATTCCTTCTTCCTTCTCATGCAGACTGAAGACTTGCTTCCCTCAGAGGATGCACAGCTAGGGAAATGTTGCAGAAGCTGGAAGGAGCTGTGGAAACTATTTTGCAAGCAGAGTCTTCGTTGTGGAGGCAGACTGTCGGTTCCTGGAGGGTCCAGTCGCGGTTCCAGTGGCTAGAAGTCATAGTAGAGATTGCAGAGGAGTCCTGCTAGAATCTTGCAAGCCGAATCTGAGGACCCACCCCAGAGAGAGACCCTAAATAGCCCTGAAAGTGGGATTGGTCACCTAGCCAGGTGACCACCTATCAGGATGGGGCTCTGACGTCACCTGCCTGACCTGGCATCTCAGATGCTCCAAAAGGTTACTGCCCACCTTGGATTCACGATGGCAGAACCCAGGGACCCTCTGGAGGAGCTCTGGTCACCAGCCCTGGTGTAGTGACGGACAGGGGAGTGGTCACTCTTCTTTCCATTGTCCAGTTTTGGGCCAGAGCAGGGACTGGGGATTCCTGAACAGGTGTAGATTGGTTTATGCATGCAGGGAACCAAGGCCCATATTTATACTTTTTGACGCAAACCAGCGCGGGCGCTGGTTTACGTAAAAAAATTTACCACCGGCTAACGCCATTCAAACGCACCAGGCAGGCGCCTTATTTATGGATTGACGTTAGCCGGCGCTGCGGGCTGGTCAGAGTAAAAAACATTACTCTAACCAGGCAGCGCCGGCATAGGGAAAAATGGGGGTTGTGCGTCAAAAAATGATGCAAGTCAGGTTAGAGTAAAAAATCATGGCTCTAACCGGACTTGCGCCATTTTTTGACACACAACCCCCATGGAAATGAATCCTTTCTTAGCAAAGACAGGAGTCATGCCCCCCTGCCCAATGGCCATGCCCAGGGGACGGGGGCCCAAGTTAGGCCCCCCATGCCACTAATTTTTTTTATTTTAAATACTTACCTCAACTTACCTGTACTTACCTGGGATGGGTCCCCCCATCCATGGGTGTCCGCCAGGGTTGGGTGGTGGTGGCCGAGGGTGTCCCTGAGGGCAGGGAAGGGCACCTGTGGACTGCTTCCATGGTCAGAGACCATGGACATGAGCCCACAGTTCCCTTAACGCCTGCCCTCACCCAGGCGGTAAAAAAGGCCCGCCCTCTCCTAACGCGCGAGTATAAATAAGGCGCAAAGGCTTTAACTTCATTTTTTGGATGGGAACGCCTACCTTGCATGTCATTAACGCAAGGCGGTTTCCCGCATCCAGAAAATGATGCACACGGAGGAATTTTGACGTTCGCGGGGTCGGGCGTCATAGTATAAATATGGTGCAAGGTTTGCACCGAATGTGCCTCAAAATTTGTGACGCACATTTGGCGCAAACAGAGTATAAATATGCCCCCAAATGTGCCCTTCAAAGCATACCAGTGGCTTGGGGAGGCTACCCCTCCCAAGACATGCAACACCTATTTCCAAAGGGAGAGTGTGTCGCCCCCTTCTTCCAAAAGAAATCCTCTGCTCTGCCTTCCTGGGCGTGAGCTGTTCAAGCAGCAGTAGGGCAGAAACCTGTCTGAGGGGTGGCAGCAGCTTGGGCTGCCCAGAAAACCCCAGAAGGCTGGTAGGAGCAAAGCTGGGGTCCTCTAAGGTGTGCATGGAATCATACTTCCAACATGGGCAACAGTATTGGGGTGTGATTGCGACATGTTTGGAACCAAACATGCCTAGGTTCGGAGTTACCATTATGTAGCTGGACATAGGTAGTGACCTATGTCCAGTGCACGCATAAAATGGCGTCCCCGTACTCACGAAGTCCAGGAAAATGGAACTCCAGGAAAATTGAACTGGAGTTCATGGAGGCACCTCTGCTAGGGCAGGGGTGCCCTCACACACAGGTACTTGCACCCTTCCCTCTGGGCTAGGAGGGATTGCTATAGGGGTGACTTACAGTGGCCTGGTGCAGTGACTTGTAGTGAAAAGGGTAGGCAATGGCAGGCCTGCGGATACACTTTGCATGGGCTCCCCATGGGTGGCATAATACGTGCTGCACCCAATGGGGATCCACTGGTCCACCAATGCCTTGGGTACTTGGGTACCTTATACTAGGGACTTACATGGGGGCACCAGTATGCCAGATGCGGGGTGTAAGTGGTTCAAGTAACCATGTTTGAAAGGAGGTACCATAATCACTGGGTCCTGGTTAGCAGGATCCCAGAGAACACAGTCAAAAACACTGACAAACAGGTAAAACGTGGGGGTAACCATGCTAAAAAGAGGCTACTTTCCTACACAGCCCACTTATTGTGCGCCACACCCAGGGTAAATTGCCTCAATTGGTGTGCATTGGCCAGGAGAAGTTGTGGAACATTGGCAGAGGGAGTATGGCGGTGAGCTGATTCCTTGCGTTGACTCACAACCTGAGGCTCACATGGAGAGGAGTGCGTCGCCGAGGCCTCACACCAGCCGCGACTGATACCTGGAGCCTCATCCACTTTCTCCAACCATGAGGAAAGAGCTCTGCCCTGTGTAGGTGAAAAACGCCAAGCTGTCGACTTCTAGATATGGTGAGGGCTGAGCATCTGTCTGTCCCGGCCTGCCTAGTGACAGTTCCGAGCACCCAAGCTCGCACCCACCCATTTCTGGGAGTAGTGGATCACCAGCGTGGATCCCAGAGGACCTGAAGAGGGCCAGAGACGCGATCCACCGTGGGAGCACTGCAGGGGCTCAACCCATTCTGAGAGCAGCCTAGGCCTGAGGATCTTGCTCAGAAGCATCTCTTCTAGAGGCATCTGGGGCACAGGATGGCTTCACTCTGCCTTACAATGGATCTTCCCTTCAGGCTGGGAGTGGAGGGCAGTCCCACCCTTGGAGCCCCAGCCCAGATACCATGAGGGCTGATATCACTGTACTGTTTGGCAGAAAAACATCAGGAGCCCCGTGGAGAGCTGTATCATCGTGAGGGCCGATAGACCCTCTCTTGAGCTAGACGGTCATGGACTGGGTCTGATCTCCAGCCTTCCCTGCCTTGAGGCGCGAGTGTGCTTCACTCAATAGACCCTGATCCTGCCTGACCAGATGTCTCGTGCATACCTCACCAGTCTACCACTCGCCTTGCCTGGGACCATCTACCTCCAACAAGGGGCAGAGAAGTCAAGCCCGAGACTCATAGAGGACATGGCCCCTTTCTGGGGTGTGATGAAATGCCTGTGACTGAGCCCGCTACCTGCAACTGGACCTTATATGATCCAATCATCTGAGACCCTGCCGCCCCCAGCCATGTCCTGAGACACCCACTTCATATAGCACTCCATTTTTGCATCAGAAGGAGCTCAAACCCCCAAGCAGCTAGATCTTAGGCCATCACAGAGCTGGCTTCTAACCTCCGGTGTCCACCTCCCCAGTGGGACCCCTGAGAAACAACGAGGCACTCCGCTGCAGCTAGATGGGTTGGGCACTCCTAATCTTGTCACCCGAGGACCATACGGGCTGGTGACTCTGTAGCATAGAAGCCTCGCCACTTGATACCCTGCTGACCATTCCAGGCCTCCCTCTTGGTGACAGTTTTCTGGGGATGGGAGTGCTGGTGGACCTCTTCCTCCCCCACTTTGGCTGGTACTATGTCGACATTGGTAGTTATGCTTACCGGGCAGGGCAAGAAAGAGCATATGCTCAAAGAAATGCTCACTAGGCCAGTGGATTCACAGGGCAGCGATACCCCGCCATCTTGGGGGTCGGGGGCAGCGACCTACAACAGGGAGATGGATGCCCCAGTGACCCGTACCTTCTAGGAAGTCCTCTTTGCCTATCGTGGGGAGGACATTCAGATGCTTAAAAAGGATCTCTCCAATGAAATTAAGGAGGTCCGCTGAGATCTAGAGAACCTGGGTGATAAAGTATCCTCACTGGAAGACCATGAAACAAGCTGTGATGAGGAGATCAAGCAACTGCAGCAGAAACTCATTCACCTCCAGGACCAATATCTTGATTTGCAACCTCACGCTGAAGTCTTAAAAATCACTTGAAGCATAACAATATACCCATAAAAGGTATACCTACGGAGGCTCAAGGCAATGATGTTGTCGCGTTTGTCACAGAACTCTTTCACTCAAACCTCAGGGCCAAATCAGAGAGGAACACTGTGAATGATAGAGCACATAGGGGCATATTTATGATGCCCCTAGTGCCACCTTGCGCCACATTTGCATCATTTTTTTTTAGGCAAATATGGAATTAAGGTGGCATTTCCAACGCGCCATATTTACAAAGTGGTGCAATACTTGTGTCACTTTATGCCTTCTCCAGGCACAATCTATGCAAGGGGGGCGCTCCCATGTAGGGAGGCCTAGAAAAATGGCACAGTGAAATTTACAAGATTTCACTGCACAATTTTTAGCATCATTATCAACGCCTGCCCAAGGCAGGCATTAAGATGACGCTCCCATTGAAAGCAATGGGTCTCCCTGTGCTTTGCTGCATTAGCTCCATAATTTATGGCACTAATCCAGCAAAGCACCATCAATTATTACGCTAATGTGGACACGACCGCCATGGGGCGCCGTATTGTAAATACAGCGCACACATGGTGTCCTTAGGGGGACACAATGGGGTGCTTGAAAAGTGACGCACCATGAATGATGCATCACTTTTTCATAAATATGCCCCATAGAGTGGTTTCCAGAAGATAAGATTCAGTGCCACGGGCGGACATCTTGGTGTGCATCCACGATTTCCCTCTGAACAAACGTATCCTCCGTGCAGCACAAGACCAACACTCAATACTATTCAAAGGTTATACACTGATGCTGTACCAAGACCTAGCTGCTTCTACCCTCCAGAAACACAGAGCATTCCGTCCAGTTACTGCCCACCTCAGAACTCAAGGCATATCCTATTCATGGGGACACCCCTTCCGGATTATCTTGCACCTGAATGGCAAACTTTGGCCCATTTTTATACTTTTTTAGCGCCACATATGCGCTGCTTTTTGATGCAAAAATGACGCAAACTTACAAAATACAATTGGCCCATATTTATACTTTTTGACGCAAAACTGCGCTGCGCAGTTTTGCGTCAAAAATATTACCGCCGGCCAACGCCGTTTTGGTGCGCCGTGCGGGCGTCATATTTATACTTTGACGCACGGCGGCGCAAACAACAGGTGGGAGTCATTATTTTTGACGCACACCGCGGCGTCAAGTCGTAAAGGAAAACGACGTTAACGCGGCGGAAATGCCTGTGGGTCAATTTACGACACCGCAAACCGGATATGCGCCGTTTTTGAACCAGCCAGGAGGACCCACACAAGAACCAGGACAATTCTAAGAAGAAAAGAAAGTGTCGCTTCAGTGCAGAGGAGCAGGAAATCCTGGTTAAAGAGGTGACGGAACACCAGCACCAACTGTTTGTCACCTCAAAGTTGCCAATCAGTAGGAGAGAGGCTATATGGCAACAAATTGTCGACAAGATTAACAGTGTGGCTGAAGTACGCAGAACAGTCATCGAGTGCAAGAAACGCTGGCATGACTGCAAACGCAGGACCAAGGAAAAGATGGCAAGGAACAGGAAGGCAACACTGCAGACTGGAGGGGGGAGTCCAGCACACCAGGAGGCCCTGGACCACATGGAGGAGATGGTCGCAGCCGTCATCCCTGAGGAGATCGTCACAGGGATTAAAGGACAGGACAGCGCAGACTACCAGGAGACAACGCACATGCAGGGTAAATTGCATGGGGAATTGAAATGCACTAACGTCAACTGCAACCGGGGTGGGAAATACCTACTACACATTGCATGTAAGTCATCATATACATGGAGTGGCATGGGTAAAGGGGCACGGCAGGGGGGCATGACCCGTTCTGAGAAGACCTGGGGCACATCATTAAACAACACCAACAACAGTCCCATGGGGGCATGCTGTCATGCCAACGATGGAGCAAAGGGAAAGACACGACAGGAGGGAAGGCCACTACGTCAAACTGACATTCTGGCACTCGTCAGCCAACATACCTCCTACATTAACTAGGGCCCTATTAGCAATCCTCTAGCCAAACCGACAACTGCAATGTAACTGCAACAACAGTTGCCACTACCACCTCTGATCTGTGTGCAGCTCAAGTAGCCAATGGCAGTAACCTCCCCATGGAACATACATACCTAAATTAGGGGGTGAGGATGACATCTGCAACAATTTCCTGAAACAAGACAAAGGCCCCAGTACTCTCAAATGTCAATGCCCATAGTTGTCACAAACATCAGCCAAAGTAAACAACAATAGGAGCTACACAGCACTAAGGACACACCCATGCTGCATATGTCAGGGTCCATCCTGTGCCTGGGTAACAAGGCAACATCCCAAATGTCATACTGCTCAGACAACAGCATTGAGGAGGGGACACATGTAACTGGTCACTGAAATACACCTGCACAGTCAGAGGACGAAATAGGACACTGATACGACTATCAGGGCAATCCAATGTAACACACAGTACCCAACATCAGCAGGACACATTAACAATGTCAACATCCATATCAGATCATAACATTGCCATGCTTAGGATATGCCACATGTCAATTACACTTAAGTCGATGTGAACGATCAGGGATTGGGGCAGGTCCTGATAGTTAAGTGTGCTGCCAGGGCCATAAGAACACCCACAGCCAGTGAAAGGTCTCACCATGAGAATGGATATACACGGAGGGTCGAGTAGGACAAGAAGGTGGCAATTCTCGATTTGGCATAAACCAACACCTAGAGGCGATGAGGCTGACAAGTCTGATAACTCAATAACATACATGTGACACACAGATGAGCCATAGGCCTGAAACAATGCCCATCTGAAGAACTGCAGATATTAATACAAAACAAGATCACAAAGTGAATTCATCAAAAGTCAGGCCCCTCACGTCAAAATTGTCACAACACAGACACACTAATTGTACCCTGTTTCATTGCAGAGGAAGATGGATCTCCTGCCGATATGCCTGTCCCAGATTTCCCTGATGACATGGATGATGAGCCGATAAACATTCCCCAGGAGACTATCCAAAAGGTCCTTGAAACCCTCCAGACCCCACCTTCAGTCACAAGGAGGAGCACAGAACAAGCAGCCATCGCAGAGGATCCACCCACCACCCCAATTGTAAGACCTGCCAGCTCCAATACAGCTGAGGACTCAGATGACACTGGCACCAGCTTTGAGAGAACTGTAGTTGGAGTACAGCGGGAGCTGGCCAAGGAGGTGCGGGTGGGGATGCAAAATATGGCAGCCAGCCTTGAGGGGGTGCGTTCGTGCATGATGTCATCTGCAGATCAGGCAGCAGCTATGCAAGCCCTAACATCTATCTTGCAGGAACTGCAGAAAACCCAGAAGGAAATCAGCACAGCTGTAATACAGTTGACCCAACACCTACAACAGCAATCCTGTCAACGCGTGCACAAATGCAACATTGAACCCCTCAGGGCCGACCTGGCTGCCTACCAACGTGATGTGGCTGCTATTCTCAAGAACCAGCAGGCCCTCCTTGCAGCAGTACTGCCCTTAAGACCTTCACAGGGAGCAGCGACCGGGATGTCTGACTCCACGTCTTCTAACACTGAGGTGTGTGTTGCCCCTTCACAACCAACAACAAGAAGGACAAAGCAGACAACACACACATCAGAAGAAGAAGACATGGAACAGATCACATTCACAAGGAAAAGTACCCGGAGGCACTAGTCCCTGCCACATGGCCGACATTTACCAAGGTCCTGCGCTTTGTAACTTGCCAGTCGTGCAACAACTGTACTCAAGCACTGTTCTGCAAACCACTGTATATCTTGTCACCCAGCCCAGTGATTGTCTCTCTCCTACTCATTGGCTAAGCCTGTCCCTCTGCACTGTCTGAAACAGCAACCCCAGCATGACAAAAGCATTTTGGTAAACCCTTGTGTTGGATCTCAATGGAAGATATCACTATAATGGACTCACAGTCATGGGCAATGTACGTATAGCACTACAGCACTTTTCAATAAATAGCACTTACACAACAAATCTGTCTCTGGGTAATGTGACATATCAACTGCGCAGTAGATAATTGAAATGTCCCTACTGTCAAATAGCGTAGCTTGTCAATACAACTGTCCAGATATTATGTAGTTAGAGAAATCTGCACAGTGACCATGATTGCATCATACTCTGCCCATCCTGAGGGAATAATCTGATGAAGTGAGAAACCATACACCACCATGCTGTGTTGGACAGAAGAATGCTTCCTCAGGGGATAACTAAGTCATCAAATAGTGCCCGCTAAATGTTGTCAACGTGCAAAAATAACACAATAAACATGCCACACTAATCTAAGTAAACACTAAAAAAACTGCACAAATGAAAGTGTCTGAGTTAACGTACAAATAGGTAATCATGCCGAACTGTGTCACAAATGATGTATGAGGGTCATGAAGACAAGAATACAAGATTGCCAATGAGAACTCATCTTATAAGGGTGTGCATGATCATCACACTGCAGTCAGACCTAAAACTGTTTCCCCAATATCAAGTCTGGAAGCACTGTTTGTGACTTTCAAAACACACTTATCAACAGAAACACATTGTCATCCATATTAACTGTAATTGGTGGTTGCAACAAAGGGTAGACACTTTGCAAGGTAGCTCTGGGTTAGCTGCCAATCGTACAGCTCAGTTGGGATTTGTTTGTAGCATTGGACACAGATGTTATAGTACAAAAGAGATGTACACGGAATCCAAACCCACGATCAAGTACCATTCAACACATACTATTAAGGGGTAACCAAATATTTATTAAAAGCTAACCATAGATGAGGAAACTGAGGGAAAAATCTTACCTACCCTAATCTACCCTGACTACTCATTACCCACAACTGTCCCTAACTAACCTAAGCTACACTTACTTATCACATGTAACAAAATGTTCTAAACATCTACCCCCCACCCCCCTTATGAGACGGGACACATGGAGGACAACACATACTAACCTAAACACATACTAAACTATCTGAAACAAATATATATTTTTTTGGTAAATTGTTTTTTATGTTTTTTGCTTTTTTTGCTCTTTTTAAATTTTTTTTACACACATGAACCCCAACATAGCCCCCCACCGACCCACCCACACATGTAATAAGTCGAAAAAGAAACAAGCAGGACCCCCTACCCCCCACCCACTAACACTGACTAAACTAACAGCCTATACTAACCTAACACTAAGCCCCCTAAGCCCACTAAGTATAAGAACAAGGAAAGAGGAGGGAGGGGAGGGTATCATGTCCATCTATTCAGCTGTCTAGAGGATGGCCCTCCGGAGGGTCCTCTTCATATTTATTTTATTATTTATTTATTGGATTTATATAGCGCACAGCTACCCGGAGGTTTCCCGGCGCCAAGACAATGCAAGACAAAGGCAGGGTCAAGAGATCAACTTGGGCGATTACTGGTTAAAAAGCCATGTCTTAAGCTCCTTACGAAATCTAATGAACACCCTTTCATGCCGTAAGTAAGAAGGAAGAGAATTCCAAAGAGAGGGAGCTAGGAAGGCAAAAGAACGTCCCCCCATTTTGACACGTCTGATTCTGGGCACCTGGAATTTGTGTTGATTGGAGGATCTAAGTGACCGAGAAGGCCGATAGTGTTGAACCAAGATTTTAAGATAGTTGGGAGCTAGGCCCATATTAATTCTATGCATATAGCATAGGGCTTTGAACTTGGTGCGATTCTCAATTCTCAGCCAATGTAGTTCACGAAGTGCACCAGAAGTAGGAGCAATTCTGGGAAGTTGGCAAAGAAGCCTGGCCGCAGAGTTCTGAGCAATTTGAAGTTTGTGTAGTACTTCTTTATTCGCACCCAAATAAAGCACGTTTCCGTAGTCCAGTCTAGAAATAACCAGCGCTTGGACCACGGTTTTTTGAGCAGCCACAGGAAGCATCCAGAGAATTTTACGAAGCCACTTCAGGATGGCAAAGCAGGTCGAAGCTACTTTGGTCACCTGTTGTTTCATAGTCAACTGGTCATCAATAATGATGCCCAGGTTACGTGCAGAAAGAGAGGGGATTGGGGGGACACCCATCTCAGAGGGCCAATGTTGGGGGCCCCAGAGTGATTTTTTGTTTCCAAAAATGAGGAGTTCTGTCTTTCCTCCATTAAGTTTGAGTTTATTAAAATGCATCCAGTTGGCTATCTTAGACAATCCTATTTGCAAAGAGGGAGAGTTGGAGGTTTCTTTGGGGGAGAGTGAAAAAATAAGTTGAGTGTCATCGGCATAAGAATAGATAGTTAGGCCAGCTTGTTCTGCTATGCTCGCCAAAGGACTGACATATATATTGAAAAGTAGTGGACTAAGAATGGAGCCCTGAGGGACTCCATAAGGGGATGCGTGAATCAGGGAGGAAGCTGTGTGAGAGAAAACCTGAAAAGTCCTAATGGATAAAAAGCTGGACAACCACGAGAGGGCTTTGCCGCCAATGCCCTTGATGTTAAGAGTTTTTAGGAGAGAGGAGTGAGATACAGTATCAAAAGCTGCGCTTAAGTCCAGTAGGATAAGAGCTACTGTTTCTCCTTTATCAATTTGTTGGCTGATATTTTCAGTCACACCCAGTAAAGTCGCCTCAGTTGAATAGCCGGCACGAAAACCAGATTGAGAAGGATGGAGGATGTTGCTGGTTTCTACAAACTGGGTCAATTGAAAATTAACGTGTTTTTCCAAAATTTTGGAAAAGAAAGAAAGAAGAGAAATTGGGCGAAAGTTAGAGAAAATTTCAGGATCAGAGTTAATTTTCTTTAATAAAGGAAGGACCATTGCGTGCTTCCACCAAGCAGGAACATAAGCTTCCGTAAGTGACATGTTAAGGAACTGCATGATGGAGAGAAGTATGGAGGGATCTAGCTTTTGAAATACCATAATGGGGATAGGGTCTTGCGGGGAACCAGACTTGATACTTGTAAGGATATTAAAGAAAGAGGCAGTATCCATGGGGAGCCATTCATTAAGTAGGTTAGTATTATTAGCTTGGGTCGTTTCTTGAGTAATAGGAGAAGGTAAAAGGTGGATGGATTGGGGTTTAATACTGGTGCTGGGATTATTAGAGTAGTTGTGGAATTCGGAATAAATTTTGTCAATTTTATCCACAAAGAAATTTGCCAGATCATTGCATTTTTTAAAATCGAGATCAGGGGACTTAGATAAGCGGGAGTCACCAGAGAGTTCCTTTACTACTTCAAACAGCACTTTGGGGCAATTCTGAGATTGTAAAATAATCTCGGTGGCATATTCGGCACGCGCGGTGTTACACAGTCGGTGATAGTTAAGAAGGGCTAGTTTGTAAGTAGATTTCCTGTCAGGATCATAGTTTTTTCGCCATTTCCTTTCCAAGTTCTTGCATTTAGTTTTTTCTGTTTTAAGTATTTCTGAGAACCAGGGGGCGGAGGGATGCTGGTAGCCCTGTTTATTCTTTTTATTTGATAGAGGAAGACATTCATCAATGGCAGAGGTAAGCCAATCAAGGATAACCCCGTCATCTCTTATACTCGTAATCAATGGTAGGGTTTTTTCCAGCGTTAAGTTCAGAGTATTAATATCTAAATTTTTCCAGTTTCTATAAGTACTGGATTTGGCGAGGGATACGGAGGGAGTAGGACCCCGTGTTTGTACAATCATAAATTCCACCAAAAAATGATCCGACCATGGAATAGGAGTGGCTTGTTTACATGAAATGGTAGCAAGATTGGAAAAAATAGGGTCTAATAAATATCCTGCCTTATGCGTGGGGCCTGAATTATGTAGAAGAACATTTAATGCCGCTAAATTAGCTAGAAGGGTAGCGCTCGTAGTCCAAGATGTATCATTAAAATGTAAGTTCAGGTCACCTAAGATCAAGAAGTTGGTGGTTTCTAATAGAAGAGGAGCAATCAGGTCAGGAAGGGTCGATGCCCAAAGACCCGCGGGGCCAGGAGGACGGTACATAAGGGCCCCGGAAAGAGTAAAATTAGGTGATAATTGAAGTTTGAAAAACCCGGCTTCACAATTTTTAAAATCCAGGTCTACCCATTTACATGTATAGTCAGTTTTAAAAATTAAAGCTACACCCCCGCCAGTTCGATCAGTACGATTTCTTCCATGATAGGTATAGTTGGGAGGAAGCGCATACGCCATATCGGGTCCGGAACTTTCATTAAGCCACGTTTCAGTTAGAAAGAGGGCATCAGGTTGTAGCTCCATAAGAATATTCAGAATATCGCCCTTATGTTTAGGTAGTGAGCGGCAATTAAGACTAAAAAAAGTGAAGGAAGTGAGAGATACGTTAGTCTTATTGGTCAAAGAAGGAGTTTGGCTAGACTCATAACAAACGGAGCTCCAATGAAGGGGTGGAGGGAGGGTAAAGCTACAGCGCAGACGGGCTACGGGCGCAGATGGGCTTGCCTTAGGCGCGCCTTTGGCGCGCCTTTGGCGCGTCCGCTGCGCGTCACGGGAGGCATCTGGATTTAAGCTGAATCTTCAGCTCTGGAGCTACTGATTGGTGGGCGACCCGGAAGTGGTAAATCACTTCCTGTTGCACTAATCGTCCCTCCACACAATCCAAACAATTGGCGGTGGATCGGGGACACAGTGCAGGTACTTGACCCGCCGTTTAATGTGCTGCACGTCTCGGCTCAGGTGGCTCACCTTGCGCAGCACTTTGTCCATCTTGTTTTCAAGTCTATTGAAGGCGGCAGAGTCAACAGCTGGAGCAGTGGCAGTCTGGGTACCGGTGGAGGAGGTCTGTGTGGGCTGTCCTGCACCGGTGGCAATGCTGGGGCCAGGAAGTCCAGCAGATGTTGATTCAACAAAGGCAGCTGTGGGTGGGGCCACCTGGCTCTCATTGGTGGTTGTTTCTGTGTTGGCTGTGGTGGGTACAGTAGGCCCACCCTGTGGGAAGGCTCGCCATGCCCCGGAGGCACGTTCATGGCGATATCACCGGGCCATCCTCCGGAACCCCGACTCCACCAGCAGGATGTGCTGGTATCGCATGGCCCGACGCTGAAATTCACGGACCTGGTCTGCAGTCATGTTAGCTGCTGTGAAGACAAATGTAGATATGCCACATTAGTAACTGCATTGTGTGAAACAGCACAGCAAGTTAATCAGACAATACATTTACTGTACTTCTAACAGCTCATATCACGATACAGAGCATCGAATGTCCCTGAGGAAGTACATGGCAGGCCAGACAACAAAGGTCACATCACACAAAGCACATTCATAACCCACAAGATGGGTAACAACTGGCCTTGACTTGCAATCTGAGTTCTGACAGTTAACATCTAAGAATCATGCTGCATATCCTCCACAAAGAGTTGGGCTACAAATGTCAGTGTACGGAAAGCAAAACTAAAGCCACATGGTCTGCAAGTTGTAACTGGACTTTCCAGTATGGTACCAAGTGCCAAACCTGAGTGTGTATACTAGTATGCAACGAAACCATGACTTCTTCACAGGTATGTGTAACATACTGGTAGCATCAATACTAGGTACCCCATTCACAAATCCATGGCCGTGTTTGAGGGGGGGCGGTGGATATACAACTATAATTTGCCAACAACATGTACACCGAGGAGTGTATAGGCTAATCCACACACGTTTGTCTCTACAGACACACCATAGGTAAGGTCTATCTACATTTTGGAGTCAGCAAACCCTAGAGCACTCATAGGGTCAGACATGTCAGGAAAATCAGAACTTAGTACACAACATATACTTCCAGTGAGGCCTGACTTACATCAGACACAGAGGGGGTCATTCTCGGCGGGAGCACCGCCAACAGGCTGGCGGTGCTCCGCAGGGCATTCTGACCGCGGCGGTATGGGCGCGGTCAGAACAGGAAAACCGGCGGTGTCCCGCCGGTTTTCCGCTGCCCTGCTGAATCCTCCATGGCGGCGCAGCTTGCTGCGCCCCCATGGGGATTCCGACACCCCATACCGCCATCCTGTTCCTGGCGGTTCGCCCGCCAGGAACAGGATGGCGGTATGGGGTGTCGTGGGGCCCCTGGGGGCCCCTGCAGTGCCCATGCCGATGGCATGGGCACTGCAGGGGCCCCCGTAAGAGGGCCCCACAAAGAATTTCAGTGTCTGCTTAGCAGACACTGAAATTCGCGACGGGTGCAACTGCATCCGTCGCACCTTTCCCACTCCGCCGGCTCCATTCGGAGCCGGCTTCCTCGTGGGAAGGGGTTTCCCGCTGGGCTGGCGGGCGGCCTTCTGGCGGTCGCCCGCCAGCCCAGCGGGAAACACAGAATCACCGCGGCGGTCTTCGGACCACGGAGCGGTGTTCTGGATGGGGAACTCTGGCGGGCGGCCTCCGCCGCCCGCCAGAGTTAGAATGACCCCCAGAGTTGCTAGAACACCCATGATCATGAATTGCATGCACACCTAGGCCATTACACTCAGGTGCCACAGACTTGATGCACTACATGTGGAAGTACATGCTGCTAGGAGGTTATACTTACTGTTTCAAACTTACGTAGGTAAATAGTGAAGCAGATGTCTATTGGAAAGCTATTAGCTCCACCAATCTTAGAGAATGTGGGTCTGACAGGCTGACTAAATAGGGGCTGACTTACATTGCGACTCTTGGTGATACAAGTGTCAGAGACATGACTATCCTCTGTACTCACAGTGGGGCCTACAGGGATGTCCCACAATCCCTACATGATACCATTGGATACGCATTGGCTAACTCAAAACATGTGAAAACTGCATTCCCACTCATGAAACAAGTGAAAAACTTGACCACAGCATCACACCTTGCTATGCGTCCAACTCACACGAGTCCATAACCAGCAAACACAACACATAACAGACATATCAACACTTACTGTAGTGGTCGGGGTCCTCAAATGTCGCCATCTCTCCCACAGTGTAGGGCGCCGGTCCACCTGTAAGGTATGGAAGGAAGAAATGTGCTCAAAATCTGTGCACAGTGCAACATTTTCAGTATCATTTACAATGTGTAGGCTGAATAAGTAAATGGCAGCCATTCAGACATGATGGTACTGCATCTGATATTTCACGACCAACTTGTACATAGCATGGGTCCCCTGTGACAGTTACACACATATCTGCACACATACATTGGCCCAAACTATCATGTGGTTGCAAACTTGACCCATAATTGGTGAGCACGAAAAAATATGGAGTGTAATCGTCTCATCATGTGCATCCAAGAGAAACATCCAACGCCTAGTTACTTGAGGACTGCATTACCAGTCAAACATGCCTTGTGGCCATGACACATTTAGTGCACATAGGCCCAATGTACAGAGGGAGGGGCAGGGACTCCTGTAAGCCATCCTGTTGTTACAGTATAGTCAATTGATGTGCCCCAGCTATGGTGATTTGCACCAACCATGGAGATGTAAAGCCATGTGCATACACTTGGACTGCCATCCATATTTGGATTGTGGCTCAACCGATTCCAACAAACATCTTACGATGTTAGCTGAGGGCACCTTACACCTTTACACGATGTATTCAAATCATGAACTGACATTTATCCTAAAAGATTAAGAAACACAATAATACCACACATTCATAGTACTTCTGTGAACGCTTTCCTTCCACACTCACCAGACTCACATGAGACCAATGTTTGAGCCACTTTGCTATTATAAATTGTCGTGAAGGCAGCACACATTTTCAGCATCATGTAGTGATTCTAAAGTCAGTCTAGCAATTTGCGTCAACATAATTGGCCTAAATGTTGGTACATCTGTACTTCTGTCAACAATACCCTATATAGACATGATTGGCTCCTATTTTGTTAGCTGTGCTGACAGAAAGGCTGCACCAATTTCCTTCATGGTAAAGTTACCTGTAAGTTTGCTGAGCACGTGCTACCTGACAGCTAGCAATTGTGATCCTTGCCATAGTGCATCAATGATCCCCTTATATGTCCCCAAAATTACACTCAGTCATCAAGTTAGCTGGCAGACATTGCATTAATCCACTGATGTCACAACAGAGCATTCATTTGTGCACAATAAGAATAGTCGTAATCACCAACAGTGCCACCAATCATGATTCCCAGGTGGTCCAAGAGATCCTGCTCCCTGGTGATGAGGTCAGCCCACCGGTGCTTCAGCTGGTGGTCACTCCTCTGGCTGGCATACACACGCTGCAGGTGATGCAGCACCTTTCCCCACCGGATTCTGCGCGCCTCTGTCGGGTAGCCCTGTATCACCCTGCCCCCTGCCTGGATCATGAGCGGCAAGAAATGTGTCACCAGCCAGATGAAGCCCCCCAACTCCTCTTCCCCCATCCTGCCAAGACGTGGCCTACCAGACATACTTCTAATTGAAGTGAAGGAATAGGGGTAAAAGAAATAGAAAGAGGAAATGGGTGAAAGTAGGGGTAAAAAGACAGAAAAAAGGAAACCTAAACACTAAAAGAGCCCAACTATCCCCAAATTAACACTACCCACAACAGACTCCCACAAAAAAGAGATACACAAGATAAATGGAAAAATGTAGACAAAACACAGTACTACAGTATACACAAACAAAATTTATTTCACAATAGGACTTTACAGATAGCACACAGGACAAATACAGCACAAAATCTCTGGACAACACTCTCTACACAGCCACACAGTCTAGAAGGATCATAGACTGCAAAGTGAAAGTGAAAGTACACCCACTGTACAAGATCTGTAAACAGGATATCCTATTATATCACTTCCTGAATGAAAAGTCCCGCCTTTATCGCGTTATGCGTCATTTTTTGTTGCACAAAACTGTATTTGCGTCATTTTTTTTGACGCACAGATGTGAATATTAACCCGCATCCACATAATGATACATGGACTGTACAAATATCTGGATGCGGGCTATATTTCATTCCTGTGCGTCAAAAAAAACAACGCAAATACAGTTTTGTGCAACAAAAAATGCCTCAAACCGCTAGGGATGTCAAAATTACAGTGCATTAACTGGTTTGGGGCATTTATACATGTTTTTTTGTTATTTTACATTTGGAACACATCAGAGATTGGCTAATTGAAGACAGTATAGTGTTGATGGTGTATGTTCACATGTGTGACATCATACTGCAGCGGAACATCATCCACTATACCCTTCACAGTATGTTTACAGTTGGCTGACGTCATAGATGGTCATATGTGTGGCCCACATATATGTATGGCACAAATTGTGCATGTTTGCCATAAGGAGAGGATAGCAATGTGACGAACATATGTACAATACCTAATTGC
The DNA here is from genome assembly GCF_031143425.1 of Pleurodeles waltl. Taxonomy (NCBI): domain Eukaryota; kingdom Metazoa; phylum Chordata; class Amphibia; order Caudata; family Salamandridae; genus Pleurodeles; species Pleurodeles waltl. The sequence continues at coordinate 1,001,211,898 of NC_090443.1, forward strand.
CTTTGGCTCAAAGTGTGTGCTTTGACAACTAATTTGTTTATTTGACCAAGTGTGTGTGTGTGTACATCACATGAAGCATTATTGTACATTTGGTTGTATGAATGTGACGTCCATGTGTCCAACCCTAAGATGCAAGTAAAAATTGGAATGAGCAAGGGCATGTGTTAGTCATACATGTAACAACACCCGCAAAGTATACTTCCAAGTTTTAGGGTCACGTAGACACCACATGTGACATAGCATGCACCAGATGGATGGCAGACACATGTTCATGTCAAAGGTCCACAATTTCTACATCCTATGTCCTTGAGTATTGGTAAGAGCTTCCTAGGCACTAGTTGATGAATCCTACAGTGAGTCATACACATGCATTGAGGAAGTGGGTACCATGTTGTTTGCACAGACAGACAAGGGTCAATCTCATATGTATGATGACACCACAGTTGAGGCCATAGAAGTAAGCCCCAACTATCAAGTGGCTGTGGTGGACCAGCATACAAGTCAGCACGTGTCCACATATTTCCAGTGATCATTTGCACATAGGTGTCTTGTTCATGTGTGTGGTCCAATGATGATCCTGTAGATTTTTTGGGATGTAATTTGTCACAGTTCGGACCAGGACTCATCATGAGTCAGTGGCAGCTATTCCTGTGACTACTGAGTATCCTTTGTTGATCAAAGTGAGTAAAGTAGATGTGGACATGTGAACCAACATGTGGATGGTCCCACCCTGTCACTAGCAACGTGTAATGAGACAGTCAACAGGGCAACCTTGGTGTGCTGAGTGAGATAATGTCTCAATTGTCATGTTCCGGCAGGTGTCATTACAACATTCGTACACAGGTTGGCCTCTGAACTTCCCACTGCATCTGGGAACATCATAGCCTCTGTGCTGTATATTCTAGCAGCTATTCACCACACACGGCCCATCACTATGTTGTGCGCACTGTGATGCTGTGTGTGAACTGTCATGGTTCTGACATTTGTGTATTAGTCATGTACATTATCAGAGGTTGCTGGTTGTGCTGAAAGCCCTGTACCCAAGCCCTGCCTATGACCCTGGGACACTGTCACACTTTGTCATTCATGCATAAATGCAACCCAGAAAAGGGATGGGCCAGGATTTTTGCATTTCCAAGAGGATTTAACTCAAATGGTACAGTTAAAAGGCAGATGATGCTATACAATGTATTTGTGTATGCATGGTAGAAGCCCATGCCCAATGCCCCCTGATGAATGGCAGGTTTGCCAACGCAAGTGTGGTACATATGTAGACACAGGGATACTTTAGTGTGACGCACAGACAGTTGCCAGTCAGGCTGACAGAATGCAAGATGATTCAGGAGCCAGCTACTGGACAAGTTACATAATCAGTGGTCTGACTGAGACTGTTTGGAGGACAAACTAGACAGTTGACATGTCAATCTGTGTATGTCCTGTGTTTTTGAAGGTGACAAATGAACCCCAGGACTGTGTTACACGGCTTAATTACTATCAATGGTTGACGATGTATTTGACATAATGGCTGCTACTATGCTGTTCCAGGCATCATCAGGGGCAGTGCTTTTTGTAATGGGTGGGGTGCATGGAGGTATTCACAGGTGTGGGCTGCATCTGTTTCTCACCAGTCCTGTAGGTGAGACTTGCATTCTAAAGGCCAAAAGACAGTTTCACAAGGGGAAGCAATCTACATGTGCTAACAGGGCTTTGAAACTAGAAGACAGTGTATAAATTGACCTGACGTCCATGCAGTCAGATGTTCTCTGACAATGGCATACCTTAGTAAAGGGTGTAGCACACTGGTTTGCTAATGTTGGTCTGTGTTTGTAGAGGAGGTATTATCAGGGTACACATCTTAGTATTCCAGGGACCTCTTCCGACAGGTGGGTTGTGATCAGGTGCATGGGTGTGTGATGAGTTTGGAAATGGGCTGACATGTGCATGGAATGTCATGTGCGCAATGCATGTCATATGTGTGACACTTGTGCTGTCTATGTTCTGCTTCTATGGAACTCTAGTCACAGATAGTCCTTGCAAATATTGGATGCAGTTGGACTAACTGCTGTCAAGGGTCTTGTCAGACATTCCTGTTAGTGATGCCAAAGCACATTGACTGCCTCATGTATGAGGCTTGTTTTCCCCTTATTGAGTGATGGTGTCATAGTTGTGTGCCATATTCTGCGTTGGACCTTGCTTTCAACATGTATGTGTGAAATAGTTGTGGTCCTCTGCTATAGGCCTTCAAAGGAGATATGTACATGATATATTTCATTAAGAGTGTGTGTGTATGTGACCATTGTATGTTAGGCATCACATAAGCTCTGGGATGTTCTGTGTCCTACTCAGTATCTCAGCAATGCTCCACGAGGCAACACTCTTATTCTGATAAGTAGAGATGAGGGTGTGTAAAAAGGAATAGCCAGACCATGATATGGTGATTATAATAGGTGTTTATTTACATTAGTTAAATAAAGTGGTGAAGGTGATCATATTCAGAAGAAATTATTTACAATCTGTTGCCGCCTGCGTATACCAGCAGCTGTGTTCTGTAGTTCCCCCTCCTGTTGCAGGCCATCATCCTCCTCTTCCTCCTCTTCAGGCATGTGTGGCTCTAGTTCCAGGAGGGGAATGTTTCTTCTGACACAAATGTTGCGCAATATTGCACATGTGAGGATGATCCTACAGACCATCTCGGGGGAATATAGGAGGCTACCACCAGTGATGTCGAGGCAGCGGAACCTTGACTTGAGGATGCCGAAGGTCCGCTCGACAATGCTGTGTGTCCTCCTATGGGCCTCGTTGTATGCACGCTCTGCAGCTGTACTCGGGTTGCCAAATGGTGTCATAATCCATGGCTGGATGCCATACCCCTGATCAGCTGCAAGAGAAAATTAATGGGATCATGTTGATGTAGATGGCACTATTGAAAAGACCTTTAATGGCAGTAGTTGTCTTGTGTTGTCTGTGACTCTTTTTTGTACTAATGTGACATCCTATGCGTATAGGCTATACCATCTGCATTGTGTTGTTTCCTTGGCTGAACAAGTGTTTGTCTGCTAACCGTTTGTCAGCAGTATGTTTTGGGATTTTCAGTACAGTGTGCCCTCCCTAGCATTGTGACTTGTGATACAGGTGTCCGTGTGTCTTCACTGGGGGTGAGATGATAGTTCCATGCAGAGTTAAAATTGAAAGTGTTGTTAACACGTTCATATCAAAGTACCCTGGACATCCCATACCTTTAGACTTAGGCAATGTATTAATGTAAAGGTCATTGGGACACTTACAAATTGCAAGGTGACATTTAGGCAACCACACTCATTGACGTCTTCACATTAGGCTGTACAGTAATTTCCGATGTGTGACAGGTTCAATGGTGACTTAAGAAACATGGCTAGCGATGTCAGGACCTCAGTGTTTTCCTGTTTACATGTTGCTGTTGTGGTGTATGTGTTGTGTGTCCTAGAGGGTTGCTGTGCTGTGTATATATATGTAGGTTGTTGTACTTACCAACAAGTAGTCCATTGCCATACCGTCCATCCTGGAAGTGTTGATTGATGGTGCAGTGACAGAAGATGCAGGAGTCACTCCCAGGATATTTAGCCACGATATTGGTGATCAATCCATGGTGATCGACAATGGCCTGTACGTTGATGGAATGTGTGTGCTTCCTGTTGCGGTAGAGGTGTTCAGTTGCAGCAGGTGGCACAAGGCGTACATGTGTGCAGTCGATTGCACCAAGGACGTGTGGGAAGCCACTGATTGCGTAGAACCCCTGTTTTGTTTCCTGCTGCTTCTACAGTGTGTTAGGGAAGCAGATGTGGCGGGTGTCAGTCGAATGATGGCATCCAGTACTTTGGGCAAAAAGGCGGAGAATGATGGTTGTGATTTTCCGCCAACTAGGGCACCAGTTGTTTGAAAAGAGCCACTTGCCAGCATATGCCAGCATATGAAGTACGGCAAGCAGCTTTGTTTCTGTTGGGATGGTGTGGGGTGTCACCAAAGTGGGGGCCAACTGCTGTTCAATGTTTCGCAGCAGCTGCTGAATGGCCTGCCAGTTCAACCGGTACCTCTGTGTGATGTTGTGTTCCCTGAGGCCCTGAAGGGTTGTTCTTAGGCGGAATATCCTCTCCTGTCTTCTGCGCTGCCTTTGGGGTCCCTGCTGGTGTTGTTGTAGCTGCTGTTGTTGCTGCTGGGCTCTGCGTCTGCGTGCATGCTGGATTAGAATCACCTCCATGGCTTCCTGTTGCTGCTCTGCTGCTCTGCTGTTTGTTTTGTGTGTTCTGATTATATACAGGTGTGTTTGCCCCATTTTAACGCCTGCCCTGACCTAGGCGTTAATTTTTGACGCAAATCGGGCTGTGTGTCATTTTCTGGCTCCACCTCCCGGCCGTGCGATATTTTTGCCCAAAAGTATAAATACGACGCACGGCCGTTTATGCAATTTTTTGGACGGGAACGCCTACCTTGCATATAATTAATGCAAGGTGGGTTGCTGCATCCAAAAAATGACGCACACGGCGGAATTTTGTCATCCGCGGGCTCGGGCGTCAAAGTTTAAATACGGGGCAACGTTTGCGCTGAATTTGCGTCAAAAATTTTGACGCACAATCGGCGCAGACGGAGTATAAATATGCCCCAATTGTATTTTGCCAGTTTGCGCCGTTTCTGCATCAAAAAATGACGCAAATGCGGCGCTAAAAAAGTATAAATATGCACGTATACCTGCAAGTTGCTTGGCATTGATGGCGCCTCACTAGAGGGATCCCAGCCGAGCCAGCGGGAGCGAGGCTCACGCAGATGTCAGTGATGGAGGGGTTCCAGGACTCCCTCCGAAGGGCTCTGCCCAGAGACTATTGCCAAAGAACGGCAGGCGGTACTAGAGACGCTCACCAGAGGCTCTGCTGATGCCCGATCAGCAAGAACCTGGATGTGATGTATACTTTTACCTTTAGAGGCAGGTGGATTGGATGGGGCCCTAAAGCCACCAAACACTCCCCGATTCTTTTCTTCCCAACTGGGTCCTTGACCCTGGACTTTGGCCCTCATTCCGACCTTGGCGGGCGACTACCGCCGCCCGCCAGGCGGGAACCGCCAAGTGGCCGCCATGTGGCCACTTTACCGCGGCCCACATTCCGACATTCCCGCTGGGCCAGCGGGCGCTAACCATGTTAGCGACCGCCGGCCCAGCGGGAATGAGGCCGCAACACAGGAGCCGGCTCCTAATGGAGCCGGCGGTGTTGCGGCTGTGCGACGGGTGCAGTTGCACCCGTTGCGATTTTTACTGTCTGCCATGCAGACAGTGAAAAGCAGGCCGGGGCCGGCATGGGCAGTGCAGGGGCCCCCAGGGGCCCCTGGACACCCGTTACCGCCAGCCGCTTCCTGGCGGTGTACACCGCCAGAAACAGGCTGGCCGTAAGGGGGTCATAATCCCCAGGGCAGCGCTGCTTGCAGCGCTGCCCTGGCGGATTATCACGGCCGGGTGAAAATCGGCGGGACACCGCCGTCCCCGGTGGTGCGACCGCGGCTTTACCGCCGCGGTCGGAATGGGGTTTGAAGCACCGCCAGCCTGTTGGCGGTGCTTCCGTCATTCTTGCCCTGGCTTTCGAAGACCGCCAGGGTCAGAATTACCCCCTTTGTGTCTAATGGACAATGTTCCACTGGTTGTTAAATCTGTTACCTTATTTCGTCAGTTTGTTTATGGGGGAACCTGCAGACAATGTTCTCATTTTATCAACTCTGCATATCCATTTCTTGCCTTACTACATTTCACATCACAGGACGACAGAGCCTCGTTCCTTGTCCAACCACTCAAAGGTGTCCCTTTCCCTATTCATTTGTTGACGCAAAAGCGGCACAAATTTACAAAATTAAATTATATTTTTTAAGTTTGCGCCGCATTTGCGTCAAAAAATGGCGCAAACGCAGCGCTAAAAAAGTAGAAATATGGGCCAAAGTGCCTATCACTACACTGCCGCACTCTCTGAAAGCAGTTATCAGGGGTGAATTGATTGCTATTTCTGCAGCAGGTAATAAGCAGTGCAGAATAAGAAAGAGCATCTGTCTGATCTAGACAGAGCAGAATACACTGCTCTCTGCCCCCACCGCTCCTTTTATGTTGGGGGAGACAGGTGCGGATGCCTCTACAGGCTACTGGCACATTGACAGGCAGCTGGAGTTCATTCCATCTTCGAGTCAGATGGCACTGGTTGCATAGGCAATGCCCAGATCCCCTTTCGAGAATTCTATCTGGAGCTTTACAAGGGGCAAGACATAGCTGAGCATCACCCGGGTGAGTACCTTCTGGGTGCCACTACCCCGAAATTGATGCCGGCACAGATGTCCAATTTGGACCACCTAAACCAGGTGGAGGAGGTCATATCCCTCATCACAGAAGTTACTTAAATCGCCAAGTCCTGATGGATTCCCTGTGCTATTGTACAAAATGTTCTGCTCGACTTTTGCTCCTCTCCTAACCCAACTGTTTAACTTTATCAAGGGCCTAACACTCAATCCGTCCTCCATGTTAGAGGCATCCATTGTCGTTATACCGAAGCCAGGCAAAGATAGACGTCAATGTGCCTCTTCCCGCCGATATCACTACTTAATGTCAATCTCAAGCTATTCACTGGCATCTTGGCGGCCTGCGTAAGCCCTCTCTTACCAAATCTTATCGGACCAGACCAGACGGGCTTCATACCCCATCACCAATGCAGCAACAACACGTAAGAACTCTGCACTTAATTGACAAAGCTCAGCGTTCAGACCGGAAGTGAATGCTCTTGGCTGTGGATGCCAAGAAAGCTTTTGATCTGGTCCACTGGCCCTACCTAGAGGCTACCCTTAAACACAGGGGCATATTTATACTCTGTTTGCGCCGAATATGCGTCGTTTTTTTATACGCAAATCCGACGCAAAACTAACTCCATATTTATACTTTGGCGTTAGACCCGTCTAGCGCCAAAGATCTTGGGTCCGTATTTATACTTTTTGGCGCACAACTGCGCCAACGCAGTTGTGCGTCAAAAAATTTAACACCATTCCAAAGCGCCATGCGGGCGCCTTATTTATGGAATGACGTTAGCCGGCGGAGCTGACTGGTGTGCGTAAAAAAAAATTACCCACACCAGGCAGCGCCGGCTTAGGGGAAAATGGAGCTTGGGCGTCAAAGAATGGGGCAAGTCGGTCTGAGGCAAAAAATCTGCCTCAACCCGATTTGCGCCATTTTTTTTTACTCCCACCCTCCATTGACATGACTCCTGTCTTAGCAAAGACAGGAGTCATGCCCCCTTGCCCAATGGCCATGCCCAGGGGACTTGTGTCCCCTGGGCATGGTCATTGGGCATAGTGGCATGTAGGGGGGCACAAATCAGGCCCCCCTATGCCACAATTTTTTTTTAAAAAAAATACTTACCTGAACTTACCTTAAGTTCCCTCGGATGGGTCCATCCATCCTTGGGCGTCCTCCTGGGGTGGGCAAGGGTGGCAGGGGGTGTCCCTGGGGGCATGGGAGGGCACCTCTGGGCTCCTTCCGAGCCCACAGGTCCCTTAACGCCTGCCCTGACCAGGCGTTAAGAAATTACGCAAAAGCGGCTGGACGTCATTTTTTTTGACCCGCCCACTCCCGGGCGTCATTTTTGCCCGGGAGTACAAATACGGCGCACATGCCTCGGAGTCATTTTTTAGAAGGGAACGCCTACCTTGCATATCATTAACGCAAGGAAGGTGTCCACGCTAAAAAATGACGCAAACTCCAAGATCTTTGTCGCTAGACGGGTCTAACGCCAAAGTATAAATATGGAGTTAGTTTTGCGTCTGATTTGCGTAAAAAAAACCGACGCATATCCGGCGCAAACAGAGTATAAATATGCCCCTTAGGCCTCCGAGAGAGGTTCTGCGCTTGGGTTCACAGTAATTATGGCCATTCAGTTTCAACCATCCAGGTGAATGGCCAGGCTTCAGCCCCATTACCGGTCTGGAGAGGCACTCGACAGGGGTGTCCCCTCTCACCTCTGCTTTTTGCGCTCTACCAGACACAGCAGATATGCAACAATCCAGACATCAGGCAGATCCCTTTTGGGGGAGAGGAGCACACCATCAGTCTTTACACTGATGATGTTCTGGTGGCCCTGGAGGAGCCTTCCACTTTTCCACCAGTTTTTTTAATGAATTGGAGACCTTTGGACAGGAGGCAGGCTTCTGTGTAAACATGCATATATCTCATACCCTTAACCTTTTTCTCACACTGGCCTCCCAGGCTACCCTGCTCCGCGACTACCCCATGCAATGGGCAACTACTTCCATATCATACTTTGGTATACAACTGGCCCCTTCAGCTAAGACTACTGTTTCCCCTAATTATAACAATCTACAACAACAGATTAAAACAGACCTCACCAGATGGAGACCACACTGTCTCTCCTGGCTTGGTCGAGTGGCTACTTTGAAAATGTTGATTCTGCCCAAGATCCTATTCCTCTTTCAAGCCTTGCCAGTTGAACCTCCTGTCAGCACTATTCAAGCCTTGCAGCATGAGTTGAATCGCTTTATATAGGCTGACGGCTGCTCCCGCATGAGGAAGGAGCAGAGCTACGGACCACCGAACGAGAGAGGCCTAGGCATCCTGAGTGCCAGAATTACAAGGCCCTAGCGCCTCCTTGAGCCACATTAGCGTTTTTTTTTACGCTAGTGAGGCTCACAGAGGCAACTTTCACCGCTACATATTAACAAAGTGGCGTAATGCATGCATTGCGCCAGTTTGCGACCCCTTGCGCCACCTTATGCCTGCTCAGGCATAATGTATGCAAGGGGGTGTTCTGGCCTGCAAAAATGGTGCAGTGAAATCTACAAGATTTCACTGCACCATTTTTGACATAATTTTTAACAAGCTGAATGCAGGTGTTAAAGTGATGCACCCATTGTAATCAATGGGACTCCTTGCACTATTGTCCTAACGGGCGCCATGGAGCGCTGTATTGTAAATACAGCTCAACCATGGTGTCGTAAGTTGGTGGTAGGGGCACACAAGAAAAGTGTGGCATCGGGACCGATGCACCAATCTTTTACACTATTACCACGGGCACAACTCCTCCTTGAATGGTCTTGGGAAGAATCTGAGAAACACTGGCTTTTTATGGACAGAGCAGTGGCAGGACAGCATCTTTGAAACTTCCCTTCTTGCATAAGAATGCCCTACTGAGAAGTCTCTATTTATCCCCCATTACCAAAACTTCTTCAGATGTCTGGGATCGGGTGAGTGCACAAACAGGTCTGACCTCTTTCCCCTACCTACTGAAACCAATAGCTAGCAATCCGGATTTCACCCTGGGGCTACACCTAACAGTGCTCCAACACTGGCAACAAGACGGGGAGTCGCTCCATAGGCCACCTGTTCAATGAAGAGGGTCCCCTGCCCTTTGAACAACTCTGTTTTGACTATGCCCTACCCTTAACTGAGCATTGCATTACTTGCAGATACGACACTGGCTGATGAACCCCTCGGCTCGTCCTGGGGTGCAATGCTACCTTACCGATTTTGAAAAGTGGCTGGTAACCAAGACCTTGGACATGGAACTCTATGCCCTTTACCATCAGCATTCCCTTCCTGTTAAACCGATAAGCCAGTGGCGTTGGCAGTTGGAGCTGGGCCGCTCACTGACCCACAAGGATTGGGAGGCCATATATTATTGCTCGTGACACACTGCCTCAACCTGGCAAGTATCGAAACGGCTACCAAAATAGCCATGTACTGGTACCTCACGCTAGTTCGCCTACATCGGGGTAACACCACGCGCAACCCTGAATGCTGGCATGGCTGCTGTTTCCCTGGAACCTTGTTGCACCTATTGTGGAACTGCCTGAAACTGACTACCTACTGGAATCAAATACTGGATGAAATGGACACTCCCCTCAGCACCCAGATTCCTAATTTCCCTGCCTACACAATTTTGGGGTTGCCCAATGCACTCACCTTCCACTTAAAACACACGGGCACACAGATCAGATTAGCCGTAGAGGCAGCCATAGAGAACATCCTGTCATACTGGGCTATGGGGCAGACTCCAACTTATTAGGGTTGGCTACATCGGCTCTAGAACATACTGGGGATGGAGAGGTTGACTCTAACCCTTTCAGCAAGGGCACTTCTTACCCTGAGCTCTGCTGCCCTTTTATCACCTTACTAGCCTCAGAATACTGTGAACTCATGTGTCCCAAATATGTACGTCTCCTTCGCCTGATGGACACTACTGTTGACCCCCTCCAAGAAAGTATTAATAAGTATGACATGGCAAGACAAGTGAGACCATGTTCATTATATTGTTCCTCAACACTTTGGTTACAAGGTGGTTGGGGAAAGGTTTTGGGCATTCTTAAGTGCAGTGGTTCCCAACCTGTGGTCCAAGGACCCCTAGGGGTCCGCAAAGGCTCCTCAGGGGGTCCATGACTGATTAGAAAATTAACTAATATTAACAGATTTTTAAAGTGTATCTAAATAAAAAGGCTAAATGTACAATTGAAATTTTAAAACATACTGTAAATGTCAAGGGATTTGAAATTGGAAGCTAAAAGTTAAATTAGTATCCTCAGATTGATTTGTGGGAACAGTGTTGGAACATCAAACAGAATATAGTATTGGCAATGTGTAGCTTCAACTAAATCTACAAAAGCTCCAATTTTTATATTAAAATCTTTATTTTTGTTATTTTATTTGTTTAAACATTATATAAAGGGTTATCATTTCTGTATGTGTTCGATGGAATGCCTCTTTCTGTTTTTTTGTGTATTGCTTTGCAGTTCAAACCATCAACATTGTTTAGGCCAGGGTCTCCGGCTTCCAATAATGACTCACTGCGGGTCCCTGGATTCCAATAATAATCCTCTGGGGCTCACTGGGTTCCAGTAATGATAAAGTGGGGGTCCACAGAAGTCAAAAGTTTGGGAACCACTGGTTTAGTGTATTCATATCAGCGCTATGGGAGGTGAGCTAAGGTGCTCACGGTAATGCTATGTTTTCTTTGTTATGAAACTACTACAGAGATTTGAACCGTAATCCTCATTGTTTTCTGTAACATTTCCCATAGATTGATGCAAACACATGATTCATTGTCTCTGTATAATGTCTGTGTGATGTAAAGTGCTCTGACACTCTACACTGGTATGAGTAGCACTATAAAACAAAATGCATTTAAGAGAGTGGCAAAGGAGAGATGAGGGGTACTGTTGGGGGGTGGTAGTGGGGAATCCATCAAGGAGGAGGTCATGGGGGGCAGATTGGCAGCTAAAGCCAGCACTGTCTATGGCCAAGGGAGGTATGGCCAAACAGCCTTGCTAAGCACCTCTAGGTGCTGTCACGCTTTCTTCACTGGTGTATTTTCTGGCACTGTCAGTATTCTAGCAGGAATACTTTTCCACTGTTTTTCTTCTTGTGCCACACAGAGGGATTCATCCATTCATTCTTGATATCAGTTTGAGGTTTCTCTTCTTTCTCCTCTGGCTCTTCCTCTTTTGACAAATATGTATCTTTATGCCATCTTTCATCCTTATTTGTTTCTGAATTCATCTCTGCAGCAGTTGCAGGAGCTAATTTGGACGTGGGTGGGCTCAGGGACGTCATTTAGTGTTCTGGTGAATCGACCTTCATGGATGGGCTTCCCCTAAATGCTTTTGCTGCTGCGGCTTAGGAGGTACTATTTTTAGGGCTTGATCGGAACAAATTTCCCCCACAGAGATTACACTGCTTTGGTTCTGGGCAAGCTTTGGATCTATTGTCATTGGCTCCAAAGTTTCTACATCCTATTTCATAACACATTCCTTTAACATGCCCAAAGCGCTAGAACAGACGACACATTGCCGCTTGCTCCTAGTGTACTATGGGGCAGATTTATGAAAAGTGGTGCTGCACCTAGGCCTTGATTTATACTTTTTGACGCTAAACTGTGATAACGCAGTTTGGCGCCAAAAGCTATACCGTCAGGTAGCGCCATCCCAAGACGTCAGCCAAGCGTCATATTTATGGGATGACGGTAGCCGGCGGTAAGGCCCGGCTAGCGTCATAAAAAAGGTGGGAGAGGCGTAGGGGGAACAGGGAGTTTAGCATCAAAGGATGATGCTAGTATGGGTAGAGGCATAAATAATGTCTCTAACCAGATTAGCGTCATTTTCTGACATTAAAACCCCATGGGCATGACTCCTGTCTTAGTTAAGACAGGAGTCATGCCCACCACCCCAATGGCTATGCCCAGGGGACATATGTCCCCTGGGCATAGCCATTGGGCCCAGTGCCATGTAGGGGGCCCAAGTTAGGCCCCCTCTATAGCACTACAAAAAATAAAATAATATACATACCCCTACTCACCTATACTTACCTGGGATGGGGTCTCCCATCCTCCGCTGTCCCTCTGGTGTGGGTGGAGGTGTCCCTGGGGCTAGGGAAGGGCACCTGTGGGCTTTCCAGAATGGAAAAAGGCCCACAAGTCCCCTAACGCCTGCCCTGAATTAGGCATTAAATAATGGATCTAAGCAAGCTTAGCGCCATTATTTAAGGCCACCATTACCCCCATGCTTGATTTTAACACGGGGGATAAAATGGCGCTGAGGCCATATCGTCATTTTTTGCCCAGGAACGGCTACCTTGCATCTCATTGACGCAAGTTCGTTTTCCGCTGGCAAATAATGACTTTAACTCCAATATGTCGGTGCTAGACATGTCTAGCGCAAAATATGAATATGGAGTTAAGTTTGCGCTGAATTTGTGTAAAAAAAATGACGCTAATTCAGCGCAAACAGAGTATAAATATGCCCCTTAGTGCGGCGCCACTTTAAGGGGCATATTTAAGGGGCATATTGCGCCCCTCTAACTCCACCATGTGTGTGCCGTATTTAAAATACGGCGCACAATGACGGTACTAGGGGGACAAGCATCATAATTTTTTACGCTAGTCCGGTGCTTTGCAGGATTAGCGTAAAAAATTATGACACTAATCCTACAAAGCACCCAGAGGCCTATTATAACCAATGTGAGCCTCTTTTTAACGCCTGCACTTAGCAGGCATAAAAAAATGCCAATGAAAATGGCACAAAGGAATCTCATGGATTCCTCTATGCCATTTTTACGACCCCCCTAGCACCGGAACACCCCTTTGCATACATTATGCCTGGCGTAGGCATAATGTGGCGCATGGGGTTACAAAGTAATGCAATGCAAGCATTGCGCCACTGTGTAAATATGGCGCAGCGTTTTGCCCTTTCAATGCCACATTAGTGTTAAAAAAAAATGACGCTAATGTGGCGTTGGAATGTCGCAAGGCCACTATAAATTTGGGGGCATATTTATACTCCGTTTGCGCCGGAATTGCGTCTTTTTTTTGACGAAATTTCGACTCAAAACTAACTCCATATTTATACTTTGGCTTTAGACGCGTCTAGCGCCAAAGTCCATGGAGTTTGCGTAATTTTTTAGCGTGGACACCTACTTTGCGTTAATGAGATGCAAGGTAGGCGTTCACGTCTAAAAAATCGACTCCGAGGCATGTGCGTCGGATTTATACTCCCGGGCAAAATTCACACCCGGGAGTGGGCGGGTCAAAAAAAATGACGTACGCCGCTTTTGCGCCGTTTTTTAGCGCCTGCAAAAGGCAGGCGTTAAGGGACCTGTGGGCTCTGAAGGAGCCCAGAGGTGCCCTCCCATGCCCCCAGGGACACCCCCTGTCACCCTTGCCCACCCCAGGAGGACACCCAAGGCTGGAGGGACCCATCCCAGGGACATTAAGGTAAGTTCAGGTAAGTGTTTTTTTTCATTTTTTTTTGTGGCATAGGGGGCCCTGATTAGTGCCCCCCTACATGCCACTATGCCCATGCCCAGGGGACATAAGTCCCCTGGGCATGGCCATTGGGCAAGGGGGCATTATGTCCCCTGGGCATGGCCATTGGGCAAGGGGGCATGACTCCTGTCTTGGGGTTGCGCTGCCTGGTTATTGTTGCTCATATTAAGAATTAATTTTCCATAGAATCTCTACATGTACCTTCCTTGGTAAAACAGACATAAAAACCTCCCTTGCTGGAAAATTCCTGCACACGTTGAAGCATGTCAATGTCATCCACATCATGAAATGTCCTTTTCAGTATAATATCTATAAGGAAGGAAGTATGCTCCCCTTTCCTGACCCCTTTCAATCTCCCCTGCCACTGAGGGAGGTAGTGCATCTATATCCTGGACTATATTTGGCCCCTAACGAATAATTACCAGCAGGGACGTGGATTTCACCCCTCTTGCCAGCCCTCCTCTAGGTGTCTTGCATGTGGGCTGGAGAACAAGTGTCCCAAGATTCAGTGCGTGGGTCACTCTCCTTTATAAAGTAAGGCTGCAGTGGTGCCAAATTGCCAACAGGTGTCCTCACGGAGCTCTGACATCCAGCTGCAATGGCGTGGAGTCACCGACAGGTGTCCTCGGGCAATTGTTCAATTTCCCTTGTAATGTGGTAATGAAGATTACCAGTAGTAACCAGGCATGTTAGACAGTACACAAGTGACATCATGACATGTGGGGGCGGTAAGGGACACCTTCAGGCCCTAAAAAATCACACCCTTCAAAGCAGTCATGTTTGCACGAGGGTGCAAGGATGCCTGCGTTGGCAGCTAAATTTAGTGGCAGCACAGGGGACAACACAGGGGTGCGCCGTATTCAATTAAATACGGCGCATCCCTGCGTTGTGAAAATGACAGAGCGCGACGCTGCCAATTTTGGCCCAGCGTTGCGCTCTGTCATTTTCCTATAAATATGGGAGGTGATATCACAGCATGTGACATCATGGCATGTGACATTGCAAGTATGCTCTGTAAATCTCAGGGAATAATAATGGTAAAATAACTCGGCTGGTTAACACATTGGCTGGAAAGATGTGTTATGTCTAGTCCCAGGTTTGAATCAAAGTAGCATAGAGGGTTAGCGTGTCTCCTTGCAAAGCACATCATGGCAGATTTTTATTTTATGTAGCTAACCAAGGGCCAGATGTATCCAAATCCCATGTTGCATTCCCTAAAGAGCGAATTTTTAGAAATCACTATTTAGGGAATGCAAAATGGTATGTAACAAAATAGTGAATCCCTAATAACGATTCCTACAGAATCGCAATCACTATTACGGAATCGCTATTAAGAAATATGAGTCCATTCACTCCTATGGGCCTCCAGGCCCACAGGTGCGAATGGTTTTGCATTTCCTAATTTGTGATTCCTTAGTAGAGAATCACAAATTAGGAAATGCAAAACCAAGGGTGCCGGGGGCCTAAGGTCCCCTTTGATGCACCCCATAATTTAATTGTGCACATGTGAAGTGCACACATGCCCTAGGGGCATGTTTGCGCTAGATGGCACTATTAAAATATACATTTTTATGGCACTTAAAAAAATTGCACATGGTTACCATCAACTTGGAGTTGATGGTAATATCATTTCCTAAATGCCCATGTCTCATTTAGGAAATGCTTAGTACGTGTGCTTATAAAATTTCAAATAGGTAATCCCTATTTGCGATTTCATATTTAGGGAATCGCAAACTGCGATTCCATATTTTGAGTCACAATTTTAGGGAATCGCAAAAAATTGTGATCCCCTAAATTGGGACATTCAGAAAGGCTATTTTGCATTCGCAAACAGTGGAATTTTGCAATTCGCACTGTTTGCGAATGCAAAATACTTTGATACATCTGGCCCCAAGTGGGCTACTGCTTTTAACAAGGAGATCCTTTTGTTACTTGCAGTTCAAAAATTGGAATCCTTCTAATATAGCACGATGAGCTATGAAGGAAATGTGACTCCTACACTTTGTAACCCTCACTACCTTGTAACACATCCTGTACATAGATTTATACTTTTATGATTTATTGTTCATGTATATTGTGTATATATGACATAAAGCGCTCTGACAACCTGCACCGGGATAAGTAGAGCTATAAAAGAAGTAAAACAAAACAGTGATATTTAAATTGCTATTTGTGTAAATACAGGAACAGACCAGCACATGTGACATTCTTACTGTGCATGCATATCTCTTAAAACCAGGGACTGACCAAAGTCAAAATCAAGCTTCTCTTAAGTACCTGTGAAATCACAACAAGCCCTGACCTTTGTTTCCCCTCCGTGACATTTGCAGGTAGTTGTGAACCTCCAGATAGCTTCTGGGAGAACAAAAGGAGGCCTGATGGCCACTTAAATTTGGCCTTTGTTTTGGCCACTGTTTGAATTTAAAATAAAAAAATCCATGGGCATTGGAAGTGTGGGGGACGCAGGGATGTATCCCCCACCCCAGATTTTAGAGTGTGGGGGACTTGAGGGACAAGGGTGGGGTGGACAAGGGGACACTAGTGTGCACAAGTGCTATTTAGAAAGGTTTGCTGATTGCTGTCTACATCCTGCCATCCTCAGCTCTGCCCCCACCTGCCGCCTTGAACACGAACCCTGCAGGTCATATGATGAAGATCATAGGAGGGAAGAGTCCCACACAGCCTGGCTCCTACAGGCTAGAAAGGAGACTCTGATATTTGCAGGGCACAAGTCAGAGAGGGGGGGTTCCATGCTGTCTGCCCTGCGAAGAAGATTGGCCTCACCAAAATATGGTGAATTTCAGCTGGACATTTTCAGTAGCGCCTTCACACACTTTCAGAAGTGCTTTCATTCTTTCTGGGCAGCATGGAAGAGGGCTTTCTGATTCTAAATTCCTGCTGGCCCAGGACAAGTGCTGAAATTAACCCCTTCACTGCCTGGCCTTTTCCCCCTCAGGTGCCAATCCTTTTTTTGGCTATTTGCGGTAGTTGGCGCTTAGGTCCTCATAACTTTGTGTCCACATAAGCTACGTATGCCAAATGTGGGTCCTTATTTTCCAACATCCTAGGGATTCTAAATCTACCCAGAGTTTTTAGATTCCCTTGGAGGAGACCAAGAAATTAGCCAAAATACAGCTAAAAGTTTGGGTTGTTTTTCAGAAAAATTGGGAAAAAATGCTGCAGAAGAAAGCATTTGTTTTTTTCCATGAAAATGGTATCAACAAAGGGTGAGCAGTGCTAAACTCACAATCTTCCCAGCTTTCAGGAACAGGCAGACTTGAATCAGAAAACCAAGGGGCATATTTATACTCTGTTTGCACCGAATGTGCGTCAAAAACTTTGACGCACAATCGGCGCAAACCCTACCCCATATTTATACTTTGATGTCCGACCCCGCGGGCGTCAAAATTCCACCATGTGCGTCATTTTTTGGAAGGGGGAACCAGCCTTGTGTTAATTATATGCAAGGTAGGCGTTCCCTTCCAAAAAATGACTTTAAGGCCTGTGCCCCATATTTATACTCTGACGTCATTTTGACGCACAGGAGGGGGTGGGCCTTAAACAACGGTGCACAGCCTGATGGGCGCCGTTTTTTAACGCCTGGGTCAGGGCAGGCGTTAAGGGACCTGTGGGCTCGGAAGGAGCCCAGAGGTGCCCTCCCCTGCCCCCAGGACACCCCCTGCCACCCTTGCCCACCCCAGGAGGACACCCAAGGATGGAGGGACCCATCCCAGGGAAGTAAAGGTAAGTTCGGGTAAGTATTTTTTTCCGATTTTTTTTGTGTCATAGGGGGGCCTGATTTGGGGCCCCCTACATGCCACTATGCCCAATGACCATGCCCAGGGGACATAAGTCCCCTGGGCATGGTCATTGGGCAAGGGGGCATGACTCCTGTCTTTGCTAAGACAGGAGTCATGTCAATGGAGGTTGGGCGTCAAAAGAAATGGCGCAAATCCGGTTTGAGGCCTGAATTTTGCCTCAGACCTGACTTGCCCCATTTTTTGACGCACAACCCCCATTTTCCCAAACGCCGGCACTGCCTGGTGTGCGTCATTTTTTTTGACGCACACCAGTCCGCAGCGCCGGCTAACGTCATTCCATAAATAAGGCGCCCGCATGGCGCATTGGAATGGCGTTAGCCGGCTGTAACATTTTTGACGCACAACTGCGTTGGCGCAGTTGTGCTTTAAAAAGTATATATATGTTCCCAAATTTTTCAACACAATTTTGGCATTTTACTTGGACACACTAAGGGCCATATTTATACTTTTTGACGCACAACTTCCCCAACGCAGTTGTGCGTCAAAAATTTCACCGCCAGCTAACGCCATTCCAACGCGCCATGCGGGCACCTTATTTATGGAATGACGTTAGCTGGCGTATGGGAAAATAGGGGTTGTGCGTCAAAAAATGGTGCAAGTCAGGTCTGAGGCTAAATTCAGGCCTCAAACCGGACTTGCGCCATTTTCTTTGATGCACAATCCCCATTGACATGACTCCTGTCTTAGCAAAGACAGGAGTCATGCCCCCTTGCCCAATGGCCATGCCCAGGGGACTTATGTCCCCTGGACATGGTCATTGTGCATAGTGGCATGTAGGGGGGCCCAAAATAGGCACCCCTATGCCACTTAAAAAAACTTTAAAAAATACGTACCTGAACTTACATCTACTTCCCTGGGATGGGTCCCCCATCCATTGGTGTCCTCCAGGGGTGGGTGAGGGTGGCAGGGGGTGTCCCTGGGGGCAGGGGAGGGCACCTCTGGACTCCTTCTGAGCCCACAGAAACCTTAACGCCTGCCCTGACCCAGGCGTTAAAAAACGGCACACATCAGGCGGTGCGCTGTTTTTTAAGGCCCACCCCCTCCTGTGCGTCAAAATGACACTGGGGGATAAATAAGGCGCACAGGCCTTAAAGTCATTTTTTGGATGAGAACGCCTACCTTGCATATCATTAACGCAAGGCAGTTTCCCGCTTCCAAAAAATGACGCACATGATCGAATTTTGACGTCCGTGGGGTCGGGCGCCAAAGTACAAATATGGGGCACAGTTTGCGGCGAATGTGCGTCAAAATTTTTGCCGCACATTTGGCGTAAACAAAGTATAAATATGCCCCTCAATTCTTACTATTTCCAGTTAGTGACAGAAATGGGTGCGAAACCAATGGTAGATTCTGGACAGCTAAACATTTCTGGAAAGTAGACAAAATTCAGAATTCAGCAAGGGGTCATTTGTGTAGATCCTTCAAGGTTTTCCTACAGAAAGTAACAGCTGAAATAAAAACAGTATGGAAATTTAGGGGGTTATTCTAACTTTGGAGGAGTGTTAATCCGTCCCAAAAGTGATGGTAAAGTGACGGATATACTACCAGCCGTATTACGAGTTCCATAGGATATAATGGACTCGTAATACGGCTGGTGGTAAATCCGTCACTTTTCCGTCACTTTTGGGACGGATTAACACCTCCTCCAAAGTTAGAATAACCCCCTTAGTTTTAAAAAGCAGCCATTTCTGCCCACGTTTTCTTCTGTAACTTTTTCCAGCTATGGCAGATTTTTTAAAGCAATATACCATAACGTCTGCTGGACTCTTCTGGGTCCGGGGATATATAGGGCTTGTAGGTTCATCAAGAGCCCTAGGTACCCAGATCCAATAAATGAGCTGCACCTTTCAATGGGTTTTCATTGTATACCAGGGTATACAGCAATTCATTTGATGGAATATAAAGAGTGAAAAATAGGTATCATGGAAACCTTTATATTTCCAGAATGAGCACAAGGTAAGGTGTTGAGAAGCTGTGGTTATTTGCACATCTCTGAATTCTGGGGTCCCCATACTAGCATGTGAATTACAAGACATTTCTAAAATAGACTTCTATTTTACACACAGTCTTACATTTGGAAGGAGAAAATGTAGAGAAAGACATGGGGCAATAACACTTGTTCTTCTATTCTGTATTCCCCCAAGTCTCCCAATACAAATGGCACCTTACTAGTGTGGGTAGGCCTAGTGCCCGCGACAGGAAATGCAACATGGACACAGCACATTTTTACATTGAAATCTGATTTATTTTTTGGAAAGTGCTTAGTTGTGGATTTTTTCCTCTAACTCAGCCGGCACCTAGGTAAACCTGTGCATTTTTTTAAACTAGACACCTAGGGGAATCCAGGATGGGGTGACTTGTGGGGCGCTCTCACCACGTTCTGTTACCCAGTATCCTTTGCAAACCTCAACATTAGGCAAAAAAAACCTCACATTTTGGTGATGGAAAGTTCTAAAATCTGAGGGGAGCCACAAACTTCCTTCCACCCAGCATTTCCCCAAGTCTTCCAATAAAAATGGTACCTCACTTGTGTGGTTAGACCTAGTTCACACAACAGGAAATGCCCCAAAACGCAGCATGGACACATCAATTTTTTACATTGAAAACTGACGTGTTTTTTGGAGAGTGCCTAGCTGTGGATTTCGGCCTCTAGCTCAGCCGGCACCCAGGGAAACCTACCAAACATGTAAATTTTTTAAAACTAGATACATAGGGAATCCCTGGACACCTAATTAACCAATAAATACTTCTCTTTTTAGAAGTCTCTTGAGCACCAGATACTAGCGATCATTGGTGCTCCTTGATACTACGACTACAGACAAGCGTAGATCCACAGACCTGGGACTATTCCATATCTTGTAAGTCCTTTTATTTATTTTCCGTACAGACCAATCCTTGCGATTATCTAGCATACTGAACAATGTAAATCATTTTTCAGCTGGAAGATGTCCTTGACCTACTGATTGGTTCTTTACACTGGAATCCAGGTGAGGTTTCCATGATGTACATTAATTCTATTATGTACACAGATTCACCATACCCCCATTAACACAGTGATTTTTACCACCCGTAGGTGCTACCAAGTCTGTTATTCTTCTCCTGATGATGACCTCTTGACTCACCTTAAATACGGGGTCGAAACGTCGACACATCTCCAAAGAGTGGATGAGACATTTACAAAGGAATTTTTGTGAAACTTCAGGGCTTCCTGGATTGAAGGAGCCACTCGAAGTTCATAATTTTCTTTATAACACACTCTGCACTGACTGGATATATCACCTTCACTTACCCGCACTTCAGCACTTTCACTGTTTATTAGGAGCACCTACCAAGACGAATGTAAAATATAATACTCTTTTGCGAACAGAATCACATGTTCAATCTATATTTACATGAAAAATGCCTGGACTAATATGATCAAAGTTATACATGGAGTAATAAATTTCTGTTTGTATTACATTTATGGTACACAGAGAATTTCTTACATCATACCTAAACATTATTATTATTCCCTAAGATATACTTGGTACACAAAGATCTCTTCAGCAGGTGCCTTAACCCCCACAAGATATTTTAAAATGCAACCAATTAAGCAGAACTGATTTATGCCAATTTCTTTGTGGCAGAGCATCTAAAAAAAAGAAAAATTATAAATTGAGGCCCAGATTTTGTGTCAGGGTTGCGTAACTTTTTTGGCACACCCCAAAGCAAAATCTAATTTGTTAAATATAGTATTGTGCTCATGGCAGACCTGCTAAACATATATCTGAGGTGTTAAGAGCTGATGCAATGTCACGCGCTATGATATCATGCGCTGTAATGTCACTTGCATATTGCCTAACTTGGTTAGTCCCCCACTTCTTTTTTAGGACTTGTGCCCTGAGTATTTGTAGTTGCCTAGGATCACACCATTTGGTGAAACAGAGAAGGCGATATTTCATTTTTTCACACTATACAATTTAGCTACTAGAAGGGTTTCTCTTTCTAACATTTACACATAATGGGCCTCATTTCAATACTGGCGGTCACCGACCGCCAGGGTTAAAGTGGCGTTCGTACCGCCAACAGACTGGCAGTATGAAATGCCACATTATGACTGCCGCGGTACCGCCGCGGTCACACCACTGGGACCAGCGGTTTACCGCCATGGATGTCCCAGCGGTCGCAATCTGCCAGGGCAGCGGGGATTTTGACACTCCTTACTGCCAGCCTGTCCATGGCAGTGAAAGGCTGGTGGTAAGGGGACTCACGGGGCCCCTGGAGGGCCCCTGCACTGCCCATGCATTTGGCATGGGCAGTGCAGGGGCCCCCAGGCACACCCCCATCGCGATTTCCACTGTCTGCGGCCGGCGGGTATGCGCCCACATAGGCGGCCGTTAGCCGGTTCAACCTTGGCGGGCGGCGGAGGGCAAACGTTTTTCATCTAAGTAATTATTAGTTGGATTACAGCATGGCTAACAGGGAGAAGCCATGTTTCATTTTGGGCAGTTTTGCCTAGTGTTATTAATTATGTTGTTGTTTTTGCTAGATACTGAAACATATTGAAGTATTTTGAAGTAGATGATCTTTTCTGTTTTCAATATTCTGGTTTTACTTGTATTATAAAAAAAATGTTGTTATACATTTTTTTTATGTGTAGAGACAGAAGAAAATGGCAAATAAAGAATAACAGTTACAGGAGGATACATTTGTGATAATCAGGGCCACTAGAATTATGCGACAGGAGATGACCAAATTATGGGCAGGGTTGACTAAGTTATGCAACAAGTAGAGGCAATTTATGTGGCATAATGTAACACATTCTGTGATAGTATTTCAATATTCTGTCATTTTACACTTGTTAACACTCTCTGGGCTTAAGCTGCACCTCATTAGTATCAGGTTAACACCTAAATATAGCAACAAGCAAAAGGAAAGTTAGCAGTCAACTTTTGCAAAGGGGCCTTTCACTGTGCACCAAAACGTGTTGCTGCGCTTTTAGTAATTTTTGAACCGTTTGAACTAGAAACATTTTTTCTTGTTTAAATCTGCAGATTATGCAGCAGATGATGGATTTTGGGGCAAATGCAGCAAACCCATAATTATGCGAAAAACACTACAGCACACAATCACATAATTCCAGTGGCATTTTCATAAATCTGCACACATTTCATAATGTTAAAGGAAAATACAGTGAGTGCAGTCCATGCCCATAAGAGAGTGTGTAAAAGGCACTAAATAGCAAGATACTGCCGCAGTGTTTAGATGGCATATTGTATTCAAGTCTGTCAGATCTCCGAGCAGTTGCAGCATTTATTTCATGTGCATATAATCCTTACTCTGATGTGTGGGTTAAGCCAAAGGACGGCGATGGTTCAACATCCTCATCTTCAGCAACGTGGAATACAAAGGTACAAAGCAGACTTCAGATATCTTTTTGTGTCTCAAAGAAGGAAGTGGTAATTCCATATATATTTTAATCTGTGCTACAGAGTGCAAGATCTCTTGGTCAATCTTCTGACATGTATCATAATTGGCTCTTCATGAATGTTCCATTTCACAAAGCGTCCCTCTAAGTGATGTTGGGGGTCACAGACGGTACACAGTTCTGGCAGAAGGGGGTACTGGATGTTCAGTGTGCAGGCTCACCAGAGCTTTGCAAGAGGTTATAACTTTCGGTACACAGTTCTTAATAGAAAGCAGTGATACTCCAAATACGGTGTGGGGACTGCATGCAGCCCTCCTGACCTTTACATGCGCCCCCTGGTCAAAAGCAGTACTGGCTGCTGTTTACTCGACTCAGCACTATGATCAAAAGGATGTAATAAACAGGAACACCTTGTTTTAAATGGTAATTGGAGGTAAAGAAAGGAAGTAACTAGCTTATCACGCACCTTTAACTTTGGAAAGACATATTGCAGCTAAAGTGTAAAAATATAATAAGGTCTCCTCACAAAATCAAAAAGTGTATTTCTTTAACATGTATAGACCTTTCATCTTGGTACATCAGGTTATATCAGTGCATTGAGAAGTATTTTCTTTTTAAGTGATAGTTTTCAAACATAAATTCAGAAATATTTATTCTCCCTCCCTCCCCCCACTCTGATACAAATGCAATAGTGTACTAAGAGGCAAGTCCATTGTTATGTGCACTCTTTGGGTGGTCTGGGACCCTTTTATACATGAACAACAATATAGTTTATTAAATGAAACACAGGAAAAAGTTTTGTACAGCGCAAATCCTGAAGTCATGTATTTTGAGGTTCTTTTACATGCAATAATGAAGAAAAAGGAAGGAAATAAAACAACTGCCTAGGATACCGCAATTTGGTAAAGTGGGGAAGCCAGGATTAATTCCAGATTTTCTGGTTCCAAATTGTGCAGTTCATCCACTGGATGTATATGCTTCGCTTCCCTCACACCCACCATACAGTCACTCTCCCACCACCTTCCAGCACTCTCCCAAGCTCTCCCCGGCACTCTGCTAGCATCAATGCAGCCCTTGGTCACATCACAAACCTACCTTTATGGCCGATGGTAAAATGTTTGTGAGTGCCTATGATATAAGGGATAAAGTACCCGCTGTCATACAGTATACAGTAAGGATATTGCAAGTCACAGAGGAGTTCCATAAACATATAGGGGCATATTTATACTCCGTTTGCGCCGAATGTGCGTCAAAAATTTGGACGCACAATCAGCGCAAACGTTGCCCCATATTTAAACCCTGACGCCCATGCCCGCGGATGACAAAAATCCGCAATGTGCGTCATTTACTGGATGCGGCAACCCGCCCTGCGTTAATGATATACAGGGTAGGCGTTCCCGTCCAAAAAACAACGCACACACCCGTGCGCCGTATATTTATGCTTCCGGGCAGAAATGACTCTCGGCCGGGAGGCGGAGCAAAAAATGACGCAAAGCCCGATGTGTGTCAAAATTTAACACCTGGGTCAGGGCAGGCGTTAAAATGGGGCAAACACACCTGTATTTAATCAGAACACACAGAACAAACAACAGAGCAGCAGAGCAGCAGAGCAGCAACAGGGAGACATGGAGGGGATTTTTATTCAGCGTGCACGTAGACGCAGAGCCCTGCAGCAACAACAGCAGCTACAACAACAACAGGAGGGACCCCAAAGGCAGCGCAGAAGGCAGGAGAGGATATTCCGCCCAAGAACAACCCTGCATGGCCTCAGGGAACACGACATCATACAGAGGTACCGGTTGAACTGGCAGGCCATTCAACAGCTGCTGAGAAATATTGAACAGCAGTTGGCCCCCACTTTGGTGACACCCCACACCATACCAACAGAAACAAAGCTGCTTGCCGTACTTCACCTGCTGGCAAGTGGCTCGTTTCAGACAACTGGTGCCCTGGTTGGTGGAATATCACAACCATCATTCTCCGCATTCCTGCCAAAAGTACTGGATGCCATCATTCGCCTGACACCCCTCCACATCTGCTTCCCTAACATACTGCAGAAGCAGCAGGAAACAAAACAGGGGTTCTACGCCATCAGTGGCTTCCCACACGTCCTTGGTGCAATCGACTGCACACACGTACGCCTTGTGCACCTGCTGCAACAGAACACCTCTACCGCAACAGGAAGCACACACATTCAATCAACGTGCAGGCCATAGTCGATCACCAAGGATTGATCAGCAACATTGTGGCAAAATATCCTGGGAGTGTACATGACGCATTCATCTTCCGTCACTCTACCATCAACCAACACTTCCAGGATGGACGGTATGGCAATGGACTACTTGTTGGTAAGTACAAAAATACAACTTATATACACACTGCACAGCAACCCTCTAGGACACACAACACATACACCACAATAGCAACACCTAGCCAGGAACACACTGAGGTCCTGACATCACTAGCCATGTTTCTGAAGTCACCATTGAACCTGTCACACATAGGAATTTACTCTACAGCTTAATGTGAAGACATTAATGAGTGTGGTTGCCTAAATGTCACCTTGCAATTTGTAAGTGTTACAACAACCTGTACATTAATACATTGCATAAGTCTTAAGGTATGGGATGTCCAGGGTACTTTCATATGAACGTGTTAACTACACTTTCATGTTTTAACTCTGCATGGAACTATCATCTCACCCCCAGTGAAGACACACGGACACGTGTATCACAAGTCACAATGCTAGGGAGGGCACACTGTACTGAAAATCCTAATACATACTGCTAACAAACAGTTAGCTAACAAACACTTGCTCAGCCAAGGAAGAAACACAATGCAAAAGTTTTCTCCTACAAGTATAGGTTGTCACATTAGTACAGAAAAGAGTCACAGACAACACAAGACAACTACTGCCATCAAAGGTCTGTACAAGAGTGCCTCCTACATCTACATGATCCCATTCTGTGTTTCTCTTTCAGCTGATCAGGAGTATGGCATCCAGCCTTGGCTAATGACACCATTTGGGAACCCGACTACTGCTGCCAAGCGGGCATACAATGACGCCCATAAGAGGACACGCAGCATTGTTGAGCGGACCTTTGGGATCCTAAAGTCAAGGTTCCGCTGCCTTGACATCACTGGCGGTAGCCTACTATATTCCCCAGAGATGGTCTGTAGGATCATACTCACTTGTGCCATATTGCACAATATTTGTGTAAAAAGGAACATTCCCCTCCTTGAACCAGACCCAGACATGCCTGAAGACGACGAAGAGGAGGATGCTGGCCTGCAACAGGAGGGGGAACAACCAACCACGGCTGCTGGAGTGCGTAGGCGCCAACAGCTTGTAAATAATTTATTTTCATAATTTCTTATATCAACACTTATTGCACAATTGTAAATAAACACAGATAACAAACACTGCATCATGGTTTGGCCTATTCATTTCTGCCCACCTTTAGTTTGAAATTGCTGAAGAAGAATGTCGTCTCATTGAGCAATAATGACATAACACTCATCACACAAAATATATACACCACAAATGTCTGCACAGAGGCTATGATGTTTCATGATACATTACCATCCACAGAGGCCAACAGGAGTACAAATGTGGCAATGACACATGCCTGATCCAGACACCTGAGACATTCTCTCACTCAGCACAAAAATGTAGCTCATTTGAAAGTCTCATTACACGTGTTCAGTGACAGGGTGGGACCATCCATGTGTACGTGACCATGTCCTCAATGGCTTCTCTCAATTTTTCCTACAAACAATGACCAATTGGAACAAGATTAGCTGCCACTAACTCATGAGGAGACCTTGAAGTTACAGTGACAACATACACCCAGACAGTTGATAGTGGATCTACATTCGCCCACACATATAAACATATGTCATCCAATCAACCAAATATTTGCAAGCAGCCGATCACAGTAGTGTCCCAGTTCGAACCTAGCAGGAAGAATGTAACATGCCACTAAACCAGGTAATGCATAAAGGGCCACATACATCAACAACCTATTTGTCATCAGCACATGAGGAACGCCGAGATTTAGCAAATATTTTCAGTGCAAAATGGTATGTCAGATTGCTCCGAATAATCAATAGGGCAAACGTCAAATGGGCAAATGGGATTAATGAATGGCTAACAGTGATTCATACCCTATGGCCTTCCATGAGCCTGCTGCTGCAGGTTTAGCATAACAGAATAAATGAAAGCCATGGCTAAATTATCAAATCTGGAAGGGCAAACCCTAGGGTGCTGGGGGCCTAAGTCCACCTCTACCGCCCCCCAAATATATAATAATTATGTACAAGTGAAGTAAACACATGCATAAGGCGCATGTGTGGCCTACATGTCAAAAGTAAAACACATATAAGATACACAAAATCATTATTAGGACATGGTTAGCCCCATAAAAAGTGTAAGTGACAATTGCACTACCTGTTTGGACTATAGATAAATGCATTACCGTGATAAATGTGGACACATTTTTTAGAAGGAATACATCCTGGTATCCCATTCATCATTTCAAAATAGCCATCAGCAATTACCCAAAATATGTGTACAAATATGGTTAATAACCATTTTGAGCAATCATTGATATTACAGTGTGAATGACTTCTATACATCCAATAAGGGACATGTGTCATAGCTAACCACAAATGTGTATCACATAGCACCGTTTGGTCATTACAAAATTCCTTTCACAACTTGAAAAAATTAAGACATTTTTGTCAAAATGCGTCATATTTCCATGCGTACAGCATGGGCGTCATAATTTTTTGACGTACAGGAGTGCACAGAATGCAGAGTCAAAAAATTTCCTATTAAAAATAATAGATTAATAAGCTGCATTACATGTCCACCATATTTTCTATGATGCGTCATATTTCCACGCATACAGCATGGGCGTCATAATTTTTTGACGTACAGGAGTGCACAGAATGCAGAGTCAAATATAATTTTCATATTTGGTTCTCATATTTGCCAGCAAATTACATTTCTACTCTAGAACTGTAAACTCAGCCTCACACAAATGTAAGGGAACAATGAAGAAATTAGTTTTGACTCTGCATTATGTGCACTGTTATGCGTCAAAAAATATGACGCACAATCTGTATGCGTGAAAATATGGCGCATAACGGAAAAATAAAAACGGCGGCCATTTTATGCAGGAAGTGATGTAATAGGATATCCTGTTTACAGAATCTGTACTGTGAGTTTACTTTCACTTTCACTTTGCAGTCTCAGATTATTCTAGACTGTGTGGCTGTGTGAAAAGTGTTGTCCTGTGTTTTACTGCTTTTGTGTCCTGTGTACCTTGTCTATTGTGCTTTTGTGATCATAGTCTTGTTGTCTAATATTGTCTTAGTCTGTTTTGTATACTTTTGTCAAATCCAGTGTTTCTTTTTTTTGTCTGTGGGAGTCTGTTCTGGGTAGTTTAAATTTGGGGTTAGTTGGGCTATTTTTCTTAAGTTTTCTTTTTCCTTCACTACTCTACCTTTCCCCATTTCCCCCTTTTACTTTTTGTTCTATTTTTTCACCTTTCTAACAGTAAAGATGTCAGGTAGGCCACGGCTTGCCAGGATGGGTGAGGAGGAATTGGGGGGATTCATTTGGCTTGTTTGCCATTTCCTCCCACTCATGCTGGAGGCTGGGGGCCGTGTGATACAGGGGTATCACACGGAGGCACGTAAAGTCCGGTGGGGGAAGGTGCGCCATCACTTGGTCCGGGTCTACGGTAGCATGAGGAATGACCATCAACTCAAGCACCGCTGGGCTGATCTGATATCCAGGGAGCAGGATCTGCTGGACCACCTGGGAATCAGGATTGGTGGCCATGTTGGTGAGTACAAATCATTTACATGTCAATAACTGAAA
This sequence comes from Pleurodeles waltl, assembly GCF_031143425.1. Classification (NCBI taxonomy): domain Eukaryota; kingdom Metazoa; phylum Chordata; class Amphibia; order Caudata; family Salamandridae; genus Pleurodeles; species Pleurodeles waltl. The sequence continues at coordinate 1,001,240,833 of NC_090443.1, forward strand.
GCTGTGTGGGGACATGTGATGATTGTTACCCAATCTGCTAGATAAGTAGCTGACTGTGTGTAATGCTAGGGAAACCTAATGTGTATTTGTTGCACAATGTGTAGGAAGACCAATGCTAGCAGTCAGATGGCTCATGTTTTCAACACATACCGGATGCCTGTAGCTGTATGTAATGTAGTGTTGCCTTTCTGTCAGACAAGCGACACGTTAATGCCTCTATTTGAACTCTACAGGTCATAATTGCCAGTAAAAAAGGGATGTTGAAACATCATGCCTACATATGTAGACGCCATAGCTAGACAGAAATTTGTAAAACCATGATGATGCTATAAATGAGTGGTGCCTTCACGTCAATTGAAGTTATCTATGTTCTCCACACATATGTCACATGTGTGTCTGGTTGGTGTGTGTTGAAAATGACCACATAGCCTGTTTGAGTTTGAGGGGTCATGCAGTCCTCAAGTAACCAGCTTTTGGATGTCTCTCTGGGATGTACATGATGAGATGAATGCACCCCGATATTGTTGGGGCATACTAATGGAGATGTATCTTTGACACCACATGACTGTCCTGGCCACTGCATGTGTGTAGTAGGGTGTGTAACTGTAGCAGGAGACTCATCCAATGTAAATGTTGATTAAGAATTCTTCCATGCAGTATGAGCATGTGTCAAAGTGTATCATTACGCATGTCATATTCTCACATTGTCATTGTAACTGCAATTGTTTGTCAGTGCACGGAGTCTGAGTATATTCTTCCTTCCATGCTTTACAGGTGGACCTGCACCGTACACCGTGGGAGAGGTGGCTCATTTTGAGGACCCCGACACCTACAGTGAGTGTGGCCTGAGTACTATTTTTATTGTTTGCTAGTGATGCATGATGGACTACTGTGTGTTCAACAGAATTCAAGGTTTGATGCGCTGCCCGTTCATTGGCATTGTTGTATTAGTGGGATTTCAAATATCACTTCAGTTTCTGTAGACCAATGCTTAGCCATCTCTCAGATTTAGGGGCTGTAGGTCATTCCAGTCGGCCCCGCTATAGGGAGTGGGATGAGTCATGTGGAATACACTGGTTAATGTAAGAGTTGCTCTGGGACTTGGCTTGGACTGAGTCTGCATTTCAGACTGACATTCTCCCAGATAGCTTCTGCAAAAGGCTTGTATTAAATATGCAGCTTCCTAGTTGAGGATGGACTGAGTACACTGTAGGTTGGATCTTCCGGGGGCATGTACTTCCACAAGTTGAACTAGAAGTGTGTGGGACTAGAGTGCAATGGCCTAGGTGTTCATTCTACTCATGTTCATGGGTGTTCTTGCTCCTCTGTGTGTGTATTTAAATATGCCTCAGTGGTAGTATGTGATGTTGGCCTGAGTCAGTGCCTTTTGACATGTGTGGACCTTGGATAGGATAATGTTTGGCTGACTCCAAATTGTTGCTAGCCCTTCATTGGTGTTGTGTGTGGAGGCAAATACTTGTTGACCTTTCTATACACTCCTGGGTGTGCATTGAATCTGGGATTGTTAGTTGTTCTTCCCACCCCACCCTCAAAGACTGCCATGTGATTGGGAATAGGGTACCTAGGACTGTAGCAACCAGTATGTTACACATACTTGTGACCTTTTGCAACTTAGTTTAGAACCTAGTGTACACATTCGGTTATGGCACATGGGTTCAATTTTTGCAAACAACAATTTACAAATGGCATTGAGTGAGGGTTGTGATAGTTATCACATAGAGTGACATATGTAGTGAAGTCAGTATGCGGAAGAGGTTCAGCCATAATATCAGCTGCATTAGCCATTATTTGGATGAGAACTTTAGGCTGATGTCACCCATCATGTAGAGACATGGATATGCTAGGTGTGAGATGTCCTTTTGTATGCAGGCTTCACATGTACTTCCTCTGAGACTTTCAATGAACTATGTTGTGACAATCGCTGTAACAAATACAGTACAAGTAATGTGCAAATGACCCATTGTACAATTCCACCCAATGCATTTCCTATGGTAAATAGTTGCCATATCTCTTCACAGCTGCAAACATGAGTGCCGCAGAGAGACACTGTGAGAAAGCAGCCTCTTTCTAGCCTTGTTACCCCCACTTTGGGCCTGTTTGTGAGTGTATGTCAGGGTGTTTTCACTGTCTCACTGGTATCCTGCTTGCCAGGGCTCAGTGCTCATAGTGAAAACCCTATGTTTTCAGTATGTTTGTTATGTGTCACTGGGACCCTGCTAGTCAGGACCCCAGTGCTCATAAGTTTGTGACCTATAGGTATGTGTTCCCTGTGTGATGCCTAACTGTCTCACTGAGGCTCTGCTAACCAGCACCTCAGTGGTTATGCTCTCTCTTTACAAATTGTCACTAACAGGCTAGTGACCAATTTTACCAATTTACATTGGCTTACTGGAACACCCTTATAATTCCCTAGTATATGGTACTGAGGTACCCAGGGTATTGGGGTTCCAGGAGATCCCTATGGGCTGCAGCATTTCTTTTGCCACCCATAGGGAGCTCTGACAAATCTTACACAGGCCTGCCACTGCAGCCTGAGTGAAATAACGTCCACGTTATTTCACAGCCATTTTACACTGCACTTAAGTAACTTATAAGTCACCTATATGTCTAACCTTTACCTGGTAAAGGTTGGGTGCTAAGTTACTTAGTGTGAGGGCACCCTGGCACTAGCCAAGGTGCCCCCACATTGTTCAGGGCCAATTCCCCGGACTTTGTGAGTGCGGGGACACCATTACACGCGTGCACTACATATAGGTCACTACCTATATGTAGCTTCACAATGGTAACTCCGAATATGGCCATGTAATATGTCTATGATCATGGAATTGCCCCCTCTATACCATCCTGGCATGGTTGGCACAATCCCATGATCCCAGTGGTCTGTAGCACAGACCCTGGTACTGCCAAACTGCCTTTCCCGGGGTTTCACTGCAGCTGCTGCTGCTGCCAACCCCTCAGACAGGCATCTGCCCTCCTGGGGTCCAGCCAGGCCTGGCCCAGGATGGCAGAACAAAGGACTTCCTCTGAGAGAGGGTGTTACACCCTCTCCCTTTGAAAAATGGTGTGAAGGCAGGGGAGGAGTAGCCTCCCCCAGCCTCTGGAAATGCTTTCATGTGCACATTTGGTGCCCATTTCTGCATAAGCCAGTCTACACCGGTTCAGGGACCCCTTAGCCCTGCTCTGGCGCGAAACTGGACAAAGGAAAGGGGAGTGACCACTCCCCTGACCTGTACCTCCCCTGGGAGGTGCCCAGAGCTCCTCCAGTGTGCTCCAGACCTCTGCCATCTTGGAAACAGAGGTGCTGCTGGCACACTGGACTGCTCTGAGTGGCCAGTGCCATCAGGTGACGTCAGAGACTCCTTCTGATAGGCTCCTTCAGGTGTTGGTAGCCTATCCTCTCTCCTAGGTAGCCAAACCCTCTTTTCTGGCTATTTAGGGTCTCTGTCTCTTGGGATTCCTCAGATAACGAATGCAAGAGCTCATCCGAGTTCCTCTGCATCTCTCTCTTCACCTTCTGCCAAGGAATCGACTGCTGACCGCGCTGGAAGCCTGCAAAACTGCAACATAGTAGCAAAGACGACCACTGCAACTCTGTAACGCTGATCCTGCCGCCTTCTCGACTGTTTTCCTGGTGGTGCATGCTGTGGGGGTAGTCTGCCTCCTCTCTGCACTAGAAGCTCCGAAGAAATCTCCCGTGGGTCGACGGAATCTTCCCCCTGCAACCGCAGGCACCAAAAAGCTGCATTACCCGTCCCTTGGGTCTCCTCTCAGCACGACGAGCGAGGTCCCTCGAATCCAGCAACTGTGTCCAAGTGACCCCCACAGTCCAGTGACTCTTCAGTCCAAGTTTGGTGGAGGTAAGTCCTTGCCTCACCTCGATAGACTGCATTGCTGGGAACCGTGACTTTTGCAGCCACTCCGGCCCCTGTGCACTTCCGGCGGAAATCCTTTGTGCACAGCCAAGCCTGGGTCCACGGCACTCTAACCTGCATTGCACGACTTTCTAAGTTGGTCTCCGGCGACGTGGGACTCCTTTGTGTAACTTCGGATGAGCACCGTTTCACGCATCCTCGTAGTGCCTGTTTCTGGCACTTCTCCGGGTGCTACCTGCTGCTGAGAGGGCTCCTTGTCTTGCTCGACGTCCCCTCTATCTCCTGACGCAATTTGCAACATCCTGGTCCTTCCTGGGCTACAGCAGCATCCAAAACCGCTTACCGCACGATTTGCAGCTAGCAAGGCTTGTTGGCAGTCTTTCGGCGGGAAAACACTTCTGCACGGCTCTCCACTGCGAGAGGGATCCGTCCACCAAAGGGGAAGTCTCTAGCCTTTTTCGTTCCTGCAGAAACCTCAGCTTCTTCTGTCCAGTAGAAGCTTCTTTGCACCCACAGCTGGCATTTCCTGGGCATCTGCCCATCTCCGACTTGCTTGTGACTTTTGGACTTGGTCCCCTTGTTCCACAGGTACCCTAGATTGGAAATCCATTGTTGTTGCATTGTTGGTTTGTGTCTTTCCTGCATTATTCCCCTATCACGACTTCTTTGTCCTTTGGGGAACTTTAGTGCACTTTGCACTCACTTTTCAGGGTCTTGGGGTGGGCTATTTTTCTAACCCTCACTATTTTCTAATAGTCCCAGCGACCCTCTACAAGGTCACATAGGTTTGGGGTCCATTTGTGGTTCGCATTCCACTTTTGGAGTATATGGTTTGTGTTGCCCCTATCCCTATGTGTCTCCATTGCATCCTATTGTAACTATACATTGTTTGCACTGTTTTCTAATACTATTACTGCATATTTTGGTATTGTGTATATATATCTTGTGTATATTTCCTATACTCTCACTGAGGGTACACTCTGAGATACTTTGGCATATTGTCATAAAAATAAAGTACCTTTATTTTTAGTATAACTGTGTATTGTGTTTTCTTATGATATTGTGCATATGACACTAAGTGGTACTGTAGGAGCTTCACTCGTCTCCTAGTTCAGCCTAAGCTGCTCTGCTACCATTATCTATCAGCCTATGCTGCTAGACACCCTATACACTAATAAGGGATAACTGGGCCTGGTGCAAGGTGCAAGTACCCCTAGGTACTCACTACAAGCCAGTCCAGCCTCCTACATTGGTTGTGCAGCGGTGGGATAAGTGCTTTGAGACTACTTACCACTCTTGTCATTGTACTTTTCATAAGAGAAAAATATACAAAACAAGTTCAGTGTATGTACACATAACTAAAAAGTTTTGCATTTCCTCTTTTCACTCTTTTCTAAAGTGCTGAAAAGTACTTCTAAACTTTCTAAAAGTTCTTAAAAGTTGAAAAAGTTTTTTTTTTTCTGTCTTTCTAAAAGCTCTAAAAACTTTTTTATCACTTTTTCTATCACTTAAACCCTTTCTAAAATGTCTGGCACAGGCCAAAATGTTGATCTGTCCAAACTTGCATATGACCACCTTAGCTGGAAAGGAGCAAGGAGTCTCTGTGTAGAAAGAGGTTTGAGTGTAGGGAAGAATCCTTCCTTGGAATTATTGCTTAACATGCTTAGAGAACAAGATAAGGCCACAAGGGCCCCATCTGTTGAAAAAGTAGCTAATGGTTCCCAATCTGATCCAGGGACTCCCCTAGAAAAAGATTCAGGAAAGAAACTTCCTAGCCTGCCCATTACTAGACAGTCTAGCATAGTTGGTACTGATGTTGAGTCACACCATACAGATAGTGTTGTCTCACAATATAGCAAAAGCATTCATTCCCACCACAGTAGAACTGATGTTTCTGTTAACCAAGCTGTTAGGGTGCCCTCTGTAAGGGACAGGTCTCCTTCTGTCCATTCTCATCATACTTCTGTTTCAAGACATGTCCCTCCCACCCACCCTGATGACAGATTGTTAGAAAGGGAGCTCAATAGATTGAGAGTGGAACAAACCAGACTGAAGCTCAAGAAGCAACAGCTGGATTTGGATAGACAGACTTTAGAAGTAGAGAAGGAGAGACAGAAACTGGGTTTAGAAACCCATGGTGGCAGCAGCAGTATTCCCCATAGTCATCCTGCAAAAGAGCATGATTCCAGGAATCTGCACAAGATAGTTCCCCTTATAAGGAGGGGGATGACATTAACAAGTGGTTTGCTGCACTTGAGAGGGCCTGTGTTGTACAGGATGTCCCTCAAAGGCAGTGGGCTGCTATCCTATGGCTATCATTTAGTGGAAAGGGTAGGGATAGGCTCCTTACTGTGAAAGAAAGTGATGCCAATAATTTTACAGTTCTTAAGAATGCACTCCTGGATGGTTATGGCTTAACCACTGAACAATACAGGATAAAGTTCAGAGAGACCAAAAAGGAGTCTTCACAAGACTGGGTTGATTTCATTGGCCATTCAGTGAAGGCCTTGGAGGGGTGGTTACATGGCAGTAAAGTTACTGATTATGACAGCCTGTATAACTTGATCCTGAGAGAGCATATTCTTAATAATTGTGTGTCTGATTTGTTGCACCAGTACTTGGTGGACTCTGATCTGACCTCTCCCCAAGAATTGGGAAAGAAGGCAGACAAATGGGTCAGAACAAGGGTGAACAGAAAAGTTCATACAGGGGGTGACAAAGATGGCAACAAGAAGAAAGATGGTGAAAAATCTCAAGATAAGCATGGGGATAAGGGTAAAACCAAAGATCCCACTTCAAATCTTAAACACTCTTCAGAGGGTGGGGATAAAACTAATTCTTCCTCTTCTTCTCAACCTGCACACATTAAAAAGCCTTGGTGCTTTGTGTGTAAAAACAGAGGCCATAGGCCAGGGGATAAGTCCTGTCCAGGTAAACCCCCTGAGCCTACCACCACTAATACATCAAGCTCTAGTACCCCTAGCAGTAGTGGTACTAGTGGTGGGACTGCTGGCAACAGTCAAGCAAAGGGTGTAGTTGGGTTCACTTATGGGTCCATCATAGAAACTGGGGTAGTCAGTCCCAAGACAGTTTCTGTCACACCTAGTGGCATTGACCTTGCCACACTGGCTGCTTGTCCCCTTACAATGGATAAGTACAGGCAGACAGTTTCAATAAATGGTGTTGAGGCCTTGGCCTACAGGGGCACAGGTGCCAGTATCACTTTGGTGACTGAAAACCTAGTGGCTCCTGAACAACACATCATTGGACAACAGTATAAAATTATTGATGTCCATAACTCCACTAGGTTTCTTCCCTTAGCTATAATTCAGTTTAGTTGGGGTGGAGTTACTGGCCCTAAGCAGGTGGTGGTATCACCTAGCTTACCTGTAGACTGTCTCTTAGGTAATGACCTAGAGGCCTCAGGTTGGGCTGATGTAGAGTTTTATGCCCATGCAGCCATGCTGGGCATCCCAGAGGAATTGTTCCCTCTCATTTCTACTGAAATGAAAAAGCAAAGGAGAGAAGGCCTGAAAACTCAGGATCCCTCTCCATCAACAGGTAAAAAGGGAATCACAGTATCCCCTAACCACCCTGCCATTCAGGATACCATTCCTGTGGTGGGAGAAACCTCTCCTGGGGTGGCACCTGTTCCAAGGGAAGCATCAGCTGGCAAAGCTGTACTACCTGAGGTAGAAGTACCTCTCTGTGGGATAACTAACATTGGTGAGAAAAAGAGCACCATTTTAGTTAACATGGAGCATCCCTCCAACCCTCCCAGAGAAACTTTAGTGCAGAAACTCTGCACTGCCTCACAACACTTAGGACAGCATCCCTGCCCTAGTGTGGAGCTGATAGGACAGCATCCCTGCCCTGCTCCAACCCAAGAGAAACAGCATCCCTGTTCTCTCTTCCAGCCATATGGACAAAATTTTTGCCCAGCTATGGCTTTTCTGAGACAGCATCCCTGTCTGGCATTTCCATCACTACAAATAGGTTCAGTGGACAATTCCCACTGCTCTAAACTAAAACTTACTGATAGAAACTCTGAAAATACATCTTCACATTGTTGCTTAGCTAAAAAACTTCCAACAGGGTGGTTTACATCCCCACAGGGAAGTAACCATATAGTGGATGATAAAGGGAGTAACCAGTCTATTGCAGAGCTACTCTCTACTTATCACCACTTAGACAATAAAGTCTCAACTGGCCAAGGTTAGCCTTATTGTCCTTCGTTTGGGGGGGGGGGTTGTGTGAGAAAGTAGCCTCTTTCTAGCCTTGTAACCCCCACTTTGGGCCTGTTTGTGAGTGTATGTCAGGGTGTTTTCACTGTCTCACTGGTATCCTGCTTGCCAGGGCCCAGTGCTCATAGTGAAAACCCTATGTTTTCAGTATGTTCGTTATGTGTCACTGGGACCCTGCTAGTCAGGACCCCAGTGCTCATAAGTTTGTGACCTATAGGTATGTGTTCCCTGTGTGATGCCTAACTGTCTCACTGAGGCTCTGCTAACCAGCACCTCAGTGGTTATGCTCTCTCTTTACAAATTGTCACTAACAGGCTAGTGACCAATTTTACCAATTTACATTGGCTTACTGGAACACCCTTATAATTCCCTAGTATATGGTACTGAGGTACCCAGGGTATTAGGGTTCCAGGAGATCCCTATGGGCTGCAGCATTTCTTTTGCCACCCATAGGGAGCTCTGACAAATCTTACACAGGCCTGCCACTGCAGCCTGAGTGAAATAACGTCCACGTTATTTCACAGCCATTTTACACTGCACTTAAGTAACTTATAAGTCACCTATATGTCTAACCTTTACCTGGTAAAGGTTGGGTGCTAAGTTACTTAGGCCCGTATTTATACTTTTTGACGCTAAACTGCGCTAACGCAGTTTAGCGTCAAAAATGTTTGCGCCGGCTAACGCCATTCTGAAGCGCCATGCGGGCGCCGTATTTATTGAATGGCGTTAGCCGGCGCAAGCAGACCGGCGCTGCCTGGTGTGCCTGGAAAAAAAACACGTACACCAGGCAGCGCCGGCGTAGGGAAAAATGGCGTTAGGGCGTCTTAAAAATGGTGCAAGTCAGGTTGACGCTAAAAAATCGCCTCCACCCGATTTGCGCCATTTTTAACGACGCCCAGACGCCATTTCCATGACTCCTCTCTTAGTAAAGACAGGAGTCATGCCCCCTTGCCCAATGGCCATGCCCAGGGGACTTCTGTCCCCTGGCATGGTCATTGGGCATTGTGGCATGTAGGGGGGCACAAATCAGGCCCCCCTATGCCACAAAAAAAATATAAAAATAAAAATATTTATACTTACCTGAACTTACCTGAATGTCCCTGGGGTGGGTCCCTCCATCCTTGGGTGTCCTCCTGGGGTGGGCAAGGGTGGCAGGGGGGGTCCCTGGGGGCATGGGAGGGCAGCTGTGGGCTCATTTTGAGCCCACAGGTCCCTTAACGCCTGCCCTGACCCAGGCGTTAAAAAGCGGCGCAAATGCAGGTTTTTTTGACCCGCCCACGCCCGGGAGTATAAATACAACGCATTTGTGTCGCAGTCATTTTTTTGGACGGGAACGCCTACCTTGCATCTCATTAACACAAGGAAGGCGTTCACGCAAAAAAATGACGCTCTTTCCTCATACTTTGGCGCTAGACGCGTCTAACGCCAAAGTATAAATATGGCGTTAGTTTTGCGCCGAATTTGCGTCGAAAAAAACGACGCTAATTCGGCGCAAACGGAGTATAAATATGCCCCTTAGTGTGAGGGCACCCTGGCACTAGCCAAGGTGCCCCCACATTGTTCAGGGCCAATTCCCCGGACTTTGTGAGTGTGGGGACACCATTACACGCGTGCACTACATATAGGTCACTACCTATATGTAGCTTCACAATGGTAACTCCGAATATGGCCATGTAATATGTCTATGATCATGGAATTGCCCCCTCTATACCATCCTGGCATGGTTGGCACAATCCCATGATCCCAGTGGTCTGTAGCACAGACCCTGGTACTGCCAAACTGCCTTTCCCGGGGTTTCACTGCAGCTGCTGCTGCTGCCAACCCCTCAGACAGGCATCTGCCCTCCTGGGGTCCAGCCAGGCCTGTCCCAGGATGGCAGAACAAAGGACTTCCTCTGAGAGAGGGTGTTACACCCTCTCCCTTTGGAAAATGGTGTGAAGGCAGGGGAGGAGTAGCCTCCCCTAGCCTCTGGAAATGCTTTCATGGGCACATTTGGTGCCCATTTCTGCATAAGCCAGTCTACACCGGTTCAGGGACCCCTTAGCCCTGCTCTGGCGTGAAACTGGACAAAGGAAAGGGGAGTGACCACTCCCCTGACCTGTACCTCCCCTGGGAGGTGCCCAGAGCTCCTCCAGTGTGCTCCAGACCTCTGCCATCTTGGAAACAGAGGTGCTGCTGGCACACTGCACTGCTCTGAGTGGCCAGTGCCATCAGGTGACGTCAGAGACTCCTTCTGATAGGCTCCTTCAGGTGTTGGTAGCCTATCCTCTCTCCTAGGTAGCCAAACCCTCTTTTCTGGCTATTTAGGGTCTCTGTCTCTTGGGATTCCTCAGATAACGAATGCAAGAGCTCATCCGAGTTCCTCTGCATCTCTCTCTTCACCTTCTGCCAAGGAATCGACTGCTGACCGCGCTGGAAGCCTGCAAAACTGCAACATAGTAGCAAAGACGACTACTGCAACTCTGTAACGCTGATCCTGCCGCCTTCTCGACTGTTTTCCTGGTGGTGCATGCTGTGGGGGTAGTCTGCCTCCTCTCTGCACTAGAAGCTCCGAAGAAATCTCCCGTGGGTCGACGGAATCTTCCCCATGCAACTGCAGGCACCAAAAAGCTGCATTACCGGTCCCTTGGGTCTCCTCTCAGCACGACGAGCGAGGTCCCTCGAATCCAGCAACTGTGTCCAAGTGACCCCCACAGTCCAGTGACTCTTCAGTCCAAGTTTGGTGGAGGTAAGTCCTTGCCTCACCTCGATAGACTGCATTGCTGGGAACCGTGACTTTTGCAGCCACTCCGGCCCCTGTGCACTTCCGGCGGAAATCCTTTGTGCACAGCCAAGCCTGGGTCCACGGCACTCTAACCTGCATTGCACGACTTTCTAAGTTGGTCTCCGGCGACGTGGGACTTCTTTGTGTAACTTCGGGTGAGCACCGTTTCACGCATCCTCGTAGTGCCTGTTTCTGGCACTTCTCCGGGTGCTACCTGCTGCTGAGAGGACTCCTTGTCTTGCTCGACGTTCCCTCTCTCTCCTGACGCAATTTGCGACATCCTGGTCCTTCCTGGGCTACATCAGCATCCAAAAACGCTTACCGCACGATTTGCAGATAGCAAGGCTTGTTGGCGGTCTTTCGGCGGGAAAACACTTCTGCACGACTCTCCACTGCGAGAGGGATCCGTCCACCAAAGGGGAAGTCTCTAGCCTTTTTCGTTCCTGCAGAAACCTCAGCTTCTTCTGTCCAGTAGAAGCTTCTTTGCACCCACAGCTGGCATTTCCTGGGCATCTGCCCATCTCCGACTTGCTTGTGACTTTTGGACTTGGTCCCCTTGTTCCACAGGTACCCTAGATTGGAAATCCAACGTTGTTGCATTGTTGGTTTGTGTCTTTCCTGCATTATTCCCCTATCACGACTTCTTTGTCCTTTGGGGAACTTTAGTGCACTTTGCACTCACTTTTCAGGGTCTTGGGGTGGGCTATTTTTCTAACCCTCACTATTTTCTAATAGTCCCAGCGACCCTCTACAAGGTCACATAGGTTTGGGGTCCATTCGTGGTTCGCATTCCACTTTTGGAGTATATGGTTTGTGTTGCCCCTATCCCTATGTGTCTCCATTGCATCCTATTGTAACTATACATTGTTTGCACTGTTTTCTAATGCTATTACTGCATATTTTGGTATTGTGTATATATATCTTGTGTATATTTCCTATCCTCTCACTGAGGGTACACTCTGAGATACTTTGGCATATTGTCATAAAAATAAAGTACCTTTATTTTTAGTATAACTGTGTATTGTGTTTTCTTATGATATTGTGCATATGACACTAAGTGGTACTGTAGGAGCTTCACTCGTCTCCTAGTTCAGCCTAAGCTGCTCTGCTAAGCTACCATTATCTATCAGCCTATGCTGCTAGACACCCTATACACTAATAAGGGATAACTGGGCCTGGTGCAAGGTGCAAGTACCCCTAGGTACTCACTACAAGCCAGTCCAGCCTCCTACAGACACCAGTTTGAACGGCGTGCAATGCGATACCGGCACATCCTGCAGGTGCAGTCGGGGTACAGGAGGATGGCCCGCAAATACCAAGCAGATCGGGCCTCCGGGGCATGGTGGGCCTCACCACAGGGTGGCCCTACATTGCCCACAACAGCCACCACCACCACATCCACCAGGTCTCCCCAAGTGGCCCCAGCAACGGCGGGGACAGTTGACCCTGCCTCGTCAGCAAGACCTGGACCCAGCCATTTCCAACACCCAGGACAGTCCAGTGGGCATACAACTACTGCCACACCGTCTACCTCGGCCAGCACACAGACTGCAGCAGCCCCTCCTGTAGACCCAGCGGCATTCCTGGCATTAAGCTGTAAATTGGACAAAGTTTTTTCAAAGGTGGACAAGCTAAGCCAGGATGTGGCATATATTAAGAAAAGGGTTCGGTCCATCAGGCGGACCCTACGGAGGGCCAACCTCTAGGACTTTTGCCATGTTTGACTTTTACCCCTCCCCTCTCTCCTCTTCCCTTTTTGTACTGATAGTTGGGTTTTGGGGATTAGTGTTAGGTTAGTGTAGGTTGTTAGCTTAGTTAGTGTTAGGGAGGAGGGTGGGGGGTCCTTATTCTTTCTATTTTTCTTTTTTGTGTGGGTGGGTGGGGGTCAATGTTGGGATTCATGTTTGTTAATTTAAAAAAAAAATAAAAAAAAATATATGATTGTTTAGGATAGTGTAGTATGTGTGTAGGTTAGTATGTGTTGTCCTGCATGTGTCCTGTCTCATAATGGTGGGTGGGGGGTTGATGTTTAGATCGTTTCGTTATATGTGTAGAGTAAGTTTAGCTTAGGTTAGTTAGGGACAGTTGTGGGTTAGTAGTAGTCAGGTTAGATTAGTGTAGGTATGACTTTTCCCTTAGTTGCCTCTGGTGTGAATAAATAGGAATAAACATATAGTTAACCCTTTGCATGATGCGTCAACTGCTACTTTATCATGGCCTTGACATCAGTGTAGGTGAATGTTTTTCTATGACATTAGTGTCCTATGCTACCCACCACCGAAAATGGAGGGTTAACATGCCAGCTACCCGTGTGCTAACTTGGTAAGTATCCACCATTTGGGAGACCCACCATTGGTAGTTTACATCGATCACCAAGGATTTGTGTTGATGAGTAGGTATTCTACATCACAAAGTGTGCTTCCAGACTTGTTATTGTGGGTAATTTAATAGGTCGGACTGCAGTGTGATGTTCAGGGAGATCTTTGTAGATGAGGTGTTGTTAACACTCTTGTCTTGTTGCCTTCATTGCTGACCTAGATCATGTGTGTAATAATTCAGCATGACTTCCCTTCATGGAAGTATACTCAGAAAGGGTGATTGATGCAGTGGTTTTTTTTGGTTTGCTTAGATTTTGCTGCATAATTTCATGTTTTAGTATTGCATGGTGCCTACATTTATCAGCCACCATTAGTTGACTTGAATTGCTATAGATGGAGCATTATTCTGTCCAACACAGCATGATTGTGTGTGGTTTGTCCCTTCATCAGTTATTTTCCTCAGGATGATAAGGCTACATGATGTCAGCACAGTTGTATTGACAAGCTACATGGTTGCCACACAGGCACTTTAGAGTTATCTACTGCACAGTTGATGTGTCAAATAACACAGAGACATATTAGGTGTGCAAGTGCTATTTATTGATAGGTGCTGTAGTGCAAAATGTCCATTGTCCATGTTTGCTGAGTCCGTTCTAGTGCATTCTTACATGGTGATCCTACAGAAAGGGTGTGGATGATGCTCCTGACATGCTGGGGTGATGTCACAGACAGTGCAGAGGGACAGGATTTGGCGAATAGTAGGAGAGAGACATTCACTGGCAATGGTGACAAGTCATACAGTGGTTAGCAGAACAGTCATTGAGTGTAGTTGTAGTGAGACTGGCATTTGACAAAACGTAGGACCTTGGTCAAAGTAGGCCATGGTGCAGGGACTAGTGCTTCCGGGTACTCTTCCGTGAGAATGTGATCTGTTCCATGTCTTCTTCTTCTGATGTGTGTGTTGCCTGGTTTGTCCTTGTTGTTGTTGGTTGTGAAGGGGCAACACACACCTCAGTGTTAGAAGACGTGGAGTCAGACATCCCGGGGGCTGCTCCCTGTGAAGTTCTTAAGGGCAGTACTGCTGCAAGGAGGGCCTGCTGGTTTTTGAGAATAGCATCCACATCACGATGGTAGGCAGCCAGGTCGGCCCTGAGGGGTTCAATGTTGCATTCATGCACGCGTTGACTGGATTGCAGTTGTAGGTGTTGTGTCAACTGGATTACAGCTGTGCTGATTTCCTTCTGTGTTTTCGCAAGTTCCTGCAAGAGAGATGTTAGGGCTTGCATAGCAGCTGCCTGATCTGCAAATGACGTCATGCACGAACACACCCCCTCAAGGCTGGCTGCCATGTTTTGCATACCCACCCGCACCTCCTTGGCCAGCTCCCGCTGTACACCAACTACAGTTCTTTCAAAGCTGATGCCAGTGTCGTCAGAGTCCTCAGCTGTGTTGGAGCTGGCAGGTCTTACAATTGGGGTGGTGGGTGGGTCTTCTGTGATGGCTGCCTGATCTGTGCTCCTCCTTGTGACTGAAGGTGGGGTCTGGAGTCTTTCAAGGACCTTTTGGATGGTCTCCTTGGAAATGTTTATGGGCTCGTCATCCATGTCATCAGGGAAATCAGGGACAGGCATATCGGCAGGAGATCCATGTTCCTCTGCAATGAAACAGGGTACAATTAGTGTGTCTGTGTTGTGACAATTTTGCCGTAACATGCAAGCCTTTTGATGACTTTACTTTGTGCTCTGGTTTGGTATTGATATCTCCTGTCCTTCATATGAGCATTGTTATAGGCCTATGGCCCACCTGTGTGTCACATGTATGATATAGAGTTATCAGACTTGTCTGCCTAATCGCCTCTAGGTATTGCTTTGTACCAATTAGGGAATAGCCATCTTTTTGTCCTACTCGTCCCTCCGTGTATATCTATTCTTATGGAGAGACATTTTGTCGCGTGGGCTCTCATTATCCTGAATGAGACTACTGGATTTCTAGGCAACAGGATCAATAACGGTGTGGGGGACTGAGTCTGACCCACTTGTAAAGAACTCTGTCACCCGAAATCTTTTTTTTTGTTCTGGCTAACTAGCAGTGCCTCATGTCTCCCACGGGGAAGAAATGATTAGGCAGCCGAGCGCATGACATCTTTGGAGCTTCTCAGGGAAGTCGTGGTCACTCAGATCCAAATCAACTCTCTCATTTCCAGTATGATCTCATATACAAATGACAAAGACAGTATAAGTTTTATATGATGATTTCATAAAACAACTGTATTTTAGATAATAAGGCGTGAGCCGCAATAACCAGAACAATACAACATAGTAGAATTGAAATAGTCACCAGGAGAGTAAAACATAAGAACAAAGCTATCATAGTGCCTAACAGTTTCTACTCTCCCTCTGCTTGTTCTATTTAGAGCACAGCATGTTAAGCTTCTAGCTTCCTTTCCGAATCACTGGGGAGACATCAGCCCTCATACCTGAGCAAAGGCCTGTGATCTGGTTCTACATCTGCAAAAAGGCAGGCAGCGTCTAGTTGTGGTTCTCTGTTCGGAAACTCCCTCTTGCGTGTATTGGGACAAGGAAGTGATTTTATAACTAACATGGCATCGTGATCACAAAATGTCCCTACGCAGGAATGCCACATCTAAACTCCTACCACGTCTATCGGCAATGTACCAGACTGTATCCTTGACTGAAGCACAGAGTGAATATGTTCTGGCGAACTCCAGTGCTGAAGTAGGCAAAACAGTGTGAAATGAATGAAAAACAACACTGTAGAACTGGCTATTTGAAAAATGACAGTACGAAGCCTAATAAAAAGCATTTAGTGCAAAGTGCACAGAGGCTCTAAGCTGTCAGCAAATGAATAAAATACATTCAGGGCAAAGTGCACTAAGGCCTAAATCCTGAAGCTAATGCGCAAAGGATACGTAAAACTTACCACACTACACTTTCACTGGCTGTGGGTGTTGTGATTGCCCTGGCAGCACACTTGCCTCTCAGGACCTGCCCCAAAATCTTTTTATTCACTTTGACCTAAATGTAATTGTTATGTGGCATATCCTATGCATGGCAATGTTAGGATGTGATATGGATGTAAACATTGTTGAGGTTTCCAGCTGATGTTGGGTAATGTGTGTTTAATTGGATTGCCCTGTTTATCGTATCAATGTCCTATTTGGTTCTCAGACTGTGCAGGTGTGTTTCAGTGACCAGTTGCATGTGTCCCCTCCTCAATGCTGTTGTCAGAGCAGTATGACATTAGTGATGTTGCCTTGTTAGCCAGGCACGTGAGGGACCCTGACGTATGCAGCATGTGTGTCCTTAGTGCTGTGTGGCTCCTATTGCTGTTTACTTTGGCTGATGTATGTGTCAACTATGGGCATTGGCATTTGAGTGTACTGGTGCCTTTGTCTTATTTCTAGAAATAGTTGCAGATGTCATCCTCACCCCATAATTTAGGTAGGTATGTTCCATGGGGAGGTTCCTGCCATTTGCTACTATAGCTGCACAGAGATCAGAGGTGTTAGTGTCAACTGTTGTCGCAGTTACATTGCAGTTGTTGTTTTGGCTACTGGATTACTGATAGGGACCTAGTTGATGTAGGATACATTTTGACTGACGAGTGCCTGGATGTAAGTTTGACGTAGTGGCCTTCCCACCTGTCGCTGCTTTCCCTTAGCTCCATTGTTGTCATGACAGGATGGCCCCATGGGACTGTTGTTGGTGCTGTGTTTTGTCGTGCCCTAGCTTCTGTCTGTGCTGGGCATGCCCCCCTGCCGTGCCCCTTTACCCATGCCACTTCATATATATGCTGACTTACATGCATTGTGTAGTAGGTATTCCCCACCCCGGTTGCAGTTATCATTATTGCATTATAATTCCCCATGTGACTTACCCTGAATGTGTGTTGTCTCGTGGTAGTCTGCGCTGTCCTGTCCTTGAATCCCTGTGACGATTTCCTCAGGGATGACGGCTGCGACCATCTCCTCCATGTGGTCCAGGGCCTCCTGTTGTGCTGGACTCCCCCCTCCAGTCTGCAGTGCTGCCTTCCTGTTCCTGGCCATTTTTTCCTTTGTCCTACGTTTGCAGTCATGCCAGCGTTTCTTACACTCGGTGACTGTTCTGCGTTCTTCAGCCACACTGTTGATCTTGTCCACTATTTGTTGCCATATGGCCTCTCTCCTGCTGATTGGCAACTTAGAGGTGATGAACAGTTGGTGCTGGTGTTCCGTCACCTCTTTAACCAGGATTTCCTGCTCCTCTGCACTGAAGCGACACTTTCTTTTTTTTCTATAAATGTCCTGGTTCCTGTATGGATTATCCTGGCTGGTTCCTGGTCTGCTGTCATCTTCCTGGGGTCTGTTGTGGCATCTGGGATCCATTTTGGCTCTCCTCTGCTGAAAGGGCAGTGTTCGGGGGTGAATTTGACGCTATTGCGTCAAAATGAACGGCGCTTTCCGGGTTGCGCTGTCGTAAATCGACCCACAGTCATTTGCGTCACGTTAACGTTGGTTTCCTTTACGACTTGACGCCGCTGTGTGCGTCACGAAATAATGACTCCCACCTGTTGGTTGTGCCGCCGTGCGCCAAAGTATAAATTTGACGCCCGCACGGCGCATCGAAATGGCGTTAGCCGGCGGTAATTTTTTTTACGCAAAACTGCGACGGCGCAGCTTTGCGTCAAAAAGTATAAATATGTCCCATAGAGGAACAAGGCTGAAAGATGAGTTCATTAGGTCGAAGCCAACCAGACAGCACATCTGTCTGGTTTGCTAAAGACATTCAGGGGACATTTTGAAAGATTCCCTGGGAATGTGTTCCACCCATTGCTTACCTTTGGCTTTGTGGCTTGTAATTCACATTTGCTTGGTTTCTACTTGTTAGCTGTACTTGTATCAGGCTGTCCAGCTTGGGCTTGTCCCTCCCGTACAGCATCCCTTGTTGACTCTATACTTCCACCAGTGTCCGATTTCTGTAAACAGGCCTTTAAATCTTGTTCTTATCTTGTTTCACTTGCTGTGCATACAAAGGCTAAGGGCAAATACAGGCTCTGTCTTCCCATGGAGCTTGGTGTTTATCTTTCTTTCTCTGGCTTGAAATTGAGAGGACTTATATGACAATCATGCTGACTACTAGGGGTGTGGTTGAGGAAGGCTTTAGGATGCTATTTTTTTTCACCACACAACAAACTTTAAATGTTTGTAAATGAAATGTGCAGGTACCTAAGAATATACGTGTGGGGGAAACAAATATTTTAAGATGGTCAAAACAAATCAATACACTTGGTAATCACCTCTCCACACATTAACATCTGTGCACTGTATATTTTTATCTGCAAAACTGTATGTCTGTGCAAATGTAATGGTCATTTCAATTGAAGATGTGTTGTCTGCAAGGGCAGTGTGCTTCCACACTATGCATACTCCACTTTATGTCACTCGACTCCACTCTACTCTACTCTGCACCGCTCCATGCCACTGCAATCTACTCTGTACTACTCAATCCTGCATCTCTCTACTCTACTCTTTACCACTCTACTTTATGCCAATGCACTCTACCTCACTCTAGTCTAGGCCACTCTACTCTACTCTGCACAACTTCAGTCGACGACAATGCACTCTAAGCCACTCTAGTGTATACCACTGTACTTTACTGCAGCACTCTACTCTACACCACTGTATGCCACTCTATTCTACTCTGCACCACTGCACTCTACACCACTGCTCTCTACATCACTCTACACCACTGCACTCTACGACCCTCTGCTCTGCATCACTGCACTCTACGCCACTCTATCTTGCACCACTCCTCTCTACCATGTACCACATCACCCTAAGACACAGCTCTCTGAACCACTGCACTTTGCACCCTGCAATCTATGCTGTACCCCTCCACTCTGCGCCCCTCTACTCTTCACTACTAGTGTGCTCTACTCTGAATCAATGCACTCCACACCACTTTACTAAAACCCAATGCATTCTATGGGAATCTTTACTGCACCACTGAACTCTGCAGCACTTCATGACACTTCACTCTACGGCATTGCACTCATGATACTCCACTCTGACACTCTACTCCATTAAACTCTACTGCACTCTGTGCCTCTCTACGACACTTTACTCAACTCTGAAACTCTCTACACAACTGTCTCTTTGCCACTCCATGCCACTTTACACATCTCTATTCTATGACACACTACTCCATTCTATGCCACTTCAATCTATGATACTCTACTCCACTCTACGCCACTCAACTCTACGACACTCCATGCCACTCCACTATATGACAATGTACCATGCTCAACAAAACCCTATTCAACTCTCTACAACCCTCCATGTTCAGTTACACCACTCTTCTTTATGCTTCTCCACTCTATGACACTCTACTCCACTCTATGCCACTACTCCACTCTACAACACTATACTCACTCCTCAACACTCTATGCCACACCAATCGACGGCACTCTATGACAAGTCATTCTCCTTTACGCCATTAACGTATAGCCATGCTGAACAGTTGCCATGCTAGTTTACAACATGGCTAAAACACACTGGCAAAGCCAATAGGTCTGCATAGGTGCTTGTTTATAAAGTATGGAACTTTGAGGTGACTTGCAGTATGCTTATCATCTATGCCAGGGGGTACAACAGCCCATATTATACATGGGAACACCATCAACTTTCCCACAAGCCACTTAAAACCTTAGTGCAGCTGTACCAACCTGTGGTTTGAGCCCCCCAGAGGTCAGTGACACATTCCAGGGGATTCGTAGGGCTGAGCCAGCAGGAAGGCACTTCTCAAGCTGGGGACTCTAGCAGCATGTGCATTTTTATTTTTATTTATTACTTCCTTTGTACAACAATTTTAAAAGCACTGCAAAGTTCCTTGTACATCCTGCAGCTTTCGGGCAAAAATAAAAGTGTCAGATATGCTAGACATGTCTAGCGTCAAAATATTGGAGTTAAAGTAATTTTTTGCCTGTGGAAAACTACATTGCATCAATGAGATGCAAGGTAGGCTTTCCCGGGCGAAAAATGACTCCAAGGCCCTAGCATCTTATTTATCCTCCCGTGCAAAAATCACGCACGGGAGGAGGAGGGCTTGTGTATTTTTTGTGAATTACTGTTTTAATGTTTGAAATTTAAACTGTACAAATTGTGTGGGGGTCCCCAGCTTCCAGTACTGATTCAGTGGTGGTCCTCATGAGCCAAAAGGTTGGGAACCACTGCCTTAGTGCATAGCTTCTGTCATTGTAAGCTATTAAAATAGTGCAGAAGGAAAAGCATTTGTTGCTTTAAATAGCTGCTTTAATTATGCTCTGTGACCTAACCTGCCTATCACCTTGGCTGCTGGCAGCAGGCATTGTGAGTCAGAACTCGACTGTAATAACCTTATAAAAATCGAGTTCTGACGTCTTTTATTTATAATCAGTGATTTGATTCATTAGAAGTAGCTGATTATGATGTGTAGCTGAGCTGCCCAAGATCGCACAGAGGAGTAGAAGTGTTATTAGAAATATGGGCCCTGATTTATACTTTTCGAAACAAACCTGCGCTAACGTAGGTTTCCGTCAAAAAGTATAGCGGTGTCTTGGGCCATTCCAGGACGCCAGCCGGGCATCATATCAATGGAATGGCACATTCTAGCGCAAAGGGCGTCAAACAAACTGACGTTAGCTGGGTGGGGGGTGGCGGTATTGGGAGATGGGTGTTTAGCACCAAAAAATTATGCTAGGTTTCCGCAGGCAAAAAACATGAGTTTAATTCCAGTATTGTGACGCTAGACGGGTCTAGTGCTAAAATATAAATATGGAGTAAAGTTTGCGCTGAAATAGCGTAAAAAAAAGACACTATTTCAGCGCAAACAGAGTATAAATATGCCTCATAATTTCAGAGCAGTTTACAATTATTGTACCTGATATCTCCAATGTGGTTTCAATTTGCATGAGGTGAGAAGCATGGTCGGTGCTGGGTTTGCTTGTTGCATGAAGATGCAAGATTAATCAAAGTGTTCTTTTCACACTTCATCTAAAAACTTTGTGAATTCAAATAACAATAAAACATACTTTCAAAATGTGACAAAATGTCTGCCTTTCTCCCTATTTCACTTCCAAACTATTTGATTGTGTACATTTATCGGAGCTTGCAGTTCTCAAACAACGGGGCGATTTACATAGGGTCAATTGAAAAGTCGCCAAGGCAGTCGTCGCCTTCTCCCCCCAGAAATTAAGGCACATATTTATATTATTTACCGCCACATTTTTTTTACGCAAAAGCGGTGCAAACTTGCAAAATAAAATTGGCCCATATTTATACTTTTTTAGTGGCCCATTTGCGCCACTTTTTAACGCAAAAGCGGCTCAAACTTACAAAATACAATTGTATTTTGTAAGTTTGCAACGCTTTTCCATAAAAAAATGACGCAAATGCAGCGCTAAAAAAGTATAAATATGGCACAATTGTGGCCCGTATTTATACTTTAACTATTTTAACGCAGTTTAGCGTCAAAAAGTTTTGCGCCGGCTAACGCCATTCTGAAGCGCCATGCGGGCGCCGTATTTATTGAATGGCGTTAGCCGGCGCTAGCAGACCGGCGCTGCCTGGTGTGCGTGGAAAAAAAACACGTACACCAGGCAGCGCCGGTGTAGGGAAAAATGGCGTTAGGGCGTCTTAAAAATGGTGCAAGTCAGGTTGACGCCAAAAAATCGCCTCCACCCGATTTGCGCCATTTTTTACGACGCCCAGATGCCATTTACATGACTCCTGTCTTAGTAAAGACAGGAGTCATGCCCCCTTGCCCAATGGCCATGCCCAGGGGACTTATGTCCCCTGGGCATGGTCATTGGGCATTGAGGCATGTAGGGGGGCACCAATCAGGCCCCCCTATGCCAAAAAAAAATATTTTAAAAAAAAATAATTATACTTACCTGAACTTACCTGAATGTCCCTGGGATGGGTCCCTCCATCCTTGGGTGTCCTCCTGGGGTGGGCAAGGGTGGCAGGGGGGGTCCCTGGAGGCATGGGAGGGCAGATGTGGGCTCATTTTGAGCCCACAGGTCCCTTAACGCCTGCCCTGACCCAGGCGCTAAAATCCGGCGCAAATGCGGGGTTTTTTGCCCTGCCCACTCCCGGGCGTGATTTTTGCCCGGGAGTATAAATATGACGCATTTGCGTCGCAGTCATTTTTTTAGACGGGAACGCCTACCTTGCATCTCATTAACGCAAGGAAGGCGTTCACGCAAAAAAATGACGCTCTTTCCTCATACTTTGGCGCTAGACGCGTCTAACGCCAAAGTATAAATATGGCGTTAGTTTTGCGCCGAATTTGCGTCGAAAAAAACGACGCAAATTCGGCGCAAACAGAGTATAAATATGCCCCTGTATTTTGTAAGTTTGCGCCGTTTTTGCGTCTAAAAGCGGCGCAAATGCGGCGTTAAAAATTTATAAATATGGGCCTTATTGTCTCCTACGCCCCTGAACCTGCCCTCACCCCTTGCCACCTGCAGGTAGAAGCTCAGAAGGAAATCGGACAACGTGCAGGCGCTGCTGATTACGTCGCGATGTTTACACATTATACATGGACAGGTTCACCATATTACAGGGCGGTGCAACTACTTGTCAGGGTGAACGGCTTCAACCTTGTGAATATATTAGGAGGACGCCGTGTACCCTTCCCTCCCCCAATACCCCAAACAACCAACTTTTGTCTTACTCTACCTCCACCAAGTGCAGTATCAAAAGTAATTCTGATAAACTATGCTGTCTTTGTCCTCAGAACAGCCCATTACCGCTTGACAGCGGGACTTTAAACATGGTGGAACAGGATATCCGCTTACCCATAAGCCTCTGTATAATATATGCATACCCATAGTTCTTTTTATATTACTACTACCACTAGCGTTTGGTCCTTCCTCATCAAAATGAATATACACATTTATTTAGAACTTATATTGTTTGTACGTTTATATTTTTCTCTGTATCTATTTGCTGTTCAAAAATATAAATTATGTCGGACTATCAATGCAGTAGTTTATAATTAATACGAATGTGTTTGACAGGCTTATTTACCATTTACAAATTCACATCTTCTTATCATTCCTTCATTCGCACTGTGTGTGGTGGGTGATAGTTTGGTAAATGGTTAATTTTTGCAGGATCTCTGGTGTATTCGAGATCTACCTTAATAATGTGTTATTTGTCAAGTGTGTAACGTTAGCGTCGTTGCGAAATAGAAGTCCAACTTTAGGAACGTAAGATTTTTGGGGGGGAGAGGCAGGATATAAGCTTATATATTTTGGCTGCTATAACACAGCACAAGCTCCATGAGCACCAGTTATATCATTTTTTTATTGAGATGAAGACATTGGGGGGCATATTTATACTCCGTTTGCTTCAACACAACTTAGACGCGTCTAGCGCCATTATACTCCCAGGCAAAAATGACGCCCGGGAGTGGGCGGGTCTATAAAACCCGCATTTGCGCCGGATTTTATGAGCCCAGAGGTGCCCTCCCCTGCCCCCAGGGACACCCCCTGCCACCCTTGCCCACCCCAGGAGGACACCCAAGGATGGAGGGTCCCACCCCAGGGACATTAAGGTAAGTCCAGGTAAGTATTTTTTTTTTTTTTTTTTTGTGGCATAGGGGGGCCTGATTTGTGCCCCCCTACATGCCACTATGCCCAATGACCATGCCCAGGGGACAGAATTCCCCTGGGCATGGCCATTGGGCAAGGGGGCATGACTCCTGTCTTTGCTAAGACAGGAGTCATTTCAATGGGGGGATGGGCGTCGTAAAAAAATGGCGCAAATCGGGTTAAGACGATTTTTTTGCCTCAGCCTGACTTGCCCCATTTTTGGACACCCAAACGCCATTTTTCCCTACGCCGGCACTGCCTGGTGTACGTGTTTTTTTTTCACGCACACCAGGCAGCGCCAGTCGGCTAACGCCGGCTAACGTCATTCCATAAATAAGGCGCCCGCATGGCGCTTTGGAATGGCGTTAGCCGGCGTTAAAATTTTTGACGGAATTTAGACGGGAACGCCTACCTTGCATATCATTAACGCAAGGTAGGTGTCCACGCAAAAAAATGACGCAAACTCCAGGGCCCGTATTTATACTCCGTTTGCGCCGAATTTGCGTCGTTTTTTTCGACGCAAATTCGGCGCAAAATTAACGCCATATTTATACTTTGGCGTTAGACGCGTCTAGCGCCAAAGTATGAAGAAAGAGCGTCATTTTTTTGCGTGAACGCCTTCCTTGCGTTAATGAGATGCAAGGAAGGCGTTCCCGTCTAAAAAAATGACGGCGACGCAAATGCGTCGTATTTATACTCCCGGGCAAAAATCACGCCCGGGAGGTGGCGGGTCAAAAAAACCTGCATTTGCGCCTGAATTTAACGCCTGGGTCAGGGTAGGCGTTAAGGGACCTGTGGGCTCAGTATGAGCCCACAGGTGCCCTCCCCTGCCCCCAGGGACATCCCCTGCCACCCCTGCCCACCCCAGGAGGACACCCAAGGATGGAGGGACCCATCCCAGTGAAGTACAGGTAAGTTCAGGTAAGTATAACTTTTTTATTTTTTTTATTTTTTTTGTGGCATAGGGGGGCCTTATTTGTGCCCCCCTACATGCCACTATGCCCAATGACCATGCCCAGGGGACACAAGTCCCCTGGGCATGGCCATTGGGCAAGGGGGCATGACTCCTGTCTTTACTAAGACAGGAGTCATGAAATGGCGTCTGGGCGTCGAAAAAATGGCGCAAATCGGGTTAAGACGATTTTTTAGCGTCAACCTGACTTGCGCCATTTTAAGACGCCCTAACGTCATTTTTTCCCAACGCCGGCGCTGCCTGGTCTACGTGGTTTTTTTCCACGCACACCAGGCAGCGCCGGTCTGATTGCGCCGTCTAACGCCATTCCATAAATACGGCGCCCGCATGGCGCTTCAGAATGGCGTTAGACGGCGCAAAATTTTTTGAGCTAAACTGCGTTGCACCGTATTTACACTCCCGGGCAAAATTCACGCCCGGGAGTGGGCGGGTCAAAAAAAATGACGTACGGCCGCTTTTTGCGCCGTTGTTTAGCGCCTGGACAAGGCAGGCGTTAAGGGACCTGTGGGCTCGGAAGGAGCCCAGAGGTGCCCTCCCATGCCCCCAGGGACACCCCCTGTCACCCTTGCCCACCCCGGGAGGACACCCAAGGCTGGAGGGACCCATCCCAGGGACATTAAGGTAAGTTCCGGTAAGTATTTTTTTTTTTTTTTTTTGTGGCATAGGGGGGCCTGATTTGTGCCCCCCTACATGCCACTATGCCCAATGACCATGCCCAGGGGACAAAAGTCTCCTGGGCATGGCCATTGGGCAAGGGGGCATGACTCCTGTCTTTGCTAAGACAGGAGTCATTTCTATGGGGGTTGGGAGTCGGAAAAAATGGCGCAAATCGGGTTGAGGCGAAAAATTTGCCTCAGCCTGACTTGCCCCATTTTTTGGCGCCCAAGCTCCATACCCCCCTACGCCAGCGCTGCCTGGTGTACGTCGTTTTTTTCCACGCACACCAGGCAGCGCCGGCGGCTAACGCCGGCTAACGTCATTGATTAAATACGGCGCCCGCTTGGCGCTTCAGAATGGCGTTAGCCGGCGCAAATTTTTTTTACGCAAAACTGTGTTAGCGCAGTTTTGCGTCAAAAAGTATAAATATGGCCCTAAATGCTTCAAGTGGGCCTGCAGCACTGATTGTGCCACCCACATCAGTAGTCCCTTAGCCATGTCTCAGGTATGCCATTGCAAGGCCAGTGCGTGCAGTAAAAGCACTTGCCAAGCCTTAAATTCCCCTTTTCATATACATATATCACCCCTAAGGCAGGCCCTAGTTAACCCATAGGGCAGGTGTTATGCAAGTAAAAGGCAGGACATGTACTTATAAGTTTTACATGTCCTTATAGTGAAAAGTAGCCAAAGTTGTTTTTCACTAAGAAAGCATGGCCCGTATTTATACTTTTTGACGCTAAACTGCGCTAACGCAGTTTAGCGTCAAAAATTTTTGCGCCGGCTAACGCCATTCTGAAGCGCCATGCTGGGGCCGTATTTATTGAATGGCGGTAGCCGGCGCAAGCAGACCGGCGCTGCCTGGTGTGCGTGGAAAAAAACCACGTACACCAGGCAGCGCCGGCGTAGGGAAAAATGGCGTTAGGGCGTCTTAAAAATGGTGCAAGTCAGGTTGACGCTAAAAAATCGCCTCCACCCGATTTGCGCCATTTTTAACGACGCCCAGATGCCATTTACATGACTCCTGTCTTAGTAAAGACAGGAGTCATGCCCCCTTGCCCAGTGGCCATGCCCAGGGGACTTATGTCCCCTGGGCATGGTCATTGGGCATTGAGGCATGTAGGGGGGCACAAATCAGGCCCCCCTATACCAAAAAAAAATATAAAAAAAATAAAAATGTATACTTACCTGAACTTACCTGAATGTCCCTGGGATGGGTCCCTCCATCCTTGGGTGTCCTCCTGGGGTGGGCAAGGGTGGCAGGGGGCGTCCCTGGGGGCATGGGAGGGCAGCTGTGGGCTCATTTTGAGCCCACAGGTCCCTTAACGCCTGCCCTGACCCAGGCGTTAAAAAGCGGCGCAAATGCCGGTTTTTTTGACCCGCCCACTCCCGGGCGTGATTTTTGCCCGGGAGTATAAATACGACGCATTTGCGTCGCAGTCATTTTTTTGGACGGGAACGCCTACCTTGCATCTCATTAACGCAAGGAAGGCGTTCACGCAAAAAAATGACGCTCTTTCCTCATACTTTGGCGCTAGACGCGTCTAACGCCAAAGTATAAATATGGCGTTGGTTTTGCGCCGAATTTGCGTCGAAAAAAACGACGCAAATTCGGCGCAAACGGAGTATAAATATGCCCCCATGTTCCTCTCATAGGCCAGCATTAGAAATTTCCTTATATGCTTTTAAGTGGTAATTTCTGATCTGAGAGGAATAGACCTGCCACATTTGGTATGGTTGGAACGGTAGTGAGAAATCCTACTTACTGGTCAAGTTGGATTCAACCTTAGGGCCGTATTTATACTCTGGTTGCGCCGAATTTGCGTCGTTTTTTTCGACGCAAATTCGACGCTAAACTAACGCCAACTAACGCCATATTTATACTATGGCGTTAGAGGCGTCTAGCGCCAAAGTTCCCGGAATGTGCGTCATTTTTTAGCGTGAACCCCTTCCTTGCGTTAATGATATGCAAGGGAGGCGTTCCCGTCTTAAAAAATGACTCCCAGGCCTTTACGTGGTATTTATATTCCCGGGCAAAAGAGACGCCCGGGAGTGGGCGTGGCTAAAAACGGCGCATTTGCGCCGCTTTTTAACGCCTGGGTCAGGCATGGCGTTAAGGGACAAGTGGGCTCAAAATGAGCCCAGAGTGCCCTCCCCTGCCCCCAGGGACCCCCCCTGCCACCCTTGCCCACCCCAGGAGGACACCCAAGGCTGGAGGGACCCACCCCAGGGACATTCAGGTAAGTTCAGGTAAGTATTTTTTTTTTTTTTTTAATAATTTTTTTGTGGCATAGGGGGGCCTGATTTGTGCCCCCCTACATGCCACTATGCCCAATGACCATGCCCAGGGGACAGGAGTCCCCTGGGCATGGCCATTGGGCAAGGGGGCATGACTCCTATCTTTACAATGATAGGAGTCATGTTGATGGGGGATGGGCGTCGTTAAAAAATGGCGCAAGTCGGGTTAAGACGATTTTTTAGCGTCAACCTGACTTGCGCCATTTTAAGACGCCCTAACGTCATTTTTTCCCAACGCCGGAGCTGCCTGGTCTACGTGGTTTTTTTCCACGCACACCAGGCAGCGCCGGTCTGATTGTGCCGTCTAACGCCATTCCATAAATACGGCGCCCGCATGGCGCTTCAGAATGGCGTTAGACGGCGCAAAATTTTTTGACGCTAAACTGCGTTAGCGCAGTTTAGCGTCAAAAAGTATAAATATGGGCCACACTATTTCAGAAACGCCACTTTTAGAAAGTAGGCACTTCTTTGCACTTACTACCATCTGTGGCTTACAGCCTGTCTCCGATCCATGTCTGGTTTGTGCTGGTTGGCAGCTCCCCTTGTGCATTCCACTCAGCCATAAACACATGACACTCAGCTGTATCTGCATTCATCTGTATGTTTCACAGGTCTCCCTGGGCAGGAAGGGTGGGAGGGCTGTCACTCACACTTTAAAGGCCAGTAGCTTGCCTTCATACAAAGGACTGCTACCCCCCCCCCCACCCACAGGGCTCCTGGCAGACAGGGTTGGATTAAAAGGGGAATCTGAGCACTTCAAAACCAATCTTTGATGTTTACTCCACTTCAGAAGGCACCTTTGGATATATATACTGGGCCTGTGACCCCTAACAATTCAGACCCTTCTGGACCTACAGCTGGACTCTATCAGAGGGACTGCCTTTCTGCCCAAAGAACTCCTCTGGACTATTTAGCTGGAAAGACTGCTGGCCTGCTTGTTGCCCTGCTGCTGACTGGCCCTTGGCTCTGCTGGAAGGACTTTGCCTTCCTCCTCAAGTGCTCTCCAAGGGCTTGGATTGAGCTTGCCTCCTGTTCTGAAGTCTCAGGGCTGTCAAAGCCTTCACCAAAGAGAAGAAAATACAGCATGTTGGAAAATAAAAGCATTGCCTGCAAAATTAGACGCAACGCCTGCTGGATCGATGCAGCTTCTTCTCCGGGGTTGAAAAATTAAACGTATTGCCTGCTGGATTGATGCAGCGCCTTTTGCCTCTGCTCAGCGCTTTCTGGGTTTTCCACGTATCATCCATCCCTGGGAGCTAAAATATCCCCGCCTTGCATTGAGGAACCTATACTGCATTCCTGGAAACCGACGCTTCGCCGTTACAGTGCTGGAAAAATCGACACATCACTTCACTTTTTGACAACATTTCCTCCTCTACGGCCCCTCTACATCGTTATTTTTTTACTCATCCCAGGTACTGTGTCTTAAAGGAATATAACCATTAATTCTTAAAGATTGAGGCTCATTTAAACCTTTTAAAAGTGATATCTTGACTTGTGCATATTGGATGTTTGTAGTTTTGGTCTTATTTTATTCAGATAAATATTATTTATTTTCCTAAACTGGTGTGGAGTATTTTTTTTGCAGTGTTTTCACTGTGTTACTATATGAGTTAGTGAGCAAATACTTTACACATTGCCTTTTTAAGTTAAGCCTGCATGCTCTGTGCCATGCTGCCGGAGGGTGAGCACAGGATAATTTAGGTTGTGTTGTGACTTACTCTGACTAGCATTGTGGTCCCTACTTGGACAGGATGCATACCTCTGCCAACTAGAGACCCAGGGGCTTATTTATACTCTGTTTGCGCCGAATGTGCGTCAAAAATATTGACGCACTATCGGTGCAAACCCTGCCCCATATTTATACTTTGACGTCCGACCCCGCGGGCGTCAAAATTCCACCATGTGCGTCATTTTTTGGAAGGGGGAACCAGCCTTGCGTTAATTATATGCAAGATGGGCGTTCCCTTCCAAAAAATGACTTTAAGGCCTGTGCCCCTTATTTATACTCTGGCGTCATTTTGACGCACAGGAGGGGGTGGGCCTTAAAAAACGTCGCACAGCCTGATGGGCGCCGTTTTTTAACGCCTGGGTCAGGGCAGGCGTAAAGGGACCTGTGGGCTCGGAAGGATCCCAGAGGTGCCCTCCCCTGCCCCCAGGGACACCCCCTGCCACCCTTGCCCACCCCAGGAGGACACCCAAGGATGGAGGGACCCATCCCAGGGAAGGAAAGGTAAGTTCAGGTAAGTATTTTTTAAAGATTTTTGTTGTGGCATGGGGGGGCCTGATTTGGGCCCCCCTACATGCCACTGTGCCCAATGACCATGCTGGCAAGGGGGCATGACTCCTGTCTTTGGTAAGACAGGAGTCATGTCAATGGAGGCTGGGCGTCAAAAAAAATGGCGCAAATCCGGTTTGAGGCCTGAATTTTGCCTCAGACCTGACTTGCACCGTTTTTTGACGCACAACCCCCATTTTCCCATACGCTGCCTGGTGTGAGTCATTTTTTTTTACGCACACCAGTCCGCAGCGCCGGCTAACGTCATTCCATTAATAAGGCGCCCGCATGGTGTGTTGGAATGGCGTTAGCCGGCGGTAACATTTTTGACGCACAACTGCGTTGGCGCAGTTGTGCATCAAAAGGTATAAATATGGGCCCCAATTTCTAATATTGGTGATCAGCGGTGAGGAAAGGACTTGAGTTTCTCCAGTTCCATACAACAGCTATGTGTACACTACCTACCCACATTTAAAGAGCATTTTGATTTTGTTTTTGCCATTTGCCCTGCTTTGCACTTTTAATACATTCCAATCATCATGTCGCTGGCTGGTTCTACAAGTGGAGCCATGGAGTTTGGCTAAGCTGGAGGATTACACAGTTAACCAGTTGAAAAGTTTCTGAAAAGGGATAGGTGTACCTGCCCAAGTAGCCACCAAGAGTGGAATGGAGTTTCAAATGGAGCTGAGGGCCTGGCCAGAATCCAGTTACCAAGAGAATGATGAGTTGGGAGAGCATGTGAAGGGCTCTCCCAAGGAGCTACTTGGAGCAGTTGAGGGGGACACCACTGGAGTTGTGCTACCTGGGGGGGCAGGAAGCACTGTCTCTAGTCATGGCCTGACCCTAGACCCTGACACAAATAACAAAAATCCCATAGAGGCTATACTCCCTTAGGAGGTAAGTAATATACAAATTATATATACTAGCATACAGAAATAGGCTTCAAAACAGTTAGAAAACAGTGCAATTACTGAGAATCACAATAGAGAGAAAAAGGCCTAGGGGGGGCACAAACCATGTACTAAAAACGTGGAATGCAAAGGTATGTCCCCCACCTAGGTAAGTGTAGTGTGTAGAGGGGAGCTGGGAGTACCAAGAAAGCCCAAAGGGAGTACCACAACCCAACTCAGTGACCAGGAAAGCAGGAGTAAATTACAGTAAGTTTCCTAGAACACACACAGAGAAGAAAAGACGAATTATGAAAAACCCAGAAGAGACTGCAAGACACCAACAGTGGATTCCTGGACCAGATGACCTGTGGAAGAAGGGGACCAACTCCAAGAAGCACAGAAGAGTCTAGGAAGGGCAGGAGCCCAACCCACCAGACTGAAGGTGCAAAGAGTGAGTCGACATGGAAGAAGGAGAGTCAGTGCTGCACACAAGAAGATGAAGTGGAGTTCCTGGAGGATGCAAGTGATGTCCCACAGTGGAAGGAGTATTGCAGTTGGATTTGAGTCTTCGGATTCCGCCAACAAGCCTTGGCACATACAAAACTTGCAGTTAGCGCAAAGTGGAGCTGCTGGGGACCAGGAAGGATCAGGTGTACTCTACCCAGGAAGGGGAGTCAGAGAGGGCCCTCAGTAACACAGAGAGCCCACAGAAGCCCAGGCAGCACCCATAGGAGTTCCACAGGGCAGGGACACAAAGTTCAAGGAAGAGGCCCATGCAGCACCACAACAAAGGCTCCCACTGTGCCGGGGAACCACTCAGGAAGCTGTGCATTGCAGGCTGGAGTGCTGGAGGCTGAAGCTGCAAGATGCCTGAAGATCTTGGGAAGAAGTTGCCAACAAGCCTTGGCAGCTGCAAAGGACGCAGTACACGAGGTACTGTCCTGTGTGGGCATGCAAGGGCTTACCTCCACTCAAGTTGGACAGCTGGAAGAGAGGGCCGTCAAGACCACTTCCGTCCACCACCCATGATGCACGATCCATGTAACTCAGCAGGAGAGGTGATCCACGCAGCCAGTCGTCGATGCAGTGGGTGCCTGCAGAAGCAGTGGAGTGACTCCTTCACCCCAAGGGAGATTCCTTATTCTCTCTGATGCAGGCTGAAGATGCAGTGTCCTCAGAGGATGCACGACCATAGAAATGTTGCAGTTGTTAGAAGGAGCCATGGAAACAATGTTGAAGAAGGTGTCTTCCTTCTTGGTTGCAGCTTACCAGGTCCTGGAACATCCAGATGCAGTTTCTTCCATCAGAATTTGAAGTGGAAGATGCAAAGGATTCCTGATGGAGTCTTGCAATTCGAATCTGAGGAACCACCCAAGAGAGTGACCCTAAATAGCCCTGAAAGGGGGATTGGTCACCTTGCTGGGTGACCCCTATCAGGAGGGTGCTCTGATGTCACCTGCCTGGCATGGCCACTCAGATGCTCCCAGAGTTCCCTGCCAACCTTGGATCCAAGATGGCAGAACCCAGGGACCCTCTGGAGGAGCTCTGGGCACCACCCCAGGGTGGTGACGGACATGGAAGTCATCACTCCCCTTTCCATTGTCCAGTTTCCCATCATAGCAGGGACTGGATGTCTCTGAACCGGTGCAAATGTGCCCTTCAAAGCATACCAGTGGCTTGGGGAGGCTACCTCTCCCAAGCCATGTAAAACCTATTTCCAAAGGGAGACGGTGTAACACCCCTCTTCCAAAGGAAATCCTTTGTTCTGCCTTCCTGGGCTTGAGCTTCTCAAGCAACAGGAGGGCAGCAACCTGTCTGGGAGGTGGCAGCAGCTTGGGCTGACCTGAAACCCTCAGAAGGCTGTAATGGCAATACACTACTTGGGGCCATATTTATACTTTTTGAAGCAAAAGTGCACCAAGGCAGTTTTGCGTAAAAAAATGTAACGCCAGCTAGCACCATTTCTTTGCATCACCTGGGCATCAAATGTATACTTTGACGCTCCGTGGCGCAAATCACAGGTTAGAATAATTTTTGTTACTCTAACCATTGCACCACAACATAAAGAAAAACTGTGTTAACGCTGCGAAAATGACTTTAATCCGGTTTACGACGTCGCAAACCAGATATGTGCCATTTTTCCCCGCAAGTGCATCAAAAAGCGGCACAAACACAGCAAAATGTGATAAGGAGCCCCAAAATGGATCCCAGAAGCCATGAGAGACTCCAAGAAGACTTCAATCGACCAGGAACCAGACAGGAGGGCCCAGACAAGACCCAAGAGAGGGAGAAGAAGAAAAGGAAGTGTTGTTTCAGTGCAGAAACATACAGGAAATACTGGTGAAAGAGGTGACGGAACACCAGCATCAACTTTTTGTCACCTCAAAATTGCCAATTGGGAAGAGAGAGGCAATTTGGCAACAAATTGTGGACAAGATAAACAGTGTGGCAGAAGTATGGAGAACAGTCACTGAGTGCAAAAAACACTGGCATGACTGCAAGTGCAGGACAAAGGAAAAGATGGCAAGGAACAGGAAGGCAGCACTGCAGACTGGAGGTGGGAGTCCAGCACTGCAGGAGGCCCTGGACCAGATGGAGGAGATGGTGGCAGCCGTCATCCCAGAGGAGATCGTCACAGGGATTCAAGGACAGGATATCACAGACTTCCAGGAAACCACACAGATGCAGGGTAAGTAGCATGGGGGACAAAATTGCCTAAATGTTAACTGTAAGCTGGGGGGACATAGCTACTACACAATGCATGTCAGCCATGAAAATCAGGCAGTGGAAAGGGCAAAGTGGCACGGCACGGGTGCATGGGCTGTGCAGGGGAAACCAGGGGCACAGCACAACACTATACCAACAACCTTTGCATGAGGGTACCCTCCATGCCAAGGATGTTGGAAAGGCAAAGCCAGTCCAGGAGAGTAGGGTACAATGTAAAACTGGCCTGCTGTCACATAACAGCTGGTATTGTTGCAACATGAACTAGGGCTCAATATCCAGTCTCAGGCCATATCCGCAAGTGGTATTTACTATAGACAACAGTTGCCACTACCACCTGTGCTGTATGTGCAGGTGAAGTAGCTAATGTTAGTTATGTGCCCATGGATCAAACACACCCAAAATAGAGGGTTCCAGATGGCGACGTTATCAATCCCCTGTAATTCCTAACAAAGTGTAAATCCTATCAAATGCTCATGTCTATAGGCGCTAAAAACATCAGGTGTTGTTACTTACATTATGGAGTGCACAGCAGCAAGGTCATACCCATGCTGCACATTTCAGGGTCTACCCCGTGCCTGTGTTACAATAGCTGCAATGCCACCTTGCAACATCCCAACTGTCATACTTCTAAGATAACAGCATTGAGGGGGACGACATATGTGTCTAGCTAGTGAAACACACCCGCACCGTCATAAGAGGAAATGGAACACTGCCAGGCCCATCATTGCAATCCAATGTAGCATACATTCTCCAATATCAACATTACACACTACAAATGCTGACACCTGTATCATGCCATGCCAATGCTTTACATAGTATGTGCTTGGTCTCTGCAACTTATAGGTGTATGTGAAATATCCGGGACTGGGTCAGTTCAATATTGTTATGTGTGGTGCAAGTGGCATCAAAACCCCCACAGCCATTGCAAGGCCTCACCATGCTAATGGAAGTAGACAGAGGATTGAGTAGGACAATAAGGTGGCAACATACAATTTGGATAGAACCTACAGGATGTGATGCAGACAATTCCCCAAACTGCCCACACTACATGTGACATGCCGGTGGGGCATAGGCCTGGGGACTGCTAATATTAATGACATGAACAATGAACAGGAACCAAGATTACTATGTCTCACTAATAGGAAGTCAGTAACGTCACATTACAACTGCCACAACACAGACACACTAATT
This sequence comes from Pleurodeles waltl, assembly GCF_031143425.1. Classification (NCBI taxonomy): domain Eukaryota; kingdom Metazoa; phylum Chordata; class Amphibia; order Caudata; family Salamandridae; genus Pleurodeles; species Pleurodeles waltl. Next base: position 1,001,275,698 of record NC_090443.1, read on the forward strand.
GTACAATATCTCATTGCAGAGGACGATGGCTCTCCTGGGGATATGCCTGTCTTGGACTTCCCTGATGACATGGATGACGAGCTGACAAACATTAGCCAGCAGACCCTCCAAGATGTCCTTGGAACCTTCCCGACCCCACCTTCAGTCCCAAGGAGGAGTACAGATGCAGCAGCCATCACAGAGGATCCACCCACCACCCCAATAGTACGACCTGCCAGCTCCAACCCAGCTGAGGACTTTGAGGACACTGGTACCACCTTTGAGAAGACAGTAGTGGGAGTACAGCAGGAGCTGGCCAAGGAGGTGCGGGTGGGGATGCGAAATATATCAGCCAGCCTTGAGGGGATGTGCATGATGTCATCTGCAGAACAGGCAGCAGCCATGTAAGCGCTACCATCCCTCCTGCAAGGACTACAACAATGTGTAAGGGAATTCACCACAGCAGTAAGGGAGTTGCCACAACACCTGGCATCCTAAACCTTTCACTGCGTGCACAAATGCAATCATGGCTGCCTACCACAGTGATGTAGCTGCTATACTCACGAACCAGCAACTCCTCCTTGCTGCAGTAATGCCCTTAATAGCCCCACAGTTGGCAGCTACCGGGAATTGTGACTCCACGTCTTCAAACACTGAAGTGTGTGTTGCCCGTTCAAACCCACCACCACGAAGGGCGGAGGAGACGACACACACATCAGAAGATGAAGACGTGGAACAGATCACCTTCACCCGTAGGAGTACCCGGTAGCACAAGTCTATGCCACATGGACACTGATATCCTAGGTCCTGTGCTTCTTAACATGCCAGTCTTGCTACAGTTGGTAACATGCACTGTTCTCCAGCACACTGTTTGCCTTGACATTATGCACTGTAATTGTCTCTCACTACCTCATTGGCAATTCATGTCCTCTGCACTGTATGACACTTCACACCAGCATGTCCAATGACATGTACCTCACCATTGCACTTGTGTTGCATCACAATAGAAGGTGTCACACTAATGGACTTACAATCCTGGACTATGAAAATATTGCACTACAGCACTTTAAAATAAATAGCACTTACACAACCACTTTGTCTCTGTGTAATGTGACAAGTCAACTGTGTAGGAGATTAGTGATGTATATCACATGTCAATGGCCATAGAATGTCAATACAACAGTGTTGAAAGAATGTGGGCTGATAACTATGCACTGGGGTCTGGATTTTATCATCATCTGTGATTCCTTAGGCTTATTTCTGAAGTGAAATGAAAACAAACAGTATAATGCTGTGTAGAACAGAAAAAGTCAGCTTCAAGGTATGTATAATCTGAAACTCAATGTGGCCAACATTCCCTTCAAGACAATCTTTATGTATGTGACATCTGATTATAAACTTTCATTACACACACACACCATACAGCAGGAATGGATGTGTATGAGTGTATGGACAAAATGTAACCTGGGAGTGTACAATGTAAGAAATGATAGGTGTGAGTTATGTATACAGAACTACATAAGATTATACCATTACTCAGCTTATCAGGGTTCACATGAACATCAGGCTGCAGGCAGACGTCCCGCAGTGCCTAAGATTCCAATTCAGGACTCAAACGATGACAGATTTAAAAACACATCCAACCTTCACAACACATTGGGAATCATAGTAACCTTGAGTGGTGGGTGCAATGGATGGCAGATGCACAGAGAAGTAGCTTTGTTGTAGCTGCCAATGTGACAGCTTAGGTGGAACGGGGAATAACCATGTCAATAATAATGGGATTCTGATGCAGGATGGAACAGAAATGCAAATACTAAATTGACACTGTACATCCATGCCAAGGCCCTGATCCCCAAGCATATGACATACTGTAAAGGAGTACCTAAAACTTTATCTTACAGTAATAAAGGAAACTTAAACTAGGGGAAACACCTTAACTAACCTAACCTATCCTAACTATACATTACCTACAACTGGCCCTAACTACCCTGAGCTAAACTTACTTATCACATTTAACTAACCACTCTAAACATCAACCCCCAACCCCCTTATATGACGGGACACATGTAGGACAATATATACTAACCTAAACACATATTAACTTATCCCAAACAAATATATATTTTTTGTATTTTTTTGTATAACTGCTTTATATTTTTTGTATTTTCTTTTTTATACACATAACCCCAACATCATCCCCCACCCACCCACATAAAAACATGTAATAATATAACCCCCTCCATCCCCAACCCACTTATACTAACTAAACTAACAGCCTACTCTAACCTAACACTAAGCCCCCTAAACCCACTAAAGATAAGAACGAGGAAAGAGGAGGGAGGGGAGGGAATCATGGGTGAGGATCCATTAATTACAAATTGGCCCTCCGCAGGATTTTTTTTATACCCTGCAGTCTCCTGCTATTGCGGGACACCTCCAGCGCCCAGCCTGTCCATCCTGTGCAACATTCGTTGCACATCATGTCTCAGTGTCTGAAATTTAACATTGTCTATCACAGCAGCTGGGGTTGCCTGTGTATCACTTGTTGATGCCATTGCTGGTGCCTGTGCCGTGGTTGGAGGGGGAGGTGCTGGAGGTGCTGCTTGTGGGCCTGGAGCAGATGAAGTTGAGGGACCTGCTAGAGTGGCTGTCATCCTTGGGGCTACTGTGGTCTGAGCTGTGGTGGTGGCTGTTGTGGGCGAGGCTAGCCCCCCTGGGCAAATGCCCTCCAGACCCCTGTGGCTCTCTCATGGAGATAACGACGTGCCATATTGCAGAACCCAGCCTCCACATCTAGTATGTGGCGGAAACGCACTGCCCACCTCTGGAATTCCCTTATCTCCTGGGCATTCATGTTGGCAGCTGTGAAAATAGAGAAAGCCAAACATTAGTGACATCATTGTGTGATACATCTACAGATGATATTCTAACACTTTATCATAAATAGCACATACAGTCCAAATCACAGTGCAGATGATAGAATGTCCCTGAGGAATGACATGCCAATGCAGCCTACACATCTACTATCTAACAGCACAGCAACGCACAACAAGGTGTGTACTTAATTAAATGATCTGTGCATCTTTGTACTGCTATTAGTCACATAACAAATGCGGCAAGTACTCCACATGTGTCAGGCCAACTAATGACTAGCTTCTGGATGACAATCAAGGCCTACAAGACCTGTGATTTGTAAATGGAACTGGCTGGATGGTATGCAGTTGGTAATCATGACGGGGCATCGTAGGTTGGAACACATGAATGTTTGAATTACATGCCTGTCTTCTACACTGGGATCCTCACACCTAGGTACACATATTTCCTAACCCTGTGCCTCAGGGGGGGATGGACATGCAACACAGACTTTCAAACATCAAGGACAGCCAGGAAGTTTAGGGCAGCTGGATAAGGAGGTATGCCAACTCGGATTGACTCAAACATTGGACAATCACATCCATATTTATTTTTCTAATTGCGGACAATTGTCAACATTATTAGATCTCACTGATACCTTTCCAAAAACAAGCACATTGATGCAAGCACCCATCTTGCCTTGACCTGCATGCACGCCTATGACATTTCACTCAAGTGCCACATAAACAGAGCACAACATGTGGAGCTAGATGCTGCCAGGAAGTCAAACATACAGTCCTACATGTTCATTACTTAACAGGGATGCTCAAGTCTGTGGGTAAGACTTCGGCATCACTGGTCTGTGTGAATCAGGGTATGACTTGCTGACTAAGGCCCTCATTACAACATTGGCGGTATTGACCGCCTACCGCAACGGCGACGGCTGCCAACATACCGCCGCCGTAGCTACCAGCCGGCAATGCGTATTATGACCGCTGACGGTATTTTGCCAGAAATCTGGCGGAACACCGCCAATGGTCATGGTGGCAGACGGCGGTAAGGCGGCGCTGCTGACAGCAGCACCGCCATGCCAGTAAAACACCGCTGACCATATCATGAGCAATGATATGGCCTGGTGGTGTTTTGCTGGTGGACACTGCTGCTGACAGCAGCGCCGCGGACCGCCTCCAGCCGGAGGGCCCCCTGCAAGCCTGCTGCATGATTGTTAGCTAACAACTGGCAGAACTCTGATGCCAAATTAATGCCAGTTGTTACCCATCTTGTAGGGTTTGGATGTGCTATGTGTGAGACAACCTTTGTAGGCTGGCCTGCCATGTACTTCCTCAGAGACATTCAGGGGCATATTTATACTCCGTTTGCGCCGAATTTGCGTCATTTTTTTGAACGCAAATTCGGCGCAAAACTAACGCCATATTTATACTTTGGCGTTAGACGCGTCTAGCGCCAAAGTATGAGGAAAGAGCGTAATTTTTTTGCGTGAACGCCTTCCTTGCGTTAATGAGATGCAAGGTAGGCGTTCCCGTCTAAAAAAATGACTGCGCCGCAAATGCGTCGTATTTATACTCCTGGGCAAAAATGACGCCCGGGAGTGGGCGGGGCAAAAAACCCCGCATTTGCGCCGGATTTTAGCGCCTGGGTCAGGGCAGGCGTTAAGGGACCTGTGGGCTCAAAATGAGCCCACAGCTGCCCTTCCATGCCCCCAGGGACCCCCCCTGCCACCCTTGCCCACCCCAGGAGGACACCCAAGGCTGGAGGGACCCACCCCAGGGACATTCAGGTAAGTATAATTTTTTTTTTTTTAATATTTTTTTTTGGCATAGGGGGGCCTGATTTGTGCCCCCCTACATGCCTCAATGCCCAATGACCATGCCCAGCGGACATAAGTCCCCTGGGCATGGCCATTGGGCAAGGGGGTATGACTCCTGTCTTTACTAAGACAGGAGTCATGTAAATGGCGTCTGGGCGTCGTTAAAAATGGCGCAAATCGGGTGGAGGCGATTTTTTGCGTCAACCTGACTTGCACCATTTTTAAGACGCCCTAGCGCCATTTTTCCCAACGCCGGCGCTGCCTGGTGTACGTGGTTTTTTTCCACGCACACCAGGCAGCGCCGGTCTGCTTGCGCCGGCTAACGCCATTCAATAAATACGGCGCCCGCATGGCGCTTCAGAATGGCGTTAGCCGGCGCAAAATTTTTTGACGCTAAACTGCGTTAGCGCAGTTTAGCGTCAAAAAGTATAAATACGGGCCTCAATGTTCTGTGTGATGATAGGAGCTGTTACAAGTACAGTAGATGTACTGTCTGATTTACTTCTTGTGCCATTTCACACAATACAGTTCCTAATGTAATTTTTTGCCTTTGTCTTCACAGCTGCTAACATGACACCCATCCAGGTCCGTGAGTTCCAGAGGCGGGCAATGCGGTACCAGCATATCCTGCTGGTAGAGTCGGGGTTCAGACGGATGGCCCGAAGATACAGGAAAGAATGGGCCTCTGAAGCATGGAGGGCTTTCCCACAGGGTGGCCCTACTTTGCCCACCACAGCCACCACCAGCACAACCACCACTTTCACCCAGGTGGCATCACCCACAGCTGGGACTGTTGTCCCAACAACGTCTGCAAGTGCTCCAGGCCCTAGCAGTGGACCACCTTCAGGGCAGCCCACAGGCATTGACTATACACGCCCACAAACGTCCTCAGCTGGTACCCAGACCGCCCCAGCTGCTACAGTTGACCCTGCACCTTTTCAGGACATGCAACGCAAAATGGACCGTGACCTATGGAAAATTAGTCACCTGAGCCGGGATTTCGCCATATGAACAGGCGTGTGCGGTCCATAAAGCGGAGCCTCGGGAGGGACAACCTCTAGACTTTTTAAATGGACATGATTCCCTCCCCTCCCTCCTTTTTCCTTGTTCTTATACTTAGTGGGCTTAGGGGGCTTAGTGTTAGGGTAGTATAGGCTGTTAGTTTAGTTAGTGTTAGTGGGTGGGGGATGGGAGGTCCTGTTTATTTCTATGTTTTCTTTTTGAGTGTGTGGGTGGGTGGGGGTCTATGTTGGGGTTCTTGTGTGTTTACAGAAAAATAATAATAATAATTAAAAAAATATCAAAAAATACAAAAAAATATATAGTTGTTTAGTATAGGATAGTATGTGTTTAGGTTAGTGTCTGTTGTCCTCCATGTGTCCCGTCTCATAAGGGAGGTGGGGGGTTGATGTTTAGAACGTTTCGCTACATGTGATAAGTAAGTTTAGCTTAGGTTAGTTAGGGAAAGTTGTGGGTAATGAGTAGTTAGGGTAGATTAGGGTAGGTAAGACTTCTCTTTCCTCTTCTGTTTTTACCGTTTAATAAATATTTAGTGATCCCTTTACAGTATGTGTTAAATGCTTGTTGATCAGGGCCTTGGCATAAGTGTACATGAATTTTGTTCTATTACATTTGTGTCCTATGCTACGAACAAATCCCAACCCACCTGTAAGATTGGCAGCTACCCCAGAGCTACCTTGCAAAGATTCCACCATTCGTTGCAACCACCAATCACAGTTAATATGGATCCCAACGTGTTTTTTTCAATAAGTATGTTTTCAAAGTCACAAACAGTGCTTCAAGATTTGGTTTTGGGGGAACTGTTTTATGGATGACTGCAGTGTGAAGTTCAAGGAAACCCTTATAAGGTGAGTGGTCGTAAGCACTCTGGTAGTATCGTCTTCATGACTCACAAACATCATTTGTGACACTGTTCAGCATGATTACTTATTTGGATGGAAACTCAGACACCTTCATTCATGCAGTTTTTTGAGTGTTTGCTTAGATTTGTGGGCACTGTTATATGTGTTAGTATTGCACGGTAACAACATTTTGCTGCCACTATTTGGTGGCTTAGATATCCCTTGAGGAAGCATTATGCTGTCCAACACAGCATGATGGTGTATGGTTTCTCTTTTCATCAGATATTACTCTCAGGAAGGGCAGAGTATGATGCAATCCAGGCCACTGTGCAAAGTTATCCGACTACATAATTTCAGGAGAGTTGTATTGACAAGCTACGTAATTTGACAGGAGGCACATTTCAGTTATATACTGCACAGTTGATGTGTCACATTACACAGAGACAAAGTGGTTGTGGAAGTGCTATTTATTGAAAAGTGTTGTAGTGCTATGTGTACATTGTCCATGATTGTGAGTCCATTATAGTGACATCTTCCATTGTGATCCTACACAAGTGTTAAAGGAAAATGTATTTGACATGCTGGGGTGATGTGTCAGACAGTGCAGAGGGACAGGATTTGCCAATGAGTAAGAGAGAGACAAGCATTGGGCAGGCAAACAAGATATACAGTGGTTAGCAGAACAGTCATTGTGTAGAGTTGTAAGAGTGGCATGTTTAAAAAAGCAGGACCTTGGTAATATTTGGCCATGTGGCATGGACTAGTGCTTCTGGGTACTTTAACGTGTGAAGGTGATTTGTTCCATGTCTTCTTCTTCTGATGTGTGTGTTGCCTCCTCTGTCCTTGGTGTTGGTGGTTGTGGTTGTAAAGGGGCAACACACACCTCAGTGTTAGAAGATGTGGTGTCAGACATCCCGGTCGCTGCTACCTGTGAAGTTCTTAGGGCAGTACTGCTGCAAGGAGGATCTTAAGAATAGCAGCCACATCACGATGGTAGGCAGCCAGGTCGGCCCTGAGGGGTTCAATGTTGTATTCGTGCACGCGTTGACAGGATTGCTGTTGTAGGTGTTGGGTCAAATGTATTACAGCTGTGCTGATTTCCTTCAGCCTTTTTTCTACTTCCTGCAAGATAGTTGTTCGCCCCTGGCATAGCTGCTGCCTGTTCTTCAGTTGACATCATGCACAAACGCACCCCCTCTAGGCTGGCTGCCATAGATTGCATCTCCACCCGCACCTCCTTGGCCAGCTCCCGCTGTACTCCGACTACAGTTCTCTCAAAGCTGGTGCCTGTGTCGTCTGAGTCTTCAGCTGTATTGGAGCTGGCAGGTTGTACAACTGGTGTTGTGGGTGGGTCCTCTGTGATGGCTGCTTGTTCTGAGCTCCTCCTTGTGACTGAGGGGTGGGATCTGGAGGGTTCCAAGGACATCTTGGAGGGTCTGCTGGGTGATGTTTGTCAGCTCGTCATCCATGTCATCAGGGTATTCCTGGACAGGCATATCTGCAGGAGATCTATCATCCTCTGCAATGAAATAGGGTACAAATAGTGTGTCTGTGTTGTGGCATTGGTGATGTGACATGCCTGCCTTGTGATGAATTCACATTGTGATCTTGTTTCCTGTTCATTGCTCCAGTCTTTCAGATGGGCATTCTCCCAGGCCTATGGCCCACCTGCATGTCACATGTATTGTATTAAGTTATTAGACTTGTCGGCATCATCTCCTCTAGTGTTGTTTTTGGCCAAATAGTGAATTGCCACCTTTTTGTCCTACTCAAGCCTCCGTCTACATCCATTCTCATGGTGAGACCTTTCACTGGCTGTGGGTGCTCTGATGGCACTAGCAGCACACTTAACAATCTGGACCTGCCCCAGTCTCTGATCTTTTACATCCACTTATATGTAGTTGACATGTAGCATATCCTATGCATAGCATTGTTATGGCACGATATGGATGTTAGCATTGGTAATGTGTACAGCTGATGTAGGGGAATGTGTGGTACATTGGATTGCCCTGATAGTCGTAGCTGTGTCCTATTTCCTCCTCTGACTGTGCAGGTGTATGTCAGTGACCAGTTACATGTGTCCTCCCCCTCAATGCTGTGGTCTGAGCAGTATGACATTTGGGATGTTGCACTGTGACCCAGGCACAGGATGGACCCTGGCATATGCAGCATGGGTGTGTCCTTAGTGCTGTGTAGCTCCTCATGTTGATGGCATTGGCTGATGTTTGCGGCAACTATGGGCATTCACATTTGACAGGACTGGAGCCTTTGTCTTGTTTCAGGGGATTGTAAAGTAGTCATCCTCAACCCACTAATTTAGGTGTGTATGATCCATGGGGACATTACTGCCATTGGCTACTTGACCAGCACACACAGCAGAGGTGGTAGTGGCAACTGTTGTCACTGTTACATTCCAGTTGTCGGTATGGCTAGAGGTTGTTAATTGGGCCCTAGTTAATGTAGGGGGTATAGTGGCTGACGTGTGACGGGATGTCAGTTTGACGTTGTGCCCTTCCCTTCTGGCGTGCCTTTACCTTTGCTCCATCGTTGGCATGGCAGCATGCCCCCATGGGACTGTTGTTGGTGTAGTGTAATGGTGTGCCCCAGCTTCTCTCTGTACAGGCCATGCCCCCATGCCATACTCCTTTACCCATGCCACTCCATGTATATGATGACTTCCATGCATTTTGTGGTCTGTATCCCCCCTGCTTACAGTTGACATTAGTGCATTATAATTCCCCATGCGACTTACCCTGCATGTGTGTTGTCTCCTGGTAGTCTGCGCTGTCTTGTCCTTGAATCCCTGTGACGATCTCCTCAGGGATGACGGCTGCGACCATCTCCTCCATGTGGTCCGGGGCCTTCTGGTGTGCTGGACTCCCACCTCCAGTATGCAGTGCTGCCTTCCTGTTCCTGGCCATCTTTTCCTTGGTCCTGAGCTTGCAGTCATGCCAGCGTTTCTTGCACTCGATGACTGTTCTGCGTACTTCTGCCACACTGTTAATCTTGTCAACAATTTGTTGCCATATTGCCTCTCTCCTACTGATTGGCAACTTTGAGGTGACAAACAGTTGGTGCTGGTGTTCCGTCACCTCTTTAACAAGAATCTCCTGTTCCTCTGCACTGAAGCGACACTTTCTTTTCTTCTTCAAACTGTCCTGGTTCTTGTATGGGTCCTCCTGACTGGTTCCTGGTCTGTTGTCATCTTCCTGGGGTCTGTACAGGCATCTGGGATCTATTTTGGCTCTCCTCTGCTAAAATGGCTGTGTTTGTGGGGAATTTTGACGCTATTGCGTCAAAAAACACCGCATATCCGGTGTGCGGGGTCGTAAATCGACCCACAGTCATTAACGCCGCATTAATGTCATTTTGCTTTACGACTTGATGCTGCGGTGTGCGTAAAAAAAAATGACATACACCTGAGGTTTTGCGCCGCCGTGCGTCAAACTATAAATATGAACCCCGCACGGTGCACAGAAATGGCGTTAGCCGGCGGTAATATTTTTGACGTAAAACTGCGCCGGCGCAGTTTTGCGTCAAAAAGTATAAATATGGGCCTCATTATCTGGGAATTACCAAGTTGGGTGATCTGTGGTTATACAACCAAACTGATACTGTCCGCTAATTAAAACATGGTTTAGCAAATGTCCTACTTCTGCAATCTTGATGAGGTAGGTCTCTATTTGTAAGCACCGTGGGAATGGCGACACTCACAGGAATGCTGGCCTGCTGATCTTAGCATACACCCATGTCTGTGATAGCCTTCATACTGAGAAGTTAACATTTGTACATATGCTGCACTAGATCAGCAGGGGTGTACCAAATGTAAACTAGCAAACTATTTTGTCACTTTAACTGTATGATGGAAGCAGTCAGTGGTCCCTTGCACAACATCATGCAAATAAATAATTTGTGAGCATGCATTCACAAAGTTCAGGGATCCCATGATGACCCATTAACTTTAGAAAAATGTTTGGCTCTAAAGTGACACAGATGGTAAATGCACCAGCTCTGTACCAGCAATTGTGCCCAATGCAAAAATGTTATTGGGCCATGCTACTTAATGATAGGATTTCTACGCCTGCTTCGAAAAGCCACGAGATTAAGCTGTTTAGTGCTACTGCAATCTGGTAGAATCCGGGCACAATTAGGTTTGGCCATGTGAAAGATTATCTGTCCAGACGTAAACACACAGAAACAATGAACTTGGGGCCAGATGTTTTTATTTTTTATGTGTAGCATTTGCTTCATTTGTTTACACTACAGCTATGAAAAGAAGCACAAAATATTTAGATATTATCAAGTGTGCATTACTTTGTCATCCATAATTAATTTAATTGCTGCACAAACAAAGTCGAAATATCAGCCTAAGATATTAACAGAGGTTAGGAAGATCTTTGTACGTATGGCCATGAATACTGTTCAGACATAGTTTTAAAAAATTGGGGACTACATTGGTTCCTTGCATTAGCATGTGATATACATCTCATTCCTGGTCCACTCACAGGCCCTGAATAATACTTTTGTTTGTGCAGCATAACCATAATCTATTTACGTCAAAGCAGCACTAATTTACAAGATAAAGTTGTCGTTTGTACGTTTGTGCAGCTTTTGCATCAACAAGTGACGGTAATGCGTAGCAAAAATTTTATAAATCAGGGCCACTGTATGTTCAACTTGCATTCCACATGTCCACAAACACTGCATGCAGCATGTCACAAAATCTGCTACTGTCACTACAGAGCATTTTACTGTACACATTAGTCTAATTTGTACTCACCAACAGGGCCACCAATCACCACACCCAAGTGGTCCAGCAGGTCCTGCTCTCGGGCCACCAGGTCAGCTCAGCGATGTTTTAATTGGTGGTCATTGCGCTGGCTGTTGAACAGACTTCTTAGGTGGAACAGCACCTTTGCCCACCTGAGCCTCCTAGCCTCCGCATGATACCGCTGTGTCACCCTGCCACCAGCCTCCAACATCAGGGGGAGGAAGTGGCACACCAGCCACACAAAGGCCCTCATCACCCGTTCTCCTCAGATGTGGCCTTCCTTACATCTCAACAATAATAAGTATAGGAAAGGGTAAAGAGGGAAAAACAGGGAAAGGAGGTATGGAAAGGAAACTTAAAGAACCCACAAACAGCCCAACAATTCCCCAACTAACAATATCCACTAACACACTCCCAGCAGTACAAAGACAAATCTAATCTCAAAAAATGACAAAAACACACTTACACTGATTTACACAGACACTTACAAAAAACAATAGATGACAATGGCAGTAGCGCACAGGAGACAAAAGCACAATATTCACAGACACAACTCTATACACGGCCACACAGTCTAGAAGAATCACAGACTGCAAAGTGAAAGTGAAAGTACACCCACTGTACCATTCCTGTAAACAGGATATCCTATTACATCACTTCCTGTCTCAAATGCGGTGCGTTTTTATGATATTGCGTGAACTTTTATGACACTTACAGGGTTTGTGTCAATATTTTTTGACGCATATGCTTAAAAATTCCTCTGCATTCAAGGATCAATACATTTTTAATGGATAACCAATTTCATGGGGTGCAGTGTTTGAATTAACACTAGGGACCAATCGATGTATTATGGGTGTGAGTGTCATTTTTTAACGCATATGTGTCATATTTTGCGTCAAAAAGTCTGTCTATAACAGTGTTTGTGCCATTTTTCTTTTTTTAACATACATGAAGCCTATAACTATACAAAGATAGGATGTTATGACCTGCTGTGTGTGTTCTAGTGTTTGGGCACATGTGGCAGACCACACTACTGCGGACCATAATACTCATGTTGTTGTGCCGGATTAGCTCTCTTAACTGACGCAACAGCGAACAAAAACATTTGGAATAAAATTGGTATTTCCTAGTTTGAGCAGGTGTTGCATCAACAGAGGATAGCAAGGCTACGCAACTAAACAAATAGACTCATGGCCTGTGTGTTTATGTCTGTTAATTGGCTATTTCAATTGTTGTTGTGCCTCTGTGTGAACGTCACAAGAAACGTTTTGCATTATGTGCATGTATGAATGTGTTTTAATTGTGTATAACCATCAGATGCCATTCATTGAGGTACATCAGTCATGATATGTGTTTGTTATATGTGTTGCGTCTTATGCTGTGTGTACTTCCTTGACTTTGGGGACAAAACATCTCCCATGACAAACTATGCACAGGATAGATAGAAGACGGTTGATAATGGCAATGTCAGAAATTTAACCCATCACATTTAATGAAATGTTGGATATCACTTCATGGTCACTTGTGTGTATTCTACCCAGGAGTGTATGCTAGATAGGTACAGTGACAGAGAGTCTCAAATCCATTCCAAATTTTTTTATGTACACCACAATTTTACTCATGTACATGACCTATGTTTCTCCTGTGGCTGTGGAGGACCAGCAGACCATGCTGTATGTGTTCACATATTTCCAGTGGTTCATTGCACAAAGGTTTCCAGTTCAAGTGTGTGGCCATGTGTACCCTGTGTCAGCATTGGCCTCTGTGTTGTCATAGTTACGTGCAGGTCTAGTCATGAGTCTGTGGAACCATTCCCTGAATTAACAGAGTATCCTTCAAAGCAGATTTGACCTAAAGCCAAAGATCAACTAACGACACACATGGGGATAGTCCAGGTTTGGCACTGCAGAACTTTAATGAGGCTAATGACAGGGCAACCTTGGTGTGCTTAAAAACTTTATGGATGAGTAATAGGAAACAGGCAGCTTTCATCACAACATGTGTACACAGGGTGGGCTTGAAAATTCCCACTGCAACAGGGAACATCAGTGCCTCTTTGCTAATTCACAGCTAATCACCACGCAAGTACCATCAAAGGGTGGCAGCAGAATTGAATCTGTGTCTGGACCGTCAGGGCACAAACATTTTTTGTCCTCACATACACATTGGCAAGCCTTGTTTTTTGTGCTGGAGGCACCGTACCAAATCCATGCATACAGCCATGGAACACTGTCACTGTTTGGCACTAATGAATACGTGCAAAACCAAATAAGGGATGGGGGCTGGATTAGGCAATTTGAATACATGTCTCAGAACTGATTACGATGTGTAAAATGATTAAACTATACTATCTATTTGAGGATTTATTGTAGACCTACCAGACACAATACCCCAGGAGGAAAGAGAGGGCATGGAAAGCAACTATGAGACAAATGTAGCCACAGGGAACCTCTATTGTTAACGCAAAGACGGGAACCAGTCTGGCTAACAGGATGCAGGCTCTGTCAGGAACAAACATGAACAAGGCAAATACACAGTGAGTAGACTCTGACTGGGAAAAGCTGGAACAACACTGTGGGAACTAAAAACAGTTTGTGCTGTGGTCTGCATCGTTACACAATCCTCCAAGGGCTCCGGTACACAAGTGATTTGTACGCCAATGCACAACAGGGAAATTCTAAAAATGGCAGCTTCTAAGCAGTTCCAGGCAGCAGCAAGGGCAGGTTCAAATGGCTGGTCTGCATGGTAGTGCTCACACGTGTGTGCAGCTTCAGTCTCTCACAAGTCGTGGGGTTGAGAATCAAGTTCAAATGGCCAAGTGGACCTTTCACTTGGGAAGCAATGGGCAGCTGATTACAGATCTTACCAACTACCAGGCAGTACATTATTTGACCTGAAGTCCATGCAGACTGATGAACTATGACTATGGCATGCCATACTGAAGTGGGAAGCACACAGGAGTCAGAATGGGAGTCTGGGTGAGTGTAGCTGAGGAATCTCAGGGTACAGATAATCAATTTACAGGGCCCCCAAGGGAAGGGTGGGGAGAGACTTAAAACATGGCAGTGGTAGGACTTATTACCTAGGATGGACTGCGCAGGCATGTCTTGTGAGCAATGCTTGTCATACGTGGGGCACTCGTGCTATCCATTTTCAGCTTAGATGGACTTCTTGTCACACATGCTCCTTGCAGAGATAGCTGATGTCACACTTACTGCTGTCAAGGATCTGTTCATACATTCCTGTTACCAATGCAACAGCACATCCACTGCTTCATGTATGAGACACTTTTTTACCTTATGGTTGATGGTGTCTTAGTTGTGTGTCATTTGATGAAATGGACCATGTTGGCAACATGGATGTGTCTCATAGCTGTGGTCCTCTGATATTGCCCTTCACATGTGAAATGGACAAGATATATGTCATTTACACTGTGTGTGATGTTGGCTGTACATTCATACCCATCAAGTGTGATGTGGCTTTGTGGCTTTTCAGTATCCTAATCTGTATTTCTGCAATGCTCCATGAGGCTAAACTCTGATTATGATTCCAAGGGATCATGTGATGCATAACAAATTACCCAGAGCATGATTGAATGATGACGTTAGGGGGCATATTTATACTCCGTTTGTGCCGAATTTGCGTCGTTTTTTTCGACGCAAATTCGACGCAAAACTATCTCCATATTTATACTTTGGCGTTAGACGCGTCTAGCGCCAAAGTTCATGGAGTTAGCGTAATTTTTTTGCGTGAACACCTTCCTTGCGTTAATGATATGCAAGGTAGGCGTTCCCGTCTTAAAAAATGACTGCGATGCATATGCGTCGTATTTATACTCCCGGGCAAAAATGACGCCCGGGAGTGGGCGGAACTAAAAAACTCGCATTAGCGCCGGATTTTAGCGCCTGGGTCAGGGCAGGCGTTAAGGGACCTGTGGGCTCAGAATGAGCCCAGAGGTGCCCTCCCCTGCCCCCAGGGACACCCCCTGCCACCCTTGCCCACCCCAGGAGGACACCCAAGGATGGAGGGACCCACCCCAGGGACATTAAGGTAAGTCCAGGTAAGTATTATTTTTTTTTTTTTTGTGGCATAGGGGGGCCTGATTTGTGCCCCCCTACATGCCACTATGCCCAATGACCATGCCCAGGGGACAGAAGTCCCCTGGGCATGGCCATTGGGCAAGGGGGCATAACTCCTGTCTTTGCTAAGACAGGAGTCATTTCAATGGGGGATGGGCGGCGTAAAAAAATGGCGCAAAGCGGGTTGTGGCGATTTTTTTACCTCAGCCTGACTTGCACCATTTCTGGACGCCCATACGCCATTTTCCCCCTACGCCGGCGCTGCCTGGTGTACGTCGTTTTTTTTAACGCACACCAGACAGCGCCGGCGGCTAACTCCGGCTAACGTCATTCAATAAATACGGCGCCCGCATGGCGCTTCAGAATGGCGTTAGCCGGCGCTAATTTTTTTGACGCAAAACTGCGTTGGCGCAGTTTCGCGTCAAAAAGTATAAATATGGGCCACGGTGTTTAATGACATATGATAACAAAGTGGTGATGGTGACTATAGTTAGAAAAAGTTTAGTACGATATGTTGTCTGCGACGCAATCCTTCAGCAGTGTTTGGATGTTCACCCTCAGTTTCACAGACAGCATCCTCCTCTTCCTCCTCGTCGGGCATTTGTGGGTCTGGTTCATAGAGGGTAATGTTACTCCTTACACAAATGTTGTGCAGGATGGCACAGGTCAAAATGATCTTGCAGCCCATTTCAGGTGAATATAGGAGGCTGCCTCCAGTGATGTCCAGGCACCTGAATCTGGACTTTAGGATGCCAAAAGTCCTCTCAACTATGGTGCGTGTCCTACGATGTGCCTCATTATAGGCACGCTCTGCTGCTGTGCTTGGGTTGCCAAATGGGGTCATGATCCATGGCTGGATCCCGTAACCTTGATCAGCTGAAAGAGAAAAGGAGGGTAAATATTTGGTTGTTGGTTGCACCTTCATTATCACTTTGCATGGCAGTTGTTATCTTGTGTCGTCTGTGACTCTTCAGTGTTTGTGATATTGTGTGGGATCCTAGGCTTCTGTGATGTTCTTTTTGCATTGAGTTGTTTAACTATCAAAACTGGTGTTTGGCTGATTGACCTGATATCAGTGGTATATTTCTAAACTTGCTGTTCAGTGTGTATCTCCATACATTGTGTAATGTGAAAGAAGTGTCTGTGTGCCTTCACTGGAGGTGACATAATACTTACACACACACAATCGATTCCACTGTGGTGTTAACACGGTTGCACTGTATGGGCTGAACATCCCATGCAATTCGATATATGTAATTGCATGTGAAATGCAACAGTATGGCCCTACTATTTGGCTAGGTGACAATGTACAACACATCTCCATAAGTTGGCAGCACTGAAGTGTTCACAATTGGCAATGCACAATTATCCCATGTGTGAAAAGTTCTATGCAAACCTATTTTTGTGCTCTCACCGAGTTGGCTCATGTGCAAACATGTACCTACACGACTGAACTTGCTCCAGGTATGTTGGCTAACTTGGTTATGGAGGTGAAGGTTTTAGTGTCAGAAGGTCCATGTGCCTATAAATCTGTTATGTATATGGGGAATTGTCTCAATCCGTATGTGTAGCAGTGTACACTTTGAATTAGTGTCACATCCACATGTTTTCATAGCACAGTCCACTTCCTTATTGCTAGCGGGCAATGTCACCCCAGGAGAGATATGAGATGTTGGTACTGCCTCAATGATTCCATGTCACCTTCATTAGAGTCAGCATCATCATGCTATGTGTCTCATGGTGTTTGACCTGTAGCAAAACACATTACACACCCCTTACACAGTACGTATTGCTTGGAAGGGTGTGTGATTGAGTGTTATTGATGTGATATTGGAAGATTCATCTTCCAGGTTGTACTGCCAGTTAAGGCCATGTCATTGTCATTGTGTGGTTTTAAATTGGTCCCGTGTGGCTCTGGAGTGGCATCTCTTGTTGTTTGCATCTGTCATTTTTCCATAGGTGTGTATCCCATTGAGTCAGGATATCAAACATGACTACCAGTGTCCCAACCTCAGTGTTTTCCTGGCCATGTGTCAATGTGGTGTATGTGTTGTGTGTCCTACAGGTTTGCTGTGCTGTGTGTAAATTCCTAGGTTTCTGTACTTACCAACAAGTAGGCCAGTGCCATTTCGTCCATCCTGGAAGTGCTGATTGATGGTGCTGTGGCGGAAGATGAATGAATCATGTACACTCCCAGGATACTTTGCCACTATGTTGGTGATCAATCCATGGTGATCCACAATGGCCTGCACATTGATAGAGTGTTTGTGCTTCCTGTTGCGGTATAGATGCTCTGTTGCAGCAGGTGGCACAATCCGTACATGTGTGCAGTCAATGGCACCAAGCACGTGCGGGAAGCCATTGATTTGACAAAACCCCTGTTTGGTCTCCTGCTGCTTCTGCTATGTGTTGGGGAAGCTGGTGTGGCGGGTGTGAGGGAGATGATGGCATCAAGTACCTTGGGAAGGAAGACAGAGAATGAGGGCTGTGAGATCCTGGCAACCAGGGCACCAGTGGTTTGAAAAGAGCCACTTGCCAACATGTGCAGGACAGCTAGCAGCTTGGTCTCTGGTGGAATGATGTGGGGGTGTCTGCAAGCTGGGTGACAACTGTGGCTCAATGTGGTGCAGCAGCCTCTGTATGGCTTCCTCTGGATGATGTCATGTTCCTTGAGGCTCTGAAGGGTTGTCCTGGTCTTGAATATCCTCTCCTGCATTCTGCGTTGCCTTTGGGGTCCCTGTTGGTCTGGTGGAAGCTGCTGCTGTTGCTCCTGTGCTCTGCATCTTCGTGCATGCTGAATGAATAGCACCTCCATGTCTTCCTTTTTGAGCTCTGATGTTGCTTCTGTGAGTTTTCCTTAAGTATTGGTGTGTTTGCCCCATTTTAATGCCTGCCCTGACCCAGGTGTTAAATTTTGTCGCAAATCGGGATTTGAGTCATTTTCAGGCTCCGCCACCAAGTCGTGCGCCATTTTTGCACGGTTGGATAAATATGGCGCATGGGTGTTTAAGTCATATTTTAGACGGGAACACCTACCTTGCATCTCATTGACGCATCCAGAAAATGACGCACACTGAGATATTTTGATGTTAGACATGTTTAGCGTCAAAGTATAAATACGGTGTTAGCTTTGGGCCGAATTTGCATTTAAAAAAATTAGGCTAATCTTGCGCAAAGGGAGTATAAATATGGGCCTTGGTGTCCTCTAAGGAGTCCCCAGAGTGTATCGGAGAATATAACCAATGCTTGCAAAAGCATTGGGGCATGATTCAAGCATGTTTGACACTAAACATGCCTATGTTCGGAGTTACCATTATGTAGCTGGATGTAGGTATTGACCTATGTCCAGTACATGCATAAAACGGCATCCCTGCATTCACGAAGTCTGGGAAAATGGGCCTGGACTTCGTGGGGGTACCTCTGCTAGTGCAGGGGTGCCCTCACACACAGGTACTTTGCACCCTGCCTTCTGGGCTGGAAGGCCTGCCATAGGGGTGGCTGATAAGTGACCTGGTGCAGTGAAAAGTGGCAGTGAAAGGGTGATTGCACCTTTTCACGTAGGCTGCAATAGCAGTCCTGCAGAACCGTTTGCATGGGTTCCCTATGGGTGGCAAAATATATGCTGCAGCCCATAGGGATCCCTTGGAACCCCAATGCCCTGGTTACCTAGGTACCATATACTAGGGACTTATAATGGGACACTAATGTGCCAGTTGTGGATGAAATGTAGAGTTTACAGTTACCAACAACTAAATTTAGGGGAGAGAGCATAACTACTGGGGTCTTAGTTAGCAGGGTCCCAGTACACACAGTCAAAAACCTGACAAACAGGCCAAAACTGGGGGTAACCAAGCTAGAAAGAGGATGCTTTCCTACACAACCCCCTTTACCCCCCCCAAGCGAAGGACAATAAGGCTAACCTTGGCCAGTTGAGACTTTATTGTCTAAGTGGTGATAAGTGGAGAGTAGCTCTGCATTGGAGTGGCTACTCCCTTTATTATCCACTATGTGGTCCCTCCTCTGTGGGTAAGCGAACCACATTGTTTGGTTACTTCTACCCGAAGTACATATAAACTGTGGTCCCTGTGATTCTCTATTTTTAAGGTGTGAAAAAGTTTTAGAGTGGGGCAGGATGACTGTCCCTGAGTCCCTATGTTAGGACAGGGTTGCTGCCTAAAGGGTTGTAATGCTAGACCGGGGTGCTGTCTGAAGATGGCTAGGACAGGACAAAACGTTTGTCCCAAAGTCTTTAAAGGAGGACAGAGTTGCTGTCCTTCTTGGGGTACAGCAGGACAAGCGTGCTGTCCCAAGGGCTCTACATAAGGTCAGGTTTGCTGTCCTAAGGTGTTAGAGGTAATGCAGGGGTGCTGCACTAAAGTTTCTCTAGGAGAGCTGAAGGGCTGCTCCAAGTTTTGTAAGACAGGACAGGGTCTCTGTTCTGTCTTAGATTTCTCACAGAGAGGTACTTTTACCTCTGGGAGCCCAGCTATGGTAGCTTTTGACTCCTTTGGTACAGGCTCCACCCTGGGGGTGGTATTCCCCCTCAGAGGAATGTTATACTTAGTGGGAGGGTGGGCAGGGGATAATTTGATATCCTGTTTGCCTGTGTTTTTAGGAGTGTCCTGGGCCAATATTTCAGGCTCCAGGGCTTGTTCCCTATTTTGCCTTGTAGTCTCTCTTGAGATAAAGGAAGCAATTGTTTGGGAATACATAGCATGGATGCATGGGTAAGAAACTCTACCTCAGCCCACCCTGAGGTCTCTAGGTCATTTCCTAAGAGACAATCAACAGGTAAGCTAAGTGAGACTACCACCTGCTTAGGGCCAGTAACTCCACCCCAGCTAAGTTGTACTACAGCTAAGGGGAGGGACTGAGTGGAGTTGTTGACATCAGTGACTTGGTACTGGTGACCAAGTAGGTGTTGTGCAGGTGACACTAAGGCCCATATTTATACTCCCTATATTCCAGTGCAAACTTAACTCCATATTTATATTTTGATGCTAGATTCGTCAAAATATTGGAGTTAAAGTTATTTTTGCCTGCGGAAAATACCTTGGGCCATATTTATACTCTGGTTGCGCCGAATTTGCGTCGTTTTTTTCGACGCAAATTCGATGCAGAACTAACGCCAACTAACGCCATATTTATACTCTGGCGTTAGACGCTTCGGGCGCCAAAGTGCCCGGAGTGTGCGTCATTTTTTAGCGTGAACCCCTTCCTTGCGTTAATGATATGCAAGGGAGGCGTTCCCGTCTTAAAAAATGACTCCCAGGCCTTTACGTGGTATTTATACTCCCGGGCAAAAGAGACGCCCGGGAGTGGGCGTGGCCAAAAACGGCGCATTTGCGCCGCTTTTTAACGCCTGGGTCAGGGATGGCGTTAAGGGACAAGTGGGCTCAAAATGAGCCCAGAGTGCCCTCCCCTGCCCCCAGGGACCCCCCCTGCCACCCTTGCCCACCCCAGGAGGACACCCAAGGACGGAGGGACCCATCCCATGGACATTAAGGTAAGTTCAGGTAAGTATTTTTTTTTTTTTTTTTTGTGGCATAGGGGGGCCTGATTTGTGCCCCCCTACATGCCACTATGCCCAATGACCATGCCCAGGGGACATAAGTCCCCTGGGCATGGCCATTGGGCAAGGGGGCATGACTCCTATCTTTACAATGATAGGAGTCATGTTGATGGGGGATGGGCGTCGAAAAAAAATGGCGCAAGTCGGGTCAAGACGATTTTTTAGCGTCAACCGGACTTGCGCCATTTTAAGACGCCCTAACGTAATTTTTTCCCAACGCCGGCGCTGCCTGGTCTACGTGGTTTTTTTCCACGCACACCAGGCAGCGCCGGTCTGATTGCGCCGTCTAACGCCATTCCATAAATACGGCGCCCGCATGGCGCTTCAGAATGGCGTTAGACGGCGCAAAATATTTTGACGCTAAACTGCGTTAGCGCAGTTTAGCGTCAAAAAGTATAAATATGGGCCCTTGCGTCAATGAGATGCAAGGTAGGCGTACAGGACAGGAAAGGTGTTAGATGCAATTAGCTCTCTGACACCCCGCCACATCATCTTCCTCAACACCCAGCAAAAGCAGCAGGAGATAAAACAGGGGTTCTATCAATTTGATGGCTTCCCGCATGTGCTCAGTGCAATTGACTGCACCCATGTCAGAAAAATGACATTAACTCCAATATTTTGATACTAGACAGGTCTAGCATCAAAATATAAATATGGAGTTAGGTTTGTGCTGAATTAGCTTAAAAATACTACGCTAATTCAGCGCAAAGCATGTATAAATCTTGGCCTAAGTTTTATATTTACATTAAATATGTTTGAATTCTACATAAGAGTCTACCTCATGTTTACGGTGTAGATGTTAGCAGATATGCCTAATTGTTTACAACATGCATTTGTTTTTGCTAGCAGTGTTTTTAGACATCTGTGACTCAGTGAAAGGCCTATATAGAGGAATCTGTCAGGTTGGGCGTGGAATCACAAACAACAAACATAGGGGCAGATTCAAGAGCCCTTTGTGTCACTTTAGCGCCGCATTAGCGTCATTTTTTTATGCTGAGGCGGCCCTAAGGTGGCTTTTTCCCCAAGCCATATTTACAAAGTGGCACAATGCATGCATTGTGCCACTTTGTAGCCCCTTGCGCAACATTATGGCTGCACCAGGCATAATGTGTGCAAGGGGGCATTTCCCATTAGGAGGCCTGAAAAAATGGCACAGTGAAATTCAAAAGATTTCACTACGCCATTTCTTCTGTCATTTTTAACACCTGCTCAGAGTAGGTGTTAAAATGACACGCCCATTTAAATCAATGGGCCTCCTTGCACTTTGCTACACTAGCGTAAACATTTTTGACGTTAGTGTAGCAAAGTGCCACAATAGCTTAAAAAATGCTGAGACTATTGTTCTAATTACTGCCATGGTGTACTGTATCTTATATATGGCGCACAAATCTTGGCGTTAGGGGGGGACTGAAGGGTGCAAGAAAAGTGGTGCTGCATTTGATGTAAGTGGCACTTACAGAGCACAACTATTTAAGAAAAGAGGTGCTGCATCCAATGTCCTGTTCCGGTCCATGGACTCCTGTATCTTGCGTATTGCCCCCACTTGTGTGGCAATCTCGCTGGTGCCACTTTGGCAGGGCAGTTGTTCATGCCTCTGCCCCATGATACCAGCGATATCAGCCAGGGACTATTTGATTCCACAGAGTGACGTGTAGGTGCCTTGTATAACAGACAAGGGGGCATATTTATGAGTCCCTAGGGGCACTGGAGCAGCACTTTATGTGACTCTCCAGTGGCACTAACCTCTGCTCCATATTTACAAGGAGGTGTAATGCCACTTTATGTGGTGTTACACCTCCTTGTAAATATGGGCCCCTCCAACGCAGTTTTCTACATCAGAGGGGCGTGAAATGGGTGTTCCTGTGGGCGTGCCACAGCAACACCCATTACATTTTGACACTGCCTCAGATTTATGAGATTTCTTAAACCTGAGGCAACGCCAAAATCTAACGCCACCCCCAGGGGTGGCATTAGCAAGCTGCAATGAAAAGGATTACTTTTATTCCTCCTCGTTTTTTGTTTTTTCTATGCGTGCTGCATTCTGCAGCACGAATAGAAAGAGCAAAATGCCAGAAATTATTGTTTATGTGAGGGAAGGTGTCCCTTCCTGCACATAAACAATCATTTGAAAATGACGCTTTCGCACTTGTGTGTGTGTGCAAAGCACCATTAGTAATTGTTTATGTGCAGGAAGGGATACCTGCACACAAACAATCACACCCCTCAACACAGACATCCTTGCACGGTGGTACACGGATGCCTGCGTTGGCGCTGGCAGCTAAATTTAGCACCAGCACATGGAACAACACAGGGGTGCATTGTATTCACTTAAATACGGTGCATCCCTGCGTTGTGAAAATTACGGAGTGCGGCGCTGCCAATTTTGCCGCAGCGTCGCGCGCCGACATTTTCCCGTAAGTATGGGCCAAGGTGTCCTTATGTGGACTGAGGCACCTATGGAAGGCTTTTAAGGTGCATGCCATGGCCTCCATCCCCACCTGCACAACATCTAGTATCTCCTGCTGGACTCCTACTGCCCGACATTGGCTGCATTCCCTATACCAGTATTCAGCCCACTGCTCCTGTGCATGTGATGTGGCTCTGCTCATGATGTTGTTGTGATCCTGCAATCTGGGTTTCACACTGTACACTGTGACACTCTGCCTTGTTGTGCTGTCTACCATACACATTGTGAATTAATGTGTTCATTGGTTGATTTTTGTTACACTTATCCTGCACAACTCCACACATAGAAAAAAACTTGATAGACTGGGAGAGTGTGTAAGGGCATGTACTTCCCATGTGGTTCCTATTTCCGCCTCCTCATCTGTAATGATTGAATACACTTTTGGGTCCAGTATTGTGGACAGTGGGCACTACTTACCAAATCTGAGGGTATAGGCACTGTCACACTAGGTAGTTTGCTAGCACTGACACTCACCCTGTTGATACTTGCCAGATTTGAGTAACTGCATACGGTGACACATCCTTCGACTCAGGGCCGCTCACTTGTACTTGAACATGCCTCTTCTTCCAGTGCTTATTTAGGCCCAGGGACACAACGTACTGCCACACAGTGATGTAACCTGGTCATACAATTACTCTCAGGTGACTATAACACCAACAATATGTGTGACCATGTCCAATGTACTGACATGTCTGGCTATTATTATGGGCTATGGGTCATGCTGTACCCCACATGGTAATATTGCGGGAATTGGTTACATTTATCTCCCCAGTTTTGCACTAGGGACATCCACCTCAGTGTCCAACCATCGCAGACTCATGCCCTTTGTGTTGGTTGTTTATTTTTTCATGTCCCTTGACAGATCCCTATTTCACATCCTCCAAGTGAGATATATTTGTGGTAAGCTGATACAATTTCCCTTCAGACTCCATCCTGACACATGCTACATCTTAACCCATGACAACATGACATGTAGGATGTTGTACCCCAATGGGCTCTTTTTTGTCATCCCTTTCCAGCTGCAACACAAGTGTCACACTGTTAGACACAGGTGTGCATGTATATTGGTTAGGTAACCTTGCAAAACAAGTATCCATTCTGACCTTCTTCCTATGCAATGTCTCCCTATTCAGACACAGTGGCAGTTCCACCTACTCAGATGTCACCTACAATGCTCTGCACAATCATGGGCCCACCAGGGCCACAGATCATCTTTGGTTTCAACACATATGGTCCTCTGATGTGCATCTGTTGCACTTACCCCGGTCCAGTCAGATTTAGAACATGGCATGAGTTTGGGTGGTCCATACCATGGCAGCTGACACTTGTATGGTCTTACCATGGCCATCAGGGCAGCTGTGTCCTAAGTATTATCATGCCAGTTAATGTACACAATGCTCTTGGACTGTTCCTATGTGTTTATACTTCACATATCTCACACCTGACCACTGTCTCAGGTGAGCTGATTCTCCTTTGACAAGCACTTGACTTTGATTTCCGTAACACTACATATTCATGTTTATGGGCCCATGTAAGACACAGTGGCCTCATATGCAAGGTAGTCTTCATTGTTAACGTTGTATAGGGGTCAGGTGTCCATGCATGATGTGTAGTTCCAGTCCATGCAGCATATGTTGATGCAGCTTCCACCACCGATACATCACTTTTTATGACACACCAGTGGTGCAAACTGCAGACCGATGGCCACAAGAGGCCACTTTACATGGCTTTTCCTGGGCTTGGAGATGTGGAGTTAGGCAAGGCAGCACAAGTTGCTGTGTTAGCTTACTTTGTGTTGGGGGGGCATTGCATGGGCATTACGGTGGTTTTTCAGATACAACATACGTGTTTAGTTGCATTCCCAGAATACCAAGGTTTGCAAAAAATTACTCTATGGCCTTAACACCATATTTATACTCCTGTGCAAAAATGGTGCATGGGAGGAAGGAGGGGTTAAAAAATGGTGCAAAGCTTGCTTTGCCCCATTAACGCGTGGGTTAGAGCAGGCGTTAGGGAACCCATGGGCCTATTTCCATGGTGGAACACAATGGAATATGCCCACAGGTGTCCTCCCAGGCCCCAGGGACACCCCCACACCAGAGGGACTGCGGAGGATGGGGACCCCATCCCAGGTAAGTACAGGTAAGTATTTAATTTTATTTTTTAAAGTGCCACAGGGGTCCCTGAAATGAGCCCCCCTACATCGCACTGGGTGCAATGGCCATGCCCAGGGGACCCTGATCTTCTGCGCTGGCCATTGGGGTGGTGGGCATGACTCCTGTCTTCTCTAAGACAGGAGTCATGTGGTATGGATGGTTTTGCATCAGAAAGGGACTCTAGGCCGGTTAGAGTCATTTTTCTTACTCTAACCTGCCTAGTGCCATTTTTTGGTGCAAAACCCCATTCTTCCATAGCTCCAGCCCCACCAGACTAACGTCATTTATTTTACGCTAGCCCACCCTTTGCACTGGCTTGCACCATTCCATAAATGTGGTGCCTGGCTGGTGCACAGAAATGGTGCAAGCCAGTGCTAAACTTTTTGGTGCAAAACTGCTATAGAGCAGTTTTGCACCAAAAAGTATAAATCAGGGCCTTGGTTCGCTCCCTGCACCCCTTACCTTGTGATTGGGCCCACATGTTTTTTAAATTTGTATTGTGTGACTTGTAGTTCTGGAGACTCTTGATGTGCATTTTACAACACATGCCAGTGTACACAAGTTGTTCTGGGCTATGCTGCACTTCACAAATGAAATTGGAACAAGTTACGGTAACTGACTGAGGTGTGCAACATATTACTGTGCAGTGTGAGTGACATTTTAGAGGCATGTGACGGGACATGATCCAGATTCCTGCCCTATGCCCTGCAGACAGACCAGTGGAGCACTGGGACATAGCTAGCTGAACTGCACAACATGACATTTTTTGTCCTTGTTTCTCCTTGTTGATATTCACCTTGTGTCTGTGGTGGTTCCTTGTGTGCTTCGCTGTCTTGTCCGGAGACCCAAGCCAGCAACTCACTTGTCCCACACTGTTGACTTTCTCCACAATGGACTGCCAAATGGCCTCTTTCCTCCCTAGTGGCAATTGTGAGGTAACAAAGAGCTGATGTTTGTGCTCTGTCACCTCAGTGATCAAAATGTAATTCTCTTTATCACTGAAGTTACACTTCCTCTTCAGTTGTGAGTCTGTCTGGACATCTTGCCTGGTGCTAGGGTTGTTGCCTCTGCTGCTACTGCCTGGTCTATGGCTCCCTTCTGTAAAGTGTGCCGTATTTTTTCAATGACGAGTCATTTTTTTGTAATTTGTTTTACACCTTCCGCACTCAAAATTGGAGCAGGACCGATTTGCGTAATTTCCGTGCTGCAAGTCAGCCCTGCGTCACTTTTGCAGCAGTAGTGTTAGATTTCGATACGACATGGCGCACACTGAAGCATCATTTTTTTGGACCCAGCCAGGATCCTTATGCCATGGTGCGCCGTATTGTAAATACGATACATTCAGGGCATAGGATTCTGACATACTGAAGCACAAGTTTTTTAATTCATTGCTGATGCAACACAGCAATGTGTCATTTCCTGTAAATATGACCCTTAGGGGCTTATTTACAGACCCCTCTGTGCTACTGGAGCATCATTTTTAGTGACGATCCGGCACACTGCAGAGAAATATCGACAAGGACACGTAAAGCCACCCTATTTGGCTTTTCATGGCCTTGTAGATATTGACTGAGGCAAAGCAGCGCAAGTCACTGCATTGCCTCACTCTGTGATAAGGCGGCATACCATGGCCGTTATAGTGGGTGTTCTCACGTAACACCCATGGCATTTGACACGTTCCGAGATTTACAAGATTTTGTAAACCTGACAATGTGTCAAAAGCCTACGCCTCCCAGGGGAGGCATAAGGGAGGTGCAATTTCTCCTTGTTTTTTGTGTCCCCTCCAGCACGAAAATATTCATCCCTGCAATGCAGCCACCCTTGCACTATGGTGCAAGGGTGCCTGTGTTGGCGCATGACAACCCATTGTGCACTGGTGAATAGGAAAAGGACAGGAATGTGTTGTATCTCATAGATACTGTCCATTCCTGCCCTTTTCTTTTGATACAAGGCAGCACAGCAAGAATCCTTGTAACGCTGGCCTGCACCATAATCTCTTAAAGAGGTGTGTTATTGACTCCAGAACTTTTCCAAGATGTCATTGGACGTATCATGTAGCCTGCTGTGAATGCATTCAATTATAGAGATGAAATATTTTGTTTTCAGAGCTACACAGAAGGAGCACGATAGAGCTCCTGCACAAATATGTTGTTTACTTTCTGATTCTGGTTTGACTTTTAATGCAGATAAGTGTGAGTTCCACAAGGAAAAGCTAAGGGGCATATTTATACTCCGTCTGCACCGAATGTGCGCCAAACATTTTGATGCACATTCAGCGCAAATGTTGCCCCATATTTAAACTTTGATGCCCGCGGATGACAAAAGTCAGTCGTGTGTGTCATTTTTTGTTGCAGCAGGTGGCACAAGGATGAGGCAACCCGCGTGCGTTAATGATATGCAAGGTAGGCGTTCCTGTCCAAAAAATGACTTAAACGGGCTGCGTCGTATTAATGCTTTCGGGCAAAAATGACGCATGGCCGGGAGGCGGAGCCGGAAAATGACGCACAGCCCGATTTGCGTCAAAATTTAACGCCTGGGTCAGGGCAGGCGTTAAAATGGGGCAAACACACCTGTATTTAATCAGACCACACAGAAGCAACAGCAGAGCAGCAGAGCAGCAAAAAGGAGACATGGAGGTGATTCTTATCCAGCGTGCACGCAGATGCAGAGCCCAGCAGCTACAACAGCAGCTACCACAACACCAGCAGGGACCCCAAAGGAGAGGATATTCCGCCCCAGAACAACCCTTCATGGCCTCAGGGAACACAACATCATCCAGAGGTACAGGTTAAACTGGCAGGCCATTCAGCAGCTGCTGCGAAACATAGAGCCACAGTTGGCACCCACTTTGCTGACACTCCGCACCATCCCAACAGAAACCAAGCTGCTTGCCGTACTTCACATGCTGGCAAGTGGCTCTTTTCAAACAACTGGTGCCCTGGTTGCTGGAATATCACAACCATCATTCTCTGCCTTTTTGCCCAAGTACTGGATGCCATCACACCCCGCCACACCTGCTTCCCTAACACACTGCAGAAGCAGCAGGAAACAAAACAGGGGTTCTACCTCATTAGTGGCTTCCCACACGTCCTTGGTGCAATCGACTGCACAAATGTACGCCTTGTGCCACCTGCTGCAACTGAACACTTCTACTGCAACAGGAAGCACACACATTCCATCAATGTGCGGGCCATTGTCGATCACCAAGGATTGATCACCAACATCGTAGCTAAATATCCTGGGAGTGTCCATGACTCATTTATCTTCCGTCACTGCACTATCAATGAACACTTCCAGGATGGACGGTATAGCAATGGACTACTTGTTGGTAAGTACAAAAACCTACTTATATACACACTGCACAGCAACCCTCTAGGACACACCACACACCTTTACCACAACAGCAACATGTGAACAGGAACACACTGAGGTCGTGACATCGCTAGCCATGTTTATTAGATCACCATTGAACCTGTCACACATCTGAAATTAGTGTACAGTCTAATGTTAAGAAGTCAAAGATCACAACGTGTGGAGTGGGTTGGCTAAATGTCACCTTGCAAATTGTAAGTGTCCCAATGACGTTTACATTAATCCATTTCATAAGTCTAAAGGTATGGGATGTCCAGGGTACATTGATATGAACGTGTTAGCAACACTGTCAAAATGAATCTGCGTATGGAACTATCATCTCACCCCCAGTGAAGACACACGGACACCTGTATCACAAGTCACAATGCTAGGGAGAGCACACTGTACTGCAAATCCCAAAACATACTGCTGACAACCGGTTAGCAGCCAAACACTTGTTCAGCCAAGGAAATAACACAATGCAGATGGTACATCCTACAACCCTAGGATGCGACATAATAACACAAAAGAGTCACAGACAACACAAGACAACTACTGTCATGAAAGGTGATTTCAATAGGGCTAGCTACATCAACATGATCCCATTCAGTTTCTCTTGCAGCTGATCAGGGGTATGGCATTCAGCCATGGATTATGACACCTACTGGCAACCCGAGTACTGCAGCAGAGCGTGCCTACAATGACGCACATAGGAGGACACGCACCATAGTCGTAGGACCTTCGGCATCCTCAAGTCAAGGTTCCAGTGCCTCGACATCACTGGTGGTAGCCTCCTAATTTCCCCGGAGATCGTCTGTAAGATCATCCTAACATGTGCTATTCTGCACAACATTTGCATCAAAAGGAACATTCCCCTCCTAGAACCAGAGTCACACATGCCTGAAGAGGAGGAAGAGGAGAATGCTGGCCTGCAACATGAGGGGGAATTACAGAACACAGGCGCTTGTATACGCAGGCGGCAACATATTGTGAACAATTTCTTTAAATATAATCACCATCACCCCTTTATGAACTAATTTAAATAAACACATATAATAATCACCATATCATCATTTGGCTATTCATTCTTGCACACCTTCATCTCTAACTATCATGACTCACATTGATCATTTGTGACACAGTTCAGCATGATTACCTATTTGGATGTAAACTTAGACAGCATTATTCATGCAGTTTTTGTAGTGTTTGCTTAGATTTGTGTGCACTGTTATATGTGTTAGTATTGCATGGTGACAACATTTTGCTGCCACTATTTGGTGACTTAGATATCCCTTGAGGAAGCATTATTCTGTCCAACACAACATGATGATGTATGCTTTCTCACTTCATCAGATATGTCCCTCAGGAAGGGCAGAGTAGGATGCAATCATGGCCACTGTGCAGATTTATCTGACTACATAATATCAGGACAGTTGTATTGACAAGCTACGTAATTTGACAGTAGGCACATTTCAGTTATCTACTGCACAGTTGATATGTCACATTACCCAGAGACAGATTTGTTGTGTAAGTGCTATTTATTGAAAAGTGCTGTGGCGCTATCTGTACATTGTCCATGATTGTGAGTCCATTAGAGTGACATCTTACATTGTGATCCAACACAAGGGGTTACGGAAATGATTTTGACATGCTGGGGTGATGTTTCAGACAGTGCAGAGGGACAGGATTTGCCAATGAGTAGGAGAGAGACAATCACTGGGCAGGATGACAAGATATACAGTGGTAAGCAGAACAGTCATTAAGTAGAGTTGTTGCAAGAGTGGCATGTTACAAAGTGCAGGACCTTGGTAATAGTAGGCCATGTGGCAGGGACTAGTGCTTCCGGGTACTTTTCCGTGTGAAGGTGATCTGTTCCATGTCTTCTTCTTCTGATGTGTGTGTTGCCTCCTCTGTTCTTGGTGGTGGTGGTTGTGAAGGGGCAACCCACACCTCAGTGTTAGAAGACGTGGAGTCAGACATCCCGGTTGCTGCTACCTGTGAAGGTCTTAAGGGCAGTACTGCAGCAAGGAGGATCTGCTGGTTCTTGAGAATGGCAGCCACATCACGATGGTAGGCAGCCAGGTCGGCCCTGAGGGGTTCAATGTTGCATTTGTGCACGCGTTGACAGGACTGCTGTTGTAGGTGTTGGGTCAACTGTATTACAGCTGTGCTGATTTCCTTCTCGGTTTTTTGCGGTTCCTGCAAGATAGATGTTAGGTCTTGCATAGCTGCTGCCTGATCTGCAGATGACATCATGCACGAACGCACCCCCTCGAGGCTGGCTGCCATAGTTTGCATCCCCACCCGCACCTCCTTGGCCAGCTCCCGCTGTACCCCAACTACAGTTCTCTCAAATCTGGTGCCTGTGTCGTCTGTGTCCTCAGCTGTATTGGAGCTGGCAGGTCTTATAATTGGGGTGGTGGGTGGATCCTCTGCAATGGCTGCTTGTTCTGTGCTCCTCCTTGTGACTGAAGGTGGGGTCTGGAGGGTTTCAAGGACCTTTTGGATAGTCTCATGGGGAATGTTTATCAGCTCGTCATCCATGTCATCAGGGTAATCTGGGACAGGCA
The DNA here is from genome assembly GCF_031143425.1 of Pleurodeles waltl. Taxonomy (NCBI): domain Eukaryota; kingdom Metazoa; phylum Chordata; class Amphibia; order Caudata; family Salamandridae; genus Pleurodeles; species Pleurodeles waltl. The sequence goes on from NC_090443.1 coordinate 1,001,307,189, forward strand.
TAACCGCAGGAGATCCATCTTCCTCTGCAATGAAACGGTACAATTTGTGTGTCTGTGTTGTGGCATGAGTGATGTGACATGCCTGCCTTGTGATGAATTCACATTGTGATCTTGTTTCGTCTTTATTGCTCCAGTCTTTCAGATGGGCATTCTCCCAGGCCTTTGGCCCACCTGCATGTCAAATGTATTTATTGAGTTATTAGACTTGTCGGCATCATCTCTTCTAGGTGTTGGTTTTGGCCAAATAGAGAATTGCCACCTTCTTGTCCTACTCAACCCTCCGTCTACATCCATTCTCATGGTGAGACCTTTCACTGGCTGTGGGTGTTCTGATGGCACTGGCAGCACACTTAACAATCTGGACCTGCCCCAGTCTCTGATCTTTCACATCCACTTAAATGTATTTGACATGTAGCATATCCTATGCATAGCAATGTTATGACACAATATGGATGCTGGCATTGGTAATGTGTACAGCTGATGTTGGGAATGTGTGGTACATTGGATTTCCCTGACAATCGTATCAGTGTCCTATTTCCTCCTCTGACTGTGCAGGTGTATTTCAGTGACCAGTTACATGTGCCGCCCACTCAATGCTGTTGTCTGAGCAGTATGATATTTGGGATGTTACATTGTGACCCAGGCACAGGATGGACCCTGACATATGCAGCATGGGTATGTCCTTAGTGCTGTGTAGCTCCTATTGTTGTTCACATTGGCTGATGTTTGCAACAACTATGGGCATTGACATTTGACAGTACTGGGGCCTTTGTCTTTTTTCAGGGGATTGTTGAAGTTGTCATCCTCAACCTTCTAATTTAGGTGTGTATGATCCATGGGGAGGTTACTGCCATTGGCTACTTGAGCTGCACACAGAGCGGAAGTGGTAGTGGCAACTGTTGTCACAGTTACATTCCAGTTGTCGGTATGGCTAGAGGTTGTTAAGACGGCCCTTGTTAATGTGGGGGGTATGGTGGCTGACGTGTGCCGGGATGTCAGTTTGACGTTGTGCCCTTCCCTCCTGTCGTGGCTTTCCCTTTGCTCCATCGTTGGCATGGCAGCATGCCCCCATGGGACTGTTGTTGGTGTAGTGTAATGGTGTTCCCCAGCTTCTGTCTGTGCAGGCCACGCCCCCATGCCGAGCCCCTTTACCCATGCCATTCCATGTATATGATGACTTACATACAATGTGTAGTAGGTATTTCCCCCCGGTTGCAGTTGACATTAGTGCATTTCAATTCCCCATGCGACTTACCCTGCATGTGCGTTGTCTCCTGGTAGTCTGCGCTGTCTTGTCCTTGAATCCCTGTGACGATCTCCTCAGGGATGACGGCTGCGACCATCTCCTCCATGTGGTCCAGGGCCTCCTGGTGTACTGGACTCCCACCTCCAGTCTGCAGTGCTGCCTTCCTGTTCCTGGCCATCTTTTCCTTGGCCCTGCGCTTGCAGTCATGCCATCGTTTCTTGCACTCGAAGACAGTTCTGCGTACTTCAGCCACACTGTTAATCTTGTCAACAATTTGTTGCCATATTGCCTCTCTCCTACTGATTGGCAACTTTGAGGTGACAAACCATTGGTGCTGGTGTTCCGTCACCTCTTTAACCAGAATTTCCTGCTCCTCTGCACGGAAGTGACACTTTCTTTTCTTCTTATAAGTGTCCTGGTTCTTGTGTGGGTCCTCCTGGCTGGTTCCTGGTCTGTTGTCATCTTCCTGGGGTCTGTAGTGGCATCTGGGATCCATTTTGTCTCTCCTCTGGTGAAATGGCAGTGTTCGCTGGGTTTTTTGACGCTATTGTGTCAAAAAACGGAGCATATCCGGTTTGCGGGGTCACAAATCGACCCACGGTCATTTCCGCCGCGTTAACGTAGTTTTGCTTTACGACTTGGCGCTGCGGTGTGCGTCAAAATAAATGACTCCCAACTGTGGTTTGCGCCGCCGTGCGTCAAAGTATAAATTTGACGCCCGCACATCGCACCAAAATGGCGTTAGCCGGGGGTAATATTTTTGACGCAAAACTGCGCAGGCGCAGTTTTGCGTCAAAAAGTATAAATATGGCCCTAAATTTCTTTGGCCATACTGTTTCTAAAGAGGGTATGACACCTGATCCTGCGAAAGTGCAAGCCCCGTCAAAAACTGATACTCCATAAGATGTTTCTATGGTATGTTAATTTCTTGGCACGGCCAATTACTGTGCAAGATACAGACAGGACTTTGCCAATGTAAGGCCCATATTTATACTTTTTGACGCAAAACTGCGCTAACGCAGTTTTGCGTCAAAAAAATTAGCGCCGGCTAACGCCATTTTGAAGCGCCATGCGGGCGCCGTATTTATTGAATGACGTTAGCCGGTGTTAGCCGCCGGCGCCGTCTGGTGTGCGTTAAAAAAAACGACGTACACCAGGCAGCGCCGGCGTAGGGGGATATGGGGCTTGGGCGTCAAGAAATGGGGCAAGTCAGGTTGAGGCAATTTTTTCGCCTCAACCCGATTTGCGCCATTTTTTTTCACTCCCAACCCCCATAGAAATGACTCCTGTCTTAGCAAAGACAGGAGTCATGCCCCCTTGCCCAATGGCCATGCCCAGGGGACTTCTGTCCCCTGGGCATGGTCATTGGGCATAGTGGCATGTAGGGGGGCACAAATCAGGCCCCCCTATGCCACAAAAAAAAAAAAAAATGACTTACCTGAACTTACCTTGATGTCCCTGGGATGGGTCCCTCCAGCCTTGGGTGTCCTCCTGGGGTGGGCAAGGGTGACAGGGGGTGTCCCTGGGGGCATGGGAGGGCACCTTTGGGCTCCTTCAGAGCCCGCAGGTCCCTTAACGCCTGCCTTTTGCAGGTGCTAAAAAACAGCGCAAAAGCGGCTGTATGTCATTTTTTTTGACCCGCCCACTCCCGGGCGTGAATTTTGCCCGGGATTATAAATCCGACGCACATGCCTCGGAGTTGATTTTTTAGACGGGAACACCTACCTTGCATATAATTAACGCAAAGTAAGTGTCCACGCTAAAAAATGACACAAACTCCATGGACTTTGGCGCTAGACGCATCTAACGCCAAAGTATAAATATGGAGTTAGTTTTGCGTCGGAATTGCGTTAAAAAAAACGACGCAATTCTGGCGCAAACGGAGTATAAATATGCCCCTAAGTGTTCCATTACAAGAGTTGACAAAAAAATGTTTCATTTCAATGGTCACAAGATTTGAAAGAAGCTTCAGGAGAATTAAACATGTCATTAAAAATACTGCTGAGATGGCTTAGTTTAATCCAAAGCTATCCAAACAGAGGTTGTTGTTGACGCTAGCCCAGTTGGGTTAGATGCTATTTTTGCACAGCACATTGGACACCCATGCTCAAAGCCATATCGTGGCATATGCTAATAGAAGATTGTCCGAAACAGAACTGCTGACTCACAACCTGAGAAAGAAAGTTTGGCAGAGGTATGGGCTTGTGAACATTTCAATGTTTTACTGTATGAAAAGCCTTTTAAGCTGGTAACTGATCATCAAACTTTACTGACCATGTTTGGCAATCCAAAAGCCAAGACGTCTCCTCGCATCGAACAATAGGGACTATGATTGCAAGAGAATGATTATACCATTGTGCATGGTCCAGGGAAGGATCAAAACCCTGCTGACTACTGTTCCAAGTGCCTATGCAAGGTCAGGTTACTCCATGCAAGACAGCTGAAGCCTACATTATTTTCATTGTAAAATCGAATGCGCCAGCTACTTTCTCGTTAGCCCAGATCATTACTGCCACAAGCCATGATAGTGATATTTTGAGGTTAAAAGACACTACACATCAGTCATGGAACTGACACACTCGACCTCTCACTAATGATAGTGAATATCAAAAATATAAAGGGGCATATTTAAGAGCCACTAGCTCCATTCCAATGCCACATTAGCATAATTTTTTATGCTAATGTGGTGGCAGAAGTCCAAAAACGCTGTGCTATATTTACAAAGTGGTGCTATTCATGCATTGCACTACATTGTAAGCTTTTGCGCTATATTATGCCTGCACCAGGCATAATGTATGCAAAGGGGGCGTCCCCCATTAGGGGGGGGCAATAAAATGGTGCAAGGAATCTAAGAGATTTCCTTGTGCAACTTTTTTCGGCACTTTTAACGTCTGCTCAGAGCCGGCGTTAAAAGGTGGCTTCCATTGCTTACAATGGGCCTCTGGTTGCTTTGCAGGATTAGCTCCAGAATTTTTTACGATAATCCTGCAAAGCGCCGGACTAGTGTAAAAAATTCAGACACTTGCCCCTAACTACCACCATGGTACGCAGTATTTTAAACATGGCGCACACATGGTGGCATTAGGGGGCGATAAGGGGCACAAGAAAAGCGGCGCTGCACTATGTGCAGTGTCACTTTTCTTAAATATGCCCCAAAATGTCAAAAATGAAGTGTGCATAACTAAGGAGGGAGTTATACTGCGAGGATCGAGAATCCTGATTCCGGAGAGTCTAAGGCAAAAATTTATTGAAAGGCTCATGAAGGACATTGCGTTTTTGTTTCCCTTCATGCACAAAAATAATCCTGCAAGCAACACCCACACCCTTGCACCATGGTGCAAGGGTGCCTGTGTTGGCGCTAGGCACTCCATTGTGTGCCAGCGCAGGGGGAAAGCACAGGAATGTGCCTTATGCTACAGGTATGGCACATTCTCGCCCTTTCACTTTGGCACAGGGCAGCACCGCAAGTCACCATGCTGCGCTGCCCTGCATCCCCCATAAATGTGCCCCGTAGTGTCTTGTGAGTTTTATGACAGAACTGTTTTGGTCTCAGTAACAGTGTGATGTAGTTGTAACAGTGGAATGCAATGAAAATTTAGGGCCATATTTACAAGGCCCGTGGAGCAGGGCCTTGTTGTGCCGCCCTGCACCACCGGGAAAGAGCAGACATGCACCATATCTACAAGATACAGCTCATTTCTGTCCTCTCCCCCTGCGCTGGTGTACAAATTGCTGCCATACGCCAATTGAGGCACCCTGGGACCATAGTGGGGATGACTGTCTTTTTGTGCAGGAAGGGACACCTTTCTGCACAAGAACAATCAATGAAGGCGATTTCCTCCTTCCATGTGTGCTGCTGACTAAAGATATTTCTCCCTGTTGCATCACTCATACGCCACCCCTGGGATGGCAAAGGCTTTTGACGCATGCATTCCCAGGTTTACAATACTTTGTAAATCTGACAATGTGTCAAAATCCATGCTTGTTGCGTGGGAACACCCATGCAACACCCATGGAAGCCCATCCCTGACGCAAAGTAAGCCAATGCAGCGACAACTCTCAGGGAGAACACAATCGTCCTTCAGGTTTCTTATCCCATCCTCATCGCCAGTTGTAGCACCTTCACCAGCCTGGCTACCAGCCACTGTGAACTCAACATTCTAAACCTAGGCCCATATTTATACTTTTTGATACACAACTGCGCCAACGCAGTTGTGCGAAAAAAATGTTACCGCCGGCTAACGCCATTCCAACGCGCCATGCGGGCGCCTTATTAATGGAATGACGTTAGCCGGTGCTGCGGACTGGTGTGCGTAAAAAAAAAAGACTCACACCAGGCAGCGCCGGCGTATGGGAAAATGGGGGTTGTGCGTCAAAAAACGGTGCAAGTCAGGTCTGAGGCAAAATTCAGGCCTCAAACCGGATTTGCGCCATTTCTTTTTACGCCAAGCCTCCATTGACATGACTCCTGTCTTAGCAAAGACAGGAGTCATGCCCCCTTGCCCAATGGCTATGCCCAGGGGACTGATGTCCCCTGGGCATGGTCATTGGGCATAGTGGCATGTAGGGGGGCCCAAATCGGAAACAATACTTACTCGAACTTACCTTTCCTTCCCTGGCATGGGTCCCTCCATCCTTGGGTGTCCTCCTGGGGTGGGCAAGGGTGGCAGGGGGTGTCCCTGGGGGCAGGGGAGGGCACCTCTGGGCTCCTTCCGAGCCCACAGGTCCCTTAACGCCTGCCTTGACCCAGGCGTTAAAAAACGGCGCCCATCAGGCTGTGTGCCGTTTTTTAAGGCCCACCCCCGCCTGTGCGTCAAAATGACGCCAGAGTATAAATAAGGGGCACAGGCCTTAAAGTCATTTTTTGGAAGGGAAAGCCCACCTTGCATATAATTAACGCAAGGCTGGTTCCCCCTTCCAAAAAATGACGCACATGGTGGAATTTTGACCCCCGCGGGGTCGGACGTCAAAGTATAAATATGGGGCAGGGTTTGCGCCGATTGTTCAATAATTTTGACGCACAGCTCAAACAGAGTATAAATATGCCCCCAAGCCTTCATTACATTCCACTCTAACTACTACATCACACTGCTAGGAGGCCCTTCCTTGCCAAAAGGGTTCCATCATAAAACTCACAAGACACTACACAAACCCTGAATTACAGGCATTCCCAATCCCCAAATGAGAAAACAATATGAAAACAACCAATAATAAACACTTATCTCAGCAATTGTGAGTTTAAAAATGATTTATTTTGTCTTGGGCTGGGAAGTGAAGTGGGGTAGCAAGTTGAAGTCCTGGCGCTGGATCAGCACCCCGTCATGCTCTCCCACTGCTTAACAAATAATAACTATATTAATATAAATGGAACCTTGTGAATTGTAATCGGTTGGTTATATAAATCCCATTGTCCCAAGATCGCAGTGAATGAAACAGAAAAAAATAGGAACGTGAAATTACAAAGAACATCAAAAGACTTGCAGCAGCAGAACAATTAATTGTGGGTAGAGGACTATTTAGTTATGTCCCGCCTCTTCCGCCGCCGATTTCAACGTCATCACGTCTGGGTACTGGAGAACTATCGCAATGGTCATCAACTCGAGTTTTACAGGAGTAGCGCAACAAAGCCCCAGTACACGGTCTCCCCATTAACCCAATGTATATTAATATAAACCTTTTCTATAGTATATGCCCTCTAAATAACCCCCCTTTCCTTCAACGACATAAACGTGTGTGAGGTCTCAAACAAGTCAGAGACCTTCTAAAAATTGGATTATTAGCACGTTATCATTAACCACACAAGGTGTAAATGAAACCGAGCACTAATACTACCATATCTCAGAAATAGGCAATACATTATCTATCCTAAAGCGGAAACTGAGTAATCGTAAACTACTGTATTGATAGGTTGATCCCATCCACTTCTATGTTAAGTAGCGTTTCGCGAAAGAAAATTATTTTGATCTTCACAATACAAATTCCAAATAAACCTGTAAATTTATTTAAGAATGAAGATCCACGGGGGGAGAGGGTAGTATCAGCAATGTAAAAAGGATTATGGGTATACATATATTATACGGAGGATTGTGGGTAAGAGGATATTCAGTTCCACCTTGTCAGTGTTCTGCAGAATCCATCGGAAATATTTGTTTTCTCTATAGCAACTCAACATCTTGCAATTCTGGGAAAAGCAGTTCGTTTCCCCGTACCTCAAAAATTAATGTGATCTCGAGTAATGTAGCAGGTGCTCATGTAAAGAGTTCCAGTACGTGGGAGAAGAGAGCAGCGCAATATAAATAAAAACAAACAAGCATTGGCAAAACCAGTAGGGCTAGCCTTGGCAGGTGCAATGTTGTATTTATTTAAAGTGCAAGAATATGCCACAAAAATTAAACGAAATAAAATCTAAATCATGGTGCCTAAAAGTAAAAGCCATGTACTTGCAATAAAAAATATTAATTAAAAACAATTACAAATCATTTTAATGGAACTGAACGTGTGCAGGCAGCCATACTTGGGACAGTTTTAAAAACCTTTGTAGATTCAATGTACATCATAGGAAAATGTGATTCACTTGCTTTCAACTACTATAAACTAGTGGCATAATAGAAACACAAAGATGATTAAATAATATAAGCGGACATTGAATGGAAAGAAAGTAATCTGAACTGGATTCAAGTTTATTAAAAAGCAAGAACGCGCGCAAAACAGTCCGAACACAGCTAGAAACGCCAGTGAAATAAGGTTTACCTTTTCTTTTTGTGTTTTTACTTTCTTATAAGTAAGTAAAAAAAAGTTTTGATTAGTGTATATTTCCCTTTCTTAAGATCTTATGTTCTACATTTAGATCCCCCATAGAAATTAACCCGATACATCAGACACAGGTACGGTCTAGAAAACGAATGTATTTGGATCTCGGGGTGGGTTTAGAAAATAAACTAAAACTCTGTCAAAAATCTCCACAGCAGCAGTGTGGAACAGATTCTATAGCAATGTACGTAAAAAATGCTTCAAATACCTACCGGTAATTGCATCACTCCAAGTAAAATCTTCACCTTAATTAATTAATTATGTATTGAGGCCCCTGTGCCTCACAGACACACCCAGCACCAATTCCAAGTTGAAAACTCCCTCCCCCCTGTTAGCACGTCTGACCTAATTTGGGGGCATATTTATACTCTGTTTGCGCCGAATGTACGTCAAAATTATTGACGCACAATCAGCGCAAACCCTGCCCCATATTTATACTTTGACGTCCGACCCCGCGGGCGTCAAAGTTCCACCATGTGCGTCATTTTTTGGAAGCGGGAACCAGCCTTGTGTTAATTATATGAAAGGTAGGCGTTCCCTTCCAAAAAATGACTTTAAGGCCTGTGCCCCTTATTTATACTCTGGCGTCATTTTGACGCACAGGAGGGGGTGGGCCTTAAAAAACGGCGCACAGCCTGATGGGCGGCGTTTTTTAACGCCTGGGTCAGGGCAGGCGTTAAGGGACCTGTGGGCTCGGAAGGAGCCCAGAGGTGCCCTCCCCTGCCCCCAGGGAAACCCCCTGCCACCCTTGCCCACCCCAGGAGGACACCCGAGGATGGAGGGACCCATCCCAGGGAAGGAAAGGTAAGTTCGGGTAAGTATTTTTTTCAGATTTTTTTTGTGGCATAGGGGGGCCTGATTTGGGCCCCCCTACATGCCACTATGCCCAATGACCATGCCCAGGGGACATAAGTCCCCTGGGCATGGCCATTGGGCAAGGGGGCATGACTCCTGTCTTTGCTAAGACAGGAGTCATGTCAGTGGAGGCTGGGCGTAAAATAAAATGTCGCAAATCCGGTTTGAGGCCTGAATTTTGCCTCAGACCTGACTTGCACAGTTTTTTTGACGCACAACCCCCATTTTCCCATACGCCGGCGTTGCCTGGTGTGAGTCATTTGTTTTGACGCACACCAGTCCGCAGCGCCGGCTAACGTCATTCCATTAATAAGGCGCCCACATGGCGCGTTGGAATGGCGTTAGCCGGCAGTAAAATTTTTGACGCACAACTGTGTTGGTGCAGTTGTGCGTCAAAAAGTATAAATATGGGCCTTGGTTTCTGATCTTTCATTTACAAGGGGACGCGCTAGAGATTTGATGGACCATGTGAGTGCGCTTAGATATATTACAACCCCTTATGACAACTTCATTACAAAACTTCCTCAAATATCAATCAACCGTGTCAATAATCTTTGGAGTCAGTAATTCTCACACACCATGACCCCTTTGACCATGAATACCCAAAGTTAGAATATTTATTTTCCTATATTAACAATGCTAATATCACATCACTTAGGCCCATATTTTTACTTTTTTAGTGCTGCATTTGCGTCATTTTTTGATGCAAAAGCGGCGCAAACTTACAAAATACAATGATATTTTGTTAGTTTGCGCCGCTTTTGAGTAAAAAAACTATGCAAATGCAGCGGTAAAAAATTATAAATATGGGCTTAGGCTCAAAATCAGATGGTATACATACAGAAGTAACACTGGATGACAAAATCTTCTAAAGAATCACAATTTAACCAACACATGAATTACTACGCACTCTAGAGTCACAGTACAAATCAATAGCAACAACAACTGCGAAATAGAAATAGCAAAAATTGAGATTCAGCAACTGAGTAATATCAATTTATTTATTAATAGCAACCTAATAGCATATAGGGTCGTCCCTCATTAGCCTTCTGATTACAATAGCATGTTTGGACTTCATGCAAAACAATTTAGTCAACATCAATTTAGAAAAACATCTAGCTTTTGCTCTATCAAAATAAAGGTTGGTACCTCAGAATAAAAGACAAATTACATCAAAACAATAACATCTGATTAAACCTCTCTTCAGTATTGATCAGCAAGCTGTGACTGTCTTCGTCAATCGGACATCTGTTCGGTCAGAATCAGCATCGGACCATGAAAGGGAATGTTTCAGAACAGGGGACTCTAAGCTATCCAAACCATTTGTAAAGCATGGTCTAAGGACCAGCATTCAGCATCAAAATTCTAAGCAACAAAGTTAAAGATAGAATTCTCTAAGTAATAGAATCTAAAACTCTTCCCACGTTGCCATTGGTCAAAGAATCGTACGTTTACATTTAGTCCAATGAAAGCAGAACTTCAAATCTAAGATATAACTAAACTACCTTTCACATGTCGATGATTGGCTCCTGTTCTCCTGTCCCAATCGTCGGACTCGTCAGGTAACAATTTTGCATCTCTCTGTCCTTCATTCAGTGCATCCATTGTTAGCTCCTGGTAACATCATTTTCTCACACACTAAACTTTACATTGTTGCTTCTACCAGTACAAGATTTTCTAACAAGCACTTTCTCATGAGAACGTTAAACATCTGCTAGCGTTTGGTCAACTCAGTGAAAAAATACAAGTATTCATTTAGCTAAACAGCCATTTTATGTGAGTTATTTGAACAGTGCAACTTAGCATGAGGCTGTGCAACTAGGCCCAAGACCTCGCTAACTTAAGGTCTACAATTAATTAAAGTAAATTCATAAAACGTAACCAATAATATGACACACTACTACATTAATCTAAACATGAACATATCAAATCATATTAATAAGCAATTAATAAGGACACTACGTGATTTCTGGCAGCCACTCAAATAGGCACAGGTTCCAAGTTGTGCATTATTTTCTATATTAACTCAAATTCTATGCAGATTCAGAATTCAGAATACATGAATATTCATTAGTCAACATTCAGCATTCACAATCACTCCTCTGATGACTAAATATGTAATCACATTTAGGGCCGTATTTATACTTTTTTAGCGCAGCATTTGTGCTGCTTTTTGACGCAAAACCGGCACAGACTAGTTTTCACCGCTATTGCCTAAAAACGGCCGTAAATGTGGCGCTAAAAAAATATAAATATGGGCCTTACATCTTCCCACACAAACATTTGCTCCTCTAAAATTTGTCCTCCCTACTTCTTTCTTTTTTCAATTTTTCCCTGAATAATTTTTGCATTTTAATTTCTTCCCTCCTCTGATAATTTTTCATTTTATTTAGTTTAGTCACATGTTACAATTTACATATTACCCATGCTCCAATTATGCAAATCACAATAATCAATATCCCTGGTATTATTCTCATTATGCATTTTCCTAGATTGCCAGGCAAATTGCCAACCATTTCCCAAACTCCTGGTTCTTTCAGCTGTTTGAAATCAGCACTATCATTAGTCAGATTGTTAATCACACTTCTAATTTCTTTACTATTATCAGGAACATATGAGCAACAATGTTTTGAGTTCAGCATTTTGCAAGCTCCATCCTTTTTTGCTAAAAGAATGTCTAATGCAAGGCAGTTCTGAAGAGTTATATCTTACCGCAGCCATTGCTGTATCCATTAGGATTATGGCTCCTGAAAAGAATGTCAGCATGTTATCTATAATAGCACACAACTTTTGAATTTTCAATGAATTCAAAATAACTCCTATTGAAGTAATTATCGCTCCAAATGATTCTCGCTTTTGTCTAACATGATGTAATTCAGTCATTTTAGGTAATTTATTCAAGTTCTCTAGTTGAAATATCTTTGGGAAAACTATCTCCAGGTAACATGTGCCATACCATCCTCTTGGAAGACGGTAATATGCATTTGGTACACAGATGTAATAAACTCCTGGAATTGCCGGATCCTGTCCATTCAACATGATAGTCCATTTACTCTGAAACAAAAACACATCTGCATTCATTTGTTCCCACAAACAATATATCAGGTCTAGATTTAGGCCTATAGACACAAAGCTTTCCTACGTGTTGCACCTCTAAAGCTAACCTCCCTTGTGTCTTTATGCCACCAAATGCATAATCATTTTTAAATGTCCTTTTCTCTAAGCACTTTTCTAATTTCTCTTTTAATGCTTTTCTAAGCAAGTAATAAGGGCACTTCATGATTTCTGACGGCCACTCAAGTAGGCACATTTTCCAAGTCGTGCATTATTTTCTTTATTAAGTCAAATTCTATGCAGATTCAGGATTCAGAATACATGAATATTCATTAGTCAAAATTCAGCATTCACATCCCCTCACAACCTCCTGTTTTAGTTGACACAAGCCCCCACCTAATACAGTTGGTCTGGTCCTAACAAGGGGGAAGGGGTTAATTAATTAGGGTGAAAATTTACTTATAGAAATGCAATTAGCGGTTTGTAATTGAAGCATTATCTCCTCCTAACGGTTTCTCCCTAATTAATTACTTAATAGACACAGCAAGCAATAACATCTACCAGGACAACTAATTGTTCATGCACCACACAGTTTATTTATTCCTGGAACCAAAACTTCTTTCAACCCCAAAATCTCATCCAGATCAATTTCTTCCATCACCCTGTAATGTTGCACAAATGCAGAAGTCGTAGCCCAAGTTGCAGCCTTACAAATTTCAACCAAAGATGCACCCTGAGTCTCTGCAAAGGAAGTAGACATGGCTCTAGTGGATCTACCTTCCACCCCAACTGGAAACGGAGTTCCTACATCTCTATATGCCAATGCAATCAGAGTCCTGATCCACCTACTCAGAGCCTGAGTGGAAGGTTTAGAACACTTCCTCTCAAAAATCACGAAGAAACTCCATCCAATAAATCAGAATGATTTGCTTAACATCCAATGAATGTAACTTCACCTTATCCAGGGAAGAAGGATTAGGATGAAACACTGGTAAAATAACCTTCTGCTCTCTGTGAAAAACTGGATTTACACTAAGGATGAAAGAAGGACCAGGATGTCCTCACACATTCTAAAGAAGGGATGCTTTACTGATAAGGAACCTAGGCCCATATTTATACTTTTTTAGCGCCGCATTTGCGTAATTGTTTTACGCAAAAGCAGCGCAAACTTCCAAAATACAATTGTATTTTGCACCGATTTTGCGTCAACAAGCGACGGAAATGCGGTGCAAAAAAAGTATAAATATGGGCCCTAATTCTCACAACCTCTTCCCTGGGGTAATTGCAACCAGTAAGGTTTCAAGGTAAGCAATCTCAAATCCACCCTATCAAGAGGTTGAAAAGGAGAGTTCTGCAACACTTTCAGGACTAAAGAAAGATTTCAAGACGGGCACACCAGCCTAGCTGGAGATTTGAGACTCAGAAATCCCTTAAAAATCAATTGTACTAGTCCATTTATGTCGTGGAAATTACCCCAAGACGTTCAAAAAGCCCTACTGGCTGCCCACTGGATCTTAAGAATGAAAACCTTTAGTACCAGAGCAAAAACATCCTGCAGGAAATCCAGCACTTTCACCAGCTCAGCTGACATTGGGACCAAGGGCCAGGTGAATGTAGCTTGACTTTTGCGATTTCATAATAGTAAATCTTTGTGATTCGCTATTAGGAAATCACAAAAAGCTATGTATAAAAGAGTGTTTAATTGGTTCTCAAGAGACCTGCCTCAATAATAATCATGAGGCAGGTCACAATTTGTGACCCATTTGGGAATGCTATAATCACAGAGATGGTGGCTTGCTAGGGTCAGCAGACCACCATATATATTATTGATTTTTCAAAAACACAATGGCCCGTATTTATACTCCGTTTGCGCCGAATGTGCGTCGTTTTTTTCGACGCAAATTCGGCGCAAAACTAACGCCATATTTATACTTTGGCGTTAGACGCGTCTAGCGCCAAAGTATGGGCAAATAGCGTCATTTTTTTCCGTGAACGCCTTCCTTGCGTTAATGAGATGCAAGGAAGGCGTTCCCGTCTAAAAAAATGACGGCGACGCAAATGCGTCGTATTTATACTCCCGGGCAAAAATCACGCCCGGGAGTGGTCGGGTCAAAAAAACCCGCATTTGCGCCACTTTTTAACGCCTGGGTCAGGGTAGGCGTTAAGGGGCCTGTGGGCTCAAAATGAGCCCACAGGTGCCCTCCCATGCCCCCAGGGACCCCCCCTGCCACCCTTGCCCACCCCAGGAGGACACCCAAGGATGGAGGGACCCATCCCAGGGACCTTCAGGTAAGTTCAGGTAAGTATAATTTTTTATTTTTTTTATTTTTTTTTGGTGGCATAGGGGGGCCTTATTTGTGCCCCCCTACATGCCACTATGCCCAATGACCATGCCCAGGGGACATAAGTCCCCTGGGCATGGCCATTGGGCAAGGGGGCATGACTCCTGTCTTTGCTAAGACAGGAGTCATTTAAATGGCGTCTGGGCGTCGAAAAAAATGGCGCAAATGGGGTTGAGGCGATTTTTTTGCCTCAACCTGACTTGCCCCATTTTAAGACGCCCTAACGCCATTTTCCCCCTACGCCGGCGCTGCCTGGTCTACGTGGTTTTTTTCCACGCACACCAGGCAGCGCCGGTCTGCTAGCGCCGGCTAACGCCATTCCATAAATACGGCGCCCGCATGGCGCTTCAGAATGGCGTTAGACGGCGCTAAATTTTTTGACGCTAAACTGCGTTAGCGCAGTTTAGCGTCAAAAAGTATAAATATGGGCCAATCTATTTTTTGTAATACACTGGTGATAGTGCGTCAAAGCCTTAATAAGTAAACTTACAAGGAGACATGCCTAGGTCGATGAACCTTTGGACCACGTTCGGGGTCTTCCCAGTACGAGATATCTTTGGGCATCACAAATCAATAGACCAATAAACCAATCAATAATTTCCAATAACTAATTTGCGACCCAAATCAATAACATTTAGTAGGAATCAATAAGTAGAGCACACCATGACCTTTCAATCATGAATAACCACACCAATTTAGTTAATTATTAGGATATTTATTTCCCTATTAGTCACAATCTAATATCATTTCTGTTAATCTCATTAGCAATTCATCTCATTAGTAACTCTTCAGATTTGCAATTAAAATGCAATTAGTCAATGCATAGAGAATATTCATTCAGTATTAACACGTCATCAATAAGAAGCAACTTAGCAAAGTCTCAGTAGTACATGATTCAACAAAGCAAGAACTCAGTCATTTGTCTATTTACGTAGAATATCCGTGAACACCTTATCTAACCTCTGATTAGCATTAGCATGTTGGGCTTCATGCAAAACATTTTAGCAAACTCAAATTTGGAAAACATCTAACTATGGCCTCTATCAAAAGAGCAGTTGGTACCTAGAAAGGAAAGGCAAACAGACAATTACAATTTTGCATCGGATAGTTACCCATCCAACAGATCAGCAAACAGCGTCAGTCTTCGTCCTCAGGACATCAGTCGTTTTCATCATCAGCCAATATGTGACGGGGCAAAGTCTCAGTATAGCATAGCTAAGGAATGAGATCTTCCGTCATATGGAGGAGAAGTAAGTATCAGGTAAGGAATAAGTAAAAGATGGTTTAGAGTATCAGGACGAATAAACGGCAAAGTGTCAAAAGAAATGGCTCGGTAGAATGGCAAAGGAATGGCAAAGAATGGATGATTTCTTCTCAGGTCATGTGGTTAAATCAAAACTGTCGAACTAGCCCTTAATTCCCCATTGGATAATATTTGGTGCATCATTATCTCTGTCCAAAATAATTTTTGACGCACTTCACCAGAATTTTCCACAAACCACAGTTCTCATGTCACTGATTGGCCCATGTTATTGATGTCTTCATCGGTAGGAATGTCAGGTAAGAAAAGTTACACTTTACGCTCCAGTCAGTAGTTCCATTGTTTTCTCCTACTCCAGGCACCCTTGCACCTGTTACGAATTACACTGTTGCATTCAGCAAGAATGTCTCCTTGAGCAAGTCGGGTCTCATGAGAAAGAGTTTACTACGGCTACACACACACATAGCTTCTGGAAAAGTACAGTTTCGTGTCCTTCAGGAAAACAGCACATTGCACGTTAGGAAAAATACAGTTTAATATGAGACCAGGCAGCTAGGCCCAGACTTTCGCTAAGCTAAGGCCTAATGATTTAACAAGCAGACTCCTAATACATGACTCTAATTACGATATGCTAGTATAAATTCAAAACATTAGTACATAATTAATTCATCATTAATAAGTTCCATTAGTCTTCGTATATATTGGTAACAAGTCCCTGTGGGCACATTTCAAACGTGTGCATTATTTTCTATGTTAACACATTTTCTATGCAGATTCATCACACAATATATTGCAAGCTTTTCATGTTAATATTAATTTTAAAAGACACACTCCAACAATCCCTCCTCTGATGACTCTTGTCATCACACAAAACTTTCCCCACAAATTTAACATCCTAAAATTCCCTCCTTTCAATCTCCTCCCTTATTGGCTTCCCCTTTGATTTTGCCCTGAATAATTTTTCCCATTGTTTTTCTTCCCTCCTCTTATTATTTTTCGCCATCTTCAACATTATTCTTTTTAATTTTACGTGCCACCCACAAACCGAATAAGCAAGCTATAACAATCAATATCCCCTGTATTATTTTAGACAATATCCCATGCCAAATGTTGCTAAGCCAATTTCACACTGAAGCAAATCCTTTCCCAACCTTCTCCCAAACGCCTGGTTCTTTCAATTCTTTCAAGTCCGTACTATCCCTAGTCAAGATAGTAAGCATACTTCTAATCTCATTACTATTATTCGGTATGTAAGCACAACAATGACGCTCATTGAGCATCCTATCTTTTCTTGGTTATAGAACCTTGTTAGTAACAGACTACAGCTTAACTCCATTTTGTTAGTGGCAGACTATGATAGTTAACCCCTTCTTGTACCGAAACAGTAATCTGTGTACACACAAAACAATCTTTCGCATCCATTGTGTCAACATACTCACTCAGCAAGCGATAGAAAACGTTAGTGGATAGTTCCCCTTTTGCGTTAATTCCCTCATGCAAATATCTTGTATCCTGCTCAAACCTCTCCCAAGCTGTTAGTGCAGTGGTAGTTTCAGGAATTGTAGTATTGTTAGTCCCACTCTTATCCATTAGTGTCATACCCACAACCACAACCATAATGAATATCACACACACAACACCTAACCCAACACCCAAATATTTACAACGCTTACTCCCCCTATTATCCTCTCTAGTGTTAGCCATGATCTGTAAAGAATCAGAAAGTGAAGGATGATTAATTCAAACAACAAAAGATAGACAGAAAGATTTTTCTTCTTCTTTTTTTTCCTTCTTGTTTTCGCAGCAAAGTCAAAGTAAGCAACTATTTACAGCTTTCAGTTTCACTCCCAGGATCCTTGTCAATTCAGGTTAGCACCTTGTCAAAATCGGGTTTCAAAAGTCAATTCAGGTTATCAAAGTCTCATCCGGTAAATTCTCAGTCTCTTTTCTCAAATTATTTTTTTCGACTTTAATTCAATCTTTATACCAATTCAGTCACCTTCAGTCAGACTCAGGTGCCAAAGTACTGACCTGGAATTTCTCAATCAAAGCAAAACGCCAAAAACTCTTGCTGCCACTCAGCTGTGGTTGCATATGCCCATTCATGACCCGCGTATCTTCTGTTTGCTACTCTTTTTCTTTTCAACTTGCGATCACCTTGCAACTCTCCTTCACGTAGATCTTCTCTCCTTGTTGTATCAACCTCTTCCTCTATTGCATCTTCGACAACCACTTTTCCCCTTTTCACTTGCAATTCTGGCCACTTATCTCCTTTCAGTGTCTCTCGGGTCTTTGATCTCTCCTGTGGCAACCCTTCGCCCTCCTCTGGCGTTTTCTCTTGATGGACCCGCAATTTGCTCAGGAGGAGTCTGGACACTCTGACTCTCTTCCGCCTCAACTCCTTCGCCTTCTGGGTCTGTCAGGGGCTGTAGCTCAATCACATATTCGTCTGCTTCTGGGAGAACCTCCTTCTGATTTGGCTCTCCTGCTGCCTCAGTTGAGATAGGCTCGCCGTCACCCCTCTGGATATCTTCTCCTTTGTCTCTTGCTGAAGTGACCAAGCCGTCCTCAACGGGCGCTCCTTCTGTCTCAGTTCCCCTTCGATCACTGTCTGGCCCTGAGACTTCCTTCTCTGTTGTTGGTACTTTCAACAACTCAACTTCCTCATCAGTTGGACACATTACCTTTTTCGTGTGACTGGCATGGATCCAGTTTGAAATTCCCGCATACTCCACAGCAATAGTAGTCGTTAATATCACTTGATATGCCCCCTTCCAACGTGGCTCCAAACACAACTTCCTTATGTGTTTCTTGATGACAACCCAGTCACCAGCTTTCAGGTTGTGTCCTGGATCATTTATTGGTGGCAGGGTGGTAGCTTCCACCTGATGAGAAAAAGAGCAGACCACATCAGCCAGACCCTTGCAGTAGTCCAACACCATGTCATCCGTGATATTCACAAGAGCATTCGCAGGCACTGCGGGCAGTCTCATAGCTCGGCCCATGAGAATCTCATGAGGGGACAGTCCTGTTTCCTTATCAGGTGTATTT
Source organism: Pleurodeles waltl (assembly GCF_031143425.1). Lineage (NCBI taxonomy): Eukaryota > Metazoa > Chordata > Amphibia > Caudata > Salamandridae > Pleurodeles > Pleurodeles waltl. The sequence goes on from NC_090443.1 coordinate 1,001,325,808, forward strand.
CTCATTGACATTAGCACCATTGGGCCATTTCAAATTCATGGCTGCACACATTTTGGCCATTCTTGACTTCAGGGTGCCATTTATCTGTTCCACTAGTCCTGATCCTTCGGGGCGGTAACTACAATGCAACTTCTGCTCAATGTTTAATGTTGCACACAATAGCTTAACCACCTCGTTGTTGAAGTGACTTCCCCTATCTGATTCTAAAGAGATCGGAAACCCGAAACGGGGTATCAACTCTCTAAGCAGCAGCTTTGCTACTATGAGGCTGTCATTCCTGCGTGTACGGTACGCTTCAATCCAATGACTAAAGATACACACAACCACCAACACAAACCTTAGACCTCCACACACGGGCATCTCAATAAAATCCAATTGCATTCTGCTAAATGGACCTCCAGCTCTCCCAATGTGGCTCAAATTCACCACTATCCCTTTCCCCGCATTCATCTGTTGACAGATGATACACCTATGGCAAATCACTTCTGCAGCTTGTCTGAACTTCGGGTTAAACCAGTCAATTTTGAACAACCTTATCATGGCATCCCTCCCAATGTGTGCTTGACCATGGTAAAACCTTGCAAATTGTGACAAAAGACTGTTTGGCAAGACCATTTTCCCTTCGTCTGAAACCCACAAGTCATCTGGTCCTTGTACTCATTGCATTTTAACCCAAGAATGCTTCTCGTCATTACTGGCACATCCCTGCAACAATCTCAACTCTTCTAACATATCAATCACCCTTAATGCGTAACCTGTGCATGTCTCATTTTCTGTTTCAGGTAACAATTCCCACTGATCCTTGAACGATATACAGTTCAATGCGCAGAACCTTGCGACTTGATCCGCATATCCATTTCCCATGGAAACAAAGTCTTGTGACTTCAGGTAAGCACTGCATTTCACCACGGCAATTTTATGAGGTAACTGAATCGTGTGCAACAACTCCTTAATTCTTTCACCATTTTTCACTGGCGAACCGGAAGAGGACGAGAAAACCCTCTGTGACCATAGTTGGCCAAAATCATGGACAATTCCAAATCCATATTGGCTATCAGTATAGATAGTCACTCTCAAATGGGCAGAAGCATGGCAAGCTCTAGTAAGAGCAACCAATTCAGCTACTTGGGCAGAAAATACTCCTTGAAGCCAAGACGCTTCCAGGATGCCAGAAATCATGCATACAGCATATCCGGCTCTCATTACTCCTACTGAGTCTCTCAAACATGAGCCATCAACAAAGATAATTTGGTCATTTCTTCCAATTGGGTATCTTTAAGATCATGCCTCGGTTTGGTGCACATTTCTGTTACCTCAAGGCAATCATGTTCTACATCTTCGACATTTTCAACCTCTGTGTTTTCATTTGGAAGTAAAGTTGCCGGGTTCAACATTGTACATCTTTTCAACGTTACATTCGGTGACCCCAATATAATCGTTTCATATTTTGTCAATCTTGCATTTGTCATGTGCTGCGTTTTAGTACGGGTCAACAGGATTTCAACTGAGTGAGGGACCATGACTGTTAGAGGATGTCCCATCACTATGCCTTCACACTGTGTGAGGCTTTGTCCAACTGCTGCTACTGCGTGCAGACAACTTGGCAAGGCTGCTGCGACTGGGTCCAAAGAAGCTGAAAAATATGGTACTGGTCGGTTTACACCTCCATGGACCTGTGTCAGGATAGACAAAGAACATGCATCACGTTCATGACAAAACAGAACAAAAGGCTTTGTGTATACAGGCATACCTAAAGCTGGAGCCCTGCACATGCTCTCCCTAAACTCAGTAAATGCTTTCTTTTCCTTCTCTGTCAACACTATGACATCTGGCCCCTCTTTGAACGTTAGTCTTGCCAATGGCTTGGAGATGACTGAGAAATTTGGGATCCACTGACGACAGTAACCCACCATTCCTAGAAACATCCTTACATCTCTCCGTGTTGTTGGGGGATTCATCTGTAACAGTGCAGTTACTCTTTCCCTGGATAACTTTCTCGACCCTTTCTCAATTTGATGACCAAAGTACTTCACCTCTGTCTGGCAATATTGCAGTTTCTTTGGGGACACCTTGTGCCCGTTCTTCCCCAAGTGATTCAGCAAGGTAATCGAACCATACTTGCATTTATCCCTCATTTTAGATGTGATCAGCAGATCATCGATGTACTACCACTAGAGTCGATTGAAATGGCAGTTCCAATGACTCCAAATCCTTCTTCAGTATTTGGTTGAATATTGAAGGTGATTCCGAAAACCCTTGAGGAATTCGACACCAACTGTAAACCTTGTCCAGGAATTTAAAACTGAAGAGAAATTGGCTGTCCTCATGAAGAGGCACAGAAAAGAACGCTTGGGACAGATCAATTACTGTGAACCATTCTGCATCACATGGAATTTGGAACATAACCGCATCTGGATTTGGCACCACTGGGCAACATTTCACCACTATGGGGCTGATTCTTACCGCGGCGGGCGGCGGTTGCCGCCCGCCATGCGGTTACCGCCAAATGACCGCACCGCGGTCACAAGACCGCGGCGGCCATTCTGGCTTTCCTGCTGTGCTGGCGGGCGACCGCCAAAAGGCCGCCCGCCAGCACAGCGGGAAAGACCCAGCAACGATGAAGCCGACTCCAAATGGAGCCGGCGGAGTTGCTGGAGTGCGACGGGTGCAGTAGCACCCGTCGCGAATTTCAGTGTCTGCTACGCAGACACTGAAATTCTTTTTGGGGTCCTCTTACTCGGGCCCCGCGGCACCCCCTAGCACCATCCTGTTCCTGGCGGGAGACCCGCCAGGAACAGGATGGCGGTAGGGGGTGTCAGAATCCCCATGGCGGCGGAGCGCGCTCCGCCGCCATGGAGGATTCTCAAGGGCAGCGGGAAGTCGGCGGTACACCGCCGACTTTCCGTTTCTGGCCGCAGCTGAACCGCCGCGGTCAGAATGCCCAGCGGTGCACCGCCAGCCTGTTGGCGGTGCTACCGCGGTCATTCGCCCTGGCGGTTTTTACCGCCAGGGTTAGAATGACCCCCTATGTCATTAATCTTACTCAGACCTTGGACTATTCGAACCTTCCCACAAGGCTTTCTCAGTCCCTTTATTGGTGAATTACATGGACTGCTCATCACTTCTTTCAAGAATCCCTGTTTCACAAAGTCTGCAATTAATTGCGCAACCTTTATAAGGATATCCGGCGCCATATGATACTGCGGTATCTGGGAGAACACAGCATTTGGCTTCACACTGACCTTAACTGGTTCTACTCCTCTTATCAATCCTACTTCTTTCCCTGTCAAGTCCCACACCTTCTCTTGGACTGTTCCCTGCAAGTCTTCTGGGAGATCAGTCACTGTGAACATTGAGAAGAAATCAATCAGAGGATATTCCTCATCTGTGGTCTCCGTTTCAGGCTCTGAAACCTGCTCCTCTTCCCCTTCATCATCACTGTTGGTCTGAACCTCAATCCCCTCATTGGAACAGGTGATTGAACACCTTGTCTTGCACAGTAAGGCCCATATTTATATTTTTTTAGCTGAACAACACCCTCCTGCACCATCATCGTGCATTCCTGCTTCCAAAGTACAATGACCCCACAAGCATGACAAGGTAACATCTTCTTCATTCCCTGTACATCGTTTTGAACCACTACAGTGTTCAAATCTGGACTGCGGTTCACAAAACCTCCTCGACCTCTGCCTCTCACTTGCGCCTGAAAGATCTTGTTTCCTTGCGGCTGTTGCACCATCTGCTGTAGACAACCCCCCTGCATTCCTGACTGTGCTGCTGTAATTTGCATCACCATCGCTTTCTCCTTCAACTTTCTCTGCTTTAACTCAATCTCGTCACTACAGTACTTTGTATATTGGAACACCTCGTCAATAGGCTTGGCTTGCCAGCAAATCAAATGGTTCTTAATCATCTAACTAATCTCAGGTCTCAGCCCTTCAACAAACCTAAACACAAGGTGATTTATGTCCTTCACCTCAACAACCTCTGTACCACTGTAGTGCTTGAACAATTGTATATTGTAAGTTTGTGTGGCAAAAAAGTACGCAAATGATGCGCTAAAAAAGTATAAATATGTGCCTAAGTCCCATAGCTTTGTCCATAATTTGATTCACCTCCCTCCAATAGCGTTGCATTTCTGGGCATGCCCGGAGTAATTGGTAGAAGGGCCCTATCCCACCACAACCCCTGGCAGGTAGGGGAGTTTTGCACTTCCCTAGGTACTGAAGGAGCGATCCAGAAAAAGAATATGTAGTTGAACCAGGAGGAATCGGGATTTTATGGCCAACTCCCTGGGCTTTGTAAGGCCTTCACCCAGTCTTCCTCCTCTAGGATTCCTAGGTCTGCCTTACAATCTTCCTGCAGCTTTTGTAGGGGGCCAGGGGAGTCGTTCATCAGTTTTTTGCTGGTTAGTGAGATCGCCTTTTTGGTCATAGGATCAAGAAGGAGCCGATCCTCTAATGGAGCAGAGTCTGGTAGCTGCTCCCCCTCTGTTATGTGGCATTTTAGAGCATACCCCAGTTGGAAATATTTAAACTGTTCTGATTCTGACATGTGATATTGTTTCTGCAAAGTCTCAAATGTGATTAATGCCTACCCTCTCCATACAACCCTTAGGTGTTGTATACCTATTAGTTCACATTTGGAGAACCCATTCAGATTCCGGACTTCTGGTAGGAGGTCGCTGTACCATAGATGGGTCCTATCAGTCAGCTTGTTGTTCCATCCTAGGAACCTAGGGCCAGATGTAGAAAATCCTGAATTGCGAGTCGCAAATTGCGAGTCGCAATTCAGGATGCAGGATGGTGTCCCTGACACCATCTGCGACTCTCAAGGGGGTCGCAAAGGCCCACCTCATTAATATTAATGAGGTGGGTCGCAATTTGCAACACCCTTGCGACTCGCAGCACTCACAGGGATGGTGGCCTGCTGGAGACAGCAGACCACCATGTCTGTGATTGCTTTTAAATGAAGCAGTTTTTTTTTGTAATGCAGCCCGTTTTCCTTAAAGGAAAACGAGATGCATTACAAAATGAAAAAATGAAATGTTTCTGTTTCATTTTTTCAGTGCAGGCACGGGTCCCCAGGACCACTGCCTGCTCTGAAAACATGTTTTCCAGGTCATTCACAAAGGGGAAGGGGTCCCATGGGGACCTCTTCCCTTTTGCGAATGGGTTACCACCAGTGTGACACTGGTGGTAACTGCGATTGCTTTGCGACCGCGTTTGCGGTCACAAAGCAATGCAGCATCACGCTGGGACTCACAATTAGGAAGGGGAGCACCCCTTCCTAATTGCGACTCACAGTCCTGTTTTGCGAGTCGGTAACCAGGTTACCGACTCGCAAAACGGGGATTGGGCATCGCAATGTGCTTTTTGCATGTCCCAAACAGCGAATTTCGCTGTTTGCGCCATGCAAAATGTTTGCTACCTCTGGCCCCTAGTGACATCTAGCTATGCCCCTACGGTAGTTGTTGTGTGGAACGGCAGGGCATTGTTGCATCCCTTCTGAAATACAAGTGAAGAGCTGCCTCAATTACCCATGGCCTCCCTATCTCCTCGATATGCTGGTTCAGCCCTATCTGAGAATTCCCAGTTGTTTATCACTATCAATTTAGCCACCCAGTAGTACTTGTGTACATCCAGAATCGCCAAACCCCCTTCATAGATCCCACAGTGGAGCTTGCAGAGTGCTATTTTTGAACTGACCCTGTCCCACAGGAATTGCTGAAGTTCACCTTCTACTTTCTTAAAGAAGAAAGGGGGGATTGTATATGGGGTTTTCTGTAAAATATAAAGCAGACTCAGGAGGGTCATCATTTTTAAAAGCATGACCCTGCCCAGTAGTGAGACTGGAAGTGTGTTGTGGATGCTTAGGAATGTTGGATGTTTAGGAATGTTGACCACTGTCTGGAATCCATGTGTCATCCAGGTTCCAGATGAGGTCATTGGAGAGAGCCTGGACGGTTGGTGAGAGTGGACGTGTTTATATTTGCTGTGGGTTGGTGGTATTCAATAAAGCTCATCTTTAAAACCTATTGCTTGAGCTTAACACTGGCGACGAGGTGTCACCACCAACCCAGGACCCACGGTTTTCCTACCTGAGGGACCTTCTGTTTACTCCTCATCGGGATCGGCCCACCTGTGGCTCCTGGCTTGGTGATTTTGGATTTGGGAGCCGGTGTGGTGGAGTCCTGGAGATGCCGCAGCGGATGTCGACTGGAGGTTACACCCTGCCGTAGTGGAGTTTTGGCGTGCTGGCACTTCTGCTGGTTTGCGTGGAGGAGTGCAGCCACGTTTTGTATCCTGCGCTGGTGGAGAGTGCAGCGCACGGTTTGTGTCCCGCGCTGGTGAACATTTGTTTAATCGAGTCGATTTTTTTCCTTTTTGGTCCCGGTTACGTTCTCCTTTTTGGTGCGCGAGCCTTACAACGGCTCCTCTGACAGTTTCCTGTGCGCGTGATGCGCGAGGAACTGTACGCGTAGCCATAGTGACGCGTCTTCTCTTCCTGGCAACGGAAGACGCGTCTCTTCTCCTTGGAAACGGGAGGCGCACAAGGAACTGTACGCGTAGCCATAGTGACGCGTCTTCTCTTCCTGGCAACGGAAGACGCGTCTCTTCTCCTTGGAAACGGGAGGCGCACGAGGAACTGTACGCGTAGCCATAGTGACGTGTCTTCTCTCCCTGGCAACGGAATGAGCGTGCCTTGAGAGGCATTCGTTTTTGTTCTCGGCACGAAGCCTTCACAACGCGTCTCTTCTCCTGGAAACGGGAGGCGCGTAAGCTCCGCGAGGGGCATTTTGAAACGCTAAACCATTAACTGTATTCGGATTACGTCCTTTACACAATTTTCACTTCCATGAGAACTTGAAATTCGAAGATGTTTTGAACATTGCAATACTGAATTGTGTTTTTCAAACGTTCAGATACACTAGTATACTTACCCATATTTTTCTCCAGTATTTTGTTCATATCTTGCTGTTACTCACACTTATTCACCTTGTTGTGGGTATTTATTACTAATTGTGCTGTATAGAGAGTTTAGAATGGCTACTCCCATGTTGTCTCAACCGCCCCCCTTTTTATCTGATAAGGGGGACCCCATTCTCCCTTGGAAACGTTGGAAGAATCTTTTTGACTCTTACCTACTAGCTGTTGGGGGGGAAAAATTCTCTCCAGCCAGAAAACAGGCTATTCTATTGCACAATTTAGGAATTGAAGGTAGAAACATTTATGATAGTCTTGAAACCCTACCTCTAGGGGGAGCTGAGGGGGAACCCAGAGATATTTATGAAATGTCAGCAGCGATGTTGGCTTCACATTTTGAATCCAAGCTCAACATTGTTTTGGAGAGACACAAATTTTTTAACTTTGTTGCTGCATTACGCACGTTAACACGTACTTGTGATTTTGGTGATATCACAGATTCCCTCATTCGCGACCAGTTAGTGCGCTGTACGAACAATAAGAGGGTTCAAGAGAAGTTGTTGACGAGGAATCCTGATTTGAAAGAAGCCATTGCAATTGTTGAAGGAATGGAAAGTACTAGCAATTGGATTAAAGAAATGAATAACCATGAAGAAGACGTTTTGTCCAACGTACAAGCGCCTTTGGCACAAGAAGAAGTTTTAAGGGTCAGCAGTGACAACAAAGCACTTGTACCCATTCAGGAGAAAAGAAAAGAAACCAAATTTCAGCGTTGTTACCGCTGTGGCAACTCTGGACACACGGCGAACAGTTTGAATTGTTTTGCAAGGAACTCTTTATGTAGGAAATGCGGAAAAAAAGGCCACTATGCTTGGGTCTGCAATAGTGACAAATCTAACGTAGATATTATTGCTGATAACACTAACAAAATGATTTTGTGTATTGATCATGAGATTAACCATGTTGAGAACGATGGTGGTGTAGTGGATGTTGGGCCAGTCGTCATGCCTGAGTGTGCTATTAGACTTGACGGCAGATTAGTTACAGTGTTAGCAGACTCAGGATCTCCATATACCATGGTGGGGGACAAAAATTGGCGAGCAATTTTTGGGGAAGACCTCCATTCTTTAATTAAACCTGATATCAATCCGGTCGGTTATGGTGGTGTTAAGATAGAAGTAATTGGGTACAAAGTAATGGAGATCCAATTTCATGACAGAATCACTGTGGGGAAGGTTTATGTAGCAAGGCGTGGAAATAATCTACTAGGGTGGCGTCATCAGCGTGACATGGGGATTAAGTTAGACCCCAACTCTGAGTGCCAAGTTATGGTAGTGAAGGTTGAGAATAACGATTGTGAGGTTCTCAAGGAATTCCCCCAGGTGTTTAGTGACAAATTAGGATGTTTGATTAATTTTGAACACAAAATAATTCTGAAGAAAGGTGCTATTCCTTCTGTGCACAGAGTGAGGAGAGTTCCTAAGTTGATGATAGAACCACTCAGAGCAGAGTTGAATAAGCTTCTGTGCGCTGGTGTAATTGAAGAGATAGAATCGTCTGAGTGGTTGGCTCCCATTGTCCTAGCGCCGAAAGACAATGGGAGACAGATTTGCATGTGTGTGGATCTTAGAGATCTCAACAGGCATATATGGGTTGATCGGCAACCTTTACCCAACATTTCTGAAGAGTTGTCTGGTTTGGGGGGCTCGAAGGTGTTTAGTGTATTGGATCTATCCTCAGCCTATCACCAAATTGTTTTACATCCCGATTCCAGACACCTCACGTCATTTGTGACGCCTGTGGGAGCCTACCGATTTTTAAGAATGCCCTTTGGGTTGGCTTCCGCGGCTGCCTGTTTCCAATGGATCATGAAGAAGATCTTAGGTGAGGTCACTAAAGTATTATTTTTTCAAGACGATATCTTAGTCCATGGCAGTACTGTAGAAGAACATTACAAGGTTCTTAGAGAAGTATTGAGTAAGATAGCCTGTTCAGGTCTCACTGTAAAGAGGGAGAAATGCAAGTTTAGGGTCTCTTCGGTAACATACCTGGGCCATACTATTTCCAATGAAGGAATCAAACCCAAGTTGGAATTGGTTGATTCCATTATACGAGCACCTCAACCCAGAGACAGGGATGGAGTAAGATCCTTTTTAGTTTTAGCAGAGTACTACTCTAAATTTATTGCTAACTTTTCGAGTGTGACCCAACCCCTGAGATCCCTCTTGAAGAAAGGGTGTGAATTTCTTTGGTCAGATGAGTGTGCAGCGGCTTTCACTTTTGTGAAGGATTGTATTGGGAAGATGCCCACTTTAGGTCTTTTTGATACTCATGCCAAGACCTTCTTGTACACAGATGCCAGTATCAGGGGGCTGGGAGCGGTTTTGATCCAAAAAGTTAACCAAGAGGATAAGGTGATTGCCTTTGCGTCCCGATCTCTCAAAGGGGCTGAACAACAATATTCTGTTATTGAAAGAGAGGCACTCGCTTGCATGTGGGCAGTTAAGCATTTCAGATTTTACTTGTGGGGTTTGCCTTTTATTGTGAGAACGGATCACAGGCCCCTTGTCCAAATATTTTCTTCCAAGAAAGGGGAAGAATTGACACCAAGGATAAAAAGATGGGTTGAGGGATTAATGGAATATAACTTTGCTGTTGAATATGTGCCTGGGCCCAAGAATTTGGTCGCAGATTTCTTGTCTCGAACGTCGACTGATGGTGACGATCAGTCTGAAGAGGAGGGAGAGGTTAACTGGGTGAGGGAGATGGCTGTTAGTGAAGATGAATGGAAAGCTGCAACCACTCAGGATTTTGACAGACATGACCTTATAGAGTTCGTTGTGGGAGGTTGACCTGAGTACAAAAACATTTCAGATTCTTTAAAGGGGTACTGGAATGTGAGAGATGAACTGTCTTTGAGTGGAGGTGAATTATTCCGTGGAACTAAGTCCATACCTCCTGTTAGTCTGAGGGGAAAGATTGTCAATTTGGCTCATGAAGGCCATTTAGGCAGGAATTTGACTAAATCAAGGTTAAGAACAGTATATTGGTGGCCAGGTTTAGACCGGGATGTTGAAGCGGTGGTGAAAGATTGTGTGACCTGTGCACGGAATGACAAAAGCAAAATTGTGGTGAAAGCTCCACTTTCCCCAGTTGCAGTTCCAGAGAAACCATGGGTGAAGTTAGGACTTGACTTTATGGGTCCATTTCATCTCCTACCTGCTAATGAACGTTATGTCATGCTCTTAGTGGATTATACCTCCAAGTGGGTGGTGACTAAGTGTGTGAATTTTGTTGACACCAGAACTGTGATTGAGTTCTTAAGGGAAGAATTTTCCCGGGAAGGTGTACCTAGTCACTTAATCACAGATAACGGTGTACAGCTAACTTCTCAGGAGATGAAGTGTTTTTTGGATTCCCTAGCTGTTGTGCATTTGAGAACGGCCTTATATTCTCCTCAAGCAAATGGCCTTGCTGAGCGCAAGGAACAGATTGGTAAAATCCTGTGTCCAGGAAGCAATTGAAACCAGAGTTTCTCTGGCGGATCTTCTGAGGGACCAGTGGTGGGCATATCGTAATACCCCTAATAGTATCTCTGGCATCGCCCCTTTTGAGTTCATGAGGGGAAGGTCTGGGTGTACCAAAATGTCCCCTGCTTGGTTTAGAAATAAGTTTAGTCAAGGAGATTTTGACCAAGAGAAATTTAGTAAGGCATCTGATCGTAGGCAAAATTACCAGTCTAAGTACAAATTGCGATATGATCGTAAATATAGTGTTTCTGATGTTAAATGGAAGGTTGGTGACATGGTGTTGCTGAAGGATCCTGGTTTCATAACCAAGGGTAAGTCAAGTTTCAAAGGCCCTTACTGCATCAAGGAAGTTAGGAAGAATGTGGTTGTCCTTGGTAATGGAGATGTGTGGAGCATGTCTAGATTAGTGAAATGGAATAACCGGTTGGCAGACTCCACAGACCCTGAGGGAGATCATCTTTTAAGTAGGTCTAAGGCAACACCATGCATCAAAGCTCCTTCCAGAATTCGTTCCAAACCAGCGTGGTTGAAAGATTATGTAACCTGCTAATTGGTATCTTTTATTATACTCCTCTGTGTATTGTAGGTATTTCTGAGTTTCTTCACACTGTTTTGTTATGTGTATTTTTGTCTCTCTTTATTAATTATCTTTGATGTATGTAAAGGGGATGTGTTGTGGATGCTTAGGAATGTTGGATGTTTAGGAATGTTGACCACTGTCTGGAATCCATGTGTCATCCAGGTTCCAGATGAGGTCATTGGATCTCGGTGGGAGAGAGCCTGGACGGTTGGTGAGAGTGGACGTGTTTATATTTGCTGTGGGTTGGTTGTATTCAATAAAGCTCATCTTTAAAACCTATTGCTTGAGCTTAACAAAGTGTTTGCCAGTGGGAAGCATCATTTAGCAGGCGGTCTAGCTGCGAATATAAATTTCTCCTCTGAAATTCTTCTGCCTCCCTCATAATACAGAAGCCAAAATATTGGAAGCCCTCTTGTACAATTAGGGCTGTACATTTTGTGGTAAGTCTGGGGATACCCACTTGTAGTGGGAAAATTAATTATTTACTCCAGTTAATTTGGTATCTGGAGTATTCTTCAAAAAGCTGGAAGATGTGTAAAATCCGGTACACCGTGGTGCGGGGGTTTGTGGCATACAACAGGATATCATCTCCATATAAGGAAATCCTCTCTTCCCAGTCCCCTTCTCTACTGATGCCCCTTATAAGGGGATCCTGGTGAACCCAGGCCACCAGAGGTTCAAGTGTGAACGCAAATAGCATTGGAGACAATGGACAACCCTGTCTGGTGCCCCAATGGAGAGCAGAGGGTCATGATAGCATATTGTTGACTCGTACCTGTGCAAGTGGATCCTGATATAAGAGCTGGATCCATTTGAGAAACTAGGACAAAAGCCCAGCTTTGCAAGGCCGGCAGTGCAATGGCTCCATTTGATGCTGTTGAATGCCATCTGTGCATCCAACAAGAGCAGCACAGCTGATTTAGCCTCCTCAGCCTCAGTCATATAAAGTATTCCATAAAGCTGCCACACTTGGTGCAGATTTTAGACCGAAGGGCAGCACCAAAAACTGAAAGAGCTGTGGACCCACTGGGAACCGCAGAAATCTCTGGTGACATCTGTAAATTGGGACCTTGTAGGAAGCTGGCCTGGTGTGTGGTGGGTACCTAAGGTTCTTACATCTTATACCAAGTCCAGCTATCCCCTATTAGTGTAGTGTAGGCAGTGTCTAGAGCCATGCTCTCTAGCGGTAGCTGTGGGTGAGCAGCCAAGGCTTATCTAGGGGACATGCAAAGCTCATGCAATACCACTGTAGTTACACTGCACTTACACACCTGCAAGAAAACACTCTGGGCAGATGTATGGAAAGTGGCACTGCACAGAGTGCAGCAGCACTTTCCCTGCTCCCCTAAGCACCCCGTAATGCCACCATGTCTGTGCCGTATTTAAAATACGGCGCACCATGGCGCAGGGCAGGAGGCAATAGAGTAATTTTTCATGACGCTATTTATGTATTCTGCAGGAGTAGCGCCCAAACATGGGCGCTACTTTTGCAGAGAACATAGGGGCCCATTTTAGATAATGGAAGTCCCCTTTTAACGCCTGCTCTAAGCAGCCGTTAAATGTCCTGCACAAAATGACGCAAGAAAAACTCATAGATTTCTTTACGCCATTTTTTCGTTCCCCCTAACAGGAAACACCCCCTTTGTATACATTATGCCTGGCGCAGCCATTATGTAGCGCAAAGTGTTACAAAGTGGCGCAATGCATGCATTGCGCCACTTTGTAAATATGGCACTAGGATTTTGGCCTCGTTGGCCCACATTAGCTTCAAAATAAATGATGCCAATGTGGTGCAAGGTGGCACTAGGGGCTTATAAATATGCCCCTCAGTGTTTGTAGTGAAAATAAGTATTTTTGACCACTGACTTTTTGTGTTTCACGACTGTGCATATTAGTTGTTCAATGTTCACCAGTTGCAGATTACATTTTGTATTCAGTTTAGCTGCCTATTGCATTATCGTGGTGTTAGACATTGCAGTTGAGACATTGCAAATGAGCTGCGTTTTTCCACATGGTAAACTAAGCTTGTGTTTTTCGTGTTTTCTCTTACCGAACACGATAGCATGATAAGGAAGCACATATTTTGTGTTTTTCTTTAGTGCAGAAAACAGTTTGACCTTGAAAGGCTTGTCTCGGAACGATGGCCAGCTTTCGACACATTCCTGTCAGGGTTTACCTAAACAAGCCAGCATTTTTTTTTATAATTCACATCTGAGAGGGAAGGGCCTTTCAGAAGGCTTTTACCCATGATTATTTAAACTATAAAAGGTGTCCTTGGGCAGCAGCGATGGGCATTTCCGAAACTTCAGTCAGGATTGGACATCAAATACCTGACACAGACATTTGTCCCGTGAGGGTGGAAAACTCTTTCTTGCAGTTGAACAGGGGTCATCAACAAACTGGCATGAGAAAGATGAAGAGCATTGGCAGGCCCTACGGTGATGAATTTTGACTTTATTGTTTGCTTTGCAATTATGCTATAATATAATCACATATATTTGCAGTGTACATTGCAGTTGAGAATCACTTTGATATATTTTCCTTTCATTGCTGTGACTATTTTTAAACGTGGGCCTCCGACCTACTAATCTCCTTTCTCAGGAACCTCGTGGTGAAGTAATAATAAATGTCTTCTTTAAACTAAGAAGTGCATTCCAGAGATTTTTGTCAGCTCGGTCATTAGTGAAAGCAAAACAGTATCACAAAAATAAAGGTGCTTTATTTTAGTGACACAATTACTAAAAAGTACTAGAGAGGCAATCCTCCAATAGGAGGTAAGTAATACACTAGATATGTATACTAGTAATCAGTAATAAGCATAGAAATTTATTGAAAACAGTGCAAATGCAAATAAACAATATTGACTCTAGGGGGAGCCCAAGTCATATACTAAAAAAATAGATTGCGAATGCAGGACCCCCACCTAGGTAAGTGTAATGTGCAGAGGGGAACTAGGGGTACTGTGAAACCCCAAAGGTAAGTACTTCTGTGCCCCCTAGCGACCAGGAAGAAAGGAGTAAGTTACTGTATTTTTCCCAAACCACCCAAAAGGAAGGAAAAGAAGAAAATGCAACACCCAGACAAGACTGCAAGAAACCAGCGGTGGATTCCTGAAGAAGAAGACCTGTGGAAGAAGTGGACCAAGTCCAGAAGTCACAGAAGAGTCCAGAGGGAGCAGAAGCTACTACCCACCCAGCTGTGGTTGCAGGAGTTGGACGATGGTAGGACGTAGACGGTCAGGAATGCAGCCCTGGAGCAGGTGAAGAGTTCATGGAGGATGCAGTCGACGTCCCATGATGGATGGATGATTGTAGTCGATCAGTCGTGTGGAGAAGCTACCAAAAAGCATTGGTAAAGGCAGAAGTCGCAGAGAAGCAAAAGTGGAGCTGCCGGGGACCAGTAAGGTCCAAGGGGACTCAACCCATTGGGGAAGTCGCTCAGCAAGGCAGAGAGTCCAAAGAAGAATACGCAGCCCCCACAGGAGACCCACTGGACGAGGAACCAGAAGTCGCAGAGGAGCCCATGCAGCACAACTGGAGAAGGGTCTCACGTCGCAGGAGAAACACGCAGAGGGCTGTGCATCACAGGACGGAGTGCTGGGTCCACATGGAACCTGAAGATCCCTAGGAGGAGATGCCAACAAGCCTTGTTAGCTGCAAGAGATGCAGTGCAAGGGGGTACTGTCCTGCATGGGAAGGCAAAGGCTTACCTCCACCAAAGTTGGACAGCTGGCAGAGAGAACCAATAGGACTACTCTGGACCACCATCCGTGATGCAGGATCCACACAGCTCAGGATGGGAGAAGATCCATGCAGCCAGTCATAGTTGCAGTTGGTGCCTGTGGATGCAGACTGAAGACTTGCCACCCGCAGAGGATGCAGAGCCAGGGAGACGTTTCAGAAGCTGGAAGGAGCTGTGGAAACAATGTTGCAAGCAGAGTCTTTGTCGCGAATGAGGATTGTCAGTTCCTGGAGAGTCCAGTTGCAGTTCCAGTGGCTGGAAGTCGAAGTAGAGGTTGCAGAGGAGTCCTGATGGAATCTTGCAAGCTGAATTTGAGGACCCACCCAAGGGAGACCCTAAATAGCCCTGAGAGGGAGGTTGGTCACCTAGCCAGATGACCCCCTATCAGAAGGGGGCTCTGACATCACCTGCCTGACCTGGCCACTCAGATGCTCCCAGAAGTCCCTGCCAACGTTGGATTAAATATGGCAGAACTGAAGGACCCTCGGGAGGAGCTTTGGCCACCACCCCTGGGGTGGTGATGGACAGTGGAGTGGTCAGTCCCCTTTCCAATGTCCAGTTTCACGCCAGAGCAGAGACTGGAGGTCCCTGAACCGGTGTAG
The DNA here is from genome assembly GCF_031143425.1 of Pleurodeles waltl. Classification (NCBI taxonomy): domain Eukaryota; kingdom Metazoa; phylum Chordata; class Amphibia; order Caudata; family Salamandridae; genus Pleurodeles; species Pleurodeles waltl. Next base: position 1,001,341,187 of record NC_090443.1, read on the forward strand.
ATTGGTTTATGCATGGAGGGCACCAAATGTGCCCTTCAAAGCATACCAGTGGCTTGTGGAGGCTACCCCTCCCAAGCCATGTAACACCTATTTCCAAAGGGAGAGAGTGTTACCCGCCTCTTCCAAAGGAAACCTTTTGTTCTGCTTTCTTGGACTTGAGCTGTGCAGAAACCCGCCAGAGGGGTGGCAGCAGCACGGGCTGCCCGGAAAACCCCAGAAGGGTGGTAGGAGCAGTGCTGGGAGTCCACTAAGGAGCCCACAGAGGAGTGCATGAATCATACTTTCAATACTGGCAACATTATTGGGGGATGACTCTGACATGTTTAATACCAAACATGCCTAGGTTCAGAGTTACCATTCTGTAGCTGGACATAGGTGCTGATCTATGTCCAGTGCATGCATAAAATGGCATCCCCGCACTCACGAAGTCCATATAATTGGCACTGGAGTTCATGGGGGTACCTCTGCTACTGCAGGGGTGCCCTCACACATAGGCACTTGCACCCTGCCCTCTGGGCTAGGAGGGCCTGCCACAGGGGTGACTTACAGTGACTTGGAATAGTGACCTTGTAGTGAAAGGAGTGAATGCACCCTTTCACTCAGACTGCAATGGCAAACCTGCAAATACACTTTGCATGGGCTCCACATGGGTGGGTAATACATGCTGCAGCAGATGGATCCCCTGGTACCCCAAAGCCGTGGGTACCTGGATACCATATGCTAGGGACTTACATGGGAGCACCAGTATGCCAAATGTGTGGGTGTAAGTAACCAAGTAACCAAGTTTGAATGGAGAGAGCATAATCACTGGGGTCCTGGTTAGCAGGATCTCAGAGAGCACAGTGAAACACACTGACAACTGGCAGAAAACATGTGTAACCATGCCAAGAAAGAGGGTACTTTCCTATATTAGGGTTGCCAACTTTCCAAAAGAAAAAACATACCTTCAGGCCATGGTCATTGTTGTACTTCAAGAGTGTGCAAACAGCAAAGTCTTGGACATGGCACTAAATAGGGCTATAAATAAAATAGAATGTATTTATTTGTAACATGACGCTTCTGTCAGTATTATTTACTTTATTTATTAGTCATTGATCGTTGACTTGTACCATCAGATCTATTCATTGGAAATTTCTTTGAGGAATACTTGATTGCTGTACAGGCAGAGAAGCAACTAAAGAATTTTATAAAATTCTCAATTCATTTTGAAAACCTAAATGCATGGAAGGAAGTCATTCCACTACGCAGCAATACATTACACAAACAAGGCAGACACACTAGACTCCTATTTAAAACAGAACAAAACCATCAGCACCGACCCGTTTCCTAAAATTCCCTCCAAGAGAATACCAACCAAGTCTCTGCACTCCTTCAAACAAATATCACAAGGTGAATTTATGGATTTGTTCAAATCAAGCAGGTCTTCTGGTTGCCCTTCTGACCCTTTTCCACCACACATCTCCAAGAACATTATTTTATCTACTTCTGCTACCACACCTGTAAGAAGAATCATCAATAACTCTTTAACTATAGGAACTTTTCCTGAAGACCCGAAAAAGACTTACATATGTTTGTTTTTGAAGAAAACAAGCCTAGACCCACAGAACCCAAACAACAACAGACTAATCACAAATGGACCTTTCCTGGGCAAACTGATAGAAAGAACAGCATTCGCCTAGATGTCCCAATTCATTGAAGACAATTCCATACTTTCAGATACCACACTGGATTCCGCCCAGGAAAAGGCACTGAATTGATACTCATTTCAATCCGGGATGATCTTAAAAACACAGTTGACCCCAATGGTGTTACTGCATTACTTCCTTTGGACCACTGAGCTGGCTTTGATACTGTTGACCATGACACCCTAAGTCAAAGACTCCAAGAAGCCAGCATAGAAGAGACTGCTCTTGACTGGATTACATCCTACCTTCAAAACAGAGCAAACATTATCTATTCTCCCCCCTTCATGTCCAAACCCTACCCCTCACAAAGCATGGGTCCTCCAAGGATCAATCATCTCACCTATGCTTTTTAACATCTACATGATGTCATTACCAGAACTGATCAATGATTTTCAACTCACATGCTACAACTATGCAGATGACACACAAATACTACTTAAATTGGGATGGCCCAAAGACAATGAAAGCTCACAAATCTTTAGTTGCCTCAGCAGTTGATTAGTGGATGACTTGGAGCCATCTCAAACTGAATGCTTCCAAAATGGAAATACTCACAGGTGGCGACTGGAAACATTATGACCCACTGTGCACCTGGCCTGGCAATCTCTGACCACCTCCTCGAGTATCCAAGGACGTTCAAAACCTTGGAATTGCCATGGACTCCAAGTTAATAATGAATGCCCAAGTAGACAAATTAGCACAATCAAGCTTCATCACCTTGAAGACTCTGCGACACATCTTCCACACAAGGTGCAGGCTACTATCTCTTTTGTACTATCCAAACTAGATTATGCCAATGGTCTCTACCATGGATCATCTCTATCTATTATCAAAAAACTACAACATATTCAGAACTCAACTGCCGGGCTACTATTACATGTAAAGCCACAAGCCCAATCTCCCCTGCCTTGAGAGCACTACACTGGTTACCCATTGCCAGAAGATCCACCTTCAAGCTGCTTTGTATCACACACAAAGCTATACATGGAACAAGATCACTTTTCATCAGAAACAAAATAACCAAATACATTCAATAAAGAACCCTCCGCTCACGATTGGCACCCTGCCTTAAAACATCACCATACAAGAAAAAGACAGAAGGTGGTATCCTGTGTTCAAGCAGCCAAACTATGAAGTTCATTACTCCCAAATATAAGATCCACAGATAACTATCTTGCCTTCAGGAGCCTACTTAAGAGTTGTCTCTTTCCTTCATAACCAAAATATTCAAACAGCAATGGACTGCATATGCCTGTGTTGATGATTATTTATAATCTGATTATGTGTGTATTCTAGATATGTATAGTTCTTTAAGAAATATGTATTGTTACTATTTCATAATAATAAATTTTACACATACTCTTTAAACCTGTTTAACAAATGTATATTTACTCACGGTTAAATATATATATATATATATATATGTGTGTGTGTATGTGTGTGTGGGTGTGCGCATGTGTGTTTATATAAATATTTGTGGATATATACATATATATGTGTGTATTATTCTATGCTTAACATGTTCATAGGTCATTGTATAGCACCTAGATAAGTTGTTATATTAGGTACTTATGAATCCCTGCTTTCTTTTTTATATCACAATGAGCAAAAGTTATCTTAACTATTTAACAGCAAGCATTTCGCTATTCAAAAATTGAGGAAAGATAAATGAATGTCAGAAAAGTACACTTGTTAATTCACTTCAAATATTACAAATCTTGAAAGTCTGTGTTTATACAAATCTACTTTTCTTCTCATATTATTATACCCATTACTATATTCCTTGCACATAAATTCCCTTATTATGTATTTACATAGCTGTATCTTTATTACTCTAGTCCTATTGTACTAGAGAACAATTAAATAAGAATAAATATAATTAAATCTATACATACAATTCAAAATATAAATAATTAAATTAAATTAAAAATCAATGTATATATATATATATATATATATATATATATATATATATATATATATATAAATAAAATAATAAATAAATGAAAAATAATATACATTTTACTCTTGTAAGCTTTGCTCTGTCTCCCCATTATCCCATGTCTCTATCAATCTATCCAATCTATCCTCCATCCCCACTCTGACTCATCCCAAACCCATTCTATTACTATGGTCTCCAAAATAACCCTACTTAAGCTCTTCCCTCCTCTACCTCATCTAGCTCAGTGCTTAATTTGTGCTTGCTGTTTCGGGTGCTGAGCACCAGCATTTATTTTTGAGGGCTGGCGCTTATTATTCAGCCCTAAGCATTTGCTGCGCGCAAAAGATATATATGGGAAAGATGGAGGAAGAGAAAAACGAGAAAAACGAAGCGTCACAATAGGAGAAAGCAGAAAGCTGCAGAAGTAAGCTGAAAGGGCAGGGAGTGGCTTTAAACAGATTGAAGAGGCCTGAGATGGCTTCAGGATTACGCTGCCTCAGTATTCCGTGTTCGCACATTTAATTGCAGCAGCCGTGTGTTTAAGAGGAGGGCTTTGAGCACCAGCACGTTTTTATTTACAAATTAGGCACTGATCAAGCTCACCCCAAACCTCAGTTTACTACCATGATCTTACAAACAACCCTACTAAGTTCACCCTCATCTATCTCACCTTTACTCATCCCAAACCCCTCCTTCTGCTATGATCTCCCTAATCCCTTTCCACAGACTCTTCCCTCCTCCATCTCTTCTTTACTCATCCCAAGTCTCATCCTATTATTATAAACTCCCAGTTAACACTTCTGGATTCTTCCCTCCACTATCCCTACATTACTCTAGTCAGTCCAACTAACAAACTCACATATCCTCTGCTCAAATTAACTCATAATAATACTAATACTGTACTCATATTTTTCTATGCTAATCCACCCCAAATTCCTCTTAGGTTCGGGAGTAGCGTGCTTCTCGCCGAAAAGCGCTTCAACGCCACATCAGGGGTAGTAAGCGCTATACAAATACAATTACAATTACAATAAATACTTGTCTGGTGTGGCCACCTAGGATCTTGCGCTTTGATGATAATATGTTATACAATTATGGTTGCATCACACGCTTCATTTTCTAATGCATAACATATCAGCATTTTAACAATCACCAAACTGAACCCAACCTCACCTCTCTTCATCATTATTCTTTCCTGATTATAAAATGTATTTGAAACCGGCGAATCCTGCTTCTCCTCCTTCACCACTAAAGACTCTCCTTCGCTTCTCCGGCTTTCCCATGTTCCATAATTGTGTGCCACCTACTTTTGTTTCAGGATAAAAGTAGCTGATTGGCTGACTATTAGTATGACCAATAGCAGATAGATGTGTCAACCCGGTCCACTCGAGTCCTCTCCATAAGGGGATCTTCTTCATGATGAACAATCACACAAGTCTCGGTGTGAGGACAAATACGAGTTGACTCCAGCCTGGCTGCAGCATGAGGTCAGGTGTGGGCTCCGTCTCGCTCACCGAGAGGGGGGAAGACAGACTGGTTGAGCAGCCCAGCAACAGCAGAAATGGCCAATCACTGTATGGCTTCACAATAAGGCTTTACAGTGATTGGGTCATTGATCTGTGGGAAGAGTCTCCCACTCCATGATGTCTCACATGCACAAACTGCACAAGGGGCTTAAGCTAAACCTATCAACCACGTCTCTCAGCCAATCTAGATGCTGCACCCCTGCATGCAAAAAGAACAGATGATGGATGGAATGCTGAACAATGTCAAACATTCACCTGCAGTCACAAATCTGGCCCTTTGCTTGCCACCCCATTTCAGTTTGAACCCAGACATATGCAAAGCAGTCTTGGCCCTGCTCCCCATGGGAACAGTCCACTCTGAACTGCCAGGCCAGTCCTCCCTGGACCAGAAAACAAGCATCCTGGGACCGGTTCGGGGTATCATGCCCTCATTGGCCACGTTTTTTACCTGAGCTTGCCTTTCACAGAGTAGTGGCAGCTCATGGTAGAGACTCTGTGCTACAAGAGGTGGGGTTGGGGTTTAAGAACAAGTTAAATACAGCAGCACTTGTCATATTGTAACATGGAGCACCGCTAATTCATTAAAAAAATCATTTATATTGTCATGTGTCAAATCTCTTAGTACCTGTCTCACCCTTGAACCAACTCATTTCAAATGATAATATAAACTTCCCTGGTTCCACCATGTAGGCCTCTGCTTTGAACGGCTTCAAAGACTCCAGGGGGAACACCATAAGACATAAAAACTCTTTGGGGGAGGGTGGCAGATTTTAAGGAAAAGCTACCAGATGCTCATGTAGTACATACAGGTGGCCATCAATGTGTAGGAGCACACGTTATTGGAAACACCTTGGCTGATGAAGCGGCCAAATCCACAGCAGCTACAGTTTCTGTTGCTGCAGTCACTCGTTCTCACACAAGAATGGATAATGAAATTCAGGCTGCTGTGAAAGCTTCAGCTGAAGGCAAGCCTCTTCCTTCCAAAAGCATACCCTACAAAATATTCCAGCCATATCAGTGCACAGAATGTTGCCTTTGCCACAATTCCTGGGGTTGGAAATCGAGTGAATGCTAACCAGGACCAGAGAATAGATCTCATGAAAGCAGTGCAGAGGGTGTCGCATCTGCTCCTGCTGGCCACAATATGACTCTTAAAGAAACTCTTCTGGTGGCTGGGTCTATACAAACAGACCAAGTAATATGTGCTTTGCTGTGACATTTGCCAGCAAACAAAGGGCTCAAACATCAAGTGCCCACCACAGACATCCCTCTTAGGGGCATATTTATACTCTCTTTGCGCCGAATGTGCGTAAAAATTTTTGACGCACAATCGGCGCAAACACTGCCCCATATTTATACTTTGACGTCCGACCCCGCGGGCGTCAAAGTTCCACCATGTGCGTCATTTTTTCGAAGGGGGAACCAGCCTTGCGTTAATTATATGCAAGGTAGGCGTTCCCTTCCAAAAAATGACTTTAAGGCCTGTGCACCTTATTTATACTGTGACGTCATTTTGACGCACAGGAGGGGGTAGGCCTTAAAAAACGGCGCCCAGCCTGATGGGCGCCGTTTTTTAACGCCTGGGTCAGGGCAGGCGTTAAGGGACCTGTGGGCTCAGAAGGAGCCCAGAGGTGCCCTCCCATGCCCCCAGGGACACCCCCTGCCACCCTTGCCCACCCCAGGAGGACACCCAAGGATGGAGGGACCCATCCCAGGGAAGTTGAGGTAAGTTCAGGTAAGTATTTGTTTCGTATTTTTTCTGTGGCATAGGGGGGCCTGATTTGTGCCCCCCTACATGCCACTATGCCCAATGACCATGCCCAGGGGACATAAGTCCCCTGGGCATGGCCATTGGGCAAGGGGGCATGACTCCTGTCTTTGTTAAGACAGGAGTCATTTCAATGGGGGTTGGGCGTAAAAAAAAATGGCGCAAATCGGGTTGAGGCCAAAATTTTGCCTCAGACCTGACTTGCCCCATTTTTTGACGCCCAAGCTCCATTTTCCCCTACGCCGGCGCTGCCTGGTGTGAGTCATTTTTTTTTACACACACCAGTCAGCTGCGCCGGCTAACGTCATTCAATAAATAAGGCGCCCGCATGGCGCTTTGGAAAGGCGTTAGCCGGCGTTAAAATTTTTGACGCACAACTGCGTTGGCGCAGTTGTGCGTCAAAAAGTATAAATATGGGCCTTAGTGTCGACTAGGCCACTACAATGTGTGTACCTGGACCACTGTTGTCCCCTACAACCAAATACATCGTAGTCACTGTTGATTCTTGTTCTTGATTCCTCTGGGCATGGCCACAGCAGTCGGCTGAAGCGTTAACTGTTGCAAAATACTTTCTGGTCTTTATCAGCACATATGCGGTTGCAGCATTCCAGTCGGACCAGGGCTCTGCTTTTGCCTATAGGGCAGTCTGGGACACCATGAGGATGATGGGTGTTGAACTTCCTTACTCTTCTCCATAACATCACAAGGATACTGTGTGGCATATTTATACTCTGTTTGCGCCGGATTTGCGTCGTTTTTTTTTACGCAAATCCGACGCAAAACTAACTCCATATTTATACTTTGGCGTTAGACGCGTCGAGCGTCAAAGTTCATGGAGTTTGCGTCATTTTTTTGCGTGGACACCTTCCTTGCGTTAATGATATGCAAGGGAGGCGTTCCCTTCTAAAAAATGACTCCGAGGCATGTGCGTCGTATTTATACTCCCGGGCAAAAATGACGCCCGGGAGTGGGCGGATCAAAAAAAATGACGTCTACCCTCGTTAGCGTCATTTTTTAACGCCTGCTCAGGGCAGGCGTTAAGGGACCTGTGGGCTCGGAAGGAGCCCAGAGGTGCCCTCCCATGCCCCCAGGGACACCCCCTGCCACCCTTGCCCACCCCAGGAGGGACCCATCCCAGGAAACTTAAGGTAAGTTCAGGTAGGTATATATATTTTTTTTTTTGGGTGGCATAGGGGGGCCTGATTTGTGCCCCCCTACATGCCACTATGCCCAATGACCATGCCCAGGGGACATAAGTCCTGGGGGCATGGCCATTGGGCAAGGGGGCATGACTCCTGTCTTTGCTAAGACAGGAGTCATTTCAATGGGGGTTGGGAGTGAAAAAAAAATGACGCAAATCGGGTTGAGGCGAAAAATTTGCCTCAGCCTGACTTGCCCGATTTTTTGACGCCCAAACTCCATTTTCCCCTAACGTCATTGAATAAATACGGCGCCCGCATGGCATTTCAGAATGGCGTTAGCCGGCGTTAAATTTTTTGACGCACAACTGCGTTGGCGCTGTTGTGCGTCGAAAAGTATAAATATGGGCCTGTGTTTGCAGAGACTTCTTCTGGTTACTTCATCGACATTGATAACTTTTCTTTGCCTTCATCTGCATCCGCAACTGAAACTGTTTCAAAGACATGTAAACTGTTCATATGGCTTAAAAATAACTATTTGATTTATCCGTGGTATTATCTGTGGATATTTCTGACATTGCTTGCCCTTCTGTTATAGACTGTTTTTGTTTCTCTTGATAAATGGCCATTACCTTCCTGAACGCTCTTCTGTCGAACCAGTGGATGAAGTTCTAACACCCTATCTTTCCTCACATAAGGTACAAAGAGACTTGTCCCTTGTGAACATTTCAGCAGTACCAATTCCAGATGGGATTGTTTGGGATAAGGTTCCCTTTGATATCTAGGGCCTACTGAGATTATCGAAATTCCATGGGGCATATTTATAATCCCCTAGCATCACCTTGCGGCGTCATTATTTTTACCTTAATGTGGCCCAACGAGGTCAAAATCCCTGCGCTGCGTTTACAGAGTGGCACAACGCATGCATTGCACCACTCTGTAACCCTTTTTGCTACATTATGCCTGCGCCAGGCATAATGTATACAAAGGGGGCGTTCCCCCATTAGGGGGTATGGAAAAATGGCAAAAAAATCCATGAGATTTCCTTACGCCATTTTTTATGGCACTTTTAACGCCTGCTCAGAGCAGGTATTAAAAGGGGGCTTCTATTCTTTAGAATGGGCCCCTGTGTACTCTGCAGGAGTAGCGCTAACAGTTTGGCGCTGCTCCTGCAGAGTACATCAATAGCGTCACATTGAAAGATGCTATTGCCCCCTACCCTGCGCCATGGTGCGCCATATTTTATATACGTTGCACACATGGTGGCAGTAGGGGGGTGCTAAGGGGTGCAGTGAAAGTGGCGCTGCACTAAGTGCAGCACCGCTTTCCATAAATCTGCCCCCATATGTTTTCAAAATTTCAATGACTGGTGTAATTACACTTAGAGGCATATTTATACTCTGTTTGCGCCGGAATTGCGTCGTTTTTTTTTACGCAATTCCGACGCAAAACTAACTCCATATTTATACTTTGGCGTTAGACGCATCTAGCGCCAAAGTCCATGGAGTTTGCATCATTTTTTAGCGTGGACACCTACTTTGCGTTAATGATATGCAAGGTAGGCGTTCCCGTCTAAAAAATTGACTCCGAGGCAAGTGCGCCGTATTTACACTCCCGGGCAAAACTCACGCCCGGGAGTGGGCGGGTCAAAAAAAATGACGTCCAGCCGCTTTTGCGTCGTTTTTTAGCGCCTGGTCAGGGCAGGCGTTAAGGGACCTGTGGGCTCGGAAGGAGCCCAGAGGTGCCCTCCCATGCCCCCAGGGACCCCCCCTGTCACCCTTGCCCACCCCAGGAGGACGCCTAAGGATGGAGTGACCCATCCCAGGGAACATAAGGTAAGTTCAGGTAAGTAATAATTTTTTTTTTTGTGGCATAGGGGGGCCTGATTTGTGCCCCCCTACATGCCACTATGCCCAATGACCATGCCCAGGGGACAGAAGTCCCCTGGGCATGGCCATTGGGCAAGGGGGCATGACTCCTGTCTTTGCTAAGACAGGAGTCATTTCAATGGGGGTTGGGAGTCGAAAAAAATGGCGCAAATCGGGTTGAGGCGAAAAATTTGTCTCAGCCTGACTTGCCCCATTTTTTGGCGCCCAAGCTCCATATTCCCCTACGCCGGCGCTGCCTGGTGTACGTCATTTTTTTTCACGCACACCAGGCAGCGCCGGCGGCTAACGTCATTGAATAAATACTGCGCCCGCATGGTGCTTCAGAATGGCGTTAGCCGGCGCTAATTTTTTTGACGCAAAACTGCATTAGCGCAGTTTTGCATCAAAAAGTATAAATATGGCCCTTAGTGTTGTTTCTGATGACTGAGATGTTAAAACAGTTGATTCAATGCTTGCTGATCTGCAGGATTACACTGTATTTGAAAGTGACATTTATATGAACTCAGCAAACTATGGGTAAATGTTCTGTTATAATCATTGGGAACATTACTATCTGCACCGAGCAACTAGACATAGATCAGTATTTAATTACACACAGTGGGAACACTATTCAATTCCACTTTCGGGGAGCCCAAAAACATATATAGACATATTTGCATACATTTCTGGAAATGACACTACAAATGCAGAGTCATATTATTCCAAATTGCCACCGATCAAAAATACGAAAACCTTTACTGACACCAAATTGATCTATTCAGATTCCTTTGTTTTCCAACTGGCTGTTGAAGGTTATGAATACTGGAAGAGCACTATTGATGTGAACAGTGTCCGGGGAACACAGGATTAGCAAATTCAGGGTAGGTAAGCTTTGTTCAGAGCATGCCTTATTACTGTTCAAATTATATTTCTAAATGACACGGTTCAACAAACTTCCTGCCTAGGGTTAGCAAAATAAAAGAAATTAATGCACCCAGTATCCCCACACTAGCCAATTTCACCAATTGGCAATCAATCCTTAAGGTAACAGAGGAAGAACAAAATGCTTGAGTTCAGAATGATGTAGGAAAGTACTCTCTTTTTGGCATGGTTACCCCCACTTTTTGTGTGCTATCAGTATGCTTGGACTGTTTTCACTGGGATCCTGCTAACCAGGACCCCAGTGACTGTGCTCTATCCCTCTAAAGTTGGTTGCTTAGGACTTTGCACATCCAACAATTAGCATACTGGTGCCCCCATATAAGTCCCTAGTATATGGTACTTAGGTACCTAGGACATTGCAGCACCAGGGGTTCCCCAGGGTCTGTAGCATGTATTGTGCCACCAATGGGAGGCAATGCAAAATGTGTCTGCAGGCCTGCCATTGCAGCCTGCGTGAAAAGGTGCATGCATCCTTTCATCACAGGTCACTACACCAGGTCACTGTAAGTCACCCCTATGGAAGGCCCTTCTTGCCCAGAGGGCAGGGTGCAGGTCCCTGTGTTTGTGGGCAGCCCTGCATGAGCAGAGGTGCCCCTCCAAACTCCAGTTCCATTGTACTGGACTACGTAAGTGAGGGAAAGCCATTTTACCAGTGTACTGGACACAGGTCACTACCCGTGTCCAGCTACATAATGGTAACTCCGAACCTGGGCATATTTGGTATCAAACATGTCAGAATCATACCCCAATACTGTTGTCAGTATTGGTTGTATGATTGCATGTACTCCGATGGCTCTTTAGAGGATCTCCCACCAGTGCTCCTACCAGTCTTCTGGGGTTTTCCAGGCAGCCTGTGCTGCTGCCGCCCCTCAGACAGGTTTCTGCCCTCCTGCTGCCTGACCAGCTCAGGCAGAGGAGGGCAGAACAAAGGATTTCTTGTGGAAAAAGGGAGGGAACACCCTTTCGCATGGAAATAGGTGTCACAAGGCTTGGGAGGGATAGCCTCCCCAATCCACCGGTTTGCTTTGAAGGGCACATTTGGTGCCCTTCTTGCATAAATCAGCACGCACCAGTTCATGGACCCTCGGTCCCTGCTCTGGCACGAAACTGGTCAAAGGAAAGGGGAGTGACCACTGCTCCGTCTATCACCACTTAAGGGGTGGTTCCCAGAGCTCCTCCAGGTGGCCACTTGATTCTGCCATCCTGAATCCAAGATGTGTAAAGGCCCCTGGGATGGTAAGGAGTGGTAAATTTGTAAGTGACACCACACTCCTTCCACATGGCTTTAAGGTAAGCAGACATGAAGTTTGCTCCTCTGTCTGATGCCACGTCTTTAGGACAACCCACTCTAGAGAAGATTCCCAGGAGGGCCTTGGCCACTGCAAGGGCTGTAGTGGCCTTAAAAGGAATGGCCCCTGGATAAGTGGTCCAGCACCACCAGTATGAATCTGTTTCCAGATGCTGTTGGAGGGTCCAGGGGACCAACAATATCCAGTCCCCAAGGTGATCCCAGCTACACTTTTGGACTGAATACTATTATTACCACTACCATTGCTATTTCTAGGGTCACAAGGGGTACGACTGATAGTAGTAGTTGTAGCAGGCTTGGTGCTCTTTTTGGGACAGGTGCTGTCACCTGCCCTATGGCCTTTTTTACTACAGATGTAGCACTAAGGTTTCTTAAAGAAAGAGGAAGAGGATTTAGACCCACCCCAGAGGAGTTTTGTGGGCTTGACAAAGACTCTTTTTCTTTTGGTTTGTCCTGCCCTTGTCCTGATGCTTACCTGCCTCCTTCTTCTTGTGGTCATCCCCTCAGTCAGTTTTCCTACCCACGCTGATGCAGACCCATTTATCTGCCTTCTTGCCCAATTCTTGGGGAGAGGACAGATTAGAGTCCACCAGGTATTGATGCAGCTGATCAGAAATGCAATTTTTCAAAAAGTGCTCTCTCAGAATCAGATTATACAAGCCCTGGTAGTCACTTACTTTGCTCCCATGCAACCAGCCTTCCAGAGCTTTCACAGAGCAGTCCATAAAATCTATCCAATCCTTGGAGGACTCCTTTTTGTTCTCCCTGAACTGGATCCTATATTGTTCAGTGGTTAGCCCAAATCCATCCAAGAGTGCATCATTGAGTGCTGTATAATCATCTGCATCTTATTCTCTGACAGTGAGGAGTTTATCTATGCCTTTGTCAGAGAAGGAGAGCCACAAGATTGCTGCCCACTGTCTTTGAAGGACTCTCTTTACTTTACGGACCCTCTCCAAGGCAGTAAACCATTTGTGTATGTCATCTCCCACCTTGTAAGGTGGGACTATCTTGCTCAGATTCCTAGAACCATAAGAGCCCTCCCTGATTCTGGTGTCCCTAAAGCTAAGATTGCTGCCACAATGGGGTGCTAACCCCAAACCCTGTCTCTCTCTTTCAACTGCCAAGGCCTCCCTATCTAGGGCTAGCTGTTGCTGTTGCTGTTGCTGTTGCTGTTGCTGTTGCTGTTGCTGTTGCTGCTGCAGCCTCAGCTTGGCCTCCTCCACTCTCAGTTTCCTGAGTTCTCTATTTAGGGAATCTTCCCCTGAGTTGGAACTGAGGGTCCCTTCAGATACTGAAGAGTCATGGGTTTTGACAGAGAAGCGCCTATCCCTCCTTCTGGGGACTCTCTGAACCAACCCTCTAGGACTAAAAGTGGGCCTACTTGAGTGACCCCTCTTTTCACTACCTGCAATGCTCCTAACAGGGCTGTGATGTATCCCAGACTCCTTCTGACCCTCCCCACTGTAGCCTATATAAACCCATCTAAGATTAGAGGGTCAGCCTCTAATTCTTCTTCCTCCTCCTGGCTACCCATGTTGTGTTGGTCAGCCTGAAGTAGTTACCCCTGAAGTAAACTTTTATTGGGATTTCTCACTGTCTTCAGCTTCCTGGAAGCACATATCTCCCTCAACTCTTGAAAAGTGCAGCTCTCAAATTGAGAGTCTGTGACCTAAGGTATGTTTTCCACTGAAGACATCTTGCTAGAGTGGTGTGGGTGCACCTGACTACTCTAACAACTAGTCTCCCTGTGAGTTTGGAGAAAGGGCTATGCTAGACCCCCAATTTACCCAAATTTAGAGATTAGTAATCCTGATCACTAAGTGCAGTGAGTTCCTAACAACCAGCAGATGAGTTTCCTGTTGAAAGTTATTAGTGACAAAGTGGTAAGGTAATTGCAAGTGTCTTATCCCACTGCACCACCAATGTAGGAAGCTAGTATAGTGTGTGTGGAGCACCTATGGTGTTATCACCTCATACCAGGTCGAGGTACTCCCTATTAGTGAAGTGTAGGCAGTGTCTAGGAAACCAGGGATTTCTAGAGGTAGCTGTGTATGAGCAGCCAAGACTTAGCATGGAGACATGCAAAGCTTATGCCATACAAGTATAGTCACACAGCACGATCAAAGGCAAAGCCCCCTGGGATCAAACCCCTTTTAGGGCTATTTAGGGTCTCCTTCTTGGGTAGGTCCTCAGATTCGATGTGCAAGATTCCGCCAGGACTCCTCTGCATTGTTTACTTCATCTTCTGGCCACTGGAACCATGACTGGATTCTTCAGGAACCAACAATCTGCAACTGCAGTGATGACTCCGCTTTGCAACATTGTTTGGCTGGCTTCTTCCAGCAACTTCAACATTTCCCTGGCTGTGCATCCTCTGAGGTTGACGAGACTAAAGCCTGCACCAAGAAGTAAGAAGGTATCTCCCTTGGAGTGAAGGAGTCACTCCCCTGTATCTGCAGGCACCAGCTGCAATGATGACCGGCTGCCTGGATCTGCCCTCCTCCAGAACTGCGTGGATCCTGCATCACAGGTGGTGCTCTGGAGGGGTTCCCTTGGTTCTTTCTGCCAGCTGTCCAACTTGGGAGACGGTGAGCCCTTGCCTCTCCTTGCAGGACAGTACCCCTGTGCACCCTGACCCTTGCAGGTACCAAGGCTTGTTCGCTCCTGCTCCAAGGGATATTCAGGTTCCGTGTAGCGCTGGCCCCCCAGTAACTCTTCCTGCCAAGCACAGTCTCCTCTTCAGGTATGCTGAGTGGGCCTCACTGCGACTTGCTACACCTGCTGCCAGTGGGTTGCCTGTGGGGCCTGCATCCTCTTATGGTACTCTCCGTACTGCTGAGGGTCACCCTGGACTCCTCCTTGGGTGAAATCGCCTGGGCCTTGCTTGTCCTCTTTGACCTTGCAACACTTCTTTTGCTTTTTCTGCATTTGCCAAGATTTGTTGGTGGTTTTTCTGCACCAATGACCAACTGCAACCTGACAGCCAATGTTGGACACCATCTGCATCACTTCAGGGACTCCTCTTCAGCTCCTGTGCTGCACAGCTGGTCTTCCTCGTCCCCTGTCGACCTGGTCCTGCATCCACAAAAGGGTGGGTGGTGGCTCCTGCCACAACCGGACACTCCATCACAAACTGATCTTGGTCCCCTTTCTTTGCAGGTCCTCTTCTGCCAGAATCAACCTTTGGGTTCTTCAAGTCTTGTCTGGGTCTTGCACAATCCTTTTTCTAAGTCCTCCTGTTAGTTTTGGGAGGGGAAAACCAGGTACTTACCTTTGCTCTCCTGGTCACTGGTGTCACCCTGGTACCCACCTCTTGGGATTTCTAGTTCCTCCAATTCCCCTCTAACGATTCCTCATTCCACTTTCCTAGTATGTGGTTAGATCTCCTATAGGTCCCTCACTATTTTCTAATAGTTTTGCCAGTGCTTGTTTCTATGATTCTTACTGATTACTATTGCGTATATAATTAGTTGAGGGAACTGTCTAGTAGTATTCTAGGATTTGTGTTACCATAATGAAGTACCTTTATTTTTGTAACACTGCGTGGTTCCTTCATGTGTGATAGTGCTGTGTGACTATAGTGTTAATGCATAAGCTTTACATGTTTCCCAGCTAAGTCTTGGCTTCTCATCCACAGCTGCCTCTGGAGAGCCCTGGGTTTGTAGACACTGCCTACACTTCACTAATAGGGGATATCTGGACCTGGTATAAGGTGATAACACCATAGGTGCTCAGCACACACCAGGCCAGCTTCCTACAAATGGTACCTATAATTCCACACTTTTAAGTCCCGGCAGGTGGTTTTTGTTACCAATAGACACAAATGGGTGTCAGGCTCATTTGGTTAATTCCTCGGGGGGTTTCAAGATTAGCCAGCTGGACCCTCGCTATGTCTCGGGTCAACACTTGGGTATAGTTACCACATACACTGTGGGTAAACTGTGCCAACAATGGTTACGCACTAACACCTTAGCAGCAGTAAAAGAGCACATTGGTCTCCTATCAGAGGAAGTAGACTTGCAAGATCTTTTGCTAGGTCCAAGAAAGCCATGCTCAAAACCACTCCTGTATGCCACATACAATGAAAAACAGAAGCTTTCTCAAATGGAAGCAGATACATAAGGTAAATATGGAAAAGGCTTTAGCCATTGTTGATAATGGCATGAATACTCTGTCCAACAGAATATACACAATTTATAATATTGGGCCAAATTTAAGAGAAAATTACGGTGCAAATTTGGCAGGGTCGCGCACTGGCATTTTAAAAACATAGGGATGTGCCACATTTACAATAACACAACGTACCCCTCTGTTTCCCCCTGTGCAAGTGCTGAATTTGCTGCCGGGCGCCAACGCAGCCACCCTTGTACCATAATGCAATGATGGCAGCTTTGAGAGGGGAGATTGATTTTGTCCAGGAAGGGACAGCTTCCTACACAAAATCAATCTTCAATGGTGATTTTCTCTTTCTATGTGTGCTGCAAAATGCAGCACACATAGAAAGAGCAAAAAATGAGGAGAAATGAAAGCATTTCTCCTTGTTGTGCCACTCTAAAGTCACCCCTGGGGTGGTGGGAGATTTTGGTGCTGCCTCAGGTTTATGAAAACTTGTAAATCTGGGGCAGCATCAAAATACAATGGGTGTTGCTGTGGCACGCCCCCAGCAACACCAGTTGCACACCCCTTCCACGCAAAGTGCTGCATGTGAAGGGGCTGTATTTACAAGGTGGCGTTAAGCTTAACACCACCTTGTAAATACAGTGCAGTGCATAGCGCCACCAGAGCATCACTAAAAGTGGTGCCTCTGTGGCGCTAGGGGCTCTTAAATATACCCCATAGTTTCATCTGCAAATAATATCATAATGTAAGAAAGTATCCTCTTTCTTGGCATGGTAATCCCTATTTTCTGCCTGTGTCAGTGTGTGTTGACTGTGTTCACTGGGATCCTGCTAACCAGGACCACATTGATTATGCTCTCTCCCTTCTAACTTGGTAACTTGGACCATTTTCACCCCCCATTTGGCACACTGGTACCTTCATGTAAGTCCCTGGTATGTGGTACATAGGTACCCAGGGCATTGAGGTGCCAGGGCATCCCCATGGGCTGCAGCATGTATTATGCCACCCATAGGGAGCCCATGCAAAGTGTTCTGCAGGTCTGCCACTGCAGCCTACGTGAAAAGGTGCATGTACCCTTTCACTACCAGGTCACTGTACTAGGTCACTCTAAGTCACCCCTATAGCAGGTCCTCCTAGCCCACAGGGCAGGGTGCAAGTCCCGATGTGGGAGAGCCCCCTGCACTAGCAGAGGTGCCCCACGATCTACAGCTCCATTTTCCTGGACTTCTTGAGTGCGTCACTACCTACGTCCAGCTACATAATGGTAACCCCAAACCTGGGCATGTTTGGTATCAAACATGCCCGAATCATACCCCAATACTGTTGCAAGTATTGGAAGTATGATTCCATGCACTCTGGGGCTCCTTAGAGGACCCCCAGCATTGCTACCACCAGTCTTACAGGCTTTTCCGGCCAGTCCAAGCTGCTGCCACCCCTCAGACAGGTTTCTGCCCTCCTGCTGCTTGATCTGATGAAGCTCAGGAAGGCAGAACAAAGGATTTCCTTTGGGAGAGGGAGGTAACACTCTCTCCCTTTCGAAATAGATGTGACTGGCTTGGGAGGGAAAGCCTCCCCAAGCCACTGGTATGCTTTGAAGGGCACATTTGGTGCCCTCCAAGCATAAATGAGTCCACACTAGTTCAGGGACCCCCAGTCCCTGTTCTGGCACGAAACTGGACAATGGAAAGGGGAGTGACCACTCCCATGTCCATCACCACCCCAGGGGTGGTGCTCAGAGCTCCTCCAGACGGTCCCTGGGTTCTGCCATCTTGGTTCCAAGGTTGACAGGGAACTCTGAGAGCATCTGAGTGGCCAGGCGAGGCAGGTGGCGTCAGAGGAACCTTCTGATAGGTGGTCACTTGGCTAGGTGACCAACCCCATTCTTAGGGCTATTTAGGGTCCTCCTCTGGGGTGAGTCCTCAGATTTGGCTTGCAAGATTCCAGCAGGATCCCTCTGCAACCTTCACTTCAACTTCTGGCCTCCAGAACTGCAACTGGACTCTCCAGGACCCGACAGTCTCCTGCAACATTGTTTCCAGGGCTCCTGCAAGCAATTGCAACATTTCCACTGCCTCAGCATCCACTGAGGGTGGCATGTCTTCAGTCTGCAGTAGTAGAAAGAAGGAATATCCCTTGGAGTGAAGGGGTCATTCCCCTGCATCGGCAGGCACCAGCTGCCATGATGACTGGCTGGGTGGATCTCCCTTCATCTTGAGCTACATTGATCCTGCATCATGGGTGGTGGTCCAGAGTAGTCCGCTTGGTCCTCTGTGCCAGCAGTCCAAGTTTGGTGGAGGTAAGCCTTTGCCTTCCTACACACTAGAGTACCCCCTTGCACTTCATCTCTTGTAAATGCCAAGGCTTGTTTGCCTCTCCTCCAAAGGCTCTTCAAGCGATGTGTAGCTCCAGTCCCCAGCACGCCTTTGTGCAAAGCACAGCCCTGTGCGTGGTTCTACTGCGGGGTGGGATCCCTTTCTGCAATGCTGCATGGGCTCCTTCTGTAACTTCTGTGTCCCCATCCTGTGGGTGCTGCCTCTGCTCCTGTGGGTCCTCTGTGTCGCGGAGGGTTCCCTGTGACTCCCACTCCTGGGCTGAGCCCTCCTGGACCTTGCTGGTCCCCGGCAGCACCAATTTTCCACTAACTGCGAATTTGCCTTTGCCAAGGCTTGTTGGTGGAATCCCTGCACGAACACCCATCTGTAATCTTCACTCCAGCGTGGGACATCTTCCCTAGAGTCACTATTGGTTATTGCTCTTTGCACTGTTTTCTAACCTTTCCTATGCCTATTATTGCTTAATAATGTATATATTTGGGGCGAGATTTATGGAAAGTGGCGCTGCACCAAGTGTAGCGCTACTTTCCCTCGCCCCTTAACACTGCCCTACCGCCTCCATGTATGCGCCGTTTTTAAAATACGGTGCACCATGGCACAGGGTAGGGGGCAATACTGTCATTCTTTATGACACTATTGATGTACTCTGCAGGAGTAGCGCCAAAATTTTGGCGCTACTCCTGCAGAGTACATAGGGGCCCATTCTAAAGAATGGAAACCCCACCTTTAATGCCTGCTCTTGAGCAGGCGTTAAAAGTGCCTTAAAAAATGGCACAAATAAATCTTAGATTTCCTTACGCCATTTATCCGGCTCCCCTAATGGGGGAACGCCCCCTTTGCATACATTATGCCTGGGACGGGCATATTATAACGCAAAAGGTTACAGAGTGGCGCAATGCATGCATTGCTCCACCCTGTAAATAGGGCGCAGGATTTCGGCCTCGTTGGGCCACATTAATGTAAAAAATAATGAAGATAATGTGGCGCAAGGTGGCGCTAGGGCATCAGAAATATGCCCCTACGGCCCATATTTATACTTCTTTAGCGCCGCATTTGTGTAATTTTTTGACACAAAAGTGCCTCAAACTTACAAAATACAAATGTATTTTGTAAGTTTGTGCCACTTTTGCGTCAAAAAGCGGAGCAAATGCCACGTTAAAAAAGTATAAATATGGGCCTCAGTGTTTTCTTTCATGTGTGTAAGTGCTGGGTGACTAGAGTGGTTTTGCATGACCTTTGCATGTCTCCTAGATAAGCCTTGGCTGCTCAGTCACAGCTACCTCTAGAGAGCCTGGCTTCTAGACGCTGCCTACACTTCACTAATTGGGGATACCTGGACCTGGTATAAGGTGTACCTTAGGTACCCACCACACACCAGGCCAGCTTCCTACATTGCTGGTGCAGTGGTAGGATAAGCACTTGCAATTGCCTTACCAATCTGTCACTTGGTACTTTCCACGGGAAGGACCACTTACTAGCTAGGAGTCTACACTTATACCTAGTTTCAGGAAACAGTCTCTTGGGTTTGAGTAAAAGAAGAGTCTATGGGGGTCATTCTGACCCTGGCGGTCTTGGACCGCCAGGGTCACGAATGACGGAAGCACCGCCAACAGGCTGGCGGTGCTTCACATGCCATTCTGACCGCGGCGGTAAAGCTGCGGTCGCCCCGCCGGGGCCGGCGGTTTTCTGCCATTTTTGCCCCGGCTGGGAGAATCCGCCAGGGCAGCGCTGCCCTGGGGATTCTGACCCCCTTACCGCCAGCCTGTTTCTGGCGGTTTTCACCGCCAGGAAGAGGCTGGCAGTAAGGGGTGTCCTGGGGCCCCTGGGGGGCCCTGCACTGCCCATGCCACTGCACTGGCATGGGCAGTGCAGGGGTCCCCTAACAGGGCCCCGGCTAGCTTTTCACTGTCTGCCTAGCAGACAGTGAAAAGCGCGACGGGTGCAACTGCACCCGTCGCACGGCCGCAACACCACCGGCTCCATTCGGAGCCGGCTCCTGTGTTGCAGGCCTCATTCCCGCTGGGCCGGCGGGCGCTAACTTGGTTAGCGCTCGCCGGCCCAGCGGGAATGTTGAAATGGGGGCAGCGGTATTTTGGCTGCATGGGTTCGAATCACCCCCTATGTATAGCCCTTACTCCAAACTTCTTTTGGGGACTTAGGTCCATATTTATACTTTTTGATGCAAACCAGCGCCAGCGCAGGTTTGCGTCAAAAGGTTTACCGCCGGCTAACGCCATTCCAACGCACCAGCCGGGTGCCTTATTTATGGAATGACATTAGCCGGCACTGCGGGCTGCTTCGCGTAAAAATAAATGACTCTAACCGGGCAGCGGTGGGGTAGGGAAGAATGGGAGTTGTGCGTCAAATAATGGTGCAAGTCAGGTTAGAGTCAAAAATATTGGCTCCAACCTGACTTGCACCATTTTTTGATGCACAACCCCCATGGAAATGACTCCTGTCTTAGCAAAGACAGGAGTCATGCCCCCCCTGCCCAATGGCCATGCCTAGGGGACTTCTGTCCTCTGGGCATGGCCATTGGGCACAGTGGCATGTAGGGGGGCCCAAGTTAGGCCCCCATGTGCCACCTAAAAAAAAAAAAAAAATTACTTACCTCTACTTACCGTAGATGGGTCCCCTCATCAATGGGTGTCCCCCAGGGGTAGGCGAGGTTGGCAGGGGGTGTCCCTGGGTGCAGGGAAGGGCACCTGTGGACTGCTTCCAAGGTCAGAGACCATGGAAATGATCCCACAGGTCCCTTAACGCCTGCCCTGACCCAGGTGTTAAAAAACAGCGCAAATCAGGCTGGGCGCCATTTTTAAGGCCCGCCCCCTCCTGTGCGGGAGGATAAATAAGGCGCACTTGCCATAGAGTCATTTTTTGCACGGGAACGCCTACCTTGCATATCATTAGCGCAAGGAAGGTTTTCATGTACAAAAAATGGCGCACACTCCATAACTTTGACGCTGGACGGGTCAAGCGTCAAAGTATAAATATGGAGTTAAGTCTGTGCCGGATTTGTGTCAAAAGGCACTAACAGAGTAGAAATATGGACCTTAGGTAGAGTAGTTATGGATCCTACACCACTCTTGCTAACTAAAGTGTCTTCAGAACAGGGCACATCTCAGGCTATGGACTCACCTGATGTGAGCCTCACCTTTCAAGTTGAGGGAGATGTGTTCACAAAGGAACCTGAAGGCAGAGAGGAACCCTAATGAGAGTCTGCTCCTGGGCCTGCTAGGAGGAGGGGGGAGGAGGATGCATATTCTAGCCCCCCACTGTTGGAGATACAGGATCTAGACCCTGAGGAGTGTCAGCAGGGTCCCTCAGACAATCACAGAGTCCCTAGTAAATCCTCTAGCCCTGCTGGGAGCATTTCAGGAAGTGGGAAGGTAAGCCATAATAGTAGGGCCCCCTTTGTGCCCAGAGGCTTAGTGGAAAGTGTTACTAAGAATAGGGACACATCCTCCTCTGTCTACTGTCATGTTACCTCAGTATCTGAGGGGACACACTGCACATCTCCAGGGGAAGATTCTCTAGACAGGGAACTCAGGAAACTGAGACTAGAGGAGGCCAGGCTGAGGCTGCAGCAGCAACCGCTAGCCCTAGACAGGGAGGCGTTAGTAGTGGAGAGAAAGGTTGGGGTCAACATCCCCTGGTGGCAGCAGCAACTTTGGTTTCAGGGAACCCATGGACTCTTTTGATTCAAGAAACCTGAGTAAAGTTGTTCCCCTCTACAAGGTGGCAGATGACATTCACCAGTGGTTCTCTGCTCTGGAGAGGGCCGGTAAAGAACAGAGGGTCCCTCAGAGACAGTGAACTGCTATCCTTTGGCTCTCCTTCTCTGACAAGAGAAGGGATAGACTCCTTACTGTCAGAGAGGAAGATGCTGATAATTACACTGTGTTGAAGTCTGCCCTTTTGGATGGGTTTGGTCGTACCACTGAACAATACAGGATAATGTTCAGGGAGATCAGGAAAGGGTCCTCCAAGGATTTTGCTGAATTTGTGAATTGCTCTCTGAAGTATTTCAAAGGCTGGTACATGATAGCAAAGTAAATGATTATGAGGGCTTATACAATCTTATTCTGAGAGCATATACCTAACAATTGTGTGTCTGATTTGTTGCACCAGTACTTGGTAGACTCAGATCTGACCTCTCCCCAAGAATTGGGAAAGAAGGCAGACAAATGGGTTAGAACAAGGGTGAGCAGAAAAGCTCACAGAGGGGGTTCAAAGGACAAGAAAAAGAAAGCAGGCAAGTCTCAGGACGAGGGTGTGGAGAAAAACAAATCTAAAGAGTCTTCAACAGGCCCACAAAATTCCTCTGGGAGTGGGCCGAAAACCTCTACCTCTTCTTCCTTGGTGCCATGTCTGCAAAAACAAAGGGCACAGGCCAGGAGACAGCTCCTATCCTAAGAAAAGAACCAAGCTACCCACCACTACAACCCCCACCTATACCACTAGTGCCCCTAGTAACATAAGTAGTGGTAGGTAACAATAGCCAAACCAAGGGTGTAGCTGAGCTCACTTTAGGAAGAGTGGTGGGGGCTGCATTGGTTAGGGAGACTACTGAGTATGCTTTAGTCTCAGATGGGGGCAATGATCTTACCTCCCTTCTCCCTGTCCCCTTAACATGGAAATGTACAGGCAGCTGCCCTTAATACATGGTTTTCATGCAGAGGCTTACAGGGACACAGGTGCCAGTATCACTATGGTGACTGAAAACCTGGTATCCCCCGAGCAACACCTACTTGGTCATCTGTACCAAGTGACTGACACCCACAACAATACTGTGTGCCACCCCATGGAGAGTTGTTGATTTCAGATAGGGGTAGAGGGGATACTGGTCCAACGAAAGTTGTAGTGTCCACTGACCTACCTTAGAGTGTCTACTAGGTAACAACTTGGTGTTTTTAGAGTTAAAGGCCCATGAAGCCATGCTGGGCCTCCCAGGACATATTTTTGCTTCAACTACAGCACAGGCCAAAAAGCAAAAAGAAAAAGTAAACTTGGAGCCTGCAATAATGGCCCAAGAGGCTCCCAAAGCCAAAGGTGGAAAGGGCAAAAAGTTGCCCCCAGCCCACCCTCCTGTGAGGATTCCCCCTTTGAGGAGGAGTAATCCACTCCCTTGGCAGAACCTACACCTGAAGAGTTGAAAGCTGACACAGCTGAGCTCTTAGTTGAAGACGGGTCTGCCAGTGAGAAATTCAGTATGGCTCAAAAAACCTGTCCCACACTGGAAGGGTTAAGACAGCAGGAAACAGGGGATGTCAGTGGCATCCACATGGTGTATTGGGAAGACAACCTCTTATACTCAAAGCCAAGGGAACCCAAACTTGGAGCCACCAGGAGGTTGGTAGTACCTCTGCAGTATAGAGATGTTTTGTTAACCCTTGCCCATTACATTCCCCTGGCAGGTCACCTGGGGCAAAGCAAGACTTGGTGCAGACTTGTCCCACACTTTCACTGGCCCCATATTTCGCTCCTGTGAAACCTGCCAAGCCAGTGGCAAGACAGGTGGCACCCAAAAGGCCCCCCTAATTCCACTACCAGTGGTTCTGGCTCCCTTTCGAGAGGGTTGGGGTGGATATTGTTGGCCCCGTAGACCTGCCCTCTGACTCTGGAAACAGATTTATACTGGTGGTGATGGACCATGCTACCTGTTATCCAGAGGCTATACCTCTAAGGGCAACTACAGTTCCTGCAGTGGCAAAAGCCCTCCTGGGAATCTTCTCCAGGGTGGGCTTCCCAAAAGAAGTGGTATCAGACAGAGGGACAAACTTTATGTCTGCATACCTTGAGGCCATGTGGAAGGAATGTGGTGTAACATATAAGTTCACCACCCCTTACCACCCCCAAACCAATGGTTTGGTAGAGAGGCTTGATAAAACTCTCAAGGGCATGATCATGGGACGCTCTGAAAAACTCAGAAGGAGATGCCATGCCTCCTTTTTGCCTACAGTGAGATTCCTCAGAAGGGAGTGGGCTACAGCCACTTTGAAATTTTGTTTGGACACCCTGTTAGGGGTTCACTTGCTCTTGAAAGGGAGGGCTGGGAACAACCTCTCAAGCCTCCTAAATAAGTCATTATGGATTATGTACTTGGTCTCAGATCCAGAACGGCCAAGTACATGAAAAAGGCCCCTAAAAACCTTCAGGCCAGCCAAGAACTGCAGAAGGCTGGCCTAACTGTTCATCAGCCAGGGCAGAAAGTATGGGTTCTGGAGCCTGTGGCTCCCAGGGCACACCAAGACAAGTGGAATGGCCCCCATACAATAGTGGAGAAGAAGAAGGGCACTCCCAGAAGCCCCATCAGGGTGCTTAATGTGAACTTTCTTAAGCCCTATTATGACAAGGCTGACATGACCCTGCTCATGGCCACTGATGAGGGACAGGAAGAAGAGAGTAACCCTCTCCCTGACCTATTCTCCACCACTGCAGCTGATGGCTCAGGGGATGGGGTTGTCCTAGCAGACTGTCTTTCTGAGTCTCAGAAAGAGGACTACAGGAACCTCCTAGGGCAGTTTGCGGAACTGTTTTCTCTGACACCTGGTCAGACAACATGGTGTGAACACATCATTGATACAGGGGACAGTTTGCCTATTAAAAGTAAAATTTACAGGCACCCTAATCATGTTAGAGATTGCATCAAAGCTTAGGTGCTAGACCTAGGAGTCATTGACCACTCTGACCGCCACTGGGTTAGCCCACTGGTGTTGTTCCAAAACTTCACTCTCAAAATGGGAAAAGAGAGATGAGGTTCTGTGTTGATTACAGAGAGCTCAACAATGTCACAAAAAGTGATACTCATCCTATCCCTAGGGCAGATGAGCTCTTAGATACACTGGCATCTGCCAAGTGTCTTAGCATATTTGATCTGACTGCAGGCTATTGGCAGATCAATTTATCAGATGAGGCTAAAGCAAAGTAACATCATCAACCATTGGAGGGCATTATCACGTCACAGTGATGTCATTTGGTTTGAAAAATTCACCTGCCACTTTTCAAAGGCTGTTAAATACAGTCCTCCAAGGTTTGGAAGACTATAGTGCAGCTTATCTAGAAGATACAGTTGTCTTTAGCTCTACTTGGGATGACCACCTGGTCCACCTCTGGAGTGTTTTGGAGGCTGTGCAAAAAGCAGGCCTCACCACCAAGGCTTCTTAGTGCCAGATAGAGCAGGGAAAGGTTGTATATCTGGGTCACCTGGTAGGTGGAGGCCAGATTCAACCACTGCAGGGGAAAACCCAAACTATTTTAGATTGGACTCCCCCTACTACACAGACCCAGGTGAGAGGCTTCTTAGGCCTCACTGGGTACCACAGGAGGTTCATTAAGAATTATGGCTCCATTGTAGCCCCTGTTAGTGACCTCACCTGTAATAAATGCCTAAAAAGTTTTATGGACAGCTACCGGTCAAAACGCTTTTGAGGACCTCAAACAGGCCATGTGCCCTGCACATATGTTAAAAAGCCCTGACTACTCCAAGAAGTTCACAGTTCAGACTGATTCTTCAGAAGTTGGGGTTGGAGCAGTTATTTCACAACCTAACACTGAGGGCCAGGATCAACCAGTTGCTTTCATAACCAGAAGGTTAATCCCCAGAGAGAGGCATTGGTCAGCTATAGAAAAGGAGGCCTTTGCTGTGGTCTGGGCCTTCAAGAAGCTGAGGCCATACCTGTTTGACACTCACTTTATTGTTCAAACAGACCACACGCCCCTTCTATGGCTCAACCAGATGAAAGGAGAAAACTCCAAATTGTTGAGGTGGTGCATATCCCTACAGGGAATGGACTATACAGTGTAACATAGACCTGGGAGTGACCACTCCAATGAGGACTCTCCAGATATTTCCACTTAGACAATGAAGACTTATATGGGCAAGGTTAGCCTTCTTGTCCTTCGTTTGGGGGAGATGGGTGTAGGAAAGTGTCCTCTTTCTTGGCATGGTTACTTCAATTTTCTAACTGTTTTCAGTGTGTTTGACTGTGTCCACTGGGATCCTGCTAACCAAGACCCCATTGGTTATGCCCTCTCTTGTAAACTTTGGTAACTGTACCTTTTTCTTCCCACAATTGGCATACTAGTCCCTCCATGTCATCCTCTAGTATATGGTACCAAGTACCCACGGCATTGGGGTACCAGGGGATCCCTATGAGCTGCAGCAGTTATTCTGCCGCACATCGGGAGCTCATGCACAAGGTTCTGCAGCCCTGCCATTGCAGTCTGCGTGAAACAGGTGCATGCACCCGTTTTCACTACAGGTGACTGCACAAGGTCACTGTATGTCACCACTATGATAGGGCCTCTCAGCCCAGAGGGCAGGGTGCAGGTACCTGTGTGTGAGGGCACCCCTATGTAGCAGAGGTGCCTCCACGAACTCCAGACCCATTTTCCTGGACTTCGTGAGTGCAGGGATGCCATTTTACGTGTGTACTGGACATAGGTCACTACCTATGTCCAGCTACATAATTGTAACTCCGAACCTGGCCATGTTTGGTATCAAACATGTTGGAATCATACCCCAGTACTGTTGCAAGTATTGGATGGATGATTCCATGCACTCTGGGGGCTCCTTAGAGGACCCTCAGCATTACTACCACCAGTCTTACAGGGTTTGCCCTGCAGCCCAAGCTACTGCCACCCCTCAGACAGGTTTCTGCCCTCCTGCTGCTTGATCTGTAGGAAGGCAGAACACAGGATTTCCTTTGGGAGCGGGAGGTTACACCCTCTCCCGTTAGAAATAGGTGTGACTGGCTTCAGAGGGATAGCCTCCCCAAGCTACTGGTATGCTTTGAAGGGCACATTTGGTGCCCTCTGTGCATAAACTAGTCCTCACTGGATTAGTGATTCCCAGTCCGTGCTTTAGCGCAAAACTGGACAATGGTAAGGGAAATGACCACTCCCCTATTCATCACCCCACCAAAGGTGGTGCTCAGAGATCCTCCAGAGGGTCCCTGGGCTCTGCCATCTTGTTTCTAAGGTTGGCAGGGAGCTCTGGAAGCATCTGAGTGGCCAGGCCAGGCAGGTGACGTCTGAGCCCCCTCCTGATAGGTGCTTACCTGGCTAGATGACCAACCCCCCTCTCAGGGCTATTTAGGGTCTCTCTGTTGGGTGGGTCCTCAGATTCAGCTTGCAAGATTCTAGCAGGATTCCTCTGCAACCTTCACTTTGACTTCTGGCCTCCGGAATGTGACTGGACCCTCCAGGACCCGACAATATGGCTTCAAGAAGAAGAACTCTTCTGCAACATTGGTTCCAGAGCTCCTGCAAGCAACTTCAACATTTCCACTGGCTGTGCATCCACTGAGGGAAGCGTGTCTTTATTCAGCACTAGAAAAAAGAAGGGGTGTAGGCGTTACTCCCCTGCACCCATAGGCACCTGCTCAAATGATGACTGGCTGCGTGGTTCTCCCCTCATCTTGAGCTACGTGGATCCTGCATCACAGGTGGTACTCCGGAGTAGTCCTCATAGTCCTCTTGGCCAGCTGTACAATTTTGGTGGATTTAAGCTCTTGTCTTCCGACGCAGGACAGTATCCCAGTGCACCACATCTCTGCTGCCAAGGCTTGTTTGCATCTCCTCCAAGGGATCTTCAGGCGACGTGTAGCTCCAGTTCCCCAGCACTTCTTCCTGCAAAGCACAGCCCTCTGCGTGGTTCTCCTGCGGCGTGGGATCCCTTCCTGTAGGGCTGCATGGGCTCCTTCTGCATCTCATCTGTCCCCGTCCTGTGGGATGCCTGTGGGTGCTGCCTTTGCTCCTGTGGATCCTCTGTGTCGCTGAGGGTCCCATGTGACTCCCCCTCCTGGGATGAATCCTCCTCGGGCTTCCTGGTCCCCGGCAGCACCATTTTACACGAACTGCAAATTTGCCCTTGCCAAGGCTTGTTGATGGAATTCCTGCACTGAGAGCCCTCTGCAAGATTTACTCCAGCATGGGACATCTTCTGCATCCATCAGGAACTCTTCTCCTGCTCTAGGGCTGCTGTGCTGACCTCTTCTTCATCACCATCGCCCAACTCCTGCAAGTACAGCTGGGTGGGTAGTAGCTCTTACTGCTCCTGGACTCCACTGTGACTTTTGGACTTGGCACGCTCTCTCCACAGGTCTTATTCTCCAGAAATCCACTGTTGATTTCTTGCAGTCCTGTCTGGGTGTCTTCTTTTCCTTCCTTTTGGGTGGTTTGGGGAAACTCCAGTGATTTACTCCAGCTTTCCTGGTTGCTGGGGTGTACTGTGTTACTTACCTCTGGAGTTCTCTAGTACTCCTAGCTCCCCTCTACACATTCCACTTACCTAGGTGGGGGTCCTCTGTGTGCATTCCATTTTTTTACTATATGGTTTGGGCCCCCCAGGGTCGCTTTTAGTTATTGCTATTTGCACTGTTCTCTAACCTTTTCTATTCTTATTACTGTTTACTAGTGTATAATTAGGGGCATATTTATACTCAGTTTGCACTGAATGTGCGTCAAAAATTTAGACGCACATTTGGCGCAAACCGTGCACCATATTTAAACTTTGAGGCCGCGGACGTCAAAATTCCTCCGTGTGCGTCATTTTATGTGCATTAATGACATGCAAGGTAGGCGTTCCTGCCAAAAAATGACTTTAAGGCCTGTGCGCCTTATTTATACTCCTGCATCATTTTGACGCACAGGAGGGGGCAGGCCTTAAAAAACAGCGCACAGCCTGATATGCGCCGTTTTTTAACGCCTGTGTGAGGCAGGCGTTAAGGGACCTGTGGGCTCACTTCCATGGTCTCTGACCCTGGAAGGAGTCCAGAGGTGCCCTTCCCTGCCCCCAGGGACACCCCCTGCCACCCTCGTCCACCCCTGGAGGACACCCATGGATGGGGGGTCCCATCCCAGGTAAGTACAGGTAAGTTGAGGTAAGTATTATTTTGTATTTTTTAAAAGTGGCATGGGGGGCCTAATTTGGGCCTCCCTACATGCCACTGTGCCCAATGACCATGCCCAGGGGACAGAAGTCATTGGGCAAGAGGGCATGACTCCTGTCTTTGCTAAGACAGGAGTCATTTCAATGGGACTTGCACCATTTTTTGACGCACAACCCCCATTTTCCTCTACACCGGCGCTGCCTGGTTTTAGTCATTTTTTTTTTACTCTGACCAGTCCGCAATGCCAGCTAACATCATTCCTCAAATAAGGCGCCCGCATGGCGCGTAGGAATGGCGTTAGCTGGTGGTAAACTTTTTGGCGCAAACCAGCGCCGGCGTTGGTTTGCGTCAAAAAGTATAAATATGGGCCCTAGTGTATTACTTACCGCCTATTGGAGGGTTGCCCTTCTAGTACTTTGTGGTATTGTGTTCCAAAAATAAAGAACCTTTATTTTTGTACAACTGAAGCCCATATTTATACTCTGTTTGCGTTGAATTAGCGTCATTTGTTTGCCTGGGTCCGGGCAGGCACTAAAATAAGGCAAACACAGCACTACTTAAGGAGAACATACAGAAGCAATATTACAACACACAGGAGAAGATGGAGGTGATACTAATACAGCTTGCTAGATAGCGCAGAGGACAGCAACCACACCAACAACCACCAGCACAACAACGCGGCCCAGAAAGGCAACGCAGAAGGCAGGAGAGGGTCTTCAGAACCAGGACAAACCTCCTTGGCCTCAGGGACCTGGACCTAATTAGAAATTATAGACACAACCAGCAAGCCATACTACACCTACTGCACCACATTAAGCCACAAATTGCAGCCAGCATGCAGACCCCACACAACATACCACCTATAACAAAGCTGCTCGCTGTCCTGCACATGCTGGCAAGTGGCTCATTCCAAACAACGGTTGCACTGGTTGGTGGTGTCTCACAGTCGTCGCTCTCTGCATTCCTGCAAAAGGTGTTAGATACCATCATCTCCCTCACACCCCACTACATCAGATTCCCCAACACCCAGCAAAAGCAGCAGGAGAACAAACAGGGGTTCTATCAAATCCATGGCTTCCAGCATGTGCTCGGTGCAACTGACTTCACCAATGTCCGGCTCATACCACTAGCGGCAACAGAGCACTTATACCGGAATCACAAGCACACACATTCCATTAATGTGCAGGCCATAGTGGACCACAGCGTATAAACATTTTGGCCAAGTATCCTGGGAGTTTCCATGATGCCTAAATGTTCCGGCACAGCAGGATCAATGAAAAATTCTAGGATGGGCAATTTGGAAATGGCCTACTTGTGGGTAAGTCTACAAATCTAGTAATGTACACCCAACAACCCCAACCCTGTCGGACACACAAGACATACACCACTACAGTAACATATGGTGAGGGGTACACACATGTGCAGGTGGTAACACATATGCATCATGCTGCAGTACAGCACAATCAATGCATAATATCAATACATACACCAACATGTACGTATCACACCCACAACTTGACAGGCACACCACAGGAAGGACAGGTGCAGTCATGTACCCTTTGAAAACAGCAGAACTACACAGACCACCACAAGTGCCCACAGGTTGCCCACTATGTACACATCACACACACACACTACACCAAACAAACAATATCACAGACACGTCAAATGCATTCACCATGCCCATGCCATATAATTTCCAAATAGGTACAGATGTCTCAAGTCATGCTGTGCAAATCACTGCCAGAACAAATATCAAACACCACACAACTTGCACCTCTACCAACTGCATCTCATCAACACACACCTAACTTACTTGTAGTGTGCAGAGACATCTGCCTGACACATTGGCTCATACACATAGGAATACAAGAACAATCCCCATCACATACCATGTGCCTGATGTGTGAGGAGTGGAACCACAGTCACTGTAGTGCAACCTGACATGCAATACTCACTGACTCATAACAAATGGCCTAACAGGGGGCAGAGACACAGTCAGACAGTGCACATCATGGATGTCATAGTGGGGCCCAGTAGGAGACAACAGGACATCACTGACCTCACATGCACTCTGCCAAGGGACATATTTGCTAAGTAGCTGAGTTACATCCCATAGCCTGCACTGTGCATGTGTTGACAGTAGAAATGCACATTAATGTTTTGGAAGATAGGAGAGACACTGCTAGTTATGTTGATCATCCTGTGCTAGTTATGTTAATCACTTCGCCACTGCCACATCACAGGCCATCTGAGAGACCTGCACTGGCTTCCAGTCAACAAGAAAATCACCTTCAAACTCCTCACCCACGCTGACAAAGCACTGCACAACACCGGACCACAATACTTCAACAGACTGCTCTCCTCCTACACCCCAACCTGGCATCTCCACTCCGCCGACCTCGTCCTCGCAACCGTCCCACGTGTCCGTAGAACTACAACCGGCATCAGATCATTCTCGCACCTCGCCGCCAGGACGTGGAACACTCTTCCCACCCACTTGTGTCAGACCAAAGACCTCCTTACCGTCAAGAAACTTCTCAAGACCTGGCTGTTCGAGCAGTAGCAGCACCTCCCCCCCACATCAGTGCCTTGAGACCTTTACAAATTTCTGATTGATTGATTGATTGATTGACAATGGGATACACACCCATGGACACCTCATGGCTGACCCAAATATTATCTGCCACTCAGGAACACCAAAGGAACAATGTAATAGCCCACAGTTCCATAGTCATGGTCTTCACTGTATGTACATCTTGGCAGATGACCATCTCTTTATTACTTGAAGCCACATTCTAAATTGGCCACCCCCCCCCATGCTGTATGTAGCGTGGAAGGGGTGTGCAATGTTTCTCATTGCAGGTCTGTCACCACAAGATAAATAGCATGATGGTGCAGACTCTAGGCAACTCGGCAAAGGGAGATATTGGGAGAAAATCAAAGAAGATCTTTTACACAGTAATAGGGTGGGCAGGTGAACAGTAGAATTTCTGCAAGTCAAACATGAACTCCGGCCCGAGAACCTCATGGACCTTCCTATACCTGCACGTGCCCGTGCCCTATTTCTCCAGCTAAGATACAGCACTTTGCCCGTTAATAGCTTCACGGGCCGCTGGTCATCAAGCAACCCGATGACCGACAGATGTATATTTTGTCACCAATGTAAGGAAACAACTGAGCATGTGCTGTTCTTCTGCCCCTTATACACGAGCCCCAGAGGGAGGTGGATCATTCCTCTGTGTAAAGTCTTACTACTGCAGGACCGAGCTAATGCTATCAGAATATGCAAATATGATACATCCATATTGGTAGTAAGCTCAGTTACCAAATATCTGTCTGAAGCTTGGTCCATTCGTCATAGGTTCACCTCAGCCCTGGAGCTCTAAGTCGGCTAGGTATTCTTTTGTCTACAGATGGCCCTACCAGTTCATATAGATTAATTTTTAGTTCAATGGCCATGGCACCCTACAAATTATATTGACATGACAAGAAATGTATCAGCCCACACATCGATCATGTTATCGGCTTCAGTTTTATGGAATGTATTAACTGTATTTATTTGACTCAAGTTTTTACTATTGCCATGTATGATTGTTTTATTGTATCCATAAATTGATTATGCTACCGGTTTTAGCTTTAAGGAATGCACTAACGGTATTTATTCGAATGTTGGCCACAAGTTTTTATTACTGTTATGTATGATTGTCATATTGTATTTAAATGGTCTAAATTTTTTAGACCGAATAAATAAATAAATAAATAAAATAAACACAAGATTGTCATGTCCAACAACCTAGTGCTGAGGAAAGATCACACAAGGGTAGGAACTCACACCAAAACACAAATCCATATGAGCCACAACCAGATCCTATTATCCACTGCCATCCTACATTACTTACCTGTTGCAAGCCCTCACAAAAATTACTCCTGTAATCTTTTGCAGCGGATCTGGGTTATGGCATACAGCCATGGATAATGACCCCATTTCACAACCCAAGCACAGCAGCAGAGCATGCATATAATGAGGGACATCGGAGGACACGGACCATTGTGGAGAGGACATTTGGCATCCTGAAGTCCAGATTCAGGTGCCTGGACATCACAGGAGGCAGCCTCCTATATGCCCCACAGATGGTCTGCAAGATCATATTGACTTGTACTATCCTGCACAACATATGTGTACTGATAAACGTACCATTATATGAGCAGGTTGATGACCTGCCTGAGGAGGAGGAGGATGGTGGAGAAGTAAATGAGGGGGAAGACCACAACACAGCTGCTGGGACACACCGCAGACTGCACATTGTACAGAACTTCTTCACATAATCATCACGTAACTCAACTTGTACATTTTGTCAATAAACATCTCATTCACACAATCTGGCTTTGGTGTCTTCAATCTCTCCAACATATACCTTAGGATTATGAGTCTAACCTCACGGAGCATGTCACAAATACAAATCTGAAGAGTACTGTAGCAACATCATATGTGAAGCATAAGAGTGAACTGCTACCATCACTCACATCACAATTAGCCTCATCACTTGAATGTGACAACTGAAGGGCACAGTTTATAGACCACAACATATTAATTACATCCACGTTGCCAACTTGTATAACAACAGCACATCACACACATGTCTAAAAATGACCTAAATAAGGGTCCCACACATGAGGCAGTGGATGTCAAAATATGGTGAGACTGTAATGTTTGAACAGACCACTAATACAACTCAGTGTGAGAGCGGCAATGGCTGCATGGAGCATGTGTGATAAGGTGGGGACATCATTGGTGACAATGCTCAACATGATTAGCTCAGGTATGACAAGCAATGAGAGAAATGGAGCATGCACAGTAAGTCCAGCGGAAGTCACTCCGGCCACTACCATGGGGCCCAATCATGTCACAAGGACACATGGCCTCACACTTTGCACTGACATGTCTATGGAATGCGCATCAGAATGGATGTGAACATATGCAGCTAGGGCTGCAGTTCCACCACAAAGTAATTGTAATTACAAAGCAAAATGTTATAATTTTCAATTTTCCATTGTGTTCAATACATTAAATGGTTGGAATGCAGGCAGAGTGTGTCAATCACAGTATGTAGCAAAGATGTACACATGTCAGACATATGTGTAGTCCACACACAAGTCATCCATATACTCAAGATCAACATATGGAGACGTTTGTCAGGTAACATTTGCCAAATAGCACTCATCAGCCATCATCAACAATCCCTGAGCTGTGAATGTTGTATGAAATGTGATGCTCTGTAAGACAACTACACACAGCACATAAGTGAACACAAATCACAATCACATACCATGACGCCTGCATAGTACTGATTGCCATACATATGTGGATACACTGTTGTCACATATACAGACATATGCATGACGTGTATACATTTGCATGCTGTTGATTCTGTAACACACACATTGGTGTAACAGACAAATCACACACAAATCACATTGTACAATAGACTACCACATTTGGCATACAGAAAATGCCATACTGCATTCCAGCATATACAATTTTTATCTGGATATAGGGTGCACACATTAACAAATGTCAAAATCATGCAATCAGGATTAAAGAAAAAAAAGACACAAATGTGTTGAAAATATCCGCAAACGCAAAGTACATGACCCATGGGCCCTTAGCGTGTTTTCCACCTTCGCACCCATCGCAATACTGATTTACTGTTAAGTCGACGCATAAGGGTACTGCGTCAATGTAAATAGACGCACATAAGTGATGCATCAGAAATACTCGCGCAAATATCAGATGCGTCAAAAACATATACGAATAACAGAAAACATGATGCAAGGGCACAGGAAGTGATGTACTAGGATATCCTGTTTACAGGCATGGTACAGTGGGTGTACTTTCACATTACAGTCTGTGCCTCTTTTGACTGTGTGTTTGTGTTTTGTAGTTGGTGGTGTCCTCTTGATATTTAGTGTATCTTGTGCTGTCCCTCCTGTTGTGTTACTGTTGTATTTGATTGTCATTTGTCCCAGTGTCTGTGAATTTGTGTCCAGTGTATTTTACCTTGTGCTTGTGCTGTCTGTCGTGGTTAGTTCTATAGGTGGATTAGTTGGATTAGTGAATGCTTGGGTGTTAAGTTTCCTTTAATTATTTCTGTTTCTCAGTACCATTGTTTTAAAAATTTTCTACCTGTACCCCAGTGCAATGTCTGGCAGGGGGAGGCAGACCAGAATGGGGGAGGAGGAGACGGATCTGGGAGGCTTTATTTGGCTGGTAGCTCACTACCTCCCACTAATGCTGGAGATGGGTGGCTGTATGATCCAGGGCTACCGTACAGAGGCAAGGCAGTTGCGGTGGGGAAAGGCGCTCCACCACCTGAAGACGGTGTACCAAAGCAGTCGGAATGACCATCAGCTGAAGCATCGCTGGGCTGATCTTGTGGTCAGGTAGCAGATCCTCTGGACCATCTTGGTGTCATGATTGGTGGCCCTGTTGGTGAGTACCCCATTGGCTAACTAATTACTGTTCACTGCACTTGAATGACCATAGCAGATGTGTTGGCGTGCTGCATGCAATGCTTGTGGACAGGTTGCATGCAACCAGAATTAAGTGTCACTGTGCCAGTATAGACATGGGATTCACATATCCTAACATTTTACCAATGCAAGTCAGAAGTTAGGTGAGTCATGCATATCCATTACTAAGTCACGCACTTCAGGGGCCATGGCAACATACTGTCATTTATGATAAGCCAAGACACTGCCAGCACACCATTTGTAAGTGGATTGTGATAACTAAGTACGACAATCCATGTATGGTGCAATAATGCCAGATTTTCACATACATCATCCCTGCCATTTTGTTTACAAAGGGAGAATACCCGCCTTATGGGGCACTGGCCGTTTGATGCCCTCATCCAACTGTGATACATCAGTCATGGATTAGCCAATGCATATAAATTTCAGACTGACTAGCCGCTTGTTCTCCAATAAGTGCTCTGTGTGACTTGTAGGACAAGCCAGAATAAATTATTCAGTTGTCTTGCAGTGCACAAGGGTCATGTCATTTATCTGTCACCCAACTCCCCCTCATTCCATGGAGTTCCATCTTCCACAGATTGGCCACACATGGTTGTTGCAGGGTGTAGCTCTACATGAGTCTCAGGCGCAGTGTAAGAGGGCAGATGTATGACTCTCATTCACCAGAGTGAAAGTCTCATTGTTAGCTAGCAGTGGTGTGCCTATTGCACTGTCCACAACCTGGATGATTTCCTCACTCTTCTGAAATAGTACATACAGCCAGATGTTGTCCACTAGTAGTGACAGTGATGTGATACTAACCATGGTTTTCCATCCATATATTTCAGGTGGACCCCCAACCCCACACCATAGGCGAGGTGGCAAGATTTTGTGGACCGAGATGTATCCAGTAAGTGTGATATTGTCTGTCCTGTGTAGTGTTGAAATGTTTAGTGTGAGTGAGTCATGAGTTCAGCACTCAATGCTAGAAGTGATGAGCTGTAAAATGATCAGAATTTGTAGTGAATCCTAGTTTGTTTTAATGGGATACAGGAGTTAGCTTAGCCTTTGGCTTGCAGACTCGTGCCCCCGTCACCTAGTGACTTTTACCCTACTTAGCTTGCTCTGTTTTAGAGCATTTATTTAATGAAATCTTTCAAGATGGCTGCCTTGTTTTTAGTTAGGCCCATGTTTTAGTTTTGCGTTATCAGTGCCACCGCGCTAAGGCGTCAATATGAAGCGACAAAGATAAATCAACTAAGGGGGTGACAACATGAGGTACTTTCCATTACCGTCCCAAGCATGTCTTGTTATCTATTGTTTGGGAACAGACCTACGTCATGGGTCCAAGCAGATCTGTATAAATACTCCTCACTTAAACAGATTGTCAGAGGGATTCTGACCAGATGCCATCGCT
This sequence comes from Pleurodeles waltl, assembly GCF_031143425.1. Classification (NCBI taxonomy): domain Eukaryota; kingdom Metazoa; phylum Chordata; class Amphibia; order Caudata; family Salamandridae; genus Pleurodeles; species Pleurodeles waltl. Next base: position 1,001,378,649 of record NC_090443.1, read on the forward strand.
ACTATCGATGCTGCACGTCGCCTTTACGCTGACCCAGTCTCCGTGTCCCTACGGAGTCTGAGTTAGAGACCTCATTCCAAGGTAACGAGTTAGGGGGCTCTTCTTATGGACATGGCATTGGCAGATTAGGTTTATCACATCTAGCTCTCTTTTAGGTTAGCGATTAGGTACATAACATGAGGGTATTAGGACATATCTCATACTTTATGTCATTACATGTTATTGCAAGATGGTGGGGGTCTTTGTATTAAGGACTCTTGTCTTTACCATTCTGTTTTTTGGACTGTTCATTATCCTATTCATTGCAGCCCATGCAACTTATCGCAGATTGCAGTTTTGCTAAATAAAACCTATTTAAACTTTACTGCATCTTCTTCATTGCCTGAGTTTGATTGAGATATGGTGTTTATGTGAGAAAAGGTTAATCTCCGTTTAACCACGACACTCCCTGAGATGTCATACTCTTGAGTCCATGCGTAAAGGCTGCCACAAATCACCTTTTACTGTTTGGGTTTTTGGTGAGGTGCTGCTTGTAAACTGGGAGGGTTGGGACAACAGTTGCGACTTGTTGTAGGACTGGCATAGTAGCCTACAAACATAAGTACTGTCACCCTTAAACCAGCAGTCTTGCCTAGAGCAAGAGTCAAACTACGACAAATTCAAAGTAGCCTGGTTGGTGACACTGTGTCACATTTAAGTGGTTCCCCATGCACGTGCAGAGAGTCATATCTTGTGAGGCTTCTGGCGCTCAATGGCCAGCATTTTGTAAACAATGCTGGTGACAAGCCACATGTAGCTCCATATGTGACTTTGATATGCAACGTTGTGTATATAATGGCACTGGAACACACCGTCATTCCCACAACACAGTGATGCACCATTTTGGACAGAAATTGGGTGCATCCCTGTAATGTAATGTACATGTAGGATTGTGTGGGCATTTGTCCCCCAGCATGGTGCCTATAGGTTTGTAGTCCACTTACGTGACAACTATATGGAATGTAATAGGCGTGCATGTAGGTCAAGTCCAATCGTGTGCTGGCATCGTTATGGGTGTGTGAGGAATGGAATTGGCTGATCAGGTATTGATGGGTGTCCACACATGGACACATGGATGTAGAAGGGATAGACCTATGAATACCAGCTTCATTCTTGTCATCTACTAAATTATGGTTCACTCCCAGACTCCATGTATGAGTGGGCATACATTGGTAGATGACCTGGACAGTTGAGATGTTGATCTGCATGGCCATACCCCCTGAGGCACAGGGGGTGGAATTAAAAAATGTGTGGGTAGAAGTGATGCTCGCAGTGTAGGTGACAAGCATTTTGATTAGGCTTGCATGCGTCCCTATCAACGCCGAACCATTATGGTAAATAACAGCATCCCATACTCCCAAAAACAACATCATGTTTCAGGTGATATATGTTAGAAAACTTGACACATATGAAGAGGAATAGTGGCCCTCATCAATGTGATTTTGACGCTGCCTAAGCATTGTCACACATGGTGCAAAGTCTAAGCAGATCTAAATTAGTTTGTTACCTAATCTTGTTGTGGGTGGCTATGGTATAAGGGAAACAGTGCTAAGGCAGCGTTGTCGTTTCATCCATCAGGTCTTTTCTATCATCTGGATTGTGAATTGGAGTGCATGTGCTATTCGATGTAGATAGTGAGTTAATGTACTATACATACTCCACACAATGCTAACACTGATAGTTGCCTGTCTTATTTTAACAGCTGCCCACATGAACAATGACCAACTCTGTACCTTTCAGAAGGGGGGAGTGCACTATAGGCACATATTGCAGTGGAATCTGGGTTCAGGAGGATGGCACGCTGCTATCGCTTCGAGCGATCCACTGGTGAGTGGCGGGCATTCAGCCAAGGGGGACCCAAGCTGCCCACACAGGCCAGACCAAGCACCACAGCTGTACAGGGGCCCACAGCTGCCAACATGAACAATGTTCCAGCTGCTGCACCACAAGTACTATCACACAGCCAGTCACATTTGCTGCCATGGACATGAGTGCCATTACAGATATTCAGAGAATGTACAACAGGTCCTACAAATGTTGGACTCCATTGAGAAGGAGGTGGCCAAGAATAGCAAGGCCCTCAAGAATATAAAGAAAAGACTGAAAAGAGCCAATCTCTGAATGGCATTATGTCACTCCTCCCAACTTAACTCCCCTCCCTCCTCTTTTTCTAGTTTTTTTGTGGGCATTAGGGGGTTAGTTGTAGGTTAGTATAGGTTAGTGGGTTACTTAGGATAAGTAGATTTGGGGTGGGATTTCTAATCTTAATGTTTTACTACGTGGGTGGATGGGTGGTTGGTTAGTTGATGTTGGGGCTTTTATTTGTTTAAAAAAAATAAAAGAATATAAAAAATACAAAACAAATTATAACAAAAAAAAATACAAAAAATATAGATTTGTTTAGTCATAGTTAGTAAATGTTTAGTTTAGTGTATGTTGTCCTGCATGTGTTCTGTGATATAAGGGGGGGGGTGCAAATCTTTAGAGTGTGTTGTTAAATGTATAAGGTAAGTGTAGCAGAGAGTAGTTAGGGTCTGCTGTGGGTTATGTATAGTTAGGATAGGGTAGATTAGGATAGGTGTTTATTACTATTGTTTTATTGAGTTAATAATCATGATAAAAATTATTCGGCCTTCCCTTACTTCATGTGTCATATGCTTGGGTCGCATGGTCTTCCCATGGATGTGAAGTGCAAATTGTGTGTTGTGCTGGGGACTCCGTTCTGCACCCAAATCCCTCTCTTGACATGTTCAACACCTCCTTATGACCGAGCTGTCACATTGGCAGCTACAATGCATCTACTTACCTGTACACCTGCCATCCAGTGTTCCCACCACTCAAGCTGACTATGTTGACCATGTATAGGACAGGATAGGTGTGTGAATTCAGCTGACATTGTTTGGGTTTTGTTTTGGAATGTTGGGCACTGTGGGACATATTACAACAGCCTACACATCATTCCTATCCTGCTAAACTGTGCAGTGGCAATAATGGATGAGTTTGAGTTTCTCTGTTTCACACCAATGTGTTCTACTGGTACTCCCAGCTGACGATATTGCCTGACAACTGCTTCACACCCATTCTTGCAGTATGTAGTGGGATTAGCATACATGTGTTCAACATGTATCACATATTCAGTGATTTGCTTGTAGGGGATGAGGCCAACATTGACATACAACATGTAGGCATAGATATGTGCCCACATATTCATGCACTCTTGTACTGACACTGTGACTTGAGACATGTTACACACATCACAAACACTAGGCATGGTAGAAGTGTCACAACACACATAAACATGCTAGGTGTGTAGGTGGTGTTTATTTACAAGTGTAACAGTGCTAAGTATATACAATGTTGAGGTCTGTGACCCCATTCGTGGAATACATCCAATTGGGAAACTACACAAGTCCAGGGTTGAGGGACATGTCATGGGACATGCTTGGGTAAAGTATCTTTCAGTACAGGAGAACATAAATTGCCAAATGGAAAGTTAGGGACAATAGCAGTTCATAGCAGGAAGGTCAACAGTGTGCTGAGTAGGAGTGCATATCTGTCAGAATGCCATCACTGACATGATGTCAAAGACAGGACAAAGGTAAACAATGCCCATGTGGCATGGGCTGGTGCTACCGGGAACTCCTACAGGTGAAGATCATCTGTTCCACATCTCAATCCTCCGATGTGTGTGGTGCCTCCTATACCCTTGATGGTGGTAGTGGGGAGGTAGAGTGGGCCACACACACCTCAGTGGTTGCAGATGTGGACTCCCAATTCCGGCAGCTGCCATCTGTGGCACTACATATGGCATCAGTGCAGCAAGGAGGAGCTGATGGTTTTTAGGTGTAGCTGCAACATCCCTGTGGCAGGCAGCCATGTCTGGCCTGAGGGAGACTAATTCCAGGTGCATGGAGTCCTTATTGTCCTCAGGCACACTGCTGCCAGTTTGGGAGGGCAGTTGTTGTGGCCTTTCGCTCATGGTAGCAGCTATGTCCCTCAGATACTCCTATACTCCATGCATTGGGTAGTGTACGTTGGTTGGCTGCAGTCTGTTCTGTTGCCGTGACCATGCACATCTGCATCCCCTCAAGGCTGGCTGCCATAGTTTTCGTCCCCACCCGTACCGCCTTGTCCAGCTCCCGCTAGACTCATACCACTGTCCTCTCAAAGCTGGTGCCTGTGTCCTCGGAGTCCTCTGCTGTGTCGGTGCTGGCAGGTCATACTCTTTGGGTGCTAAGTGGGGCCTGTAGGATGTCTGCTAATTCAATACTCCTCCTTGCGACTGGAGATGGTGTCTGCATGTTCACAAGGACATCTTGGAGGGTCTCTTGGCTGACAGTTGCCAACTGGTCATTCAGGTCATCAGGTTACTCCTGGACAGGCAGATCCGCAGGAGAGCCATCACCCTCTGCATCGAGATGGTGTAACATCAATCTATTTTGTGTTATGGCAGTTGACAAGTCACGTCACTGACTTGATATTTGAGGATCATTGTCATAATAGGCCCATGTTGATGTTAATATGGTGCAGCACAGTGCTGTGCAATAATAATCAGTGCTGCTCAATAATAATCAGTGCTGCACTGCTTCACTTTGGTGACACAAGAATGCACCATATGTAAGTGAATACGGGGCACCTCTGTGTTGTCCCCCATGGTGGTGCAAGGTTCAGCTGCCAGCGTCATAGCAGGCATCCTTGCACCATCATGCAAGGATGTATGCATTGAGGGTTTTTTGTGCTTGGAAGTGTCCCTTCATGCACATTAACAATCACCAATGACTCTTTGGCACTTCTGTGTGTGCTGTAGAATGCAGCACACTCGGAAGAGCCAAATAGTCATTTACATATGATTGTTTATGTGCATGGAGTTACACCTTCACGCTCATAAACAATAATTTCTGGCATTTTGCTCTTCCTATCCATGCTGAAGAATGCAGCACACATGGGAAAATCGTTGCACCCTGCTAATGCCACCACTGGGGCTGGTGTAATAGGTTTGGCCCTAACTCAAGTTTACAATATTCCATTTATCTGAGGCAGCATCGAAATTTAATGTGTGTTGCTGTTGCATGCCCACAGCACCACCTGTTGCACCACCTTCCACGCACAGTCATGATCAGGTGGCTACGTATTAACAAGGTGACATAATGCCAAAAAAAGTGGCTTAACGCCACCTTGTCAATACAGCACAGTCCTTAGCGCTACAGGAGAATCACTGAAAGTGATGCTCCAGTAGCGTTAGGGCCTATGATGCGCCCATTAGTTTGAATGGCTTATTCCAGTACATCATAGCTGAAGTCTACATCCCTATGCCCAACCCGCATGTCACATGAGTGAAAACCCAGTTGCCACCAGTGGCTGCATCATATCTTCTAAGTGTGTTGTCTATTCTTACTGTGTCTTAACAGCCTCTTATCTTGTTCTACCCTCCCTTTGCATCCATTTGCATGGTGAGGCCGTGCAATGTGTGTTGCTGTGCTCATGCCACACATGGAAATTTTCACCTGTACCAGTCTTACATGTTTCACATTCACCCATGCTGTACTGAGACCTTGCACCACCCCAGCGATGGCATGTTCACAACACTGTGCTCTTGTTGCCATTGATGTCTCCTCATGTTGTCATTTGTGTTTGTTTGCTACTTTGCATAGCACTCATACATCTGGCAGAGTACTGTTTCAACTCCTGTCGGTGTAGGTTGTTTACCTTACTAAACACCTATGTCCTTCCACTCAATGCAGCCCTCCTTGCACTATGATACATGATTGCTGCACAGTGACAGTACAGCTCATGTGACAACCCAGAGATGGGCAATATGTCTATGAAATTTCTGCTGTGTACATCATTCTGTATGTGACAGTGCCTGATGGTAAATGTGTCAATGGGCATTGCCAATTCAGAGGAGTTGTACTTCAGGGCCTGAGATAGATTCATATTTCATGTGCATCAGTCCAAGGGGCACCTGGCTGCCATTGTGTAATTGTTCACCCCTACAGAACAGGTGGTAGTGGCAACTGTTGTCAATATGTAGTGCCCCATGGGCCAGTGGCCTGGACATGGCAGGTTACCATCAGCTGACAGACTGGCTATGGCATCTGTCCTGTGACACCAGACCAGTGATACATTCAACACTACCCTCCAGGTATATTTCCTTATTTCCTCTAGCCATTGCATGGTGGTGTAACCCCCATGAAATGGTTGTTGGTGAAGTGGTGTGGCCCTGGGTGCCCCTCCACAGCCCATGCCCATACGTCAAGGCGCAATGGTTAACTTGGAAAAAAATGACTCTAAGCATTTTTTTGTGCCACACAGCATCAAAGTATAAATTTGAGCCCAAGTGGCATTAAAAAATGGCGCTAGTCAGAGCTAACCTTTTTGACACAAAACTACATTAGTGTAGTTTTGCTTTAAAAAGTATAAAGCAGGACCAGCGGTTTTGCATGAGCTTTGCATGTCTCCTAGATGAGCCTTGGTTGCTCATCCACACTACCTCTAGAGAGCCTGGCTTCTAGACACTGTCTACATTTCACTAAGAGGGGATAGCTTGACCTGGCATAAGTCGTAAGTACCTTAGGTACCCACTACACACAAGGCCCGCTTCCTTCATTTATTAATCTTCTTTATTTCTCAAATTTGCTTGCAAATGCACCACTTGGCCAGTCTGTTTTAAACTTATTCAGAAGGGACGGGAGTAGAGCACCCCTACAACTCTCCTTATAGTGGTCTAGCTCACCTGCTACTCTCGCTCCCCACAGAGCACTCATCCTGAACTTTTACACCACCTTCAAATGTCACCAGCCGCCAGTGACATTTAGTAGTGAAAGTTGGACTTATCAGTGGAGAGAAAGTGTAGGTTGCCAGAGGTTTCTGTTTCTAATAATATTTTTAGCCTTGCTGCCCCAGGAACCTGATAAGTAGCAGGGAGTCCTACTTTAGATGTTGACCACAATGTATATACACCAGGGGTGCAGTAACACTGTCCATCACTAGAGGACACTATGCGCCATCACAGCATAATTTTTTTTATGTCTGCTTAGGGCAGGAGTTAAAGTGACACTGTGCTGTTTTTAATGGGGCCCACTTAGCATTGCTGGACTAGAGTCAAACATTTTGAGCTAGTCCAGAAGTGCTAAGGTTTAGTGCCACAACTGCATCAGAATTTCTGATGTAGTTGTGGACACTGGGCCAGATTTTTGGAAAGTGGTGCTGCACTGAGTGCGCCCCTTAGCACCCCCCCCACCACCACCGTATTTGTGCCGTATTTAAAATGCAGCACACCATGGCGCAGGGTAGGGGGCAATGACGCTATTGATGTACTCTGTAGGAGTAGTGCCAAAATATTGGCGCTACTCTTGCAGAGTACTTAGGGGCCCATTCTAAGGATTGGAAGCCCCCTTTTAACGCCTGCTCTTGAGCAGGCATTAAGGGCCATATTTATACTTTTTGACGCACAACTGCGCCAACGCAGTTGTGCGTCAAAAATGTTAACGCCGGCTAACGCCATTCCAAAGCGCCATGCGGGCGCCTTATTTATGGAATGACGTTAGCCGGCGCAGCTGACTGGTGTGCGTAAAAAAAAATGACCCACACCAGGCAGCGCCGGCGTAGGGGAAAATGGAGCTTGGGTGTCAAAAATGGGGCAAGTCAGGTCTGAGGCAAAATATTGGCCTCAACCCGATTTGCGCCATTTTTTTTTACTCCCAACCCCCATTGAAATGACTCCTGTCCTAGCACAGACAGGAGTCATGCCCCCTTGCCCAATGGCCATGCCCAGGGGACTTATGTCCCCTGGGCATGGTCATTGGGCATAGTGGCATGTAGGGGGGCACAAATCAGGCCCCCCTATGCCACAAAAAAATAAATAAAAAAATACTTACCTGAACTTACCTTAAGTTCCCTGGGATGGGTCCCTCCATCCTTGGGCGTCCTCCTGGGGTGGGCAAGGGTGGCAGGGGGTGTCCCTGGGGGCATGGGAGGGCACCTCTGGGCTCCTTCCGAGCCCACAGGTCCCTTAACGCCTGCCCTGACCAGTCGTTAAAAAATGACGCAAAAGCGGCTGAACGTCACTTTTTTTGACCCGCCCACTCCCGTGCGTCATTTTTTGCACAGGAGTTTAAGTAAGGCGCACATGCCTTGGAGTCATTTTTTAGACGGGAACGCCTACCTTGCATATCATTAACGCAAGGTAGGTGTCCACGCTAAAAAATGACGCTAACTCCAAGATCTTTGGCGCTATACGGGTCTAACGCCAAAGTATAAATATGGAGTTAGCTTTGCGTCGGATTTGCGTAAAAAAAAACGACGCAATTCCGGCGCAAACAGAGTATAAATATGCCCCTAAAAGTGCTGTAAAAAATGGCGCAAGGAAATCTCAGATTTCCTTGCGCCATTTTTCTGGCTCCCAAAACGGGGGAACGCCCCCTTTGCATACATTATGTCTGGCACAGGCATAATGTAGACCAAAGGGTTAATGAGTGGCACAATGCATGCAAATACGGTGAAGGGATTTCGGCCTCGGTGAGCCACATTAACGTAAAAAATGATGACGTTTATGTGGTGCAAGGTGGCGCTAGGGAACTATAAATATGCCCCACTGTGCGACATGGAGTATTGTAAATACAGCGCTCCCATGGCATTATTAGAGGGGCGCTGGGCAGCGCAAGAAAACTGGGGCATCGATCATGATGCACCAGTTTCTTGTAAATAAGGCCCTAACACCCATGGATTTTGGCGCATCCATGTATTTGCAAGAACTTTTAAACCTGGGATTGTGCCAAAAAGATGTGCCTCCCCAGGGGAGGTGTAAAAAGGTGAAATATCTTTATTGCGCCTCGTTTTTCCTCTTTCTGCAGCACACGTAGTAAGAGGAAAAAGCCTTTCAGGATTGTTTTTATGCTGGATTATAACCTTTCCTGCACAAAAACAATCCTGCCTACAACACAGGCACCCTTGCACCATGGTCCAAGGGTGACTGCGTTGGCTGGAGGCTGCTAAAATGGCACCATCGCAAGGGAAAAGGACAGGAATACGCTGTATCCAATAAATGTGCCACATTCCTGCCCTTTCTCTGAGACCCAGGGTAGTGAAGAAAGGTGACTTGCTGTGCTGCCCTGCACTACCAATATTACAAATATGGCTCTTTATGTAAAGCGGGCCATATTTATGACGCGGTTTACACCACTCTTGCCTCACGCACCATGATGCAAGAGGAACGCAAATCGTAATTCATATGTTTGAAGCCACGCAAAGCCACTTTACATAGCTTTCAGTGGTTCCAAACATATGGTGTAATGCAACGCAGCACAAATAGCTGTGTTGCGTTACTCTGCCCTGGGTTGGCATTCTGAAGGCTTGGCGTTGGTGTTGATATGCAATTCACATGGTATTTTGTTGCATTCCCAAATTCATAAGACCTTGCAAGCCTGGGAATGCCCCAACAAAATACCCCTCCCCAGAGAGGCATAACAAGGAGAAATATCTTTGTTTCTCCTCGTTTTTCTATGTGTACTGCATTCTGTAACACACATAGAAAGAGGAGAAAATTAGGAAAAATTAACATGAGGAGAAATAAACAATAGTGGAGCAACTATTACAGGGATGAGGGCACCAGTGGTGTTGTTAGTAGGGCAATAAGGAAATTCAAGCAATGGTTAAATATCAGTTCACCAACTAGGTACGTATAGGATGTCGACTGGTGGTCCCTATGCACACTATGTACAACACATGGTATATGGGAGATTATTGTAAATGTACTGCTAATCATGTAGTGCTCAATTTGAGGTGGTGGTTTCCAGTCCTGGGCACTAGCACCTAATCATCAACACCAGCCCTTATAGCAGCTGCCACATGGTGGCGCTGTCTGTGTAATTAAGGGATGAGCAGAACAATGGTTGTTTATTATTTCAACGTACATTGAAAACAACTAATATCAGACACCCAAGCCATTCTTTTATGTTTGAGGGCCTCAAACAGTCTGAATTGTCACACTTGTAGGAGTGTGATGGTTTGTACATGTATAGACACTATCATTGACAGCGCAGGTAGTGGCAATGGATGAACCAAGCTGTGGAGACCTCCTTACGAGGGCTTTGGCACTTTTTTACTTACAAATTAAGCACTGTGAGGTAAGGTGAAGCAAATTTAGGTTTTCGTGTGTGTCAATCCTGAAGAACGTGGGATTCGCAGAAACATGCTTTAAGGAGATTGAATACAAGTCACATTAATGGGAACATATTAAATGATTGCTATGATATTTGAAAAGGCATTGTGAATACATGAATGAAGAAATATTGTAAATTCTTCCAAAAATTATCTCACCCTGGTATAACATGAACCATTATAAGCCACAAGAATGTGTATAAATTGAGTGACTGTCATCATATTTTAGTTGACATTATTCATACATTTTTTCAGAAGTATTATGCAATATGCTCATACTATAGCATTGTATAAGGCTGCTACTTGCAGATAGGGCTTTAGAATTAGGGTTTTAGAATTGGGGTTTTAGAATTCGGATTAGAATGAATGATGTATTCTTGGATATGAGTCTCTTAAACTAAAGGTTTTTAATATTGAATTTTTGTTTCTTAATGTAATTTTGATTCACACAATATAAAGGACAAATTCTGATGCATTTTTAAAAAAGTTAAGTAATGGGGATATATGGGCCCATATTTATACTCAGTTTGCGCTGAAATAGCACCATTTTTTTTAACACTAATTCAGCGCAAATATTTATATTTTGACCCTAGACCCGTCTAGCGCCACAATATCGGAGTTAACGTCATTTTTTGGATGCCTGAAACCACCTTGCGTCAGTGAGATGCAAGGTGAGCGTTCCCATCCAAAAAATGACTCTAAGGCCCTAGTCCCTTATTTATACTTTTTGATGCTGCACTGCACTAAAGCAGTTTTGCACCAAAATGTTTAGCACCAGCTTGCACCATTTCTGTGCACCAGCTGGGCACCATGTTTATGGAATGGTGCAAGCCGGTGCAAAGGGTAGGCTAGAGTAAAACAAAATGACTTTAGTCGGGTGGGCTGGCGGTATAGAAGAAGGAAGTTTAGTACCAAAAAATGACTTTAGGCAGGTTAGAGTAAAAAAAAAAAATGACTAACCAGATTAGCGTAATTTTATGGTGCTAAACCTACCATGCCACAGACACCTGCCTTAGAAAAGGCAGGACTCATGCCTACCCCCCAATGGCCAGCACAGGGGACAAAGGTCCCCTGGGCATGACCATTACACCCGGTGCCATGTGTGGGGGCCCATTACAGTGCCCCCTATGGCACTTTAAAAAATAAAATGCAATACTTACCTGTACTTATCTGTAATTACCTGGGATGGGGTCCCCCATCCTCCGCAGTTTCTTCTGGTGTGGGTGGGCTGCCCCTGGGGCCTGGGGAGGACACCTGTGGGCTTATTCCATGGTGTTCCACCATGGAAATAGGCCCACAGGTCCCGTAACGCCTGACTTGACCCAGGAGTTAAAAAACGGGCAAAGCAAGGTTTGCACCATTTTGTCCCCTCCTCCCTCCCAAGCACCATTTTTGCACAGGAGTATAAATATGGCGTTAAGGCCATAGAGTCAGTTTTTGCACTGGAACGCCTACCTTGCATCTCATGAAGGCAAGGAAGGTTTTCACTTCCAAAAAATTACTTTAACTCCATAAATTTGGTGCTAGACTGGTCTAGCACCGAAGTATAAATGTGGAGTAAGTTTTGCATCAAATTAGAGTAAAAAAAATGACGCTAATTCGGTGCAAACAGAGTATAAATATACTCCTTGGGTCTTAATTATCTTCCCGTACAAAAATGGTGCACGTGGGGGAGGCAGGCCTTAATAATGGCACTAAGCCTGCTTAGCGCCCTTAGGTAACGCCTGGGTCAGGCCAGGCATTAGGGGACCTGTGGAGCCATTTCCATGGTCAGACACCATGGAATGGGCCCACAGGTGCCCTCCCGAAGCCCCAGGAACACCCCCTCCCCCACCAGAGGGAGACCGGAGGAATGGGACCCCCATCCCAGGTAAGTAGAGTAAGTAGATGTAAGTATTTTTTTTAAGTTTTTTAAAGTGCCATTGGGGCCCCTACATGGCACTGGGTGTAATGGCCATGCCCAGGGGACCCTTGTCCCCTGTGCTGGCCATTGGGGTGGTGGGCATGACTCCTGTCTTTTATAAGACAGGAGTCATGTGTTATGGATAGTTTATCGTCAGGAAATGACGCCAGGCTGGTTAGAGGATTTTTTTTTGCCTGTAACCAGCCTAACGTCATTTTTTGGTGCAAAACCCCCTTCCCCCATACTGCTACCCACCACACGGCTAACTTCATTTTCCATTACATTAGCCCACCCTTTGCGCCGGTTTGCACCATTCCATAAATTTAGCACCTGGCTGGCGTCCTAGAATGGCGCAAGCCAGCGCTATCATTTTTTACACAAAACTGCGTTTGCGCAGTTTTGTGTCAAAAGTGTAAATATGGGCCACAATTTCTTTTTGATGAAACTAATAAATCTCTTTTGATAAACTGAAAATAAAATGATGATTACATCATTAAACACAGCCGTCTAGGCCGTACATTTAGTAGTGAATGTGAGACTTATCAGTGCAGAGAAAGTATATGTAGCCTGTGGTTTCTGTTTTTTAAAATAGTTTTAGGCCTGCTACCCCAGGAACCAGATAAGTAGCAGGTGATCCTACCTTAGACGTTGAGCACACTGTACATACACCAGGGGTGCAGTACCACAGGCTATCACTAGAAGACTCTAATTAAGTCAGCTGGGCTCCACACTAAATATACACCGCGGTGCAGTACCACAGGCCATCACTAGAGGACACTAATCAAGCCAGCCAGGCTCCACATTGAATATACACGACGGAGTGCAGTACCACATGTTATCACTAGAGGATACTAATCAAGTCAGCCGGGCGCCACACTGTACGTGCACGAGGGTGCAGTACCAGGTGTCGTCACTAGTGGACCCAGTCAGACACCGCACTATAGTGACAAAAATAAGACTTCACATCTAGATAGAAACTATGATGTGGCCGCGCCTGTTTCTTTTTTTTCCTTGAGTGACACTAATAGGATAACACTTCCCGTGCAATGTGACACACTCAAAACGGACATGCGCCTTCCATAATGCATTGCAAACTTAACAACCCATTCGCCTCCTCTAACACAAATATAAAACTTCTCATTTATTAGACTTTAATTTCTTAAATGTTTGTACTACAGATACAAACGTTTTTCCTTACTGAGATCTTGAATTCAATTGCACTGTGTGTAGTGATTGAGGACAAGAATCTCATTTTTTGCAAGGTTTTCGTTACTCCGAAAATGTGAACATAAACAGTTAAATGTAAAGCAGTGTTGTTGAAAGACACAACCAGCAAGCCATACTACACCTACTGCACCACATTAAGCCACAAATTGCAGCCAGCCTGCAGACCCCACACAACATACCACATATAACAAAGCTGCTTGCTGTCCTGCACATGCTGGCAAGTGGCTCTTTCCAAACAACGGTTGCACTGGTTGTTGGTGTCTCACAGTCGTCGCTCTCTGCATTCCTGCAAAAGGTGTTAGATACCATCATCTCCCTGACAACCCACTACATCAGATTCCCCAACACCCAGCAAAAGCAGCAGGAGAACAAACAGGGGTTCTATCAAATCCATGGCTTCCCGCATGTGCTCGGTGCAATTGACTGCACCCATGTCCGGCTCATACCACTAACAGCAACAGAGCACTTATACCGGAATCACAAGCACACACATTCCATTAATGTGCAGGCCATAGTGGACCACAGCGTATAAACATTTTGGCCAAGTATCGTGGGAGTTTCCATGATGCCTAAATGTTCTGGCACAGCAGGATCAATGAACAATACCAGGATGGACAATTTGGAAATGGCCTACTTGAGAATAAGTCTACAAATATAGTAATGTACACCCAACACCCCAACCCTGTCGGACACACAAGACAAACACCACTACAGTATCATATGGCCAAGGTAACACACATGTGCAGGTGATAACACATATGCACCATGCTGCAGTACAGCACAATCAGTGCATAACATCAATACATACACCCACATGTACGTATCACACCCACCACTTGACAGGCACACCACAGGAAGGACAGGTGCAGACATGTACCCTTTAAAAACAGCAGAACTACACAGACCACCACACGTACCCTCAGGTTGCCCACTATGTACACATCACACACACTACACCAAACAAACAATATCACAGACACGTCAAAGGCATACACCATGCCCATGTCATGTAACTTCCAAATAGGCACAGATGTCTCAAGTCATGCTGCGCAAATCACTACCAGAACAAATATCAAACACCACACAACTTGCACCTATATATACTGCATCTCATCAACATATACCTAACTTAGGCTCTCATTACAACATTGGCGGTAAAAGCCGTTTACCGCCGTGCAGAAGACCGCCAACACACCGCCGCAGCAGCGGAAATCCGCCACGGTCATTATCACCCACAGCTCGGAATCTGGCAAAATTTAGAAACCCACACAAGTCCTCCACACCAAAGGTCAGTGATAAACTGGCGAAAACAAAACCTCCAACTTCACCCCAACAGAAATAGGCCCACACTATCACAACCCATGAATCTACGCGGCGGTCTTTCAACCGCGGTATTCCATTGGCGGTACACACCTCCGCACTCAAAATAAACACACATTTACAAAACACAACCACATTGGACAATTACAAATACACACACCTGATACACATACACACACCACTCCCACATACCCAATACAATATAAAACACCCACCCACATCACCCACAAACCCCTACTACAAAAATCCCGAAAGAAGGCCAGAGAGAGACACTACAAACTACAACCAAGCATCCACAGGCACACAATACCATCACCCACATAACTTCCACGCACCTCACACAACACACCACTAAATATCACCCCACACATCACAACAAAAGACACTCCAGGTTCTCTGAGGAGGAGCTCAGGGTCATGGTGGAGGAAATTGTCCGGGTAGAGCCACAGCTATTCTGATCACAGGTTCAGCACACCTCCATTGCTAGGACGATGGAGCTATGCCGGAGAAAAGTGGACATGGTCAACGCAGTGGGACAGCACCCAAGAAATAAGGATGACATCAGGAAGAGGTAGAACGACCTACGGGGGAAGGTGCGTTCCGTGGTATCAAGACACCACCTTGCGGTTCAGAGGACTGGCGGAGGACCCCCAACTCCTCCCCCACAACTAACAACATGGGAGGAGCAAGTCTTGGCTATTCTGCATCTTGAGGGCCTCGCAGGAGTAGATGGAGGAATGGACTCTGGTAAGGCAATTCTTTACTACTATATCCCCCACCCTACCTGCATGCCATCACATACCCCTACCTTCGCCCTCACCCCCATCACTCCAACTCCTCATAAATGTCCCAATATCACAAACCATCCATTCCAACACCAAGCCCTGCATGCAACAACAAAGCATGGACATCCATCACCAAATCATGGCAACTGCACATACCCATACACCCCCCTAAACCATCATCACACAAGGTCCCACACAGGAATGCAAACACTGGGGTACACGGTCACCCACCCATTGCACACCATGGCACACACAGATGCAATAATCATGCTTTTATACCCCTGCAGGACCCCTACCCAACGTCACCGCACAGGAGGGTCCAGACATGTCCACACCACCAACAGAAGAGGCCCACAGTGATGACAGCAGCTCTGTCCAACTGGATCTAAATGACCAGCCCGGCCTATCTGGGACCTCGAGACAGTTGGTTCCCCTGACACAGTCACAGGCCACCACAGAGCTTCCCCCCTCTGGAAACACCAGCACAGCATCCACCCAGCGGGCCCATACCTCAGTCCCCAGGACACGTCAATCAGCAGTGTGTCCACCACTACAGGGTACCCAGGCTAACCCACCACCCCAACAACAACAGGGACCTGGGGGCAGTGGCAGTGGGCACACAGTCCAGGGGACAGAGGCCCAGGGAAACAGGGGAACTGGGAGGGCTGCTGTGCGACAGGGGGAGGACAGACCCAGGGAACCCACTCTCTACGAGGCCCTCTCCAACATCATGGGAGCCTACCATTGTTCCCAGGAGACGATGGCAACGGTACTGGCCAAGTTTCAGGAGACCCAGCGGCTGCAGGAGGAACAGTATTTGGGCTTCAGGGAGGAACTCAGATCCATCAATTCCACTCTGGGCACCATCGTAGGGGTGCTGAAGAAAGTCCTGAACACCAGGAGGGACACTGTGGCACAACAAGGGGCCCCTGACACTAGCATGGACGATGAACTGCCCACCACCTCTGCCGGCTCTAGTGGACAGGAGGAACCGCCACAGGACCACCACACCAGCACCACACCCCCTGCAGAGGGAGAACCACCCCGCAAACGGTCCCTGAGATCCAGGACAAAGACAGAGAACAATGCCAAGACCCTCCGCCAAGAAATGAGACCGCCCTGAATGTCATCCTTTTGTCCCACCTTGTCACCCTGTCCATCCTCAAACTGCCCCAGCTCCACTTCCTATGCCCCTTTGGACAATGCACCTGTGAGACTAATAGACTAGACTCTGCCATGGACATTCCTCCACCATCACCCTTCACCATTTTACAACCCCCTCCACTATTTAGCACTTAAATAAACACGCTTAAAGCACAAAACAATCTGGAGACTGTTTGTGATTTCGAAATGTTGTATTAGCAATTACAGTGACAAAATGTTCTTTCAATTGTAATGTCAACATACCTATGTCACACAGCTGTAGTCCATGAGGAAACAAAGCAGATGTCACACAGTGGGACCCACATCTGTGAAATCGTAAGGGAAAGTGACAACTCAGTGACCATACACTGGGTGAAAAGGACAGATAGTAGAGAGGTAGTAGTGTTAAAGTACATGTAGTAGGCAGGTTTGTATTCTTACCTGTGTCTCACTGGAAGTATTGCAAGATAACAGAGTCCCTGTTGTCTATGTCCTCTTCTTCTGCTTCCTCGTCTTTGCTGTCCACAGGCTCCACAGCTGCCACAACACCTCCATCTGGACAATCCTCCTGCAGAAAAGGCACCTGTTGTTGCAAAGCTTAGTTGTGAAGCATACAGCATGCCACGATGATCTGGCACACCTTCTTTGGTGAGTAGAATAGGGAACCACCTGTCATATGGAGGCACCTGAACCTGGCCTTCAGGAGGCCGAAGGTCCGCTCTATAATCCTCCTAGTTTGCCCATGGGCCTCATTGTAGCGTTGCTCTGCCCTTGCCTTTGGATTCCTCACTGGGGTCAGTAGCCATGACAGGTTGGGGTGACCAGAATCACCTGCAAATTTCGAGGGACAACTGTTAGACACACACTAACTCTTAGGGACATCCCCAGACCCAGACACCTAGTCACACTGTATAGGGTCCATGTCCTCACCTAATAGCCACACAGGTGCCTCTGGAGTTGCCCCATCACATAAGGGATGCTGCTATTCCGCAGGATGTAAGCGTCATGCACTGAGCCAGGGAATTTGGGATTAACATGGGAGATGTACTGATCAGCCAAACACACCATCTGCACATTCATCGAATGGTAACTCTCCCGGTTTCTGTACACCTGTTCACTCCTGCGGGGGGACCAAGGCCACATGTTTCCCATCAATGGCACCTATGATGTTGGGGATATGTCCCAGGGCATAGAAATCACCTTTCACTGTAGGCAAATCCTCCACCTGAGGGAAAACGATGTAGCTGCGCATGTGTTTTAGCAGGGCAGACAACACTCTTGACAACACGTTGGAAAACATAGGCTGGGACATCCCTGATGCTATGGCCACTGTTGTTTGAAATGACCCACTTGCAAGGAAATGGAGTACTGACAGCATCTGCACTTGAGGGGGGGTTCCTGTGGGATGGCGGATAGCTGACATCAGTTCCAGGATTGTGGCACGATCAAGCCTGTAGGTGATCTTTACATGTCGTTCCTCCACTGTCGACAGGTCCACCTGCGGTCTGTATCCCTGAGGAGGCTGCCATCTCCTCACATGTCCCAGCGGACGGTGCCTATGAAGGACAACAGCGAGCACAGAGTCAACCAACTCAGAGGTACGTAAACACAGCTTACTCAGAAAACCATTCATAACCCGAATTTTGCCTTTATGAGTGTTGAGCCAAGGCCTAGGTATGTGTGACGCAGTTATAAATCAAGCCATGTGGGCCCCTGAAATGGCGGCTGCCTGACCTGTAAAGTGGGACAATGGGATGTGAAGTAACTGCCCTGGCGTTGTACACCGTCACGGTAGGCAGTCGAAGACCGCAGCACAATTCAGCATTGGTTAACATTGGACCCTATGGGTCCCAGGAGCCAATGACGATGTACGCCGGCGGTGACCTCAGTCTGGAAGAGACAATGGCTCGTGCGTCTGGGGAAAGGGCCACCGCCTTCACCACGGAAGAGTTGGAGAAACTCGTGGATTGGGTCCTCCCCCAGTACACGCTACTCTACAGTCCTCCAGACAATCAGGTAACTACACTGGGAGCATGCTTTATGGGCATTGCCTGTGTGGAGTGTGGTGGACGAAAGAGAGGGGGGGATGAGGCGTGCATGAAACGATGGTGAGTGCATGTGCCACATGTCAAGGGTAGGGATGCGGGCCAATGACTGTGACCGAGCAGTTGGTAATAACTTCTCTTTTTCCCCTGTACAATTCCTGTAGGTCAGCGCCCACCAAAAGAAGGATATTTTGCGTGCCATCGCCAAGGACGTCCGGACCCTGGGGGTCTATCACAGACGGAGCACCCACTGCCGTAAAAGATGGGAGGACATTCGCCGCTGGAGCAAGAAGACGGCGGAGGCCCAGCTGGGGATGGCCTCCCAACGTGGGAGGGGTGCCCGTCGCACCATGACCCCCGTGATGTTCAGGATCCTGGCGGTGGCGTACCCGGAGTTGGATGGGTGCTTGAGGGCATCACAGCAGCAACAAGGGGGTGAGTACACTCTCATTCTGCTGATTCAGCGCGCAGTGGAGATGTCTGGGTGGGGGAGGTGGGCTGTGGGTTTCCCTAAGCCAGGGCGAGTGTGCTAGTTCAGTCCCCTTTTTCAGGCAGACCCTGTGGCACCTTCCCCACCTGGGTACAGTGCCAACTTCACCTAATCCAGCTCCTGTGACATCCATGTGTGCAGATATCGGCCATAGCCTTGTAGGCCATTTACCAGGCATTGAATAGTGGACCCCAAGTGCGTGGCGTAGTGCAGGGGGCTTCTGTGTCTGTCGTGTCCGCCAACGATAGCGGTAATTCATGCACTTAACTTGTCTTTCTTCTGTCTTCCCCCCCCTTTTTGTGGTCTCCCTGTACATGTGTGCATTAGCATCATCAGGCGGAGGAGCAGTGGCACCGGAGCAGGAGGGAGCTGCATCCCACAAGGGCATGGAGGGCGACACTACGGACTTTGATTTCACCTGTGGGACGGAGGGCGAGGGGAGCTCCACGGCCGGGACAGGAGCTGACACCAACGATACGGACTCATCCTCTGATCGGAGCTCCCTTGTGATGGCGGCCCCATCTGTGCCCCCCGCATCTACAGGCACAGCTGCCACCCCCCCTCCAGCACCGCCCTCCCAGCAGCCCCTCAGCCTTTGCCCCGTGCCCGCTCACCCAGGAGGGTGGGTATCTCCTTCACCCCAGGCACCTCAGGCCCTTCCCAGTCACCCCTGCTGCCCTCAGTGAGGTCGCCATTGACCTCCTCAGGTCCCTCACTGTTGGGCAGTCTACCATTTTGAATGCCAGGGTGTAGAGAGACAGCTGCAACAAACCAATGCATTCCTGGAGGGCATTCATTCTGGTCAGGCAGCCCTTCAGCAAGCTTTTCAGACTCTGGCCTCAGCACTGATGGCAGCCATTGTCCCTGTCTGTAGCCTCCCCCCTCCAACTTCCTCCACCCAGACCCAATCCCCTGTACCTCAGCCTACCCCAAGCACACCATCAGACCAGCATGCACACACCTCAACACACAAGGGAAGCTCTGGCAAACATAAGCACCACACATCCCACAGGCACTCACGCAAGCATCACACACATGCAGACATACCAACATCCACTGCCTCCACTGTGTCCCCCTCCTCCTCGTCTCCCTCCTCCCTCCCAGTCTTGTCTCCACTCACACCTGCATGCACTACATCTACAGCCACTACGTCCATCTCTAGCACACCCACCACCACACCCCGCTCACATGCAGTCACCACCCCCACTACCATTCACACATCCCCCGTGTCCTCGTCCAGTGTGTCTGTGACGCCACCTCCCAAGGTACACAAACGCAGCCACACACCCACCCAACAGCCATCCACCTCACGACAGCCTCCAGCGCATGCACCTTCACCCAAAGTCACCAAACGTACACCTCCTACAACCACAACCTCTTCCTCCACTCCCAAACCCCCTCCAGCTACCCGCCCCAGTGTTCCTAAGAAACTTTTCCTGACCACCCTTGACCTCTTTCCCTCACCTCCCCCACCCCGTCAGTCTCCTAGGGCCCGACTCTCCAGGTCCCAAACTAGTACCTCAGCCACAACATCTCCGGGACCAGTGGTGCCAGTAGTCACCAGTTTCTGGAGTGCACCAGGTAGCAGGGCAGCCAGTGTGGCAAGGAGCCAGCAGCTGTGGCGTCAGCAGCAACACCCTCCAAGGTGGGGAACGGGCACAAGAAACCCGGCAAGTCTGGGAAGATCACCACGGCGGAGAAGACCGCCATCAGCCCCGCTGGTCCAGAGAGGACCGCTAGCAGCAGCCCCACTGTTCCAGACAGAACCGCCAGGAGCCCCGCTGGCCCAGAGAGGACCACCACCAGCAGCCCCGCTGTTCCAGACAGAACCGCCAGCAGCCCCGCTGGCCCAGAGAGGACCGCCAGCAGCAGCACCGCTGGTCTAGACAGAACTGCCAGCAGCCCCGCTGGCCCAGAGAGGACCTGCCAGCAGCTGAACCGCTGGTCCAGACAGGACCGCCACAAGCACCGCTGCCAAAGACAGGACCGCCACAAGCACCGCAGGCCCATGAGCGCCAAATGCATTGATGCTACTGAGGCCGCCATGAGCAGGATGAAGCACTCTGGGCACCAAGCCCCCTCCAGAACCAGTGGAATATCACATCCACTACCTCAGTCCTTGGCAGGATGAAGCACTCTGGACACAAAGCCCCCTCAGTCCTTGGCAGGATGAAGCACTCTGGGCACCAAGCCCCCTCCAGAACCAGTGGAGAAAGGCATCCACTACCTCAGTCCTTGGCAGGATGAAGCACTCTGGGCACCAAGCCCCCTCCAGAACCAGTGGAGATAGGCATCCACTACCTCAGTCCTTGGCAGGATGAAGCACTCTGGGCACCAAGCCCCCTCCAGAACCAGTGGAAAAATGCATCCACTAACCCAGTCCCTGGCAGGATGAAGCACTCTGGGCACCAAGCCCCCTCCAGAACCAGTGGAGACTGTTATCCACTTGAGAGACTGTGACTTTGCACTCCCCAGGATTGAACAGTGGGCAAACCACCCACTGTAGAGACTTGAGAGACTGTAGCTTTGCACTCCCCAGGATATAGCAGTGGGCAATCCACCCACTGTAGAGACTTGAGAGACTGTGGCTTTGCACTCCCCAGGATTGAACAGTGGGCAAACCACCCACTGTAGAGACTTGAGAGACTGTGGTTTTGCACTCCCCAGGATATAGCAGTGGGCAATCCACCCACTGTAGAGACTTGAGAGACTGTGGCTTTGCACTCCCCAGGATTGAACAGTGGGCAAACCCCCCGCTGTAGAGACTTGAGAGACTGTGGCTTTGCACTCCGCAGGATTGAACAGTGGGCATGGCGCCCCCTCGTGGATTTGGGGTTGTGCACTCAACCGGCTGAGGGGCCCCCCCTTTCCCTTCCCCCTGAGGTGCCTGTTTTATTTCTATCTGATGCCCCTGCAGTGTTCTCTCCGTCACGTTCGGATAACTTGTGTGGACCTCGCCCATGCAGTGTGGGCCCAGTGGTCCACGGACTTTAAGGGTGGAATACCCTGGACTAATATTCTTGGTGTATATATTTGTAAATAGTGTATGTATATTATTTGACTACTGAATTTTAATATAGTGCAATCGTTCAGCTCATTTCCTGTTGTCTTTGCATTCTTCCGGGGGGGAGCTGGGGGGTGTAACTGTAATGTATCATGCTGTATTGGGGTGTGTGTTGTCGTGGGTGAGGGTGGGGGTGGGGGTGTTGCGTGTTGCGTGTGTGTGTCACTGTTTTTTCCCTCCCCCCTGTGTCGTAGGTGCAGTACTCACCGTGGTCTTCGCCGCCGGCGTTCGTGCTCCTGGTAGAGGAGCAAGAAGATGAAGGCTGGTAAAATGTGGAGCTCTGGTTCCATGGCGTCCTGGTTCCTGGTGGGGTGTGCAGAGGTGAGCGTTTTCCCTTCGGAGTCCTGTTTTGGCCGTGTTTTTGTTCGCGGTTAATCCGCCCAGGAAAAGGTAGTGGATTGGTAGGTTGTGATACTGTGGGCGGTACATTGTCTCCCACCTGTCTGTTGGCGGTCGGAGTGTTAAAGTGGCTGTCTTTGTTGGTGGTTTCCGCCACGGTCGTAATTCCATTTTTTTTTCCGCCGGCCTGTTGGCGTGTCTTACCGCCACTTTAACACCGACCGCCAGGGTTGTAATGACCACCTTAGTGTGGAGAGATATTTGTCTGACGCATTGGCTCACACACATAGGAATACAAGATCAATGCCCTTCACATACCATGTGCCAGATGTGTGAGAAGTGGTACCACACCTAGGGCCAGATGTAGCAAGCAGTTTTGCCCATTCTGTGTCTATGGGAAAATGTGTTCGTACATATGGCCCTTACTGTAGTGCAACCTCACATGCAACACTCCCTGACTCACAACACCATCATGTCTCTACCAGATACAATAAATGGCCTAACAGTGGGCAGAGACACAGTCAGATAGTGCAGATCATGGATGTCATAGTGGGATCCAGTAAGAGAAACAGGACATCACTGACCTCACATGCACTGTGCCAAGGGGCACATTTGCTAAGTAGCTGAGCTCCATCCCATAGCCTGCACTGTGCATGTGTCGACAGTATAAATGCACATTAATGTTTTGGAAGATAGGAGAGGCACTGGTAGTTATGTTGACCGTCCTGTGACAATTGGATACATACCCTTGGACACCTCATGGCTGACACAAACATTAGCTGCTACCCTGAACACCAAGGGACCAATGTAATAGCCCACAGTTCCATAGTCATGGCCGGCACTGTATGGCCATCTTGGCAGATGACCATTTCATTATGACTTGAAGCCACATTGTAAATTGGCCACCCTCCCATGCTGAATGTAGCGTGGAAGGGGTGTGCAATGTTTCTCGTTGCAGGTCTGTCACCACAAGATGCGTAGCATGATGATGCAGACTCACATGTAGCTGTCCCCTAAGACCCGATGAAGTGCTAACAAATAATACCACCCCAGGGGTGCTGTATGCAGGTTGCAAAAAGGAAGTAGACAGTGCTATGAACTCAGATGAATGGGGCACAAATGCCTGCTGCACACACAGAAAGAGCCAATTGGCCGTCAAAAAAGCATATGTACAGGGCGGTGTACTGTCCTGCACAGATACATCCATCTCCACAAGGCAGCTAGCCAAGTACCCTGGTGCAGGGTAGGTATTGTTGATGCACGGCTACACATGAGCAACTGGCGCAGGGGACAACAAAGGGTTGCTGTTAGAAATAGGGTCTTTGGTTCCCCCCCTGTCCAAGCAAGGACCCTCACTCTAGTCAGGGTAAGTCACACAGAAACCAAATTATCCTGTGCCCACCCTCTGGAAGCTTGGCACTGACGTGCAATAAGTCTGGCAATAACACAGTATAACACCACAAAAATACACCACATAGGTTTAGAAAAATATAGAATATTTATCTGCGTAGATCAAGGTCAAAACAATCAAGATTTGATAAATACAAATTGAAATATTACTTTTGTAATGATAAATAGAGTCTTTAGTTCTTAAAAACAACAATGGTCTCTTGCGAGCACAAAGTACCTGGTTTACGTCTAAATTATCCACACGGGACCACAGAGGAGGAGATGTGTGGAAAACGGGGAGGTGTGCGTCAGTTTCTCCAGGCGCACACAGGTGATGCGTCAATTCTTTTCCATGCAGCGAGGGCTTTACGTTGATTTCCGGCATGCAGGCTTGGATCCTCTTCGGGTTGCGGGGTATTCGGACGCGCCAGGGACAATGCAGAGAAATCCTGGGAATGTAGGAAGAAGTCACAGGAGCTGCATCGATCTGGTGGGCGTTGCAGGCTAATTTCTGTCACACGGCAGACGCTGCGCCGATTCCTCTTGCAGGAAGTAGGGCTGCATCATTCTGGTTCGGCAATGCGGCAATCCGGTGGGCCGTGCATCGAAGTTCCAGCCGCAACGCTGGTGCTGCATCAATCTCCACTTGGGGAGCCAGGCTACGCTGTTACGGTTCGGCGATGCAGTGATATTCTCACTGCAGGGCAGGCTGTGTGTCAATTCCGGCAGGCTGTGTGTCAATTTTCGTTGCACAAGGAGTTCTTTACAGAGATGAAGTCTTTCTGGCCCTGAGACTTCAGGAAACAGGAAACAAGCTCAATCCAAGCCCTTGGAGAGCACTCCTCAGCAGAGCCAGGGGGCAGCAAGGCAGAAGGGCAACAGCAAGGCAGCAGTTCTTTACAGCAAAGCAGTCAGGTGAGTCCTTTGGGCATCCAGGCAGATTCTCTTAGCAGGTTGCAGTTTCTGGTTCAGAGTTCCTTTCCCAGTAGGTATTTTGTCAAGAAGTGTCTGACTTGATAGGGTCAGAGACCCAGGTTAAATACCCAAATGTGTCTTTGTAGAGGGAGACTTCAAAGATTGGCTTAGAAGTGCTCAAGGTCCCCTTTCAGTTCCATCCTGTCTGCCAGGGTCTCAGTAGTGGGTTTGGCAGTCCATTGTGTGAGGGCGGGCCACTGTCCTTTGACATATAAGTGTCAGGCCCTCCACCCTCCCAGCCCAGGAAGACCCATTCAGTACGCAGATGTGTGCAGGTGTGACTGAGCATCCTGTGTTTGGGGTTTTCTGAGTGAAAGGGAGCCGCCAACTAACCCAGCCAGATATGGATTGTAAGGCACAGAAGGATTTAAGTGTAGAGAAATGCTCACTTTCTAAAAGTGGCATTTCTAGAATAGTAATATTAAATTCAACTTCACCAATAAGCAGGATTGTTATTACCATTCTGGCCATACTAAATATGACCTGGTTACTCCTTTCCGATCATAATCTACCACTCAAACAGTATATGAGGGTAGCCCTAATGCTATCCTATGAAAGGAGCAGGCCTCACAGCAGTGTAAAATGTAGGTGTTTTACACTACCAGGACATATAGAGCACACATGCTCATGTCCTGCCTTTTACCTAGATAGCACCCTACCCAATGGGCTACCTAGGGCCCACCTTAGGGGTGACATATGTAGAAAACGGGGAGTTTAAGGCTTGGCTTAAATGCCAAGTCGAAGCGGCAGGGAAACTGCACACTCTGGCCTTGCAGTGGCAGGCCTGAGACTTGGTTAAGGGCTGCTTATGTGGGTGGCACAACTAGTGCTGCAGGCCCACTAGTAGTATTTAATTTACAGGCCCTGGGCACATGTAGTGCACTTTGCTAGGGACTTACAAATAATTAAATATGCCAATTGGTATGAGCCAATGTCACCATGTTGTAGGGAGAGAGCATATGTACTTTACCACTGATACTTTACCACTGATTAGCAGTGGTAAAGTACGCAGAGTCCTAAAGCCAGCAACAATGAGGTCAGAAAAAGAGGAGGAAGGCAAAAAATTGGGGGTGACGCTGCAGAAAGGCATTTCCAACAACTGCTAAGTAACATGCCACACATGGGGCATTCTTGCATAGTCGAAATGTTGCAAGACAGTGTAGCCAATTGTGGAGACATGTAGGGCCATATTTATACTTTTTGACGCAAAACTGCGCTAACGCAGTTTTGCGCCCAAAAAATTAGCGCCGGCTAACGCCATTCTGAAGCACCATGCGGGCGCCGTATTTATTGAATGGCGTTAGCCGACCGGCGCTGCCAGGTGTGCGTGAAAAAAAACGACGTACACCAGGCAGCGCCGGCGTAGGGAAAAATGGCGTTTGGGCGTCCCAAAATGGGGCAAGTCAGGCTGAGGCAAAAAAATCGTCTTAACCCGATTTGCGCCATTTTTTTGGGGCGCCCAGACGCCATTAACATGACTCCTGTCTTAGCAAAGACAGGAGTCATGCCCCCTTGCCCAATGGCCATGCCCAGGTGACTTCTGTCCCCTGGGCATGGTCATTGGGCATAGTGGCATGTAGGGGGGCACAAATCAGGCCCCCCTATGCCACAAAATCTTTAAAAAAAAATACTTACCACAACTTTCCTTTTCTTCCCTGGGATGGGTCCCTCCATCCTTGGGTGTCCTCCTGGGGTGGGCAAGGGTGGCAGGGGGTGTCCCTGGGGGCAGGGGAGGGCACCTCTGGGCTCATTCTGAGCCCACAGGTCCCTTAATGCCTGCCCTGACCCAGGCGTTAAAAAGAGGCGCAAATGCGGGGTTTTTTGCCCCGCCCACTCCCGGGCGTCATTTTTTCCCGGGAGTATAAATACCACGCACATGCCTGGGAGTCATTTTTTAAGACGGGAACGCCTACCTTGCATCTCATTAACACAAGGAAGGTGTTCACGCCAAAAAATGACGCTGACTCCATGAACTTTGGCGTTAGACGCGTCTAACGCCAAAGTATAAATATGGAGTTAGTTTTGCGTTGAATTTGCGTCGAAAAAAACGACGCAAATTCGGCGCAAACGGAGTATAAATATGCCCCGTAGTGCATTCTCACTTACCAATTTCAAAGGCCCTAGGGGCCATATTTATACTTTTTGACACAAAACTGCGCCGATGCAGTTTTGCGTCTAAAAGTTTAATGCTGGCTAACACAATTTCTTAGCGCCACCGGGCGCCAAATTTATACTTTGACGCTCCGTGGCGCAAACCACAGCTTAGAGTCATTTTCTTTTACTCAAACCATCGCGCCAGGTCGTAAAGAAAAAAGACGTTAACACAGCGAAAATGACTTTAATCCGGTTTACGACATCGCAAACCGGATTCAAGCCTTTTTTCAAAAAGCGGTGCAAACACAGCAAAATGTGCAAAGGAGCCCCAAAATGGATTGCAGAAGCCATGAGAGACCCCAGGAAGACTACAACCAACCAGGAACCAGCCAGGAGGACAAAGACAAGACCCAGGAGAGGGAGAAGAAGAAAAGGAAGTGTCGGTTCAGTGCAGAGGTGCATGAAATACTGGTGAAAGAGATGATGGAACATCAGCATCAACTTTTTGTCACCTCTAAATTGCCAATTGGGAGGAGAGAGGCAATTTGGCAACAAATTGTTGATAAGATCAACAGTGTGGCAGAAGTAAAGAGAACAGTCACTGAGTGCAAGTAATGCTGGCATTACTGCAAACGCAGGACCAAGGAAAAGATGGTAAGGAACAGGAAGGCAGCACTGCAGACTGGAGATGGGAGTCCAGCACTGCAGGAGGCCCTGGACCACATGGAGGAGATGGTGGCAGCCATCATCCCTGAGGAGCTTGTCACAGGGATTCAAGGGCAGGACAGCGCAGACTACCAGGAAACAACACAGATGCAGGGTAAGTTGAATGGGGGACAAAAATGCCTAAATGTTAACTGTAAACAGGTGGGGACATACCTACTACACAATGCATGTCAGCCATGATAATTAGGTAGTGGAAAGGGTAAAGGGGCATGGCACGGGTGCATGGGCTGTGCAGGGGAAACCTAGGGCACAGCATAACACTATACCAACAACCTTTGCATGGGGATACTTTGCCATGCCAAGGCTGTTGGAAAGGCAATGTCAGTCCAGGAGGGTAGGGTACAACGTAAAACTGGCCTGCTGTCACACAACAGCTGGTATTGTTGCTACATGAACTGGGGCTCAATTTCCAGTGTCAGGCCATATCCGCAAGTGGTATTTACTATTGACAACAGTTGTCATTACCACCTGTGCTGTGTGTGCAGGTCAAGTAGCCAATGTCAGTTCTGTGCCCATGGCTCAAACACACCCAAAAGAGAGGGTTCATGATGTCAACGTTATCAATCCTCTGAAATTACTAACAATGTGCAAATCCTGTCAAATGCTCATGTCTATAGGCGCTATAAAGGTATTGTTAGTAACATTACGAGGTGCACAGCAGTAACGTCATACCCATGCTGCACATTTCAAGGTCTACCATGTGCCTGTGTTACAATAGCTGCAATGCCACCATGTAACATCTCAAGTGTCATAGTACTAAGACAACAGTATTGAGGGGGAGGACATTTGTGTCTAGCTAGTGAAACATACCCGCACAGTAATAAGAGGAAATGGAACAATGCAAGAACCATCAGTACAATCCAATGTAGCACACATTCCCCAACATCAGCAGTACACACTACCAATGTTGACACTTGTATTGTGCCATCCCAATGCTATACATAGTATATGCTAGGTCTCAGCAACATGTGGGTGGATGTGAAATATCTGAGACTGGGTCAGTTCAAGATTGTTAAGGGTGGTGCAAGTGCCATCAGAACACCCACAGCCAGTGCAAGGCCACACCATGATATTGGAAGTAGACGGAGGGTTGAGTAGGACAAGAAGGTGGCAACATTCATTTTGGACAGAACCTACACCTAGAGGATGTGACGCAGACAATTCACCAAACTGCCCACACTACATGTGACATGCAGGTGGGGCATAGGTCTGGGAGACTGCTAATCTTAATGACAGAAACAATGAACAGGAACCAAGATCACAATGTGCAACTAATAGGAAGTCAGGAACGTCACATTACAAATGCCACGACACAGACACACTAAGAGGCATATTTATACTCTGTTTGCGCCGATTGTGCGTCAGAAATTTTGACGCACAATCAGCGCAAACGTTGCCCTGTATTTAAACTTTGACGCCCGAGCCCGCGGACGACAAAATTCCGCTGTGTGCGTCATTTTCTGGATGCGGCAACCCGCCCTGCATTAAAGATATGCAGGGTAGGCGTTCCCGTCCAAAAAATTACTTAAACGGCCGCGCGTCGCGAGAAAATGAGGCACAGCCCGATTTGCGTCAAAATTTAACGCCTGGGTCAGGGCAGGCGTTAAAATTGGGCAAACACCTGTATTTAATCAGAACACACAGAACAAACAGCAGAGCAGCAGAGCAGCAGAGCAGCAAAAGGGAGACATGGAGGTGATTCTTATCCAGCGTGCACGCAGACGCAGAGCCCAGCAGCAACAACAGCAGCTACAACAACACCAGCAGGGACCCCAAAGGCAGCACAGAAGGCAGGAGAGGATATTCCTCCCAAGAACCACCCTTCAGGGCCTCAGGGAACACGACATCATACAGAGGTACCGGTTGAACTGGCAGGCCATACAGCAGCTGCTGAGAAACATTAAACAGCAGTTGGCCCCCACTTTGGTGACACCCCACACCATACCAACAGAAACAAAGCTGCTTGCCGTACTTCACATGCTGGCAAGTGGCTCTTTTCAAACAACTGGTGCCCTGGTTGGCGGAATATCACAACCATCATTCTCCGCATTTCTGCCCAAAGTACTGGATGCCATCATTTGCCTGACACCCCGCCACATCTGCTTCCCTAACACACTGCAGAAGCAGCAGGAAACTAAACAGGGGTTCTACACAATCAGTGGCTTCCCACACGTCCTTGGTGCAATCGACTGCACACATGTACGCCTTGTGCCACCTGCTGCAACAGAACACCTCTACCACAACAGGAAGCACACACATTCAATCAACGTGCAGGCCATTGTCGATCACCAAGGAATGTTCACCAACATTGTGGCTAAATGTCCTGGGAGTGTCCATGACTCATTCATCTTCCGTCACTGCACCATCAACCAACAATTCCAGGATGGACGGTAGGGCAATGGACTACTTGTTGGTAAGTACTAAAACCTACTAATATACACACACTGCACAGCAACCCTCTAGGCCACACAACACATACACCACAACAGCAACATCTAGACAGGAACACACTGAGGTCCTGACATCACTAGCCATGTTTCTTAAGTCACCATTGAACCTGTCACACATCGGAATTTACTGTACAGCCTAATGTGAAGACATTAATGAGTGTGGTAGCCGAAATGTCACCTTGCAAATTTTAAGTGTCCCAATGACCTTTACATTAATACATTGCCTAAGTCTAAAGGTATGTGATGTCCAGGGTACTTTCATATGAACGTGCTAACAACACTTATAAATGAAACTCTACATTGAACTATCTACTTACCCAAAGTGAAGACACAAGGACACCTGTATCACAAGTCACAATGCTAGGGAGGGCACACTGCACTGAAAATCCCAAAACATACTGATGACAAACTGTTAGCAGACAAACACTTGCTCAGCCAAGGAAACAACAAAATGCAGATGGTATAGCCTACAAGTATAGGATGTCACATTAGTACACTAAATAGTCACAGACAACACAAGACAACTACTGCCATTGAAGGTCTTTTCAATAGTGCAAGCTACATCAACATGATCCCATTCTTTTTCTCTTTCAGCTGATCAGGGGTATGGCATCCAGCCATGGATAATGACACCATTTGGCAACCCGAGTACTGTTGCAGAGCGGGCATACAACGACGCCCATAAGAGGACACGCAGCATTGTGGAGCGGACCTTCGGCATCCTCAAGTCAAGGTTCCGCTGCCTCGACATCACTGGTGGTAGCCTACTATATTCCCCCGAGATGGTCTGTAGGATCATCCTCACATGTGCAATATTGCAAATATTTGTGTCAAAAGGAACATTCCCCTCCTCGAACCAGACCCATACATGCCTGAAGACGAGGAAGAGGAGGATGCTGGCCTGCAACAGGCGGGGGAACAACCAAACACGGCTGCTGGAGTGCGTAGGCGCCAACACATTGTGAACAATTTATTTTCATAATTATCACCATCACCACTTAATGAACTATTGTAAATAAACACTGATAACAAACACCACATCATGGTCTGGCTATTCATTTCTGCACACCTTTAGCTCTAAATATCAGAAGAAGAATGTCGTCTCATGGAGCATTAATGATATAACAATCAGTTCACAGAAAAATACACTACAAATGTAATGCCTATCATACAATGGTCACATACACACACAATGTAAATGACTGACATCCTGTACAGTTCACCTTTGAAGGTCAATAGCTGGGGACCACAAATATTACACACATACATGTAGGAAACATGGTTCATCGCAGCAGATGGCACACAACTAAAACACCATCACTCAACTAGGGGAAAACAGGCCTCATACATCAGGCAGTTGACATGCTTTTTCTTCTGGAACAGGAATGTATTACCAGACTCTTGGCAGCAGTAATTCCAACTACTTACAATCTTTGCAATGACTATCTGTCACTAGAGTTACACATAAGCAGAACATACACAGCACAAGTGCCACACATATGACAAGCATCCAGCACATCACATCACATCTAAATGTCAGCCCTTTTCTAAAAACCTTACACACCCATGCGGCTGGTCACACCCCACCTGTCTGAAGAGGTCCCTGGAATGCTGATATGTGTACCCTGAGATTCCCTCATCTACATACACACACTCACAAGAGTCATCCAGTGTTCCACACCCTTTCCTGTGCCTACCATTGTCATAGTACCATCTCACTGCATGGAAATCCGCTCATATAATACACTGGCTTGGAGTTTTTAAGGCCTTGTATCACCTGTAGATTGATTCTCGTGTGAAAGGTACTGTAGGCCATTTTAAAGCAAATCTCATCCGACAGGACTAGTGAGACACTGATGGAGGCCACACCAGTGATCCCCTCCATGCACACCACCCAAATTTACATGCCCCATCCCTGCTGATGCCTCCTACAGCATAGATGTAGACATTTGGGCAATTACACCATTAAGCATTGCTACTAATGTTGCCGTGTAACACTTTATCAGGGTTCATGTGTCACCTTCAAGACAACACAGGACATACACAGTGTGACATGTCAACTGTCTACTCCTCCCTCTGACCAGTCCTAGTCAGACCTCTGATCATGTAATTTGTGAAAGAGCTGGCTCCTGATTGACCCATCATCCTGTCAGCCTGACTGGCACCTCTCCGTGGGTCACCCTAAAGATACCCGGTGTCCACCTATGGACCACACTTGCTGTCCAAAACCTCTCTTACCTCAGAGGCTAATTTGTCATTTGCCTCATCAATGTATACTCAAATACATTGTATTGCATCATCTGACTGTTATTTGTATCATATTTGTGACAGTGCCCTTGAATAGCTAAATCATGGCCCTTCTGTTGTCTGGGCTTCATTAATGCCTAAACTACAAAGCGTGACAGTGTACCTGGCCCAAAGCGTTTGATGGTGTACGTGGCCTCCAGCAGAACCAGCAACCTCAGATAATGTCCATGAAAAGTCAACACATATGAGGACCCTGACAGTTCACACGCTGAGTAACATTGTTCAAATAATAGAGATGAGTCGTGTGTGCTGAATACCAGCCATTTACTTCTGCACAGAGGCTATGATGTTTCCTGATGCATTTCCATCCACAGAGGCCAACTTGAGTACAAATGTTGCAATGACACATGCCGGATCCAGACACCTGAGACATTCTCTCACTCAGCACACCACGGTAGCCCAGTTGAAAGTCTCATTACACGTCTTCAGTGACAGGGTGGGACCATCCACGTGTAGGTTACCATGTCCTCAATGACTTTAGTCACATTTAGCTACAAACAATACTCATTAGATACACGATTAGCTGCCAATAACTCATGATGAGACGTGGACGTTACAGTGACAACATACACCTTAACAGTTGATACTGGATCAACATTGGACCACACACATGTACATGTACCATCCAAGCAACAAAATGGTTGCAAGCAGCCTATCACAGTAGTGTCCCAGTTGTAATCTAGCAGGAAGAAAGAAACATGCCACTAAACTAGGTAATGCATAAAGGGCCACATACATCAACAACCTATTTGCTATCATGACATAAGGAACGTTGAGATTTTGCTATTAAATCAATGTTAAATGGTATGTCAGAATTCTCCAAAGAATCAATAGGGCAAACGTCAAATGGGCAAATGGGATTACAGATTAGCAAACAGAGAATCATACTCAATTTGCTTCCATGGGCCTGCTGCCAATGGTTTAGCATTACTGAATTTGGGAAAACCTCTGATAAAGTTGCAAGTCAGGAACAGCAAACCCCAGGGTGCTGGGGGCCTAAGTCCCCCTCTGCTGCACCCCAAATATAAATTTTTTATGCACATGTGAAGCACACACATGCATAAGGCGCATGTGTGCCCTGCATGTCAATAGTGAAACACATTTTAGCTACATTAACTCGTAATTAGGACATGGTTACCCCCAAAAAAGGTTTAGGCGACAATTGCATTACCTAATTGGCCTTTATGCAATTTGGAATAGCTTGATACATGTGCTCACAATTTTGCTAAGGAATACATCCTGGTATCTCTTTCACATTTTGAAATTTGCAATCAGCAATTACCTACATATGTGCACAATTATGAGTAATATCCATTCTGGCCAATCATTACTATTGCACTGTGAATACCTTCTGTACATCCTATAAGGGACATTTGCTATAGCTAACCCCAAAGTTTAGCACTTAGCACCGGTTGGTCATGCAAAATTCCATTTCTCATTTGGACAAATGAAATACATATTTGTCATAATGCGTCATATTTTCACGCATACAGCTTGTGCGTCATAATTGTTGACGCACAGGAGTGCAAATAATGCAGAGTCAAAAATATTTTTCATAAATAGATATCATAATTGGCTGCGGCTTAATTTTCACCTCTAGAACTGTAAAATATGCTGCAAACAAATAGTAATTCCCAATTATGAAAAATATTTTGACACTGCATTATCTGCACTCCTGTGCGTCAAAAAATATGACGCACATCCTGTATGCGTGAAAATATGACGCATAATGGAAAACAAACGGCGGCCATATTATGCAGGATGTGATGTAATAGGATATCCTGTTTACAGATTCTGTACAGTGGGTGTACTTTCACTTTCACTTTGCAGTCTCTGATTATTCTAGACTGTGTGGCTGTGTGCAAAGTGTTGTCCTGTGTATTAGTGCTTTTGTGTCCAGAGTGCCATCTTACTTGTTGTTTTGTTATCAATATATTGTTGTAGAATACTGTCTGAGTCTGTGTTGTATAAATTTGTCCAGTCCAGTGTTGTATTTATTGTCTGTGGGAGTCTGTTGTGGGTACTGTGATATAGGGGATAGTTGGGCTCTTCTATTTGTTAAGTTTTCTTTGTATTTCCTCACTCTAACTTTCCACATTTCCCCCTTTTCTTTTTTTCTACTACTTTTTCCCCTTTTTCAGTGCTTAAATGTCTGGTAGGCCACGGCTTTCCAGGATGGGTGAGGAGGAATTGGGGGGGTTTATATGGCTGGTTTGCCATTTCCTCCCACTTATGCTGGGGGTAGGGTGATACAGGGGTATCACACGGAGGCCCAAAAAGTCAGGTGGGGGAAGGTGGGCCATCACTTGGTGCGTCTGTATGGGAGCCAACGGAATGACCATCAATTGAAGCACCGCTGGGCTGACCTGATCTCCAGGGAGCAAGATCTGCTGGACCACCTGGGAATCAGGATTGGGGGCCATGTTGGTGAGTACATATCATGTAAATGTGCACAATTTAAAGCTGTGTAGTGACATGTGATGATTGGTACCCAATCTGCCAGATAAGTAGCTGACTGTGTGTAATGCTAGGGAAACATACAGGGTAATTGATGCACTATGTGAAGGATGACAAATGCTAGCAGTCAAGCAGCTCATGTTTTCCACACATACAGGTTGCTTGTAGCAGAATGTAATGTAGTGCCGCCTTTGTGTCAGACAAGCGACACATTAATGAGGCAATCAGGACTCTACAGGTCACAATAGCCAGTGAAGTATGGATGTAGTAACATCATACCTACATATGTTGACACTATAGCTAGACTGACATTTGAAACCCTACATGATGCTGAAAATGAGTGCTGCCTTCATGTCAATTGAAGTTAGCAATGTGGCCCACACATATGTCACATGTGTGTCTGGTAGTGTGTAGGGAAAGTGTTCACGGAAGTGCCATGCCTGTTCGTGATAAATGTGCACCTTCACATTTTATTGATACATGCCAGATCTGAACATGAACCATATTTGTAAAGGACTCAGGTGCCCTCAGCTAACATATTAGACAGGTATTTATTGTCACTTGTGCCAAAATCCGAATAGGGATGGCAGTCCAAAGGTATGGACTAGGGTACAAACATCTATGTTTGGTGCCAATCACCATTGTTTGGACACATCAATTTATGAAACTGTAACAACATGAGGTATTGCCAAAGTACCTGGCCCTCTGTACCATGTACCTAACTGTCACAAATGTGTCATGACCAAATAGGCTGTTTGACAGGTCATGCAGTCCTCAAGTAACCAGCTTTTGGATGTCTCTCTTGGATGCACATGATGAGATGAATACACACCTATATTGTTGCTGCACACTAATGGAGGTGCATGTTTGCCACCACATGACAGTCCGGGCCACTGCATGTGTGTAGAAGTGTGTGTAACTGTAGCAGGAGACCCATCCTATGTAAATGTTGCACAGGAATTACTCCATGCAGTATGAGCATGTGTGAAAGTGTTTCATTACTCATGTCAGATTATCACATTGTGTTTGTATTTGAAATTGTTTGTCAGTGCACGGATTATGAGCATATTCTTCCTTCCATGCTTTACAGGTGGACCTGCACCGTACACAGTGGGAGAGGTGGCTCGTTTTGAGGACCCCGACACCTACAGTGATTGTTGACATGTGTGGTATGTTTTGTGTTTGCTGGTGATGTGTGATGGACTACTGTGTGTTGAACAGATTGCAAGGTTTGATGCGCTGCCCAATCATTAGTCTTGTTCCATTAGTGGGATTTCAGTTATCACTTCATTTAGAGTTGACCTATGCTTATCCATTTGTCTGATTTTGGGTCTGTAGGCCATTCCTGTAGGGCCCGCTATGGGAAATGGGGTGAGTCATGTGGAATACACTAGTTACTTTATGAGTTGCACTGGGACTCGTCTCGGACTGAGTCTGCATGTCAAACTGACATTCTCCCAGATAGCTTCTGCAAATGTCTTGTCTGAAATCTGCTGCTTTCCTATTAACCGATGTACTGAGTACACTGTAGGTTGGATTTTCCGGGAGCATGTACTTCCACAAGTTGTACTAGAAGTGTGTAGGACTAGAGTGCAACGGCCTAGGTGTGCATGCTATTCATGATCATGGGTGTTCTTGCTCCTCTGTGTCTGTAGAAAAATATGCCTCACTGGAAGTATGTGATGTTGGCCTAGGTCAGTACATTTTGACATGTGTGGACCTTGGATAGGACAAGGTTTAGCTGACTCCAATTTGTTGATAGCCCTTCACTGGTGGTGTGTGTCTGGAGGCAAAAACATGTTGAGCTTTTTATACACTCCTGGGTGTGCATCTATTTTGGGATTGTTTGTTGTTCTTCCCCCTCCCCCCCCCTCAAAGACAGGCATGGGTTTGTGAATAGGGTACCTAGGACTGAAGCAACCAGTATATTACACATACTTGTGTTTATATGAAATATGGTTTTGAACCTAGTGTACACACTCAGTTATGGCACATGAGTTCTATACTAGCAAATCCCATTACAAATTGCAGACCTTGAAGTTTGTGATTGTTATCACATACACTGACATATGTAGTCCAGGCAATAGGCGGAGGGGGTGCAGCATGATTGTTAGCTGCAACTACAAGTACTTTGATGACAAGTTTTTGGCAGTTGTTACCCATCATGTAGATTATTGTATATGCTATGTGTGAGATGACCTTTGTATGCAGGCTTCCCATGTACTTCCTCTGAGACTTTCAATGATCTGTATGGTGATATGAGCTGTTACAAGTACAGTAAATGTATTGTCAGATTGACCACCTGTGCTATTCCACACAATGCAGTTCCTATGGCAAATAGTTGCCCTTTGTCTTCACAGCTGCAAACATGAGTGCCGCACAAAGGCATGAATTTGAGAGGCGGGCCATGAGGTACCGACACATCCTGCAGGTGCAGTCGGGGTTCCGACGGATGGCCCGTAAATACCAGTCGGATCGGGCCTCCGGAGCATGGTGGGCTTCACCACAGGGTGGCCCAACGTTGCCCACTACAGCCACCACCACCACAACCACCGGTTCTCCCCAAGTGGCCCCAGCCAAAGCGGGGACAGTTGTCCCTGCCTCTGCAGCATAACCAGGACCCAGCAGTGTGACAGCTGCAGGACAGTCCAGTGGGCTAGGCTCAACACCCACACAGAGCACCTCTGCCGGGACCCAAACAGCAGCAGCACCTCCAATCGACCCTGAGGCATTCCAGGCTTTGGAACGCAAAATGGACAAATTTATGAGGAAGGTAGACAAGCTTAGCCAGGATGTGGCCTACATCAAGAAGCGGGTCAGGTCTATCAGGCGGACCCTCCGGAGGGCCAACCTCTAGGGCTGATATGTTCAATGTACATAATTCCCTCCCTCCTCTTTCCTTGTTATCATGATTAGTGGGCTTGGGGGATTAGTGTTAGGTTAGTATAGGTTGTTAGCTTAGTTAGTGTTAGGGAGGAGGGTGGGGGGTCCTGATTCTTTCTACTTTTCATTATTAAGTGTGTTGGTGGGTGGGGGTCAATGTTGGGGTTCCTGTGTGTTTAAAAAATAAAGAAAAATAAAAAAAAATTACAAAAATAAAAAAAATTACAAAAAAATATATGATTGTTTAGGATAGTATAGTATGTGTGTAGGTTAGTATGTGTTGTCCTGCATGTGTCCTGTCTCATAATGGTGGGTGGGGGGTTGATGTTTAGATCGATTCGTTATATGTGTAGAGTAAGTTTAGCTTAGGTTAGTTAGGGACAGTTGTGGGTAATGAGTAGTCAGGTTAGATTAGTGTAGGTATGACTTTTCCCTTAGTTGCCTCTGGTGTGATTAGTTATGAATAAATATATAGATAACCCTTTGCATTATGTGTTAACTGCTACTTGATCATGGCCTTGCCATCAGTGTAGGTGATTGTTGTTCTATGACATTTGTGTCCTATGCTACAAACCAAAACAAACTGAGGTGTAAAATGGCAGCTACCCCTGTGCTACCTTGGTAAGTATCCATCATTTGTTAGAACCACCAATCAGAGTTGACATAGATCAAAAAGGATTTGTGCCGATGAGTATGTTTTCTACGTCACAAAGTGTGCTTCCAGACTTGGTATTGTGGGGAAATTTTTAGGTCGGACTGCAGTGTGATGTTCAGGGACATCTTTGAAGATGAGGTCTTGTTAACACTCTTGTCTTCTTGTCTTCATAACTGACATTGATCATTTGTGCTAAAATTCAGCATGATTACCTATTTGGATGTTTACTCAGAAAGGTTGATTGATGCTGTGTTTTGTATTGTTTGCTTAGAGTAGACTGCATAATTCAATGTGTTAGTATTGCATGGTGACAACATTTATCAGCCACTATTAGTTGACTTTGATTTCTCTTGATGACGCATTATTCTGTACAACACAGCATGATTGTGTGTGGTTTCTCAATTCATCAGTTATTCTCCTCAGGATGGGCAGGCTATGATGCAATCCTGGCCACTGCACAGATGTATCTGACTACATGATGTCAGGACAGTTGAATTGACAAGCTACATGGTTGTCACACAGGCACATTTGTGTTATCTACTGCACAGTTGATGTGTCAAATTACACAGAGACATATTTGGTGTGCAAGTGCTATTTATTGATAGGTGCTGTAGTGCAATATGTACATTGTCCATGTTTGCTGAGTCCGTTCTACTGCAATCTTACATGGTGATCCTACAGAAGGGGTGTGGATAATGCTCCTGACATGCTGGGGGGATGTTACAGACAGTGCAGAGGGACAGGATTTGCCGATTAGTAGTAGAGAGACATTCACTGGCAATGCTGACAAGTTATACAGTTGTTAGCAGAACAATCATTGAGTATAGTTGTAGTAAGACTGGCATTTGACAAAACGTAGGACCTTGGTCAAAGTAGGCCATGTTGCAGGGACTAGTGCTTCCAGGTACTCTTCCGTGTGAATGTGATCTGTTCCATGTCTTCTTCTTCTGATGTGTGTGTTGCCTGCTTTGTCCTAGTTGTTGTTGGTTGTGAAGGGGCAACACACACCTCAGTGTTAGAAGACGTGGAGTCAGACATCCCGGTCGGTGCTCCGGGTGAAGGTCTTAAGGGCAGTACTGCAGCAAGGAGGGTCTGCTGGTTTTTGAGAATAGCAGCCACATCATGATGGTAGGCAGCCAGGTCGGCCCTGAGGGAGTCATGATTGCATTCGTGCATGCAGTGGAAGGTTTGGGGTGCGAGGTGTTGTGGCAACTCCCTTACTGCAGTGGTGAATTCCTTGACAGTTTCTTGTAGTCCTTGCAGTCCTTGCAGTATGGATGTTAGGGCTTGCATAGCTGCTGCCTGATCTGCAGATGACATCATGCACAAGCACACCCCCTCAAGGCTGGCTGCCATAGTTTGCATCCCCACCTGCACCTCAGTATAATGCTGTGTTGGGCTGAAAAAGTCCCCTTCAAGGTATGTATAAGCTGAAAATCAATGTGTCCAACATTCCCTTCAAGACAATCTTTATGTATGTGACATCTGACTATAAACATCATCACACACACACACCATACAGCAGGAATGGATGTTTACGAGTGTATTGACAATTATGTAACCTGAGAGTACAATGTAAGAAATGATAGGTGTGAGTTTTGTATACAATACTACATAAGATTGTAACATCATTCAGCTTTTTAGGGTTCACATGAACAATCAGGCTGCAGGCAGATGTACCACAGTGCCCAAGAGTCCAAATCAGGTCTCAAATGATGACAGATTTAAAACACACATCCAAAGTTCACAACACATTGGGAACCATGGTAACCTTGAGTGGTGGGTGCAATGGATGGCAGATGCATTGAGAAGTAGCTGTGGTGTAGCTGCCAATGTGACTGCACATTAGGATTTCTGAATAACCATGTCAATAATGGGATTCGGATGCAGGATGGTACACAATGCAAATACTAAATTGACACTGTTTACCCATGCCAAGGCCCTGATCCCCAAGCAAATGACACATACTGTAAAGGAGTACCTAAATATTTATTTAATAGTAAAAAAGGATAATAAAACTAGGAGAAACACCTTAACTAACCTAACCTATCCTAACTACACATTACCCACAACTGGCCCTAACTACCCTAATCTAAACTTACCTATCACATTTAACTAAACACTCTAAACATCAACCCCCCACCCCACTTATATGACGGGACACATGTAGGACAACATATACTAAACTAAACTCATACTATCTTATCCTAAACAAATATATATGTTTTTGGTATTTTTATTTTTATTTTTTTTGTAATTTCTTTTATACACATAAACCCCAACATCATCCAACACCCACCCACCCACAATAAAACACATGTAATAATATAACCCCCTCCACCCCCCAACCCACTTATACTAACTAAACTAACAGCCTACTCTAACCTAACACTAAGCCCCCCAAACCCACTAAATATAAGAACCAGGAAAGAGGAGGGTGGGGAGGGAATCATGGCTGAGGGTCGAAGGGCCAGATGTAGAAAGGCTTTAATGCGTCGCAAACAACGAAAATCGCTGTTTGCGAGGCGCAACACCCACATAGCGATGCCAATTCCCATTTTGCGAGTCGGTAACCTATTTACCGACTCGCAAAATCGGACTGCGAGTCGCAAATAGGAAGGGGTGTTCCCCTTCCTAATTGCGAGTTGCAGTGCGATGTAGGATTGCTTTGTAACCGCGAACGCGGTCGCAAAGCAATTGCAGTTACCACCAGTATCACACTGGTGGTAACCCATTTGCAAAAGGGAAGGGGTCCGCATGGGACCCCTTCCCCTTTGTGAATGGCCTTAAAAACATTTTTCCAGAGCAGGCAGTGGTCCTATGGACCACTGCCTGCTCTGAAAAAATGAAACGGAAATGTGTCATTTTTTAGTTTTGTAATGCATCTCGTTTTCCTTTTAGGAAAACGGGCTGCATTACAAAAAAAAATAATGTTTTATTTAAAAGCAGTCACAGACATGGTGGTCTGCTGTCTCCAGCAGGCCACCATCCCTTTGAGTGCCGCGAACCTCAAGGGGGTCGCAAATTGTGACCCACCTCATTA
This sequence comes from Pleurodeles waltl, assembly GCF_031143425.1. Taxonomy (NCBI): domain Eukaryota; kingdom Metazoa; phylum Chordata; class Amphibia; order Caudata; family Salamandridae; genus Pleurodeles; species Pleurodeles waltl. Next base: position 1,001,420,141 of record NC_090443.1, read on the forward strand.
ATATTAATGAGGTGGGCCTTTGCGACCCCCTTGCGTGTCGCAGATGGTGTCAGGGACACCATCCTACATTCCAATTTGCAACTCGCAAATTGCGAGTCGCTCTGACTCGCAATTTGCAATTCGCAAAATGGAATATACCTACATCTGGCCCCAAAAGTCACAAATTTGACCTCCGCAGGATCTTCTTTATACCCCGCAGTCTCGTGCTATTGCTGGACACCTCCTGCTGCAGCCTGTCCATCCTGTGCAACATCTGTTGCATGTCACGTTTCATTGCTTGGGATTCAGCATTGTCTATCACTGCAGCTAAGGTTGTCTGTGTGCCACTAGTGGATGGTTCTGCTGGTGCTGGTGCCGGTGCCGTGCTTGGAGGGGGAGGTGCAGGAGCTGCCGTCTGTGCGCCTGGAGCTGGTGAGGTTGACGGACCTGCAACAGTGGCTGTCATCCTTTGTGCGACTGTGGTCTGAGCGGTTGTGCTGGTGGTGGTGGCTGTTGTGGGCCAGGATGCCCCCCCATTGGGCAATTGCCCTCCAGACCCTTGTGGCTCTCTCATGGTGATAACAATGTGCCATATTGCGGAACCCAGACTCCACATCTAGTATGTGGCGGTAACGCATCACCCGCCTCTGGAATTCCCTGATCTCATGGGCATTCATGTTGGCAGCTGTAAAAATAGAGAAAGCCAAACATTAGTGACATCATTGTGTGATACATCTACAGATGATATTCTAACACTTCCTCAAAATTAGCTTAAACAGTCCAAATCAAAGTGCAGATCATAGAATATCCCTGAGGAAGGACAGGCCAACGCAGCCTACACATCTACTATCTAGCAGCACAGCAACGCTCAAAACAATGTGTACCTACTCATATGATCTGTGCATCGTTGTACTGCCATTAGTCACATAACAAATGCTACAAGTACTCCACATGTGACAGGCCAACTAATGACTGTCTTCTGGATGACAATCAAGGCCCACAAGATCTGTGATTTGTAAATGGAATTTCCTGGATGGTATGCAGTTGCTAATCATGAGGGTGTATCTTAGATTGAAACAAATGAATGTTGGAATTGCATGTCTGTCTTCTACATAGGGATCCTCACACCTAGGTACACATATTTCCTAACCCTAACCCTGTGCCTCAGGGGGTGATGGACATGCAACACATACTTTGAAACATCAAGGACAGCCAGGAAGCTTTGGACAGCTGTCCATGGGTTTAGTCAGTCCACCACAGGTAAGGAGGGCTGCCAACTAGGATTGACTCAAACATTGGACAATTACATCCACATTTATGTTCCTAATTGAGGACAATTGTCAACATCATTTGATCTCACTAATACTTTTCCAAAAACAATCACATGGATGCAAGCACCCAGTTGGGCTTGAGCTACATGCACACCTATGACATTCTACTCAAGTGCCACATAAACGTAGCACGACATGTGGAGCTAGATGCTGCTAGGTAGTCAAATACACAGTTCTACATGTACATTAGTTAACAGGGAGGCTCAAGTCTGTGAGTAATACTTCGGCATCACTGGTCTGTGTGAATCAGGGTATGACTTGCTGACTGAATCATGAAAATGACCACCTCCTAATTTATCATTGGCATAAATGTAGCAACAAATATTACCCTGTTCACCTGCCCATGCCTATAGCGCAACACTACAATCCCAAAATATGACTCTCCACCACTGATTGTCCAACTCAAACATGGAACAAAATGTCAAACTCTAGGCAAGTCACATATCAGATCATGTGTCAGCACATCATACCTTGCAAAGTGTCCAACACACATGAGTCAATCACACAACAGCTGCAAACACAACACAGAACTAACATATCAAAACTTACTGGATATGTCTGGGTCCGCAAATCGAGCCACTTCTCCAATTGTGTAGTGGTCTGGTCCACCTGTAAAACATGGAAGGGTGAAATGTGCTCAATGTCTGCGCACTGTACAAAACTTGGAACAACAAATCACTCTGTGTGACACTTTATATGATAGAGCAGCACCTCAGGCATGTACACACCCCAACTACTGCAAACATGTATTGACCCTGTCACTCCAGCGAGTGATAGACATACATATGCACACATGCATTGGCCCTAACAATCTTGTGGTGCCAAACATGGTTACTCAATTTTGTGCAGAATTATTTCTAGAGGGTACTCCATTTCATCATTTGTTGTTATGAGAGACATGCAATACCAGCCACTCAGGTATTGTGGCTTGTGCATCAAGGGACAATGAGTTACTGTGTGATGCTCATGTGGGTTGAGTTTAGTTCAGGAATTATTGTGCTTTGTATGGTCCATTATATGGGTGTCTGTGTTGTATGTAGGTTACATATGCCACATTGGCACTGTACCCAGAGCCCTATATGACCCCTATGACACCATGATAACAGGGATCCTGTGTGTTACTTGATGACAATGTTACGCTAAACATGGATTGGCCATTTATCTACATCAAAACAACAAAGAAATATATGCTGACAGTGTCTAATTTGATCATCCGCGACATAATGCATGGGCACAGGTGTAGTCATTGCACATGAAATGTGTTACTCAGGGCCCTGGGTACCTATATCAGGTATTGCAGATCACAGTTAGCCACATTCATTATCTTACATTTGCCAAGTTGGGTGATCAGTGGTTATACAACAAACTGGTTATACAACAAACTGACACTGTCCCCTAATTGAAACATGGTTTAGCAAATGTCCTGCTTTGGCAATCTTGATGAGGTAGGTCTCAACTTGTATGCATCTTGGGAATGGCAGCACTCACGGGAATGCTGGCCTGCTGATCTTAGCATACACCCATGTCTGTGATAGCCTTCATACTGAGAACTTAACAATTGTACATATGCTGCACCAGATCAGCAGGGGTGCACCAAACGTAAACTAGCCAACTATTTTGTCACTTTAAATGTATGATGGAAGCAGTCAGGGGTCCCTTGCACAACATCATGCAAATAAATAATTTGTGACCATGCATTCACAAAGTTCAGGGATCCCATGATGACCAGTTAACTTTAGAAAATTGCTTAGCTAGAAAGTGACACAGATGGCCAATGCATCAGCTCTGTGCCAGCAATTGTGCCCAAGGCAAAAATAAAACACACAGGAACAATAAACTTAGGGCCAGATCTCCATTTTTTTTCTATGTGTACCATTTGCTTCATGTTTTACGCTACAGCTATGGAAAGTAGCACAAAACCTTTAGATGTTATCAAGTGTGCATTACTTTGGCATCCATAATCAATTTAAATGCTGCACAAACCATTGCAAAATATCAGCCTGAGATATTACCAGAGGTTAGGAAGATCTTTGTACGTCTGGCCATGCATACAGTTCAGACATGTATTCAAAATGATTGGGGACTACATTCGTTCCTTACAGTAGCATGTGAAATACATCTCATTCCTGGTTCACTCACAGGCCCTGTATAATACTTTTGTTTGTGCTGCATTACCATCCTCTATTGACGTCGAAGCGGCACTAATTTATAAGATCAAGTTGTCTTTTGTAAGTTTGTGCAGCTTTTGCATCAACAAATGACGGTAATGCGGTAGCAAATATTGTATAAATCAGGGCCACTGTATGTTCAACTTGCATTCCATATGTCCATTTGTACTCACCAACAGGGCCAGCAATCACCACACCCAGGTGGTCCAGCAGGTCTTGCTTCCTAGCCACAAGGTCAGCCAGCGATGTTTTAGTTGGTGGTTGTTGCGCTGGCTGTTGAACACTCTCTTTAGGCGGAACAGCACCTTGGACCACCTTAGCCTCCTCGCCTCGGTGTGATACCCCTGTATCAGCCTGCCACCAGCTTCTAACATCAGTGGGAGGAAGTGGCACACCAGCCAAATGAAAGCTCCCAGCTCCTCCTCACCCATTCTCCCCAGACGTGGCCTTCCCAACATCACAAAAATAATAGGGATAGGAAAGGAAAAACAGGGAAATACAGGGAAAGGAGGTATGAAAATGAAACTTAAAGGACCCAGAAACAACAAAACAATACCCCAACTAACAATACCCACTACACACTCCCAAAAGTACAAAGACAAAATTTGGCACAAAAAATGACAAAAACACAATTACACTGATTTACAGAGACAATTACAAAAACAACAGATGACAATTGAAAAGGCACACAGGAGACAAAAGTACAATTTGGACAGAAACAACTCTCAACACAGCCACACAGTCTAGAAGAATCACAGACTGCAAAGTGGAAGTGAAAGTACACCCACTGTACCATTTCTGTAAACAGGATATCCTATTACATCACTTACTGTCTCAAATGCGGTGTGTTTTTATTATTATGCGTGTAATTTTATGACGCTTACAGGCTTTGCGTTAATAGTGTTTGACACATATGCTTAAAACTTTCCCCACATTCAAGGATCAATATATTTTTCATTGATAACCTATTTCAGGGGGTGCAGTGTTGGAATTAACGCTAGGGACTAATCGATGTATAATGGTTGTGAGCGTAATTATTTAACACATATGCAGCATATTTTGACGCATATGCATCTTTTTTGTGCTTTTGCGTCAAAATATCTGTCTTTAATTGTGTTTGTATCATTTTTCTCATTTTTTACATACATCAAGGGGGTAGAACTTTACAAAGATAGGCTGTTAGGGCCTGCTGTCTGTGTTCTAGTGTTTGGGCACATGTGGCAGACCACACTACGGCGGACCATAATACTCATATTGTTGTGCCGGATTAGCACTCTTAACTGCCGCAACAGCAACCCAAACATTTGGAATTAAAATTGGTAATCCCTAGTTTGAGCAGGTGGTGCATCAATAGAGGATAGCAAGGCTACGCAACTTAAAAAATTCACTCATGGCCTGTGTGTTTATGTCTGTGAATTGGCTATTTCAATTGTTGTTATGCCTCTGGGTGAACATCACAAGATGTGTTTTGCCTAATGTGCTTATATGCATGTCTTGTAATTGTGTATAACCATCAGATGCCATTCATTGAGGTACATTAGTCATGATATGTGTTTGTCATATCCGTTGCGTCTTATGCTGTGTGAACTTCCCTGACTTTAGGGACATAACATCTCCCATGACAAACTATACACAGGATAGATAGAGGACGGTTGATAATGGCAATGTTAAAATGTAAGCCATCACATGTAATGGAATGTTGGATATCACTTCATGGTCTCTTGTGTGTATACTACCCATGAGTCAGGCATTTGAACATGCTAGGTAGGTACAGTGTTTGTGACACAGAGTCCCAACTCCAATCCCAAAAAGTTATGGTACACCACAGTTTGAGTCATGTAAATGACCTATGTTTCTCCTGTGGCTGTGGAGGACCAGCAGACCATGCTGCATGTGTTCACATATTTCCAGTGGTTCAGTGCACAAAGGTGTCCAGTTCAAGTGTGTGGCCATGTGTACCCTGTGTCAGTATTGGCCTCTATGTTGTCACAGTTACATGCAGGTCTCGTCATGAGTCTGTGGTGCCATTCCCAGAATTAACTGAGTATTCTTCAAAGCAGAATTGACCTAAAGCCAAAGATAAATTGGTGACACACATGAGGATAGTCCAGCTATGGCACTGCAGAACTCTAATAAGGCTGACGACAGGGCAACCTTGGGGTGCTTAAAAACTTTATGGATCAGTAATAGGAAACAGGCAGGTTTCATCACAACATTTGTACACAGTGTGGCCTATAAAACGTCCCACTGCAACAGGGAACATCAGTGCCTCTGTGCTGATTAATCTCACCACGCAAGCACCATCTAAAGGCGGCGGCAGAAGTGAATCAATGTGTGGACCATCAGGGCACAAGCATGTTTGGTCCTTACATACACATTGGCAAACCTTGTTTGTTGTGCTGGAGGCACCATACCGAATCCATGCATACAGCCATAGCACACTGTCACTGTTTGGCACTAATGAATACATGCAAAACCAGAAAAGGGATTGGGGCTGGTTAGGCAATTTGAATACATGTCCCAGAACAGGATGCGATAAGGAAACTGATTATCCTATACTATATATTTGAGGATTCATCATAGACCTGCCAGACACAATACCCCAGGGGGAAAGAGAGGGCATGGAAAGCAACTAGAGACAAATGTAGCCACAGGGAACCTCTATGGTTAACACAAAGACATGAACCACTCAGGCTAACAGGATGCCAGCTCTGTCAAGAACTAACACGAACAAGGCAAATACACAGTGAACAGACTCTGACTGAGAAAAGCTGGAACAACACTGTGGGAATTAAAAAACGTTTTTTGTGCTGCGGTCTGCAACATTACACAACATTACACAATCCCCCGAGGGCTCTGTTACACAAGTGATTTGTACACCTATGCACAACAAGGAGATTCAGAAAATGGCAGCTTCTAAGCAGTTCCAGGCAGCAGCAATGGCAGGGCAGGTTCAAATGGCTGCTCTGTACGGTAGTGCTCACAGGTGTGTGCAGCTTCAGTCTCTCACAAGTCCAGGAGTTGAGAATCAAGTGCAAAGGGCCAAGTGGACCTTTCACATGGGAAGCAATGGACAGCTGATGGGGTCCTACCCACTACCAGGCAGTGCATTATCGGTCCTGAAGTCCATGCAGACTGATGAACTATGACTATGGCATGCCATACTGAAGAGGGAAGCACACAGGAGACAGAATGGGAGTCTGGGTGTGTGTAGATGAAGATTCTCAGGATACAGATAGTCCATTTACAGGGCCCCCTAGAGAAGGGTGGCCAGAGACTGAAAACATGGCAATGGCAGGACTTATTTCCTGGGATGGACTGCGCAGGGCATGTTTTGTGAGCAATGCTTGTCATATCTGGGGCACTCGTGCTATCCATTTTCTGCTTAGATGGACTCCTTGTCACACATGCTCCTTGTAAAGATAGCTAGGCCCGTATTTATACTTTTTTAGCGCCGCATTTGCGTCGTTTTTTGACGCAAAAACGGCGCAAACTTGCAAAATACCATTGTATTTTGTAGGTTTGCGCCGTTTTGCGTCAAAAAGCGGCGCAAATGCGGCGCTAAAAAAAGTATAAATACGGGCCCTAATGTCACACTTACTCCTGTCAAGGGTCTGGTCATACATTCCTGTTAGCAATGCAACAGCACATCCACTGCCTCATGTATGGGACGCTTTTTTTTTTCCTTGTGATTGATGGGGCCATATTTATAGTTTTTGACGCAAAACTGCGCTAACGCAGTTTTGCTGCAAAAAAATTAGTGCCGGCTAACGCCATTTCGATGCGCTGTGCGGGCGTCAAATTTATACTTTGACGCACGGCGGCGCAACCAACAGGTGGGAGTCATTATTTCGTGACGCACACAGCGGCGTCAAGTCGTAAAGGAAACCAACGTTAACGCGACGCAAATTACTGTGGGTCGATTTACGACAGCGCAACCCGGAAAGCGGTGTTTATTTTGATGCAATAGCGTCAAATTTACACGCGAAAACTTCCCTTTCAGCAGAGAGCCAAAATGGATCCCAGATGCCACAACAGACCCCAGGAAGATGACAGCAGACCAGGAACCAGCCAGGATGATCCATACAGGAACCAGGACATTTTCAGAAAAAAAAGAAAGTGTTGCTTCAGTGCAGAGGAGCAGGAAATCCTGGTTAAAGAGGTGACGGAACACCAGCACCAATTGTTTATCACCTCTAAATTGCCTATCAGTAGGAGAGAGGCCATATGGAAACAAATTGTGGACAAGATCAACAGTGTGGCTGAAGAACGCAGAACAGTCACTGAGTGTAAGAAACGCTGGCATGATGCAAACGTAGGACAAAAGAAAAAATGGCCAGGAACAGGAAGGCAGCACTGCAGACTGGAGGGGGGAGTCCAGCACACCAGGAGGCCCTGGACCACATGGAGGAGATGGTCGCAGCCGTCATCCCTGAGGAGATTGTACAGGGATTCAAGGACAGGACAGCGCAGACTACCACGACACAACGCACATGCAGGGTAAGTCGGATGGGGAATCATAATACAATAATGATAACTGCAACCGGGCGGGGGGGAATACCTACTACACAATGCATGTAACTCACCATATATATGAAGTGGCATGGGTAAAGGGGCACAGCAGGGGGGCATAGCCAGCACAGACTAAAGCTGGGGCATGACAAAATACAGCACCAACAACAGTCCCATGGGGACATCCTGTAATTACAACAATGGAGCCAAGGGAAGGCAGCGACAGGTGGGAAGGCCACTACGTCAAACTTAGATCCAGGCACTCGTCAGTCAAAATGTATCCTACATAAACTAGGTCCCCATCTGTAATCCAGAAGCCAAAACAACAACTGCAATGTAACTGCGACAACAGTTGACAATAACACCTCTGATCTCTGTGCAGCTATAGTAGCAAATGGCAGGAACCTCCCCATGGAACATACATACCTAAATTAGGGGGTGAGGATGACATCTACAACTATTTATAGAAATAAGACAAAGGCACCAGTACACTCAAATGCCAATGTCCATACTTGACACATACATCAGCCAAATTAAATAGCAATAGGAGCCACACAGCACTAAGGACACACACATGCTGCATACGTCAGGGTCCCTCACGTGCCTGGCTAACAAGGCAACATCACTAATGTCATACTGCTCAGACAACAACATTGAGGAGGGGACACATGCAACTTGTCACTGAAACACACCTGCACATTCTGAGAACCAAATAGGACCTTGATACGATAAACAGGGCAATCCAATTAAACACACATTACCCAACATCATCTCGAAACATCAACAATGTTTACATCCATACCACATCCTAACATTGCCATGCATAGGATATGCCACATAACATGTACATTTAGGTCAATGTGAATAAAAATTGTTTGGGGCAGGTCCTGAGAGGCAAGTGTGCTGCCAGGGCATTCACAACACCCACAGCCAGTCAAAGTGTAGTGTCGTAAGTTTTATGTATACTTTGCGCATTAGCTTCAGGCTTTATGCCTTTGTGCACCTTGCCCTGAAAGTACTTTTACTCATTTGCTAACAGCTTAGAGCCTCTGTGCACTTTGCACTAAATCCTATTTATTAGGCTTCGTATCAGTAATTTTGTAAATAGCCAGTTCTACGGTGTTGTTTTTTAGTCATATCACACTGTTTTGCGTACTTCAGCACTGCAGTTCTCCAGAACACATTCACTCTGTGCTCAAGTCAAGGATACAGTCTGGTACATTGCCGATAGACGTGGTAGGAGTTCAGATTTGGCATTCCTGCGTAGGGACACTTTGTCATCACGATGACATGTTAGTTATAAAATCACTTCCTTGTCCCAATACACGCAAGAGGGAGTTTCCGAACAGAGAACCACAACTAGACGCTGCCTGCCTTGCTGCAGATGCTGAACCAGATCACAGGCCATTGCTCAGATATGAGGGCTGATGTCTCCCCAGTGATTCAGACAGGCAAGCTCGAAGCTTAACATGCTGTGCTCTAAATAGAACAAGCAGAGGGAGAGTAGAAACAGTTAGGCACCATGATAGCTTTGTTCAAATGTTTTACACTCCTGGTGACTATTTCAATTCTACCATGTTGTATTGTTTGGGTTATTGTGGCTCACACCTAATTATCTAAAAGTCAGTTGTTTTATGAAATCATCATATAAAACCAATATGGTCTTTGTCATTTGTATATGAGATCATACTGGAAAAGAGAGAATTGGTTTGGATCTGAGTGACCACGACTTCCCGGAGAAGTTCCAAAGATGTCATGCGCTCGGCTGTCTAATCATTTCTTTGCCGTGGGAGACATGAGGCACTGCTAGTTAGCCAGAGCAAAAAGAAAGAATTAGGGTGACAGAGTTATTTACAAGTGGGTCAGACTCAGTCCCCCACACCATTAGCTATCCTGCTGCCTAGAAATCCAGTAATCTCATGTAGGATAATGAGAGCCCACGCGACAAAATGTCTCTCCATAAGAATAGATATACACGGAGGGATGAGTAGGACAAAACGATGGCTATTCCCAAATTTGGACAAAGCAACACCTAGAGGCAATTAGGCAGACAAGTCTGATAACTCAATATCATACATGTGACACACAGGTGGGCCATAGGCCTATAACAATGCCCATATGAAGGACAGCAGATACCAATACCAAACCAGAGCACAAAGTTAAGTCATCCAAAGGCTTGCATCTTATGGCAAAATTGTCACAACACAGACACACTAATTGTACCCTGTTTCATTGCAGAGGAACATGGATCTCCTGCCGATATGCCTGTCCCTGATTTCCCTGATGACATGGATGACGAGCCCATAAATATTTCCCAGGAGACCATCCAAAAGGTCCTTAAAACCCTCCAGACCCCACCTTCAGTCACAAGGAGGAGCACAGAAGAAGCAGCCATCACAGAAGAACCACCCACCACCCCAATTGTGAGACCTGCCAGCTCCAACACAGTTGAGGACTCTGACGACACTGGCACCAGCTTTGAAAGAACTGTAGTTGAGGTACAGCGCGAGCTGGCCAAGGAGGTGCGGGTGGGGATGCAAAACATGGCAGCCAGCCTTGAGGGGGTGCGTTCGTGCATGACGTCATTTGCAGATCAGGCAGCTGCTACGGAAGCCCGAACATCTCTCTTGCAGGAACTTGCCAAAACACTGAAGGAAATCAGCACAGCTGTCATCCAGTTGACACAACACCTACAACTGCAATCCAGTCAACGTGTGCACGAATGCAACATTGAACCCCTTAGGGCCGACCTGGCTGCCTACCATCGTGATGTGGCTGCCATTCTCAAAAACCAGCAGGCCCTCCTTGCTGCAGTACTGCCCTTAATAACTCCACAGGGAGCAGCCCCCAGGATGTCTGCCTCCACGTCTTCTAACACTGAGGTGTGTGTTGCCCCTTCACAACCAACAACAACAAGGACAAACCAGGCAACACACACATCAGAAGAAGAAGACATGGAACAGATCACATTCTCACGGAAGAGTACCCGGAAGCACTAGTCCCTGCACCATGGCCTACTTTGACCAAGGTCCTACGTTTTGACAAATGCCAGTCTCACTACAACTACACTCAATGACTGTTCTGCAATCCACTGTATGACTTTTCAGCATTGCCAGTGAATGTCTCTCTCCTACTATTTGCCAATTCCTGTCCCTCTGCACTGTCTGTGACATCACCCCAGCATGTCAGGAGCATCATCCACACCCCTTCTGTAGGATCACTATGTAAGAATGCACCAGAACGGACCCAGAAATCATGGACAATGGACATTTTGCACTACAGCACCTATAAATAAATAGCACTTGCACACCTAATATGTCTCTGTGTTATTTCACACTTCAACTGTGCAGTACATAACTCCAAAGTGCCTGTGTGGCAACCATGTAGCTTGTCAATACAACTGTCCTGACATCATGTAGTCTGATACATCTGTGCAGTGGCCAGGATTGCATCATAGCCTTACCATACTGAGGAGAATAACTGATGAAGGGACTAACCACACACAATCATGCTGTGTTGGACAGAATGATGCACCATCTATAGCAATTCTAGTCAACTAATGGTGGCTGAGATATGTAGGCACCATGCAATACTAAAACATGAAATTATGCTGCAAAATGTAAGCAAACATAAACAAATAACACTGCATCAATCACCCTTTCTGAGTATACTTCCATGAAGGAAGGTCATGCAGAATTAGCACACACATGATGTAGGTCAGCAATGAAGGCAACAAGACAAGAGTGTTAACAACACCTCATCTACAACGATCTCCCTGAACATCACACTGCAGTCCGACCTATGAAATTACCCACAATAACAAGTCTGGAAGCACACTTTGTGAAGTAGAATACATACTCACCAACACAAAACCTTGGTGACCAATGCAAACTACCAATGGTGGGTCTCCCAAATGGTGGATACTTACCAAGTTATCACACGGGTAGCTGGCATGTTAAACCTCCATTTTCTGGGGATGGCTAGCATAGGACACTAATGTCATACAAAAACATTCACCTACACTGATGTCAAGGCCATGATAAAGTAGCACCTAATGCATCATGTAAAGGGTTAACTATATATTTATTACTATTTATTCACACAAGAGGCAACTAAGGGAAAAGTAATACCTACACTAATCTAACCTGACTACTAACCCACAACTGTCCCTAACTAACCTAAGCTAAACTTACTCTACACATATAACGAAACGATCTAAACATCAACCCCCCACCCACCATTATGAGACAGGACACATGCAGGACAACACTTACTAACCTACACACATACTATACTATCCTAAACAATCATATATTTTTTTGTATTTTTTGTTGTTGTTTTTTTTGGTTTTTGTATATATTTTTTTTTAAACAAACAGGAATCCCAACATTGACCCCCACCCACCCAAAAAATAAAGATAGAAAGAATAAGGACCCCCCCACCCTCTTCCCTAACACTAACTAAGCTAATTACCTATACTAACCTAATACTAATCCCCAAAACCCAACTATCAGTACAAAATAGGAAAGAGGAGAGAGGGGAGGGGTAAAAGTAAAACAAGGCAAATGTCCTAGAGGTTGGCCCTCCGTAGGGTCCGCCTGATGGAGCGAACCCTTTTTTTTATATACGCCACATCCTGGCTCAGCTTGTCCACCTTATTAAACACCTTGTCCAATTTACGGCTCAATGCCAGGAATGCAGCTGGGTCCACAGGAGGGGCTGATGCTGTCTGTGTGCCGGCCGAGGTGGACCTTGTGCCAGCAGTTGAATGCCCACTGGACTGTCCTGGTTGTTGAACATGGCTGGGTCCAGGTCTGGATGAGGAGCCAGGGTCAACTGTGCCAGACGTTGCTGGGGCCACTTGGGGAGACCTGGTGGATGTGGTGTTGGTGGCTGTTGTGGGCAATGTAGGCCCACCCTGTGGTGAGGCCCACCATGCCCCGGAGGCCCGATCTGATTGATATTTTCGGGCCATCCTCCGGTAGCCCGACTGCACCTGCAGGATGTGCCTGTATCGCATGGCACGCCTCTGAAATTGGTGTCTATCTGCGGCACTCATGTTTGCAGCTGTGAAGAGAAATGGCAAATATTTACCTTTGGAATTGCATTGGGTGGAATAGCACAATGGGTTATTTGTACATTACTTGTAATGTATTTGTTGCAGCAATTGTCACAACATAGTTCACTTAAAGTCTCAGAGGAAGTACATGTGAAGCCTGCATACATAAGGGCATCTCACACCTAGCATATCCATGTCTCTACATGATGGATGACATCAGCCTAAACTACTCATCCAAATAATGCCTAATGCATCTGACATTATGGCTGAACCTCTTCTGCATACTGACTTCACTACATATGTCACTCTATGTGCTAACTATCACAACCCTCACTCAATGCCATTTGTAATTTGTTGTTTGCTAATATTGAACCCATGGGCCATAACCGAATGTGTACACTAGGGGCCAGATGTAGGAAGACGGAAAATTGCAACTTGCAATTTGCTATGCAGAACGGTGTCTCCGACACCGCCTGCGAGTCGCTATGGGGTCGCAAAGACCCACCTCATTAATATCAATGAGGTGGGTCCCAATTTGCGCCCCCTTAGCGACTATGGGCACTCACGGGGATGGAGGCCTGCTGGGAACAGCAGACCTCCTTGTCCGTGACTGCTTTTAAATAAAGCAGGTTTTTTTTTCCCAAGTGTAGCCCGTTTTCCTTAAAGGAAAACGAGCTGCACTTAGAAAAAAAAAAAAACCTTTAGTTTCGGATTTTTTCAGGGCAGTTAGTGGTCCCTTGGACCACTGCCTGCTCTGCAAAAATATTTTTGGGTCCACTCACAAAGGGGAAGGGGTCCTATGGGGACCCCTTCCAGTTTGCGAGTGGGTTACCATCCACTTCAAGTGGATGGTAACTGCGACTCCCTTTGCGACCACGAACTCGGTCGCAAATGGAATTGCATACCACTGCGAGTCGCAATTAGGAAGGCAACACCCCTTCCTATTTGCGAGTCGGAAATATATTTTGCAAGTCGGTTCCGACTCACAAAATGCATTTCTGCATAGCAAACAGACGTTTGCGACTCGCAAAGGGCGATTTTTGCCGTTTGCAACTTGAAAACTGTTTGCTACATCTGGCCCTAGGTTCTAAACAAAGTTGCAAAAGGTCACAAGTACGTGTAACATACTGGTTGCTACAGTCCTAGGTACTCTATTCCCAATCACATGGCAGTCTTTGAGGGTGGGGTGGGAAGAACAACCAACAATCCCAGGTTCAATGCACACCCAGGAGTGTATAGAAAGGTCAACAAGTATGTGCCTTCACACACAACACCAATGAGGGGCTAGCAACACGTTGGAGTCAGCCAAACATTGTCATATCCAAGGTCCACACATGTAAAAATGCTCTGACTCAGGCCAACATCACATACTATCATTGAGGCATGTTTTACAACACACACAGAGGAGCAAGAACACCCATGATCATGAGTCGACTGAACACCTAGGCCATTGCACTCTAGTCACACACACTTCTAGTTCAACTAGTGGAAGTACATGCCCCCGGAAGATCCAACCGACAGTGTACACAGTGCATCCTCAACTAGGAAGCTGCACATTTCATACAAGCCATTTGCCAAAGCTATCTGGGAGAATGTCAGTCTGATATGCAGACTCAGTTCAAGCCAAGTCCCAGAGCAACTCTTACATTAACCAGTGTATTCCACATGACTCATCCCATTCCCCATAGCGGCCCAACTGGAATGACCTACAGCCCCTAAATCTGAGAGATGGCTAAGTATTGGTCTACAGAAACAGAAGTGATATTTGAAATCCCACTAAAGCAACAATGCCAATGAACGGCCAGCGCATCAAATCATGAATTCTGTTGTACACTTAGTAGTCCATCATGCATCACTAGCAAACAATAAATTTTGCACTCAGGCCACACTCACTGTAGGTATTGGGGTCCTCAAAATGTGCCACCTCTCCCGCAGTGTATGGTGCTAGTCCACCTGTAAAGCATGAAAGGAAGAATATACTCAGACTCGGTGCACTGACAAATAATTGAAGTTACTATGACACTGTGTGAATATGACATGGTAATGATACACTTTCCCACATGCTCATACTGCATGGATGAATTTTTATTCAACATTAACATTGGATGAGTCTCCTGCTACAGTTACACACCCTACTACACACATGCAGTGGCCAGGACAGTCAGGTGTTGTCAAAGATACCCCTCCATTAGTATGCCCCAACAATAATGGCTTGCATACATCTCATCATGAGCATCCCAGAGAGACATCCAAAAGCTGGTTAATTGAGGACTGCATGACCCCTCACAATCAAACAGGCTAGGTGGACATTTTCAACACACAGCAACCAGACACACATGTGACATATGTGTGGACAACATAGATAACTTCATGTGACGTGAAGGCACCACACATTTATAGCATCATCATGGGTTTACAATTTTCTGTCTAGCTATGGCGTCAACATATGTAGGTATGTTGTTTCTACATGACTTTCTCACTGGCCAATATGACCTGTAGAGTTCAAATAGAGGCATTAACGTGTCGCTTGTCTGACACAAAGGCAACACTACATTACATACAGCTACAGGCATCCGGTATGTGTTGGAAACATGAGCCATCTGACTGCTAGCATTGGTCTTCCTACACATTGTGCAACAAATACACATTAGGGCCCATATTTATACTTTTTTAGCGCCGCATTTTCGTCATTTTTTGACGCAGAAACGGCGCAAACTTGCAAAATACAATTGTATTTCGTAAGTTTGCGCCGTTTTTGCGTCAAAAAGCGGCGCAAATTCGGTGCTAAAAAAGTACAAATATGGGCCTAGGTTTCCCTAGCATTACACACAGTCAGCTACTTATCTAGCAGATTGGGTAACAATCATCACATGTCCCCACACAGATTTCTTTTATTCACATGTAATTGATTTGTACTCACCAACATGGCCACCAATCCTGATTCCCAGGTGGTCCAGCAGGTCCTGCTCACTGGATATGAGATCTGCCCAGCGGTGCTTTAGTTGATGCTCATTCCTCATGCTCCCGTACACCCGGACCAGGTGATGGCGCACCTTCCCCCACCGGACTTTACGTGCCTCCGTGTGATACCCCTGTATCACATGGCCCCCAGCCTCCAGCATGAGTGTGAGGAAATGGCAAACGAGCCAAATGAATCCCCCCAATTCCTCCTCACCCATACTGCCAAGCCGAGGCCTACCTGACATATTAACTAATTTAAAGGAGAAAAATGAGATAAACAAGTAAAAGTGGGAAATGAGGAAAGGTAGAGAAGTGAAGGAAAAAGAAAACTTAAGAAAAATAGCCCAACTAACCCCAAAGTTAAACTACCCAGAACAGACTCCCACAGACAATACAAACAAAAACAGGATTGGTCAAAAGTACACTAAACAGACTAAGACAATATTAGACAACAAGACTAGGATCACAAAAAGACAAAATACAAGGTACACAGGACACAAAAGCAGTTAAACACAGGACTACACTTTTCACACAACCACACAGTCTAGATAAATCTGAGACTGCAAAGTGAAAGTGAAAGTTAACTCCCAGTACAGATTTTGTAAACAGGATATCCTATTACATCACTTCCTGCATAAAATGGCAGCCGTTTTTAATTTCCCGTTATGCGTCATATTTTCACGCATACACATTGTGCGTCATATTTTTTGACGCATAACATTGCACATAATGCAGAGTCAAAATTAATTTCTTCATTGTTCCCTTACATTATTGTGAGGCTGAGTTTACAGTTCTAGTGTAGAATTAATAAATTAATAAGGTACATGACATGTCCACCATATTGTCCATGTTGTGTCAAATTTCCACGCATACAGCATGGGCGTCATAATTTTTTCACGTACAGGAGTGCACAGAATGCAGAGTCAAAAAATATGATATGAAAATTAATAAATTAATAAGGTACATGACATGTCCACCATATTGTCCATGTTGCGTCAAATTTCCACGCATACAGCATGGGCGTCATAATTTTTCCACGTACCGGAGTGCACAGGATGCAGAGTCAAAAAATATGATATGAAAATTATAATTTCATGGCAAAATATGAGAAACATTTATGAAAATTTATATTTGACTCTGCATTCTGTGCACTCCTGTACGTGAAAAAATTATGACGCCCATGCTGTATGCGTGGAAATGTGAAGCAACATGGACAATATGGTGGACATGTCATGTACCTTATTAATTTATAAATTTTCATATCATATTTTTTGACTCTGCATTCTGTGCACTCCTGTACGTGAAAAAATTATGACGCCCATGCTGTATGCGTGGAAATTTGACGCAACATGGACAATATGGTGGACATGTACCTTATCAATTTATTAATTTTCATATCATATTTTTTGACTCTGCATTCTGTGCACTCCTGTACGTGAAAAAATTATGACGCCCATGCTGTATGCGTGGAAATTTGACGCAACATGGACAATATGGTGGACATGTACCTTATCAATTTATTAATTTTCATATCATATTTTTTGACTCTGCATTCTGTGCACTCCTGTACGTGAAAAAATTATGACGCCCATGCTGTATGCGTGGAAATGTGAAGCAACATGGACAATATGGTGGACATGTCATGTACCTTATTAATTTATTAATTTTCATATCATATTTTTTGACTCTGCGTTCTGTGCACTCCTGTACGTGAAAAAATTATGACGCCCATGCTGTATGCGTGGAAATTTGACGCAACATGGACAATATGGTGGACATGTACCTTATCAATTTATTCATTTTCATATCATATTTTTTGACTCTGCATTATGTGCACTCCTGTACGTGAAAAAATTATGACGCCCGTGCTGTATGCGTGGAAATGTGAAGCAACATGGACAATATGGTGGACATGTCATTTACCTTATTAATTTATTAATTTTCATATCATATTTTTTGACTCTGCATTCTGTGCACTCCTGTACGTGAAAAAATTATGATGCCCATGCCTTATGCGTGGAAATTTGACGCAACATGGACAATATGGTGGACATGTACCTTATCAATTTATTAATTTTCATATCATATTTTTTGACTCTGCATTCTGTGCACTCCTGTACGTGAAAAAATGATGACGCCCATGCTGTATGCGTGGAAATGTGAAGCAACATGGACAATATGGTGGACATGTCATGTACCTTATTAATTTATTAATTTTCATATCATATTTTTTGACTCAGCATTCTGTGCACTCCTGTACGTGAAAAAATTATGACGCCCATGCTGTATGCGTGGAATTTTGACGCATTTTTTAATTATGTCTTCATTTTTTTAAGTTGGGGAAGGAAATTTGTCTTGGCCAAACGGTGCTATGTGATACACATTTGTGGTTAGATATGACACATGTCCCTTATTGGATGTATAGAAGGCATTCACACTGTAATGTTTATGATACCTTAAAAAAATGTATTAACCATATTTGTACACATATTTTGGGTAATTGCTGATGGCTATTTTGAAATGATGGATGGGATACCATGATGTATTCCTTCTCAAAAATGTGTCCACAATTATCATGGTAATGCATTTATCTATAGTCCAAACAGGGAGTGCAATAGTCACTTACAGTTTTTATGGGGCTAACCATGTCCTATTATGATTTTGTGTATCTGATTTGTATTTGACTTTTGACATGTAGGTCACACATGCGCCTTATGCATGTGTTTAGTTCACAAGTACATGATTCTTGTATATTTGGGGGGCGGTAGAGGTGGACTTAGGCCCCCAGCACCCTAGGGTTTGCCCATCCAGATTTGCTAATTTATCCATGGCTTTCATTTATTCTGTTATGCAAAACCTGCAGCAGCAGGCTAATGTAAGGCCATTGGGTATGAATCACTGTTAGCCATTCATTCATCTCATTTGCCCATTTGACATTTGCACTATTGATGATTTGGAGCAATCTGACATACCATTTTGCAATGACTATGTTTGCAAAATCTCAGCGTTCCTCATGTGCTGATGACAAATAGATTGTTGATGTATGTTGGCCTTTATGCATTACCTGGTTTAGTGGCATGTTACATTCTTCCTGCTAGGTTCGAACTGGGACACTACTGTGATGGGCAGCTTGCAAATATTTGGTTGATTGGATGACATATGTTTATATGTGTGTGCGAATGTGGATCCACTATCACCTGTCTGGGTGTATGTTGTCACTGTAACTTCAAGGTCTCCTCATGAGTTAGTGGCAGCTAATGTTGTTCCAATTGCGTATTGTTTATATCAAAAACTTGAGAGAAGATATTGAGGACATGGTCACGTACACATGGATGGTCCCACCCTGTCACTGAACACGTGTAATGAGACTTTCAAATGATCTACATTTTTGGGCTGAGTGAGAGACTGTCTCAGGTGTCTGGATCAGGCATGTGTAATTGCCACATTTGTACTCCTGTTGGCCTCTGTGGATGGTAATGTATCATGTAACATCCTACCCTCTGTGCATACATTTGCGATGGTTTTTTTTTGTGTCATGATTGTTATATCATTATTGCTCAATGAGACGACATTCTTCTTCAGCAATTTCGAACTAAAGGTGGGCAGAAATGAATAGGCCAAAGCATGATGTGGTGTTTGTTATCTGTGTTTATTTACAATTGTGCAATAAGTGTTGATATAAGAAATTATGAAAAAAAATTATTTACAAGCTGTTGGCGCCTACGCACTCCTGCTGCCGTGTTTGGTTGTTCCCCCTCCTGTTGCAGGCCAGCATCCTCCTCTTCATCATCTTCAGGCATGTCTGGGTTTGGTTCAAGGAGGGGAATGTTCCTTTTTACACAAATGTTGTGCAATATGGCACAAGTGAGTATGATCTTACAGACCATCTCTGGGGAATAGAGTAGGCTACCGCCAGTGATGTCATGGCAGCGGTAACTTGACTTTAGGATCCCAAAGGTCCGCTCAACAATGCTTTGTGTCCTCTTATGGGCGTTGTTGTATGCCCGCTCTGCAGCAGTAGTGGGGTTCCCAAATGGTGTCATTAACCAAGGCTGGATGCCATACCCCTGATCAGCTGAAATAGAAACACAGAATGGGATCAATTAGATGTAGAAAGCACTCTTGTACAGACCTTTGATTGCAGTAGTTGTCTTGTGTTGTCTGTGACTCTTTTGTGTACTAATGTGACAACCTATACTTGTAGGGTAAAAGTTTTGCATTTAGTTTTTTCCTTGGCTGAGCAAGTGTTTGTTAGCTAGCCATTTGTCAGCAATCTGTATTTTTATTTTCATAACAGTGTGCCCTCCCTTGCATTGTGACTTGTGATACAGGTGTCCGTGTGTCTTCACTGGGGGTGAGATGATAGTTCCATGCATAGTTAACACATGAAAGTGTAGTTAAGACGTTCATATGAGAGTACCCTGGACATCCCATACCTTAAGACTTATGCAATGTATTAATGTACAGGTTATTGTGACACTTCCAATTTGCAAGGTGACATTTAGGCAACCACACTCATTAATGTCTTCACATTAAGCTGTGGAGAACATTCCAATGTGCAACAGGTTCAATGGTGACTTCAGAAACATGGCTAGTGATGTCAGGACCTCAGTGTGTTCAAGGCTAGGTGTTGCTATTGTGGTGTATGTGTTGTGTGTCCTAGAGGGTTGCTGTGCAGTGTGTATATAAGTTGGATTTTTGTACTTACCAACAAGTAGTCCATTGCCATACCCTCCATCCTGGAAGTGTTGGTTGATGGTAGAGTGACGGAAGACGAATGCGTCATGTACACTCCCAGGATATTTTGCCACAATGTTGCTGATCAATCCTTGCTGATCGACTATTGCCTGCACATTGATTGAATGTGTGTGCTTCCTGTTGCGGTAGAGGTGTTCTGTTGCAGCAGGTGGCACAAGGCGTACGTGTGTGCAGTCGATTGCACCAAGGACGTGTGGGAAGCCACTGATGGCGTAGAACCCCTGTTTTGTTTCCTGCTGCTTCTGCAGTGTGTTAGGGAAGCAGATGTGGAGGGGTGTCAGGCAAATGATGGCATCCAGTACTTTTGGCAGGAATGCGGAGAATGATGGTTGTGATATTCCACCAACCAGGGCACCAGTTGTCTGAAACGAGCCACTTGCCAGCAGGTGAAGTACGGCAAGCAGCTTTGTTTCTGTTGGTATGGTGTGGGGTGTCACCAAAGTGGGGGCCAACTGCTGTTCAATATTTCTCAGCAGCTGCTGAATGGCCTGCCAGTTCAACCGGTACCTCTGGATGATGTTGTGTTCCCTGAGGCCATGCAGGGTTGTTCTTGGGCGGAATATCCTCTCCTGCCTTCTGCGCTGCCTTTGGGGTCCCTGCTGTTGTTGTTGTAGCTGCTTTTGTTGCTGCAGGGCTCTGCGTCGACGTGCATGCTGAATAAAAATCACCTCCATGTCTCCCTGTTGCTGCTCTGCTGCTCTGTTGTTTGTTCTGTGTGTTCTGATTAAATACAGGTGTGTTTGCCACATTTAACGCCTGCCCTGACCCAGGCGTAAAATTTTGACGCACATCGGGCTTTGCGTCATTTTTTTGCTCCGCCTCCCGGCCGAGAGTCATTTTTGCCCGGAAGCATAAATACTGCGCACGGCTGTGTGCGTCTTTTTTTGGACGGGAATGCCTACCCTGCATATCATTAACGCAGGGCGGGTTGCCGCATCCAGAAAATGGCGCACATTGCGGATTTTTCCCTTGCGCGGGCTCGGGCGTCAGGGTTTAAATATGGGGCAACGTTTGCGCTGATTGTGCGTCAAAATTTTTGACGCACATTCGGCGCAAACAGAGTATAAATATGCCCCATGGTGTCTTAGTTGTGTGTCATGTGCTGCAATGGACAATGTTGGCAACATGGATGTGTGTCATAGCTGTGGTCCTCTGATATTGCCCTTCACATATGAAATAGACAGGATATATGCCATTTACACTGTGTGTGATGCTGGGTGTACATTCATACCCATCAAATGTGATGTGGGTTTTTCTGTATCCAAATCTTCATTTCTGCAATGCTCCATGAGGCTAAACTCTGATTATGAGTCCTAGGGTTCATGTGATGCATAAAAATGACCCAGAGCATGATTGAGTGATGAAGGTAGGTGTTTAATGACATATGATAACAAAGTGGTGATGGTGACTAGAGTTAGAAGAAGTTTTGTTCAATGTGTTGTCTCCAACACAATCATGCTGCAGTGTTTTGATGGTCCCCCTCATTTTCACGAACAGCATCCTCCTCTTCCTCCTCGTCAGGCATTTGTGGGTCTGGTTCATAGAGGGGAATGTTCCTCCTTACACAAATGTTGTGCAGGATGGCACAGGTCAAAATGATCTTGCAGGCCATTTCAGGTGAATATAGAAGGCTGCCTCCGGTGATGTCCAGGCACCTGAATCTGGACTTCAGGATGTCAAAAGTCCTCTCTACTATGGTGCGTGCCCTACGATGTGCCTCATTATAAGCACGCTCTGATGCTGTGCTTGGGTTTGGCAAATGGGGTCATGATCCATGACTGGATCCCATGAGCCTGATCAGCCAAAAGAGAAAATGAGTGTAAATATATGGATGTTGGTTGCACCTTGATTATCACTTTGCATGGCAGTTGTTATCTTGTGTCGTCTGTGACTCATCTGTGTTTGTGTTATTGTGTGGGATCCTAGGCTTCTAGGATGTTCTTTCTGTATTGGGTTGTTTAATTATCAAAACTGGTATTTGGCTGATTGACTTCATATCAGCGGTATCTTTGTAAACTTCAGTTCATTGTGTATCTCTCATGCATTATGTCATGTGAAAGAAGTGTCCATGTGCCTTCACTGGAGGTGACATGATACTTCCACACACAAAATAGATTCCACTGTGGTGGTAACACGGTTGCACTATATGGCCTGAACATCCCATTCAATTCAACATATGTAATAGCATGTGAAAAACAACAGTGAGGCTATTTGATTTGGCTAGGTCACAATGTACAACTCATCTCCATAAGTTGACAGCACTGAAGTGTTGACAACTGACAATACACAAATATCCCATGTGTGACAAGTTCTATGCAAACCTATTTTTGTGCCCTCATCGATTTGGCTCATGTGCAAACGCGCACCTACACTACTGAACCTGCTCCAGGTAAGCTGGCTAACTTGGTTGTGGGGGTGAAGGTTTAAGTGTCAGAAGGTCCATGTGCCTGTACATTTGTTATGTATATGTAAATTGTCTCAATCCGTATGTGTAGCAGTGTGCACTTTGCATTAATGTCACATCAATATGTGTTCATAGCAAAGTCCACTCCCTTATTGCTAGCGGGCAATGTCACCCCAGGAGTGATGTGAGATGTTGGTACTGCCTCAATGATTCCATGTCCCCTTCATTAGAGTCAGCATCATCATGCTATGTGTCTCATGGTGTTTGACCTGCAGTGAAACACATAACACACCCCTTACACAGTATGTATTGCTTGGAAGGGTATGTGATTGAATGTTATTGATGTGTTATTGGAAGATTCATCTTCTAAGTTGTACTGCCAGTTAAGGCCATGTCATTGTCACTGTGTGGTTTTAAATTGGTCCATTGTGGCTCTGGAGTGGCATCTGTTGTTATTTACATCTGTCATTTGTCCATAGGTGTGTATCCCATAAGGTCAGGATATCAAACATGACTAGCAGTGTCACAACCTCAGTGTCTTCCTGGCCACGTTTCAATGTAGTGGTGTATGTGTTGTGTGTCCTACAGGGTTGTTGTGCAGTGTGTAAATGACAAGGTTTATGTACTTACCAACAAGTAGGCCATTTCCATATTGTCCATCCTGGAAGTGTTGATTGATGGTGCAGTGGCGGAAGATGAATGAATCATGTTCACTCCCAGGATACTTTGCCACGATGTTGGTGATCATTCCCCGGTGATCCACAATGGCCTGCACATTGATGGAGTGTGTTTGCTTCTTGTTGCGGTATAGATGCTTGGTTGCAGCAGGTGGCACAATCCGTACATGTGTGCAGTCAATGGCACCAAGCATGTTTGGGAAGCCATTGATTTGATAGAACCCTTGTTTGGTTTCCTGCAGCTTCTGCTTCGCACATCCAGGCCGTCATCAACTCTTCTTTTTCTTCTGCTACCTTCCCCGAATGCTGGAAACACGCCGAAGTCAACGCCCTACTAAAGAAACCTACGGCTGACCCAAGTGACCTGAATAACTTCCGCCCCATTTCTCTCCTGCCTTTCCCAGCCAAGGTAATAGAGAAGACCGTCAACAAAAAGCTGACCACCTTCCTGGAAAACAACAACCTGCTCGACCCTTCACAAACCGGATTCCGAACCAACCACCGCACGGAAACCGCCCTCATCTCAGTCACAGACGACATCAGAACCCTGATGGACAACGGTGAAACAGTCGCCCTCATTCTCCTCGACCTCTCGGCTGCCTTCGACACCGTCTGTCACCGCACCCTAATCACCCGCCTCCGCTCCACCGGGATCCAAGGCCAGGCCCTGGACTGGATCGCCTCCTTCTTCTCAAACCATTCCCAAAGAGTTTACCTCCCTCCGTTTCGCTCAGAACCCACCGAGATCATCTGCGGCGTACCTCAAGGCTCATCACTCAGCCCGACACTCTCCAATGTCTACATGAGCCCCCTCGCCAACATCGTACGCAAGCACGACATCATCATCACCTCCTACGCCGACGACACCCAACTTATACTCTCCCTCACCAAGGACCCCGCCAGCGCCAAGACCAACCTACAAGAGGGTATGAAGGACGTCGCAGATTGGATGAGGCTCAGCCGCCTAAAGCTGAACTCTGAAAAAACGGAAGTCCTCATCCTCGGCAACACCCCGTCCGCCTGGGACGACTCCTGGTGGGCCACGGCCCTCGGCACCGCACCGACCCCCACAGACCACGCCCGCAACCTCAGCTTCATCTTGGACCCTCTTCTCACCATGACCAAGCAAGTCAACGCCATGTCCTGCGCCTGCTTCCTCACCCTCCGCATGCTCCGCAAGATCTTCCGCTGGATCCCCGCCGACACTAGAAAAACCGTGACCCACGCCCTTGTCACGAGCCGCCTGGACTACGGCAACACCCTCTACACTGGGACCACAGCCAAACTCCAAAATCGCCTGCAACGCATTCAAAACGCCTCGGCCCGCCTCATCCTCGACGTACCCCGCAACAGCCACATCTCCGAACACCTGAGACACCTGCATTGGCTCCCAGTCAGCAAAAGGATCACCTTTCGACTTCTCACCCACACACACAAAGCCCTCCACAACAAGGGACCGGAATACCTCAACCGACACCTCAGCTTCTACGTCCCCACCCGCCTCCTCCGTTCCTCTGGCCTCGCACTCGCTGCCGTCCCTCGCATCCGCCGCTCCATGGCGGGTGGGAGATCTTTCTCCTTCCTGGCGGCCAAAACCTGGAACTCCCTCCCCACCAGCCTCAGGACCACCCAGGACCACTCCACTTTCCGGAGACTCCTAAAAACCTGGCTTTTCGAGCAGCAGTAACCCCCTCTTTCCCCTAGCGCCTTGAGACCCGCACGGGTGAGTAGCACGCTTTATAAATGTTAATGATTTGATTTGATTTGATTTGGGGAAGCTGATGTGGCGTGTTTGAGGGAGATGATGGCATCAAGTACCTTGGGAAGGAAGGCAGAGTATGAGGGCTGTGAGATCCCGGCAACCAGGGCACCAGTTGCCAACATGTGCAGGACAGCTAGCAGCTTGGTCTCTGGTGGAACGATGTGGGGTGTCAGAAATCTGGGTGTCATCTGTGGCTCAATGTGGCGCAGCAGCTGCTGCATGGCTTGCCAGTTTAGTCTGTACCTCTGGATGAGGTCATGTTCCCTGAGGCCCTGAACGGTTGTCCTGGTCCAGAATATCTTCTCCTGCCTTCTGAGTTGCCTTTGGGGGCCTTGTTGGTGTGGTGGAAGCTGCTGCATCTTCGTGCATGCTGGATGAATAGCACCTCCATGTCTTTCTTTTGGAGCTCTGATGTTGCTTCTGTGGGTTTTCCTTAGGTACTGGTGTGTTTGCCCCATTTTAACGCCTGCCCTGACTCAGGTGTTAAGTTTTGACGCAAATTGGGATGTGCGCCATTTTCAGACTCCACCTCCCAGCCGTGCGGCATTTTTGCACAGTTGGATAAATATGGCGCACAGGTGTTTAAGCCATTTTTTGGACGGGAACGCCTACCTTGCATCTCATTAACGCAAGGCGGTTTCACGCATCCAGAAAATGACGCACACTGAGATATTTTGACGTTAGCGGGGTCTAGCGTCAAAGTATAAATATGGTGTTAGTTTTGCGCCAAATTTGTGTAAAAAACAAATGACGCAAATCCGGCACAAGCAGAGTATAAATATGGGCCTAAGCGTCACGCTTCATCTGCAATGACACATATCAAAAGGGATGGGATGTCCAGGCTCTGTAGTGCTATCATGTTGCCATTACATCTGACCCCATTGTGTTGTGAGGATGTGTCATGTCCCCTCTAGTCATAACACACAGTTACAAAGGTGCACTACACAACACATGGTACATACATAATTACTACCAGTGTGGAATCCAAATCATATGTTCCAGGTCCTTGAGCCAAACACAAGACTGTCATATCCAGCAACCTAGTGCTGAGGAAAGATTACGCAAGGATAGGAACTCATCCCAAAACCACAAATACTTGTGAGACACAACCATCTCTTAATATCAACTGCCATGCTACATGACCAAATACCTTTTGCAAGCCCTAACAACAAATTACTCCTTTAATCTTTTGCAGCGGATCAGGGTTATGGCATACAGCCATGGATAATGACCCCATTTCCCAACTCAAGCACAGCAGCAGAGCATGCATATAATGAGGGACATCGGAGGACACAGACTGTTGTGGAGAGGACATTTGGCATCCTGAAGTCCAGATTCAGGTGCCTGGACATCACAGGAGGCAGCCTTCTATATGCCCTACACATTATCTGCAAGATAATCTTGACACCTGCCATCTTACACAACATATGTGTGCGGATGAATGTCCCCTTATATGAGCAGGTAGATGACCTGCCTGTGAAGAAGCGGAGAATGGTGGAGAAGAAAATGAGGGGGAACAGCAGAACCCAGCTGCTGGGATTCGATGCAGACTGCACATTGTTGAAAACTTCTTCACTCAATAGTCACGTAACTCACCTTGCAGATTTTGTCGCTATACACCTCACTTATTCACAAAATCCGGCTTTGGTCTCTTTAATCTACACAACATATACCACATGATTGTGAATCTAATCTCAGGGAGCATGTCACAAACACTAATCTGATGAGTACAGTAGCAACATGCATTGGGCCCCAGCACATGAGTACAGTAGCCACAGCATTGTGTCATGTATGATAAGCCAAGACAACGCAGCATACCATATGTAAGTGGATTGTGATAACAAAGTAGGGTAATCCATGTATGGTGCAACATTCTCAGATTTTTACATACATCATCACTGCCATTATGATTACAAAGGGGGCACACCCGCCTCAGGGGGCACTGGCAATGGGGCATTTGATACCATCAGCCAACTGTGACACATCAGTCATGGATTACTCAATGCATGAAAATTACAGACTAAAAATGTAGCGGCTTATCCTCCACAAAGTGCCTCTGTGTGCCTTGCAGGACAAGCCAGAATACCTGAGTCAGTTGTCTTTCAGGGTACAGGGGTAGTGTCATGTATCTGTCACCCAACTCCCCCTCATTCCATGGAGTTCTGTATTCTACAGATTGGCTACATATGGTTGTTGCAGGGTGTAGCACTACATGAGTCTCAGGCCCAGTGTAAGAGTGCAGATGTGTGACTCTCACTCACCTGAGTATCGGTCTCATTGTGAGTTTACAGTGGTGTGTCTGTTGCACTGTCCATAACCTAGATAATTACCTCACCCCTCTGAAATAGTACACACTGCAATATGTTGTCCACTAGTAGTGACAGTGATATGATACTAACCATGATTTTCCATCCATATATTTCAGGTGGACCTGCCCCCTACACCATAGGCGAAGTGGCAAGATTTGAGGACACAGATGTATCCAGTAAGTGCAATTTTGTCTGTCCTGTGTAGTGTTCAAGTGTTTTGTGTGAGTGAGTCATGAGTGTTTCACCCAATGCTAGAAGCGATGAGCTGTAAAATGATCAGAAATCAAAGTAGGCTGGATGGTGACACTGTATCACATTTAAGTGGTTCTCCATGCACGTGCAGAGAGTCATATCTTGTGTGGCTTGTGGCGCTCAGTGGGCAGCATTGTGTAAACAAGGTGATGAGAAGCCACATGTAGGCCCATATGAGACAGGTGTTCACCGTTGTGAAAATAATGGCACTAGAACACACTGTCATTCTCACAACACAGGGGTGCACCATTTTGTAGAGAAATTGGTGCATCCCTGTATTGTACTCTACATGTAGGACTGGGTGGGCAATTGTTCCCCAGCATGGTGCCACTAATTTTGTACTCGACTTACGTGACACTTATATGGAATGTAATAGGCATGCATGCAGGTCAAGTCCAATTGTGTGCTGGCATGGTTATGGGT
Source organism: Pleurodeles waltl (assembly GCF_031143425.1). NCBI lineage: Eukaryota > Metazoa > Chordata > Amphibia > Caudata > Salamandridae > Pleurodeles > Pleurodeles waltl. Next base: position 1,001,448,736 of record NC_090443.1, read on the forward strand.
GTGTGAGGATGGAGTTGGCTGATCAGTTATTGATGGGTGTCTACACCTGGACACATGAATGTACATGTGATAGACCTATGGATAGCAGCTTCATATTTGTCATCGCCTAACATATGGTCCACTCCCTGACTACATGTAGGAGTGGGCATGACTCAGTGGATGACCTGGACAGTTGAGCTGATAATCTGCATGGGCATACCCCATGAGGCACAATGGGTGGGAACAACAAATTTGTATGTAGATGTGATACTCGTAGTGTAGGCGACAGTCATTTTGATCAGGCTTGCATGTGTATCAACACTGAACCCTTATGGTTACCAACTGCATCCCATACTCCAAATAACAGATCAAAGTTTCTGGTGATGTATGTTTGAAAATTTGACACAGATGATGAGGAATAGTGGCCTTGACCAATGTGAAGTTGACGCTGCCTTTGCATTGTCACACACGGTACAAAATCTATCCAGATCTAATTTTGTTTGTTTCATAATCTTGTTGTGGGTGGCTATGGTGTCAAGGAAATGGTGCTAAGGCAGCGTTTTCGTTTCATCCATCAAGGCCATTGTATTATCTGGAGTGTGAGTAGGAGTGCATGTGCAAATCGATGTAGATAGTAAGCTAATTTTCTGTACATACTCCACACAATGCTGACACTGATGGTTGTCTGTCTCATCTTGACAGCTGCCAAAATAAATAACAACCAACTCTATTCCTTTCAGAAGAGGGCAGTGTGGTATTGGCACATATTGGCAGTGGAATCTGAGTTCAGGAGAATGGCAGGCCGCTATCGATCGGAGCAATCCACCAGTGAGTGGCGGGAATTCAGCCCAAGGGGACCCACACTGCCTACACAGGGTGGACCATGCACCACTGCTGTGCAGGGGCCCACAGCTGCCAACATCATTATTGCTCGAGCTGCTGCACCCTCTCCTTCCTTCCCACAGCCAACCACACCTGCTGCCTTGGACATGAGTGCCATCAGAGACTTGCAGAGGAATGTGACACAGGTCCCCAAAAAGTTGGACTCCATAGAAAAGGAGGTGGCTAAGAACACGAAGACCCTCAAGTACATTAAGAGGAAACTCAAAAGGGCCAACCTCTGAATGGCATAATGTCACTCCTCCCAAGTTCAGTCCCTTCCCTCTCATTTTTTTCTAGGTTTTTAGTGGGTATTAGAGGTTAGTTGTAGGTTAGGATAGGTTAGTGGGTTAGTTAGGATAAGTAGGGTTTGGGGTGGGTTTTCTACTTCTTATGTTTTATTATGTGGGTGGGTGGTTTGGGGGGGGTGATGTTGGGGCTTTTATGTGTTTATCAAAAAAGAATAAAAAGAAAAAATACCGAAAAAATATATATTGGTTTAGTAATAGTCAGTGAATGTTTAGTTTATGTTGTTCAGCATGTGTCTTGTGATATAAGTGGGGTGGGGGGGCGAATGTTTAGAGTGCGTCATTAAATGTGTTAGGTAAGTGTAGCATAGAGTAGTTATTGTCTGTTGTGGGTTATGTATAGTTAGGATAGTTTAAGTTAGGTTAGGATAGGTTTTGATAATTATTTTTAGTTTTTTTTACTATCAAAATAAATAATTCTGGGTACTCCCTTATTTCATGTGTCATATGCTTGGTTTTCAGGGTCTTCCCATGAGTGTACAGTGAAAATTGTGTGTTGTCCTAGGGACTCCGTCCAGAATCCAGATCCCTCTCTTGACATGTTCATTACCTCCTTATGACTGAGCTGTCACATCTACTCATCTGTGCATCTGCCAATCAGTGTACCCACCACTCAAGGTGACGATGTTGACCATGTATAGCATAGATAGGTGTGGTAATTCAGCTGTCATTGTATGGGTTTTGCTACCGAATTTTGGGCACTGTGGGACATTTGACAACAGCCTACATTTCATTCCTATCCTGCTAAACTGACCAGTGGCAATTATAGATGAGGTTGAGTCCCTCTGTTTTTCACCAATGTGTTCTACTGGTACTCCCAGCTGACGATATTGCCCGAGAACTGTTTCACAGCCATTCCTGCTGTATGTAGTGGGTGTAGCTTACATGTGTTCAACATGCTTCACATACTCAGTGAATTGCTTGTAGGGGATGAGACCAGCATCAACGTACATCAACGTACATCATGTAAGTACCATGTACCGTCAAATTCATGCACTCTTGTACTGACACTGTGTGACTTCAGTCGGGTTACACACATCACAAATCCTAGGCATGGTAGATTTGTCACAACACACATAAACATGCTGGTTGTGTAGGTGGTGTATAATATAAAAAGTGTAATAGTGAAATATTTACAATGTCCAGGTCTGTGACCCCATTTGTGGAATCCATCCAGTTGTGACACAGCACATGTCCAGGTTGAGGGACATGTCATGGGACATGTTTGGATAAACGTCTTTCAGTGCAGGAGAACATAAATTGCCAATTGAATAGTTAGAAACAATTGCAGTCCATAGCAGAAAGGTCAACAGTGTGTTGAAGAAGAGTGCATATCTTCTACAGTGCTAACACTGGCATGATGTCAAGCACAGGACAAAGGAAAACACCACCCATGTGGCATGGGCTGGTGCTACCGGGAACTCCTACAGGTGAAGTCGATCTGTTCCACATCTTCAGCCTCTGATGTGTGTGGTGCCTTCTCCACCCTTGATGGTGCTAGTGTAGAGGTAGAGGGGGCCACACACACTTCAGTGGTTGGATATGTGGACTCCCAATTCCCAGCAGCTGCCACTACATATGGCATCACTGCAGGAAGGAGGAGCTGCTGATTTTTAAGTATAGCTGCAACATCCCTGTGGTAGGCAGCCATGTCTGCCCTGAGGGAGACCATTTCCTGGTGCATGGAGCCCATGTTGTCCTCATGCACGCTGATGCCAGTTTGGGAGGGCAGTTGTTGTGGCCTCTCTCGCATGGCAACAGCTATGTCCCTCAGACACTCATGGACTCCATGCATTGGGAAGTGTGTGCGTCGGTTGGCTACAGTCTGTTCTGTTGTCGTGACCATGCACATCTGCATCCCCTCAAGGATTGCTGCCATAGTTTGCATCCCCACCCGCACCTCCTTGGATAGCTTCCGCTGGACTCCTACCACTGTCCTCTCAAAGCTGATGCCTGGGTCCTCGGAGTCCTCTGCTGTGTCGGTGCTGGCAGGTCACACTATTGGGGTGTTAAGTGGGGCCTGTGGGATGTCTGCTACATCAATACTCCTCCTTGCGACTGGAGGTGGTGTCTGGAGGTTTACAAGGACTTATTGGAGGGTCTTTTGGCTGATAGTTGCTAGCTGGTCATCCAGGTCATCAGAGTACTCCAGGACAGACAGATCCACAGGAGATCCATCATCCTCTGCAATGAGATGGTGTAAAATCAGTCTATCTGTGTTGTGGCATTTAACAAGTACGTCACCTACTTGATATTTGAGGCTCATTGTCATATTAGGGTCATATTTATGTAAAAGTGGTGCAGCGCAGTGCTGTGCAAAAACAGTCAGCGCTGCGCTGTGTCACTTTGGTGATGTAAGTGAATACGGGCACCCCTGTGTTGTCCTCCATGCTGGTGCAGGATTCAGCTGCCAGCATCAACGCAGGCGTCCTTGCACCATCGTGCAAGGATGTATGCGTTGAGGGGTGTGACTGTTTATGTGCGTGAAGGCGTCCCTTCCTGCACATTAACAATCACTAATGGTGCTTTGGCACTTCTGTGTGAGCCTAGAGTGCAGCACACACAGAAGAGCCAAAGCGTCATTTACATATGATTGTTTATGTGCAGGAAGGAACACCTTCACTCACATAAACAATAATTTCTGCCATTTTGCTCTTCCTATGCATGCTGCAGAATGCAGCAGACATTGGAAAAGCAGAAAAGGAGGAGGTTGTTGCACCCTGCTAATGCCACCCCTGGGGCTGGCATTAGAGTTGTAGCCCTGCCACAAAATTTAATTTATCTGTCGCAGCATCAAAATGCAATGGGTGTTGCTGTGGCACCACCTTCCACGCACAGTGAAGATCAGGAGGGTCCGTATGTACAAGGTGACATTAAACCACAAAAAGTGGCTTGACGCTACTTTGTCAATATGGCGCAGTGCTTAGCACCACAGGAGCATCACTGAAAGTGACTCTCCTTTGGCGCTAGGGGCATAGGATGCACTCCTTAGTTGCGAAGGATTGCTCCAGTACATCATAGCTGCAGTCTACAACCCTATGCCCCACCTGCATGTCACATGAATGGAGGCCCAGTTGTCATAATTGGCTGTGTCAAATCTTCTGAGTGTGTTGTCGATCCTTTTTGTGGCTTGACGCTGTCTTTTCATGTTCTACCCTCCCTTTGCATCCATTTGCATGGTGAGGCCTTGAAATGGGTGTTGCTGTGCTCATGCCACAGCACCACACATGGCAATCTTCACCTGTCACAGTCTTACATGTTTCACATACACCCATGCTGTGCTGAGACCTTGCACCCCCCCCGGGATGGCATTGCTAGGACACTGTGCTCTTGTTGTCATTGATGGCTCCTCATGTTGTCATTTGTGTTTGTGTGCTTCATTGCATGGCACTCATGGACCTGGCATAGTTTAGTTTCAACTCCTGTCTGTGTAGGTTGTTTGCCCTAATAAACATCTATGTCCTCCCCCTCGATGCAGCCCTCCTTGCACTATGATACCTGAGTGTAGCATGGTGACAGTACAGCTCATTTGACACAAGCACAGGGTTGAACCCAGGGATGGGCAGTATGGGTATGACATTTCTGCTGTGTACATCATTCTATATGTGTCAGTGCCTGATGGTAAATGTGTCTATGGCCATAGCCATTTAACAGGAGTTGTACTTAGGTCAGGGTCCAAAACAAGTTCTCATGTCATGTGCATCAGTCCAAGGGGCACCTGACTGCCATTGTGTATTTGACCACCCTCAAGAACACAGGCCTTGACATGGCAGGTTACCAGCAGCTTACAGAATGGCTATGGCATCTGTCCTGTGACACCAGACCAGTGATACGTTCAACACTACCCACCAGGCCTGTTTCCGCATTTCCACCAGCCTTTGCATGGCACTGTAACCCCATGAAATGGTTGTTGTTGATGTGGTGTGTTGTGGCCCTGGGTGCCCCTGCACAGCCCGTGCGTTTGGCATGGGCAGTGCTTTGGGTCCCATACCATGGCCCTTTGCCCTTTCCACTGCCTGATTTGCAGGGTTGAGTGCAGCGTGTCCTGTTACACCCAATACAGGCCAAAACTGACACTGACTATTTGATCCATCAAAAATGTTTACTAAGTGCCCCACAGAGCTACCATGAGCAGACATGTTTCTAGCCGCCATCCCAATGTGTGACTCATATTGCCAAGTGAAAAGGGTACACTGCACTGGTGGTCTTACCAACACCGGGCTTGCGCAAGCATCATCCCCCCGTTGTTGTGGAATTATCCGCCAGTATGTTCGCAGCCATACCCCATGTGTTTATTTCCCCATTCCCATGTGTGTGACATAGTTGTGTCAGAGTAGTTGTTGGTTCAGCCTGTGACCGTTGTGACATACTGTTTGCTATCTGTGGTACATATTTTCTATTGTGGCACATTTCAATTGTGTGGTTCAACACAACTTTAGTTTAGGTGGTCTGGGTAGTGGCATGTTACCAATGATACAGGTCCAGCCTGTTATTCCCCCAGCGCCTGTTGAGTTGTTGTTGTTGTAATCGTTGTAATCGTATTTATATAGCGCTTACTACCCCTGACGAGGCGTCGAAGCGCTTTTCGATGAGTAGCACGCTACTCCGGTACCCAACAAGAATTAGTGATGGATTAGTATAATTTAAATAAGGAGTACAGTTTTAGTATTATTATGAGTTAATTTGAGTTGCGGATATGAGAGTTTGTTAGTTAGATTGACTGGAGTAATGGAGGGGTGGAGGAGGAAAGAAATCCAGAAGTGTTAGTTGGGAGTTTATCCTTCATTTACTCAATCCAAAGGCTTGAGATGAATAAAAGGGGAGCGGAGGAGAAAGAGGATGTGGAAGGGTTAGGGGGAGCATAGTAGCAGGGTGAGATGAATGCAGGAGAATTTAGTAGGGTTGTGTGGGAGGTCACAGAGGTAGAGTGAGGTTTGGTGAGTTAGATGTGGAGGTGGAGGGAAGAGCTTAGGCAGAGATATTTAGGAGATGAAAGTGTTCGAAGGGATTTGGGATGAGTCCGAGTGAGAATGGAGGATAGTTTGATAGAGACATGACATAAGAGTGATGAGTAGATAAGTTTGATAAACAGAGAGCAGAAATTCATAGATATCTAGTATAACAACCCATGCAATGATCCACAAACATGCCAGGCACAGAAACAACATATACACATACATACACATATATATATATATATTTATACACACACACACATGAATACACACACATATGTACATACAATACATAATTAGAATCATGGGTAAAAAATACTTAGGCCCGTATTTATACTTTTTGACGCTAAACTGCGCTAACGCAGTTTAGCGTAAAAAAATTTTGCGCCGGCTAACGCCATTCTGAAGCGCCATGCGGGCGCCGTATTTATTGAATGCCGTTAGCCGGCGCAAGCAGACCGGCGCTGCCTGGTGTGCGTGGAAAAAAACCACGTACACCAGGCAGCGCCGGCGTAGGGAAAAATGGCGTTAGGGCGTCTTAAAAATGGTGCAAGTCAGGTTGACGCTAAAAAATCACCTCCACCCGATTTGCGCCATTTTTAACGACGCCCAGACGCCATTTACATGACTCCTGTCTTAGTAAAGACAGGAGTCATGCCCCCTTGCCCAATGGCCATGCCCAGGGGACTTCTGTCCCCTGGGCATGGTCATTGGGCATTGTGGCATGTAGGGGGGCACAAATCAGGCCCCCCTATGCCACAAAAAAAATAAAAACATAAAAATATTTATACTTACCTGAACTTACCTGAATGTCCCTGGGATGGGTCCCTCCATCCTTGGGTGTCCTCCTGGGGTGGGCAAGGGTGGCAGGGGGGGTCCCTGGGGGCATGGGAGGGCAGCTGTGGGCTCATTTTGGGCCCACAGGTCCCTTAACGCCTGCCCTGACCCAGGCGTTAAAAAGCGGCGCAAATGCGGGTTTTTTTTACCCGCCCACTCCCGGGCGTGATTTTTGCCCGGGAGTATAAATACGACGCATTTGCGGCGCAGTCATTTTTTTGCACGGGAACGCCTACCTTGCATCTCATTAACGCAAGGAAGGCGTTCACGCAAAAAAATGACGCTCTTTACTCCTACTTTGGCGCTAGACGCGTCTAACGCCAAAGTATAAATATGGCGTTAATTTTGCGCCGAATTTGCGTCGAAAAAAGCGACGCAAATTTGGCGCAAACGGAGTATAAATATGCCCCTTAGTCAGACAGGTTTAAAAGAGTGTGTGTGTATTTTATTGTTATTGGTTTAGTTTCTGTAAAATGAGCATCGTGGCCTACCCAACCGGAGTATTTTCTACGAGTATGTCAGTAAGCGTTACCTAGCATGTTTTATATGCCCCGTTTATATTGTACACTAAGGGTACGTGATGGGCCACGGGGTAAGCGTCTCCGGCAACCTTGTGTGCCTTTGGCAATGTGATTGTTACTAGTGCGTCTTTGTGGAGATGTCCTTGTGCTTCTGAGCATCAACAACGCACCACCGGAATCGGCGGTAAATGCATTGGGGTCGTTTTGGAAAGCTGTCCATCATCCTGGTAAAAGGCGGGAATTCCTTTACCTACTTCGAGGGTGGACGGGGCGTGGCTCAGCGGGCGGAGCTTACAGGTGCTTTATAAAGGGAGAACCTTCTACTCTGTGTCTCCAGCAGAGGAAGATCATTGTTCCATGCACCCAGGGGACACTCTGACTGCATGATGTAGGAGTGGCTGCCTCATGTGAATGTTTTGCCTATGTGCGGTGTGGTAGTGCGACCGGCACATTCCTGGGTACTTGTGTGCTATGAGATGCAGCACACATGCGTTTGGGCAATGAGGCAAGATACTTGCAAGGTGTTACTGCAAGGGACACCACTATGAAGTAACCCCAGGAATGGGGTTGACTGACTACCTGGTCTCTGAGGTCTTGGTCGTGTTGGTGGTGTTGATGTGACTACATGCAAGGGATATTGTGATGTCTCAACCAGTGGCACAGTGATTATACATGCCATCTAGCCTATGTGCTGCATTCATACATATAGGTATTTAGGTGTGGTGTTCTAAATATATTCAGGTTGTGTATGTGCCAATGGTGCATGGCATTACCAAGGCATAGGTACATGTGTAGATTATGTTGGCACAGTGCAACTTGCTTAATGTGCACTGTGTCCCTCTGCGCTCCTTTGAAATGCATTGCATTGCAATGCATTGTGCCTCCCCCTTCTTGAACTTGACATTTAAGCATATACTTCCCCCATGCAACTTACCCTGCATTTTTGGTGTTTCCTGGTATTCTATGCTGTCTTGTCCTTGTATTCCTGTGATGATTTCCTCGGGGATGACTGCTGCAACCATCTCCTCCAGCTCGTCCACGTTTTCTTGTGCTGCTGGACTCCGACCTCCAGTTTGTAGTGCTGCCTTCCTGTTCCGTTTCATTTTTTCCTTTGTCCTTCTCTTGCAGTCATGCAAACGTTTCTTGCACTCAGTCACAGTTCTCCTGACCTCTGCCACACTGTTGATCTTATCCACAACCTGCTGCCAGATTGTGTCTCTCCTTCCAAATGGCGATTTAGAGGTGATGAAGAGTTGATGTTGATGCTCTGTCACCTCTCTCACCAGTATTTAATGCTCCTCTGCGCTGAAACAACACTTCCTCTTTTTCTTCTTCCTCCCCTGGGTCTTATCTGTGTCCTCCTGGCTGGTTCCTGGTTGAACAGGGTCTCCCTGGAGTCTCTTCTGGCTTCCGGTTCCATTTTTGGGTTCCTTTGCACTGTTTTCTCTGTTAGCGTCTGTTTTTGACGCTATTGTGGTAAAAAATGGTGCATGTCTGTTTTACATGTCGTAAACCGGATTAGAGTAATTTTTCCTCCGGTAACATGATTTTGCCTTACATCAAAGCGCAATGGTTAATGTCGGAAAAAATGACTCTAAACATTTTTGAGCACCACCCAGCATCATAGTATAAATATGATGCAGAGTGGAGTTGAAAAAGTGACCCTAGTAATTTTTGACATTCGCTAACCTTTTTGACGCAAAACTGCGTTTCTGCAGTTTTGCGTCAGAAAGCATAAATCAGGGCTTCAATTTGGTAACATTTAAAGAGTGAAAAATAGGTATCAAGGAAACCTTTGTATTTCCAAAATGGGCACAAGATAAGGTGTTGAGAAGCAGTGGTTATTTGCACATCTCTGAATTTGGGGGTCCCCATACTAGCATGTGAATTACAGGGCATTTCTCAAATACACTTCTTTCTTACACACTGTCTTACATTTGGAAGGGGAAAATGTAGAGAAAGACATTTATTCTATTCTGTGTTTGCCCACATTTCCCCAAAAAAATGGTACCTCACTTGCGTGAGTAGGCCTAATCCCCGCGACAGGAAATGCCCCAAAATACAACCTGGACACATCACCTTTTCCCAAAGAAAACTGAGAGGTTTTTTGCAAAGTGCCTAGCTGTGGATTTTGGCCTTTGGCTCAGCCAGCACCTACGGAAACCTAGCAAATCTGTGCATTTATGAAAACAAGATACCTAGGGGAATCCAGGATGGGTTGACTTGTGGGGATCTCACTGGGTTCCGTTACCCAGAATCTCTTGCAAATCTCAAAATGTGGCAAAAAAGACTTTTTTCTAACATTTCGGTGCTGCACTTTCTGGAATCTGAGGGGAGACGCAAACTTCTTTCCTCCTAGCATTCCCCCAAGACTCCTGATAAACATGGTACCTCACTTGTGTGGGCAGGACTAATCCACTTTTCCCCCAAAGTTAGGTGCTGCTAAGTTATTGATTCTGAGGGAAGCCACACACTTCCTTCCACCCAGCATTCCCTCAAGTGTCCCGATAAAAATGGTACCACATTTGTGTGGCTAGGCCTAGTCCCCGTGACAGTAAATGCCCCAAAATACAACATGGACACATCACATTTTCTCAAAGAAGGCGGACAGGTTTTTTGCAAAGTGCCTAGCTGTGGATTTTGGCCTTAGCTCAGCTGGCACCTAGGAAAACCTAGCAAGCCTGTGCATTTTTTTAAACTAGACACCTAGGGGAATCCCAGATGGGTTGACTTGGAGGCTCTCACTGGTTGTGTTACCCAGAATCCTTTGCAAACCTCAAAACTTGGCAAAAAAACACTTTTTCCACACGTTTCGGTGCTGCAAAGTTCTGGAATCCGAGGGGAGCCACAAACTTCCTTCCACCCAGCATTCCCCCATGTCTCCTGATAAAAATGGTACCTCACTTGTGTGGGTAAGCCTAATACCCGTGACGGGGGAGGGTCTAAAACACAACATGGACACAACAAAATTATCTATTACAAAACTACCTGTTTTTGCAAGGGGAGCACCTACGTTCTTGGTCCTGGGCTTGGCAGCCATCTAGGGAAACCTATCAAACCCAGACATTTTTTTAAACTAGACACCAGGTGGAGTCCAGGGAGGTGGGGCATACGTGGATCCCTCAACATTTTCATCCCTTGCAAGCCATAAATTTAGCTAAAAAAATTACATTTTCCTCACTTTTCTTTGTAGGTTCACCACACAAATTTCCTACCACCTGATGTTCCCCTCAGTCTGCCGATAAAAACGATACCTCACTTGTGTGGGTGGCCCAGGTGCCTGCACCCGGGGAGGGCCAAAAACGTGTAGCACAGCAAGTTGATAAGCACATTTTTTTGTACATTTTTGGGCTGACTCTGCTTTGGGGATCCACACAAGTGAGGTATCATTTGACTTAGGAGAATGAGAGGAACGCTGGGTGGTAGGAAATTTGTGCCAGCGCGGTGATCCTACAAAGAAAGGGAAGGGAAATGTGATTTTGTTTAGCTAATTTTGAGATTTGCAAGGGATTCTGGGTAACAAAATGTTGGGGTATCAATGCAAGCCACACCTCCCTGGACTCCACTGGGTGCCTAGTTTAAAAAAATGTCTGGGTTTGGTAAGGTATCCTAGATGACCGCTGCACCCGGGACCAAAAACTCATGTGGCCCGACCCATGCAAAAACAGGTAGATCATTTTGATAGGTCCAAGTCCTTCTGTGATGTTCCAAACATTCAAATTGTGAAAATAAATGCCCCTAGGTTATGCTAAAAAGACCCCTCACCACCAACCTAGTTGCTTTCATGCTTCCTCATCGGGGTTCCATCCGAGACACGTAGCATGTCACAGGTGTGCTTCAATGCCTGATTACAGTTGAGCGTTTTTTTTTATTTTTTATTTTACCACACATACTGGTTGGATTTGGCATGAGGGTGAGTGCTGGTTCAATAGATCAAATTTTAGCAACAAGCAATTTCACAAACATTAAATGCACTGTTAACAACTGAAAGGCCAAAAAACTGAACCAATGACTCACAGCTAGTGAGCTGGAAAGCCACGTCAGGGCACCAACCGCTTTACAGTCCATTCACACACCTTTCATACGTGACATGCACAAGGTCATTCATGCCACCAGCCGCAGGCCCATCACATTACAAGACTCACATCAACAGAAAGCGCCATTTAAGGGGCCATCACTTTCATACGCCCAGATGCCTGACACAGCAATAACACCAGCTGATGGAGTCTGTGGACTGGCATTTGGCTAGCAGTGTGTTGTAGTGGTCAACAGCAAGTCACTATTTACATTGCAAGCCAAGAGCCACCCCACGCACACCGCCAGCCAAGCATCACTCCATGCACACCGCCAGCCAAGCACCACTCCATGCACACCGTCAGCCAAACGCCACTCCACGCACACCGCCTGCCAAGCGCCACTCCTCGCACACCACCTGCCAAGCGCCACTCCATGCACACTGCCAGCCAAGCGCCACTCCATGTCCAACACCAGCACTTTTTTAACAAAAAAGAAAACACAAACTAATTATAAGTAAGTACAAAACTACAAACACAAAAGCGCTAACTAAATACATGACAGTAATGCCAACCCGGAAACTGAACAAAAAATATAAAACAATATACAACAGGCAGTTTACGCTCACGGTATTTCCCAAAAATTATTTTGGGTGTGGTAACCTCCGAAACAGCCAGCCACACACAGCCCAGGCTTAGAAGGACAATCAGGACAGTACATAGAAGTCTCCCTCTGGATACCTCTTCAGGCCAGACTCTCAGGGGCATATTTATACTCCATTTACGCTGAATTTGCGTCATTTGTTTTACGCAAATTTGGTGCAAAACATATTTATATTTTGACTCTAGACACGTCTAACATCAAAATATTGGAGTTTGCGCCATTTTTTAGATGCGTGAACCTACCTTGCGTCAATGACATGCAAGGTAGGCATTCCCATTTGAAAAATTGTGCTAACCCCATTGCCCCGTATTTATCCCCCCCTGCTAAAATGACGCATGGGTGGGAGAAGAGGCTAAACAATGGTGCAAGGCTTGGTTTGCACCATTATTTAACGCCTGGGTCAGACTAGGCGTTAGGGGACCTGTGGACCCACCACAGGTGCCCTCCTTAAGCCCCAAGAACACCCCCACCAGCACCAGAGGGACACTGGAGGAGGGGGGACCCCATCCCAGGGAAGTATGGTAAGTATAGGTAAGTATTTTTTTTTTTATTGAAGTGCCATCGGGTACCAAACTTGGGGCCCACTGCATGGCACAGGGTGCATTGGCTATGCCCGGGGACCCTTGTCCCCTGTGCTGGCCATTGGGGTGGTGGTGTCTTTCTTAAGACAGGAGTCATTTGGTCTGGATGGTTTTGCGTCAGAAAATGGCGCTAGGCTGGTGAGAGTCATTTACTTTACCTCTAACCTGCCTAACGTCAGTTTTACGTGCAAAACACCATTCTCCCTTACCGCCACCCCCACCCAGCTAATGTCATTTTTCTTTTACGTTAGCTCACCCTTTGCACCGGCTTGCACCGTTTCATAAACATGGTGTCCGGCTGGCGCTCAGGAATGGTGCAAGCCGGTGCTAAACCTTTTGATGCACAACTGCGTTAGTGCAGTTTTGCATCAAAAAGTATAAATATGCCCCTGCATTTCTTAGCTGGAAAGTCTTTTTTGGGCGTGGGAGGAATGTGATCAGGAAAGTAACGATCTTTCAATCTAGCCACATCCTCCACCACTGCTCCTCTAGGAACTCTTGCCTGTTCCACCACAACAAGGATTTCTATCACAGACTCCTGAAATTTAACATAGGTCATCCTTGACTCTGGAGAACAATCCTTGAACACAATAAAAGCTTTGAAAGTTGCTAAATGGAAAAGATTAATTGCTAACTTTGTATACCAAATATAAGACTTATGAACAGCAGTGTAAAGTTCCAACCTCTGATCTACTCTATATGCTTATTGTAGTCCAAAATGCACACAGGTTTGCACACTTCGGCAACCTGACCCCAAACAGTCACAAGGGAAGTACTCTCATCATGGATGGTAGTCAGTATGTAGACATCCCTCCTGTCTGCATATTTCACAGCTGGCAGTTCATCATTACGCAAGGCACTGCACTGTCCCCTCTCACGTTTTTTACACATAAGCTCCCTTGGATAGCCTTTAAAGTTAGAGCGGATTGTGTCACAAGCAACAGTGTCCACTCTGAATAATTCCCTGAGCAATTGCACTTCAGTGTAGAAGTTATCTAGGTCTTCTACCAAGTTCCCACACAATTTTCTCACTAACTCCAAAAGTGGGCTGACAACCACAGGGGGTCAAAACTGGAATTCCTACCAATATAGACCCAGAAAATATAAACATAACCTGAACTACTTTCAGACAGCATATACATTTTAATTCCATACCGTGCCCTCTTGCTAGGAATGTACAGTCTAAAAACCAAACAGTCCTTGAACAGGACCGTTGACTCGTCCACAGATATTTCTTTCCCTGGAACATAGACCTCTGAAAACCGATCTACAAAGTGATCAAGGACAGGCCTAACCTTAAAAAGATGGTCATAATCACTGTGATCTTGTGGCAAGAATAAAGCATTGTCAACAAAACGCAGTGTTCGAAGAAGAAGCAAATACCGATTACGAGTCATGGTTGCAGGAAATATAGCCGTTGCCATCAAGGGACTAGTAGATCAATAAGAAGATAGTAGTGGCTTCCTTAACCCCATCAAAAAAGTAAAACCCAATAACTTTTTCATCTCTTCCAGATTGTGAAAATCCAATGGGTAGCTATAGAGTGTGGCCTAAGTCTGACACTGTTGTCCCTAAAATACTGCTCAGCATACAAATTAGTCTGCTTAGCAATCTCTTCCAAAAATACATCGTCTGAAAGAAATTGATAGGCAAAAAATTTCTGTATTGATTCTACACCCCGGGAGACCAGTAAAGGCAGGCAACTCCATGTTTGGGGCAACCCAGAGCTCAGGTCTTCCAATGGGAAGCCTTTCAGCCCCAAGCTGCTGCACTATTGGCACATCAATGAGAGTGGCGTCATGATCAGATGATTCCTCTTAAATTGAAAATTCACTGCCAGAATCTTGCACTTCCTCCTCTGCCTCAGATGCAGAGTCAGTCTCATAATCATGTGCAGAAGACGACTCAAAAAGCATACCAACAACCTGATGAATGGTCATCCTGCGGCTAGCCATGATCCTTCCTATGAAAAGTAACTTGACAAATGCACTACCAACAACCAGCACAGTGTAAGATAAGTAATAAAAAAACACTAAAACTAAACTACTCACTTGCCTGAAAAAAGCTAGACTCACCAGCAACTACTCCTAGCACTGCTAGACCTAGCAATCAGCGATGATATCCCACTAAAAAGAAAAAAAGAAGAGAATATTAGACATAAAACAACACAAATATCATCATGCACAAATCTAAGGACAATCTCACACACAAAAAAAACAACAACAAAAATCCCTGCTGTCAGTGTGGCTTCTGCCCCCCTTGGGGTAGATCGGCCTAAAAATAATAGGCCAATCTGCCCCCAAGGAAGGCAGAAATGGCAATAACCAACATGCCCCCCGACGAGAGTGATCCTTGCCCAAGGTGCTGCTCCCCCCACATGTAATACAAACAAACACAAAGGGCCATATTTATACTTTTTAACGCAAAACTGCGGTATCGCAGTTTTGGGCCAAAAAAATTAGCCGCCGGCGCTGCCTGGTGTGCGTGAAAAAAAATGACGTACACCAGGCAGTGCCGGCGTAGGGGAATATGGAGCTTGGGCGCCAAAAAATGGGGCAAGTCAGGCTGAGGCAAAATTATCGCCTCAACCCGATTTGCGCCATTTATTTCGACTCCCAACCCCCATTGAAATTACTCCTGTCTTAGCAAAGACCCCTGGGCATGGTCATTGGGCATAGTGGCATGTAGGGGGGCACAAATCAGGCCCCCATATGCCACAAAAAAAATTAAAAAAAATACTTACCTGAACTTACCTTAATGTCCCTGGGATGGGTCCCTCCATCCTTGGGTGTCCTCCTGGGGTGGGCAAGGGTGACAGGGGGGGCCCCTGGGGGCATGGGAGGGCACCTCTGGGCTCCTTCCGAGCCCACAGGTCCCTTAACGCCTGCCTTGTCCAGGCGCTAAAAAACGGCGCAAAAGCGGCTGGACGTCATTTTTTTTGACCCGCCCACTCCCGGGCGTGATTTTTGCCCGGGAGTGTAAATACCGCGCACATGCCTCGGAGTCACTTTTTTAGACGGGAACGCCTACCTTGCATATCATTAACGCAAAGTAGGTGTCCACGCTAAAAAAATACGCAAACTCCATGGACTTTGGCGCTAGACGCATCTAACGCCAAAGTATAAATATGGAGTTAGTTTTGCGTCGGAATATGCCCCAAAATCCCTGGGCCCGTATTTATACTTTTTTTAGCGCCGCATTTGCGCCGCTTTTTGACGCAAAACGGTGCAAACCTACAAAATACAATGGTATTTTGCAAGTTTGCGCCGTTTTTGCATCAAAAAACGACGCAAATGCGGCGCAAAAAAAGTATA
Organism: Pleurodeles waltl; assembly: GCF_031143425.1. Taxonomy (NCBI): domain Eukaryota; kingdom Metazoa; phylum Chordata; class Amphibia; order Caudata; family Salamandridae; genus Pleurodeles; species Pleurodeles waltl. The sequence continues at coordinate 1,001,464,787 of NC_090443.1, forward strand.
AATACGGGCCCTGGTGTCTAATGGGCATTCCTGCTGCCCGATCGAAGTGCGATCGGGCAGCAGAAATGCTAAAAGAGACATTGAGGGAAAGGAAAGGCCTTTCCTTTCCCCCAGTGCCTCTTTTAGAGGAACCTTCACCCCTCCCCCCCTGGCTGGAGGAGAAACCTACAGTGTGTGGGGCAATTACCCATTAAATCAAACTTCTACAGGGGCAGATGCCTTTTACCCAACTCCCTACAACAGATGTATGCTCAGACTTTATCTGAACCATGCATCCGCTAGGGGGAAAGGGCGATGGGAATAGAAAATGAAAGACCACCTCCAGATCCAGTTCCAGCCTGTGTTTCCCACTTGAAGATAGGGTATTCAGTGTGTGTCTCTGAAAACCTGCACCTTTCTTCTTATTGTGATTTCTTTAAAGGAAGGACCTGCAGTCAGATAAGCGTAGATAAGTACATTCCTACTGCACATTCAACTGTTCAGCCATTCACATTCACCCAATTCTATTGTTCTCTTAACCTGGATCTTTTGAGAGTCTAGCCTCTCTCTAAGACAACAATGTTAACTTAATAGCTTCTTTTCTCCAGGAGTCAGAGGTTTCCAAGGTTCTCTGGAGAACAGTTCAAAAGTTCACAAATATATAAACTAGTGATGTCTTTCACAGGAAACAAAAACTCCTTCTCAATGTTCAGTTTTCTCAATCACAGTCTCTAGGAATTATTCTGAGCACTGAAGTTTGTCTCTAAGACTGACAAGTCTGCAAAGCAAAGAGTTATTGAATATATATATGTACATATCTATTGGCAAGTCTGTAAATCATACAAAAGGATTCCTTACTGTAGTTGCTTGAAGTTCTGTTAAGCCAAAACAAATTCTCCTCAGAAAGCCAATAGCCAGTTTTTGTAAGAAGGAAAATAATCAGCTTCTACAAAAGGGAAAAAGTAAATGGTGTGCACACCCTAACAAGAGAAATAATTAATTACTGAAAACTGGAAGAATTCTCTATGAAACGAAGGCTCATATTTATACTTTTCTAGCGCCACATTTGCGTCATTTGTTGATACAAATTTTTTGCATCAAAAAGTGACGCAAATGCGGCGCTAAAAAAGTATAAATATGGGCCGAAGTGCCTCAGGAACACTGCTCATTCTCCTCAGGATGATAGGTGAAGTGTAGGGCTCACAGAGAAAAACAGTTGGAGGGAAGCTTCAGCATGAGACTAAGGTCGGAACACTAGAGCGCTAACCTCACAAGGATTTGCGGCCACCATCTTGAGTGGCAGTTAAACCTGAAGAAGCTAGTTCTATCAACAGCCTGCGCAAGAGCCACCAGGAGGGAGGACCCCGCTGCAACCAAAGTGGGTATAAGGAAAAGGTGAATTGTTTTTGCTGAGGGAAGAACTTAACAATGCTGGCAATAGTTTTCCTGAAACTGTGTTTCTCCCTTGTCGCGCTGGAAGTGAATGGCTTCCAGCACGATGGTGGTCTTTAATGATGTGAGCAAACGATTGGGCGCTGATGTCATTAGATGAGGGCAGAGGTCGGGGGTGGTAGGGGAAGTGCTTTCCCTTCCACCCCTGCCTAGGTCCATGGGGGGAGCACTATCGCCCCCCCTCATGGGCCCGGTGCCAGGACGTAATGGTTACGTCCTCGGGACAAGAGCACTGTTCTGCAGGACATAATGATTATGTCCCCAGCACAGAAGGGGTTAATGAATGATATAGCGGAATGACAGGGTCATAAAACTGAGGTCAATAATGGGACTGTGTTAAAAATAATATTGTGGTGAAATGTCTATTTCACAGATTTTAAAATCCCTTACATTTTAAAACCATATGTGATCAAGTGGTACAGTACACAATTAAGAGCCACAAGCAACTGATTAAGATAGTGTAGAATCCAACATAAAATACATCAGTACTTCAATAATGTATCTGTTTGACTTCAATTTAAAAACAAGGCCATAATTACAGGGGGTCCAATTGAAAAATTATAACATTGCACATAATTCTAATTGGGTAGATTTCCTGGCCCACTGGCAGGCCTAACGCTCATCTAATACATAATAAACATAAAACCAACAATACTCAAGACTCTTAAAGTGCTTACATGCGTTGGTTATTCAGCAATGAAGTGTCAGCCAACGGTTATCAAGAACCAAAGTACAAGGTTAAAACTCAGTACTTGTACTGTTGTGTAGCCATTTTAGCTATAGTTTTCTACACAATATTTTAGCAAACTAGGCCTGCCGCTGTGCACTTTAACCTAGATATGTTTTATTTTAGCTTTGTTATATTATTTTCACGGTAGCCAAATTTGCGGTTTTGTGTTATTTTCTCTATCTAGCTGTTCTTCGCCTAGGTCAGCTCTGCGTTCTTAAACAAGACATTGCTTTCACTTTGTGCTTTTCTCAAGGCTGCAGTAAGATAGGTTGCCGGCAAAAGTGGTACACTTTCTTTCCAATGTTCACAGAAACATACCCACTCTTACGTGGGGATCTTTTCTTGGAACATCAGCTGTTTTATTATAAAAACACTACTTAGACCCATGTACGTTAGAGGGAGATTCCAGCAAGATGAACAGGACTGTATGCTGATTGCTTTGCTGCAGCTGCTTATGTAGACTACAGGCCTCTTGCTCAGGTATGAGGGATGATGTCTTCCCAGGGGGAACCTGAAGGGCAGAATTAGAGCTTACCATGCTGTGCTCACACATAGCTTAGGTAGAAACTATCCTTAAAAACCTTAATGGCAATATGGTAGCGGTATTCTTGTGTTTTACTCTCCTTGTCACAATTTTAATCCTATTGTGCTTCATCGTCCTAGTTATTGCAATACATGCTTTATTATATAAGATGCACTTACTTTAATAAACCTTATTGAACTCTACTTTGCTTCTGATTGTCCTTGCATATGTGAGACTAATGTAACTGAGAGAAACGGATAAGATCTGAGTGACCACGATTCCCATGAGGAGTCACTTATGTCATGCGCCCAGTTGCCCCAATCATCCCTACTCTTGGGTGGAGATGAGTCACTGCCAGTTAGCCAGAACAAACCCGATTGGGCCGACAGGCGTCACATGGTGAGGGTTCAGACTCCCACAGTACAGGTGATTCTGCTGCCTGAATCCAGTAGTCTCATTAGGATAATGAGAACCTATGCAACAATACGGAGTAATTCAAAACTCAGCAGAGAAAGAGCAGAAGGGATTTCCAAACATTGTTAGTACTTGTTCACAGTGCTCTGAAGGAATTTAGCGTGAGTGACCCTAATAAATTTAGGGGCATATTTATGAGCCCCTAGCGCCACTGGAGCGTCACTTTACGAGACGCTCCAAGGGCGCTAACCTCTGTTCCATATTTACAAGGAGGCTTAACACCACTTTTTGTAGCTTCACACCTCCTTATAAACATAGGCCCTTCCGACGCAATTATCTGCATCAGAGGGGCATGCAATGGGTGTTGCTGTGGGTGTGCCACAGCAACACCCATTGCATTTTGATGCTGCCTCAGTTTTATGAGATTTCATAAACCTGAGGCAGCGCCAAAATCTAACACCAATCCCAGGGGTGGCGTTAGCAAGACACAACAAAGAGGAATACTTTTATTCCTTCTCGTTTTTTGCTTTTTCCATGTGTGCTGCAGAAATGCCAGAAATGATTGCTTATGTGCAGGAAGGGACACCTTCCAGCACATAAACAATCACACCCCTCAATGCAGACATTCTTGCATGATGGTGCAAGGATGCCTGCCTTGGCACTGGCAGCTAAATTCAGTGCTAGCGCAGGGGTCAACACAGGAGTGTCCCATATTCACTTAAATACGGCACATCCCTGCGTTGTGAAAATGACAGAGGGCGGCACTGCCAATTTCGGTGCAGCTTCGTGCTCTTTCATTTTCCCATAAATATGGGCCTTATGCCCATATTTATACTCTGTTTGTGCCGAATTTGGTCATTTCTTTTAACGCAAATTTGGTGCAAACTTAACTCCATATTTATATTTTGATGCTAGACACGTCTAGTGTCAAAATATTGGAGTCTGCCTAATTTTTTTGATGCATGAACCTACCTTGTGTCAATGAGATGCAAGGTAGGCATTACCATCCAAAACATGGTGCTATTTCCGTAGCGCCATATTTACCCCCTGCTATCATTTGCTAAAATAATACACGGGTGGAGAGGCGGGTCTAAAGAATGGCATTAAGCTTGCTTAGCACCATTATTTAATGCCTGGGTTAGATCAGGCATTAGGGAACCTTTGGATGTATTCCATGATTAAATAGGTGCCCTCCCCAGGCACCAGGAACACCTCCACCAAAGGGACACCAGAGGATGGGGGACCCTATCCCAGGTAAGTCCAGGTAAGTATTTAAAAATGTTTTTTTGCCATCATGGGCTTGGGGGGTGGGGCATGACTCCTGTCTTTCCTAAGACATGTTTTTTGGTTGTTGTGCGCCAGGAAATAGCACTAATCTGGTTAGAGGCATTTTGTTTGCCTCTAACCAGACTAGCGTCATTTTTTGAGGCATACCTTCTCCTTCCCTACCGCCACCCCCACCCGGCTAGCGTAGTTTTTCAGGACGCTAGCCAGGCTGTACTGCCGGCTTGCACCATTCAATTAATATGACGCCTGGCATGCGTCTGAGAATGTCGCAAGCCGGCGGTAAAGTTTCTGATACAAAACTGCGTTAGCACAGTTTTACACCAAAACCTATAAATATGAGCCTTAGTCAGCAGAACATTCCACACTGAATTCCTGGGGCCCAGAGGCATAATAACAGCCTAACGACAAGAGCAGGCCTTCAGTTCATTCCACTTGTTCTGCAGCAGGAATCTGCACTCCTGAAGTAGAGAAGGACACAAGCAGACCACGTCTTCGAGGGATTCATCATCACTGCCACAGCCCCTACATGTAACACAATCTTCAGGGACTAACCACCATGAGGGTAAATGCTTCAGAAATTGCCAATCGCCCATCCTTAAGGCCATAAATCTCTCTTTCAAATGGATGCCACAGGAACAAGAGAGATATCCGGCTGGGATCTCTGGCTGAAATGAATTGATGGCCGCCCAGGCATGCTCAAGTTTAGTGAGATAAGCTTGATGGGAATGGTAAGACCAGAGCTTAATACTCTTTTTAATGCCCAATTCAAAGAGGGGTTGAGAAGGGTTAATGGCCCAGAGATCATCAACACTTAGTAGCCTTTTATATTCAGTCAAAAGGCTGGAGAAGGACTCTTTTACCTCAGCCACACTAATTTCAAACCACAGGACTGACTCCAAGCTTGGACACCTTGGCCCTCTGCAACTTATGGCAAAGTTTTAAGAATGCACCTAACAGACCAAGGGGCAAATTTATGGAACGTGGCGCAGCACAGAGTGCAGCACATCTTTCCCTGCGCCTCTTGTCATCCCCCTACCGCCACCATGTGTGTGCCGTATTTAACATACAGTGCACTGCGGCACAGGGTAGGGGGCAATAGCGTTATTTCTCATGACGCTATTGATGTACTCTGCAGGAGTAGCGGCAAAATATTGGCACTACTCCTGCTGAGTACAAAGGGCTTCCATTCTTTTGATGTACTCTGCAGGAGTAGTGCCAAAATATTCCTGCAGAGTACAGAGGGCTCTATTCTAAAAAATGGAAGCTCCCTTTTAACGCCTGCTCTTGAGCAGGCATTAAAAGTGCCCTAACAAATAGCACAAGGAAATCTCATAGATTTCCTTATGCCATTTTTCCGGCTTCGCTAATTGGAGAATGCCCTCTTTGCATACATTATGGCGTAGACATAAGGTAGCGCAAAGGGCTACAGAGTGGTGCAATGCATGCATTGCACCACTCTGTAAATACGGCGCAGGGATTTCGTCCTCATTGGGCCACATTAACGTAACAAATAATGACGTTAATGTGGCTCAAGGTGGCTCTAAGGCATTATAAATATGCCCCAAAATTCCAAGCGCACCTGCGCAGGAGATGCGTATTGAGGTAAATGAAATACCCTCTTATAAATATTAGAGAACAACCTGTTTAGCAAACATGAAACCTTGCCCAACATGACTTTCTGACCATACGACAGTGAGGGAATAATTTTAGCTCTAATAACATGCATTAATGGGAGCAGATTAGGCCACTTCAAAGTACACATTTTTTTAGAGAAGGCCAACTGCAGAGCTACAGCTTTAACTTCAGTCTCCTTCCTGTGCCTGATGAAGCTGTCCCTGGTATCAAAGTTCACCCCTTAATATTTGTAAGACAAATCTGAAATAAGTTTGTTGATCTTATAGAACCAGCTAACTCCCAACTGCCGTTTCCTACCAAAGGAAACCACTTTAGTTTTAAGCAAATTTGCTTCCAAATCGTTTACGCCTGTATAAAATGCAAGTTGTTTGAGCAGCTGTTGATGGTCAACCCTGGTATAGCTGAACATTGCCAGATCATCAGCATAGAGCAAATAGCTAAGCCGAAGTCCACCGATCTTAGGGGGGGTGAACATTGACAGTGTCAAGAGTAGGAGACAAGTCTGCAATAACAGATTGAAAAGCAGAGGAGCAAGCATGCAGACCTGCTTCACACCGCAGAAAGTGGGAATTTTCCTAGAAACAGAGCAACTGTCCCCTAGTGTAATACAAATCCAGGTGTCTGTGTCTAATTCTATAATGGCTCCCAGGAGCAGAGATGAAATTCCCCAGTTACGTAATTTAACCCAAAGGGAGCTCCTTGCAACCCAATCAAAGGCTGCCTTAAAATCAACAAAGCAGCAATGCAACACAAAGCCTGATAAATTTGCCTTATCCATCAAAATAGACAGGGCTAGTAAGTTTGTGGATGTACCTGATGCAGCAGAAAACCCCGTTTGAGAAATAGGAATTAAGCCCTTCGACTCAGCCCAAGATCGAAGGTCTTCTAGGAAATGGCTAGCATAAAACGTAGCCTCATTGTCAAGGAGAGCAATCAGCCTAAAGTTGGCTGGATCAGACCTTGGGCTACTTTTGCGTATTGGGTGAATTAAAGCACCACACAAGGACAATGGAATCCTCGATGGCAAAACACAATAGTCAAAAAGGTTTGAAAGGTGGGCTGCCCAAAAAGGGATATGCTGTTTGAACAGCGTCTGCAGAAGACCATTGGGGCCTGGAGCTCCATCCCGTTTTGCCTTACAAATGTTACGCTGGAGGCGTTGCGGGGAAAAGACCATAGCTTCCGGTGAGGACAGAGACGCAAAAAAATGAGGTTGCAGATTGGGCAGGACTGTTCTAGATAAACTAACTCCCATACCAGGCTGATTTCCATCAGACACATTTGTTGGAAAATGTTTAGTCAAAAAGGCAGCCCAATCTCCTTCCGAAATATTGGCAGAGCCAAGGCCCCACTAGGTCTTCGTTAGATTATTGATAAGAGGCCAAAGCTTTCTGGAGTTCGAGTCCTTACTGACACTTATACGTTTTACCCAAAACAAATTGGCATAGCTCTGATTTTCTTCCTAAACAGCCTTTCTATAGCCTTTCTGTAAATCCTTAAACTTTGTGAGTAATACCTTAGAGTCAGGGCTCTTCCTAAATGCCCTAGCAGCCTTATCGTGAGCTTTCTGTAGCTTCTGGGTTTCCCTTGAAATAGCGGGACACGAAGAAGAAATGGGAGTGCGTACAGGATGAAGAAACCTTGACCATAGGAAAACAAGAAATGTGTCCCAAAACTTTACTGGGGACTCACAGCCACCCACATCGGACTCTAAGAAGTTAGTGCACACATCCATTATTGCACTGATAGATGAAGGGCTCCACTTAATGGGTTTCAAGCACTCAAGGCATACACCACCTCCCACTGCCCAGACCACAGCATGATAATGCACACTAGGGGGCATATTTATACTCCGTTTGCGCCAAATTTGCGTCGTTTTTTTCGACACAAATTCGGCGCAAAACTAACGCCATATTTATACTTTGGCGTTAGGCGCGTCTAGCGCCAAAGTATGAGGAAAGAGCGTCATTTTTTTGCGTGAACGCCTACCTTGCGTTAATGAGATGCAAGGTAGGCGTTCCCGTCTAAAAAAATGATTGCGACGCAAATGCGTCGTATTTATACTCCCGGGCAAAAATCACGCCCGGGAGTGGGCGGGGCAAAAAACCCTGCATTTGCGCCTCTTTTTAACGCCTGGGTCAGGGCAGGCGTTAAGGGACATGTGGGCTCAAAATGAGCCCACAGCTGCCCTCCCATGCCCCCAGGGACCCCCCCTGCCACCCTTGCCCACCCCAGGAGGACACCCAAGGATGGAGGGACCCATCCCAGGGACATTCAGGTAAGTACATTTTTATTTTATTTTTTATATTTTTTTTTGGCATAGGGGGGCCTGATTTGTGCCCCCCTACATGCCACAATGCCCAATGACCATGCCCAGGGGACATAAGTCCCCTGGGCATGGCCATTGGGCAAGGGGGCATGAGTCCTGTCTTTACTAAGACAGGAGTCATGTAAATGGCGTCTGGGCATCGTTAAAAATGGCGCAAATCGGGTGGAGGCGATTTTTTTGCGTCAACCTGACTTGCACCATTTTAAGACGCCCTAACGCCATTTTTCCCTACGCCGACGCTGCCTGGTGTACGTGGTTTTTTTCCACGCACACCAGGCAGCGCCGGTCTGCTAGCGCCGGCTAACGCCATTCAATAAATACGGCGCCCGCATGGCGCTTCAGAATGGCGTGAGCCGGCGCTAAACTTTTTGACGCTAAACTGCGTTAGCGCAGTTTAGCGTCAAAAAGTATAAATACGGGCCTAGATTTTATAATTACAGTCTGGGGGCGATGGTCACTCTCACACCAGGAAGAAATTGAGAACTTTTCGATAGAGGGGAACAGCTCTATGTTACAAATGGTATAATCCAAATAGGAGTAAGTTCGCCCATCCGATCGCGCCCAACACTGAGGGGTGTCTTGTTGCAGGTGACCATTGTAAGGACAGTCCCTGGGTCTCAACTGATCAAGGACTAACTGGTGGATACAAAGGTCAGGATCTTCATGCGCTTCAGAGGTGTCCTGGAACAAGTTTGTATTAAAGTCCCCAGTTACCAGAGAATCAGCATGTGAATGATTCCCAGCTAAATCCCCTAATATATGCATTAGACGGGATAGCTTCACTCTTTTTTCCTTGGTACCTGGAGCAATATAAACATTGATCACAATAAGGGTTTGCTGCACACTCTAATTACAGATCTTAAGCCCCTGGAGCCAATTCTCAATGGCGTAATATGACCTTTTAATTTAACAGCAACATAAGTGGTTACCCCCCCTTGCTCATCCGCTTTTCTTCACTCTGGAGGCAGATTTCCAGACTTCCAGAAACCCCGACAGCGGGTAACTGACCTCAGCCCATGCTTCCTGTAAAGTAATGATATAGGGCCTCATTATGACCCTGGCGGGCGGCGGAGGCCGCCCGGCAGGATCCCGCCCTCCAAATTACCGCGCCGCGGTCAAAAGACCGCGGCGGGTATTACGAGTTTTCCCCTGGGCTGGCGGGCGGTTCCAGTTAAACCGCCCGCCAGCCCAGGGGAAAACGACCTTCCCACGAGGATGCCGGCTCGTAATCGAGCCGGCGGAGTGGGAAGGTGCGACGGGTGCTACTGCACCCGTCGCGTATTTCACTGTCTGCAAGGCAGACAGTGAAATACATTTTGGGGCCCTCTTACGGGGGCCCCTGCCGTGCCCATGCCATTGGCATGGGCACGGCAGGGGCCCCCAGGGGCCCCGCGACCCCCCCTACCGCCATCCTGTTCATGGCGGCTTTCCCGCCATGAACTGGATGGCGGTAGGGGGGGTCAGAATCCTCATGGCTGCGGAGCGCGCTCCGCAGCCATGGAGGATTCCAATGAGCAGCGGAAAGTCAGCGGGAGACCGCTGACTTTCCGCTTCTGACCGCGGCTGAACCGCCGCGGTCAGAATGCTCATTGGAGCACCGCCAGCCTGTCGGCGGTGCTCCCGTGGTCGGTGGCCCTGGCGGCCACCGGCCGCCAGGGTCAGAATGACCCTCATAGTAACAATTCAAAAAGGACACTAAGGGCCATATTTATACTTTTTGACGCAAAACTGCGCTAACGCAGTTTTGTGTCAAAAAAATTAGCACCGGCTAACGCCATTCTGAAGCGCCATGCGGGCGCCGTATTTAATCAATGATGTTAGCCGGCGTTAGCCGCCGGCGCTGCCCGGTGTGCGTGAAAAAAAACGACGTACACCAGGCAGCGCCGGCGTAGGGGGATATGGAGCTTGGGCGCCAAAAAATGAGGCAAGTCAGGCTGAGGCATATTTTTCGCCTCAACCCGATTTGCGCCATTTTTTTCGACTCCCAACCCCCATAGAAATGACTCCTGTCTTAGCAAAGACAGGAGTCATGCCCCCTTGCCCAATGGCCATGCCCAGGGGACTTCTGTCCCCTGGGCATGGTCATTGGGCATAGTGGCATGTAGGGGGGCACAAATCAGGCCCCCCTATGCCACAAATTTTTTTTTTAAAAACACTTACCGGAACTTACCTTAATGTCCCTGGGATGGGTCCCTCCAGCGTTGGGTGTCCTCCTGGGGTGAGCAAGGGTGACAGGGGGTGTCCCTGGGGGCATGGGAGGGCACCTCTGGGCTCCTTCCGAGCCCACAGGTCCCTTAACGCTTGCCTTGTCCAGGCGCTAAAAAACGGCGCAAAAGCGGCCGTACGTCATTTTTTTTGACCCGCCCACTCCCGGGCGTGAATTTTGCCCGGGAGTGTAAATACGGCGCACATGCCTCGGAGTCAATTTTTTGGACGGGAACGCCTACCTTGCATCTCATTAACGCAAAGTAGGTGTCCACGCTAAAAAATGACGCAAACTCCATGGACTTTGGCGCTAGACGCGTCTAACGCCAAAGTATAAATATGGAGTTAGTTTTGCGTCGGAATTGCGTAAAAAAAAACAACGCAATTCCGGCGCAAACAGAGTATAAATATGCCCCTAAGGCCCATATTTATACTTATTTAGCACCGCATTTGTGTAATTGTCTGACGCAGAAGCGGTGCAAAGTTACAAAATATAATTGTATTTTGTAAGTTTGTGCCACTTTTGCATGAAAAAATGACGCAAATGCAGTACTAAAAAAGTATAAATATGGGCCTAAGACGGTCGATTCAAACTTATGAGCACCCTCCTTAATATTCAAAGAGCATAAAGACAAATTATCAGATTTTAGCAAAGCGGGCACCTCCCACGATGGTCATTCGGGTCGCCCATGTAAAAGAGCAGATGGCAACTAGTCCCAGTTGGCCCCCAGTTTGTTACCAGCACTAATCCTTCCTGTGCCAGTAAGCAACCTGAACACCTTGCGAAAATGAAAATGGCTTCAGCATGGGAAGCGGATTTAAATTAGAAGGATCAGGTAGAAACGCAGGATAATCAGGGAGCCTATGTGGGATAACCGTGATGCCCCAGGAGTGAAATGTTTCTTTTGACTGTGCTAAGGTAGCAGAGGCCAGTGAGACCAGGGTGGTTTCAACTGACCATAGGCCCTTTTGAGGGAGAAATTCGATAGAAACTATGGCCCGTATTTATACTTTTTGATGCAAAATTGTGCAGACGCAAAGTATAGTGCCACCTGCGTCATTCCAGAGCACCACCCTGGTACCAAATTTATGGATTCCCGCAAGCCAGCACAAAGGGTAGGCTAGCATTTAAAAAATGACGTTAGCCGGCTAGGGGTGGCGGTATGGGAGAAGGGGGTTTTGCACCAGAAAATGACATTAGAGGCAAAAAACATGCCTTTAAACAGCCTAGCATCATTTTATGATGCAAAAACATCCATTCCACATGACTCCTGTCTTATGAAAGACAGGAGTCATGCCCACCACCCCAATGGCCAGCACAGGTGCAAGGGAACCCTGGGCACGGCCATTGCATCATGTGCCATGTAGGAGGCCCATTTAAGGGCCCCCAATGGCACTTTGAAAAAGTTTGAAAGATACTTACCTCTACTCACCCTACTTACCTGGGATGGAGTTCCCCCATCCTCTGGTGTCCATCTGGTGGGGTGTTCCTGGGGCTTGGGGAGGGCACCTGTGGACCCATTCCATGGTGTCTGACCATGGAAATGGGTCCACAGGTCCCCTAATGGTTGGCCTTACCCAGGCGTCAAATAATGGTGCAAAGCTAACTTTGCACCATTATTTAGCCCCCCTCTCACCCGTGCGTCATTTTAACACGGGGGATAAATATGGGGCTATGGGGATAGCACGTGTCTAACATCAAAATATAACAATGGAGTTAAGTTTGCGCTGCATACGCGTAAAAAAAAATGAAGACAAATATCTCAATTTTTGGAAGATTTTCGTCACTACGAAAATCTAAATATGTATAGTAAAACATAAAGTAGTATTCTTATATTATTGTTTCTTAAACTTTAATGAATGATGTAGCGGAACTGCAGGATTTTAAAACTAAGGTTAGTAACGGGACTGTGTTAAAATTAATATGGATTCTGTGACTTAAAAATCAAAATATTCACATAACTATATATGAAATAAAGCACAACTTAAATGAAAAATAAATGCAACTTAAATGAATCAGTGGGAAAAGCGCTATCCTACATAATAAAACCACTTAGTTATTGCATTGCAGAGGTCTCTGTCTGTAACCAGAGAGCCACAGAATTTAACCCTGGGTTTTGGTGCTGCCTCAGGTTTATGAATTCTCATAAATCTGGGGCAGTATAAAAAGCAATAGGTTTTGCGGTGGAACGCCCAGAGCAACACCCATTGCACCCACTTCTGCCATAGTAAACTGCGTTGGAGGGGCCCCCATTTACAAGGCAGTATTAAGTCACGAAAAGTGGCTTAGCGCAACCTTGTAAATACAAAAAATGGTACAGCGCCACCGAAGCAACACAGAAAGTGACACTCCGGTGTCCGGTGGCACTAGGGGCTCACAAATGAGCCCCTATGTGCTGCCTACCACCAACAGAGGGACCATTGCACCATGGTGTAAGGGTTCCTGTGTTGTGAGCAGGATTGTCCTCTTTCTGTATATGCTGAAGAATACAGCGCACATAGAAACAGGAAGAAACAAGGAGAAATAAAGATTTTTTTCCTTGTTACACCTCCCTTGGGGATGCATAGCAATTTTGATGCATTCCTGAGTCTAGCACTTATGGTAAATCTGGGAATGCGCCAAAATCACTGGGTGTTGTGTGGGAACACCCACGTACCATTCATGGAACATCACCCTGGGGCAGAGTAACGCAATGCAGTGATTTGACCTGTGTTGCGTTACTCTGGATTTATCAAGCCACTCAGGGCCACCCAAGATGGCTTGGCGTGCCTTGATAAATCACACTTAAGTGTTGCGCCGCTTTTGCATCCTGTTGCGTGGTGCAACAGCGAAGCAACCTTATGATACATACGCACCTGAATTTGTATCATAGGGAATCTTTAGGTGATTCTATCAATTAAAGCCAATACCAGCTTTCAAACACCCTTTACATTTGCTGATTGACCAATTTGTGCACATTTATATTTCTTTTAGGGAAGCAAGCACCATGGCAAGAAGGCTTGTTTACCTGTCAGCTGAAGAATTTCAACTCTCGGAATTAGCCGACCCGGGAAGTTTATCTTTTCACTAAAACTATGGGAACTGTTTTTTGTAATTTAGAAAAGTATTCCATCCTGATGCTAGAATACCCTACTAACTTTGAGAAAAAGACCAAGATGACAACACTCCTTTATCATCCCTCCTTACAAGCGGAATCAAGCTATGTCCTGATGACATTCAAACACTTTCCACCACATGCTGGGCATGGGAGAACGTAACCAGCAGTTGGAGACATGCCTCCTATACTCCCCCCTGCTCCCTGTGACCAACATGCCTTGAATCCCACCAACCCCGTAAGGAGTCGTGCAACGCACCCTTGTCAAATATGACCTACACACAATAGGTGACTTGTTCTGGAGTGGGCATGCTTCGGTATACTCGTGAGACTCCAGAGCTTCACCACAGCTCCCGAGATGGACCTTTTTCTTCTACGACATGTACATGCCACCCTCTGGTCAGGTGTCCCCTCATACGCTATGGCCCCAATGTCTTTGCCCCCATAACTGAACTGATTCTGACTTCCGAGGGGCAGCAGTCTATCTCCAAAATATACAAGACCTGCATGACCCTGAAGCATACACATGACAGACTAAGAACAGAGCAATAGGCAACAGACCCATTCCGCACGTTAAAATATATGGGGCCAGATGTATTAAGCGTTTTTGCATTCGCAAACGGTGCGAATTGCCGTTTGCGAATGCAAAAATGCCTTTTCCGATGTATGAAAGGCATTCGCAGTGCAAAAATAAGGATTCGTAAAAATAGCGATTGCGTGCGAATGAGACATGAATTAGCGTGTCGCAAACAGTGTATCGCAAATAGCGATATGAATTACCGAATCGCAAGTTACGAAACGCAAATTGCGACACAGATTAGCAAAACGCAGATAGAGATCTGCTAAATCGTGACGCTATTTGCGATACGAAGATTACGACACGCAAAAATGGATTCGCAATGCGATGCATCAAAAAATCGCAATTTGCGATTATTCGCAGAATGGCCGTTTGCACATGCACTTTACCACGAACTGAAACCAGCTGGTAACCAGGTGCAACTTATATAAAGAGACTCAGATGGCCTCAGCTCCTTTTCCACAATGGCTGCACTCTACGTCATGGCGAGGAGAATGAGGATCTGGGTAGGTTTGAGGAAAGAGAGGAGGAGACAGGAGCGCATATTTAGAGTGCACATCACCATTTTTGACCAGACTGAGGAGGAAATTTAGGAGAAGTACGGGTTAAGCTCAGCCATGATACTTAACCTGATAGCTGAGCTACAACCCATAATGCAGTGCACAACACACAGGACCAATAGCATACCCTCCCATGTGCAGGTGTTATTATCCCTGCACCTACTAGCCTCAGGGAGCTATCAAGGGGCCATAGCAGCAGCTGGAGGGGTATCACAGAGTGCCCTCTCTAGATTTTTCAACGCATTTCTCAATGCCATGCTGAGCAGAATACAACTGTACATAAGATTCCCCAACACCCCACAGGCATTACAACAAACTACAATTAATATCTACCAGATACCACAGTTTCCACATGTCCTAGGTGCCATAGATGGGACACATGTCGCAATCTGTCCCCCATCGGCCACCGAGTATGTGTATCGCAACCGTAAAAACCATAATTTTATGAACATACAGGTGATATGCAATGCCTTCTACATCATTACAGATCTCGTGGCCAGGTACCCAGGGAGGAAACATGACTCCTAAATCTTTTGCAATAGCGGGATACACACAAGACTGCTAGCTGGGGAGTTTGGTGATATCTACTAGATAATGTGAGAGTTTAGAATAATGCATTGATGTAAGCATGACGTCAGACAGCACGTGTACTCATTTTACTCTCTGTGCATTCAGGAGATAGTGCCAACGCTGTGCACACCTATATGAGTACACCCTTCCTGAGCCATGCAACTTCAGCAGAGAAGAGGTACAATGCTGCACATAGGGCAAACCGCAATGTGGTGGTGCGCACTTTTGGGCTGACGAAGAGCCGCTTCAGGTGCATCCATAAGAGTGGAGGCGCACTACAGTACAGCCCAGAGACGACATGCAAAATTGTGGCCTCATGTGCTATCTTGCACAACATAGCAACTACCAGGGGCATATCAGTGGAACTCATGGAGCCAGACTCAGATGAGGATGATGATCCCTTACCACCCCTTCAACCAGCAGACAGGACCAGTGCAGCAGAGGACAGGCAAAGACGTGCTGACATCACGCGCAACCATTTTTGATGTAACTAATGACAAATCCACTTAAATGAAATCTATTTCTGTAGTTAGCATTTTTATTACCTTGACTTCAGGTAACCAATGTGTCAATAGGACATAGCTATTCACAGTGGGCAGACATGAACAATTAACAGTGTCACACTATTAGCATCATAGCATAAATGTTTTGCTACATGTTTAGGTAGTCCCCTGTAGCCCTCAACATCACTTCTTACGTCCACTCACTCCACTTGAGTGCTCAGTGCCCTTGCTGGCACCTCTTGTAGCAGGTTCACATGCAGTACTGTGTCTGGCACTGCGATGCCTCAGATCAATCACAGGGACTGTCAGACTGCTGAGGCTAGAGGACTCCTCACTGTCCCCAACACCCAGTTCGCTGGTTGTGGCACTGCGTGCTGTTTGCATAGCATCCAGTAGGTTGGTTATTTGCACCAATCCCTGTGCAATATCACGACTGCAATGTGCCATCTCCACCTGTGTGGCAACGGCATGCCATGATATCAGGGCTGTTTAACTTGCGAGCTGATTGAAAGATCTACAGAAGCTATTAAACCTTCCCAAATATTGGTGATGGCTCCGGCGCAGGCTGACGCGCTCCTGCCGTATCTCAGTGTAGAGTTCCCCAATGGCCTGTGTCAACTCCTTGGTGTTTTCAGCAGCTGTTTGCTGTCCCTCAATCAGAGTCTCCAACTGCTTGTGTATTAACCCCATTTTGCTATTGTGAGACACAAACTGTCTGTGCAGTGACTTCAATTGTTTGCCTTGCATTGCAGGCGCTGCACCTTCAGCATGGAAGCTTCAAGGCCGCCAAAGATTGATGGGATCACTCCTTCATCTGTGCACTGTCTTCCTGCATTGTGGCGCCTCCTGAGGGGAGTTGACTGTCACTGGTGCTGGCGCTGGGACTGCTGTCTTCCTGTGGGACTAGCCTCTGGTGGTGGTGTGGGTTCATGTTCTGGCATCTCATCTGAGTCCAGGTTATACTCTGGCAGTGGTAACACCCTTGCCCTGTGTCTAGTAGGAACACTAATAAAGGACTCACTGGTATTTGAGTCAGACTGTGGCTGTGTTTCTGCTTCCCCCACTTTTTCAGATCCTGCAGCAGCAGGGACCGAGTCATCTGCAAGGACAATGTGCAACATGTCAGTACTAGCATTTTTCATAGATTTCTGCAGTTTTGCTTTAAATGTACAATTAAATTGTGTCACCCTGAGTCGTATGTGGTGTTTCTCTATGTGGCTGACCACTATCTTACAATTTATGTTTTGTATTCACCTTAGGGTTGTGTACTACCACTCCCATAAGGCACAGTTGTGTTGTATGTAAGATGTGACATGGACGACTTTTCACTGTGCATCAAGCTAATATCTATTTCCTAAGGGATATTTGTACAGACACATAATTACTGGCCTTACCTTTGCTGGTGCTGGGTGTCCCTGAGGTGTCAATGCCAGTAACGTCACTGACAGGTTCTGGAAGCAATGTGGACTCCACCAGGTCTTCCAAAGGGGTGGACGGTGTCTGTGTGGATGGTCCGCCTCCGGTGCTCCTTGCCTCCATAAGCCTGCTGGCCACCCTCTCCTTGGCACAGGACGGCAAGTCATACCATCGCTTGCATATCTCCTCCACAGAGCGCTGCGCAACACCCATGGTGCATATCTTTGTCTGGATGTCAGACCAGAGTTTCTGCTTCTCACTCTCAGGTACTTGGAGTGAGTTTTTGCCAAATAGTCTATCATGGTTCATAACAACCTCCTCAATGAACACCTCCAATTCAGGCTCACTGAATTTGAGCTTCCTCTTCCTCTCTCCCTTCTCCTTCCCATTTCCAGCATTGGCCATGTTGCAGTTTGGTCCTGGCTTACTCACAATGCTGACTCCCTGGTGCTGGGCTGTGTCTCTCTCCCTGCTCCAGTGGGTGTGGCTCCTGGAAACAGCACGGGCTGACTCACTTCCTGGTTGTGATGTCATCAGGCTGTACCGGTGTGCCGTTTTTGCGATTTTCAATTACCGATTCGCAAATTTTTTTGGCGATTCGGTATTTGCATCTCGCAAATTGTGTTTGCAAATTTTAAGAAATCGCTACTAGCGATTTTCAAATTTGATACATTGCTTTTTGCATTTCTTAAATTGCAATTTCTTAAAAATCACAAATTGAGGATCGCTAACTGGAATCTTGATACATCTGTCCCAAACAATGGTATTACTGCTGCGCTCAAACTAAGGTCCATATTTATAAGAAATGCCGCCCTCTTGCGTCCCCTAACACAACCCTGGTAGCGCCATATTTACAATACCATGGCGCATGTTAGGGGCAATAGCATAATTTTTTTGGTGCTGTTGTAACACTATACAGGATTCATGTAAAAAAAAAATGACGCCAATCCAGTATATTGTTAAGAGGACCATTGAAATCAATGAGAGCCTCATTTTGACACCTGCTTTAAGCAGGTGTTAAAAATTACACTAGAAAAGGTGCAGTCTAATCTTGTAGATTCCACTGTGCCATTTTTAGTGACCTTCTAACGAGGGAATGCCCCCTTTGCATACATCATGCTTATATTATGCATGATGTAGCGCAAAGGGTTTACATGGTGGCGCAAACCCAGTGTGCGTCACCTTGTAGATATGGCGCTATGGTGGTGGCCCATTAGAGTCACATTTGCAGCAAACATATTGCCACAAATGAGGCGCTAAGGGGCGCAAGGACCTTGTAAATCTGTCCCAAAGGCCCATTTTTAAAGGAAAATGATGGAGGGCGACGCTGCGTCAAATTTGGCAGCACCTCGCTCCATCATTTTCACAATGCAGGATGCGCCTTATTTAATTGAATACCGTACACCCCGTGTCGTCCCCAGTGCTGGCGCTAAATTGAGCTGCCTAGTGCCAACACAGACATCCTTGCACCATCGTGCAAGGATCTCTGCATTGAGGTGTTTGATTGTTTATGAGTGGGAAGGTGTTCTTTCCTGCACATAAACAATCACTAATGGTGATTAGGCACTTCACACACAGAAGTGCCAAAGCGTTATTTTGTAATGATTGTTTATGTGCTGGAAGGGACACCTTCCCGCACATAAACAATCATGTCTGCCATTTTGCTCTTTCTATAGCACATATAGAAAAAGCAAAAGACTAAGAGGAATAAAAGTATTCCTCCTCGTTGTGCTTTGCTAACGCCACCCCTGGAGTGGCATTAGATTTTGGCGCTGCATCAAGTTTACGAAATCTCATAAATCTGAGGCAGCATCAAAATGCAATGGGTGTTGCTGTGGCATGCTAAAAGTAGGTGTTGTTGGTGCATGACTAAAAGTGACTCTCCAGTGGCACTAGATGCTCTTAAATATGCCCCTCAGGACCTGATTTAAGGAACGTGGCAATGCACCCAGTTCAGAGCCACTTTCCTTGCGCCCCTTAGTGTTCCCCTACTGCCACCATGTGGCGCAACGTATTTAAAATACAGTGCACCATGGCGCAGGGTAGGGGACACTAGCGTCAGAATTCCTGATGCTATTGATGTACTCTGCAGGAGTAGCATCAAAATGTTGGCACTACTCCTGCAGAGTACGTAGGGGCTCATTGTATTCAATGGTATGCTCTGAGTGCTGAAAAAAATGGCACAACAAAATCTCTAACGGTGCAGGCATAATGTGGTGCAAGACTTTACAAAGTGGTTCGATACATGCATCGGTCCACTTTGTAAATATGCTGCATGTAAAAAGCCACATTAGCATTAAAAAAAATGACGCTATGGCAGTGCTAAGGTGGCGCTCGGTCCTCCTAAATCAGGCTTAAATCTTGAGAGACTTCCTTGGATTTCTTTTTGCAGACCAATCACCACTGCATGTGGAAAGGAGCACCTAAAATCGACCTCCTCCTCTGTACACACCACCAAACTATGGTACCTGTCCTTACAAAATAGGGGGCATATTTATGAAAAGTGGAGCTGCACCTAGTGCAGTGCCACTTTCCTTGCGCCCCTTAGCGCCCCCTTACATCACCACGGAAACGCCTTATTTATAATACGGCACACCATGGCTGTAGTTAGGGTGACTGGCATCATAATTTGTGACACTAGTCCGGCGCTTTGCAGGACTAGTATCACAAATTATGACACTAATCCTGCAAGGCACCCAAAGGCCCATTGTAATCAATGGGAGCCTCTTTTCAACGCCTGCACTTAGAAGGCATTAAAAAATGCTGATAAAAATGGCGCAAAGGAATCTTATAGATTCCTTTTTGCCATTCTTACGCCCCCCCCACCTCTCCCTCTCCCCCAGCACCGGAACGCCCTCCTTGCATACATTATGCCGTGCACAGGCAAAGGGTTACAAAGTGGCGCAAAGCAAGCATTTGTAAAGATGGCGTGAGGGAAATGCCACCTTAACGCCACATTTGCATAGAAATAAATGCTGCAAATGTGGCGCAAGGTGGCGCTAGAGGCTCATAAATATGCCCCTACGTTTTAAGCCTTCTCACTGTCAAAAATCCTCTTTGGTTGAAAAATTAAAGAGACCTCACCCTTTGGCCTACCCGATAACCTTGTGATATTTATCTTCATAAAATCATGCTGAAAGCGAACAATAAGATCCTGGCCTTGGTTGACAATATCTTCTGTGGGGCAACATTCAAGACAAGGAATCAAAAATTAATAATTTTTATGAAGCTGTGTTTTCCCAGTTTGCAGCTAAAGATCTCATGGAAATCACTCTACCACTGAAAAAAGTTACTAAAAATATTTTTTAAACAGGCAATGTTGCTATCAGCTCATGATAACCTGTAAGCCAAACGCACTAAGGACCAGATAATCGTACGTTTGGAATTGCGACTTCCTAATTGCGATTCAAAGCGAATCGTAATTAGGAAATCTCAATTCCAAATGTTCATATCTCCACTACATTTGCAATTCCCAGTGAGTTGCAATTTGACATACCTCATCAATATTCATGAGGTAGGTCTTGCTTTGCGACCCTCTGGGAAGGGCAAAACATCACAGGAATGGTGTCCTGCTGGGGTCAGCACACCACCATGTCTGTGACTGCTTTTAAATAAAGCAATCTTATTTTTTAAATGCAACCTATTTTCCTTCCATTTTTTAAGAGAGAACAGTGGTCCGTGGACCGGCGAAATATAGTTTAATTACGCCTGGAATGGTTTTCTGTTGTTTGGGCAGACTATTTTTTTTCTGTTTCCTGCCTCTCATGTTTGTCAGTAAATACTTGATCAGGCGTGCAGTTCGTTTTCCGCGCTTGCCCTTCACTAGGCCCTTACTTTATATAATCAGTAAATACAAGTAGTTGTGTCATTTGTGTGTTTTGTACATTTTAGCATGGCTTCATATGGCATGAAATTGACCCACAAATGAATCCTCAACCCTGCACAGTGGGAAAGCCGATACTACAATATTCACTGCACTGGTCCTAGGGCAATGGGACCACTACCAAAACATTCAGGGGCATATTTATACTCTGCGCCAAAATTACGTCAAAATTTTGGACGCAAATTTGGCGCAAACCTAACACCATATTTATACTTTGACGCCCGACCCCGCAAATGTCAAAATGCAGCAGTGTGCATCATTTTCTGGATGCAGGAACCAGCCTTGCGTTAATGACATGCAAGGTAGGCGTTCCCGTCCAAAAAATGACCTTAAGGCATGTGCGCCTTATTTATACTCCTGCGTCATTTTGACGCACAAGAGGGGGCGGGCATTAAAAAATGGCGCACAGCCTGATTTGCGCCGTTTTTTAATGCCTGGGTGAGGGTAGGCATTAAGAGACCTGTGGGCTCATTTCCATGATCTCTGACCTTGGAAGCAGTCCACAGGTGCCCTTCCCTGCCCCCAGGGATACCCCCTATCACCCTCGCCCACCCCTGGAGGACACCCATGGATGGGGGGACCCATCCCAGGTAAGTTGAGGTAAGTAATTGTTTTTTTTTAAGCCTAACTTAGGCCCCCCCTACATGCCACTGTGCCCAGTGGCCATGCCCAGGGGACAGAGGTCCCCTGGGCATGGCCATTGGGCAGGGGGGCATGACTCCTGTCTTTCCTAAGACAGGAGTCATTTCAATGGGGGTTGTGCGTCAAAAAATGGCGCTAGTCCAGTTAGAGCCATGATTTTTTACTCTAACCTGACTTGCACCATTTTTTGACGCACAACCCCCATTCTTCCCTACGCCTGCGCTGCCCGGTTAGAGGCATGTTTTTTTACTCTAACCACCCCGTAGCGCCGGCTACCGTCAATCCATAAATAAGGCGCCTGCCTGGCGCATTGGAATGATGTTAGCGGCGGTAAATATTTTGACGCAAACCAGCGCCGGCGCTGGTTTGCGTCAAAAAGTATAAATATGGGCCTCAGAACGATGTGCTCTTTCTGTCCGGGCCATCTTCTGGGTCACACCAGGTTAGAAGGGGCCCAGAAATCATAACCTCTTCCACCATTCAATGCATGTTTAAATTTCTTTTGTGTAGTTGGAACTTTTTTAAGTTTTAAGAAGAAAGTTTATTGAAAAATCATACAGTATACAAAAAATATAAATACATTTGATAATAGAAATGAAAATTAATACAACAACAGTTCAATTTCTGAGAAAACATGTAGTAGAAGAAAACACTTTAAATATATTAATACTCCAAAACCAAAGTATATATGCATATATTAAAAATAGTATTAGAGATGGTTAAATATAAATATGTGCATTAAGATAGGGAGAAAAAACAACAATTCATGGTGGTTTAGAGACCTCATTTCTAGGAAAATGATTACATGCAGAATAGGTCAAAGAGTTTAAATAATTTGTAATAGGTAACCATAGCATGTTTCTTTTAATAGCAAGGGATGCGGGGGAAACATAAGCTCTATCCAGCCTATGATTATAGCACACACCATGCCACCAAGCTTGAAAAGATAATTGAGACGAATCCTTCCAATTTTTTGTAATTTGCTGAAAAGCAACAGCCAACAATAAATCCAATATTACAATAGAAGTTTTTGGAAAATGAGACCAGTCAGCTGCAAGGCTACCTAGAAATATGTTGGCAAAACTCATGGGAATTTGAGTTTTGAAAATAGTATTAATTTGACTCCATACTTTAACCCAAAATTGAAATGTATAAGGACATTCAAAAAGTATGTGTTTAAGTCCGGAGACTGGCGTATTACAGGACCAGCAGGAGGATGGGAGGTTAGAATTCATTTTATGTAAAAAAAGAAGGTGTAATTAATAATCTATTATATATATGAAGAACAAAGTTTGAATTTCATTAGCTGCTCTAGAAGACTTCCGTATTTTAATCCACACTCTATTCCACAAAGAAGGTGAAAGTGAAATATCCAGATCCGTTTCCCACTGCATTTCTATTACCGACTTAGGTCTATCTTTAGGAAGAGCCGTAAGAGTTTGATAAAGACAAGAAGCTGATGCGGATTTCAATAACAAATTCTTAATTTGAAGAGGACTGACTGAAGGTGTTTGCTGAACTGGAAAAGATTGATATAAAGTATTTATAACGTGTATTAGAGCGTCATATTTTTTATGAAAAGAGGATGGGAGTGAAAAAAGAGATTGGGTCCGTACAAAAGAAAGCGGGGAATCATTTTCAAATAATTGATATACCCATCTTAGTCCCTTCAAATGCCACGATTTCCACTAGATGGTTCTATTATTCAACTTAATGAGCTTATTGTACCAAATTGACAAATTTAGAAACCTCACTTGATCATCATTGTATGAAGCAAAAACAGACTATAAATTTCGACAAGAATTATTCAAAATCAGAAGGGAGATAGAAGCTGGTTTATTTGACAGAGTCAATATCTCCGGAAATGTAAAGGGAACAACGAAAGACTTTTCAACGTCAACCCATAAGGGTAAAAAAATAGAATCATTATCCTTCCTTAAACAAGAAGCTTGCTTAAGAGAAAAAGCCATATGATAAGAGCAAAGATTCAGAAAATTAACCCCTCCATTGCATTAAGGTCTCATTAACTTTTGAAGAGACATTCTGGGTTTCTTATTATTCCAAAAGAAATTCATTAAAAGGGAATTCAACTTCTTAAAATAAAAACTGGGAATATTAATTGGAACGTTTGATAAATAAAAGAGGATAACACTGAGAATTATCATTTAGAGAGAATCCAATCTACCCCACCAGGAGAAAAATAAGGGGTCCATTTAGAAACAAGAGAATCAAGATCAGAAAATAATTGCAAAAAATTACAAGAAATTGTATCTTTAAAAGAGGGTTTAAACCACAAACCTAGATATTTAATTTTATCATTATTCCAAAGAAAATTTAAGGATTTAAAATCTTCAGGAAAACAGAATTTATTTAGTGGGAGTATTTAGTGGGAGTACTTGTCTTCGTTTAACTTATACCCTAAAATAGAAGCAAAACGCTGTACTTCAGAGAGAAAAGAAGGAACTGAAGATTTCGGGTTTGATATAAAAAGTAAGATGTCGTCTGCATAAACCGCAAATGTTATCTGTCTTTCCCCATATTGGAAACCATGCAAATTTGGATTAGCTCTAAGTTTCAATAAAAAAAGGTTCCAAGGCAAGAACAAACAAAAGCGGTGACAATGGACAACCCTGAGGAACTCCTCTACGGAGTGAGAACGATGGAGAAATAAGACCATTTAGAAAAATAGCTGCCTTAGGAGAAGAATACAATAACAAAATTAAATTTATGAACTTAGCTCCAAAGCCAAACCAGGAAAGTGTTGACCAATTAACCCGATCAAAAGCTTTTTCAGCATCTAGAGCTATTGCAAGACAGTCTTTATATCCCATGGACTTACTTAAGATATTAAAAAATAGGCGCGTGTTGTCCGATAATAGGCGTCCTTTAATAAAACCAGACTGCTCTTTAACAATTAACTTAGGTAGGAGAAATTCCAAACGCATAGCAATAATTTTAGCAAAATTTCTATAGTCTAAATTTACTATAGATACAGGTCTATAATTCTTACAAAACTTTGGATCTTTATTATCTTTTGGTACAAAAACTATTAAGGCTTCCTGGAAAGACCCTCCAGGGGATTTCGCTTCAACAAAATGGGTAAAAAGCTTAAATAACCTTGGAACCAATAATTTAGAAAACCGTAAGTAGAATTCAATAGTAAAGCCATCAGGGCCTGGGGCTTTACCTTTTTTAATACGTTTTAGTGCACTAAGGATGTCATCAATAGAAATATAATTATCAAGCTCAGAAAAATCAGAAGAGTGAAGTACAGGTGGGTTAATGGTAAACAAGTATTGATCAATAAGATCCTGAACTGCAACAGAATCAGGAGTATACAATTGTGTGTAGAAATGAACAAATTCATCATACATTTCTTCATTTTTATGTAAAAAAGGAGGAGGAGGAGTTAAAAATAGATTCTATCTTTGTTTTATCTTTTTTGATTTTTAGATAATTTGCTAAAAGTTTTCCTGATTTATTTTGGCCCCCATAATACTTAGCACTAGACTTAAAAAAGATACGAATTAGCAATATCAGTCGAATTTTTATTGAAAGTGAATTTAGCTTGAAGTAAGTCATTAAGACAACTTGTAGATTTGGAGGTGTAATAAAGATTCTCTAATTGTTTCATGTGATTCATTAAATTAAGCAATTTTTTAATAGCCGTTTCTTTTTTGTTGGTAACATAAGATATAATAATATCGAGAAGTAGTGAATTATTAAATCTCCATCTGTTACTTCGCTGATTGTGTGAGATAAGATCAAGGTCTAGCTTACAGGAGCATGATCTGAGTATAATATAGAACCAATCTCTGAACCCAAAACATGTTGTACAAGAGGTTGTGAGACAAACAGATAATCAATCCTCGATTGGGACGAATGTACTGGGGGAAAAAAAGGAAAATTCCTGTAATGTGGGATTACACAATCTCCAAACATCTGTTAATGCTCTTTGTTGAATCATGGAGGTAAACTGTGAAAAGATGGTGGATGGAACAAATCGAGAATTGGATTTGCGATCAAGAAAGGGGTCCATAACCATGTTACAATCACCTCCAAAAATCAAATATTCATCTGAGAAAAAAGGATTTATCAGGTTGGGTTGGCGCATAAACATTAAATATAGTTAGAGGTATTTTATTATTATTCATTGAAACTATAACCCATCTACCCGGCTCATCATAATCTTGAAAAATATCAGTAATGTTCAAAGCCTTATGACACAGTATAGTAACCCCATTTCTTTTCCCGGTACCCAGAGATGCAAAATCATAACCTACCCATTGTCTTTTAAGTTTAGCTACCTCATCACCTGTTAGGTGAGTCTCTTGCCACGGAGCAATATCAGCGTTCAATTTTGAAATATGTGTCAAAACTCTTTGACGCTTTATTGGGGATCACAAACCTTTAATATTCCATGAAAGAAATCTAATTGTCATTTAATATATAGAAAATGAAACATGATTATGAAATTAAGGCATATAAAACACTTATCAATATGAAGAAATTGAACCAAAAGAAAAAATTTGTTATACAGAAAAAGAAAAATATAACTATGAGCATGAGAAAATAGAAAGAAGAACAGAAATGGAGGAAAAATTTGTAAGAGCAGACGAGGTAAAGTGAAAGAAAACAGACAGAACAAAATCAAGAAGAAAACATGAAAACTACAGAAAAAAACACACAACAAGCAATAAAAACATACGTATAAGACAGAAAAAACAACGTGAGGGTGGTGAAACCACAAAAGGAAGATGACGTAACCTTCACTCCACGACTGCAGACACGAAGGGAAGAGGGACCCGGTCACATAGGTTGCTACCACAAAAGACGGGTATGTAAATGCATGAAAATCTAAAAAAAGAGAAACAATGAAAACCGTGGATAATTGAACCAATTTAAGATTTCAAAAACCATAAATGGGCATATCCATTAAACAAGAGGATAATAGTAAAACAAAGAAACAAAAATAATACAATATTCAAGTCTCTGATATTTTGGAAGTGTCCATTGTGTCGCCTCCACAAGACTCAATAAATTGCTGAAGCAATACTGGATCTTCATATGTTGTGGTCTTATTATTGTAGGTCACCTTGAGCAAACATGGATGAAAGAGGCCATACCGAGCATTAAGTAACTTCAATGCCAGAGGCATACCCAGAAATTTATTTTGTTTGCCCGCTGTTGACTTAGCATAGACCTGAGTGAAAAAAAGATTAGAACCTGACCACGTGATCCGACCTTTAGCTTTTGCTGCTCTGAGAACCTTTAGCAGATCTACATACTCCCAAAAATTGACTATTATTCCTCTTGGTTTCTTTGACGTCGAAGCCAATGGTGAGGGATGACCATGTCTGTGCACTCTTTGTATATTCAAAACAGGCGAAGTAGGGATGTCCAGAATGTTGGGCAGAAATGCTTGAAAGAAAGACAGAGAATCCGAGCCTTCAATTCCTTCAGGTAGACAATAGATACGTAGATTATTCCTACGATTTCGATTTTCTATAACCTCTGCATGCCTTTGTAACATGGTAAATTCAGACTGCAGAGATTGAATAACCGTCACTGAATCCTCAAGCACTTCCACTCTTCGTTCCACACGAAAGACTCTGTTTTCCACAAGAGACAATTTGTCGTCTGATAATTGTAATTGTTTGTTTGTATCCTCCATATAGGGTTTAATCACTCTTATTTCCTCAAGGAGTAACTCCGTAGAAATGGTATCAACAGCTTTAAGAGGAGATGGAGGATCATTTTTAGCTCTCTTATTCGAGGACGTCGGAACCGTTACAGGAAGCTTGGACAATGCTTTATTAATAACAGTAGGAGGAGAAACAGGCACTGAGAATATAGCATCAGGAATAGTAGACCCGGCATTCTCCATATTTGATAACAGAGCAAATGAGTTTGACAAAGAAATATTTTCAGAACCTTTATTGCTCTGAACTTTGTTGCTAATCAATTGAAGGTTCCTAGATCTGCCCATAAGCAAAAAATAATAATTCCGCCCAAAATATACTAAAGCATGCATTTTATGAAGGGAGGTTCATCTCAAAAAGGAGAGCAGCCCAAAATTCTCCTTAAGCTGGACCAAATCTTCCAAAAAGGAAAATACGGTGAATAAAGAACAAAAATACACATCCATAAACCAAAAAAAGTGCAAAAAGAAACTCTCAGAGCGCGATGAATAGAGCAAAAACAAAGTCATGAGGTGAAAAGTGAAAAAAAACAAAATGGCGGTCGCAATAATTTCCTCAGGGAAATGTAAGTCATTGATAAAAGGCGCAAAAAATACCTTTTACTTTATTTTAAGGGGAATAATGCTGCCCAGGCATATTCCCCTAACGTTTCCTCTCTTCAGCAGCATTGAAATCCTTTAAAAAAAAACAAGCCGGCTCCCTGTGTCTCCGTCGCAATCACGGAGCTCAGGTGAAGGCGGCCATCTTCTTACGGCGCCAAGCCACACCCCCCTATAGTTGGAACTTATTTTTTTCCAGCTGAGAGGAGTTTGTGTTATAAGGGTATTGTTTATAATTAATATTCTGACAGCCTTGCTTGGCCTGCAAATGTGTAATGTACTATGCTCTCCAAGGGTTGAAAAATGATAATTGCTCCAAAGGCACTACTAACTCAGTACGGTCTACAGGGACATATGTCCACACCTGTGGTCTTTTACCTTCAGCTAATGCAGACACAGGGAGTCATTCTGACCCTGGCGGTAATTACCGCCATGGCGGAGGTCGGCGGTAGCACCGCCAGCAGGCTGGCGGTGCACCGCTGGGCATTCTGACCGCGGCGGTTCAGCCGCGGCCAGAAACGGAAAGTCGGCGGTGTACCCCCGACTTCCCGCTGCCCTTGAGAATCCTCCATGGCGGCGGAGCGCGCTCCGCCGCCATGGGGATTCTGACACCCCCTACCGCCATCCTGTTCCTGGCGGGTCTCCCGCCAGGAACAGGATGGCGGTAGGGGGTGCCGCGGGGCCCCTGGGGGCCCCACAAAGAATTTCAGTGTCTGCTTTGCAGACACTGAAATTCGCGACGGGTGCAACTGCACCCGTCGCACCTTCCCACTCCGCCGGCTCCATTCTGAGCCGGCGTCCTCGTGGGAAGGGTGTTTCCCGCTGGGCTGGCGGGCGGACTTTCGGCGGTCGCCCGCCAGCCCAGTGGGAAACCCAGAATGACCGCCGCGGTCTTTCGGCGGGAACCGCTTTGCGGGCGGCGACCGCCGTCCGCCGCGGTCAGAATCACCCCCACAGTTTTTTTCTGGCAAAGGTTTAATGTATTCATAAACTCAGTTTATTTCTGATAAAGGTTTAATGTAGCCTGTTTCTGGGTTTGGGGGACATTCTTAGCTTCTGTAAAACTGTAAACTTTGCACTTGTATAGCGCACTACTCACCCGTTAGGGTCTCAAGGCGCTGTACGCATAACGCTGTGGAACCCCTCCTGGCTTTTCCCTGTGAGGCGCCCACTCCTGGACAGCCCCATTACAGTCTAATGCCACGTGTATGAAGGAATGCACAAACACAGTTTATTTCTGATAAAGGTTTAATATGCTGCATGCTCAATATTTATGAGGTCCCAAATGCGAGGTTGTCATTATCATTTACAACGCCAACAGCTCTAACTCGTGCTAATGCGAGACCTATTGCATTCCAAATACTTGTTTAGATTAGCATTTAGACAACATTATTATGGATCGCGCTGTTATTTTTCTGTCTTAACATAAGTCATGGTAATTGAACCTTTACTGCTTCTGTATTTACAGTACCTGCTTGTCATTAGCAGAACCTCATGGAAATAGTGCTTGCACTTTAATTGCATTTGATGTGGGATGTTTGCATTTTGCATTATTCAGTTCCAACTTATCTGAGTTTCAGAAGGTTGTCAATCTATTGCTATTTTGCACCGCTGCTCTTGTACCTTCATCAGCTGCTTGTTTTCTTTTTTTTTTTGTGAACCAAAATGGGATTGGGTTTCTGCTACTACTGCTTGACTGCAGTGGCAGTTGGATCATATTTGCAATGCGGGGGCGGGAGGGGCGTTACAATAATAATAATTAACAAAAATTAGACAGCACTCGCCTTGGGATGTCCTCCTCTCCTCTCGCCGTCTCTCCTCTCCTGGCTCCAACACACAAAGAGACCCAGGAAACTGCACAAGCCAATCGTGGAGCTGCTATCATGCTGGTAACCTGCATTAAAGCAGGGCCAGGATTGGTGGAAGCAGGCACTCTCAGTGCTCACAAGAGCGCTGGAGGCCTATCTTAAGACTGCTGGGCTAGAGAAGTTTAAAGTCCGCATGTCACGCTGGCTGTTGCAAGCCAGACGGCCAAAGGGACATGCGCACTTTAAACAAGTGCCCAGCTACCTGCTGCCCCTCAGCAGCAATTACCCTGCCCCGCCCTGACTCTCAGTTCAGGACAGGGTGCTGAAAAATAAAATGCTAATAAAGAAAGTTTATTACCATTTTATTTTTCAGCTCTTGGGGCATTTGTTTTAGCGGGGCTCTAGTGGAGGAGCCGCCCCTGCTTGACTGCAGCTTTTTCTGCTTTTCGTACTTGTATAGGATTTGTTTTGACTGGTTGTTGACAATGGATTGTAAACTCTTTGTTATTTTTTTTGCATTTGTATTGTTGATTTGCAACAATAGTCATTAACTATGCAAAAAAAAAGGAACAATCGGACTCATCTTTCCCACACTCAAACTCCTCCCAGCTAACACATCTCAACCCATCTGGGCCCAGATTTATACATTTTGCCACAAAACTGCGCGAATGCAGTTTTGCGGCAAAAAGTATAGCACCGGCTTGCGTCATTCCACAGAGCCAGTGGGGTGCCATATTAAAAGAATGGTGCAAGCTGGCGCTAAACTTGAGCTAGCGTCTTAAAAAAGACGGGGGTTTGGGTGGCGGTAGGGAAAGAGGGTGTTGTGCGTCAGAAAATGACACTAGCCTGCTTAGAGGCCACAAAAATGCCTCTAACCAGACTAGCGCCATTTCCAAGCGCACAACCACCAAAAACATAACTCCTGCTTAGGAAAGACAGGAGCCATGCTCACTATCCCAGCAGCCAACACAGGGGACAAGTGTCCCCTGGGCATGACCCTTGCACCCTGTGCTATGCAAGGGGCCCCAAGTTAGGGCCCGATGGCACTTTAACTTTTTTTTTACAAATACTTACCAATACTTTCCCTACTTACCTGGGATGGGGTTCCCCATTGTAAGGTGTCCCTCTGGTGTGGGTGTTTCTGGGGTTTGGGGTGAGCACCTGTGGGCTCTTTCCATGGTGTTTGACCATGGAAATGGGTCTACAGGTCCCCTAACGCCTGCCCTGACCGAGGCGTTAATTAATGGTGCTAAGCAGGCTCAGCGCCATTATTGAGGCCCGCCTCCCCGTGCACCATTATTTAGGCCCGCCTCCCCGTGCACAGGAGGATAAATAAGGCGCTAGGGGCTTTGTGTCATTTTTTGGATGGGAAAGCCTACCTATCATTTCATTGACACAAGGTGGTTTCATGCATCCAAAAAAAGACTTTGGGCCGTATTTATACTTTTTGGCGCACAACTGCGCCAACGCAGTTGTGCGTCAAAAAATTTAACGCCGGCTAACGCCATTCCAAAGCGCCATGCGGGCGCCGTATTTATTGAATGACGTTAGCCGGCGGAGCTGCCTGGTGTGCGTAAAAAAAAATGACTTACACCAGGCAGCGCCGGCGTAGGGGAAAATGGAGCTTGGGCGCCAAAAAATGGGGCAAGTCAGGCTGAGGCAAAATTTTTGCCTCAACCCGATTAGCGCCATTTTTTTTTACTCCCAACCCCCATTGAAATGACTCCTGTCTTAGCAAAGACAGGAGTCATGCCCCCTTGCCCAATGGCCATGCCCAGAGGACATCTGTCCCCTGGGCATGGTCATTGGGCATAGTGGCATGTAGGGGGGCACAAATCAGGCCCCCCTATGCCACAATTTTTTTAAAAAAAAAATACTTACCTGAACTTACCTTAAATTCCTCCTGGGGTGGGCAAGGGTGGCAGGGGGTGTCCCTGGGGGCATGGGAGGGCACCTCTGGGCTCCTTCCGAGCCCACAGGTCCCTTAACGCCTGCCCTGACCAGGCGTTAAAAAATGACGCTAAAATGGCTGGACGTCATTTTTTTTGACCCGCCCACTCCCGGGCGTCATTTTTGCCCGGGAGTGTAAATACGGCGCACATGCCTCGGAGTAATTTTTTAGACGGGAACGCCTACGCATCTCATTAACGCAAGGTAGGTGTCCACGCTAAAAAATGACGCAAACTCCAAGATCTTTGGCGCTAGACGGGTCTAACGCCAAAGTATAAATATGGAGTTAGTTTTGCGTCGGATTTGCGTTAAAAAAAACGACGCAATTCCGGCGCAAACAGAGTATAAATATGCCCCTTTAACTGAAATATTTTGACGCTAGATGGGTCTAGCGCCAAAATTTAGATATAGAGTTAAGTTTGCGCAGAATTTGCATTAAAAAATGATGCAAATTCAGCGCAAACAAAGTATAAATATGCCCCTGAGTTCTACAGGACTCGCGATGAGAGGTGGGGCTTCTTGGCAAAATTAGAACTATAGTGCCTAAGAGATGGACTGGAAAATAGCCTCCGTGATCGACACAGCTGACATTATTTTGACCATCACTTTAAAGCAATTTTGTCATCTATTTTGGGTTTTCAGTGTTTCTTCTTCTTGTGACAACCACGGAATCAGTACTGGATGCCAGGGACCCCTGCCCAAGCAATGTTTTCTTTTTGAACCTCAAAACATGCCACAAATACAAAAGCAAATACATCTCAAACAAATTATATATTTAATTGGCTAACCAAAAATATGTGAAGATCGAAATTTTATTTTGATAATGTTAGATCTTTTCAAAATGGAGCTTTATTTTTAAAATACTAAATGATACTAGATTCTAGCCTGCCCCTTTGTCTTTTTTGCTCCTAATGCATGCCTTCTTTTTTGCCAGCACATACCAGTGCTGTTTCTGTTGAGGCCATAAGATGTAATTTTTCTGCTTTCACAAATCAGGATGAGGTTATCAATTCAATATTTAGATTCCCTTTCAAATACCTTCATATATGTGTATATTCTACTTTTGACATGTTCATAGGTCGTTGCATAGTTTCTATAGAAGTTTCTTGAAAAGATGCTTATGAGTCTCTGTTTTTATTTTATCTATCACAATAGGCAAATATTTTCTTAACTATTTATCTACAAGAATTTCACTACTGAAATCTTGAGGAAAGATAAAATAATGTTATAAAAGTATACAAATAAATTAATTAAAATTATTGAACTCTTGATAGCCAGTGTTTATGCAATGCAGCTTTAAATCTTAATATATTTTTGGCCAGATGTAGCAAACATTTGCATGGTGCAAACTGCGAAAATTGCAGTTTGCGCCATGCAAAACGCCATTTGCGATGCTCGTTCACAATTTGTGAGTCGGTACCGACTCGCAAATTGTGAATGCGACTCGCAAATAGGAAGGGGTGTTCCCTTACTATTTGCGACTCGCATCGCTACGCTAAATTGCTTTGCGACCGCGAATGCGGTCGCAAAGCATTTCGCAGTTACCACCAGTGTCACACTGGTGGTAACCCATTCGCAAAAGTGAATGTTGCCAAAAAGGGTTTTTCAGAGCAGGCAGTGGTCCAATGGAAAACTGAAACCAAATGGTTTCGTTATTTTTTTTCTTTTGCAACTCGTTTTCCTTTGAGGAAAACGGGCTGCAAAATAAAAATAAAAAACTGCTTTATTTAAAAAGCAGTCACAGATATGGAGGTCTGCTGACTTCAGCAGGCCGCCATCCCTGTGAGTGCAAGGACTCGCTTTGGGGTCGCTAAATGCAACCCACCTCATTAATATTAATGAGGTGGGTCTTTGCGACCCCATAGCGACTCGCAGTCGGTGTCTGAGACACCGTACTGCATCCGATTTTGCGAATCGGAAATTGCGAGTCACACTGACTCAATATTTCCAATTCGCAAAATCGGACTTTGCTACATCTGCCCCTATATTCCTTGCACATTTAGGGGCATATTTATACTCCGTTTGCGCCGAATTAGCGTCGTTTTTTTCGACGCAAATTTGTCGCAAAACTAACGCCATATTTATACTTTGGCGCTAGACGCGCCTAGCGCCAAAGTATGAGTAAAGAGCGTCATTTTTTAGCGTGAACGCCTTCCTTGCGTTAATGAGATGCAAGGAAGGCGTTCCCGTCTAAAAAAATGACGGCGACGCAAATGCGTCGTATTTATACTCCCGGGCAAAAATCACGCCCGGGAGTGGTCGGGTCAAAAAACCCCGCATTTGCGCCACTTTTTAACGCCTGGGTCAGGGTAGGCGTTAAGGGGCCTGTGGGCTCAAAATGAGCCCACAGGTGCCCTCCCCTGCCCCCAGGGACCCCCCCCTGCCACCCTTGCCCACCCCAGGAGGACACCCAAGGATGGAGGGACCCATCCCAGGGACATTCAGGTAAGTTCAGGTAAGTATAATTATTATTTTTTTTTTTTTTGGGTGGCATAGGGGGGCCTTATTTGTGCCCCCCTACTAGCCACTATGCCCAATGGCCATGCCCAGGGGACATAAGTCCCCTGGGCATGGCCATTGGGCAAGGGGGCATGACTCCTGTCTTTACTAAGACAGGAGTCATGTAAATGGCGTCTGGGCGTCGTTAAAAATGGCGCAAATCGGGTGGAGGCGATTTTTTGCGTCAACCTGACTTGCACCATTTTTAAGACGCCCTAGCGCCACTTTTCCCAACGCCGGCGCTGCCTGGTGTACGTGGTTTTTTTCCACGCACACCAGGCAGCGCCGGTCTGCTTGCGCCGGCTAACGCCATTCAATAAATACGGCGCCCGCATGGCGCTTCAGAATGACGTTAGCCGGCGCAAAATTTTTTGACGCTAAACTGCGTTAGCGCAGTTTAGCGTCAAAAAGTATAAATACGGGCCTTAGTCCCCATTATGACATTGGCGATAAATCCCACTTACCGCCACGCTGACGGCCGCCAACTTACCGCCACTGCGGCGAATATCCGTTAACCATATTATGACACACACACACACCAATCCATCAGTATTCAGCCACATACACAAATCCGCCACACCAAAGGTCAGTGATAAACTGGCGGTATCAAAACCCACACTGTTATGCCAACAGAACTATGCCCACCACATTATGACCCAAGAATCAACACGGCGGACATTCAACAGTGGTAAACCATTGCCGGTACATACTGCCGTGCTCACAATGGACACCCACAGACAAATCAACACCACATTGGACAATTTACACAACACACACCTGATACCCATACACACACCAAACCCACACCACTATAAAACACACAACCACATTACCCACAACCAAACTTTACAAACAACAATTACTGGCAGAAAATTGACACCAAGACCACTGACGCAACTAGAGCCACACACTATTCACACCTATACACCACTCATGCATTACACATCACACACCTCAGCACATTACCCAACACACCCTCACCAACACACCTCACAGAACACCCATGGCACCACAAAGACACCTCCTTTTCACAGAGGAGGAGCTAAGGGTCATGGTGGAGGAAATTGTCAGGGTAGAGCCACAGCTGTTTGGAGCACAGGTGCAGCAGATATCTATAACTAGGAAGATGGAGCTATGGCGGAGAATCATGGACAGGGTCAACGCCATGGGACAGCACCCAATAACTAGGGATGACATCAGGAAGAGGTGGAACGACCTACGAGGGAAGGTACGTTCCATTGCAGCAAGACACCAGCTCCCCCACAACTCACAGCATGGGAGGAGCAAGTTTTGGCAGTACTTCATCCTGAGGGCCTAGCCGGAGTCAGAGGAGGACTGGACTCCGGTAAGTCAACTCTCTACTACTACTACCCCCCTACCTGCATGCCATCACAAATCCTCACTCTCACTCCCATCACTCCACCACTTCCCACTCACCTCACCATCACATCTCACTCATCCCAATGCCAAGCCCTGCATGTTGTACCAATGCATGGACGCCACTCACAGCCCTGAATGGGCACTCATCACAATTGAAAGCTGCTAGGGCAAATCCAACCAAAGAGGGGAGGCCACGGATGTACAAAATGTCAGACACAGAAACCATAACACATCATTTAAATCCCCACAGGTACCCCAGCAAATGTCAGTGGAGAGGAGGTGCCAGCAATGTACAGTCCCCCAACTGAAGAGGCCCACAGTGATGACAGCAACTCTGGTCTTCAGGATCTGGATGACCTACCTGGCCCATCATGGACCGCAGGACAGCCGGTTACCCAGGCCCAGTCGCACACCACACAGAGCCTCCCCCATCAGGAAACACCACCGCAGCACCCACCCAGCGTATCCATAACTCTGTCCCCAGGAAATGTCAATCAGCAGCGTGTTCACCTGTACAGGGACCCCAGGACACACCTCACCCCCAAAGACAATCAGGGTCCTGGGGTCAGTGGCAATGGGCACACGGTTCAGGGGACAGAGGCACAGGCCAACAGGGACACTAGGAGGACTGTAGTGTGCAAGGGGGAGGACAGGCCCAGGGAACTGACTCTCCAGGAGGCACTCACAAAGATCCTGGGAGCTTATCCACATTCCCTGGACACGATGGCCCAAATCCTGGACAATGTCCAGGAGATCAGGCAGCTGCAGGAAGGACAGTACCAGGGGATCAGTGATGACTTGCAGGCCATCAACAACACCCTAATATCCATTGCAGGGGTTCTGGCAAACAAGGGCAACATTATGAGGGAGACAGTCTCACACCAGCAGGCCCCTGCCACTAGCCAACATCTGAACAGCCTTCCACTTCCGCTGCTGCTAGTAGACAGGAGGCCCCATCACAGGACTCACAGGCCACCAGCACCCCTCACCCCTGCAGAAGGTGAACCACCCTACAAACATTCCCTGCGATCCAGACAGAAGACAGAGACACTTGCCAAGACCCTTGCTAGGAAATGAGACTCTCCTGATTATCACCCTTGTGTCCCACTCCGTCACCCTGTCCACCTTGAACTGCCATTGCTCCCCTTCCAATGTCCCCATGGCCAATGCACCTGTGCTACAAACAGACTGGAACAATACCCTGGACTTTCCTCCATCATCACCCCATCCCATTGCACTTGCCCCTCCATATTTGAACACTTCAATAAACACCCTTTGAAAAAAAGAATTTTTGAGCGTGTCATGTATATCAAATATGTATTCATTGTAACAGGTACAAACATTGCAAATCAACTGTACAGAGAATGAGCATAGATTAATGACCTGTAGCTGGCTTTAGTGATCACACCAGGAGTATATGTCAGGTCACCAACATCTGTAAAATGAACTGCCTGAGGGAACAGCAAGTGGGCATAGAAGTTGAAAATATCAGCATGCAATTGCCACACAAATTAAAACAAAAGCCATTAAAATGTGAAGTAACACTGTCCTACCTGTGTGTCATT
This sequence comes from Pleurodeles waltl, assembly GCF_031143425.1. Taxonomy (NCBI): domain Eukaryota; kingdom Metazoa; phylum Chordata; class Amphibia; order Caudata; family Salamandridae; genus Pleurodeles; species Pleurodeles waltl. The sequence goes on from NC_090443.1 coordinate 1,001,502,090, forward strand.
GGAAGTATTGTCGGATCACATATGTTCTGTTGTCCCCATCCTCATCCTCTGCCTCCTCATCCTCACTGTCCACAAGGTCTACTGCTCCTGCAGGAATGGGACATGGCGTCTGAGGGCCAGGTTTGGAACATGCAGCATGCCACCACTATCTGGCAAACCTTCTTTGGTGAGTAGCACAGGGATCTACCTGTTAGATGGAGGCACCAGAACCTGGCCATCAGTTATCCTTCTGGTTCACCCATGTGCCTCATTATAACATTCTTCTGCCCTTGTCCTGACATTCCTCACATGGGTCAGCAGCCATGATAGGTTTGGGTAACCAGAGTCACCCGCAAATATTGAGGGACAATATTTAGCCACACACTATCCTATATTGCCCACACCAGACCCATACACCAACATATACTGGGTGGGAACCAGGGCTCACCTATCAGCCACACCCTGTGCCTCTGTAGTTGGGCCATCACATTTGGGATGCTGCTATTCCTTAGGACAAAGGCATCCTGCACTGACCCACGGTACTTAGCATTGACGTGGGAGATGTACTGGTCTGCAAGGCACACCATCTGCACATTCATAGAGTGGAAACTCCTAGGATTCCTGAACACCTGTTCATTCTGCCGGCAGGAGACAAATGCAATTTGTCTTCTATCAATCGCCCCAGTTATGTTGGGGATATGTCCAATTGCATAAAACTCGGCCTTCACTGTGGCCAAATCTTCAACCTGGGGGAAAACAATGTAGCTGCACATGTGTTTTATCAGGGCAGACAACACTCTTGCCAGTACTACTGAGAACATTGGCTGTGACATTCTTGCTGCCAAGCCCACTGCCACTTGGAAAGAACCAGTTGCCAGGAAATGGAGTGCAGATAGCACTTGCACAAAAGGGGGGAATCCCAGTGGGGTGACTGATAGAAAACATCAGGTCAGGCTCCAATTGGGCACACAGCTCTGTGATTGTGGCCCTGTCAAGTCTTTAGGTGAGGATAATGTGCCTGTTCTCCACTGTTGCCAAGTCCACCAGGGGTCTGTACATAGGGGTATGTCTCCATCGTCTATTCATCCACAGCAGTAGGAATCTAAGGGACACAAGAGTGAGGATCCGGTCACAAACTGAACATTGGAGCTACAACAGAACTTTGCATCCTGTAAACATGTAATGGGTCATTGTGATTTGTCCAGTATGTGCTAGTATCTCCTGTGACGCAGCATTATTCCAGGGCCTATCCCCCCCGAAATGGCGTCCGCCTGTCCTGTGTGGAGGGACAGGTGGAAGTGAGGTAATTCCGCTGACATTGTGTGCCGTTGCGGGATGTGGTCGGGAACCGCCATGCAACTCCTCATTGGCTAACATTGGTCCCTATGGGTTACAGTGGCCAATGGTGATCTACTCTGTCGGTGACGGTATGCACCGCCGCGGACGTGACCGCCATTTTCTATCTGATTCCTCACTTGTTACCTGACCTTCCATAGGAGAGGACCTACATTGCATGTGCTGCTGTGACCTGTGTCTGGAACATGCCATGGACCATGTGACCGGGGAAAGGGTCCCAGCCCTCACTTCGGAGGAGTTGGAGAGATTGGTGGTCGGGTCCTACCCCAGTATGGACTGCTGCATGAGCGTCCAGACCAACAGGTGAGTACACTGTGAGTACGGTGCATGTGGCATGAATGCAAGGAGTTGTGTGTGAAGGCCTTGTGTAAGGGGGGTGGGTGGATGTCCTCTTGGCGGGGTACAGGTTGTGTGCTGTGAAGGGGTATGGTCAGCCATATGTGTAATAGGCAGGACTGTTTGTCTAATTCCATTTTCCTGTGTGTAGTGCCTCTGCAGCTCAGCGGCCATCAAAAGAAGGGTATATGGCGTGCCATCGCCAACGAAGTGCGGACCCTGGAGGTCTATGGCAGACGGAGCACCCACTATCACAAACAGTGGGAGGACCTGAGATGCTGGGCACGGAAGACGGTGGAGGCCCAGCTGGGGAAGGCCTCCCAACGAGGAAGGGGTCCCAGTCGAATTCTGACCTGCCTGATGGCCCGATGGCCTGATGGCATACTGGCAGTGGCCTATCCTGAGCTGGATGGGCGCTTGAGGGCATCACAGCAGCCACAAGGGGGTGAGTACAGTACCCATCATTACAACTTACGCATGGTAGGGTGGTATCCGGGGGATGTGTGTCAGTGGGTGCCCCTAGGCCAGGCCTGACATTGAAGAGTAGGTCCCCTGGTGGCTAGGGTTCAGAAGGGAAAATCTTGCTACCTAGCTCGTAGGCATCCACTACTGGTCAGCGCTGCGTGGGACCCAGGTGTGCTGCATTTGGCAGTGTGTGCCCCTCCCCATGACTTGGTGGCTAACTATTTTGTGCAATGCATATTGCGTAGGCCTGTTTCCTGTGTGTGAGGGTGCTGTGTACGCCAACTGTGGTGTTGGTGGTCTTACCCAGTGTATCCTTTGTCTGTTCCCCCCCTTTTTTGTTTAGTCATCCTGTTCTTATGAGCATTAGCATCATCTGGCAGATGAGCAGAGGCACCGGCGATAGAGGGAGCTGCATTCCACAGGACCCAGTAGGCAGAGTCCACCGACGATGAGGGCACCAGTGGGACGGAGGGCGAGGGGAGCACCACGGCGGATACTGGAGAGGACAGTTCAGACACAGATACCTCCTCCGATGGAAGCTCCCTGGTGGTGGCTGACACTTCTGTGACCATCTCAGCTACAGGTACAGCCGCCACCCCCGTACCAGCACCGCCCTCCCAGCAGCCCCTCAGTGAGTTGCCCGTGCCCGCTCACCCAGGGGGGTGGGCATCTCCTTCACCCCAAGCATCTTAGCCCTGCTGCCCTGAGTGAGGAGGCTATTTACCTCCTGAGATCCATCTCTGTAGGGCAGTCAACCATTGTGAATGCCACCCAGAGGCAGGCAGCCCAGATGCAACAATCTAATGCATTCCTGGAGGGCATTCAAACTGGACTGGTGGCCCAATAGAGATCGATTCAGGCTCTGGCCTCCTCTCTGATGGCAGCCATTGTCTGTATTTCTAACGTCCCCACTCCAACTTCCACTGCCCAGTCCCATTCCCCTCAACCCCAACCTATCCCAAGCACACATACAGACGAGCATGCACACAAGACAACACCCAAAAGTGTCACAGGCAAACACAAGCACCACACTTCATCCCACAGGCACTCACACAAACACCATCCAGTTGCAGACACAACAACATCCACTATTTCCACTGTCTCCCCCTCATCCCCCTCCACCACCTCCCTCACAGCCTTGTCTACATTCACACCTGCACGCACTACATCATCATCCACTACCAGCATCATCACCACACCAAGCAGAACACACACCTCACTGGCAGACAATTCCCCAACAGCCATGCAGCGTCCCCTGTGTCCTCTCCCACTGTGTCTGCCCCCCCTCCTAAAGTACACAAATGCAAGCACTCAGACACCCAACAGCCATCCACCTCACAACAGCATACAGCCCATTCACCTGTGCCCAAAAGCAGCAGACTCCTCCAACAACCACTACCTCATCATCCACTCCCATTCCTTCTCCCTCTTCCCCCCCTAGTGTCCCTAAAAAAATGTTCCTATCCACCATTGACCTCTTCCCTATCCCTGCCCCCCACCCACCTACACGTATGTCCAGGGTATCACAAACCCAGCCAAGCACCTCAGCCACACAGTCTACGGACCCAGTCCTAAATGCACCCACTTGTGGTGGAAAGGGATCCAGTCCCCATATACTGAAGGGAAAGGTGTCTGCACCAGCCAGCCTAAGGGGGAAGGAGACTGCCCCAGCGGCAAGAAGTGCAAGGAGCCTGTACCTGCCACCCAAAAGGCCAAGGAGCCTGCACCAGCAGGCAGAAGGAGCAAGGAGACTTCCCCAGCAAGCAGGAAGAGCAAGGAGCCTGCACCAGCAGGCAGGAAGGGCAAGGAGCCTGGACCAGGAACTTTGGATCCGTCCAAGGGTGCACGGGATGGGCAGGAGCCTCCCCCCACCAGCAGCATCATCACAGTGCAGCCGTCTGAGGTTGCACGGGATGGGCAGGAGCCACCCCCCACCAGAAGCACCACCACAGTGCAGCCATCTGAGGTTGCAGGGGATGGGCAGGAGCCTCCCCCTACCAGCAGTACCACCACAGTGCAGCCGTCCGAGGTTGCAGGGGATGGGCAGGAGCCTCCCCCCACCAGCAGCACTACCACTGTGCAGCCATCACCGCCGGTGGACGGTATGTAATCCTGGCTCCATGGGCTGCTGTGTGGCCTGACCACTCCAGAACCAGTGGGGAAGACACCCAATCGAGAGACTGTGGCCCATCACTCCCCAGGATCAAGCACAGGGCTTGCTGCCCCCTCCAGAACCAGTGGGTAAGACACCCACATGAGAGACTGTGGCCCATCACTTCCCAGGATCAAGCACAGGGCATGTTGCCCCCTCCAGAACCAGTGGGAGAGACACCCACATGAGAGACTGTGGCCCATCAATCCCCAGGATCAAGCACAAGGCATGTTGCCCCCTCCAGAACCAGTGGGTAAGACACTCACATGAGAGACTGTGGCCCATTACTCCCCAGTATCAAGCACAGGGCATGTTGCCCCCTCCAGAACCACCAGTGGTCTTGTTACATCTCCAGGCTGAGGTGCCCCCAGTCCCTTGTCCCCCTGAGGTGCCTGCCTATCTACCAACTTTTGCCCCTGCAGTGTTCTCTCCATGTTGAAGCAGATGACGTGTGGCCTTGGACTTTGGCCTGCGGCCATGTGGCCCATGCAAATTGAGGAGTGGGCTGCGTCCCTTTGTCTGTAAATATGTATATATCTATTATCTTGCCTAACTTATTATTTCTACTGTGTTGATTTTATTACAAACACTTTGGCAAAATTGTTTTGTCCTTGCATTATTCAGCCGAGTTATGGGGTCAAATTGTTTTTTAATGCATGTAGTTGTGTGTATGGTGTGTGTGTGTGTGACTCTTTTTCCTCCCCCCTCCCTTGTGTGCTAGGCGGCTGTACTCCCTGTCGTCATCTTGGCTGGCGTTGGTGTTCGTGGTGGAGCAGAAAGTAGAATGTAATTGGAAAAACATGCAGTTCTGGTTCCATGGTGGTGTGGTTCTTCCCTGTGTCTCCAATGGTGAGTCCTTTCACTTCTGAGCTCAGTTTCCCCCAGGCTTTTGTTGTTGTTGGTACTGAGGTACTGGGTTTTTCAGAACCGGTACTGATCCGGTAACCCAGCGGTGCCAGGGTACACCCAAAGAACTTGGGTACTTTCCTGATTCAGACCACAGAAACTCAGAGTCTTCTAGGTGAAGTCAAAGATCGAATTTATTGGCTGCAGCCAAGTAACAAGCGTCCTAGAAGTACAACAGCACGGTTTGTATGTTCTCAGGAGACTGTGTTTCAATGCAAAGTCAGGTTTCCTTATATACAGTTTTTTAAGCTTCAGGCAAACATTCTTGACATTTTGGTTGGTCATTCACATGTTTTCACTACAAAGGAAAAAACAGTGTCATGATGAAACCTCATATTTCATGTCATCCAACCCATAATAAATTACCTGGCAAGGCCTAGTATTTTACATCAGATAAGTGTGGACCCCCAATAAAAACGGGCACCTCCCCCTCGTAAAGTAAGAAGAAGAAAAGAGCAGGTGCAGGTGTGAGCAAGATTAGGCAGGGTGTGTGAGCGATAATAAGGGTTTTATGGCATGGTGTGCCTTGATGCTATCTGATTCGGCCACTGGGAGAGGGACTGACCAAACAGGTTTGGCCTGAGGCAATGGTTCCAGCTTGCCCAGGTCAGAGAAGTCAATCAAGGTGTACGTGTCCTTGGAATCAAATCTGACTGTATTATAAGCCTATGTGAGGGCAACTTTTAAAAATGGCTGCTGTGTATAAAATGGGAGCCACGAGTGCAGGACGAAAATGGTGATTTCGAGGTGAAAACGCTGCTGGAATTGAGCGAAAATGCTCATGCTTAGTGTACTAGTCATTATCGGTCTTTTGATACTAAAATCGTACTGCTGTGGCAAAGTAAATTAAATGGGTCCAGAATTTTTAGAACCACAAACCCTCCTTTTGCCCTTACATAGGCAATAAACCTATTCTCATGCTAATCTGAGTCCAGGTCTATGTTTATAAGGCCATGGAGATGTTGCTGGAGCAAAATTCTAGTACTTGGTAACTCTCTCTGGACAGGTCTCCTCGAACATGAAGTAGCACAAAAGGCCACATATGGCAGGACAAAATAAGGAATACCTCTATCTGCAGTAGGTGGCATAAGATCACACACCCAACAATTAGTGATGTTCACTACTAACTAGTGTTGATGCAGAAGCTGTACAAAAGAATTGCTTATGAATTCTGATCTTCTAACCTGCTCATGTTCAGGAAAAGGGTGAAAGGAGTGCAAAGAAACAATAGTAGGAAAAGACATAGGTTGGGAAGTGGGTGCAGAAGTCAATTGAGTAGAGAAAAACAATCCCACCCATAAATGGCAACGTCATGTTTAAAAGACACTAGAAAACACGTTATTAAGAACATATAGACAACGGGAGAAAGTAGTGACCACTATTACAAATGAAATAATAATTTTTCACAACCCTAACCAAAAAGCAAATCCTAAAATTATCTAGTAACATTTTTAGGGCTCCTCTGCATTTCAGTAATTTTTGTATGTTCAGGTGGAACAGTGGTCACTCTCATCAATGCTCTAAGGTGAAAAGGGGGTACTCTTTCCACAGAAAATGGACTTTATTCTGCTTTTACTAAACAGAATAGTACTTTAAAACAATGCCAGCAAAACAATCAGTCTCCTAACACCTAGTCTATACAATCACACGGAAACCTCTTGTGAAACCAACTATGCCCAGAGTCCGTTCAAAAAGCCTCTCTGGCAGGCTTCTATTGTCCATCAAATTTTCTTTTGTTGTTTTCTTTCGCATGGGCCTCTCAATTCAGGCCTCTTCGTGAGAAAAGTACTGCTTAGTTGGAGTGCCCTCCTGGCAAACACCCACAGCTCACTCGAAAGTCTCAATGTCTTAAAGCAATGCACCAGTGTCTCTCCTCTGTGGCAGACACTACAAACAATGTGCTCTTCATTGATCAAGGGCACAAATCATCTCGTGCAGACCCAAGCACCATTAATTGGGAAATAGCTCAAGCTCAGCAGCACTTTCAGACTCCAACACTCATTATTTAGTGTCAGAGGACGCTAAAGCTGCTCTTTCATGGGCACCACAATATAGTGCCTTTTTCCAAACTTGAAATCTCCGGTGCACTGCCCTTCTTCCATTGGAGCAAAGAAAAGGGGGTGTGTGGCCAAAACTCAGGCCAAGGGGCTCAAGGGATTGCACACTGTCAGAGGTTACCAGCACATGACAGGTAGAGAAATGAAACCTCAAAACAGCTCTGCCATCAACAACAGGAATCCTTCTCTTTAGCTCTTTTACACTGAAACTTTGGTTTTGTGATGTCCAACGCCGTCTGATGGAGCAAGTACGATACCATGCGCTGGCGATCGCTGTCCAGCTTTGCTACTTTCTGGGTGCTGAGACTATGGGGCCAAGACGTCCGTCTTTCATCTGTAGCTGTCACTGATGGGAATTAGGCTTAAATCAATGTCCTGCAGGTTATTATGACTTGATACCCGCAGAATCTAGTGATGTAGGAAATGTGCCACAGTTGTTAGTTTCCTTCAATTTAGTAAAAAAAACAGTTCATGGTTTTTAACAAGGGGACTGCAAGCAGGTGGTCTGCAATCTTCAAAGGAGTAGCCATACACCATGGGCATAAAATACAAAGACAAAGGCAGAAGGGCAAAACAGGGTCTCTAGCATCTTTAATTGGGTTCTCTCCATTATTCTCTGCCATCTATAGCTACATGGGAATTCTATCTGAATGGATTTCCCCACACAGTGGCATTGTCTAATGGGGTAAACACATATTTTCCTCAATGATTAAGTCTAGGTGTTCCTCCTTATCTAAGAACATCTCAATAGAGAAATCACATGATACCGATTATCAGGGACATGTAGAAACCTTCCTTTAAAAACTGTGCATCAGGTGCACTATGCAATACACAGGCTAATAGTCAAATGTGCAAACAAAAAGACAAGAACTAGAGGGTCCTGATATTTGCATGATTAGGACACATCTGATCCCACCAAAAATTAAAGTAGCAGGAACAGAAGGGAACCGAAAACCAAATTAAAATAGACATTGAAAATTTGTCATGTTCAAAAAGGTAAACATAAGGGGCCATATTTATACTTTTTGACGCAAAACTGCGCTATCGCAGTTTTGCGCCAAAAAGATTAGCGCCGGCTAACGCCATTCTGAAGCGCCATGCGGGCGCCGTATTTATTGAATGGCGTTAGCCGGCGCTAGCAGACCGGCGCTGCATGGTGTGCGTGGAAAAAAACCACGTACACCAGGCAGCGCCGGCGTAGGGAAAAATGGCGTTAGGGCGTCTTAAAATGGGGCAAGTCAGGTTGAGGCAAAAAAATCGCCTCCACCCGATTTGCGCCATTTTTAACGACGCCCAGACGCCATTTACATGACTCCTGTCTTAGTAAAGACAGGAGTCATGCCCCCTTGCCCAATGGCCATGCCCAGGAGACTTCTGTCCCCTGGGCATGGTCATTGGGCATTGTGGCATGTAGGGGGGCACAAATCAGGCCCCCCTATGCCAAAAAATAAATAAATTATACTTACCTGAACTTACCTGAATGTCCCTGGGATGGGCCCCTCCATCCTTGGGTGTCCTCCTGGGGTGGGCAAGGGTGGTAGGTGGGGTCCCTGGGGGCATGGGAGGGCAGCTGTGGGCTCATTTTGAGCCCAGAGGTCCCTTAACGCCTGCCCTGACCCAGGCGTTAAAAAGAGGCGCAAATGCGGGTTTTTTTGCCCCGCCCACTCCCGGGCGTGATTTTTGCCCGGGAGTATAAATACGACGCATTTGCGTCGCAGTCATTTTTTTAGACGGGAACGCCTACCTTGCATCTCATTAACGCAAGGAAGGCGTTCACGCAAAAAAATTACGCTCATTCCTCATACTTTGGCGCTAGACGCGTCTAACGCCAAAGTATAAATATGGCGCTAGTTTTGCGCCGAATTTGCGTCGAAAAAACGACGCAAATTCGGCGCAAACGGAGTATAAATATGCCCCAAGATATCTCCTATTGAGATGGAAAACTTGTCTTACTATAATATTGAGTCAGTTAACCAGTCTATCGCTACCCTGACAGTCAGGCTGGAAAACATTGAAGCAGGCCTAAGGCAAATTCTTGAAAACCAGTCTGGTCATACCAAAGGGAATTATACATAACATGGGGGTCCCTGGTACATCACTGCAGTCTGGAAATGTGAACCTGAACAATACATCAATAATAATAAAAGGGCTGACTGGTGAAAGGAATTCGAAAAAGAGAAATGGGACTAGGACATAGCTAAAATCTCAATAACTAAGCATGATGCGACATTGGTCAGGGGAAGTAACAAAAGAAAAAATCTATAGGAAGAACAAAAAAAATTATTTGGGTGATAGTCAGGCATGTGACACAACACCGAGAGTACGGGTGATACACAAAGGCCAAAGTTACACAAATTTTAACTCTACCGTTGGCGACTACACCATATACGGTACTCCTAGCTAATGTTTCAGTTCCTTCTTCAGGAAAAAATGAAAACCTGGTTTTCTTTTAAGGAACGAAAGCCATATGCTACTTAGGAAACAGAACATCATTAACTAATGTAATATAGAAATTAGGCCACCTTGAGTCACAGATCTATAATTTCATCCTTAGGTCCAATCAAGGCTACATAAATGTAGGGCTGCCTGTTCCTTTAAGGGAAGGGGCAGTAACGTGACTAACTGCAGGTGACACACTTTGATCCTGTATATCTCTTTTTATTTTCCTTCAATACCATTATAGCCAAATAGACATGCACTGGTGAAGTGTTGTCTTTTATGTTCACAGCATGAAATATCATTATCTGTGGAATTTAGTAAACAGAACAAGTTCAACCAACTGTTGCGTAGCGATGGGCATCGTCATGACCATCCCCTCACAACACAGGAGAGCTTGTAATAGTATCAAAAGCAGCAACAAACATGCAAAAAACAAATAAAAATAATAAAAACGCACAAAACGTCAAGCCATCAGATATACTTGCTGTGTATCAAGCACAAAAAGCATAGACAAAACAATAGCATGTGTGAATAAGCGGTGACACACAACACCATGTCATGTACTTTATGCACTGTAAACCTGCAGCCCAAAACCCAATATTTGGGCCTGTTTAATTTGTCAGGTTTAAAACCCTTACCCTCCTTTTGACAGTAGATCACCAGGCAATGGAAATCTGCTGTCAAATATAACTTTACTGTTTCTCTTCTAACATACAGGACCAGCAAGAACAATTCATGATAGGACCAAATACATGAAAATAAATTTCCATTGCTTAACTGTTACCCTCTTGTCAGTTACTTCGCAACATCAAGCCACCTTAGTTTTACCTTTCTAAAAGTAAAAATTGTTACACTGACACTCCATATTAATTTGGCACCTACAATTTCCACTGTAAAAAATAAGTCTTAATTTGGCAAATCGTTCTCATTAAGGCATGTAGCCTTCAAAATTTTAGAAAAGGGCTGCATATTATTTTCTGTCTAAGACTTAATGCAACACTTCGTTTTCTGTCAAATAAAAGCAACTAGCAGGCATAATTTTATTTTTTTAGAGCGGAGACACAAATGTATCAGTTCTGCAGAGCATTTAACATGATGTTGGGACTTTCGAAGAAACCCCTTTTTTTAATATTTTCCCTTTGGAATTAAGTTCTTTAATTGTATTGATGTTCTTCTGGAGAAACCAGAAATCCCACTTTTAGAGGCCGGTAGGGTCATTCTGCATTTCTCAGAGACAAGGCCCTAATTTAAAAGGTCACAAGTGTCAACATGACAGCCTCCTCCATTGTTTATGGGAAAACTAAAGATAGCATCTCAGCAGCGTGACTTGAGCCAGCCTCTGTAGCTCTCCTAGCTTCTGCCACTCTGAATCTGTCAAAGACAGTAGGCCTTCCTGTTTTCCTTCTAACCTGCAATAATTCACTCTATTTAAAAAAAAAAAAAAATTCCTTTTTAGGCGCTAAAAAAAATTATCTCTATTTCCAGATTATTAAACTACATTTACTGTGAATAATTCACAAACCTTAATAACACACGTACCAGTTGTTAGAATAAATGCTTGTTGCAATCCCATGCAATGGTACATATTTCATCAACCTCGAATGAATGAACGTCTCAGTAGGCCCAGCTGAAGTTAGAACCTTCAACCTTGATATTAAAACAAGCCTTTGTACTGGCACATTGACTCATTGAATCATAAGAAGGCACAACCTGCAAATATATATCAAACCTAAATGTATGCATTTACTGAAGACTGAGACACTTTAAAAAGTACTCTGAATGAAAGAAAATGCAGTTTAAACAGTGCTTTTGCCCAAAATCGACTTTGATATTTTAGGCATTAAAAAATCAATATCCTACAATTTTCTTGCATAATATGCATTACCAGAATGTCTATTACACAATCCATGAGTCAGCCATTGAAAATATTAACTTATACTTTATAGAAATGAGCTTGTTTGCTCCTGCGCCAAGGGAAAATTGCACATACAAATGTCATTTTAGCGGTGCAACATAACTTAAATTAAATTTTAATGTTAGGAGGTCATAGTATAGGTATTAAGCTTTATAAATATTAAAAAACGATTTTGAAAGGCACTTATTTTTTAAATAATTTTTCCATAATTAATCATTTTTTTTTTTTTTTCAATCCCAATTATTCTTTTTTTTGTGATAATTCCACATATAAAAGCAAGCTGCATCCCTTGCCTATTATTTGGGATACATTAACTCACAAGCCTAAGCGCATAAGCCTAACTTGAAATGCGTCACATTTTTGCGCCACTTTCATTTAAAAGGAAGGTTATGCAAAATTCCACCCATGTTTAACTGGGAAAGTGCTGGCTGAATTGAACATTCCTATCAAATATACTGCAGCTGAAAAGTTTGCCTGTGAACATCTAATACAATGCATCTAAGAAAAATGCTGTCAATTTATTTATTTTTTTGCAAAAATAGATAATTTCGTTTTTTTTGGGGGGCCCTATTTATATCTATTGAATGTGTTTTCTAATTTATTAAGCATTTAACTGCAGTTTTGTATATGTGCACAATTGCTCATTCTATAAATTAAAGAGCAACATATAGCTATGTTAGCACATCACATGGTTCATTTCTGGATTTTTTCTAAGTTTCTACTTAATATTAATTAACCAACATTTTACTTAACAAACTGAAAACATCAAGAAGACCCACAAACACACAATGAGCTCATTTCAGATATAAACAGAAAACACTCAGGACACACAATACAGCGCGCTTTAGCCATTTTTCATAAATAGCGCCGTCGCAATTTACTTACAGAACCGTTTGCAGATCCTAGTTGTAAGTCATATTTACAAGAAAAAAAGAAAACTTTTCTCAATTATTTCCAAGAATAGCAGATCCATACTTTATTAAACGTGATGGGGCCTACTCCGTGCTTCACATATAGTTCATAGGTTGGAGTTCCAATCGGAGGAACCGGACATGAGTCCTCCAACCGGGAGTCCCTTTTACAACCAAGACAAAACAAATTTCCAAGTCTGCTAAGACCAGGCATCTTCGCTCACTAGTCTAGCTTCAAACTTCAAAGGATTATCGTTTACGATAGTCTCGTGAATACACGAGTCCTTCGGTTTTGGTACTTGCAAGTTCCAAATCAAAGTGATCCCAAAGGGATACCAAACCAAATGTCCAACTAAGGACCAAACCAAGTGTCCAACTAAGGACTGGGAGACGCTCCACTTATACTTAACTGAAAATATCGATGACGTCACCAGAAGACTCGTCTTATCGTTTCGCTCTACCAAACATCAAGGGTCCAAATCAGGGCGATAGCCAGGGCAGCAGTCCTTCGTAGCCGTCGGGAAGCGGGGAACCTCGCAGCAAAGACTTTCGGACCACGTCGACATGCAGGGGTCGATGAAGTGGCGGCCTTCCTCCAGAATTTTCACACGAAGCTCCCCACGGACCTCAGGCTTGGACCGGTACCGCTGGTATCGCCCCACGTTGGGCGCCAACTGAGGTACTGGGTTTTTCAGAACCGGTACTGATCCGGTAACCCAGCAGTGCCAGGGTACACCCAAAGACCTTGGGTACTTTCCTGATTCAGACCACAGAAACTCAGAGTCTTCTAGGTGAAGTCAAAGATCGAATTTATTGGCTGCAGCCAAGTAACAAGCGTCCTAGAAGTACAACAGCACGGTTTGTATGTTCTCAGGAGACTGTGTTTCAATGCAAAGTCAGGTTTCCTTATATACAGTTTTTTAAGCTTCAGGCAAACATTCTTGACATTTTGGTTGGTCATTCACATGTTTTCACTACAAAGGAAAAAACAGTGTCATGATGAAACCTCATATTTCATGTCATCCAACCCATAATAAATTACCTGGCAAGGCCTAGTATTTTACATCAGATAAGTGTGGACCCCCAATAAAAACGGGCACCTCCCCCTCGTAAAGTAAGAAGAAGAAAAGAGCAGGTGCAGGTGTGAGCAAGATTAGGCAGGGTGTGTGAGTGATAATAAGGGTTTTATGGCATGGTGTGCCTTGATGCTATCTGATTTGGCCACTGGGAGAGGGACTGACCAAACAGGTTTGGCCTGAGGCAATGGTTCCAGCTTGCCCAGGTCAGAGAAAAGTCAATCAAGGTGTACGTGTCCTTGGAATCAAATCTGACTTTATTATAAGCCTATGTGAGGGCAACTTTTAAAAATGGCTGCCGTGTATAAAATGGGAGCCACGAGTGCAGGACGAAAATGGTGATTTCGAGGTGAAAACGCTGCTGGAATTGAGCGAAAATGCTCATGCTTAGTGTACTAGTCATTATCGGTCTTTTGATACTAAAATCGTACTGCTGAGGCAAAGTAAATTAAATGGGTCCAGAATTTTTAGAACCACAGTACCGCCCCAGTAAAGGTTGCAGTTTGCAGTGTCTTAATATGGTGGGCGGAACATTGACTTCCGCCTTGCTGTAGGCGGCTACCGCAGTGGTGGCTGTTGTTTCCGCCCTGGCGGTCAGTGTGGTACATTGGCTGTCTTTCGGAAATCTTTCCGCCATGGTCATAATTTGGTTGTAGTTACCGCCAGACTGTTGGCAGTATTACCGCCACTTTATCACCGACCACCAGGGTCATAATGAGGGCCTTTGGGGCATATTTATACTCTGTTTGTGCCGGAATTGCGTAGGTTTTTTTGACGCAATTCCGACGCAAAACTAACTCCATATTTATACTTTGGCGTTAGACGCGTCTAGCGCCAAAGTCCATGGAGTTTGCGTAATTTTTTAGCGTGGACACCTACTTTGCGTTAATGATATGCACGGTAGGCGTTCCCGTCGAAAAAATTGACTCCGAGGCATGTGTGCCGTATTTACACTGCCGGGCAAAATTCACGCCCGGGAGTGGGTGGGTCAAAAAAAATGACGTCCAGCCGCTTTTGCGCCATTTTTTAGCGCCTGGACAAGGCAGGCGTTAAGGGACCTGTGGGCTCGGAAGGAGCCCAGAGGTGCCCTCCCATGCCCCCAGGGACACCCCCTGCCACCCTTGCCCACCCCAGGAGGACACCCAAGGATGGAGGACCCATCCCAGGGACATTAAGGTAAGTTCAGGTAAGTATTTTTTTAATATTTTTTTGTGGCATAGGGGGGCCTGATTTGTGCCCCCCTACATGCCATTGGGCAAGGGGGCATGACTCCTGTCTTTGCTAAGACAGGAGTCATTTCAATGGGGGTTGGGAGTCGAAAAAAATGGTGCAAATCGGGTTGAGGCGAAAAATTCGCCTCAGCCTGACTTGCCCCATTTTTTGGAGCCCAAGCTCCATATTCCCCTACGCCGGCGCTGCCTGGTGTACGTCATTTTTTTTCACGCACACCAGGCAGCGCCGACGGCTAACGTCATTGAATAAATACGGCGCCCGCATGGTGCTTCAGAATGGCGTTAGCCAGCGCTAATTTTTTTTACGCAAAACTGCGTTAGCGCAGTTTTGCGTCAAAAAGTATAAATATGGCCCTTAGTCCCTTATTTATGTAATCATGTATCTACATATTTACTACTCTAATCCTTCTGTACAAGAGGAAAAAAATTAAATTTTACTCCTTTGAAAAAATGTTTGAAAGCATTACTCTGTCCGACCATCACCCTATACCTCTATCAATCTATCCTCTTTCACCACTCTCTGACTCTTCCCAATCCATTCTACTACTATGATCTCCAAAATAACCCTTCCTAGACTCTTCCCTTCTCTACCCCTCCTGGCTCACCCCCAAATCTCAGTTTACAACTATGATCTCCCAAACAACCCTACTACAGATTTATGCAAAGTGGAGCTGCACAGAGAGCAGCACCACTTTCCCTGCACCCTTTAGCACCCCCTACCTCCACCATGTGTGAGCCGTATTCAAAATACGGCGCACCATGGCTCAGAGTAGGGGCAATAGTGTAATTTTTATAACACTATTGATGTACTCTGCAGGAGTAGCACCAAAATATTGGCACTAGTCCTGCAGAGTACATAGGGGCCCAT
Source organism: Pleurodeles waltl (assembly GCF_031143425.1). NCBI lineage: Eukaryota > Metazoa > Chordata > Amphibia > Caudata > Salamandridae > Pleurodeles > Pleurodeles waltl. The sequence continues at coordinate 1,001,517,782 of NC_090443.1, forward strand.
TCTAAAGAATGGAATCCCCCTTTCAATGCCTGCTCTTGAGCAGGCGTTAAAAGTGCTGTAACAACTAGTGCAAGGAAATCTCATAGATTTCCTTGCACCATTTTACCGGCTCCCATAATGGGAGAATGCCCACTTTGCATACATTATGCCTGGCGCAGACATAATTTAGCGCAAAGGGTTACAGAGTAGCTCAATGCATGCATTGCGTCACTCTGTAAATAGGGCGTGGGGATTTCGACATCGTTGGGCCAAATTAACGTCTAAATAATTGACGTTAATGTGGCGCAAGGTGGCGCTAGGGCCATTAATTCTCTCTCTTTCGACTAATCCCAAACCCCATTTACCTACTGTGATCTCCCTAATTAATATCTTTCTACTGACTCTTCCATCCCCCACCTCTCCTTTACTCATCCCCAACCGCATCTTACTACTATTATCTCCCAATTAGCACTTCTGAATTCTTCTCTCCTCAATCCCTCCATTATTCTATTCAAACAAACTAATAGACTAACAGACTCCCATGTCCTCAGCTCAAATTAACTCATACCGCCCTATACTAATACTAATTCTGTAGTCCTATTTCCCTATACTAATCCACCACTAATCCTTTCAGGTTCCAGAGTAGCGTACTACTCGCCGAAAAGTGATTTTACGCCTCTTCAGGGGGGGAAGCAGCCTAAACAATGACGTCTGAACAACTACGGGCGTTGTCCACGAAGGCGGAACAATGCTTTCCTGAACCACGACTCTGTTTTCCTCTGCATTAACCACGCATGTCTGAACAACGAACATGTGTGGCTAAGGCAGAGGAAAACAGTCTCAGGATCGGAGAGGACGCCATAAGGTAAGTAGGGCTCGGGTAGGGTTGGGGGTGGAGGTCAGGGTAATTTGAGTTTTTAGGGGTTGGGGAGGGGGTTGGGGTAGTTTAGATTTTAGGGGTGGGTGAGGGGGTGGGGGTAGTATTCGGGGAGGCGGTGGGGGTCACAGTGTTTTTAGGTTTTAGGGGCAGGGTGGAGGGGCGTGATTATTTTAGGGGCGGGGTGGAGGGGGTCAGGGTAATTTTAGCTTTTAAAGTTTTAGGTTTTAGGGGCAGGGTAGCTTTAGGGGCAGGGGTGGGGGGTCAGGATAGTTTTAGGTTTTAAGGGGAGGGGTCGCCGTAGTTTTACGGGTGGGGTGGGGGTCAGGGGTGTCGTATACTGGAACCATGCATGCCATTCCACACATGCCTTTACCAGGAATGCCTTTACAATGAAAAATCTTTGTTAAGGCATTCATGGTAAAGGCATTAGTGGTAACAATGTGGTCGTTGTTCCGACTGCTTTGTTCAGACATGCATGGTTCCAGCATGCGTTGTTCCGAAGTATATTCCTCCAGGGGTAGTAAGTGCTATATAAAAACAATTACAATTAATGTTTATTAATAAATGATTTGCTTATGCATGTTTGAAACAGTAGGCTTAGAAGTGTATTAACTTGTAATGTAATATGTTAACAGTAGCATTAGGAAGGTAGACTTCTAGTTCATTTTACAGTGGTGAAGAAAAAATGTTCTCTCATCACCGCTGAGGTGCTTTTGATCTCCTGCCGGCTCCATTACAACTTTCCCACTGGACTGACCGGCAGAAACCATGGTTTCTGCAGGTCAGCCCAGTGAGAAAGGTGAGGCAGCATTGCTGCCGGCTCATAACATCTGTCCACCAAACTCCAGACGATGACATCGCCGTGGTGCTGGCGACCTCCCCACCAACCCCATTACAATTTTCCCACTGGTCTGACCAACGTAAACCATTGTTGCTGCCGGTCAGACCAGTGGGAAGGGTGCAGCAGCATTGCCACCGGCTCATAATAGAGCTGGCAGCAATGCTGCCGCATGCAGGGGGTACTAGCACCCTTGAAATGCATGCTGGCTGCACAGACAGTGTAGTTTAGTGCTGTGTAGACAGTGTGCATTTTAAGGGTGCTGGGCAGGGGGATCCCTGCACTGCCCATGCCATCAGCAGTTTTGTGTCCGCCAGGCCCCCTTTGTTCTTAATGCTGTATTAACAAAGACCATTCATTGTGGGGTGGGAACTGTTGAAATCATCTTGTTCTTCCTGAGAAGGTTATTTTAATGTTTTAAATGTATGAAAACTGTCTGTTGTCAACAGAACCAAGAAGTTTATCATGTAGCCTTCACGTCAGCAATGGGAGAAGTTACAACCTGATGAAAACGGCTTGCTGAGATTGGCTATTGATCATCTCACCCTGTATGGGCTCCAACCAATTAGAGAAGATTTAGGCAGTCATTATGAACACTGGCGGTCCGGACAGCCATGCCGCCGGTGGTGGAAATTACCGCCACCGGCATGGCTGTCCGGACCGCCATGTGATGTTCATGGCGTGACCGCCACAGGTGGAACTCTGCCACCACCAGGCTATCGCCGCCAGACAGCCTGACGATGGTGGAGTTCCTTATCCAACAGGGCAGCACTGCCCACCGGATAAAGAACCTGTGTCCACCAGCCTTTCCCTGCGGTGTCCACCGCACTTAGCATGGGCAGTGCAGGGGCCCCGTGCACAGCCCCATCACGCATGTCACTGCCTGATTTACGGGCAGTGATATACGCAACGGGTGCTGCTGCATCCGCCGCACTGCATCATTGACGACGGCTCCATGTGGAGCTGTCAGCAATGTCCAGGCCCAGCATTCCGCTGGGCCGGCTGGCGGAAACACTGTTTCCACCCGCTGGCCCAGCGGAATGTTCTTTATTGGGGAAGCGGGTTCCTCAACGGGCTGGGGGTCTGTGTTTTGACCACCAGCACAAACACGGCGGGAAATCACTCTGTGTTCATAATGAGGGCTTCAGTAACTTTTGAAACTTTAGTTAATCTATCACCAGGAGGTAGATTTCGACATTCAGCCATTGCTGGTGTCCTGCTGATGTTGCACTCTGTTGAAGAAACCTTGCCATCTGCTGTCGCTTAAGGAGAGGTATATCCTAAAATGTGTTTTTTTTGTGTTTTATTTAGAGGCAAATAGGTCACATCCAACTGCAAATTTAGATAGACCCTTAGTTAGATGATTTTTCAAATTATTTTTGTCTTTCTTTGTCTTTTGCTTTTATTGCATTTGTCAGCCTGCCCCGCACATACCAGTCCAAATTTGTGATACTGGTGAGGATGACCCTGCCCACAAATTAATATGTTTCGTGTAAATGTGATGATGTCAAACTCATCTGCTCACACCCTGAAAACTGTTTCTATTGCTCAAATAATTGTATTGTTATTGTGGGTTATTCTGTTAGAATGCTTGATAGTTATAGCTTTAACTAGATTGAGATTCTGTAGACGATTTAGTGAGCCAATTATTTTCATTTACTTGTATAACTTAGTTTTGTGCACCATCTATGTTACCTTAGGTTATAGGGAATAAAGCTTGGAAATTTGAATTCATTTGGTATGGTGCTTCATGGCCACATAGATCATAGTGTATCTAAAGTTTCTGACTCACTGAATAATTCATGATTGTTATTGTGTAAATTGGGATTGATGAATTTGATTTTCACACTCCTCTCTGAGTCAAAAGATCAGATCAACCTCTGAGGGTAGTAGTTGATGACTGCCCTTTATGCGTTTCTGAATCCTAAGTAAGAGAAGGTCACGCACCAATAGATTTTGGTAGCAGAGTGACGGTTTCACTTCATGAGGAGGGAGAACGAATTAAGCTCATGTTGTGAGTTGTTTAGTTTGGAGTTTAGGGGGTGATGAAGTTCCAGCGGTGTGTTGCAAATGTACAATATTTTGAGTAGGGTTTGTGCTTTCAGTGCTTTGGCTATAAAATTGCAGTGAAGTGCATTGTGTGAAATGTGTGAGGAGGCGTTGTACACAAAGTGAGTGTTGCGCTTGTGCTAAAAAATTGTCCATGTAGTTGTTGATGACGGGTCCTGCGAGGACTAAGGCCCTCATTATAAACATGGCGGTCTGGGCGACATGCCGACGGTGGCCGCCACTTTTGTAACTCCGCCACCACCAGGCTTCCACCACCAGGCAGCCTGGCGGTGGCAGAGTTACATATCCAACAGGACAGCGCCCACCGGATAATATGTCAGGTTCCACCAGTCTTTCCCTGGCGGTTAACCCCGCTGGGGAAAGGCTGGCAGAATGGGAGTCTTGGGGCCCCCGTGGCGGCCCCTTCACTGCCCATGCACTTGGCATGGGCAGTGCAGGGGGCCCCATTGCACATTTCACTGCCCAATTCACAGGCAGTGAAATGCGCGACGGGTGCTGCTGCAACAGCCACACTGCTACATTGGAGCCGGCGTCAATGTTCAACCCCTGCATTCGGATGGGCCGGCTCGCGGAAACACTGTTTCCACCTGTCAGCCCAGGTGAATGTTCTTTATGTGGCCGGCAGGGGGTTCTGCACGCTGGCGGTCTTTTGTTGACCACCAGCGCCAAACTCACAGGATTTTCTCGACAAGTTCATAATGAAGGCCTATAACTCTGGAGTATTGTACAAATGTCTGAGATACTTGAGCTCATATTTATACTCTATGGGGCATATTTATACTCTGTTTGTGCCGGAATTGCGTCGTTTTTTTTTACGCAATTCCGACGCAAAAGTAACTCCATATTTATACTTTGGCGTTAGACGCATTTAGCGCCAAAGTCCATGGAGTTTGCGTCATTTTTTAGCGTGGACACCTACTTTGCGTTAATGATATGCAAGGTAGGCGTTCCCGTCTAAAAAATTTACTCCGAGGCATGTGCGCCGTATTTACACTCCCGGGCAAAAATCACGGCCGGGAGTGGGCGGGTCAAAAAAAATGACGTACGGCCGTTTTTTAGCGCCTGTAAAAGGCAGGCGTTAAGGGACCTGTGGGCTCGGAAGGAGCCCAGAGGTGCCCTCCCATGCCCCCAGGGACACCCCCTGTCACCCTTGCCCACCCCAGGAGGACACCCAAGGCTGGAGGGACCCATCCCAGGGACATTAAGGTAAGTTCCAGTAAGTATTTTTTTTTTTTTTGTGGCATAGGGGGGCCTGATTTGTGCCCCCCTACATGCCACTATGGCCAATGACCATGCCCAGGGGACGGAAGTCCCCTGGGCATGGCCACTGGGCAAGGGGGCATGACTCCTGTCTTTGCTAAGACAGGAGTCATTTCTATGGGGTTTGGGAGTCGAAAAAAATGGCGCAAATCGGGTTGAGGCGAAAAATTTGCCTCAGCCTGACTTGCCCCATTTTTTGACGCCCAAGCTACATATCCCCCTACGCCGGCACTGCCTGGTGTATGTCGTTTTTTTCCTCGCACACCAGGCAGCGCCGGCGGCTAACGCCGGCTAACGTCATTGATTAAATACGGTGCCCGCATGGCGCTTCAGAATGGCGTTAGCCGGCGCTAATTTTTTTGACGCAAAACTGCGTTAGCGCAGTTTTGCGTCAAAAAGTATAAATATGGCCCTATTTGTGCTGAATTAGCGTCAGTTTTTGTTCAGCTTTTTTAAACTTAACTCCATATTTATATTTTGACGCTAGACCCATCCAGCGCCAAAATATTGGAGTTAAAATCATTTTTGGGATGCGTGAAACCACCTTGCGTCAATGAGATGCAAGGTAGGCGTTCCCGTCCAAAAAACGTCTCTAAGGCCATAGCGCCTTCATTATTCTCCTGTTCAAAAAGGTGCACGGTGGGAGGTGGGCCTAAATAATGGCACTAAGCCTGCTTAGCGCTATTATTTAATGCATGGGTCAGGGCAGGTTAGGGGACCTGTGGAACCATTTCCATGGACGAACTCCATGGAAAGAGCCCACAGGTGCCCACCAAGAACACCCCCACCCACACCAGTAGGACCCCATCCCAGGTATGTAGAGGTAAGTATTGGGGGCCCTGAAATGGTCCTCCCTACATGGCACTGGGTGCAATGGCCATGCCCAGGGGACCCTGGCCATTGGGGTGGTGAGTATGACTCCTGTCTTTTATAAGACAGGAGTCATGTGGTATGGAAGGTTTTCTGTCAGGAAATGACACTAGGCTGGTTAGAGGCATTTTTGCCTCTAATCAGCCTAACGTTATTTGCACTTAGCAGGCATTAACAAATGCCGGTAAAAATGGCGTAAAGGAATCTCATAGATTCCTCATGCAACCATTGCCCCACTTTGTAAATATGGTGCAGCGTTCTTCCCCTTCCAACGCCACATTAGCGTCAAAAATATGACGCTGTTGTGCAAACGAAACAGCGCATGGTCAGCATAAATCTGGCCCTTAGAGTCTTTGAGAATGCTTTTTCAGTCCACCCTGGTCCAATACACTGATGAGTTAATGGTTGCATCAAAAACTTGTGAAGCTTGTAAACAAGACACAATAGCTGTACTGAATCATTTGGCTGAAAATGGACACAAGGCTTCCCCAACCAAACTACAGTACTGTCAGAAAGAAGTAAAATATTTGGGACACCAAATAGAAAAGATGCAAGGAAAGTTTCCAGAGAACGAGTTTCAGTCATAATGCAATGAAACCCCCAGTAATACAAAGAAATGTCAGAATATCCTTAGGAATGGTGATCTACTGCTGCCAATGGATTCTAAACTTTTCTGCAATTTCCAAATCTTTACAGAGATTGACGCACAAGGATGTTATTGATCCAGGCCCCTTTGATGAAACATGCATGAAAGCTTTCACAAAATTGAGAGAGAGTATGTGCAGAGTTCTGGCTCTGGGAATGCCTGATTACACAAAGCTCTTTTCACTGTTTTGGCATGAACGTGATGGTTGTGCTCTTTCTGTTTTAACACAGTGCCATGGCAACGTCCATTGTCCAGTGGCATATTTTTCTGCTATATTGAACCCTGTTCCTGCAGCTTTGCCTGGCTGTTTAAAAAACATTGCTGTTGGTGTAGGTATGAGCCAGGGTGAAGGCATTGTGATGGGACACCCTTTAACTGTTTTTGTCCCTCACTCAGTCGAGGTCCTTTTGACAAGAACCAAATCCCAATATTTGGGACCCCTTACGAGTTAATAATTCTTGGATCCCCACTTGTTACCCTAAAGAGGTGTAGCGCACTGAGGCCCAGATTTATACTTTTTGACGCAAAACTGCACAAACGCATATTTGCATCAAAAGGTATAGCGCCAGCTTATGCCATTCTAGGACCCCGGCCGGGTGCCAAATTTATGGAATCCGTTGCAAAGGGTGGGCTAACGGCATGGTAAAATACGTTAGCCGGGTGGGGGTGGCAGTATAAGAGAAGGCTGTTTTGCACCAAAAAATGAGGCTGGTTAGAGTAAAAAAAAAAGACTCTAACCAGCCTAGCGTCATTTCCTGACGCAAAACCATCCATACCACATGACTCCTGTCTTATAAAAAACAGGAGTCATGCCCACCACCCCAATGACCAGCACAGGGGACAAGGGTACCTGGGGAATGGCCATTGCACCCAGTGCCATGCAGGGGTGCCCATTTCAGGGCCCCCAATGGCACCTTAAAAATGTAAATAAAATACTTACCTGTACTTGCCTGGGATGGGGTCCCCCATCCTCTGCTATCCCTCTGGTGTGGGTGGTGGTGTCCCTGGGGCGGGCACCTTTGGGATAAATAGGCCCACATGTCCCCTAATGCCTGCCCTGACCCAGGCGTTAAAAAATGGGGCACAGCAAGCTATGCACCATTTTTTGACGCCTCCTCCCTCCTGTGCACCATTTTTGCATGGGAGTATAAATATGGTGTTAAGGCCATAGAGTAATTTTTGCACGGGAACGCCTACCTTGCATCTCATAAGGCAAGGTAGGTTTCCACTTCCAAAAAATGACTTTAACTCCATAAATTTGGCGCTAGATGGGTCTAGCACCAAAGTATAAATATGGAGTTAATTTTGCACCGAATTAGAGTGAAACAAAAATGGCACTCAGGGCCATATTTATACGCAGATTTGCTTCAAAAACTTTAACGCGGGCAAACGCCATTTCTTTGCACCACCTGTGTGTCAAATTTATACTTTGACGCACGGTGGCGCAAGGCACGGGTTAGAGTCATTTTTTTTTTACCATTGCGCCCCGTCGTGAAGCAAAATGACGTTATGCAGGGAAAATGACTCTAATCCGGTTTGCGGCTACGCAAACCGGATATGCGCCATTTTCTACCGCATTAGCATCAAAAAGCGGTGCAAATGCATCAAACAGTGCCAAGGAGCCCCAAAATGGATCCCAGAAGCCAGGAGAGAACCCAGGGAGACACCAATCGACCAGGAACCAGCCAGGAGGACAAAGACAAGACCCAGGAGAGGGAGAAAACGAAAGGGAAGTGTTGTTTCAGTGCAGAGGAGCATGAAATACTGGTCAGAGAGGTGACGGAGCACCAGCATCAACTTTTCGTCACCTCAAAATTGCCATTTGGGAGGAGAGAGGCAATTTGGCAAAAACTTTTCGACAAGATCAACAGTGTGGCAGAGGTCCGGAAAACAGTCACAGAGTGCAAGAAACGCTGGCATGACTGCAAGTGCAGGATGAAGGAAAAAATGGCAAGGAACAGGAAGGCAGCACTGCAGACTGGAGGTGGAAGTCCAGCACCGCAGGAGGCCCTAGATGAGATGGAGGAGATGGTGGCATGAGGAGATGGTGGCATGAGGAGATCGTCACAGGAATCACAGGACAGCGCAGACTACCAGGAAACAACACATATGCAGGGTAAGTTGCATGGGGGACCAAAATGCCTAAATGTTTACTGCAAGCAGGGGGAGGTACATACCTACTACACAATACATGTCATCCATGGAAATCAGGCAGTGGAAAGGGCAAAGGGGCACGGCACGGGTGCATGAGCTGTGCAGGGGAAACCAGGGGCACAGCACAACACAACACCAACAACCTTTGCATGGGGGTACTCTGCCATGCCAAGGCTGTTGGAAAGGCAAAGCCAGCCCAGGAGAGTAGGGTAGAATGTAAAACTGGGCTGCTGTCACAGGACAGCTGGTATTGTCACAACGTGAACTAGGGGACAATGTCCAGTGTCAGTCCATTTCCGCAAGTGGCATTTACCATTGACAACAGTTGCCACTACCACCCGTGCTGTGTGTGCTGGTCAAGTAGCAAATGGCAGTTAGGTGCCCATGGAACAAACACACCCAAAATAGAGGGTTCAGGATGACGACGTGATCAATCCCCTTCAATTCCTAACAAAGTGTAAATCCTGTCAAATGCTCATGTCTATAGGCACAATAAACATCATGTACTGTTACTTACATTATGAAGTACACAGCAGTAATGGCATACCCATGCTGACCATTCCAGGGTCTACCCTGTGCCTGTGTTACAATAGTTGCAATGACACCTTGCAACATCTCAACTGTCATACTGCTAAGACAACAGCATTGAGGGGGAGGACATATGTGTCTAGCTAGTGAAATGCACCCGCACAGTCATAAGAGGAAATGGAACACTGCCAGGCCCATCAGTGCAATCCAATACGGCACACATTGGCAAACATCAACATGACACACTACCAATGCTGACACCTGTATCGTGTCATGCCAATGCAATACATGGCATGTGCTAGGTTTCCGCAATGTATAGGTGTATGTGAAATATCAGAGACTGGGTCAGTCCTATATTGTTATGTGTCGTGCAAGTGGCATCAGAACACCCGTTGCAACACCTCACCATTTTAATGGAACTAGAGGGAGGGTTGAGTAGGACAAGAAGGTGGCAACACACAATTTGGACTGAACCTACACCTAGAGGATGTGATGCAGACAATGCCCCAAACTGCCCACACTACATGTGACATGCAGGTGGGGCATAGGCCTGTGAGAATGCTAATATTAATGACAGGAACAATGAACAGGAACCAAGATTACAATGTTCCACTAATAGGAAGTCAGTGACGTCACCTTACAACTGCCACAACATGGACACACTAACTGTACAACATCTCATTGCAGAGGACGATGGCTTTCCTGTGGATATGCCTGTCCTGGACTACCCTGATGACATGGATGACGAGTTGACAACCATTAGCCAGCAAACCCTCCAAGATGTCCTTGGAACCCTCCAGACCCCACCTTCACTCACAAAGAGGGGCACTGATGTAGCAGCCATCACAGAGGACCCACCCACCACCCCAATAGTACAACCTGCCAGCTCCAACACAGCTCAGGACTCTGATGACACTGGTACCACCTTTGAGAGGACAGTAGTGGGAGTACAGTGGGAGCTGGCCAAGGAGGTGCGGGTGGGAATGCAAAATATGGCAGCCAACCTTAAGGGGATGCGCATGTGCATGATGTCATCCGCAGAACAGTCAGTAGCCATGCAAGTCCAACAATCCCTACTGCAAGGACTACAACAGTGTGTGAGGGATTTCACCACAGCAGTTAGTGAGTTGGCACAACACCCGGCATCCCAAACATTTCATTGCATGCACGACTACAATCATGACCCCCTCAGGGCCAACCTGGCTGCCTACCACAGTGATGTAGCTGCTATACTCAATAACCAGCAGCTCATCTTTGCTGCAGTAATGCCCTTAACAGTCCCACAGTTGGCAGCTACCGGGAATTCAGAGTCACATCTTCAAACACTGAAGTGTTTGTTGCCCCCTCAAACCCACCACCACCAAGGGCAGAGGAGACGACACACATATCAGAAGATGAAGACGTGGAACAGATCACCTTCAGCCGTAGGAGTACCCAGTAGCACCAGTCCATTCCACACTAATGAAACCTACGGCTGACCCGAGCGACTTGAAAAACTTCCGCCCCATCTCTCTTCTGCCTTTCCCAGCCAAAGTAATAGAGAAGACCGTCAACAAACAGCTGACCACCTTCCTGGAAGACAACAACCTGCTCGACCCCTCACAAACCGGATTCCGAACCAACCACAGCACTGAAACCGCCCTCATCTCAGTCACAGACGACATCAGAACCCTGATGGACAACGGTGAAACAGTCGCCCTCATTCTCCTCGACCTCTCGGCTGCCTTTGACACCGTCTGTCACCGCACCCTAATCACCCCCCTCCGCTCCACCGGGATCCAAGGCCAGGCCCTGGACTGGATCACCTCCTTCCTCGCAAACCGTTCACAAAGAGTTTACCTCCCTCCGTTTAGCTCAGAACCCACCGAGATCATCTGCGGCGTACCTCAAGGCTCATCACTCAGCCCGACACTCTTCAATGTCTACATGAGCCCCCTTGCCAACATCGTACGCAAGCACGACATCATCATCACCTCCTACGCCGACGACACCCAACTTATACTCTCCCTCACCAAGGACCCCGCCAGCGCCAAGACCAACCTACAAGAGGGTATGAAGGACGTCGCAGATTGGATGAGGCTCAGCTGCCTAAAGCTGAACTCTGAAAAAATGGAAGTCCTCATCCTCGGCAACACCCCGTCCGCCTGGGACGACTCCTGGTGGCCCACGGCCCTCGGCACCGCACCGACCCCCACAGACCACGCCCGGAACCTCGGCTTCATCTTGGACCCTCTTCTCACCATGACTAAGCAAGTCAACGCCGTGTACTCCGCCTGCTTCCTCACCCTCCGCATGCTCCGTAAGATCTTCCGCTGGATCCCCGCCGACACCAGAAAAACCGTGACCCACGCCCTCGTCACGAGCCGTCTGGACTACGGCAACACCCTCTACGCCGGGACCACAGCCAAACTCCAAAATCGCCTGCAACGCATTCAAAACGCCTCGGCCCGCCTCATCCTAGACGTACCCCGCAGCAGCCACATCTCCGCACACCTGAGACACCTGCATTGGCTCCCAGTCAGCAAAAGGATCACCTTCCGACTTCTCACCCACGCACACAAAGCCCTCCACGACAAGGGACCGGAATACCTCAACAGACGCCTCAGCTTCTACGTCCCCTCCCGCCACCTGCGCTCCTCTGGCCTCGCACTTGCTGCTGTCCCTCGCATCCGCCGCTCCACGGCGGGTGGGAGATCTTTCTCCTTCCTGGCGGCCAAGACCTGGAACTCCCTCCCCACCAGCCTCAGGACCACCCAGGACCACTCCGCTTTCCGGAGACTCCTAAAGACCTGGCTGTTCAAGCAGCGTTAACCCCCCCTTTTTTTTTCCCCTAGCGCCTTGAGACCCGCACGGGTGAGTAGCGCGCTTTATAAATGTTAATGATTCCACATGGGCACTGATTTTCCTATGTCCTGTGCTTGTGAACATGCCAGTCTTGCTACAGTTGATAACATGCACTGTTCTCCAGCACACTGTTTACCTTACCACTATGGACTGCAATTGTCTCTCACTACCTAATTGGCAATTCATGTTCCTCTGCACTGAATGACACTCCATCACAGCATGTCCAATGACATGTCCCTCACCATTGCACTTGTGTTGCGTCACAATAGAAGGCATCACACTAATGGATTTACAATCCTGGACTATGTAAATATTGCACTACAGCACTTTAAAATAAACAGCACCTACACAAGCACTTTGTGTAATGTGGCACATCAACTGTGTAGGAGATTTTTGATGCATGTAACATGTCAATGCGCACAGAATGTCAAGTTAAAGCATCACAAACAATATAATGCTGTGTAGAAATGTATATGTCAGGTCCAAAGTATCTACAAGATGAAACTCAATGTGGCCCACATTCCCTACAAGACAATCATTATGTATGTGACATATGACTCTAAACTTTAATCCCACACCCACGCCATACAGCAGGAATGCATGTGTACAAGTGTATGGACAATAACGTCACATGGGAGTACAATGTAATAAATCATAGGTGTAATTTATATATACTGAACTTCATGAGATTATGACACCACTCAGTTTATCAGAGTTCACATGAACATCAGGCTGCAGGCAGACATCCCAGAGTGCCCAAGATTCCAACACAGGACTCAAACAATGACAGTTTGAAAATCACACCAACCTTTACAACACATTGGGAACCATAGTTACCTTGAGTTGTGGGTGCAGTGGATGGCAGCTTTGTTGTAGCTGCCAATGTGACAGCTCATTTGGAAGTGGGAGTAACCATGTCAAGAATGGGATGTGGATGCAGGATGGAACACACAGGCAAACACAAATTTGACACTGTACACTTATGCAAAGGCCCTGATACCCAAGCATATGACACATACTGTAAAGGAGTACATCAAACTTTATTATATATGTATGAAAGGAAACTTAAACTATGGCAAACACCTAAAACTAACCTAACCTATCCTAACTATACATTACCCACAACTGGCCCTAACTACCCTAAGCTAAACTTACTTACCACATGTAACTAAACACTCTAAACATCATACCCTCCACCCCCTTATATGACGGGACACGTGTAGGACAACATATACTAACCTAAACACATATTAACTAATCCTAAACACATATATATCTATATATATATGTTTTTTTATTTTTTATTTTTTACTAATACACATAAACCCTAACATCATCCCCCACCCACCCACAAACAAACATGTAATAATATAACTCCCTCCACCCCAACCCACTAATCCTAACTAAACTAACAGCCTACTCTAACCTAACACTAAGCCCCCTAAACCCACGAAAGAAAAGTATGAGGAAAGAGGAGGGAGGGAACGGAATTGGTGTTGAGGATCAATAAGTTCAAAGATTGGCCCTCCTCAGGATTTTCCTTATCCCTCGCAGTCTCCTGCTGTTGCGGGCCACCTCCTGCTGCAGAGTGTCCATGTGGCGCAACATACGTTGCATGTCACATTGTAGGTTTCTGAAATCTGCCAAGTCCATTACTGCAGCTGTGGTGGTCTGAGTAGCACTTGATGTAGCAGGTGCCGTGGTTGGAGGTGGAGGTGCAGAAGGTACTGCTGTTGGGCCTTCGGTTGCCAAGTTGAGGGACCAGCTGGAGTGGCTGTCATCCCAGTGTCCACTGTGCTTTGAGTTGTTGTGGTGGCAGTTATGGCCAATGATGGCCCTCCTTGGCTAAATGCCCTCCATGCCCCTGTGGCTCTCTCATGACGATACCGCCTAGCCATCATACGGAACCCAGCCTCCACATCGAGGATGTGTTGGTACTGCACTGCCCGCCTCTGAAATTCATGGATTTCCTGTGCATTCATGTTGGCAGCTGTAAAAATAGAGACATGCAAACTTTAGTGACATCATTGTGTGATACATGTACAGATGATAATCTAACACTTCCTCACAAATAGCACATGCAGTCCAAATCACAGTACAGATGATAGAATGTCTCTGAGGCATGACATGCCAACGCAGCCTACCCATCAACTATCTAACAGCACAGCAATACACAGCAAGGTGTGTGCTTAATGAAATGATCTGTGCATATTTGTAGTGCTATTCGGCACATAACAAATGCTGCAAGTATCAACATGTGCCAGGCCAACTAATCCGTATCTTCTGGATCAAATTCAAGGCACACAAGACCAGTGATTTGTATATGGGACTGGCAGGATGGTATGCAGTTGGTAATCATAAGGGGTCATTGTAGTTTGGCACACATTAGTGCTTGAATTACATGTCTGTTATCTACACTGTGACCATCACACCTAGCTACACACATTTTCTCCCCCTAACCCTGTGCCTCAGGGGGGATGGGCATGCAATACATATTTTCAACCATCAAGGACAACCACAAAGCTTTGTCCAGCTGTACATGGATTCAGTCAGTCCACCACAGGTAAGGAGGCCTGCCAACTAGGATTGAGTCAACCAGTGGACAATCACATCTACATTCATGTTTCTATTTGTGGACAACCATCAACATCAGATCTCACTGACACATTTCCTAAATCAACCACATTGATGCAAGCACCCATCTGGCCTTGACCTGCATGCATGCCTATGACATTTCACTCAAGTGCCAAGTAAATGGAGTACAACATGTGGAGCTAGATGCTGCGGGACAGTCACCCATACAGTCCTACATGTTCATTACGCGCAAGTTGGTGTGTAAAACTGATGCATCACTGTTCAGTGTGAATTAGGGTATGACTTGCTGACTAAATTATGACACTGGCCACCTCCAAATCAATTTTTGGAATACATGTGGCAACAAACCACCTTGTTCACCTGCCCATGCCTATTGTGCAACACTTGAGTCCCAATATATGACTCTTTGCCAGTGAATGTCTAACTCTTCCATGGAACACTATGTCAACCTCCAGTCAAGTCACACATCAGATCACATGCCAGCTCAACATATCTTGCAATCAGTCCAACACACAGGAGTCAATCACACACCAGCTGCAAACACAACACAGGACAAACATATTAACACTTACTGGATACGTCTGGGTCCTCGAATAGAGCCATTTCACCTATTGTTTAGGGGGCTGGTCCACCTGTAAAACATGGAAGGGTGATATGTGCTCAATGTCTGCTCACTGTACAAAAGCTGGAACAACAAATTACTGTGTGTGACATTTTGGCCCATATTTATACTTTTTGACGCAAAACTGCGCTAACGCAGTTTTGCGTAAAAAAAATTAGCGACGGCTAACGCCATTCTGAAGCACCATGCGGGCACCGTATTTATTCAATGACGTTAGCCGCCGGCGCTGCCTGGTGTGCGTGAAAAAAAATGACGTACACCAGGCAGCGCCGGCGTAGGGGAATATGGAGCTTGGGCGCCAAAAAATGGGGCAAGTCAGGCTGAGGCAAATTTTTCGCCTCAACCCGATTTGTGCCATTTTTTTCGACTCCCAACCCCCATTGAAATGACTCCTGTCTTAGCAAAGACAGGAGTCATGCCCCCTTGCCCAATGGCCATGCCCAGGGGACTTCTGTCCCCTGGGCATGGTCATTGGGTATAGTGGCATGTAGAGGGGCACAAATCAGGCCCCCCCTATGCCACAAAAAAAAAAAAAATATTACTTACCTGAACTTACCTTATGTTTCCTGGGATGGGTCCCTCCATCCTTAGGCGTCCTCCTGGGGTGGGCAAGGGTGACAGGGGGGGTCCCTGGGGGCATGGGAGGGCACCTCTGGGCTCCTTCCGAGCCCACAGGTCCCTTAACGCCTGCCCTGACCAGGCGCTAAACAACTACGCAAAAGCGGCTGGACGTCATTTTTTTTGACCCGCCCACTCCCGGGCGTGAGTTTTGCCCGGGAGTGTAAATACGGCGCACATGCTGCGGAGTCAATTTTTTAGACGGGAACGCCTACCTTGCATATCATTAACGCAAAGTAGGTGTCCACGCTAAAAAATGACGCAAACTCCATGGACTTTGGCGCTAGACGCGTCTAACGCCAAAGTATAAATATGGAGTTAGTTTTGCGTCGGAATTGCGTAAAAAAAAACGACGCTATTCCGGCACAAACAGAGTATAAATATGCCCCTTTATATGATAGAGCTGCACATCAGGCATGTAGACACCCCAAAAGACATACCACTGCAAACATGCATTGACACTGTCACTCCAGTGAGTGATAGACACACATATGCACACATGCACTGGCCCTAACAATCATGTGGTGCCAAACATGATTACTCAATTTTGTGCTTAATACATTCCAGAGGGTTCTCCATTTCATCTTTTGTAATTGGGAGACACATGCACTGCCACATTCCTGGTGCACTGCAATACCAGTGACTCAGGTATTGTGGCTTGTGCATCAAGGGACAATGAGTAACTGTGTGATGGTCATGTGAGTTGATTTGCTTTCTGATATTATTGTGCTTTCAGTGGTCCATAATAGATGTGCCAGTGTTTTATGTAGCTTACATATGCCACATTGGCAGTGTACCCTAAGCCGTATATGCCCCCTATGACAACATGATGACAGGGATGCTGTGTGTTACTTGATGACAATGTTAAGCTAAACATGGATTGGCCACTTTTCTGATTCAAAACAGCAAAATGAGGTATGCTGACAGTGTCTTAGTTGATCATCGTTGACAGAATGCATGGGCGCAGGTGTAGTCATTGCACCTGAAATGTGTTACTCTGGGCCCTGTGTACCTATATCAGGTATCATAAATCACACATTGCCAGAATCAGCAACTTAGAATTGCCAAGTTGGGTGATCAGTGGTAGTACACCCGAACTGACACTGTCCGTTAATAAAAAATGGGGTAGCAAATTTCCTACTTCTGCAATCATAATGAGGTATGTCTCTATTAGAAAATACCTTGGGAATGGCGGCACTCACAGGAATGCTGGCCTGCTGATCTCAGCAGACCACCATGTCTGTGACTGCCTTCTTACTGAGAAGTTAACATTTGTAGAAATGCTGCAATATTTCAGCAGGGGTGTACCAAAAGTAAAATACCAACCTATTTCTTCACTAAAATAAGGTCATGGAAGCAGTCAGTGGTCCCTTGCACAACATCATGCTCAAAAATAATTTGTGACCATGCATTCACAAAGAGCAGGGATCCCATGCTGACCCTTTCACTTTAGAAAATGTGTTGGCACCAAGGTGACACAGATGGTAACTGCACTAGCTCAGTCCCAGCAATTGCACCCAAGCAAAAGATGTCATTGGGCCCTGCTACTCAATGATAGGATTTCTACGCCTACTCCAAAAAGCCACGAGATTACCCTGTTTTGTGCTAATGCAATGTGGTAGCATAAAGGCCCATTTGGGTTTGGCCATGTGAATGATTATTTGTCCAGATGTAAACACACAGAAACAGTCAACTTGGGCCAGGATTTGTAATTTATTTTGTGTCACATTTGCATCATTTGTTGACGCAACAGCTGTGCAAATTAGCAAAATATATTTGAATGTAGCAAGTGTGCGCTACTTTTGCGTCCAGAAATTACGCAAATGCAGTGCAAACAAAGTAGAAATATGGGCCTAAGATAAATAGTGAAGGTTATGAAGAGCTTGGTACGTATGGCCCTTAATACTGTTCGGACATGGTTTCACAAAACTGTGGACTACATTGTTTCCATGTATTACCATGTGAGATACATCCCATTCCTAGTACACTCACAGTTTGTTCAACTTGCATTCCACAAGTCCACAAACATTGCATGAAGCGTGTCACAACATCTGCTACTGTCACTCCAGAGCATTGTTCTGTACACATTAGTCAATTTGGTACTCACCAACAGGGCCACCAATCACCACACCCAGGTGGTGCAGCAGGTCCTGCTCTCCGGCCACCAGGTCAGCCGAGCGATGCTTCAGCTGGTGATCGCTGCGTTGAGTGTTGAAAATGCGCCTCATGTGGAACAGCACCTTTGCCCATCTCAGCCTTCTTGCCTCCATGTGATACCCCTGTATCAAACGGCCCCCATCAGGGGGAGGAAGTGGCACACCAGCCACAGAAATGCCACTAGCTCCGCCTCACCCATTCGTCCCAGCAGTGGCCTTCCCGACATCACACCAAAACAATAAATCAAAAGTAAAGAGGGAAAAACAGGGAAAGGAGGTAGAAAAAGGAAACTTATCTAACCCACAGGCAGCCTAACGCTACCCCAACTAATACTAACAACAAACAGACTCCCAACAGTACAAAGACAAAATCTAAATACAATCAATGACATAAATACACTTACACAGGATACAAAAGACACTTACCAAACACCAAAAGACAATATAAAGAGCACACAGGAGACAAATTCACAATATTCACAGAGAGACAAGTCAAAACACAGCCACACAGTCTAGAATAATCACAGACTGCAAAGTGAAAGTGAAAGTACACCCACTGTACCATTTCTGCAAACAGGATATCCTATTACATCACTTCCTGTCTCATTTGCGGCCTGTTTTTTGTATTGCGTGTCAATTTTTGACGCTCACTGGGTTTGCATCAATATTTTTTGACGCATATGCGTTAAAATCCCACACATTCATGGATCAATACATTTTCAATGGATATCCACATGCCTGGGGTGCGCTGGTGGCATTAACACTAGGGACCAATTGATGTATAACGTCCATGAGCGTTATTTTTTAACACATATGTGTCATTTTTTACCGCATATGTGTCATTTTTTTAATGCATATGCCTCATTTTTAATGCATATGTGTCATTTTTTGACACATATGAGTCATTTTTGACGCGTTTGCGTCAAACATTCGGTCCTAAACTGTGTTTGAGTCATTTTTCTAATTTTAACTTGCATGCAGCCTATAACTATACAAAGGTAGGATGGTATGACCTGCAGTGTGTGTTCTAGTGTTTGGGCACATGTGGCAGACCATACTACTGCGCCCATAATACTCATGTTGTTGTGCAGGATTAGCTCTCTTAACTGACGCAACAGCAGCACAAACTTTGGAAATTAAATAGGATTTTTCAAGTTTGCGCAAGTGTTGCATCAATAGAGGCCAGCAGGCTACACTACTAAAAAATGAATCATGGCCTGTGTGTTTTGTGTGTGAATTGTCTAATCAAATTATTTATGTGCCTCTGTGGGAACAGCATGCAAAACATTTGGCGTAATGTTCATGTATGAATGTGTTACAAATGGGTATAACCATCAGATGCCGTTCAATGAGGTACATCAGTCATGATATGTGTTTGTAATATCTGTTGCCTTTTATGCTGTGTGTACTTGCTTGACATTGGGGACAATACATTTCCCATGACTAACCATACACAGGAAAGATCGAGGACGGCTGATGAGGGCTATGTCAGATATGTTACCCCTCGCATGTCATGAAATGTTGGCTACCACTTAATGGTCACTTGTGTGTATACTACCCATGAGTCAGGCATTTGAACATGCTAGGTAGGTACAGTGTTTGTGACACAAAGTCTCAAATCCAATCATACAATTGTTATGTACACCACAGTTTGACTCATGTAAATTACCTATGTTTCTCCTGTGGCTGTGGTGGACCAGCAGCCCATGCTGGATGTGTTCACATATTTCCAGTGGTTCATTGCACAGTGTCCAGTTCAAGTGTGTGGCTATGTTTACCCTGTGTCAGTATTGGCCTCCATGGTGTAACAGTTACTTGCAGGTCTAGTCAGGAGTCTGTGGAGCCAACCCTTGAATTAACTGAGTATGCTTCAAAGCCAATTTGACGTAAAGCCAAAGATCAGGTAACGGCATATAAAGGGATAGGGCATCTATGGTACAGCAGAAATTTCAGAAGGCTGATGACAGAGCAACCTTGGTGTGCTCAAATACGTTGTGGATCAGTAATAGAAAAACAGGCAGGTTTCATCACTACATTTGTAGAAAGGGTAGGGCTTTAAAATTCCCATCGCAACGGGGAACATCAGTGCCTCTGTGCTGATTAATCTCACAGCTACTCACCACGCAAGCCCCATCAAAAGGTGGCAGCAGAAATGAATCTGTGTCTGGACCGTCAGGGCACAAACATGTTTTGTCCTTACATACACATTAGCAACCCTTGTTTGTTGTGCTGGAGGCACCGTACCAAATCCATGCATACAGCCGTAGCACACTGCCACTGTTTGGCACTAATGAATACATGCAAAACCAGACAAAAGATGGGGGCTGGATTTGCCCCTTTGAAAACATGTCCCAGAACAAAATACGATAAGAAAACAAATGAAACTATACTATACATTTGAGGACTGATCATAGACCTACCAGACACAATACCCCAAGAGTAAATGAAGGGCATGGAAACCAACTATGAGGCAAATGTAGCCACAGGTAACATCTCTGGTTAACGCAAAGACTGGAACCAGTCTGGCTAACAGGATGCAGGCTCTGTCAGGAACAAACATGAAAAAGGCAAATACACAGTGAGCAGAGTCTGACTGGGACAAGCAGGAACAACACTGTGGGAATAAAGAGCAGTTTTTGGTGTACTCTGCACTATTACACAATCCCCCAAGGGCTCTGGGACATAAATGAATTGTACTCCAATGCACAACAAGGAGATTCAGGAACTGGCAGCTTCTAAGCAGTTCAAGGCAGCAGCAAGGGCAGGGCAGAGTCAAATGGCTGGGCTGCATGAGAGTGCTCACAGGTGTGTGCAGCTTCAGTCTCTCACAAGTCCTAGAGTTGAGAATCCAGTTCAAGGGGCCAACCGGACCTTTCACATGGGAAGCAATGGACAGCAGATTACAGGTCTTACCGACTACTAGGCAGTGCATTATGTGACCTGAAGTCCATGCAGACTGATGAACTATGACTATGGCATGCCATACTGAAGAGGGAAGCAGAAAGGAATCAGAATGGGAGTCTGGGTGAGTGTAGATGATGATTTTCAGGGTACAGATAGTCCATTTACACCGCCCACTAGAGAAGGCTGGGCAGAGACTTAAAACATGGCAGTGGCAGGACCTATTACCTTGGATGGACTGCGCAGGGCATGTCTTGTGAGCAATTTTTGTCATGCCTGGGGCACGTGTGCTATCTATTTTCAGGTTTGATGCACTTCTTGTCACACATGCTCCTTGCAGAGATAGCTGATGTCACACTTACTGCTGTCAAGGGTCTGGTCATACATTCCTGTTGCCAATGCAATTGCAAACCCGCTGCCTCATGTATGATGCACTTTTTTACCTTATGATTGATGGTGTCTTAGTTGTGTGTCATATGCTGCATGGACCATGTTGGCAACATGGATGTGTCTCATAGCTGTGGTCCTATGAAACTGCCCTTCAAATGTGAAATAGACAGGATGTATTTCATAAAAACTGTGGCAAATATTTATACTTTGTTTGCGCCGGATTTGCGTCATTTTATTTTACGCAAATTCATCGCAAACTTAACTCCATATTTATACTTTTGCGCTAGACCCGTCCAGTACCATAGTTATGGAGTTTGAGTAATTTTTTGTACGTGAAAACCTACCTAGCGCTAATGACATGCAAGGTAGGCGTTCCCATGCAAAAAATGACGTACAGGAGGAGGCGGGCCTTAAAACATGGCACCCAGCCTGATTTGCGCCATTTTTTAACGCCTGGGTCAGGGCAGGCGTTAACGGACCTGTGGGCTAATTTCCATGGTGGGAGACCATGGATGCAGTCCACAGGTGCCCTTCCCTGCACCCAGGGACACTCCCTGCCACCCTCACCCACCCCTGGAGGATACCCAGGGATGGAGGGACCCATCCATGGTGAGTGCAGGTAAGTGCAGGTAAGTACATATATTTTTTTTTAAGTGGCATAGGGGGGCCTAACTTGGGCCCACTTACATGCCACTGTGCCCAGTGGCCATGCCCAGGGGATAGAAGTCCCCTGGGCATGTCCATTGGGCAGGGTTGGCATGACTCCTGTCTTTGTTAAGACAGGAGTAATTTCCATGGGGGTTGTGCGCCAAAAAATGGCGCAGGTCAGGTTAGAGCCAATATTTTTTACTCTAACCTGACTTGCACCATTCTTTGGCACACAACCCCCAGTCTTCCCTTCGCCTCCACTGCCCGGTTACCGTCATTTATTTTGACGCTAACCAGGCCACAGCGCTGGCTAACGTCATTCCAGAAATAAGGCGCCCAGCTGGCGCGTTGGAATGGCGTTAGCCGGTGGTAAACTTCTTGACGCCAATCTGCCCAAGCACTTATTTGCATCAAAAGTATAAATATGGGCCTGTGTGTGATGTTTGCTGTACATTCATACCCATCAAATGTGATATGGCATCTGAAGTATGCAAATTTGTCTTTCTGCAATGCTCAATGAGGCAATACTCTATTAGGATTCCTAGAGATCATGTGATGCATAAATAATTACCCAGAGCGTGATTGAGTGATGAAGTGAGATGTTTAATTCCATATCATAACGAGTGGTGATAGTGACTATAGTTGGAAAAAATTTGGTACGATCTGTTGTCTGCGACGCATTCCTGCAGCTGTGTTAGGATGTTCCCCCTCATTTTCCCGGACAGCATCCTCCTCCTCCTCTTCAGGCATTTGTTGTTCATATATGGGAATGTTCCTCCTCACACAAATGTTGTGCAGGATGGCACAGGTCAAAATGATCTTGCAGACCAATTCTGGGGAATATAGGAGGCTGCCTCCGGTGATGTCCAGGCAGCTGAATCTGGACTTCAAGATGCCAAAAGTCCGTTCAACTATGGTGCATGTCCTATGATGTGCCTGATTATAGACACGCTCTGCTGCTGTACTTGGGTTGGCAAATGGGGTCATGATCCATGGCTGGATCCCGTAACCCTGATCAGCTGAAAGAGAAAACGGGGTAAGTATTTTGTTGTTGGTTGCACCGGGAATGTCACTTTGCATGGCAGTTGTTATCTTGTGTCGTCTGTGACTTATATGTGTTTGTGCTATTGTGTGGGATCCTAGGCTTCTGTGATGTTCTTTCTGCATTGGGTTGTTTGACTAGCAAAACTGATGTTTGGCTAATTGACCTGATATCTGTGGTATATTTAGAAAACTTGCAGTTCAGTGTGTATCTCCCATACGTTATGTAGTGAGAAAAATGCGTCCGTGTGCATTCACTGGAGCTGACATGATACTTACACACACACAATAGATTCGACTGTGGTGGTAACATGGTTGCACTACATGGCCTGGACATCCCATCCAATTAGACATATGTAATTGCAGGTGAAATGCAACAGTGAGGCCCTTTGATTTGCCTAGGTGACAATGCACAACACATCTCCATAAGTTGGCAGCACTGAAGTGTTCAGTATTGACAATGCACAACTATCCCATGTGTGACAAGTTCTATACAAACCTATTTTTGGTCCCTCACCCAGTTGGCTCATGTGTAACCGTGCACCTACACTACTGAACTTGCTCCAGGAGACCTGGCTAACTTAGTTGTGGGGGTGAAGGTTTTAGTGTAGGAAGGTCCATCTCCCTGTACATCTGTTATGTAAATGGGGAATTGTCTCATTCAGTATGTGTAGCAGTGTGAACTTTGCATTAGTGTCACATCAACATGTTTTCATAGCACAGTCCACTTCCTTATTGCTAGCTGGCAATGTCACCCCAAGAGTGATGTGAGATGTTGGTACTGCCTCAATAATTCCATGTCACCTTCATTTGAGTCAGCGTCATCATGCTATGTGTCTCATGGTGTTTGACCTGCAGCAACACACATTAGACACCCCTTGCACAGGACGTATTGCTTGGAAGTGTGTGGGATTGACTGTGGCCTTATGTGATAATAATTGGTCCCTTGTGGCTCTAGAGTGGCATCTATTGTTTGCAGCCGTCATTTGTCCATAGGTGTGTATCCCATTGGGTCAGGATATCAAACATGACTACCAGTGTCACACCTAGGTGTCTTCCTGACCTCGTGTCAATGTAGTGGTGTATGCTTTGTGTGTCCTACAGGGTTGCTGTGCTGTGTGTAAATTACTAGGTGTCTGTACTTACTTACAAGAAGGCCATTGCCATATCGTCCATCCTGGAAGTGCCAATTGATGGTGCTGTGGCGGAAGATGATGGAATCATGTGCACTCCCAGGATACTTTGCCATGATGTTGGTGAACAATCCCTGGTGATCAACAATGTCCTGCACATTGATGGAGTGGGTGTGCTTTCTGTTGCGGTATAGGTGCTCGGATGCAGCAGGTGGCACAATCCAGACATGTGTGCAGTCAATGGCACCAAGCATGTGAGGGAAGCCATTAATTTGATAAAACCCCTGTATGGTCTCCTGCTGCTTCTGCTGTGTTTTGGGGAAGCTGATGTGGCAGAGTGTGAGGGAGATGATGGCATCAAGGGGCATATTTATACTCTGTTTGCGCCGGAATTGCGTCGTTTTTTTTTTAACGCAATTCCAACGCAAAACTAACTCCATATTTATACTTTGGCGTTAGACGCGTCTAGCGCCAAAGTCCATGGAGTTTGCGTCATTTTTTAGCGTGGACACCTACTTTGCGTAGGTAGGCGTTCCTGTCTAAAAAATTGACTCCGAGGCATGTGCGCCGTATTTACACTCCTGGGCAAAATTCACGCCCGGGAGTGGGCGGGTCAAAAAAAATGACGTACGGCCGTTTTTTAGCGCCTGGAAAAGGCAGGCGTTAAGGGACCTGTGGGCTCGGAAGGAGCCCAGAGGTGCCCTCCCATGCCCCCAGGGACACCCCCTGTCACCCTGTCACCCTTGCCCACCCCAGGAGGACACCCAAGGCTGGAGGGACCCATCCCAGGGACATTAAGGTAAGTTCCAGTAAGTATTTTTTTTTTTTTTGTGGCATAGGGGGGCCTGATTTGTGCCCCCCTACATGCCACTATGGCCAATGACCATGCCCAGGGGACAGAAGTCCCCTGGGCATGGCCACTGGGCAAGGGGGCATTTCTATGGGGTTTGGGAGTCGAAAAAAATGGCGCAAATCGGGTTGAGGTGAAAAATTTGCCTCAGCCTGACTTGCCCCATTTTTTGACGCCCAAGCTCCATATCCCCCTACGCCGGCGCTGCCTGGTGTACGTCGTTTTTTCCCACGCACACCAGGCAGCGCCGGCGGCTAACGCCGGCTAACGTCATTGATTAAATACGGGGCCCGCATGGTGCTTCAGAATGGCGTTAGCCGGCGCTAATTTTTTTGACGCAAAACTGCGTTAGCGCAGTTTTGCGTCAAAAAGTATAAATATGGCCCCAAGTACCTTGGGAAAGAATGCGGAGAGTGAGGGCTGTGAGACCCCGGCAACCAGGGCACAAGTAGTTTGAAATGAGTCATTTGCCAACATGTGCAAGACAGCTAGCAGCTTGGTCTCCGGTGGAATAATGTGGGGTGTCTGCAAGCTGGCTGCTAACTGTGGCTCAATGTGGCGCAGCAGCTGCTTTATGGCTTGCCAGTTGAGTCTGTACCTCTGGATGACATCCTGTTCCCTGAGGCCCAGAAGGGTTGTCATGGTCCTGAATAGCCTCTCCTGCCTTCTGCGTTGCGTTTGGGGTCCATGTTGGTGTGGTGGTAGCTGCTGCCGTTGGTCCTGTGCTCTGCGTCTTCTGGCATGCTGCATGAGTAGCACCTCCATGTCGTCCTTCTTGAGCAATGATGTTGATTATGTGAGTTTTCCTTAAGTAGTGGTGTGTTTGCCCCATTTTAACGCCTGCCCTGACCCAGTTGTTAAAATTTGACGCAAATCGGGATTTGCGTAATTTTCCGGCTCCCCCTCCCAGCCGTGCGCCATTTTTGCTCGGTTGGATAAATATGGCGCACGGGTGTTTGAGTCATTTTTGGGACGGGAACACCTACCTTCCATCTTATTGACGCAAGGCGGTTTCATGCATCTAGAAGATGACGCACACTCTGATATTTTGACGTTAGATGGGTCTGGCGTCAAAATATAAATATGGTGTTATGTTTGCGCCGGATTAGCGTATAAAAAATTACGCTAATCCGGCACAAAGGGAGTATAAATATGGGCCTAATTCAGTGAAAACAGAGTATAAATATGCCCCTTAGAGTCTTTTTTTGGACGAGAACGCCTATCTTGCATCTCTTTGACGCAAGGTAGGTTCATGCATCCAAAAAATGACTTTAACTCCAATATTTTGGCACTAGACTTGTCTAACGCCAAAATATAATTATGGAGTTAAGTTTGCGCTGAATTAGCGTAAAAGAAAATTACGCTAATTCAGCGCAAACAGAGTATAAATCTGGGCCTGAATCCTGCTACACTGTTGCCTGCAAATGTTGATGATTCTAATAATGTAAATACAGTGGAACATGACTGCCTTGATGTTACTGAACTATGCACCAAACGCAGACCTGATATTCAGGACACTCCTTTAGAGGAGAACAATTAAGTCGTATTTGTTGATGGCTTCTGCTTGAGAGACAGTGCAGGAACCCTCAGATCAGGATAGGCTGTGTGCACCATTTCAGGAGTATTCGAAGCTTCCTGGCTTCAAGGAGTTTTCCCCGCAAAAGTGACTGAATTGATTGTTCTTACAAAAGCATGCAGTGTTCACCAGGGCTTAAAATCACTATGGCCCTCATAATGAACACGGCGGTCGAAACCGCTGTGTTCATGCTGGCGGTCAAAACACTGACACATTGTTTCCGCCCGCCAGCCCAGAGAAATGCCTGGCCGGGACATTGACGGCGGGTCCATATGGAGCCACCGCCAATGCCTCTGTGCAGTGGGTGCAGCTGCACCCGTCGCGCAGATCACTGCCGGAAAAAAGGGCAGTGACCTACGTAATGGGGCACTGCACAGGGGCCCCTGCACTGCCCATGCCAAGTGCATGGGCAGTGCAGGAGCCGCCAGGGGTGCCCCAGGGCACCCCCTACGTCAGCCTTTCGGCTGGAGGATTAGGGATCATTATTCGAGGGGCAGCACCGCTGCCCTGTCGTATATTGATTCCGACCACCGCCATGCTGCCTGACGGAGGCAGCCTGGCGGTGAGTGAGGGCTGCCGATGGCGGCCCTCATGGTGTTCTTTATGTGGCGGTGTGGCCCTCCATGCCGGCTGGTGGGTTTTCCCGCCACCGCCAGCATGGCGGGCCACACCGCCAACATTATAATGACCACCTATATTTACTGACAGTATTGTATTGGTGCAGTCCATGACTTTAGGCAGTTGCGGTCCCAACAAGGTTTTATGACCACTTCAGGTTCACCAATTCCACCAAGGCTTTACAAATGCCTGAGAAAGTAGCTGTGAGGAAGTGTGCGGCACACAAGAAGTCGAATCATTATGTCTTGTTGGGCAATGCTTATGCTGACCATATTGCATATACTGTGCCCTCTATTGTGTCACCTTAAATGAAGAGTGGGGCGGTGGAAGTGGTACTGATGAGACAACTCAAAGCTACCTACTGTCAGTGGTTGACACCTGGGAAGAGATCAAAAGATTGCAAGATGAAGCCCGACAGGAAGAGTGTAGGATTTGGGCTAAAGTAGGTTGTGCCCCGAGGAAAGATAATGAAATTTGGATTTCAAATGAAAGACAAGCTGTTTTGCCAAACTGTCTACTGACGCCAATGGTAAGATATTACCATGGTCAGACTCATCTCGGCAGAGATGCAATGGTTCAAACCTTCAAACCGTCATGTTTTAATCCAAAAGTCAGAAAAATTGCAGAAGCAGTGTATCACAGATGTATAACATGCCAACAGATGAATGTGGAAAAAAGAACTGTGGTTAACTTCAGCCACGCAGATCATTCAGGAGGCCCATTTGACAGAATGCAGTTGATTTAATTGAGATGCTTGCATGCTATGGTTTGAGGTATATGCTTGTCGTGGTGTGTATCTTTTCTCACTGGATAGAGACTTACCCCACACGC
Source organism: Pleurodeles waltl (assembly GCF_031143425.1). Taxonomy (NCBI): domain Eukaryota; kingdom Metazoa; phylum Chordata; class Amphibia; order Caudata; family Salamandridae; genus Pleurodeles; species Pleurodeles waltl. The sequence goes on from NC_090443.1 coordinate 1,001,545,830, forward strand.
AGAAATGATAGCCTTACAGTAGCCAAGCTGCTGCACAGAGAGCTGATCCCATGTTTTGGATTCCTGACTTCTTTGGAATCAGACAGAGCAAAAGTCTCCAATGAGTAGCTCGTGAGATACTAGTAGTTCTCTAGCTACCCATAAGTAACTGTTGTGTGTAGCCCAGCTTACAAAAACTAAAAAGTTTATATTTAAAACAAGCATGTAAACTTGTCTCATGTGGTCAGTATTAAAATTCTAATAATATTTGTAGCTAAGGATGATTTTCACCAACATAAGTAGCTTTTACTACAAAAAAGGTTGGGTATATTACATTATAAAAATGTTGTTTGTAGCCCTAAATATTGAGCAAAAAGTACTCTGCAGTTACAGACCTGAAGCATCTGGATTGGCGGAGAAAATGAATGGTACTCTGAAAGCTCGAGTGGCAAAAGTGTGTGCGTCAACAACATTGAAATCGCCTGATGCACTGCCTCTGGTACTGATAAGCATGTGTACTACCCTGACAGAAAGACAGGTCTGTCTCCACACAAGATTTTAATGGGAAGAGCAATGAGACTGCCAGCTGTACCAGCAAATGCACTTGTGAGCATAACAGATGACTTAGTGCTGGACTATTGTACAGGACTAGCTGATGTGGTTCTCTCTTTGTCTCTTCAGGTTGAAGCTGCAACTGTGCCACCCACCCAAGACCAGTGCCACAGCCTGAGGGCTGCTGACTGGGTGGTAGTGAAATAACTTGTGTGGAAGTCTTGCCTTGAACCGAGGTGGAAAGGGCTGTACCAGGTGATCCTGATAACAATTACAGGTGCGAAGTGTACTGGTCTTCCAAACTGGATCCATGCAAGCCACACACTCAAGGGCCATGTCCTCTTGATGATGAAGAGCGTGTCCCCCTGAGAGCACCAGCTGAGAGCGAGGGGGCTCAAGAAACCAAAGATGAGAGGAAAGAACAAGTGGCTGCATAAGAAGTTGTGCAAACCGGTGAAGATCCAGGTACTCCAGTGACAGCTGAAACTGCAGGAGAGTTGAGCCAAGTTCTCCCTGAAGCAATTAATTGTGAAGGGGAACAAAGTAAAAGTCAACTGACCCTTCCTAAAGCTGCTGAAAGTGGAGGTGATTCGAGTCAGAGTCTGTTTACACCTCCTGAAGTGGTTGAAAACACAGGCGAACCAAGTCAAAGTGAAAATCAGTTGACCCTGCCAGACCAAGGAGTGCTGTAAGTCCAGCAGCACCAACAGAGAAATCTCTGAGAGGTGACAAGTGGCCTACACCTGTGTGAAGGAGAAATAAGTGCTGGGCAAAAATCAAAGAGGAAAAGAGTGGCAGGCCGCAGATACTCATCACATGAATGGACTTACCTTGCCGCAAATGAATGAGAGAAAGGCTATGAAACTGAGTTTTGAAATCACATTTCCAATTGACCAAGAAAGACATTACACACTAAGGCCGATATTTATCCTCTTTTTGCGCCAAATTTGCGTCATTTTTTCATGCAAATTCAGCGCAAACTTAACTCCATATTTATATTTTGACGTTAGACACATCTAGGGCCATATTTATACTTTTTGACGCAAAACTGTGCCAACGCAGTTTTGCGTCAAAAAAATTAGCACCGGCTAACGCCATTCTGAAGCGCCATGCGGGCGCTGTATTTATTCAATGACGTTAGCCGGCGTTAGCCGCCGGCGTTGTCTGGTGTGCGTTAAAAAAAACGACGTACACCAGGCAGCGCCGGCGTAGGGGGAAAATGGCGTATGGGCGTCCACAAATGGTGCAAGTCAGGCTGAGGCAAAAAAATCGCCTCAACCCGATTTGCGCCATTTTTTTACGACGCCCATCCCCCATTGAAATCACTCCTGTCTTAGCAAAGACAGGAGTCATGCCCCCTTGCCCAATGGCCATGCCCAGGGGACTTCTGTCCCCTGGGCATGGTCATTGGGCATAGTGGCATGTAGGGGGGCACAAATCAGGCCCCCCTATGCCACAAAAAAATAAAAAATAAAAACTTACCTGAACTTACCTTAATGTCCCTGGGATGGGTCCCTCCAGCCTTGGGTGTCCTCCTGGGGTGGGCATGGGTGACAGGGGGTGTCCCTGGGGGCATGGGAGGGCACCTCTGGGCTCCTTCAGAGCCCACAGGTCCCTTAACGCCTGCCTTTTGCAGGCGCAAAAAAAACGGCGCAAAAGCGGCTGTACGTAATTTTTTTTGACCCGCCCACTCCCGGGCGTGATTTTTGCCCCGGAGTATAAATCCCACGCACATGCCTCGGAGTCGATTTTTTAGATGGGAACGCCTACCTTGCATATAATTAACGCAAAGTAGGTGTCCACGCTAAAAAATGACGCTAACTCCATGGACTTTGGCGCTAGACGCGTCTAACGCCAAAGTACAAATATGGAGTTAGTTTTGCGTAGAAATTGCGTAAAAAAAAACGACGCAATTTCGGCGCAAACGGAGTATAAATATGCCCCCTAATGTCAAAATATGGTAGTTTGCACCATTTTGTGGATGTGTGAACCTACCTTGAGATGCAAGGTAGGCGTTCACAAATTACAGAAAATGCCCCCCATATTTATCCCCCCTTCTAAAATGATACACAGGTGGGAGGAGGGGCTGAATAATGGTGCTAAGCTTGCTTAGCACCATTATCTAACACCTGGGTCAGACCAGGCGTTGAGGGACCTGTGGACCCATTTCCATGGTTAAACACTATGGAAATGGGTCCCCAGGTGGCCTCCCAAGCCCCAGGAACACACCCACTCCCACCAGAGGGACACCTGAGGATGGGGGACCCCATCCTAGGTAACTCCAGGTAAGTATTTTTTTATTATTTTTTATTTGCCATCGGGGACCCTAACTTGGGGCCCTGTGCATGGCACAGGGTGCAATGGCTATGCCCAGGGGACACTTGTTCCTTGTGCTGGCCACTGGGGTGGTGGGCATGATGCATGTCTCTCCTAAGATAGGAGTCATGTTTTTGGTGGTTGTGCACCAGGAAATGGCGCTAGTCTGGTTGTAGGAATTTTTTTTTGCCTTTAACCAGGCTAGGGTCATTTTTTGAGGCACAACCTCCTCCTTCCTTACCGCCACGCCCACCCGGCTAGAGTCATTTTAGTTGATGCTAGCCCAAGGTGAGCGCCGGCTTGTGCCATTCGATTCATTTGGCCCCCGGCTGGTGCTCAGGAATAGCACAAGCCGGTGCTTTTTTTTGGTGCAAAACTGCGTTCCCGTAGTTTTGCACCAAAAAGAACAAATTCTGGCCCATGTGTTAATCAGGAATCCCCAGTCTGTGATCTATAAAGGAAAAATCTTTTGAACTATTTGTTTTACAAAGCCACTAACTTGAACTTTGTGACAGTTTCAGAGGTTAATAGCTGCTATACATAACTGCAGAGAACTTCAAAGATTAATTTTTGTTTTTGCTCTCGGCTGCTTTGCTTGATCTCAAAGTTTTATTTTCCTTTTCTTTCTGATTCCATCTAGGCCATGAATCCAGAACAAGGTAACCGCATTAAATGCAAGTATGTGTCTATTGGCTGAACCATTGTGTTTGTGATTGTGAGTAGATTGTTTATTGCAGGTTTGAGTGTTACAGTGAAAACAAACACCTGTTCCAATACAAGCAACTACACTTTCTGAGTTACACAAATGTTACATGGAAGAGAGACTGCTAAACTTTGATAATTCAAAGGGAGACTTGTCTCCCAATTTGTATTACAGCTTGCTATATGAGTATGTGGAGACAATGGATGCGAAGGGATGTTATGTGTGCACCGAGATTCCTTCTTCAGTACAAGAAGGGGATACCTATCACAGCTTACTGTTAATTTATGGAATTAGTTGCAGTCTTTTATTAACACGTCTTAACAACCAGGAGTACATCCAGTACTTCCTCTGTAATTTTGCTTTGGTTTTCTCTTTTGTCCCTATTAACCATCATTTGAGCAGCATTGCTAAGGCTAATAATATAGACATTGCAGGAGGATTTTTCAAACCTACGCTAACATTTGGAACCGCTTATGCACATAAAAATAATCTCACATACATCCTTACAGAGGTGGAGAAGAATTTTCTCAATCAAGCTGGTGACAGAAGAAAAGCAATTAAATAAAAGATAGATAAAGACTTAGGGCCTTATTTATACTTTTTGGTGCAAAACTGCACTAAGGCAGTTTTACCCCAAAAAGTTTTGCACCGGCTTGCACCATTTTTTAGCACCAGCTGGGCACCATATTTATGGAATGGTGCAAGCCGGTGCAAAGGGTAGGCTAGCTTAAAAAAAAATGACGTTAGGCAGTTTTGAGTCAAAATAAATGATTATGACCAGATTAGCATCATTTTTTGACGCTAAGGCCCATATTTATACTTTTTGACGCTAAACTGCGCTAACGCAGTTTAGCGTCAAAAAGTTTTGCGCCGGCTAACGCCATTCTGAAGCGCCATGCGGGCGCCGTATTTATTGAATGGCGTTAGCCGGCGCAAGCAGACCGGCGCTGCCTGGTGTGCGCGAGAAAAACCACGTACACCAGGCAGCGCCGGCGTAGGGGGAAAATGGCGCATGGGCGTCTTAAAATGGGGCAAGTCAGGTTACGTCGAAAAAATCGTCGTAACCCGACTTGCGCCATTTATTTTCGACGCCCATCCCCCATCAACATGACTCCTATCATTGTAAAGATAGGAGTCATGCCCCCTTGCCCAATGGCCATGCCCAGGGGACTTCTGTCCCCTGGGCATGGTCATTGGGCATAGTGGCATGTAGGGGGGCACAAATCAGGCCCCCCTATGCCAAAAAAAATTATTAAAAAAAAATAACAAAATACTTACCTGAATGTCCCTGGGGTGGGTCCCTCCAGCCTTGGGTGTCCTCCTGGGGTGGGCAAGGGTGGCAGGGGGGGTCCCTGGGGGCAGGGGAGGGCACTGTGGGCTCATTTTGAGCCCACTTGTCCCTTAACGCCATGCCTGACCCAGGCGTTAAAAAGCGGCGCAAATGCGCCGTTTTTAGCCACGCCCACTCCCGGGCGTCTCTTTTGCCCGGGAGTATAAATACCACGTAAAGGCCTGGGAGTCATTTTTTAGACGGGAACGCCTCCCTTGCATATCATTAACGCAAGGAAGGGGTTCACGCTAAAAAATGACGCACATTCCGGGAACTTTGGCGCTAGACGCCTCTAACGCCATAGTATAAATATGGCGTTAGTTGGCGTTAGTTTAGCGTCGAATTTGCGTCGAAAAAAACGACGCAAATTCGGCGCAACCAGAGTATAAATACGGCCCTAAGGGACATATTTATACTCTGTTTACACTGAATTAGCGTAATTTTGTTTTTACTCTAATTCAGTGCAAAACTAACTCCATATTTATACTTTGGTGCTAGACCCGTCTAGCACCAAATTTATGGAGTTAAAGTCATTTTTTGGAAGTGGAAACCTACCTTGCCTTAATGAGATGCAAGGTAGGCGTTCCCGTGCAAAAAAATGACTCTATGGCCTTAACACCATATTTATACTCCCATGTAAAAATGGTGCAAGGGAGGGAGGAGGGGTCAAAAAATGGTGCAAAGCTTGCTTTGCCCCATTTTTTAAGACCAGGGTCAGGGCAGGCGTTAGGGGACCTGTGGCCCTATTTCCATGGTGGAACACCATAGAATAAGCCCAGAGGGGCCCTCCCTAGGCCCTAGGGGCACCCCCACCCACACTAGAGGGACTGCGAGGATGGGGGACCCCATCCCAGGTAAGTACAGGTAAGTGCATTTTATTTTTTAAAGTGCCATAGGGGGCCCTGAAATGGGCCCCCATACATGGCACAGGGTGCAATGGCCATGCCCAGGGGACCCCTGTCCTCTGTGCTGGCCACTGGGGTAGTAGGCATGACTCCTGCCTTTTCTAAGGCAAGAGTCATGTGGCATGGTAGGTTTAGCACCATAAAATGACGCTAATCTGGTTAGAGTCATTTTTTTTTACTCTAACCTGCCTAAAGCCATTTTTTGGTGCTAAACCCTCTTCTTCTATACTGCCAGCCCCACCCGACTAAAGTCATTTTTTTAAACTCTAGCCTACCCTGTGCACCGACTTGCACCATTCCATAAATATGGTGCCCGGCTGGTGCACAGAAATGGTGCAAGCCGGTGCTAAACTTTTTGGTGCAAAACTGAGTTAGTGCAGTTTTGCAGCAAAAAGTATAAATAAGGGCCAATATTTTGTAAGTTTGCGCCACTTTTGCGTCATAAAATGACGTTAATGCGGTGCAAAAAAAGTTTAAATCAGGGCCATGGTGCTAGATGGGTCTAGCACCAAAGTATAAATATGGAGTTAGTTTTGCACCGAATTAGAGTAAAAAAAAAATGACACTAATTCGGTGCAAACAGAGTATAAATATGTTGCAGAGTATAAATATGCCCCTAAATATGGCGTTAAGGCCATAGAGTCATTTTTTGCACGGGAACGCCTACCTTGCATTTCATTAAGGCAAAGTAGGTCTCCACTTTCAAAAAATGACTTTAACTCCATAAATTTGGTGCTAGAGGGGTCTAGCACCAAAGTATAAATATGGAGTTAGTTTTGCACCGAATTAGAGTTAAAAAAAATGACACTAATTCAGTGCAAACAGAGTATAAATATGCCCCTTAATTTAAGGTGATCACAAAAAGGATTTTGCACACAGCACAACTGATACACAAGGACGCTCAGCTTTAGATTATCAACATGTAGAAAAGTTTTGTATATATATAGGCCTCTATCTAAAACTGACAAGTTTGTGGGAATGAGTGAACGCAGACATATGTTCTTGCTAAAGAGTGTATGAGAGGTTATGTTAAATGGCCAAGACCATGCAGTCCCTGGCATTTATTCTGTGGTAAAAACACATATTGCAGAATGCCAAAAGGCTGGTATGGCACATGCCACTAAGAGTTGTTTTTCCTAAGATTTATCGAGTGGACAATCTTAACAATCCTGAATGGAAAGGACAGGAGAGGTGGAAACCTAAACGAGGAGCAACTACTGCTGAAATTACAGGAGATATTTTGGAGCAATCATTCCATCAGTGGGAGTAATCTTGAATGACCTTAAGATAAGACCGTTATCAACTATAGTAGATAATATGTCAACAGATTTTGCAGGTGCAATGCTCCTAATTGATATGGAAATGGTAGTGGTAAGTTCTATGGTTGTTCAGAGCTTTCTTGCTTTAGGCAGTCTCCTTGCAAAAGAGGGCAGAGTCTGTTGAGTCCTGTAGGCCCAACATTGTTGCACCTACATACCGGATAACAGTAAGGAGATAAGACAATATGGCCCATATTTAAAAGAAAATGACGGAGCGTGACGCTGCGCCAAAATTGCCAGCTCCGCACTCAGTCTTTTTCACAATGCAGGGATGCGCCGTATTTAATTGAATACCCTGCACCCCTGTGTTGTCCACTCTGTTTGGCTCTAAATTTAGCTGCCAGCGCCAACGCAGACATCCTTGCACCGTCGTGCAAGAATGTCTGCGTTGAGGAGTTTCATTTATGTGTGGAAAGGTGTCCCTTTCTGCACATAAACAATCACTAATGGTGATTTGGCACTTCTGTGTTATAACAGAAGTGCCATAGTGTCATTTTGAGATGAAGCAAAAGTAAAAAACGAGGAGGAATGAAAGTATTCCTCCTTGTTGCGCCTTGCTAACGCCAAGCATGAGGATAATGCAATAAAAATGGAAAATATGAGAAGCAGATATTATAGAGACTTAAGGAGATTTGAAGATTTTCATATACCTAGACCAATGCGTTAACAAGGCTTTGACCTGTTTCATTATAAATGAGAAGTGTCCTTTTGTGACAGCATATATGGCCATCAGAGAAGGAATTGATAGAGATCTAATTTTGCAAATCAATTAGAGGCATAGATGAAGGGATAAGCTATCATTAACATTCACGCATATAAAAGCCTAACCGAGAAACTTCGAAAAACATGTAAGATGTACATGTTTAAAGTGTGGTGGACATTGTGGCCGCCACTTTAGGCCACTATGTGTAATAATATTAAAGGTCATGTATGTATAGTAAATAGACTAATGATGAAATCATTAGCGGAAATAATTATTAACAATGTTTGAAGTATAGTAGAAATAATTAGAATGATTATTAATTTAATTGCATTCATATTGACTTAGATAAAGGTGCTAATGTGTAATGGAATAAAACAAATGTTTAAAATGCTTGTTTACATCTGATCTGAAACAATACAGCAGTAATGTTTATTAATAGATGAATTGCTTACGCATATTTGAAATATATTGTAAGGTGTGCAATAGGCTTAGAAATGTATTAACTTGTAATGTAATGTGTTAACGTTAGCATTAGGAAGTTAGGCCTCTAGTTCATTTCACAGTGATGCAGAAGAAATGCTGTCTCATTATGTTTCCTTTGACCTGAATTCTTTCTTAGGCCTGTTCATGTGTTAGTGAATCTTCCATTGTATTAGTGGTGGGAGTGAAGACCTAGGGGCATATTTATACTTTTTGCCCCAAAGCTGCGCAAACGCAGATTTGCAGCAAAAAGTATAGGGCCGGCTTGTGCCATTCCACACCGCCAGCGGAGCTTCACATTAAAGGAATGGCACAAGCTGGTGCTAAACTTGGGCTAGCATCTTAAAAGAAGATGCTAGCCGGGTGGCGGTGGTGGTGGGAAGGAGGGGGTTGTGCGTCAAAAAATTACACTAGCCTGGTTAGAGGCAAAAAAAATGCCTCTAACCAGACTAGCGCCATTTCCTGAGGCACAACCACTAAAAACATGACTCCTATCTTAGGAAAGATAGGAATCATGCCTACCACCCCAAAGGCCAGCACAGGGGACAAGCGTACCCTGGCCATAGTCATTGCACCCTATGCCATGCAAGTAAGGGTCTCCATGGGACACTTAAAAAAAAAAAAAAACTTACCTATACTTACCCTAGTCACCTAGGATGGGGTTCCCCATCCTCTGGTATCCCTCTGGTGTGGGTGGGGGTGTTCCTAGGGTTTGGGGAGGGCATCTGTGGACCCATTCTGTGGTGTTTAACCATGGAAATGGGTTCACGGGTCCCCTAACGCCTGGTCTGACCCAGGTGTTAAATAATGGTGCAAAGCAAGCTCTGCACCATTATTTGGCCCCTCCTCCCACCCGTGTGTCATTTTGGCATGGGGGGATAAATATGGGCTATGGGGATAGCACCATTTTTTAGATAGGAATGCCTACCTTGCATCTCATTGACGCATGGTAGGTGCTCATTTTTTTTTAAATGGTGCAAACTCCTATATTTTGACGCTAGGGGCCATATTTATACTTTTTGACGCAAAACTGCGCTAACGCAGTTTTGCGCCAAAAAAATTTGCGCCGGCTAACGCCATTCTGAAGCACCATGCGGGCGCCGTATTTATTCAATGACGTTAGCCGGCGTTAGCCACCGGCGCTGTCTGGTGTGCGTTGAAAAAAACTACGTACACCAGGCAGCGCCGGCGTAGGGGGAAAATGGCGTATGGGCGTCCACAAATGGTGCAAGTCAGGCTGAGGCAAAAAAATCGCCACAACCCGATTTGCGCCATTTTTTTACGACGCCCATCCCCCATTGAAATTACTCCTGTCTTAGCAAAGACAGGAGTCATGCCCCCTTGCCCAATGGCCATGCCCAGGGGACTTCTGTCCCCTGGGCATGGTCATTGGGCATAGTGGCATGTAGGGGGGCACAAATCAGGCCCCCCTATGCCACAAAAAAAAATTAAAAAAAATACTTACCTGGACTTACCTTAATGTCCCTGGGGTGGGTCCCTCCATCCTTGGGTGTCCTCCTGGGGTGGGCAAGGGTGGCAGGGGGTGTCCCTGGGGGCAGGGGAGGGCACCTCTGGGCTCATTCTGAGCCCACAGGTCCCTTAACGCCTGCCCTGACCCAGGCGCTAAAATCCGGCGCTAATACGGGTTTTTTAGACCCGCCCACTCCCTGGCGTCATTTTTGCCCGGGAGTAGAAATACGACACATATGCATCGGAGTCATTTTTTAAGACGGGAACGCCTACCTTGCATATCATTAACGCAAGGAAGGTGTTCACGCAAAAAAATGACGCTAACTCCATGAACTTTGGCGCTAGACGCGTCTAACGCCAAAGTATAAATATGGAGTTAGTTTTGCGTCGAATTTGCGTCGAAAAAAACGACGCAAATTCGGCGCAAACGGAGTATAAATATGCCCCTAGATGTTTCATATTTTATTCTTAATGCTGTATTAACAAAGACCATTCGTTGTGGGGTGGGGACTGTTGAAATTGTCTTGTTCTTCCTGAGAAGGTTATTTTAATGTTTCAAATATACGCAAACTGTCTGTTATCAACAGAACCAATAAGTTTATTATGTTGTCTTAACATTAGCCATAGGAAGAGTCTGAGAAGTTACAACCTGGTGGAAACGACTGCTGTGATTGGCTATTGATCATCCAACCAATTAGAGAAGATTTAGTAACTCTTGGAACTTTAGTTAATCTATCACCGAGAAGTAGATTCAGTCAATCAGCTATTCTACCCTTGTTCCTTCTCTCTGAGACTCTGTTTGAGTTCAGACTCTAAATCATCCTCTGTTCTTGTCTTCCCCTACAATGTTCAGAGGAGCATATCTTCCTAACCCTCATCCATGCTGAAATCTTGTCATTAATATAGATGTCCTAATGATAATGCAGTTCAGTAATTGTATGTCCAGTTTACACTGAACTGACGCCTGTGCCCTTGTGCAGCCTGTGTTGTGCACTGCCCGAAGATGCCTGCTGATGTTGCACTCTTTTGAAGAAACCTTGCCATCTGCTGTCGCTTAAGGAGAGGTATATTCTATGATGTGTTGTTTTGTGTTTTCTTTTACAAGTAAATCGTTCACATCCAACCGCAATTTTGGATAGCTTCTTAGTTAGATCATTTTTCAAATTATTTTTGTCTTTCTTTGTCTTTTGTTTTTATTGCATGTGTCAGCCTGTCCGGGCACATGCCAGTCCAAATTTGTGATAGTGATAAGGATGACCTAGCCCACAAATTGATATATTTCGTGTAAATGTGATTATGTCAAACTCATCTGCTCACACCTTGAAAACTGTTTCTATTGCTCAAATAATTTCATTGTTATTCTGTTAGAATGCTTGAGAGTTATAGCTTTAACTAGATTAGGATGCTTTAGACATTTTGATCAGCCAATGATTTTCAAATACTTGTATAACTTAGTTCTGCACGTCATTTATCTTACCTTAGCGTTGTGGTAATAGGGAATTAAGCTTTGAAATTTGAATTCATCTGATGTAGTGCTTCATGGCCACAAAGGTCATGGTGTGTCTGAAGTTACTGACTCACTGAATAATTCATGTTTGTTATTGTGTAAATTGGGATTGATGAATTCAATTATCACGCTCCTCTCTGAGTCAAAAGATCAGATCGACCTCTAAGGGTAGTAGTTGAGGACTGCCCTTTATGCGTTTCTGAATCCTAAGTAGGAGGAGGTCACGTGTCCACAGCCTTCAGTTCTGTAGCGGTGCTACAGAATTCTCCAAGCTGCAGGCCGCTCCCCAGTATCCGCTTTCAGTTCTCCCAATGTTTATCGCTCGAAATCATCTCACAAAGTACCAGGAGCCCCAGGTAGGACATAATTTACCAGCTCCCCAATCAAACCAACACTTCATTGAAGAGTGCATTCAATTTTTCACAGCATAATTAATCAGTTCTGACAATATTATCTTCCTCTGTGACCTCAACCTCCACTGGGCGTTTCAAGGAAATAAACCTCTGGTCAACTTTGATGCTTTTCTAAAAGAAAACAGCATCCACCAACACTACCAGAAACCCACATATTGCAAAGGCACCATTCTCAACCTGATCATCTCCAGAACACCTCACCTATCGACCAGTGACCCTATTTCAATTGATTGGTCTGACCACCTGTAGTGTCACTACACAGTGTCTCTCTCAAACAAGAAAACCTTAGGGGAACTGAAGAAAGATAAAGGGGCATATTTATACTCCGTTTGCGCCAAATTTGCGTCGTTTTTTTCGACGCAAATTCGGCGCAAAACTAACGCCATATTTATACTTTGGCGTTAGACGCGTCTAGCGCCAAAGTTTGAGGAATGAGCGTCATTTTTTTGCGTGAACGCCTTCCTTGCGTTAATGAGATGCAAGGTAGGCGTTCCCGTCTAAATAAATGACTGCGACGCAAATGCGTCGTATTTATACTCCCGGGCAAAAATCACGCCCGGGAGTGGGCAGGTCAAAAAACCCCGCATTTGCGCCTCTTTTTAACGCCTGGGTCAGGGCAGGCGTTAAGGGACCTGTGGGCTCAAAATGAGCCCCCAGCTGCCCTCCCATGCCCCCAGGGACCCCCCCTGCCACCCTTGCCCACCCCAGGAGGACACCCAAGGATGGAGGGACCCATCCCAGGGACATTCAGGTGAGTTCAGGTAAGTATAATTTTTTATATATTTTTTTTTGGCATAGAGGGGCCTGATTTGTGCCCCCCTACATGCCTCAATGCCCAATGACCATGCCCAGGGGACATAAGTCCCCTGGGCATGGCCATTGGGCAAGAGGGCATGACTCCTGTCTTTACTAAGACAGGAGTCATGTAAATGGCGTCTGGGCGTCGTTAAAAATGGCGCAAATCGGGTGGAGGCGATTTTTTTGCGTCAACCTGACTTGCCCCATTTTAAGACGCCCTAACGCCATTTTTCCCTACGCCGGCGCTGCCTGGTGTACGTGTTTTTTTTCCACGCACACCAGGCAGCGCCGGTCTGCTAGCGCCGGCTAACGCCATTCAATAAATACGGCACCCGCATGGCGCTTCAGAATGGCGTTAGCCGGCGCTAAACTTTTTGACGCTAAACTGCGTTAGCGCAGTTTAGCGTCAAAAAGTATAAATACGGGCCAAAGGGGCATATTTATACTCCGTTTGCGCCAAATTTGCATCGTTTTTTTCGACGCAAATTCGGCGCAAAACTAACGCCATATTTATACTTTGGCGTTAGACGCGTCTAGCGCCAAAGTATGAGGAATGAGCGACATTTTTTTGCGTGAACGCCTTCCTTGCGTTAATGAGATGCAAGGTAGGCGTTCCCGTCCAAAAAAATGACTGCGACACAAATGCGTCGTATTTATACTCCCGGGCAAAAATCACGCCCGAGAGTGGGCGGGGCAAAAAACCCTGCATTTGCGCCTCTTTTTAACGCCTGGGTCAGGGCAGGCGTTAAGGGACCTGTGGGCTCAAAATGAGCCCACAGCTGCCCTCCCATGCCCCCAGGGACCCCCCCTGCCACCCTTGCCCACCCCAGGAGGACACCCAAGGATGGAGGGACCCATCCCAGGGACATTCAGGTAAGTTCAGGTAAGTATAATTTTTTATTTTTTTTATATTTTTTTTTGGCATAGGGGGGCCTGATTTGTGCCCCCCTACATGCCTCAATGCCCAATGACCATGCCCAGGGGACATAAGTCCCCTGGGCATGGCCATTGGGCAAGGGGGCATGACTCCTGTCTTTACTAAGACAGGAGTCATGTAAATGGCGTCTGGGCGTCGTTAAAAATGGCGCAAATCGGGTGGAGGCGATTTTTTGGCGTCAACCTGACTTGCCCCATTTTAAGACGCCCTAACGCCATTTTCCCCAACGCCGGCGCTGCCTCGTGTACGTGGTTTTTTTCCACGCACACCAGGCAGCGCCGGTCTGCTAGTGCCGGCTAACGCCATTCAATAAATACGGCGCCCGCATGGCACTTCAGAATGGCGTTAGCCGGCGCAAAACTTTTTGACGCTAAACTGCGTTAGCGCAGTTTAGCGTCAAAAAGTATAAATACGGGCCAAAATCTGGTTCTGAGACACAAGAAACATCAATACTGAAACCATGGTGACCTTAGCCCTATCAACCTCTCCTCGATAGTTCTCAACCCAACATGAACGAGGCCATTAACAATTTCAACCTTTGCTTGACTCCTTGACCGGGAAGGTCCTGAGCAAATACAGTTGACCCAAACCCTCTTGTTCCTGATACTCAAAAGCCCCCTACAAAGAAAGGAAATATATCAGGAAGTTGGAGAAAGACTGGGGACAAGCAGACTCACCATTAAGTCTAACAAAGCTTTGTGCTGTGAGACAATACTACAAAGGCCACATCTTAAAGCATCACATATCAGATACCTCCTGAATACAGCCATGAACAGACTGAAAAAGCAATTTGAGGGAATTAATCCAGCCAACAACCCTCCTTACAACCCCCCTTTGAAGACATCTGAAATCCTATACAGCAACTTGTTGAGTTCTTTGACTTAAAAGTAAAGACACTAACTTCTCCTTTCTGGTCAAACTCAACAACATAGTGCAGGAGAAACTGCCTTGCAAGCCACTGCAGCCATGGTCCTCTTTCTCCACTGTGTCTGAGGCAGATCTACTACTAACCCTACATAAGGTAAAACATTCTAACAATCTCTGTGAAGTCATTTCTCGCAAATCCCTAGCTAAACTGCTTCCCCTTATTTGGAGAACCTTGGTTAACTCATCCCTTGGATCAATGCTTTTTCTGGGACTGTCGAAAAAAAGCATCAAATTTCTCCCATTCTAAAAAAACACAATCCTGATGACTTTAACAACTTCTGCCCAGTATCCACTCTTCCTTTCTTAGGCAAGGTTATTGAAAGTTGCATAGCCTCCCAAATGTCTTCCCACACCCAGGCCAACAACCTCCTCGACTCCCTTCAATCTGGACTCCATAGAGCTACAGCACTGAGATCGTAACTAGGCAGATTGTGGCTGACACAATCTGCATCCTCAACACTGGTAACTCCTCTCTTCTTTTGCTTCTCAACCTCTCCTTTGCATCTGACACAGTCAACCACCAGACTTTGTTAGAAACCCAGAAGTGATAAATGGGTATTGATGGTGTTGTCCTTAAGTGGTTCACATCATATGTAACAAACCTCCCAAAACAGTAAAAATTGGGAATGGCATTTCTGATCCAGTCACTCTGCAAAAAGGGGTCTCCCAATGTTCAATTCTCTCCCCAGTTATTTTCAGTCTCTACCTCAAACGTCTGTGCTCTGCTTCCCGATCACTGTTCAGTAGCTGGAGTGAAGAGAAAAATAGAGAAAGGTTTGTGGTCCTTCCAGGACCCCCCCCCCTTTGGATCCTCAGACATCATGGTCACTCTCATCGTCTGGTCCATTGATTACTGCGTAGTCACTCCAGAGGCTGTGGATCATCTTCCCGCAGCCCAGGGTCGATGTCTCCTTGTTTCCGACTAACAAATGATCTATGGAAAAACAGAAGAGCATCTTTAAAATAGCACAGGAGCTTCCAGCAGTCCTGGAGGTCTTCGAGTGTGTGCATCCATGGAAACAAACCATACATATTGGAGTCCATGGTTATGCATGTTCTGGATATCAGGGCCCTAGCTCCGTGCTTAGATCCCGCACCAGGTCCTGGGCATAGGTGCATTCAGAGAAGAGATGGTAGGACGTCTCCTTTGTGGTGCATCCTCTGGCATTAACTCTCTCAAAAACCTGTAAATCCTAGAGATGTACTGTTTTGTGCTATGGAAAAACAAATCAAAGAATCAAGCCAGACCGGGACTCATCAAATAGTTGAGGCACAAACTACAGACATTATGACAGTCAGCACCAGATGTAGGGCCAATCGTAGGATTTCCCAGAAGCAGCACCTAGCCAAGCAGCATAGGCACTTTTCGGTTGTGTTAAAACTGTGAATGGGATGTATTCTGGGATTACTAAAAGGCAACAGATAAAATAGCAGGAATGTAGGAAAAAAGTTCATACACTGACCCTGATTACAAGGCAGGTAAAGCAGAATCACCTCATTGACTCAGCTCCACCTGATTACAAGAGAATAGGTTTTTCCACACACAGTTTTTCCTGGGTAGGGGAGAACCTGACCTAATTTCTCCAGGTGGTAAAACCAGCCAGAAGAATTATGTGAGGGTTTGGCTGCCAAGCCTCATTTCACTTTTTTCTGATGGGGCATACAATGCTCCCTCTGCCTGAAAACGTATCAGAAAAATCACAGGAGTTTTTGACTGCAGTAGCCACCAAACCCTTATTACCCTTTTTTTTGACAGGGACATAAATTTCCCCTTCCCAGAAAAGAAGTAAATAATTTGCCCTTCAATCGACTACTACCTCCACCCAGAGGTCCAGACACACATTTATCATCTGCGCAAAGATATGGAAAAACATATGTGCAAATTTCAACTGAACTGAGAATTTTGGGGCATATTTAATAGTCCCTAGCACCACCAGACCATCACTTTTTGTGACGCTCTGGTGACACAATGCCCTGCACCGTATTTATAAGGTAGAGTTAAGCCACAATTTGTGGCTTAATGCCACCTTGTAAATATGGCCCCTTCACACGCAGCACTTTGTGTGGAAGGGACCTGCAATGGGTGTTGCTGTGGGACTGCCGCAGCAAAACCCATTGCATTTTGACGCTGCCTCAGGTTTACAAGTTTACGTAAATCTGAGGCAGCGCCAAAATCCAACGTCACCCCAAGGGTGGCGTTAGCATGGCACAACGAGGAGAAATGCTTACATTTCTCCTTGTTTTTTGCTCTTTCTATGTGTGCTGCGTTCTGCACCACACATAGAAAGAGCAAGTCGCCATTAAAGAATGTTTTGTGCAGGCACAGCAGCAAATTTAGGGCCGGCGCATGGGACATCACAGAGGAGCGGCGTATTCTATTAAATACGGTGCATCCCTGCATTTTGAAAATGACAGTGCGTGACGCTGCAAAGTTTGGCACAGTGCCGCTCACCATCATTTTCTGTTAAATCTGGCCCTTTTTGTGGTTTTACAACCAGAAAAATTTGTCACACTTGGTAATTCTCCTTTCCATTAACTTTTGTAATTACCCAATAGTGGACCAGATTTACAGCACATACGTTTACTGTGCACCCAGTACTATGAAGCTCTTCTCAGGACCATAAGAGAAGTAAAGAAACAACTTTTATCAATAATTTGGGCCACATTTTGCCTCTGCCTTCCAAATAATGAAACCGGAATTGAGAGAGATTTCTGAGGCCTGTATTCAAATGCTTCAGGTAGTTCATTCTGAACACCTTCAAACTGAGCTGTGAAAAGTTATTTGGGAAACTAATGATGCTCAAAATAATGATAGCACTTTTTGGAGAATTGTAAACTTAACTTAGTTTGTGTGATGAAGTATTGATAATGAAAGGTGCTCCCAATCCATCAAAACCTTAACAATCTCTTCACTCGTGAACTCATAATTATTTTTGTATGCATGACTATATTTTTCAGTCAGTGTAATAGCCATGTGCCTTGCCTGGTCTATGAACCTGGCATCTGTATAGTTAGGCAAACCATTAACTAACATCTTTAGGGGCATATTTATACTCTGTTTGCGCAAAACCTGCCCCATATTTATACTTTGACGTCTGACCCCGCGGGCGTCAAAGTTCCACCATGTGCGTCATTTTTTGGAAGGGGGAACCTGCCTTGCGTTAATTATATGCAAGGTAGGCGTTCCCTTCCAAAAAATGACTTTAAGGCCTGTGCGCCTTATTTATACTCTGACGTCATTTTGACGCACAGGAGGGGGTGGGCCCTAAAAAAACGGCCCACAGCCTGATGGGCGCCGTTTTTTAACGCCTGGGTCAGGGCAGGCGTAAGGGACCTGTGGGCTCGCAAGGAGCCAAGAGGTGTCCTCCCATGCCCCCAGGGACACCCCCTGCCACCCTTGCCCACCCCAGGAGGACACCCAAGGATGGAGGGACCCATCACAGAGAAGTTGAGGTAAGTTGGGGGTAAGTATTTTTTTCGTTTTTTTTTGTGGCATAGGGGGGCCTGATTTGGGCCCCCCTACATGCCACTATGCCCAATGACCATGCCAAGGAGACATAAGTCCCCTGGGCATGGCCATTGGGCAAGGGGGCATGACTCCTGTCTTTGCTAAGACAGGAGTCATGTCAATGGAGGTTGGGCGTAAAAAAAAATGGCGCAAATCGGGTTGAGGCCTGAATTTTGCCTCAGACCGGACTTGCCCCATTTTTTGGCGCACAACCCCCATTTTCCCATACGCCGGCGCTGCCTGGTGTGAGTCATTTTTTTTTACGCACACCAGTCCGCAGCGCCGGCTAACGTCATTCAATAAATAAGGCGCCCGCATGGCGCTTTGGAATGGCGTTTCAAATTGGAATTTGTAAAATTTTTGACGCACAACTGCGTTGGCGCAGTTGTGCGGCAAAAAGTATAAATATGGGCCTTAATATTTTCTGAGCCCTCAAATTGCTGCTAAACTATGAACATTACTAAAAACAGGTTCACTGGGACATTCTGTAACATCATCAGCAGCTGCCCATTTTTAAAGGGACAGCCATTAGTACCAATTGTTGCATAAATGGCTCCACATGAAGCACACAAACGGGGGTCTTGGGCACATACTTCTATTTATCCTAAATTGTACCAATGATTGCTGATTTACCAAAATTGAAACCTTTATGTCTGAGTACATTTTCTCAGTCACATCTATCAAGGGTTTAGGAGTATCAAAGTCTTCTAGGACTGTTCCCCAAAGATGCCACTCAACCCAATAAAATGGGACAGTTAGTTTTCATTGCTGCCACATTTCCCAGGTCCATGTGTGACTAGGTAGGCCTATCTCGGTTATTCTTAAAATTCTGGGACTTGAAGTCATATTTAACCCAGTATGAAACTAGGACTACAGGAACAGCCAGTGCCCCCACTCCTTTTAAAATAAAACAATAATAAACATAGTTTTGTAAAAGTTTGGCAGCTGCTGCTGCTGGTGGGGGATGGGCAAAGCTCCTCCACCCTAGCGGAGGAGCCGTGTCTGCTGCTGCCTTCCTTCATTGGACAGCAAATAAGGAAAGGTAGCAATCACAGCCCTCCTGGGACATCCAAGGCAGAGCTGCAGGTAATTATGATTTCCTTTTTATTAATGTTTGGTGTGTGCATGTATATATGAATATTTGATAGTGAGTGTGAATTCATGTATGTGAGTGAGTGAGTGTGTGTGTATGCATCTTTCCTGTCTGCCCCCTCCCTGCTAAACTCTATGATCTGCTAGCCCATACAAGAGCTATTGACTTTGATAATGTATGTTTGCCATGTTGTACACCAGTGTGGCGCTGTTTAGCATGGCTAAAAGTCAGGGGTGTGGAATTGGTGGGGTGGATTGGATTGAGGGGACTAGATTGGAATATTTGTGGGACTCCCGTTGTTAAAACAAGACTTCTGGATTAGGGGCAGCAGCACCACCATTTGTGGGTAATTGAGTCAATCCCAACTTGTCTTGGCAGGTGTCGGCCCAACCCTTTCAACTAGCTAGAAGAACCTCACCAAACCTGGAAAGAAAAAGTAATTTGTGGCAGCTTGGAACATGACAATCTATGGCTTCTTAGGAGAAGTTGTAGTCGTCAAGTCTCACCCCTTTCTCTTGTTAGCAAATGATCTCATACACACACATGCACCAAAGAAAGAGAGGTAGGATGGTTTTCAATACATTTATTGAAAAGACTGCAATTATTTGGGGCAATGAAGCATAACAATATTAGAATGGTGGTGACCAGCGAGAAAAGGCCTGACGTGCGCGAGTGCCTAATTGTTGTACTGTTTACACACTCTTGCGGCAACAACTGCTATCTGGATTACCATGTACTCGGACTTGTCAACCTTGGACAGAGGTACATGGTGAAATGTTATGCACATAATAATAATAATAACAATGCTTTCACCGAAACACAGAGCTACAGTTTATCATAAAATAAAAACATCTCTGCTGAAAGCAGGCTAAGTAAAATGAATAAAACTGATTAAATGAAATCAGAGCGCAAATGTAGATAAAAGGGCACAGGCCGCAGGCCTAATCTAAACTAAAACATGTGTGCCCAAGCAGAGTGTAAAATAAACCCATGACAGAATGAAATGGATTGGATTGGGGCGGGGTGGATTGGATTGAGGTGGAGTGGATTGGATTGAAATGGATTGGATTGGAATTGAGTGGTCCGGGTTCAATTGGAATGTGTTGTATTAAATTGGAGTGGTCTGGGTTGTATTGGGTTTTATTGGATTGGATTGGAGTGAGATGTGTTGGATTTGAAAAGGGTGGATGGGATTGGAGAGGGGTACAATGGATTGCAATGGAATGGATTAGATTGGAGTGGGGTGGATTGGAGTGGAGTGGGTTGGACTAAAGTGGGGTGGATTGTACTGCAGTGGAATGAACTGGATTGGAGTGAGCTGGATTGGGCTGGAAGGGTGGACTGGATTGGATCGGGATGGATTGTGGATAGATGTACTGGAGTGGGGAGGACTTGACTGCAATGACCTGAGGTGGAATGGACTGAAGTGAGGTGGATTGGATTGGGGCAGATTGGAGTGGGTCAGATTGGAGTGGGGCAGATTGTTTTGACTTGAAGTGTGGCAGATTGATGTGGGTTAGAATGAGCAGAATATATTGGAATGGAGTGGTGCAGATTATTTTGGATTGTAGTGGGGCAGATTATTTTGGATTGGAGAGGGGCAAAATAGAGTAGGGAAGATAGTTACAGATTGGAGTGGGGTGGATTGTATTGGATTGGAGTGGGGCAGATTCTTTTGGACTGGAGTGGGGAAGGTTGTTTGAGGCTGGAGTGAGGCGGATTATTTTGAAATGGAGTGGGGTGGATTGTTTTATACTGGGCAGAGGCAGAATCTTTTGGATTGGAGTGGGGAGGGTTGTTTTGGATTGGGGTGGGGTGGATTCTTTTGACCAGGAGAGGGGTGGATTTTTTTGGATTGGAGTGGTGCAGATTCTTTTGGATTGGAGTGGGTGGATAGGTGGGGTGGATTGGGATGAGGTGAATTGGATTGGAGAGGGATAGACTGGATTGGGCAGGTTTTTGGTTGAATTGGATTGGATTGGATTGGAGGGGGTGGACTTTGGTGGACTGGAGTGGGGTGAATTGGGGTGGAATGGGGTGGATTGGGATGGAGTGGGTGGATTGGATTGGGGTGAGGTGGATTGGACTGGAGTGAGGCAGACTGAAGTAGGGTGGATTAGAGTGGGGCGGATTGGAGTGGGGCAGATTCTTTTGGATTGTAGTGGGGTGGATTGGGGTGCACTGGGGTGAGATGGATTGGATTGGAGTCGGATAGATTGGATTGGGCTGGTTTTTGGTTGAACTGGATTGTTGTGGGTTGGATTGGATTGGAGTGGGGTGGATTGTGGTAGACTGGAGTGGGGTGAATTGGGATGGAGCAGGGTGAATTGTGATGAGTGGGGTGGATTGGATTAGGGTGAGGTAGATTGGATAGGAGTGATACAGATTTGAGCGGGGTCGATTGGAGTTGATTGGGGTGGGGCACATCGGAGTGGACAGGAATGTAGCAGATTGGAGTGGATTGGAGTGGGGAAAACTAGAGTTGGGCAGATTAGGGTAGGGCAGAATGGAGTGGGGCAGATTGGTGTGGGGCGGGTTGGAGAGAGGAAGATTGTTTTGGACTTGAGTGGGGCTGATTGGAGTGGGGAAGATTATTTTGGATTGACTGTGACTGATTTGAGTGGGCAGATTGTTTTGGACTGGAGGTAGGGCAGATTGGAGTGGGGCAGATTGTTTTGGATTGTAGTGGGACAGATTGCTTGGATTGGAGTGGGGTAGATTGTTTTGGATTGTCGTGAGGAAGACTGAATTGGGGAATATTGTTGTAGGTTGAAGTGAGGAAGATTAGACTGGGGCACATTGCTTTGAATTGGAATGGGGCAGACTGGAGGGGGGCAGATTGTTTTGGATTGGAGTGGGTCAGATTGGAGTGCATCAGGTTGAAGTGGGGCAGATTGGAGCGGACAGATTGTTTAGGACTGGAATGGGGTGGACTATGGTGGACTGGTTTGTAGTGGGGTGGATTGGGTTGCAGTGGATTGGATTGGAGTGGAGTGGATTGGAGTGGGCTTGATTGGAATGGGCTGGGTTGGATTGGAATGGGATGGATTGGACTGGACCGGATTGGAATGGAGTGGGGTGGATTGGACTGGAATGGGGTGGATTGGACTAAAGTGGGATAGATTGGACTGGAGTGGGGTTGATTGGAATAGAGTGGGATAGGTTGTTGTGGAGTGGAGTGGGTTAGATTGGAGTGGGTTGGATTGGAGAGCGGTAGATTGGAGTGCGGTGGACTGGGTTGGTGTGAGGTGGACTGGGATAGAGTGGGGTGGATTGGAGTGGGGCATATTGTTTTGGATTGGAGTGGGCAAATTAGAATGGGGCAGATTAGAGTGGGTCAGACTGTAGTGGGTAGATTGTTTTGAAGCAGGGAGAATGGAGTAGGGTATATTGTTTTGGATTGGAGTGGGGCAGAATGGAGTGGGGTGATTGTTTTGAATTAGACAGGGCAGATTCTTTTGGACTGGAGTGAGGCAGATTCTTTTGGATTTGCATGGGGCAGATTGTTTTGGACTGAAGTAGAGTGGATTGGGGTGGAGCAGGTTGGAGTGAATTGGGGTGAGATGGATTTGATTGGAGTGGGATAGATAGGATTGGACTGGATTTGGGTTTAATTGGTTTGGTGTGGGTTGGGTTGGATTGGATTGGTGTTGGGTGGATTAGATTGGAGTGGGGTTGAATGTGGTGGATTAGAGTGTAGTGAATGTGAAAGGAGTGGTGTGGACTAGTGTGACGTGGACTGGATTGGACTAGAATGGATTAAACTGGGGCGGATTGTAGTTGGGCAGATTGATTTGGGTAGCAGTGGGGCAGATTAGATCAGGGCAGATTGTTCTTGATTAGAGTGTGGCAGATTGTAGTGGTGCAGATTAGGGTAGTGGGGATTGTTTTGGATCGGAGTAGTTCAGAATGGAGTGGGACTGATAGAAGTTAGGCAGATTGGAGTGGGGTGGATTGGACTGGGACAGACTGTTTTGGATTGGAGTGGGGCAGATTGTTTTAGATTGGAGTGAGGAAGATTGGAGTGGGAAAGATTCCTTTGGATTGGAATGAAGCAGATTGTTTTGCATTGGAGTGCAGCAGATTAGAGTTGGGTGCATTGTTCTGGATTGGAGTTTGGAAGATTGCTGTGGATTGGAGTTTAGCATATTGTTCTGGATTGGAGTGGGGCATATTATTTTGGATTGGAGTGGGGCAGATTGGAGTGAGGCAGAGTGGAGCAGGGCATATTATTTTGGATTGGAATGGGGGATTGTGGTGAATTGAATTGGAGTGGGGTGGGCTGAGGTGGAGTGGGTGGTCTGGCTAGGAGTGAGATGGATTGGATTGTGCTGGATTGGGGTGGGTTGGAGTTGGGCTCATTGTTCTGGATTTGAGTGGGGCAGATTGGTGTGGAACGGAGTAGAGCAGATTGTTTTGGACTGGAGTGGGGCACAGTGGAGTGAGTTGGAGTGGAGCTGGGCGGAATATTTTGGAATATTTTGACACTAGTGCAACAAAGCGCCACAATGGCGTAAAAAAAATGTGACACTATTTTCCAAAGGACAGCCAAGGTGCACAGTATTGTAAGTACAGCGCAACCATGGTGTCATTAGGTGGGGCAGGGGTGACGCAAGAAAGTGGCGCATTGGGATCAATGTACATATGCCCCGGAGTATGGTGGTTATGTAGGAAAGAGCCAGTTCTTGAGTAGTCTTCTGAAGATAAGATAGCTATAAGTGGATCTTATATTTGGGGGTAATGAATTCCATAGTTTGGCACTTGAAAAGAGAGAGATGTACCACCTACTGAGGCATATTTGCAAGGAACAGACGCAACGTAACGCTGTGCCAAAATTGGCAGCATTGCATTAGATCTGAAATGCAGGGATGCACCGTATTTACAAAAATGTGGTGCAATCCTTGTGTTTTCCCTAGCTGCCTACAGCCAACGCAGGCAACCTTGCACCATAGTGCAAGGTTGCCTGCGTTGCAGGGAAAGATTGTTTATGTGCAGGAAGGTGTCCCTTCCTACACCTAAACAATCAATATTGGTGATTTGTCACTTCTACGTGTGCTGCAGACAGCAGCACACATAGAAGTAACAAATTGTCATTATTTAATGATTGTTTATGTGCAGGAAAGGACACCTTCATGCACATGAACAGTAACGCATGCCGTTTTGCTCTTTGTAAGTGTGCTGCAGAATGCAGCACACAGAGAAAAAGCAAAAACAAGGAGAAACAAAAGTATTTATTTTTGTTGCACCAAACTAACACCACCCCTAGTCAATCATGTGGCTATTACTCCATATGGCCGCAACTCACTTAGGGGCATATTTATACTCTGTTTGTGCCGAATGTGCGTCAAAATTTGTGACGCACAATCGGCGCAAACCCTGCCCCATATTTATACTTTGACGTCCGAATCCGCGGGCGTCAAAGTTCCACCATGTGCGTCATTTTTTGGAAGGGGGAACCTGCCTTGCGTTAATTATATGCAAGGTAGGCGTTCCCTTCCAAAAAATGACTTTAAGGCCTGTGCGCCTTATTTATACTCTGAAGTCATTTTGACGCACAGGAGGGGGCGGGCCTTAAAAAACGGCGCACAGCCTGATGTGCGCCGTTTTTTAACGCCTGGGTCAGGGCAGGCGTTAAGGGACCTGTGGGCTCGGAAGGAGCCCAGAGGTGCCCTCCCTTGCCCCCAGGGACACCCCCTGCCACCCTTGCCCACCCCAGGAGGACACCCAAGGATGGAGGGACCCATCCCAGGAAAGTTGAGGTAAGTTGGGGTAAGTATTTTTTTCGTTTTTTTTTTGTGGCATAGTGGGGCCTGATTTGGGCCCCCCTACATGCCACTATGCCCAATGTCCATGCCCAGGGGCCTTGCCATTGGGCAAGGGGGCATGACTCCTGTCTTTGCTAAGGCAGGAGTCATGTCAATGGAGGTTGGGCGTCAAAAAAAATGGCGCAAATCTGGTTTGAGGCCTGAATTTTGCCTCAGTCCTGACTTGCCCCATTTTTTGCCGCACAACCCCCATTTTCCCATACGCCGGCGCTGCCTGGTGTGAGTCATTTTTTTTGACGCACACCAGTCCGCAGCGCCGGCTAACGTCATTCTATAAATATGGCGCGTTGGAATGGCGTTAGCCGGCGGTAAATTTTTTGACGCACAACTGCGTTGGCGCAGTTGTGCGTCAAAAAGTATAAATATGGGCCTTAGTACGCACTCTACAGCAGAGACGATTTAGCTCTCTTGGGAGTTTTCAGAATTACGGCTGGAGTAATGGCCACATGATTGAACGACCTGCCTGACACATGCATGGCTGTCGCAAATTGGTATGTCACCTCACTGTACGTTTGATATGCCGGGTTTCACAAATGGTTTTCGTATATATTGCAGCGCATAAACTTTTGCTGACTTTGGTTTCCTTTGAGATGGTGTGCTCTCAAGCTTAGATTTATAAGCCCTCCTGATGTTGCCCTGAGGAGGCCCCAATTTGGAGGGCCGAAACGCATCAACATTTCTGTTTAGAAGAGTCCATCTTATTTTGAATTGGAGCTGAAGCATTGAACAAGGGGCACTGGAAGAATTAGAGGGCAAGAGTTTGCCCTATTATATTGACCCAAAAGACTACCACACATAAGGACTGCATTTTAAATAAGGAGCAGTCATAACGAGTGATTAGTGGAAGACAACAATAACATTCAACATTTGTGTATATTAAATGTTTGTTTAACTCCTTCGCTGCCAGGCCTTTTCGCCTTCAGGTGCCAGGCCTTTTTTTGGCTATTTGGGGCAGTTCGCGCTTAGACCCTCATAACTTTTTGTCCACATAAGCTACACATGCCAAATTTGTGCCCCTTTTCCCAACATCGTAGGGATTCTAGAGGTACCCAGTGTTTATGGGTTCCCCTGGACGAGACCAAGAAATTAGCCAAAATACAGCTAAAATTTCATTTTTCTTTTAAATGGGAAAAGGGGCTGCAGAAGAAAGCTTGTAGTTTTTCCTTGAAAATGGCATCAACAAATATTTTGCAGTGTTAAACTCACCATCTCCCCAGCTTTCAGGAACAGGCAGACGTGAATCAGAAAAACACATTTTTCAACACAATTTTGGCATTTTACTTGGACAAATGCCATTTTAACTATTTTTGGAGTGCTTTCAGCCTCCTTCCAGTTAGTGACAGAAATGGGTGTGAAAGCAATGCTGGATCCTGAACAGCTAAACATTTCTGAAAATTAGACAAAAGTCTGAATTCAGCAAGGGGTAATTTGTGTAGATCCTTCAAGAATGTCATAAAGTAATGGCTCAAATAAAAGAATATTGAAATTGAGATGAAAATAAGAGCAATTTATGTCCATGTTTTCTTCTATAACTTTTTCCAGCCATAGAAGATGTTTGAAAGCAATACACTGTTACGTCTGCTGGACTCTTCTGGTTGCGGGGATATATAGGGCTTGTAGGTTCATCAAGAACCCTAGGTACCCAGGGGCAATAAAGGAGCAGCACCTTGCGATGGGTTTTCATTGTATACCGGGTATACAGCAATTCATTTAGTGAAATATAAAGAATGAAAAATAGGTTTCAAAGAAACCTTTGAATTTCCAAAATGGGCACAAGATAGGGTGTTGAGAAGCAGTGGTTATTTGCACATCTCTGAATTCCGGGGTCGTCATAATACCATGTGAATTACAGCGCATTTCTCAAACAGTCGTCTTTTTTACACACTGTCTTACATTTGGAAGGACAAAGGGCCATATTTATACTTTTTGACGCAAAACTGCGCCAACGCAGTTTTGCGTCAAAAAAATTAGCGCCGGCTAACGCCATTCTGAAGTGCCATGCGGGCACCGTATTTATTGAATGACGTTAGCCGGCGTTAGCCGGCGTTAGCCGCCGGCGCTGTCTGGTGTGCGTTAAAAAAAATGACGTACACCAGGCAGCGCCGGCGTAGGGGAAAATGGAGCTTGGGCGCCGAAAAATGGGGCAAGTCAAGCTGAGGCAAAATTTGCGCCGCAACCCGATTTGCGCCATTTATTTTGACTCCCAACCCCCATTGACATGACTCCTGTCTTAGCAAAGACAGGAGTCATGCCCCCTTGCCCAATGGCCATGCCCAGGGGACTTCTGTCCCCTGGGCATGGTCATTGGGCATAGTGGCATGTAGGGGGGCACAAATCAGGCCCCCCTATGCCACAACAAAATAATTAAAAAAATACTTACCTGAACTTACCTTAATGTCCCAGGGATGGGTCCCTCCAGCCTTGGGTGTCCTCCTGGGTGGGCAAGGGTGGCAGGGGGTGTCCCTGGGGGCATGGGAGGGCACCTCTGGGCTCCTTCTGAGCCCACAGGTCCCTTAACGCCTGCCCTGAGCAGGCGCTAAAAAACGGCCCAAAAGCGGCCGTACGTCATTTTTTTTGACCCGCCCACTCCCGGGCGTGAATTTTGCCCGGGAGTGTAAATACGGCGCACATGCCTCGGAGTCGATTTTTTAGACGGGAACGCCTTCCTTGCATATAATTAACGCAAAGTAGGTGTCCACGCTAAAAAATGATGCTAACTCTATGGACTTTGGCGCTAGACGCGTCTAACGCCAAAGTATAAATATGGCGTTAGTTTTGCGTCCGAATTGCGTAAAAAAAAACGACGCAATTCCGGCGCAAACAGAGTATAAATATCCCCCAAAATGTAGAGAAAGACAAGGCGCAAAATCACGTGTTCTTCTATTCTGTGTTTCCCCAAGTCTCCCAATAAAAATGGTACCTCACTTGCATGGGTAGGCCTAATGCCCACAGCAGGAAAAGCAACATGGACACATCACATTTTTACATTGAACTCTGACGTGTTTTTTGGAAAGTGCCTAGCTGTGCATTTTGGCCTCTAGCTCAGCCGGCACCTAGGGAAACCTACCAAACCTGTGCATTTGACAAACCTAGACACCTAGGGGAATCCAGGATGGGGTGACTTGTAGGGCTCTCAGCAGGTTCTGTTACCCAGAATCCTTTGCAAACCTCAACATTTAGCAACAAAAATACTTTTTTCCTCACATTTTGGTGATGGAAAGTCCTGGAACCTGAGAGGAGCCACTAATTTCCTTCGACTCAGCATTCCCCCAGGTCTCCTGACAAAAATGGTACCTCACTTGTGTTGCTAGGCCTAGTGCCCACGACAGGAAACACCCCAAAATACAACATGGACACATCAAATTTTTACATTGACAATTGAAGCCTTTTTGGAAAGTGCCTAGCTGTGGATTTTGGTCTCTAGCTCATCGGGCACCTAGGAAAACCTAGCAAACTTGGACATTTCTGAAAACTAGACACCTAGGGGAAACCAGGATGGGGTAGCTCGTGGCGCTCTCACCATGTTCTGTTACCCAGAATCCTTAACAAACCTCAGAATTTGCCAAAAACACACTTTTTCCTCACATTTCGGTACTGCAAAGTTCTGGAATCTAAGGAGAGCCACAAACTTCCTTCCACCCAGCATTCCTCCAAGTCTCCCGATAAAAATGGTACCTCACTTGTGAGGGTAGGCATAGTGCCCACAACAGGAAACGCCCCAAAATGCAACATGGACACATCAACTTTTTACATTGATAACTGATGTGTTTTTTGGAAAGTGCCTAGCTGTGGATTTTGGTCTCTAGCTCAGCCGGAACCTAGGAAAACCTATGAAACATGTGCATTTTTTAAAACTAGACACCTAGGAGAATGCAGGATGGGGTAATTTGTGGCGCTTCAGCAGGTTTTGTTACCCAGAATCTTTTGAAAACCTCAAAATTTGGCCAAAAAAACTCTTTTGCCTCATATTTCGGCGATAGAAAGTTCTGGAATCTGAGAGGAGCCACAAATTTCCATTCACCCAGCATTCCCCCAAGTCTTCTGATAAAAATGGTACCTCACTTGTGTTGGTAGGCCTAGTGCCCACGACAGGAAATTCCCCAAAATGCAACATGGACAGTTCAGATTTTTACATTGACAACTGACGTGTTTTTTGGAAAGTGCCTAGCCTGTAGATTCTGGTTTCTAGCTCAGCCAGCACCTAGGGAAACCTACCAACCCTGTGCATTATTGAAAACCAGACACCTAGGATGTGGTAATTTGTGACGCCCTCACCAGGGTCGGTTACCCAGAGTCCTTCGCAAACCTCAAAATTTGGCAAAAAATAACTTTTTTCTCACATTTCGATGATAGAAAGTTCTGGGCTATGAGAGGAGCCTCAAATGTACTTTCACCCAGCATTCCCCCAAGTCTCCTGATAAAAACGATACCTCACTTGTGCGGGTAGTGCTAGTGCCCGCGACAGCAAATGCCCTAAAACACAACATGGACACATCACAATTTCCCAAAGAAAACTGACCTGTTTTTTGCAAAGTGCCTAGCCGCGGATTTTGGCCTCTAGCTCATCCGGCACCTGGGAAAACACAGCAAACCTGAACATGTCTGAAGACTAGACACCTTGGGGAACCCCAGATGGGATGACTTGTGGGGCTCTCACCAGGTTCTGTTACCCAGAATTCTTTGCAAACCTCAAAATTTGGCAAAAAACACCTTTTCCTCACATTTCATGATAGAAAGTTATGGAATCTGAGGGGAGCCACGAATTTTCATCCAGCCAGCATTGCCCCAAGTCTCCCGATAAAAATGGTACCTCACTTGTGTGGGTAGGCCTAGTGACCACAACTGGAAACGCCCCAAAATGCAACATGGACACATCAAATTTTTACATCGACAACTGATGTGTTTTTTAGAAAGTGCCTCGCTGTGGATTTTGGTCTGTATCTCAGCCGGCACATAGGGAAACCTACCAAACCTGTGCATTTCATAAAACTAGACACCTAGGGAAACCCAGGACGGGGTGACTTGTAGGGCTCTCACCAGGTTCTGTTACCCAGAATCCTTGGCAACCCTCAAACTGTTACAAAAAACACTTTTTCCTCACATTCCAGTGATAGAAAGCTTTGGAATCTGAGAGGAGCCACAAATTTCCATTCACCCAGCATTCCCCCAAGTCTCCCAATAATAAGGGTACATCACTTGTGTTGGTAGGCCTAGTACCCACGACACGAAGCACCCCAAAATGCAACATGGACACATCAACTTTTTACATTGACAACCAATGTGTTTTTGGGAAAGTGCCTAGCTCTGGATTTTGGTCTCTAACTCAGCCGGCACCGGGGAAAAGCTACAAAACCTGGACATTTCTGAAAACTAGACACCTAGGGGAACCCATGATGGGGTGACTTGTGGTGCTCTCAGCATGTTCTATTACCCAGAATCCATGCAAACCTCATGATTTTGCAAAAAAACCTTTACCCTAACATTTCGGTGATAGAAAGTTCTGGAATCTGAGAGGAGCCACAAATTTCCTTCTGCCCAGCATTTCCCCACGTCTCCCGATAAAAATGGTACCTCACTTGTGTGGGTAGGCCTAGTGCCCACGACAGGAAATGCCCCAAAACACTACATGGACACATCAAAATTATCAAATACAAAGCTACCTGTATTTTGCGAGGAAGACACCTGCGTTTGTGGTCCTGGGTTCAGCAGCCATCTAGGAAACCCTACCAAACCCAGACAATTCTGAAAACTAGACACCTGAGGAAGTTCAGGAAGATGTGACTTGAATGAATCCCCCAGTGTTTTCTTACCTCGGATCCTCAGCAAAACACAAATTTAGCTAAAAAAACAATTTTCCCACATTTCTGTGTAGGATCACTGCACTGGCACAAATTTCCTACCTCACAGCAGTCCCCTCAGTCTCCCAATAAAAATGATACCTCACTTGTGTAGTTGTACCAAGTGCCTGTGACAGGGAAGTGCCAAAAACATGCTGAAAGTGAGGGGGAACCAAAGCGGGTCGAAAAGGGCAGTTTGAAAAGAAACGTTTTTAGACTGACAAGCAGGGCAGAATTTTCTATTGGTATAGCCGGGAGGTAGGAATTTTATAGATTCCTACAGATTCCGTAAGGTTCCATCACAAAAATGTGGGGAAAATGTGTGATTTCAAGCAAAGTTGGACGTTTGCAGGGCATTGTGGGTAAAAAAAATGGTGCAGGTGCGTGGTAAGCACACCAACCTGGACTCACCCAGATGTTTTGTTTTTAGATGTTTCTAGGTCTCATGGATTTTTCTACAGGACAGCGTCCCAAAGTCCAAAAAGTGCAGCCGTCACCATTCCAAGTGGGACGATTTTGAGTGTTAGACAAGCTCTCATGGCCCAAATGTAAAAACAAAACCCAAAATAATCAAATGTCCTCTTGCTTGCCATTGGGATAAGATCTGTTAGTGTGCGGGGGAGAGTTGAAAGACTGTTACCCTCTTCAGTTGGGGTGGGGGCATAACCATGCCCATACTGGTTGGTAGCCACCATTCCCTGGCATCTAGTAGGCTTTCTGCCACCCTGAGGAGTGGATTGGGAGTAATTGCTCCATCTGCCCATCAGTGGGCAGAACAACTTTGTCTCCATTTCTTTGGGGTGGGGGTATAGCTATACCTCCACCCTCTTTTTAAAAAAAAAACAAATCTTCCCTGGTGTTTGGTGGGCTTTCTGCCCCCCTTGGAGGCAGATGGGCCTTACAAAAATAGGCCGATCTACCCCCAAGGGGGGGCAGAAATGGCCAACAGTAATGTGGCCCCATGGGGAGCGACCCTTGCCCAAGGGGGTGCCCCCCCAAACAAAACACACACCTATCGCTGGTGCCTAAGTGGTTTCTACCCCCCCGGGGGCAGATCGGCCTAATAGAAATAGGCTGATCTGCCCACAAGGGGGCAGAAATGGCCTAAAATAAATTTGCCCCCAGGGGAGCGACCCTTGTCTAAGGGGTCACTCCCCTTGCATGAAATTGACCTGAAAAAAACATCCCTGGTGTCTAGTAGTTTCGGCCTCCATAAAAATAGGCTGATCGGCCCCCAAGGGGGGGCAGAAATGGCCTAAGAACAGGAAAGTGACCCTTGCCTAAGGGGTTGCTCCCCACTTGTAAGAAAATAGTTTTAAAAAATGATTCCTGGTGTCTAGTGGCTTGTGCCCCCACCCCTGGGGGGCAGATCGGCCTAATTAAAATAGGCTGATCTGCCCCCAGGTGGGGCAGAAAAGGCCTTATAAAAAATACCCGCCCCACAGTTAGTGACCCTTGATCAAGGGGTCGCTTTCCTTATGCCAATTTCAAATAAACAAATATCCCTAGTGTCTAGTGGGCATTTCTGCAGCCCGATCGATTCACGATTGGACTGCAGAAATTATCAGACAGACATGAAAGTAAAGGAAAGGCCTTCCGTTTCCTTTCATGTCTTCTGCCTGCCCCCACCCCGCCGATTGGAAGAGAAATGCTTTGTATCACACGATAGGGCGAAACAGAAGAAATCAGTGGGGACGCAGCACGTCCACCCTCACAGACAATAAAGCGGGCCCTTTCTTGTTGGGGCCAGATAGGTCTGCGGTGGGGCACCGCAGGACACAAAGGTGGCCCCCAGGGGGCCAAGCAGACATGGGGCTGGCCCCTGTATCCAGGGCAACCTCTGTCCAGATCCCCCTGTGGGCGCGGAGGGGGCCACAATGGCAGGCATGGTAGGGGCCCCAGGCAAAAAGAGGGCCAAAAAGGCAGGTAGGCATAGCCCAGAGGTGGCAGGGGAGAGGGCACTGTACACCAGGGCTGGGGGGGGGCACTGAGGAGCTGAAGGAGACACTGAGGGCCCCCCAGGGCCATTTAGGGGAGGCACCTCCTAGTGTTGCAACAGGGCAGCATGGAGCACAGGCCTGGTCCAAAGTGGACATTGAGGCCAGGTTCAGGAGACAGAGGAAGGTTGTCGTGGAGATGGAGGAGAGATGGGCCCAGCTATGCAGGGACAGGGAGGATGCCTTAGAGAGGGAGTAGCGGCCTAAAAGGAAGGCGGGCAAGGGGGATCAGGGGGCATGGGAGGACCTGGGATGGGGCTGGTTAGTTGGGTATGGGTCCCGCAGGAGCAGGAGAGTAGCCAGGAGGCTTGTGCGACCGAGGGTTCTGGCCGCTTGATGGGCACACATGGCGCACATGGCCATGGGAGGCGCTGAGAGTGCAAGTCAGTGGAAAAGACTGGCAGAAAGAAGGTGGTGCCAAAAGGGCGCAACATGGCCTCAGGATGTTGGTCTGAAGCAATAGA
Source organism: Pleurodeles waltl (assembly GCF_031143425.1). Classification (NCBI taxonomy): domain Eukaryota; kingdom Metazoa; phylum Chordata; class Amphibia; order Caudata; family Salamandridae; genus Pleurodeles; species Pleurodeles waltl. The sequence goes on from NC_090443.1 coordinate 1,001,578,893, forward strand.
GGGTCTTTGGCTGCCTTCTCTACACCGCAGGAACGTACAGGGCACAAATAAGGTGGACGTCATGTGGGATGTGCTCGCGATGAGTGGAGTGAGGCGATGGCTGTGAAGGGTGATGAAGAAGAGTGTGAGATGGACGAAGAGGTGGTGGTAGTACTATATTATGAGGATGAGTCGGACGAATGGGAAGAGGGAGAGATACGCGAAAGCAAGGTGAGAGGAGAACAAGGGAGGGGGAAAGGGCGCAAGAGCGGTGCAACCTCCTGTTCAATTTCTGTCTTACAGGAGCATGCGGACAGTGGGACGGCACAACCAACAGCACACAGGGAGGAGCGTGTTTGCCAGGTTCTGACAGCTGCAAAGGGAAAAGTTCCCCCGGTTCAAGGTAAGGGTGAATGGTCGTACGTTTGGGGCGAGGGTCAAGTTAAGGCTGTGAATAAAGCGCACAAGTCCGTAGGTGTAGGTGATCAATCCATACATGACGTACCTGGCGTTGGTGCAACCCAGGTTGGGGATGGTAAGCAGGCAAGACAGGATACCACTCCTGCAAGGGACATTTGGGGAACATCGACGGGAGACGGTAAGGACGGTGATGACAAGGTCAGAGAGGGGCTTAGGAAGCGGCTTCCTTATATGGGTCTTACGATGCCTTTAGGTTCCCACATGGCTGACAAGACGAAGTCCGGGGTTTGGCAGCACGAGTATGTAGATGTTTTCAAACTACTCCATAGAGACATACAGGCCAAGGAGGGCTCCGAGCAGGAGGAGTGGGAGCTAGCTCGTTGGCCCCGGGTACTGATCACTATGGACAATTGGACCTCAGCCTTTCTAATATATGCCAGTATCTATCGCGAGAAATTTCCCAACAGGGCCACTGCGCTTTTCTAATACATGCATATTATATGCAAGGCCCAAATGCATTTTGGGGGTTTATCATGGTTGAGCTATGACTAAGAGTTCCGGTCACGCATCAGCGTGAATCCCGAGAAACCCTGGGGGGGTGTAGACTCAGAATTATGGATGCAGTGGATGGCTTCATCACATTCCGCGGCATCCACACATACCGCCAGTGGGCTACCGGTGGTGTACAAGCCCTTTCAGTAACATCCTACCCAAGAGGGTCGTGTACCCTACAGCGACCCCAGCTACCTACTTCAGGGGCATGCTGGAACTTTAACAAGGGTTTCTGCTTGAGACATCCTTGTAAGTTCAAATATGAGTGCTCCAAATGCGGGGGATGACACATGGTCATGCAGTGTTTTTCGCTCACCAGTCCATCTGAGCAGTGGAGAACAGCCAGGGGTAGAGGGATGCAAGGCGCTCCTGCGCCAAAGGGCACCTACGCTAATTAAGCTTGAGTTCTTGTTGCCATGGTTGCGTATGTACCCGGACAGGGACATAGGGGCATATTTATACTCCGTTTGCGCCGAATTAGCGTCGTTTTTTTCGACGCAAATTCGGTGCAAAATTAACGCCATATTTAAACTTTGGCGTTAGACGCGTCTAGCGCCAAAGTAGGAGTAAAGAGCGTCATTTTTTTGCGTGAACGCCTTCCTTGCGTTAATGAGATGCAAGGTAGGCGTTCCCGTCCCAAAAAATTACTGCGACGCAAATGCGTCGTATTTATACTCCTGGGCAAAAATCACGCCCGGGAGTGGGCGGGCCAAAAAACCCCGCATTTGCGCCGGATTTTAGCGCCTGGGTCAGGGCAGGCGTTAAGGGACCTGTGGGCTCAAAATGAGCCCACAGCTGCCCTCCCATGCCCCCAGGGACCCCCCCTGCCACCCTTGCCCACCCCAGGAGGACACCCAAGGATGGAGGGACCCACCCCAGGGACATTCAGTTAAGTTCAGGTAAGTATAAAAAAAAAAAATTTATATTTTTTTTGGGGCATAGGGGGGCCTGATTTGTGCCCCCCTACATGCCACAATGCCCAATGACCATGCCCAGGGGACAAAAGTCCCCTGGGCATGGCCATTGGGCAAGGGGGCATGACTCCTGTCTTTACTAAGACAGGAGTCATGTAAATGGCGTCTGGGCGTCGTTAAAAATGGCGCAAATCGGGTGGAGGCGATTTTTTTGCGTCTACCTGATTTGCACCATTTTTAAGACGCCCTAACGCCATTTTTCCCTACGCCGGCGCTGCCTGGTGTACGTGTTTTTTTTCCACGCACACCAGGCAGCGCCGGTCTGCTTGCGCCGGCTAACGCCATTCAATAAATACGGCACCCGCATGGCGCTTCAGAATGGCGTTAGCCGGCGCAAAAAATTTTGACGCTAAACTGCGTTAGCGCAGTTTAGCGTCAAAAAGTATAAATACGGGCCATAGTGTGCAAATTGGAGTGAGGTTTCAAGGAAGGGTTTCAGATAGGTTGTCAAGGGCCCAGACAGAAGAGATGGGTGGACAATTTGCGGTCTGCCAAAGAAATACCTAGGGTGGTAGCGGACAAGCTAGCGAATAAAGTTGCAAAGGGCAGAATTGCGGGTCCATTCTTTGAATGGCCTCTGGACACATTGATGATTTCACCTCTTGGTGTGGTGCCCAAAAAAATCTAAGGGTGAGTTTTGTCTCATCCATCACTTGTCCTGGCTGGAGGGGGCGTTGGTAAACGACTTCATTGCACAGGAAGTCACAAAGGTGGTACACGCTTCCATGGACGCCGCCATTTGGCTTGTTCAGGGGTGCGGCAAGGGGTCTGAGCTGGCAAAATGCAACATTAAAGTGGCTTTTCGCCTCCTGCCTAGCCACCCTAAGGATTTTGCGTTACTGGGCATGCAGCTAAATGGGGCGATCTATGTGGACAGAGTACTTCTGATGGGCTGTGCCATTTCGTGCGCACTTTTTTAGGCTTTTAGTACGTTCCTCCAATGGGTTTTTGTAAAAGTGTGTGGGCATCAGGAAGTGGCACATTACTTAGATGATTTCTTTTTTGTGGGAAAGGCTGGCTCCCAGTCCTGTAAGACAGCTTTGGCAGGTTTTGAAAGACTGGCATGGGAGATGGGGGTTCCTTTGGCTCCCGAAAAGACTGAGGGCCCCACTTGTGTTTTGACATTTTTGGGGATCGAATTGGACGTGGAAGCACTGGTGGCATGATTGCTGGCAGGAAAGGTGACAGAGATTTTGGAATTTTTTAGACAGGTACGGTCGTTGCATAAGATTGATTTGCACACAGCACAACAACTTTTAGGCTTCCTCCATTTTGCCTGCAGGGTAGTCAGGGGGGGTAGGACATTTTGCAGGAGGCTGGGGCTCGCTGTGTCAGATGCCTCCCTTCCACACCATAGGATTCGTGTGTTGGTGGGGCTGCGAGAGGACATCAGAGTGTGGGAGACATTCCTGACACAGTTCAATGGGGTTTCCATGATTTTTCAGGAGGAGGACACGGTCTGGCAGGTCCAAGTCTTCTCAGCTGCAGCCAGGGCCTCCGGTTCTGTCCTTTTTTGGGACATTTGGTGGTGTGCGGAGCAGTGACCCCGCACGTTGGTTGACCCAGGGCAGGAGTATTGCTTTTCTAGAATTCCTTCCCCTGTTGGTAGCCTTGACTGTGGGGGGAGATGAACTTGCCAACAGGACTGTAGTTTTTCACGTGGACAACATGACAGTTGTAGAACTGGTGAACAGACAAATGGCTAAGGACCTGAGGGTGTTGTGTTTATTGAGATGTTTTATGCTTAGATGTTTATCTTTAAATGTCATATTTAAGGCAGTACACACTCCTGGGGTGAACAATGCTATTGCAGAATCCCTGTCTCGTTCACAGTGGCAATGTTTTTGCAGTTTGGCACCAGGAGCAGAGCGACACAAGACAGCGGTCCCGGCAAACATTTGAGAGTGAGGGGCGTGATGATCATTGGGGTGGTAGAGATGTCATTAGCCAAATCAACTTGAAGGAGTTATCGCCTGGCATGGTTGGAATTTCAGAATTTTGAATGTTTGAATGGGGATTTTTGGGTGCTGAGTGAGAACATGCTGCAATCTCGAACTTTGCGTTTTGTTCTGTTTCTGATTCAAAAGGGTTTGTCGGCCACAACCATTGGAGGCAAGTTGGCTGGCGTGTCTTTTTATGGTAAATTGTTTTTTGGTTGCGACCCAGCAAAGGATGATATCCAGGGAAAACTGTTGAATGGGTGGGGTAGCGCTAGAGCGGGGATGGGCCAGGCGGCAAGGGAACCTATCACATTTGATCTATTGTTGGAATTGTTGCAGGTGCTGCCGGTTTGTTGCACTGACCCTCATAAGCTTGCGTTGTTTTGATTGTGCATGGTTTGGATGTTTTTTGCGGTATTTCAGGTGTCTGAGCTTTTGGGTGTGGGTAGGTGTGTATATATACCGGAGAGGGAGGCGCTTGGGCATATGCCTTAGAAAGTCCAAGACAGATCAGTTGGAAAGGGGAAGTGGGTGTGGTTGAAGAAAGGTGGGTATACAGCTGCTTGTCCGATTGTTGAGTGGAGCAGTTTTCGGACTCAATGGGTGATTGGTGGGGCCTGCGTTTTAGCCATGCGAGTGGTGAGAAGCTCACTGGGTTCCAGTTATTGGCTGTTTTGCGGATGGCGCTAAGAAGGATCCGAGTTCAGTTTGAGGCGGCTCATCTCTATCCAGTTGGCAATGGCATGAAATCCGTTGTGGAGATTGATCTTGGCGGTGGCGGGGTCCTTCATGAGTGACAGGATCAGTTGTGTGTCCTCTGCGTAGGAGACGATGGTGAGGCCGTGGGATCAGACGATGTTGGTGAGTGGCACAATGTAGACGTTAAAAAGGGTAGGGCTGAGAGAGGATCGTTGGGGGACTCCGCAGATGGTCTTGGTGGCTTTCGACAGGAACGGAGGGAGGCGGACTCGCTGAGTTCTGCCAGAGATGAAGGATGTGATCCAGTCCAGGGCCTTGTGGCGGATTCCGGCGATGTGGAGGCGTGTGAAGTGTGTGGTGACAGATGGTATCGAAGGCTGCCGAGAGCTCAAGGAGGATGAGGGCCACGGTTTCACCTTTGTCGAGCATGATCCTGATGTCGTCAGTAGCGGCGATGAGAGCGGTCTCGGTGCTGTGGTTCTTGCAGAAGCCGGATTGGGAGATGTCGAGCAAGTCGTTGTCCTCCAGGAAGCGTGATAGTTGGCTGTTGACTATCTATTCGTTGACCTTCGCTGGGAAGGGGAGGAGAGAGATGGGCTGGTAATTCTTGAGGTCTTCAGGGTCTGCCTTGGGTTGTTTGAGCAGGGCTTTGATTTCGGCGTGTGTCCAGCTCTCCCGGAAGGTGGCGTTCTCGAAGGAGCTGTTGATGATAGTACGGAGTTGGAGGGCGATGATTTGGCTGGCTTTGTTGAAGACATGGTGAGGGCAGGGGTCGGCGGATGATCCGGAGTGAATGGTGCTCATGGTCTTGGTGGTGTCCTCGTCGTTGGTGTGGGTCCAGGCGCTCAGGAAGTTGGTGTGGTTGGGTGCATTGGGGTTAGTGTTGGCCGCGATGGTCGCAGGGATTGGGGAGGTGAAGCTGCCGTGGATATCTGTGATCTTGTGGTGAAAAAAGGTGGCGAGGGAGTCGCAGAGGTCTTGCGAGGGCGGGGGTCGATGGAGCAGGACTTGGGGTTGGCAAGCTCTTTGATGATGCTAAAGACCTCTTTGTTGTTGTGCGCATTGTTGTCAATTTGCTCTTTGTAGAAAGACCTTTTGGTGGCCTGGATGAGCTGGTGATGGTTGCGGATGGCTGTCTTGAGGGCGGGAGACAGGCACAGTGCTATGAGACTCATTCTTTCAGAATAGGGGCGGCTACAGCAGCAGCTCAATTCGTTTGGAACTGGGCTGAGATTCGGCGAATTGATAGGTGGAGATCTAGATGCTGCGAGCGTTATGTGACGTCTTGAATTGTGGGGTAGGTACTGCAGAGTAGGACGAGGTGGGGGCTGGGAAAGAGGGGGGGAGCTGTGGACGTTGTATTAAAATGTGTTCTTTTTTCAGGTTGCGTGGCCGGCCCCAGGAGTGGGAAGATGGTCACTTGGATGGTCGGTCATTCATTCATCCATTGGGGAAGAAATATGCAGAAAGGCAGATATATGGATGCTCATTAGGATTGCTGGGTAGCCATCACAAAGTATTGCGGTGGGGGAAGAGTGGAATCAAGTGGGGCAATTTGCTTCCTTCTCTAACATCAATGATGCCCAATTGGGGTTGTCCAGATCTGCTGTTATTGCGCCTGGGGGGAAATGACTTGGTGAAACTTTTGGAGCTCATCCTACTGCAACATATGCAACTGGATCTAGAGTTGCATTGTCAGAAGATGCTCGGTACCAGCTTAGTATGGACTGAGGCCCATATTTATACTATGTTTACGCCGGATTTGCGTTATTTATTTGGCACAAATTCGGCGCAAACCTAACTCCATATTTATACTTTGGCGCTAGACCCGTCCAGCGCCAAAGTTATGGAGTTTGAGTCATTTTTTGTACGTGAAAACCTAACTTGCGTTAATGACATGCAAGGTAGGCATTCCCATGCAAAAAATTACTCTAAGGCACGTGCGCCTTATTTATCCTCCAGCGTCAAAATGACGCACAGGAGGAGGCGGGCCTTAAAACAAGGCACCCAGCTGGATTTGTGCAGTTTTTTTTAACGCCTGGGTCAGGGCAGGTGTTAAGGGACTCTTAGGCTCATTTCCATGTTGGGAGACCATGGAAGCAGTCCACAAGTGCCCTTCCCTGCACCCAGGGACACCCTCTGCCACCCTTGCCCACCCCCGGAGGACACCCATGGATGGGGGGACCCATCCATGGTGAGTGCAGGTAAGTATACATTTTTTTAAATAGCATGGGGGGCCTAACTTGGGCCCCCCTACATGCCACTGTGCCCAATGGCCATGCCCAGGGGACAGAAGTCCCCTGGGCATGGCCATTGTGCAGAGGGGCATGACTCCTGTCTTTGCTAAGACAGGAGGCATTTCCATGGGGGTTGTGCGCCAAAAAATTGCGCAAGTCAGGTTTGAGCCAATATTTTTGACTCTAACCTGACTTGCACCATTCTTTGGCGCACAACCCCCAGTCTTCCCTTGGCCTCCGCTGCCCGGTTACCGTCATTTATTTTGACGCTAACCGGGCTGCAGCTCCGGCAGGCGCATTCGAATGGCGTTAGCCGGTTGTAAACCTTTTGACACAAATCTGCGCTAGCACTGATTTGCGTCATAAAGTATAAATATGGGCCTGAGTTTGTACCTAGTAGGAAGTGGAGAGGGATGCTGAAGCATGGGACTATAGAGAGGGCCCGGAGGAAGCTCAATAGAGCAATGAGGATTTTCTGTTCAGTGCATGTTATAAAGGTGTTGAAACACGAGGACATTACAGAAGAGGAGGCCGGGCTATTCAGTTCTGATGGTGTGCACCTCTCTGAGTTTGGCAACGCATATTACATCATGGAGCTTTGCTTACTCTTGGGGGGTTTGTGAGGGAAAAGATGTGACTCAAGGAGAAGGTGTAAATTTGTGCAATGTTGCAGTGGGCTCGCTGGCGGGGCAAGAAAAAGCCTAACGGGTTTGTGCTGAGTGTCAATAGATGGGGAGGGTAGAGAGTCAGATGCGGCGCGGGCCTGGTCACCGTTCCAGGGGAGAGAAAGAAGCAGGTGAAGGATGATAGCGTGGCGGATGCCCGAAGCAGGCAGGGGATGAAAGGAAAAGGGGGATGTTTGGGTGAAGTGAAGTGGAAGATAGGTGAATGGAGGCAAATTGAGGGAATTAGTGAAAAGAGGACTGGGGAGAAGTTTAAAATAGGTTGGGGTTTAAAAGTTAGGCCCATATATATACTATTTTAGCATTGCAAACTTACAAAATATTATTGTATTTTATAAGTTTGCTCAGCTTTTGAGTCAAAAAATGACACAAATGTGCCACAAAAAAAGTATAAATACAGGTCTTAGTTTGAAGTTCAATATGAACAATGTTATGTATAAGAGGCATCCTGTCGTAAATAAATGGCCTTTTACACTACATAAACACTGTGCCACTGACTTTGTCCAGATATAAAACCGCCCAAAAAAAACAAAAGACTTGCGGCAGAAGCACAAAAAATCGCGGGTATGAGTGACCTGTAAGGTCCCGCCTCTTAAGTTGCATGGTCTAACGTCATCAAACCGGCCTACTGCAGGAAACACCGTTTCTACTGTAAGGTCCCGCCTCTTTCGTCGCCTGGTCTAACGTCATCAAACCGGCCTACTGCACGAATCACAGTTTCCACTGGTGTCCGAGCAGAACACCCGCCAGAAACACAACATAAACAATGAAAATATATATAGAAACTGTTTTACCACACGAACAAGAACATTGATCCATACAAAAAACATCACTACAAGTTTCTCTTGTTTTTAATAAATTGTATTTAATACATGAGCAGTATAGATCTCGGGTAATGCCAAGACCTTCCAAAAATAGGATAAAGCTCGCGATATCACTCACCACACAAAGTGCAAGTGAAAAAGCGAATTTTAAAGAAATACGATTGAGAATGCAGCCAAACATTGAAAACCATACCTGTATAATAGTAAACTATTGCTCTGATAGGCCGACACCATTTACTGTTTACGAACGTCAATTAAATAGCTGCAGGAGAAAAATATATACATCCACACAATATACTTTTCAATCTTAAGTTAATATAAATTCTAGGTCATTTAAGAATAAAGGACCAGGCGCTACTGGCAGTAATGTGAAAAGGATCATGGATATGCATATTTTATGCAGGGGATTGTGGGTAAACGGGTATCCCGTTCCTTCTTTCCAGTTTACAGTTTTCATTTAGTAACTTTTTTCCCCATATATATCTATCCCAAGGGATTGGCGCGCTTTACATGCGCTTCACTTACATTGCACTTTATGTACGCAGGGGGCGTTTTTAAGTGATTTGCCTAGAATCACAGGTTGTTGTGCCGACGCCGACTCAGCTCCAAAAGGTGGCAGCTCTGGCTGATAGGCCCCATCCCCGTTTTTTAGCAAAATGACGGAAGAGTCTTTCTGAATTACTTCTTTCGCTGCAGTTGTTGGAAGTAGAGCGTCAGTACCCGCTCTACATCTGTAATTCAAGGCAAATTACTTAAACTCCCCTTACTTAAAAAATGAATGTGACCTCGTGTAATGTAACTGATGCTCATGTAAAGCGCCCCAGTACCCGTGCGATTACTCAGGGATAAAAACTGAAACTTGGTTAACAGATTATGCATTTTTTGTATTTATCTTTCTGCCCGTATTTTCCTTAAAGATCTTTTAGGGTCCGTCTAGAAAGCTTTATTTTTGTTTGATTCTTCCTGTGTTTGTTCCTTTAAGTTTATATTAAGAACGAGAAACAACACTACACTTTTACGACTTTCCTTATTTTCTTTAACCTCTTGTGGTATGTAAATGGCAGCCAGGCAGGTAGAATACTGGTCAATTGCTGGGTTTAATTTGTAAATTAAAATGTGCGGGTGCCCAGAGCCCGCCTCTTAAACACGTGGCTGCTGCACTGGAATACTGAGGCAGCGTTATCCTGAAGCCATCTCGGGCCTCTATAATCCGTTGGCAGCCACTCCCTGCCCCTCCAGCTCACTCATGCAGCTTTCTCCCTTTGGGACGCTTTTTTGTTTTTCCCTTCTTCCGTCTTTCTCATATGTGTCTTTTGCTCGCAGTAAATCCTTGAGGCAGAAAAATTAGCGTTGGCCCTCACATATAAGTGCCGGTGCTCTGCACCGGAAAACACTGGCTCAAATTAAGCCCTGGTTAAAAGGCAACTCTACACCAGCCTCTGAGCAACAAATGCATTCAGACACTCTGAGTACTGAGCACTGTGCAGCAGATGAATGAGGAGAAGCTGCAGCTGAGGGCCAACAGGTGAATGCAGAGTTATTTCTCTGCACGCACTCCAAAGCCCCCACTCGTGAGTCCCTCCATCTGAGTCAGTGGTTTAATGAAACGTGAGAGGGCACCCCTGCATAGTACATGGAGGAGACCCCCTTTGAACTCACTCAGGAGCTCTCAGGGCAGGGTACTCAGCCCCTCACCCCCGCAGCGCGGGGGCCTTTGTTATGCCACTGATCTGAGTGGAATTAACCTTGACCAACATCTAGAGGACAGTGCCTGTTGTTGGGGCAACACTGCCTGCACTGAGACCTCATGTTGAGTAGGTAGGCTAAGGGAGCAAGGTTCTAGCCTGCCACCCATCCACACCCCACAACTTGCCCCACCTGAGTTGAGCTCCGGAAGTGGTCTATTCTAGGCTCCCCCAGTGGAGGGCTGAGTGCCTGTGGTGCGCGGAGGCGGCCGGACCACTAGCTGGTCTCTCCACTCATGTCAGGAACGTGGCAGCCAGGTTTCCAGCTCAACCGAAGGACCCACCACAGCTACTACTGCCTGCTTCCCAGCACATCAGTGACTTGATTAGTATCAGGGGGCTCATTTTTTAGAGAAACTTGTAGGACATCAATAATTTTTCAAGCTTGTAGGATCTGTAACATTGGTCAAGATTGAAAACATTGCAGCTGTAAAAATACAGGGGCATATTTATACCTGTTGGTGCAAAACTGTATTAACGCAGTTTTGCACCCAAAAATGTTTGCATCGCCTTGCACCATTCCTAAGCACCAGCCGGGTGCCATATTTATGGAATGGTGCAAGCTGGTGCAAAGGGTGGGCTAGCGTTAAAAAAAATGACGTTAGCCCGGTGGGGCTGGCGATGTGGGAGAAGGGGGTTTTGCACCAAAAAATGACGTTAGGCTGGTTAGGGTAAAAAAAGATGACTCTAACCAGCCTAGTGTCATTTTCGAACGCAAAACCATACATACTACATGACTCCTGTCTTATAAAAGACAGGAGTCACGCCCACCACCCCGATGGCCAGCACAGGGGACCAGTGCCAACTGGGCATGGCCATTGCACCCTGTGCCATGCAGGGGGCCCCAAGTTGGGCCCCCAATGGCACTTTAATTAATTTAAAAAATTACCTACCTATACTTACCCTACTTTTCTGGGATGGGGTCCCCCATCCTTCGGTGTGGGTGTTCCTGGGGCTTGAGGAGGGCCCCTGTGGGCCCATTCCATGGTGTATAACAGTGGAAATGGGTCCACAGGTCCCTTAACGCTTGGTCTGACCCAGACGTTAAATAATGGTGCAAAGCAGGCTTTGCACCATTATTTAGCCCCTCCTCCCACCCGTGCGTTATTTTAGCACAGGGATAAATATGGGCCTATGGGGTTAGCACCATTTTTTAGATGGGAACGCCTACCTGGCATCTCATTGACGCAAGGTAGGTTCATGTATCTAAAAAATGGTGCAAACTCCAATATTTTTATTTTAGACGTGTCTAACGTCAATATATAATTATGGAGTTAGCTTTGCGCTGAATTTGCGTAAAAAAATGATGCAAATTTGACACAAATGGGGTATAATTATGCCCCGAGGGCCTCATTTACGAGACCCTAGTAGCACACTGAGCCACCAGAGTGTCTTTTTTTTTACGCTGCCTTTCCCAGCCAAAGTAATAGAGAAGACCGTCAACAAACAGCTGACCACCTTCCTGGAAGACAACAACCTGCTCGACCCCTCACAAACCGGATTCCGAACCAACCACAGCACTGAAACCGCCCTCATCTCAGTCACAGACGACATCAGAACCCTGATGGACAACGGTGAAACAGTCGCCCTCATTCTCCTCGACCTCTCGGCTGCCTTTGACACCGTCTGTCACCGCACCCTAATCACCCGCCTCCGCTCCACTGGGATCCAAGGCCAGGCCCTGGACTGGATCGCCTCCTTCCTCGCAAACCGTTCACAAAGAGTTTACCTCCCTCCGTTTCGCTCAGAACCCACCGAGATCATCTGCGGCGTACCTCAAGGCTCATCACTCAGCCCGACACTCTTCAATGTCTACATGAGCCCCCTCGCCAACATCGTACGCAAGCACGACATCATCATCACCTCCTACGCCGACGACACCCAACTTATACTCTCCCTCACAAAGGACCCCGCCAGCGCCAAGACCAACCTACAAGAGGGTATGAAGGACGTCGCAGATTGGATGAGGCTCAGCCGCCTAAAGCTGAACTCTGAAAAAACGGAAGTCCTCATCCTCGGCAACACCCCGTCCGTCTGGGACGACTCCTGGTGGCCCACGGCCCTCAGCACCGCACCGACCCCCACAGACCACGCCCGCAACCTCGGCTTCATCTTGGACCCTCTTCTCACCATGACTAAGCAAGTCAACGCCGTGTCCTCCGCCTGCTTCCTCACCCTCCGCATGCTCCGTAAGATCTTCCGCTGGATCCCCGCCGACACCAGAAAAACCGTGACCCACGCCCTCGTCACGAGCCGCCTGGACTACGGCAACACCCTCTACGCCGGGACCACAGCCAAACTCCAAAATCGCCTGCAACGCTCCACGGCGGGTGGGAGATCTTTCTCCTTCCTGGCGGCCAAGACCTGGAACTCCCTCCCCACCAGCCTCAGGACCACCCAGGACCACTCCGCTTTCCGGAGACTCCTAAAGACCTGGCTGTTCGAGCAGCGTTAACCCCCCCTTTTTTCCCCTAGCACCTTGAGACCCGCACGGGTGAGTAGCGCGCTTTATAAATGTTAATGATTTGATTTGAATATGCAAGGCCATATTTACTAGGCCACTCAAAGCAACCTTGCTTAGCTTTTTATGGCCCTGTAAATATGGCCCCTTTGATGCATAACACTGCATGAAAGGGGCATTCCATGGGTGTTGTTGGGGGTGTTCCCATGCAACACCCATTGAACCGGACGGAATCTGACGCCTTCTCAGATTTAAAAGTCTGTGAATGCATCAGATTGATGCAGCGGGGAGAAATATCTATTTGTCCATGTTTTATTCATCTTTCTATGTGTGCTGCAATCACATGTGATTGTTTTTGTGTAGGAAAGTATCCCTTTCTGCACAAAACAATCATTCCTGCAATGCAGGCATCCTTTCACCATGGTAGCTTGGCAGCAATTTGTGCATCAGAGCAGGGGGATAGGACAGAAATGCGGGGTATCTTGTGGATGCAGCACATTTCTGCCCTTTGCCGGTGGCGCAGGGCGGCACAGCAAGGCACTTGCTCCACCACCTTGTGCCACAGGCCTTGTAAATGAGGCCCTGAATACTTATTTTCAGTCTCAACACCTTGCACAAGGTAGGGAGAATCCCACTCCCAATCAACTGGCTTCTCGACCCTGATTATCACATAAATCAAAATCTACTACAAAGCCAAGGGAAAAAAAGGGTTATGTCAATCAAAAAAAGAGAAAAAGTGGCTCTGAAATTCCTCTTCTTTATAATTCAATACAGAGGTGTTTCAGAGAATAAAATCAGTAATTTATTTTTATAATACCCATTGTGAATGATAACCTATTCTTCACTGGTGATATAATAAAATATATGCACACCCTGGCTACAACCTGAGGCAGTAAATTTGGCTGGCATTGGCACACAGTGGCGCACCTGCACCAGCCATCAAAAAGATTTATCAGAACTGGCTAAGACCTAGCTTTGACCTTTGGTCCCTGCACAGCCTCAGGACCTCCACATTGGTGTAGTGAGGACTAGCGGGAAAATGCAGGACTTAGACCAATTGACTCACCATCCTGATATGGACACATAAGTGTGGAGAGTATTTGCTATGGAGATGGGGAATTGGGTCAGATCTTTCAGATGAACGAGGAGATCATCAGCATAGAGGGATACTGGGTGTGTCCCGTCTCCCAAGGGTATACCCCAATCCCAGCCCTGTGTGTGTAATGCAACAGCTAGTGGCTCCATGGCTAAAGCGAAGAGGAGGGAGACAGGGGGAATCCCTGTCTCGTGCCGTTCTCTACCCTGATAGAGTCACAAAGAAAGGGACCTGTTTTTACTCTGGTCATCGGTAATGTGTATAGTAGCCTGATCAGCTGTATAACTCGGGGTCCCAACCACTCGCAGCTTTGCTGGGAAAAAGGGAGTATTTGAGGCCCATTTAGCGCAGACTGTGCTTAACTGCGAAGATGGATCAGTGGAGACGCTGGACAGTGGCCATATAATCCGGGAAGAACACGATGTTGGTATTGACCACCTTTACCTCCGGCAGCTGCCTCGTCTCCCTCAGTACTGTGTCTCTGTCCCAGTAGTGAAGAAAGCAAATCACAATTGGGCATGGATTTGTGCCAGGTGGGAGTCTACGTGTGGGAACTAGGTGAGCTCTCTCAACTGAGAAGTGTGAAAGGGCCACCGCTGGGAGAAGGTCTTGTAGCCAGGTTTTCACATGGGTCTCTTCCCTCTGTGCCCTCTTGCAGACCTACCACGTGCATATTATTTATCCGAGATCTTCCCTCTGCATCCTTGGCTCATCATTCTAGTATTTGTATACTGTCTGCCAGCATTTGCAGCGAGGACTCCATGCTCTGCCTCTGAGGTTGTAGTGCTGCAATGCTTTGCTCTGCTATTGCAACTTTCTAAGTTGAGTACCAGGCATCCCGCTTCAAACCAATGGAGCGGCACATATTTCAGGACTCAGAAAAAAAAGCCTTACATTGAGGGTTGTTGTGTGGGCTGGTATTTCTCAGAGATCTTTATTGTGCACATTATTTCTCCAAGATTTTCTCTCTGCATCCTCGTTCTAGTATTTGTACACGGTCTGCTAACATCTGCAGTGAAGACTCCATGCTTTGCGTCTTGTGTTGTAGTGCTGCAATGCTTTGCTCTGCCATCACAACTTTATTTGTCAGTTTCCCATGGTCTGAATGCGAAACTGGTAAGGTCTGATGCAACAATGTCTATTTTAGTCACCAGCAATGTCCTATAACGTGCAATGGCTGTAAGTCTGTGTCTAGCTTATCCTCCAGTGAGGTAGGGTACTCTTAGTTATTTCCTGTGATTGGGGATGTTGCCATTTTTGCTGAGGGTGGTCTGGTTGAGGTTTTTACTGTGTCCTGTGGAGCGTATGTTTAGTTTAGTTTTATGGATTTATAGAGCGCGTAGCTGCCCTAGGGCATCCCAGCGCTAAAGGTACACAACAACTTCCGGGAGGGCCAAAGAAAACAGATTAACTACTAAAAAGAATAGTTTTCAACTTCTTCCTAAAAAGAAGTTCTGATGATTCGTGGCGAAATTCAGAGGGCAAGGCATTCCAGAGACGGGCAGCCTTAATGGTAAAAGAGTTACCTCCCCATGATCTCTTGACACGATGTATATAAATCTGCCGAGTAGATAATGATCTCAGGTGTCTAGAGGGAACATAAATAAAGATCCGCCTTCTAAAGAAAAGCGGGCCCCTATTATGTAAGGCTCTGTGGGTAATGCACATAGATTTAAAATGAATACGCTGTTTGATCGGAAGCCAATGAAGTGCTACAAGAGCCGGTTTGACAGAGAGGTGCCTGGGAGAGTTAGTAAGAAGTCTAGCTGCCGCGTTCTGCACAATCTGCAGCCTCCTTATTACATACTCTGGGGAACTAAGATAAAGAGAGTTCCCATAATCCAGGCGGGAAAGAACTAACGCTTAGATAAGAATTCTTCTAACTGTAAAAGGTAGAAGGTTGAGAATCTTCCTAAGAGCTCTGATAAGACTGAAAGAGACAGAAGAGATTCTTTTTACTTGCAGTTCCATCGTCAAACGAGGGTCAAGCAGGAAACCTAGGCTTTTTACCTGCGCATTTGGAGGGGGCAGACTATTAAAGGCCTCCAAATGCAGTGCCAAAGGAGAGGCAGGAGGGCCATTGCCTACAATCAGTACTTCAGATTTACCATCATTAAATTTAAGTTTAGATTGGGTCATCCAATCGCCGATATCCTTCATACAACAGGCCAAATTAGCGGAAGAAGAATCTCCAGCACTAGAAAGGGATACCATTAATTGGGTGTCATCAGCATAGGTGACCATTGAAAGATTATGAGGAGTGACTACTTTAGCCAAAGATGATAAATAAATGTTAAAAAGAGTAGGGCTCAGGGAGGAGCCTTGAGGAACTCCACAAGTCAGGGGGACAATATCAGACAGAAAAGAACGATCCGAAACTTGGAAAGATCTTCCTATGAGGAAAGAGGAAAGCCAAGAAAGGGCCATGCCTCCTAACCCTATCTTAGAGAGTCTGTCGCAAAGGAGAGTGTGATCAACAGTATCGAAGGCTGCACTAAGATCAAGAAGGATGATAGCAGCATGACCTCCTTGATCTAACAGTTGACGAGCAGACTAGTCACAGTAAGGAGCGCCGACTCCGTACTATGTTGAGCTCTAAAGCCCATTTGAGTGGGATGTAGGAGCTCATGACTCTCAAGATAACTGCTCAGTTGCAAATTTACATGTTTCTCCAGGATCTTAGCTGAAATAGGAAGAAGAGCAATAGGTCTGTAGTTATCCAAAACGGAGGGATCGAGCTTTGGCTTTTACAGAAGAGGTTTTATAATAGCATGTTTGAGGAACTGGGGAAGAATGCCTGAAGACAGGGAGTTATTAAGTATTTTTGTCAGTGGTGAGACAATAATGTCTACAGCCCTCAAAAGGATAGAAGGAGGGGCAGGATCCAGGGGGGAACCACATTTAATATTAGAGAGAAGTTTAAAAGGTAGAGCATCTGTGAGGGGTGAAAAAGTAGTTAACAGAGTCCCCATAAGAGGGGGATTCGTAGCCTGCTCATCCAACAGCTCCTGAGGGGGGGACGGAGGAAAACCAGAGTATATCTTAATGATCTTATCCTGAAAATGAGTTGCTAGTAAATTACTATGTGTAGTGGAAGCATCTATCAGAGAAGCAGACATATGAGTTATAGTAAGCTCTTTAAAAATCTGAAAGATTTATTTCTGGGAGTTAGAGGAATTCTCTATTCTATTGCTATAATAAGCAGTTTGAGCTGCCTTAATATTATAATGATAGGACCTAATAGCTTGCCTATAGGCTTCTTTAGCAGAGGGACTGTAAGGCCCGTATTTATACTTTTTGACGCTAAACTGCGCTAACGCAGTTTAGCGTCAAAAATTTTTGCGCCGGCTAACGCCATTCTGAAGCGCCATGCGGGCGCCGTATTTATTGAATGGCGTTAGCCGGCGCAAGCAGACCGGCGCTGCCTGGTGTGCGTGGAAAAAAACCACGTACACCAGGCAGCGCCGGCGTAGGGAAAAATGGCGTTAGGGCATCTTAAAAATGGTGCAAGTCAGGTTGATGCAAAAAAATCGCCTCCACCCGATTTGCGCCATTTTTAACGACGCCCAGACGCCATTTACATGACTCCTGTCTTAGTAAAGACAGGAGTCATGCCCCCTTGCCCAATGGCCATGCCCAGGGGACTTCTGTCCCCTGGGCATGGTCATTGGGCATTGAGGCATGTAGGGGGGCACAAATCAGGCCCCCCTATGCCAACAAAAAATATAAAAAAATATATATATACTTACCTGAACTTGCCTGAATGTCCCTGGGATGGGTCCCTCCATCCTTGGGTGTCCTCCTGGGGTGGGCAAGGGTGGCAGGGGGGGTCCCTGGGGGCATGGGAGGGCAGCTGTGGGCTCATTTTGAGCCCACAGGTCCCTTAACGCCTGCCCTGACCCAGGCGCTAAAATCCAGCGCATATGCAGGGTTTTTTGGCCCGCCCACTCCCGGGCGTGATTTTTGCCCGGGAGTATAAATACGACGCATTTGCGTCGCAGTCAGTTTTTTGGACGGGAACGCCTACCTTGCATATCATTAACGCAAGGAAGGCGTTCACGCAAAAAAATGACGCTCTTTACTCATAGTTTGGCGCTAGACGCGTCTAACGCCAAAGTATAAATATGGCATTAGTTTTGCGCCGAATTTGCGTCGAAAAAAACGACGCAAATTTGGCGCAAACGGAGTATAAATATGCCCCTCAATGTTTCTCCAAATTCTCTCTAATTTTTTGCAATTCTTTCTGAGTTCTAGTAGAGAATGCGAGAACCATGGATTAGATTTATGAGAAGGTTTTTTTATTCTCAGTTTGATGGGCAGCACTGAATTCAGGGAGGTAGAGATCCAACTATCAAATAGATCTGCAGCATTAGAGGAGGAATAGTCACTAATTATAGAAGAGGCACGAAGTGCAGTATGCCATAAACTTGGCACCAGCTTCGATCAAGTACGCCCAGAGGTAGTGAGCCTGGGTTGAAGATCTCTGGGGACATCATAAGGAAAAATAAATGACAAGAGAAAATGATCTGTCCAGAGTAAAGGCAAAGAGGATGAAATGGTGAGATCAGAGATGTTACTAAAAATAAGATCTAAGGTATGACCCTTCAAATGAGTGGTGCCAGTGACAAATTGGGCCATGTCTAACGCGGTAAAAGAGGCTGACAGAGATTTCGCTGAGAGACAATCTAAGTTGTCAAAGTGAATGTTAAAATCACTGAGGACAGTTAGATTAGGAGTCTTACCTATAAGACTGGCCACAACATCGGGTATAACTTCTAAAAAACAGGCACAGGGGCCAGGAGGGCGATAGAGAAGAATTCCAGAGAAGGTAAAAGTAGATGACAAGTATAAAGAGAAAGTAAGACTTTCACACTCTGGAATCTCAAGTGGCAATGTCACACACTTAATAGTGTTTTTATAAATAATGGCTATGCCGCCACCTCTCATCTGGGGTCTATCTATATGAGCTATAGAATAAGTGGAGGGTAAAGATTTACAAATGTCAACTGAGCGTTCTTCGCTTAGCCAAGTTTCCGTCAGGAACAAGGCATCAGGCGCTAATTCTTCCAGGAGCATGTAGATATGTAGAGAATGTGCTGCAATTGAGCAACAGCATTTTGCCCAATTGATGAGAAAGAGTATTAGGAGATGGGACAGCAGTGGGCGTCCAAGAGCAGCTAGGACAAAAAGAACAGGCAAAAGGCTGAGAAGTACCTACTAAGGTAGGACATATATGGATGCCTCTAGGAGCCTGCAGTTGAGAAGAGGAATAAGTAAGCCTATTAATGGAAAAATGGGCAGCATCGCTGGGCACGTCAGGGCGTGGACGGGTCAGATGGGCTTGCCAGCGGCGCGCCCTCTGCGTGGCTGGCGGCTGCCCACGTTTAAATAGTCATACAGGAGGGCCGACCTGGCTCCAGGAACTGACAACTAGCACTGTAACCAGAATGGCTGCCGAAAATGGCACCGTAATGGCTGCCCAGGAAAGAAAATTAAAAAAGCAACCAGGAGCCTCTAAAAGCATAGGCACCGGTGCGAAAACAACACCCAAGAGGGATAATAATCAAACATATTTAAAAAGTGGTTTCCAACAGCCCCCCCGGGACCCCTTTAAAAAATAGAAGAATCCGTTAAAGAAAAGAAAATGTCATCAGGGTGAAAAAAACACGACAAAGCACCATAAAATCTAGCGATTATTGAAAATATTAAAACTGTTAAAAATAGCAACAATACAATATTTAAAAGGCTTCCAGAATAATCGTTTATACCTCGGCCTATCTCTATAGTTCCAAGGTCTGCAATTGCAATAGCTGATAGGGGCTGGGCAGCAGCAGCACGGCACACTTATAGGTCACTGCAGGAGTCGAGCACACCGCAGCACGAGCAGCTCATGTCTGTGTACTTCACTGTGGTTGCCGTGGGATTAGGCCGCCCCCAGGAAGTGTCTCGTAGATAGCCACACTGTGGCTCTATCAACTAGTATGGGTCCAGAAGGAAGACCTCTGGCTGTCCATGGTAGTTTGGGATGCTGGTCCACCTTCCTCCGGTATGTGGGGGTGAATGTTATACCATCTATTTCAAAGCTGGGTGGGAGTGTTCGTACCTGCTCACGTTAGCCATATGGTCAGGCAGGCTCCCACTGGAAGCAGGCACAGTGGCAACTTCACAGCCGTTTCGTCTCAGGCGAGAACAGCTCCTCTATTCATTGGGATGGATCCCGGCTAGGTAAAAAAAACAGGGGTTGAGGGTAAGGCGCTGTCAGCTTGCCGTGGGATGATTACTCAGCCTATGGGGGACACCGGAGGGCGCACACGATGTAGACATGTTGGTCCGCTCGCCGGGGTGTAGTATCTCTTTGTTAGAACGCAGGTCTGCTGCACACGATAGGTATTTACACAACTTCAAGAAGTGAGCACCAGTAATGCTAATCCCCACTGCTCCCCCACTTGTTGGCTAGTTCCAGGCTCTTTGTCACACCAAGGCAGAGGTGTGCCGGCTGCTATGTCCCATGGAGTACCCCAAGCAGCCTCCACTGTCAGATCAGTCAACAATGCGTCACACTTCAAGCGAACAAGGAGGCAAGGAAGGGGAAAATCTTTGTGGGCTCTGTGGCATTGGACAGGTAACGTTCTTTAAATGTACACCGCATGTGCCACCTATCATTTCCGACAGGAGCAACTCTGGGCCTTCAGTGGTTACTGGCCACAGCCCGGGCAGTGTCTGGAGCTTCGTTGGGCATCTGGGCAGGCTTCCTCGTATGCCGGCTTTCACGGGTCCGGCTGGTTGTCCTCCTGCTGCCGCGGTATCTGCTTCGCTGGTGGAAGTGTTGCTGTACTTTCCCCTTTCTTTGTCTGCCCCTTTCCATGCTAGCACCGTCCTAAGGCAGCGGGTCATCTATTGCTGGTTAGGCTGACGACCGAGGCACCAGTTTCTTCACGCGTCCCACAGTATAATAGACAGAGCGAAATGTAGGTAGAGGCATCTGTGTCAGTGCGCCCTGTCTAGTTTACTTGATAGTGACAGTTGAGATCATATTCAAATAATTCAGTTCAAGATGGATCCAGTATAAAAACCTCACTTGTATATGCTTCAATAGCCTGTAATGTTCCTCTATCCATACAAAATATATTTGCTATGACATAAAGACACCTGACAAAATTCATGCGCATTATCCACACATTTATTTATCAGGAGGGAGGGTTAATACATCTTATAAAGTTCATGTTTAGAAACTTTCAATGTAAATAAATGCCAATGCAATGTTGTGATCTACTATACTAAATTAAATTACTTCCATGTGTTAAACCCTTTCGACATTTTAAAATCTTTATTGCTTTCCTATATTTTTTTTGTTGTGTAATTTGTATCCCAAATATTTTGAAGATCTGGATGGTTTTTCACACTTAGGGATGAGCCAGACCACTGGTTCAGGCTTGGCTCAACTGCAGAGCCATTTTAAGACATGGTCGGAGTGGGCAATTGGCCAGGGTCCAACATTCCAAGGGGCCTGGCTCCTTCCTGCCCTCCACAATCACTACAAATGGACCATTGCACCAGCAGAGTTTGCCATAGTGGGAGAGTCCTACTTATTCAACCACTTGGCAGTGCTTCTTCTGTTTCTGGCCTCTGATGAGACTATTCTCCAGGTATGCAATACTTTCCAATACTCATTGAGGACATTTCTGATTCTAGGAATTGTCCCGCCTTGTTCTTCTTTTTTTAAATTTATCTGGTTCTTGGCAATGACCCTTTGAATCAGTTGCTGCGGATCTCCCATCTGCTCTTGACTTCATCCTGCTTTTAATTCTCTCTCTGGTTGGGTTCTCAGTTCTAAGATAAAGATAGAGTCCCTGACTCACACTCTAATGCAGAAGTTGGGCCTTTTTGGTGCTGTGAGAGTACAGATAAGTTGTGGGTACCTCACAGCCTGACATTTGGCATGAGACTGTCACCCAAAACATCTGCCCTGCCTCATTATTTCATTTTTGTTTTTTTGTCTGGTGGAGGGTCAGCGGAGCCAGATGTGTTTGTTCAACTTTCCTAAACTAGCAGAAGGTGAAAAAGGCACTTACTTTAATATTTCCCAATCTGTTTACCATGCATATTGAGATGTTTAGAAACATAATCAAAATGTTGTTGTGGCTTTGTCTCTAACAAAGATTGGGTATGTTTGGGTGGGAGTGATGCCCATGACACAATGCTCCGGAGCTTCAATATACTACTGAACAAGGACATAATGTGCCATCTGAATGTAGCATACATAGGGGCAATCTCAGACACAGCAGAGTGAATAAGTAGAGCAATATACAAAATAGTAAATATATGCATTGATAAACCAGTGGGGTATGGCCGCTCCTCTTTTTGTCCTGAATATTTGTACTGGATTTTGAGCCTTGGTCCTGAATGTTTGTCCTGAATTTTGACTCTTTGCCCTAAATGTTTTACAGTCCCACCCTGAATTTGCCTTAAAGCCAGGTGGTCACCCTAGTGTGTGGATTGTGAGATACTACACATATACAGACATTGTCAGACTAGCATGTGTAGCACCAGAACTCTTTGTAACCTAAAAAAAGTTCAGCTACATGAATACCTGTGAATGATACATACACGTCTGCACAAAGCATGACTACACTTTGGCACATATCCAGTAATTGTTGTGTTGCATGCACGTATCAAACATATTCGGCTTTGTGAGCATTAGTGTGCAGAGACATACGTCTACCTGCAACATGTATCGATGCATATATATATATATATATATATATATATATATATATATATATATATATATATATATAGTGTGCCTTTTATACATTGCTGCTAAACCATATTGCAGAAAAGCAGCTAAGCATATCATTGTATCATTAAATGTTATGGTTAATTGGAGACCACAAACCTATGAGTTGTGTGGACCTTTGTGTAACAGCAGTTGGGCTACTGCGTGGTCCTTTGTGTAACTGCATAAGTGCTACTGCGTGCCTATGTATGTTGCACTAAATAGTCCATTGACAAGTAAATAGATGCATTTCACATGTATTTGCTGCCTTCTACATTGGCCATTGCTTAGGTAACATATGCTTTGCGTGTGTATTTGCTGCATTATATATAGGCCATTGCCTAGATAAGATATGCATTGCATGGTAATTTGCTGCATTCCATATAGGCCATTGCCTATGTAACATATGTGTTGTGTATTTACTGTGTTATATATAGGCCATTAACTAGGTAACATGCGCTACGTGGTTATTTGCTGCATTCTATATAGGCCATTGCCTAGGTAAAATATGTGTTTTGTGTGTATTTGCTGTGTTATATATGAAGGCCAATGCAGGGGTAGGACATGCATTGCATGGTTATTTGCCTAGTTCTATATAGGCCATTGCCTAGGAAACATATGTGTTGCATGTGTATTTGCTGAGTTATACATAGTCCTTATTCTAGGTAACATATGTGTTGCAGGTGTATTTGCTGTTTTATATTGAGTCAATTGGCTACGTAACATATGCTTTGTATGTGTACATGGGGCACATCACTATATCGCCCATTGCATGCCTCTTTGCAGTGCTCAGTATAAGCCATTGTGTGGCTTTCTACTGTGCTCTACATAGGCCATTGTCTAGGTTACACATGCATTGCTTGGGTATTTGCTTGTTATATATGCTTTAAAATGTCCTTGTTGGAAACTTTATTTAGGAAAAACTGAAAGCAAAATCAAGATTCGGATTGCTGAACATAAAAGTAATATTTGTAATCAAGCAAAAATTTCAGCTGTTGCCATGCATTGGCTTGAATCAGGCTACGCAGTTACTCTTCCAAGTACTTTAAGTTATAACCATCAGGCCAGACAGAGATAAGCAAAAGAAACTGTCCCAAAGAGAATTCTTCTGGATTATAAAACTTGAAACTTTGCATCCATCCAGGATGAATGACAGATTGGAATATGTGAATTTTGTTATGCTATGGTTCATGCAGCTTAATTGTTCACATTATTTTGATTGTTCATGTTCTATATTTTTCATTTTTTCATGATCGATATTTTTATCGTGATTGATAGTATAATTGTGCTTAATATAGAAAAATCGGGGCGTTGTTGAAAACGTACTCACACTATGCTGTTTATATTTTATTTATTTTATAAAGGCACTGATCATCTGCAGTAGTACTCTAGATTCACCTTCACTATTTTGGTAGTTTTTGATGTATCGCTATACTCGGGTGATTTCTTGTTAAGACTAAATGGGAAGGTATTTTACTATAGCCTTAGAGCCCGCCATAGTGGGCTATACCGGCCATTAAAGGCCCGCTCTGGCGTTAAAGGCCCTAGCCGAAGGTGAGGACCTTTAACAAGGGAGCAGGACTTTAATTGCCGGTATAGCCCAGCTACGAAGGGCTATAAGGCTATTAGAACCTTTTGCCACTATAGGGCAGAATATTCTAATAAGGAGCGTGAGAGGATTAAAATCCCCTGGCCTCCATGAGGCCTTTGTTCACAGCTGTTGCAGTGAACAAAGAACATTGGAATGTTGACACTAGGCTTTTACCGGCCAGTAAAAGCCCAGAGCACTCCATTGTCTCCAATTAGGCTCCCAACATTCTAATGTTCTAATTGGCACTATACCTTTAAATCGACGAGTCCCTTTCGTTACATCCCGTGTCAACGTATACCGTGATTGGCTCACATAACAGGATATGGAAGTTTGGTAACAAGTGCTTCGTTGATGGCAGTAGTGCAGGACGCTGTCAGTGTTCCTGTTAGTTATCGGCTTGGTTTATTGTTGTATTGGTAAGAAGCACACATTTAATTAAATGGTTTTATTTAAGTTTGAGGTCACACTGGTGAACTGTTTTGGCAGGTATTTGAAGTGTGCACGGGTGTTAGTGTTAATGGTGAACACAGAGATTTGGTTTTAGTTTCACACATGCATAGGCCAGATTATTCACCTAATAAGCAGCATTTTTCCGTATGTGCATGGTGGCACTATATAGATCGTTTTTACGTTAAACATGAGGCTTTGAATTCTCACAAGGGTAGTGTGCATCATGGGACTCACGGAATGGGCATTTTATGTATGAGTTTTTTTGTGGGCGCAGAGTTGTCAGTTTATACAATAGACAGGCTTTTGCTAAATCAGTTTTGGCTGCAGTAGTTACAGTGAGGGTGTATGGAGTGAGAATTAAATACACTGGGACCTGTAGTATGCAAGATAGCAAAAAAGGTTTTATTGCGCCGTTTTACAGTGCTGATATAAAGTTTTCATTTTCCACAGACCCCCTGAAAAAGGGGCAACAGACCCAAAATTGCAATGGGTATTGTAATGCACATGGATTTATTGAGTCATATGAAAGTTGCCATGAATTTTTAATAAAAATGGAAGAACCACATATACTAGTACTTGAACATCGATAAACATAAGGATAAAACAGACTTTTGAACCACATAACAAAGTTTTTTTAATGATTGTCAAATCAACCCATGGAAAGGTACAATTGATATTGCAACGTGTTTTTGCAGGGGTGAGAGTAATTTGTATGAAGTCTGGACATTTCATCAGTATGAACACTTTCCTGAGGTATAGTTTTGTAATCCTGCCTCAGAGGTGACTGAGCCTCCCTCAGAGGTGTCCAAGTCAGATTTATGTAAAGTGGAGTGACAGCAGATCAATTATGCTGATGCCCTGGAAGCTGCATGGATGTAGGGCAGCTAATGTATCGACCCAAGGTGTTGTTCAAATCAATAGCTCTCAGGCTGTCTAATGCACATTGTGAGGGTAGATGTCTACATGGCAAGAATCTTGTTTTGGGCCTTGCAGCTGTGACATGGATGTCAGCCTGCATATCTCAGTCATATGTGTATCTGTAGAGCACAGTGTGTCAATATCATTGTTGTCAAACCTATGCAGCTTCAGTAGGACTCAATTCATGAATACATTGTCATTGGCCTGAGTTTGGTCAGCAGAGCATACACAATAGAATTGCCATGGATTAGCATATCAATACCTGCCTCATAGCCAGCATCTCCCCTATGTGGCATTTATGTGAAGTTTCCATACAGAACAAGGCTGCAAGCCAACTTTCTGCACTGCATAAAAGTGAAAATGCCGGAATGCACAGTGATTCCATGATACAGCGCATCGTGTCCTTTCCTACTGGTGGGGTAATTTTGCCTGCCTAGCACAAACGCAGCACCCCTGCATCATAATTGAAGGGGCCCTGCATTGTAAGCAACACAGTTCTTGGCCAGGTGAGTACTCCTGTCTGTATGCACACACTCCTGAGAAGCTTGAAGCATTTTATTCATATGCTATTGAATGCAGCAGAGGGAGAATGAGTAAACAGAAATGTCAAAATCAAAACTTTCTACAGGTTTGAGTTCACCAGTGGACTTGAAGCATTATGACATGGTACCAGGTCGCAATAAACGTGTTGAGGTAGTGAGACACCCACTCACCATCTATGCACTGGCTTCCTGAGGCAGAGTAAGGCAAGTCAGCAATGTGTGCTGCCTTGCGTAACTCCAGATCACTAATGAAATGCAGACTCACAAGCTGGACTTGCTTACCTTTACAGATCTCGCATAAGTTGTGCCATGGTCTTGCCCCAACCCCGCGCATGATGCAAGACCAACATTGAAAGTAAACATATCTGTGCCATGGGTATAGTTTGCCATTAACACATCTGAATGATTGGGATCACTGGTATGAGTGAAATGCATGTTTTATACTGTGACTAAATAGATATATTGTGCCCTTAAACTGACCTTACTTACTGCTCTTACATTACATATTGTATTTGGATAAGTCATTGTGCTGAAGGTATATTGTAAATTTCTCTATCCTAAGATTAGGTGGCACTTATGATTGCATAACAATGTCAGCCAAATTTTGTGAAACGTGCTGTAGATATGCAACTTGCCCTAATATAATTTTCAATCTACTTCCTAGCTAACATGACAGCAGACATGGCTAAAACCTATGAACTACGATGGGCATGCCACGTAAGATTACACATGCTTTCTGAAAAATGGGCCGCATCTACGAGAAAGTGGAGGCTGCTGGCATTTGGGGATCAGGCACCAGGTCCACGTTACAGAAGAACCCTGCATCTACACGCTCTCAGGGTGACACTCAGCAGCAGGGCAGCACACAGCCCACTCCTGGACTCTCATGTGGACTGCAGCTGGCAGGCACAGGGCAAAAGATGGCCGGATGTGCGGCATCTTCCAGGTTCAACTTGTTGCTGGTCCGATGATTGCAAGAATGGACAGGAGGATGTCCAGGATAGAAAAGAAGCAAACCAGCATACAGGAGATTATACTAACATGCCAGGAGGCACTGGAGCGGATTCCCACTCACTTGTTGATGTTAGTTTTAGCGGGCACTTATAGTTAGTGTTTAGTGTAGGTACAGTTTAGGTTAGTTTTAGATACTTAACTTCTAGGGTAGTTGTTTTTTCGTGAGTTTTTATTCTGCCAGGTTTTTAAATGGGTGGCCGTTAATGGTTTTCGTTTATAAAAAATATTTTAAAAATTAATAGAAAAAAGTATACATATATTTGTTTAGGCTTCTATGTGTAGTTGGTATATGTTTAGGATGTAGTTGATGGTTGTATTGTACTGAGCTATATGTGGAAAGTGGGGTGGGGAGTTGATGTTTAACTTGTCATGTGTCAGTAGTGGTTAAGATAGGTTAAGTCTTTAGAAAAGGTGGTATAGACTAGTGTTAAGGATAGTTAGGGGCATATCTATAAGCCCCTAGCGACACCTTAGTGCCGCCATAACATAATTTTTTTGATGTTAAGGCATCTTTTTCCATGCGCCGGGTTTACAAAGTGGTGCAATGCTTGCATTGTGCCACTTTGTAACCCCTTGTATCACAGTCTGCCTGCGCCAGGCATCATGTATGCAAGGAAGCCTTCCCTCGCGTGGAGGCCCGAAAAAATAGGGCAGTGAAATTTACAACATTTCACTGCGCCATTTTTTCCATTATTTTTAACACCTGCTTAGAGCAGGGGTTAAAATGACGCATCCATGTTAGTCTATGGACCTCCCTGTGTTTTGATGCACTAGCGTCAACATTTTTGACACTAGTGTAGCAAAGCGCCACAATAGCATCAAAAATTTTGATGCTGTTGTGCTAACGACCACCATGGTGCGCCGTGTCAAAAAAATCCACCACAGCCATGGTGTCACTAGATGGGACAGGGGTGACGCAAGAAAAGTGGTGCATCAGGACCAATGAACCACTTTCTTGTAAATATGCCCCATAGTGGAGGATAGTTAGAGTTAGTTAGTATTTTTAGATCTTAGTTTTTGCTGTAAAATAAATTAATCATTGTTCTCTAGTTGGATATTATTTATTTGTCATGAGTCAGTACTATTGTGTTAGTTGAGTATATAATTTCCTAAGTACATTGTAGATATATGCTGCATTGTTAGAGGCCCCTGGACAACTGTATGTCTTCCTCACATTTTAGTTTTTAGACCTGGCATCCTTGGCGTGGTTTCCCCTGTCTTTTTGCCTCTGCTTCCTGTATTTTTGACTGTGTGCTGGACTTTGTTTTAGCTGTTTTTGATACTCTGGGCGCTTTACTAGGACTGACCAGTGCTAAAGTGCAAGTGCTCTCTCTCTCTCTCTAAATTGCATTGGTAATTGACTTTTCCATGATTGGCATACTTGATTTACTAGTAAGTCCCTAGAAAAATGCACTAGAGGTGCCCAGGGCCTGTAAATCAAGGCTACTAGTGGGCCTGTAGCACTGATTGTGCAACCCACATGAGTAGCCCTGTAAACATGTGTCAGACCTGCCACTACAGTGTCTGTGTGCAGTTTTTAAACTGCCAACTCGACTTAGCCAGTGTACCCACTTGCCAGGCCCAAACTTTAAGTTTTAGTACACGTAAGGCACCACTAATGTAGGGTCAAGGCAACGCCACGGGCAGGTTGCAGTTTATTCAAAAGGTAGGACATGTGCTGGTGTGTTTTACATGCCCTGATAGTGAAATACTGCTAAATCTGTTTTTCACTATTGCATGGCCTATTGCCCCCATAGATTAACATGGGGATTGCCTTTAAATATCTTTTAAGTGCAGTTCCCATTGGGAGCAGACAGAGAAATGGAGTTTGGGGTCTCTGAACTCACAATTTAAAAATGAACTTAGATTGTCAATTTGAAAATGCCACTTTTAGAAAGTGGGCATTTTCTTGCTTAACTATTCTGTGCCTCTGCTTGGCTGCTGAATACATGTCTGGGTCAGACTGAGAGTTGGGTCTTCCTGGGCCAGAGTGGGAGGCAGGAGCTGACACCTGCACCTGAAAGGCCTGTCCCTGTCCTCACACAATGCAGCCCCCCCAGTGTGTCAGGGGCCAGGCCTGGGCAAAGCAGGATCTTATGGATCTTATGAACAACAGAGACTTTCCTTTGAAGTTTGCCTTATCCAAAGGCAGAAATGAGTATATATAGGGGCATATTTATACTCCGTTTGCGCCGAAATTGCGTCATTTTTTTTGACGCAATTTCGACGCAAAACTAACTCCATATTTATACTTTGGCGTTAGACGCGTCTAGCGCCAAAGTCCATGGAGTTAGCGTCATTTTTTAGCGTGGACACCTACTTTGCGTTAATTATATGCAAGGTAGGCGTTCCCGTCTAAAAAATCGACTCCGAGGCATGTGCGTGGGATTTATACTCCCGGGCAAAAATCACGGCCGGGAGTGGGCGGGTAAAAAAAAATGACGTACGGCCGCTTTTGCGCCGTTTTTTTGCGCCTGCAAAAGGCAGGCATTAAGGGATCTGGGGGCTCTGAAGGAGCCCAGAGGTGCCCCCCGTTCCCACAGGGACACCCCCTGTCACCCATGCCCACCCCAGGAGGACACCCAAGGCTGGAGGGACCCATCCCAGGGACATTTAGGTAAGTTCAGGTAAGTCTTTTTAAAAAAATTTTTTGTGGCATAGGGGGGCCTGATTTGTGCCCCCCTGCATGCCACTATGCCCAATGACCATGCCCAGGGGACAGAAGTCCCCTGGGCATGGCCATTGGGCAAGGGGGCATGACTCCTGTCTTTGCTAAGACAGGAGTCATTTCAATGGGGGATGGGCGTCGTAAAAAAATGGCGCAAATCGGGTTGTGGCGATTTTTTTGCCTCAGCCTGACTTGCACCATTTGTGGACGCCCATACGCCATTTTCCCCCTACGCCGGCGCTGCCTGGTGTACGTCGTTTTTTTTAACGCACACCAGACAGCGCCGGCGGCTAACGCCGGCTAACATCATTGAATAAATACGGCGCCCGCATGGTGCTTCAGAATGGCGTTAGCCGGCGCTAATTTTTTTGACGCAAAACTGCGTTGGCGCAGTTTTGCGTCAAAAAGTATAAATATGGGCCATAGTGTACCCAAACCCCCCAGAGTTTTAGAACACTTCTGGATCAAGAGGAACCTCTGCCAAGGAGAAAAGCAGACGAGCTGGAGGAGGAGTACTGCCCCTTTGCTGTATGTGCTTTGCTGGGTTGGCCTGCAGTTGTTGCTTCTGCCTTAAAGAAGACAAAGACTGGACTTTGCTGTGTATCCTGCTTGTGAAGATTCTCCAAGGGCTTGGACTGAGTTTGACTCCTGTTAAGAAGTCTCAGGGACATCAAAGACTTCATCTGCCAGCACCTGGGCTCTCTTGCTGAGACCCCCTGACCTGCCAAGTGGTGCCTATTTCAGTCTCCGGGCCATTGGAAGGAGAAGATGGTAAAACCTGAGTGAAAATCCACGCACTGGAGCTGAGCAGCAGAAAACATGACGCAGCCCCTGCATTGTGGCTGTAAATTTGATGCAGCACCCGCCTCATGGCTGTAAAATCAATGCAGCACCTGCCTGGGGCTGCAGAAATCAAAGCATCGCCAGCTCAGCGCGGCTCCATTGTTGCCGTGCGTCTGAATTTTCTACGCATTGTCCCTGGGTACCAAAATCTTCAGCTTCACTGCATGGACCTGAGGTGGCCCGCCCAGAAATCGACACATTGCTCTGCTGCAGGAAAAGAAACAACGCATCGCCTACCTAGAGGGGGAAGAATCGATGCACGGCCTCACTTGCGAGTAAGGAAGTAACACATTGCTTGTTTTTCTGATGCCCCTTCGCCCCTGCTGCTTTATTGTGCTGAAAAAACGCATCTATTGATTTCTATGGACTAAGGGGCAGATTTATGGAAAGTGGCACTGCACCACGTGCAGCGCCACTTTCCCTGCACCCCTTAGCACCCCCTACCTCCACCATGTGTGCGCCGTATTTAAAATATGGCCAACCATGGCACAGGGTAGGGGGCAATGGAGTAATTTCTCATGACACTATTGATATACTCTGCAGGAGTAGTGCCAAAATATTGGAGCTACTCCTTCAGAGTACATAGGCCCCCATTCTAAAGAATGGGAGCCCCCTTTTAACACCTGCTCTTGAGCAGGCGTTAAAAGTACCGTAAAAAATGGCGCAAGGAAATCTCATAGATCTATGACATTTCCTTACGCCATTTTTCCGAATCCCCTAACGGGGGAACGCCCCCTTTGCATACATTATGCGTGGCGCAGGCATAATGTAGCGCAAAGGGTTACAGAGTGGCGCAATGCATCCATTGCGCCACCCTCTAAATACGGCACGGGGATTTCAGCCTCGTTCAGCTACATTAATGTAAAAAATAATTACATTAATGTGGCGCAAGGTGGCTCTAGGGCATTATAAATACACCCCCAAGACTCTATTTACTTCAAAGATTCCTCTCTTTGCTTGTGTATGTTGGATTGTTGTTGTTTTGTTCTTGTTTGATTTAGCTAAACATTGGCTATGTTTCTAAACTGCTGTGGTGTCCATTTGTGGTGTTTTCACTGTGTTATTATGTGTGTTTGTTCAAATACTTCACACTTTGCCTCTGAGAAAAAGCAGTGTTAGCAGGGGTTATCTTGGGTGTGTGACTCCCTTGCGCTGACTAGAGTAAGGGTCCCTACTTAGACAGGGTGTAAACTGACTGCCAACTAGAGACCCCATTTCTAACATTAGTTATGTATGGAACCATTTCCATACTTTAGACACTTTAATTGGGGCTCAGTATTTGATTTTATACAAATCACAACACAGGTAGTCTCCTTCCTGTAGCACCCTGTGTAAAAGGAAATGGGTAGGTGAGTGTTGAATTTGACATTTTGTTACAGAATGCTCTCCCTGCCTGTGTTAGGAAATAAACTACTGCACAGCACTAACACAGACACCATTGCACCATTGTCTGGTTTATAATTGTGCAGGAAGTAACATATGCCTGGACATCATCCATCATAATTGACATTTACTTCTTGCTTAGTGTGCCACATCATTCAACCCACTTAGAAAAAGCAAACAACAATATTTTTTGATAATTTATCTTCCATTTACCCCTCTCCTGGGGAGGTATAGCATTGATACAAGTTCCCTAGTCTGCCACCTATGCAAAATTGTATGTGGAAATGATTTTATTTGTGGATTCACTCACACTCAACACATGTGAGGCCTCACTGGGACACAGTAAAATAAGTCACCTATTTTGTGCTTTGTTTCATTACTCAACATTTGTCAGCATACACAGGGCAAGACAAGGTGAACTTGCATGTCTTGGTTACTGTCAGTCCTGGTATTGTGTTGCACTTGTGCAGCCTTCTGTGACACAAGTACAAAGCTAATCAATGAAGACTGGGGGTATGGGTTTCTGCTTAGTATTGGTATAACCACCCAGAATTATGCATTGTTGCTTATCTTTTGTGTGAGCAGTGATATTTTCACATTTGGGAATGATGTTGTCATCTTTGCTTTGCAACATTTATGTGGATAACTGCAACAGTGTTTTGTCCTCACATGCTTCACACATTCCATTTATAGGTGGTATGTTTGTGTGTACCTTACAAGAACCTTCTCACTGTGTGTCGATCAAGAAAATGCTTCTCGTTGATACACTCTGACATCACATTGATAAGGTACACATTGCTCATCATAACATTACAATGGATTTAATTGGTGCAGGTGCACATACAAACACAGCAAGTGCAAGTAAGTTGTGCTCACTCTTCTTCAGCTTCAAAAAAATGAAGTTGGGAGTAATAGTTACATAATGTTTGTAGACCTTTGATGAACAACCCTACAAATCTCATAGTGGTTTCTAAAAATAATAGTTATATTCTTCCAGAGGTTCAAATCCTCACAAAAAGCACATATGTCAATTCATTAGGTATTGTGTGTAAAAATACATTAGTTTTTTACATGTTGCAACACATTTACATATATGTTGTAAGATCAGTGAGAAGGAACAAATTACCATTATAAAGTGTTGCATGTTAGTTAGGGGCACATGTGGACAAGATAAACTATTACACAAAATGTACTGTGCTGGGATCCAAAGAAGGTAGCACGATGTCCTACACAGGACAGATAGGCAAAGGGGCGTTCACAAATGTTTATCAAAACGTTCTTTGGCAGAAACTGGGGAACTCTACATCTTCCTCCTCTGATGTGTGTTGTACCGCCCCTGGAAGTTGTGGAGTTTTAATGGGAGGCAGCAGAAAGATGTTAGTATCCTAAGGCACATACACATCAGAGGCAGAATATGTAAATCCCATGTTCCCAACAAAATAACAAAATTTATGAGTGCCAGTAAGGCAGCATGATAGTCCTTGGCAAGGGTTTGCTGGTTAGCCAACAACACCACAAGGGCACTCGTTAATACTATGAAGGAGTAAATCTTGGCCTCCAGGGACTGGATGGGTGTACTGATGGCTCGCAGCTGACAGATGACTTTACTGGTGTCAGATGTAGAATGCTGTTGTTGTTTTTTTACTTCTGCAGCATGACACCAGCAATGTCAGCTAGGGATTCATCAATCCCATGGAGCCAAGAGTAGGTGTCTGTGATTGCCTCAGTCAATTCCTTATTAGGGCTACGACATCTATGAACTCCTTCAATAGTACCCGCTTTGGTCTCCACCCTCAATTGGACTTCCTCAACCATTCACTGCTGGACTCCTACCACTCCCTTTGAAAAGTAACTTGGGCATCCCCAAGGTCCTCAGCTGTTATGTGACCGGTTGATGGTCTATATCTAGTTTGTATTGGTTCATCTGGAGACAGAACAAGGCTGTCGTCCCTTGCCAGTGGTGGAGGAGAAGTTTCAATACTGTCCAAGAGCTGTTGGAAACAAGGGGGCATATTTATACTCCGTTTACGCCGAATGTGCGTCAAAAAATTTTACGCACTTTCAGCGCAAACGTTGCCCCATATTTAAACCCTGACGACCGATCCGGCGCACCAGGAAAATGGCGCTATGTGCGCCAGTTTTTGGAAGCGGCACCCCGTCCTGCGTTAATGACATGCAGGGTAGGCGTTCCCGTCCAAAAACCGACGCACCTGGCGGTGCGTCGTATTTATGCTTCCGGGCAAAAATCACTCCCGCGCGGCAGGCGGCGCAAAAAAATCACGCAAAGCACGAATATCGTGAAATTTTAACGCCTGGGTCAGGGCAGGCGTTAAAATGGGGCAAACACACCTGTACTTAATCAGAACACACAGAACAAACAACAGAGCAGCAGAGCAGCAGAGCAGCAACAGGGAGACATGGAGGTGCTTTTTCTTCAGCGTGCACGTAGACGCAGAGCCCTGCAGCAACAACAGCAGCCACAACAACAACAGCAGGGACCCCAAACACAGCGCAGAAGGCAGGAGAGGATATTCCGCCCAAGAACAACCCTGCATGGCCTCAGGGAACGAGACATCATCCAGAGGTACCGGTTGAACTGGCAGGCCATTCAGCAGCTGCTGACAAATATTGAACAGCAATTGGCCCCCACTTTAGTGACTCCACGTACTATCCCAACAGAAACAAAGCTGCTTGCCGTACTTCACATGCTGGCAAGTGGCTCCTTTAAGACAACTGGTGCCCTGGTTGGTGGAATCTCACAACCATCTTTCTCCGCATTCCTGCCTAAAGTACTGGATGCCATCATTGGACTGACACCCCGCCACATCTGCTTCCCTAACACAGTGCAGAAGCAGCAGGAAACTAAACAGGGGTTCTACGCCATCAGTGGCTTTCCGCACGTCCTTGGTGCAATCGACTGCACACACGTACGCCTTGTGCCACCTGCTGCGAGTGAACACCTCTACCGCAACAGGAAGCACACACATTCCATCAACGTGCAGGCCATAGTCGATCACCAAGGACTGATCAGCAACATTGTGGCTAAATATCCTGGGAGTGTACATGACGCATTCATCTTCCGTCACTGCACCATCAACCAACACTTCCAGGATGGACGGTATGGCAATGGACTACTTGTTGGCAAGTACAAAAATCTACTTATATACTCACTGCACAGAAACCCTCTAGGATAAACAACCCATACACCACAATAGCAACACCTAGACAGGAACACACTGAGGTACTCACATCACTAGCCATGTTTCACAAGTCACCATTGAACCTCTCACACATTGGAATTTACTCTACAGCTTAGTGTGAAGACATTCATGACTGTGGTTGCCTAAATGTCACCTTGCAAATTGGAAGTCTCACAATAACCTGTACACTAATACAATGCATAAGTTTTAAGGGATGGGATGGCCTGGGTATGTTCAATTGAACGTTTCTAATACACTTTCATGTTTCAACTCTGCATGGAACTATCATCACACCCCCAGTGAGGACACACGGACACCTGTGTCACAAGTCACAATGCCAGGGAGGGCACACTGTACTTGAGAAACCAATACATCCTGCTGACAAACAGTTAGCCAACAAACACTTGCTCAGCCAAGGAAAAAAAACAATGCCAAAGTTTCCACCAACAACCATAGGTTGTCACATTAGTACACAAAATAGTCACAGACAACACAACACAACTACTTCCATCAAAGATACGTACAACAGTGCCTCCTACATCTAATTGATACCATTCTGTGTTTCTCTTTCAGCTGATCAGGGGTATGGCATCCAGTCTTGGATAATGACACCATATGGGAACCCAAATACTGCTGCTGAGCGGGCATACAATGACGCCCACAAGAGGACACGCAGCATTGTGGAGCGGACCTTTGGGATCCTAAAGTCAAGGTTCCGCTGCCTTGACATCACTGGCGGTAGCCTACTATACTCCCCAGAGATGGTCTGTAAGATCATACTCACTTGTGCCATATTACACAATATTTGTGTAAAAAGGAACATTCCCCTCCTTGAACCGGACCCAGACATGCCTGAGGATGATGATGAGGAGGATGCTGGCCTGCAACAGGAGGGGGAACAACCTAACACGGCAGCAGGAGTGCGTAGGCGCCAACAGCTTGTGAACAATTTTTTTACTTAAGTTATTATAATCACTTGTATTCCACACTTGTAAATAAACACAGATAACAAACACCACATCATGCTTTGGCCTATTCATTTCTGACCACCTTTAGTTTGAAATAGCTGAAGATGAATGTCGTCTCATTGATCAAGAATGCCATTAAAATTCATCACACCTAAAATAAACATCACAACTGTATGCACAGAGGGTAGGATGTGACATGATACATTACCATACACAGAGCCCAACAAGAGTACAAATGTGACAATTACACATGCCGGATCCAAACAACTGAAACAGTCTCTCATCCAGCCCAAAATTGGAGATCATTTGAAAGTCACATTACACGTGTTCAGAGACTGGGTGGGACCATCCATGTGTACGTGACCATGTCATCAATGGCTACTCTCAAGTGTGTGATATGAGCAATACACAATAGCTACAACATCAGCTGCCACTAACTCAGGAGGAGACCTTGAAGTTACAGTGACAACATACACCCAGACAGGTGATAGTGGATCCACATTCCCACACACATGTACACATATGTCATACAATCAATCTAATATTTGAAAGTAGACCATCACAGTTGTGTCCCAGTTTGAACCTAGCAGGAAGATTGTAACATGACACTAAACCAGTTTATGCAGAAAGGGACACAGACAACCAAAATATTCTTCTCATTATCACATCGGGAATGCTGAGAGTCTTGCAAACATAGTCATAGGAAAATGGTATGCAAGTTAGCTCCAATTCATCATTACTGCAAACGTCAAATGGGCTAATGAGATCAATGAATGGTCAACAGTCATTCATACCATATGGCCTTACATTAGCCCGCTGCTGCAGGTTTGCCATGACATAATAAATATACTCCATGGATACAGTAGCTATTCTGGATGGTCAAATCCTAGGGTGCTGGGGGCCTAAGTCCACCTCTACCGCCCCCAAAACATACAAGAATCATGTACTTGTGAACTAAACACATGCATAAGGCACATGTGTGGCCTCCATGTCACAAGTCCAACACAAATCTGAAACACAAAATCATAATGGGACATGCTCAGCCCCATAAACACTGAAAGTGACTCTCCCACTCCCTGTTAGGACTACAGATAAAAGCATCACCATCATAAATGTGGACACATTTTGGAGACGGAATACATAATGGTATCCCATCCATCATTTCAAAATAGCCATCAGCAATTACACCAAATATGTAGTCAAATATGGTCAATACATTAGTTAACGTATCCCAAACATTACAGTGTGAATGCCTTCTATACATAAAACAACGGACATGTGTCATATACAAACACAAATGTGTATCACATCGCACCGTTTGACCATGACAAATCACCTTTCCTAAGCTAAAAACATGAAGACATAAGGATAAATTTGCTCCATATTCTACGCATACAGCATGGCCGTCATAATTTGTTCACGTACATGAGTGCACACAATGCAGAGTCAAATACAAATGTATCCAAAAGTGTCTTAATATTTCGCCTTCAAAGTATAATTTACATCCACAATATTTTTGACTCTGCATCATGTGCACTACTGTACGTGTAAAAAAAATGACGCCCATGATGTATGCGTCGTAAAATTGACGCTACATGGACAATATGTTGGTCATCTCATGTATATTATAAATTATTAATATTCATATCATATTTTTTCACTCCGCATCATGTGCACTACTGTACGTGTAAAAAAAATGACGCCCATGCTGTACGCGTGGTAAAATTGACGCTACATGGACAATATGTTGGTCATTTCATGTACATTATAAATTATTAATATTCATATCATATTTTTTCACTCCGCATCATGTGCACTACTGTACGTGTAAAAAAAATGACGCCCATGCTGTATGCGTGGTAAAATTGACGCTACATGGACAATATGTTGGTCATCTCATGTACATTATAAATTATTAATATTCATATCATATTTTTTCACTCCGCATCATGTGCACTGTAATGACGCACAACTGTGTATGCATGAAAATATGACGCATAACGGGAAAATAAAAACGGCGGCCATTTTCTGCAGGAAGTGATGTAATAGGATATCCTGTTTACAAAATCTGTACTGGGAGTTAACTTTCACTTTCACTTTGCAGTCTCAGATTTATCTAGACTGTGTGGTTGTGTGAAAGGTGTGGTTGTGTTTTACTGCTTTTGTGTCCTGTGTGCCTTGTATTTTGTCTTAGTGTCAATCTATTATTGTTGTATAACATTGTCTCAGTCTGTTTAGTGTTATTTTGTCTATACCTGTGAAAGTTTGTATTGTCAGTGGGAGTCTGTTGTGGGTAGCTTAGTTTGGGGGGTTAGTTGGGCTATTTTTCTCCTTCTTCTTTTTCTTTCACACCTCTACCTTTCCCCATTTCCCACTTTTACTTTCATATTTATTTTGTCCATTATTAGTCCTCTCAATATGTCAGGTAGGCCTCGCCTGTCCAGGATGGGTGAAGACGAATTGGGGGGGTTCATATGGCTAGTAAGCCATTTCCTCCCACTAATGCTGGAAGCTGGGGGCCGTGTGATACAGGGGTATCACACGGAGGCGAGGAAAATCCGGTGGGAGAAGGTGCGCCATCACCTGGTCCGGGTCTACGGGAGTCTGAGAAATGTACACCAACTCAAGCACCGCTGGGCAGATCTGATCACCAGGGAACAGGACCTGCTGGACCACCTGGGACTCCGGATTGGTGGCCATGTTGGTGAGAAAAAACCAATTAAATGGGAATGATAGAAATCTGTGTGTGAACATGTGATGATTGTTAGCCAATCTGCAAAATAAGTAGCTGACTGTGTGTAATGCTAGGGAAACCTAGGCCCATGGTTATACACATAAATCCCCATATTTTGCAACACATGTACACGCAATAACAGCATTAAAATCCAACATCTATTTGTATTTTGCTAAGTCGCCCCCTCTCTGCGTCACAAAATGTTGCAAATGCTGCGCTACAAAGGTATACATATGTGTCCTAATGTGTATTTGTTGCAGAATGTGTATGAAGACCTATGCTACCAGTCCGATGGCTCATTTTTGCAACACATACCAGATGCCTGTAGCTGCATGTAATGTAGTGTTGGATTTGTGTCAGAAAAGCAACACGTGAACTGCTCTATTTGTACTCCACTGGTCATAATGGCCAGTGAGTACGTCATGTAGAAACAACATACCTACATATGCAGACGCCATAGCTAGACAGAAAATTGGAAACACATGATGATGCTATACATGTGTGTTGCCTTCACGTCACATGAAGTTAGTCATGTTGTTCACACATATGTCACATGTGTGTCTGGTTGCTGTGTGTTGAACCTGTCCACATAGCCTGTTTGATTGTGAGTGGTCATGCAGTCCTCATGGAACCAGTTTTGGAATGTCTCTCTGGGATGCACATGCTGAGATGTATGGTTAACATTATTGTTGGGGCATACTAATGGAGGATTAACTTGGACGACACATGACTGTCCTGGCCACTGCATGAGTGTAGTAGGGTGTGACACTGGAGCAGGAGACTCATCCAATGATAATGTTGAATACAAAGTCATCCATGCAGGATGAGCATGTGTGAAAGTCTATCATTACCATGTCATATTCACACAGTGTCATTGTAACAGAAATTATTTGTCCGTTCACCCAGTCTGAGTATAATCTTTGTTTCATGCTTTACAGGTGGACCAGCCCCCCAAGTTGAATTGTTGTGTTTTTAAACTAATTGCAGCTCATTTTCCTTTCAGGTAAACGGCCTACACTTGGGGAAAAATTACTTGCTTCATTTAAAAGCAGTCACGTCTATGGATTTCTGCTGGTCCCAGCAGGCCTCCATCTCCGTGAGTGCCCATAGTCGCTACGGTGGGGCAACTTGGAACCCACATCATTGATGTTCATGAGGTGGGTTTTCGTGACCCCATAGCGACTCGCAGACGGTGTCAGAGACACCGTTCTGCTTTGCATAATTGCTAGTTGTTATTTCAAGAGTCCTACATCTGACCCCTAGTGTGGACATATGATTCTGGGCAAGGGGTTCAATCTTAGCACACAACTAATTCCAAATGCCATTGAGTGAGGAGTGTGATTGTTATCACATAGAATGACATATGTAGTGAAGTCAGTATGCGGAAGAGCTGGTGCCATAATGTTTAATGCCTTAGGTATGATTTGGTTGAGTAGTTTAGGGTGATGTCATCCATCATGTAGAGACATGTATATGCTAGGTGTGATATGCCCTTAGGTATGCAGGATTCACATGTACTTCCTCTGAGCCTTTCCGTGAACTATGTTGTAACAATTGCTGCAAAAAATACATTTCTAGTAATGGACAAATGACCCATGGTGGTATTCAACCCACTGTAAATTCAATGCTCAATATTTCCCTTTTCTCTTCACAGCTGCAAACCTGAGTGCCGCAGAGTGCAACCATTTCGAGCGCTGTGCAATGAGGTACAGGCACATCCTGCAGGTGCAGTGTGGGTATCGGAGGATGGCCCGCAGATACAATTCGGATCAGGCCTCCGGGGCGTGGTATGCCACACCACAGGCTCCCCCAACGGTGCCACCAACAACCACCGCCACTACATCCACCAGGTCTGCCAAAGGGGACACAGCAACGGACCAGGCATCTTCATCCAGACCTGGACCCAGCCGTATGTTGGGAGCAGGGCTGTCCCGTGGCCACTCCACTCCAGCAACAACCTCCACCTCCACCGGCACCCAGACCAGCACTGACCCTCCTATTGACCCTGCAGCCTTCCAGGCATTGTCCAGAAAATTGGACAGGTTGATCCGCAAGGTTGACAACCTTGCGGAGGACATGAATGAGGTGAAGAAGAAGGTGCGCTCCATCCGGCGCACACTACGGAGGGCAAATCTGTAGTCATTTTGCCCTCCTGAACTTTTACCCCTCCCCTCTCACCTCTTTCCTTTTTCATACTGTTAGTTGGGTTTGGGGGGTTAGTTATAGGATAAGTATAGGAAATTAGCTTAGTTAGTGTTAGGTAAGAGGGTGGGAGGTCCTTATTCTTTCTATCTAATATTTTTGTGTGTGGGTGGGGGGCAATGTTGGGATTCCTGTTAATTAAAAAAAAAATATATATATATATATATATATATATATATGTTTGTTTAGGATAGTATAGTATGTGTGTAGGTTAGTAAGTGTTGTCCTGCATGTGTCTTGTCTCTTAATGGTGGGTGGGGGGTTGATGTTTAGATCGTTTCGTTACATGTGTAGAGTAAGTTTAGCTGAGGTTAGTTAGGGACAGTTGTGGGTTAGTAGTAGTCAGGTTAGATTAGTGTAGGTTTACCTTTCCCTTAGTTGCCTCTTTTATTACTACTTTGAAATAAAAAAATTGTTAACCCTTTACCTGATGCGTTAGTTGCTACCTTTTCATAGCCTTGACATCAGTGTAGCAGAAAGTTTTAGTATGACATTTGTGTTCCATGCTCGCTATCCCCAGGCTAATGAGGTTTAACATGCCAGCTACCCGTGTGCTAACTTGGTAAGTATCCACCATGTGGGAGAGCCAACATTGGTAGTGTGCATTGATCATCAAGGTTTGGGGTTGGTATGTAT
This sequence comes from Pleurodeles waltl, assembly GCF_031143425.1. Taxonomy (NCBI): domain Eukaryota; kingdom Metazoa; phylum Chordata; class Amphibia; order Caudata; family Salamandridae; genus Pleurodeles; species Pleurodeles waltl. The sequence goes on from NC_090443.1 coordinate 1,001,620,428, forward strand.
CCTACTTTACAAAGAGTGCTTCCCGACTTGTTATTGTAGGTAAATAGATAGGTCGGACAGCATTGTGAAGTTCAGGGAGAGCTTTGTAGATGAGGATTTGTTCACACTCTTGTCTTGTTGCTGTCATTGCTGACCTACATCATGTGTGTACTGATTCAGCATGACTTTCCTTCATGGAAGTACACGCCGTAAGGGTGATTGATGCAGTGTAATTTGTTTATCATTCCTTTCATTTTACAGCATAATTTCCAATTTTAGTATCGCATGGTGCCTACATTTCTCAGCCACCATTAGTTGTCTAGAATAGCTGTAGATGGTGCATCATTCCGTCCAACACAGCATGATTGTGTGTGCTTAGTCCCTTCATCAGTTATTTTCCTCTGTATAGTAAAGCTATGATGCAATCCTGGCCACTGCACAGATGTTTCAGTATACATGAAATCAGGACAGTAGTATAGAGAATCGACATGGTTGCCACACAGCCACTTTGGAGTTATCTACTGCACAGTTGAAGTGTGAAATGACACAGAGACACAATAGGTGTGCAAGTGATATTTATTTGTAGGTGGTGTAATGCAAAATGTCCATTCACAATGTTAGCTGAGTCCGTTCTGGTGCATTCTTACATGGTGATCCTACAGACGGGGTGTGGATGATGCTCCTGACATGCTGGGGTGAGGTCACAGACGGTGCAGAGGAACATGAATTGCCAAATGGTAGGAGAGAAACATTCACTGCCAATGGGGACAAGTCATACAGTGGATTGCCGAACAGTCATTGAGGGTAGTTGTAGTGAGACTGGCATGTGTCAAAACGTAGGACCTTGGTCAGAGTAGGCCATGGTGCAGGGACTAGGGCTTCCGGGTACTCTTGCGTGTGAATGTTATCTGTTCCATGTCTTCTTCTTCTGATGTGTGTGTTGCCTGGTGTATCCTTGTTGTTGTTGGTTGTGAAGGGGCAACACACACCTCAGTGTTAGAAGACATGGAGGCAGACATCCCGGGGGCTGATCCCTGTCGAGTAATGAAGGGCAGTACTGCAGCAAGGAGGGCCTGCTGGTTTTTCAGAATGGCAGCCACATCCCGATGGTAGGCAGCCAGGTCGGCCCTGAGGGGTTCTATGTTGCATTTGTGCACACGTTGACTGGCTTGCAGTTGGAGTTGTTGTGTCAACTGGATGACAGCTGTGCAGATTTCCTTCTGTGTTTTTAAAAGTTACTCCAAGAGCGATGTTCTGGCTTGCATTGCAGCTGCCTGATCAGCAGTTGACAACATGCACGAACGCACCCCCTCAAGGCTGGCTGCCATAGTTTGCATCCCCACCCGCACCTTCTTGGCCAGCTCCTGCTGGACCCCAACGACAGTTCTTTCGAAGCTGGTGCCAGTGTCGTCAGAGTCCTCAGCTGTGTTGGAGCTGGCAGGTCTTACAATTGGGGTGGCGGGTGGTTCTACTGTGGTGGCTGCTTCTTCTGTGCTCCTCCTTGTGACTGAAGGTGGGGTTTGGAGGCTTTCAAGGACCATATCAAGGGTCTCTTGTGGGAGGTTGATGGTCTCGTCATCCATGTCATCAGGGAACTCATGGACAGGCATATCGGCAGGAGATCCGTGTTCCTCTGCAATGAAACAGGGTACAATTAGTGTGTCTGTGTTGTGACAATTTTGCTTTAAGATACAAGCCTTTGGATGCCTTAACTTTGCACTCTGTGTTTGTCTTGGTATCTGCTGTCCGTCATAGGGCATTGTTGTAGGCCTATGGCCCACCTGTGTGTCACATGTATGATATGGATCTTTCAGACATGTCTGCCAGGTCGCCTCTAGGTGTTGCTTTGTAATTATTTAGAAATAGGCGTTTTTTTGTCCTACTCCTCACTCGGTGTTTCACTATTGTTATGGAGGGACATTTTGTTGGGTGGGCTCTCATTATCCTACATGTGATTCTTGGCTTTCTAGGCAGCAGGATAGCTAATGGTGTGGGGGACTAAGTTTGACCCACTTGTATATAACTCTGTCACCCAGATATTCAATTTATCTCAGACTAACTAGCAGTGCCTCTGGTCTCCCACATCAAAGGAATGTTTAGACATCCGAGCGCATGACATCTTTGGAACTTCGCAGGGAAGTGGTGGTCACTCAGGTCCTACACATTTCTATCTTTTCCGGTATGTTCCCATACACAAATGACAAAGACAGTATTTGTTTGATATGAAGTTTCATTGTACAACTGACTTGTAGGAATTTAGGTGTGAGCCCCAATAACCCAAACAATACACACTGTTAGAATTGAAATAGTCCGCAGGAGACTAATACATTAGTACACAACTATCATGGTGCCTAACAGTTTCTACTCTCCCTCTGCTTGTTCTATGTATAGCACAGCATGTTAAGTTTGGAGCTTGCCTGTCTGAATCACAGGGGAGACATCATCCCTCATATCAGAGGAATGGGCTGGGATCTGGTTGTGCATCAGCAGCAAGGCAGGCAGCATCTAGTTGTGAATTTCTGTTTGGAAACTCCCCCATGCGTGTCTTGGGACGAGGAAGTGAATTTAAAAGACATATGTCATGGTGATGACAAGGTTTCCCTACGCAGGAATGCCAAACCTTCAACCCTACCACATCTATCAGCAACGTACCAGACGGTTTCCTTGACTGGGGCACAGAGTGAATATGTTCTGGCAAACTCCAGTGCAGAAGTAGGCAAAACAGGGTGATTTGACTAATTAACAACACCCTAGGACTGACTATTTGCTACATTAACTGATAGGAAGGGCAATGAGAATCATTTAGTGCAAAGTGCTCTGAGGCTCTTAGATGTGAGCAAATGAGTATTAGTACATTCAGGGTAAGATGCACAAAGGCCTCCAGCCTGAGGCTAATGCGCAAAGTATACGTTTCACTTGCCACACTGCATTTTGACTGACTGTGGGTGTTGTGACTGCCCTGCCAGCACACTTGCCTCTCAGGCCCTGCCCCATACACTTTTTATTCACATTGCATGAACTGTACATGTTACGTGGCATTACCTATGCATGTCAATGTTAGGATGTGGTATGGATGTAAACAATGTTGATGTTTGTATATGATGGGGTATAATGTGTGTCTTACTGGATTGGCCTGTTTATCGTATGAATGTCCTATTTTTTTGTAAGACTGTGCAGATGTGTTTCAGTGACCAGTTGCCTGTGTCCCCTCCTCAATGTTGTTGTCTGAGCAGTATGACATTAGTGATGTAGCCTTGTTAGCCAGGCACGTGAGGGACCCTGACGTATGCAGCATGTGTGTCGTTAGTGCTGTGTGGCTCCTATTGCTGTTTACTTAGGGTTATGTATGTGTCAGTTATGGACATTCGGCATTTGAGTGTACTGGTACCTTTGTCTTATTTCTAGGAGTAATTGCAGATGTCATCCTCACCCCCTATTTTAGGTATGTATGTTCCAGGGTGGGGTTCCTGCCATTTGGTACTATAGCTGCACAGAGATGAGAGGTGTTATTGTCAACTGTGGTGGCAGTTAAGTTGCAGTTGTTGTATTTGCTACAGCATTACAGGTAGGGACCTAGTTGATGGGGAATAGATTTTGCAAGACAAGTGCCTGGATGTGGATTTGAGGTAGTGTCCTTCCCACCTGTCACTGCTTTCCCTTGGCTCTCTTGTTGTAATTACAGGATGTCCCCGTGGGACTGTTGTTGTTGCTGTATTTTGTCGTGCCCCAGCTTCGGTCAGTACTGGGCATGCCCCCCTGCCGTGCCCCTTTCCCCATGCCACTTCATATATGTGCTGACTTACATGCATTGTGTAGTAGGTATCCCCCCCCTGCTTACAATCCTCATTATTGCATTTGAATTCCCCATGCGACTTACCCTGCATGTGCGTTGTGTCGTGGTAGTCTGCGCTGTCCAGTCCTTGAATCCCTGTGACGATCTCCTCCGGGATGACGGCTGCGACCATCTCCTCCATGTGGTCCAGGGCCTCCTGTTGTGCTGGACTCCCCCCCACCAGTCTGCATTGCTGCCTTCCTGTTCCTGGCCATTTTCTCTTTGGTCCTACGTTTGCAGTCATGCCAGCGTTTCTTACACTCGGTGACTGTCCGGCGTTCTTCAGCCACACTGTTAATCTTGTCCACAATTTGTTTCCAGATGGCCTCTCTCCTACTGAGTGGCAATTTTGAGGAGATGAAAAGTTGGTGCTGGTGTTCCGTCACCTCTTTCACCAGGATTTCCTGCTCCTCTGCACTGAAGCGACACTTTCTTTTTTTTTTTTAAATGTCCTGGTTCCTGTATGCTTCCTCCTGGCTGGTTCCTGGTCTGCTCTCATCCTCCTGGGGTCTGTTGGGGCATCTAGGATCCATTTTGGGTCTCCTCTCCTGAAAGGGCAGTTTTCGCGCAAGAATGTAACGCAATAGCGTGAAAAAAAACGGCGTTTTCACGATTGCGCTGTCGTAAATCGACCCACAGTGATGTGCGTCGCATTTACATTGGTTTCCTTTACGACAGACCGACGCTGTGTGCGTCACGAAATAATGACTCCCACCTGTTGGTTGCGCCGCCGTACGTCAAAGTATAAATTTGACGCCCGCATGGCGCTTCCAAATGGCGTTAGACGGCGCAATTTTTTTTGACGCAAAACTGCGTTGGCGCAGTTTTGCGTCAAAAAGTATAAATATGGCCCAAGATGTCTTCATCCATGAGGGGCAGGATGGTGTCCTCAACAGGGTGGACATCATGGATAGGCTGATCTTCAGGAGATGTTGCTTGACCCTCTGAAAGGAAATAGAAAATTGCCATGAAAATTTCATGATTGAAGTTGACATAAGTGTTTTTGGTGATATTCAGACAGTGTTTGTTCAACTTCTGGTACACAGGCATACGTGGAACATATGCCTCTTGCAAACATCATTCAGACACAGAGAGTCAGACTCGACATTATTTGCTTACATGGATGACATCTGTTCATACATTAATTCACAGGAGACACCGACACCACCAATAATTGTTATATTATGGCATTGACCAAAATGGCTAACTCTATGTTAGATTGGTTGCTCACACTTAATCAGAGAAGAGAAGGAGTGATGATATTCCTTCAACATAAACTGATCCTGGTTGCCCACAGAACTAGGTCCAAACCCCTCACCCTTAAACCACCCCAGAAACATGCCCATCATCCTGGACACCAAATGCACCATGAAACATCAAACTGACACTGTCACCTCAACCTGATTTCACATATTTTGCATACTCAAATATTTCTTCATATTTCTCCCTCCTGACACCTGCAAGACCATCACACAGACCCTCATCAAATGTTGACTGTGTAGGAAGGTGGCCTGGTGTTTGTTGAGCACCTATTGTGTTATCACCTTTTACCAGGTCCATGTATCCCCTATTAGTGAGGTGTAGGCAGTGTCTAGGGAGCCAGGGTTCTCTAGAGGTAACTGTGGATGAGCAGCCAAGACGTATCTAGGAGACATGCAAAGCTTATGCAATACCACTACAGCCACGCAGCACTCACACACATGAAAGAACCACACGTTTTACAAAAATAAAGGTCCTTTATTATGGTAAAACAAATACTAAACTACTGTATAGGCAAAACTCCACTAGGAGGTGAGTAGACACACTATTATATACACATTAGAAGTCAGTGATTAGCATAGACAGGAATAGCACACAGTAAAACAATAGAAAATAGTGAAGGCCTTTGGGGGACACCAAACCATATATTAAGTAAGTGGAATGTGAAAGTCAGTCTCCTGCCTCAGGAAGTGGAATCTATAAAGGGGAGCTGGAGAAATTAGGAACTCCAAAAGGTAAGTACCAGGGAGCCCCTAGTGACCAGGAGAGAGGGGCTAAGTACTTCTTTTTCCCCAAGCCCACAGGAGAACTTTGTAAAAAGACTATGCAAGACCCAGACAAGACTGGAAGAAACCAAAGGTGGATCCTGACAGAAGAGGAACTGCAAAAGAAGGGGACCAAGTCCAGTTCGAGTTGGAGTATCCGGCTGTGGAAGGAGCCACTACCCACCCTTCTGTGGATGCAGGACCAGGTCGACTGTGGATGAAGAAAGTCAGCAGTCCAGCACAGGAGCAGAAGAGGAGTTCCAGGAGTGATGCAAGTGATGTCCCACATCGGCGGTCATGATGCAGTTAGTCAGTGGTGCTGGAACACCACCAACAAGCCTTGGCAATTGCAAGAGCCGGTGAAGAAGGTTTTGCAAGGCTCAACCCTAGGAGGGGAGTCTGAAATGATCCCTCAGCAGCCGGAAGAGTCACAAGAAGAGGAGGCAGCCCCCACAGGTGACCCATAGGCAGCAGGCCCAGGAGTCGCAGTGAGGCCCACTTAGCACACCTAGAGAGGAGTCCCACTTTGCTGGAGCAGCAGGCAGGACACTGTGCTTTGTAGGGAAGAGTGCTGGAAGCCGGTGCTACACGGATCCTGAAGATCCCTTTGGGGAGGAGCAAACAATCGGTAGCTGCAAGAGTTGTGGTGTAAAGGGGTACAGTCCTGCGAGGACAGACAAGGGCTTACTGTCTCCCAAGTTGGACAGCTGGTAGAGAGGACCAAGGGGACCACTCCAGACCACCACCTGTGATGCAGTATCCATGCAGTTCCGGGGGGGAGAGGATCCACACAGCCGGTCGTCATTGCAGTCGGTGCCTGCAGATGCAGGGGAGTGACTCCTTTACTCCAAGAGAGATTCCTTCTTGCTTCTTGTGCAGGCTGAAGACTCTTCATCCTCAAGGGATGCACAGCTAGGGAAATGTTGCAGTTGCTGGAAGGAGCCGGAGAAACAATGTTGTAGAGCGGAATTTGCAGATTGTTGGTTCCTGGAGGGTCCCTTTGCAGTCCCGGTGGCCAGAATATGAAGTAAACGATGCAGAGGAGTCCTGCAGTACTCCTCTGCATCGTTTACTTCATATGTCAAATCTGAGGACCCTCTGAAGAGAGCCACCCTAAATAGCCCAGGAATGGGGATTGGTAACCTAGCAGGGTGACCACCTATCAGGAGGGGGCTGTGATGTCACCTGCCTGACATGGCCACTCAGATGCTTCCAGGGACTCTGCCCACCTTGGATTCAAGATGGCAGAATCAAGTGGCCATCTGGAGGAGGTCTGAGCACCACCCCTGGGGGGGGTGATGGACAGGGAAGTGGTCACTCCCCTTTCCATTGTCCAGTTTCACACCAGAGCAGGGACCCCCGGTCCCTGGACTGGCGCAAACCAGTTAGGGCACCAAATGTGCCCTTCAAAGCATACCAGTGACTGGGGAGGCTACCCCTCCCAAGCCATGGAACACATATTTCCAAAGGTGTTGCAACCCTTTCCCAATGGAAATCCTTTGTTCTGCATTCCTCTGCATGAGCTGGTCAAGCAGTAGGAGGGCATAAACCTGTCTATGGGGTAACAGCAGCGCAGGCTGCCCAGAATACCCCAGAAGACTGGTAGGAGCAATACTGGTGCTCCTCTAAGGAACCCCCCCAGAGTGCATGGAATTCTGTTGTTCTGTTGGTGCTGGTTTTGATGCATGTGGCAAGGGCTGTCTTCTTTGCTGCCCTCATCAGGTGGTAGTACAGTATGAGGGAGGTCTTGAAGGCTACTCTGTTGAAGGTGTCCTTGCTGGTCTTCTATCTAGCTGTTTGGTGTCTTGTTTCACTGTTCTGAGTTCTTGGTTGTACCCATTCTTGGTTGTACCCGCTGGCCTTTTTAGATGGTTTTCTATGGATATTGCTCTTGATGGGTGCAATGTTGTCGGAGCAATGAGTGATCCAAAAGTTGAAGTTTTTCACTTCGAGGTTGGTGGCGGTTGGAATGGGTCTGAGGTATTGAGGGCATCCGCCCAGCTGGTCTCTGAAATGTTGTTCCACCTCCGGTGGGGAGCACTGGTCATCTTGGGGGTGGAGGTGCAGGGGCTGGGGATGCTGAAGTGGATGAGGGAGTGATCAGTCCATGTGAGTTCTGTTACATGGCTAATTTGATGTGGTTGTGGGTGCTGGAGGTGTAAATGGGGTCCAGTGTGTGTCCTGCTGTGTAGGTAGGGTTGTGGACAATCTGGGTCAATCCAAGGCTGCTCATACTGTTCAGGATGTGTGCAGTGTTGTTGTCTTTGGGGTCGTTGATGTAGAAATTTAGGTTGCCCAGAAAGATGTCGTCCATGGAGTCTAAGGCTAGGGGCGCAAAGAAATCTGCAATGGTGTTGCAGAAGCTGGAGCACAGGCCTTGAGGTCGGTATGAATGGGTGCCTCTGATAGTTGTTTTGTTGTCCGTGCAGAGCTTGAAGTTGAGATGTTCCATTGTGGTGGTGGTGTTGTTGATGGTGGTGGTGAACTGTACAGTCTCTTTGTGGATGATGGTTGTTCCTCCTCCCAGCTTGTTGGTGCAGTCCTGGTGAGTGATTTTATATCTGTCAGGGATCACAGTGGCAATTTCTGTGGCGGATGTGAGGGTGAGCCAGGTCTCGGTGAAGAAGACGATGTCGGGTGCGAGGGTGGCGATGAGGTCCCATAATTCGGTTGAATGCTTGCATAGTGAGTGTGTGTTGAAAAAGGTGCATGCGAGTTGGTGTTTTGGTTCAGGTGGTGTCTGTGGTGTGTTCAGGGTGGGGCTAGTCAGTTGGCTGGTGTGTGTGATGTGGCAGGTGAAGTGGCAGTAGGTGCAGGTAAAAGGTCCTAATATGGAGCTTGGGTCAGTGCAGTGGCAGTATTTGTTGCGGTGTCAGTATCAAGGGAAGGGAGGGCCAGGGCTCTTGACACTGGGTGCGGTACAGGCGCTGACGGGCGCATACGGGCTCACATTAAGTAAGTCCTGGGGTGGGCAGGGCATCTGTTAGCAGGAAGAACCATGAGTGGGAAAACCGAGTCAGGAAAATCTCAGCAGGAAAATCTCAGCAGGAAAACCCAGGCAGCTGCTGTGTCTCTGGATCAGTCTGGAAAAGCAGGAACTGGAAGCCACAGGCAAGTTGCAGGCTAGGTGTCCAGGTGTGGCAGTCAAGAGCACCTTTACAAGACATAGAGAATAAACCCCAAAACCAGAGAAGGAGAAGGCAAAGAGCCATTACAACAATCTGATAGCCATGAAAAAAATACAAAGGAAAAAGAAACAATGTGCTGCTTAACTGAAATTTGACTCAAACCAGAAAAAGATGCAGATTGCTTCACCCCACAGAGAATACAAATACCAGCCACAGGGATGAGCCAAAAAAATACAACAGCCACACAAGAAGAAGATAGGGACATTTCACAATGTGAAACCAACCAATACCCGACACTCCAAAAGATCAACTCTATCTATAATCAGTACAAGATGTAGGTGCTCGTTCCACAGAATCAACCAAGGCAAACTCTGAGAGGAGGCCTGAGGATGACACACATAAAGAGCCAGAATAATTTGCATCAAGTTATACAAGGACCCATTAAATTGATATAACCGCAATGTCTCAAAGCTTGTTTTCACACAAGGAAGTAGCAGAAAATAGAAAGCAAATAAAAAACAGAGGAAATCAGCCCTAATAAGCAAAAATCCAAACTATATGGAAACTGACACATTCACTCAGCAAGAAGAAGAACCCACAAAAGAAGCACAATAAATGAAACAATTTCTATCACCCTTTAACCCACATACGAAAGAAATGGAACAATGTATGAAACAGTCTGCAAGATAAGTAGAAATTATTATGAAAAGAAAGGAAGCAAATAAAAAAAGAAACAAAAGAAGAGCAGTGGTCCCCAAGGATGAGCTTTTAACAGAGGGGGTTTCCCGCCTCAATGTTTTTTCAGAGTGAAGTATCTGGGTCTATGTTTAGTAGCCTTGCTGACGTCTCAGATGCAGAAGACCTAAATCTTGAAGTCTAACTGCAGCACTAGAGGAGAGGCTACACATAGTCACAGAAGGAGACTCACAGTAGGTCTTTTTTGAGATTAGACCTTTTTGGGTAGTATGGAAGAAATTGCTTCCACACCACAGGAGAAAAATGAGTCAATACAGTTAATAATGTTATAGCCTCTATTAATAGTGATCCAGATCTAGCCCACATGTTAGAGGGATTAAGCAACAGACAAGAAGAGCCACTATATTGCAATACTGTGAAAATTTGAAAGTAGATGCAATGCTTAATTTGTGCTTGCTGTTTCCGATGCTGAGCACCGGCACTTATTTTTGAGGGCTGGCGCATATTTTTCTGCCTCAAGCATTTACTGCGAGCAAAAGACACATATGGGAAATACGGAGGAAGAGAAAAACGAAAAAGCTTCACAATGGGAGGCAGCAGAAAAATGCAAGAGTGAGTTCAAGGGGCAGGGAGTGGCTTTAAATGGATTGAAGAGGCCCGAGATGGCTTCTGGATTACGCTGTCTCAGTATTCCATGTTTGCACATTTAGGCCCGTATTTATACTCCGTTTGCGCCGAATTTGCGTCGTTTTTTCCGACGCAAATTCGACGCAAAACCAACGCCAACTAACGCCATATTTATACTATGGCGTTAGACGCTTCGGGCGCCAAAGTGCCCGGAGTGTGCGTCATTTTTTAGCGTGAACCCCTTCCTTGCGTTAATGAGATGCAAGGGAGGCGTTCCCGTCTTAAAAAATGACTCCCAGGCCTTTACGTGGTATTTATACTCCCGGGCAAAAATGACGCCCGGGAGTGGGCGTGGCCAAAAACGGCGCATTTGCGCCGCTTTTTAACGCCTGGGTCAGGGATGGCGTTAAGGGACAAGTGGGCTCAAAATGAGCCCACAGTGCCCTCCCCTGCCCCCAGGGACCCCCCCTGCCACCCCTGCCCACCCCAGGAGGACACCCAAGGATGGAGGGACCCACCCCAGGGACATTCCGGTAAGTTCAGGTAAGTATTATTTTTTATATATTTTTTTTTTTTTGGGTGGCATAGGGGGGCCTGATTTGTGCCCCCCTACATGCCACTATGCCCAATGACCATGCCCAGGGGACATAAGTCCCCTGGGCATGGGCATTGGGCAAGGGGGCATGACTCCTATCTTTACAATGATAGGAGTCATGTTGATGGGGGATGGGCGTCGAAAAAAAATGGCGCAAGTCGGGTTACGACGATTTTTTCGACGTAACCTGACTTGCCCCATTTTAAGACGCCCATACGCCATTTTCCCCCTACGCCGGCGCTGTCTGGTGTACGTGGTTTTTTTCCACGCACACCAGGCAGCGCCGGTCCGCTTGCGCCGGCTAACGCCATTCCATAAATACGGCGCCCGCATGGCGCTTCAGAATGGCGTTAGACGGCGCAAAATTTTTTGACGCTAAACTGCGTTAGCGCAGTTTAGCGTCAAAAAGTATAAATATGGGCCTTAATTGCAGCAGCTGAATGTTTAAGAGGACGGCTTTGAGCACCGGCACGTTTTTATTTACAAATTAAGCACTGAGTAGATATCATCTGTTCACTAGAATGTGGATCACCCTATGCTGATGAGTATCCTTCCTTACAGAATGAGTGGCAAACAGGTCTCTCCTGTTGGTCTGGAGGTGGTAACAAAAATGCTGGGGTAGTAATTGTAGTCAAACGTTATACATCTGAGAAACTCTAAAAATAAATTATTGTTCGGGGTAAAGCTACTTCACTTTCAATAATATACATGGGAAATTATTTTAAAATGAGTAATATATATGCACACACCCAGAAATCTAACAGGAATTAATTATTTGAGAATTTACAACATTTTATTGTAAGCGCAACCCATATCCTGCTTGTAAGAGATGTTCAGGCCCTTATTTACGCAGTTTTGGCATAGGGCAGCTGCAAGTCATCTTTCCGTGCTCCCCTGCGCCAAAATGAAAGGTATGTATTTATGCAATACAGTGCATTCCTGTCCTTTCCCCCTACCCTGGTTCCGTTTTGACTGCCTAGTGCCAACACAGGCACACTTGCACCATGCAGGGTTGTTTTTGTGCAGGAAGAGACATCTTCCTGCACAAAACCAATCCCGAGAGGCGTTGACCTCCTATTTGTGCTGCAGAATGCAGAACACATGGAAAGAGGAAAAAATGAGGAGAAATGAAGGGCCAAATTTAAGAAAAGTGCAGCACCACTTTCCTTGTATCCCTTAGCACCCTACTACCGCCACCATGTGTGCGCTGTATTTAAAATACGGCGCACCATGGCGCAGAGTAGAATTTCTGACGCTATTGATGAACTGTTCAGGGTTAGCGCCAACATTTTGGCACTAACCCTGAACAGTACATAGGGGCCCATTGTAACCAGTGGTGTGCCCCCTTTTAACTCCTGCTCCTAGCAGGTGTAAAAAATTCCCCAAAAAATAAAGCAAAGAAATATTTTAGATTTCTTTGTGCCATTTTGTTGCCCCTCCCCCCAACAGGGGAACGCCCCCTTGCATACATTATGCCTGGCACAGGCATAATGTGGCGCAAGGGGTTACAAAGTGGTGCAATGCATGCATTGCACCACATTTTAAGTCTGGGATGGCATTTTTGCCATAATATCGCTACATTAGCATAAAAAAACTGATGCAAATGTGGCGATATTATGGCTCAAGGGGCTCTTAAATCTGCCCCAAAATACTTCTCCTCGCTACAGCTGCTTTGAGGAGGCAAAAGGTTTTGGCGCTGCCCCAGGTTTACCTGATTAAGTAAATCTGGGGCAGCGTAAAAATAAATGGGTGTTGCATTGGAAAACCCACTGCAATGCCCATGGTACGCCTCCCTGGAGCAGAGTAAGACAACGTAGTGATGTGCTCTTCTTTGTCCTACTCCTTATCTATGAGGCCGTTCAAAGCCAAGCAAAGTGGCTTTGCATGGCCTCATAGATGTGGGTGAGAGGCTTATGCCGCAAGAGCGTCAAAAAGTGACACCCCGGTGGCACAAGCCTCTCATAAATATGCCACTAAGGCCCATATTTATACTTTTTTAGTGCCGCATTTGCACCGCTTTTTGACGCAAAAGCAGCGCAAACTTACAAAATACAATTGTATTTGCGGTTTTGCGTCAAAAAATTACGAAATGCAATGCTAAAAAAGTATAAATATGGGCCTAAATGCATAAGATTCTCACATGATAGATTTGGGTCAAACACTTCATACACTCTAGTCTAGATAAAACATTTAAGAATGACACACTAAGGCCCATACTTATACTTTTTGACGCAAAACTGAGCAAACGCAGTTTTGCGTCAAAAAGTATAGTGCCGGCTTGCGTCATTCCGGAGTGCCAGCCGGGCTCCAAATTTATGGAACCCTGCGAGCCAGCGCAAAGGGTGGGCTAACGTCTAGGAAAATGACATTAGCCGGGTGGGGTGGCGATATGGGGGAAAGGGGGTTTGCACCAAAAATGGCATTAGGCTGGTTAGGGGCACAAAAATGCCTCTAACCAGCCTAACGTCATTTCCTGACGCAAAACCATCCATACTGCATGACTCCTGTCTTGTAAACGACAGGAGTCTTGCCCACCACCCCAATGGCCAACATGGGGACAAGGGTCCCGTGGGCATGGCCATTGGACCCGGTGACATGTAGGGGGGCCAATTTTAGGGCCCCCAATGCCACTTAAAAAATATATTTAAAATACTTACATCTACTTACCCTACCTACCTGGGATGGGCTCCCCCCATCCTCTGGTGTCCCTCTGGTGTGGGTGGGGGTGTACCTGGGGTTTGGGTTGGGCACCTGTGGGCTCTTTCCATGGTGTTTGACCATGGAAATGGGTCCACTGGTACCCTAATGCCTGCCCTGACCCAGGCGTTAAATAATGGCACTAAACGGGCTTAGTGCCATTATTTAGGACCACCTCCCCCCATGCACCTTTTATGCACAGGAGGTTAAATAAGGCGCTAGGGCCTTAGAGTCATTTTTTTGGACTGGACGCCTACCTTGCATCTCATTGACATAAGGTGGTTTCACGCATCCAAAAAATTACTTTAACTAAAGTATTTTGGCACTAGATGGGTTTAGCTTAAAAAAATGACGTTAATTCAGCGCAAAGGAAGTACAAATATGCCCCTAAATAACCTTGTAAAAGATCTTAACCTACAAGTAACGTATTTAAGATACATTTCTAACTCAACCTCCAGAGCTGATTTTATGTTTAATTCCACTAGCATAAATTGTATATCCTCTAACTTTCAAGACAAGTCTGTGTGCAAGATCGTCAACCATTAATTTTGAAATGTGAGATACCACTGACCTCACAAATGGGAGAGAGTTATTGGAAACTAAACACATCCCTTTTAAAGAAAGACGACATCAAGTTTCATAAATCAATACCAAAGATGGAGCAGGAAAAAGTGAATTCCAAATCTACAATAGTGGTGAAAAAACAATGTAAATAATGTTTCTCTAACAAGAGCAAAGAAAGGGTCGAAGCGAAAAGAGAACACAGTAGTAACCTACAAGAGAAACTTGAAATCCTACTTGAATTCAAAGGTGCAGGAATAGAGGTCAAAATAAAATTGGACACAACCAGATCCATGATTAGAAAATAGTTTACAGACAAAGGTGAAGAGCTATTGCTCAACTCAAGGATCCAGAAATATGAAATGGATGAAAATGCGATGCAAATTTTAAAATAATCCAAACAAGACCACAAACGTACAAATGCTTCAAAGGACAAGAATGGTGTGCTGGTAAAAAAAACAGTTATGGTAATTAAGATTACTAAGGAATTTTACAGCCTCTTATACAAAGGCAAAAATATTGAGGTAAACTGATGCAATGGTTCCTTACAAGGAAGTCAGTCAAGAAGAAAAGGCTTTTTTTTAGAAAAAAACCCTACACGGGCATGAATTAATTTATCTAATGACCAAAGCACCAAATAGAGGGGGTCATTACAACATTGGCGGTAAAAGCCGCTTACCGCTGTGCAGAACACTGCCAATACACCGCCGCGGCTGCGGAAATCCGCCACAGCTATTATGACCCACATCTCGGAATCCGCCGAAATTCAGACACACCAAAGGTCAGTGATAAACTGGCGAAAACAAAACCTCCACCGTCACGCCAACAGAAACACGCCCATGCTATCATGACCCATGAATCCACGCGGCGGTCTTTCAACCGCGGTATTCCATTGACGGTACACACCGCCGCGCTCAAAATACACACACATCTCCAAAACACCGCCACATTGGACAATTCGAATTACACACACCTGATACACATACAAACACCACTCCCACACACCCAACACAATATAAAACACAGACCCACATCACCCACAAACCCCTACGACAAAAACTGATTGACGAAGGCCAGAGAGAGAGCACAGAATAGACAACCCCACCACACAGAGGCACACAACACCATCACCCACACAACATCCATGCACAAAACACCACATACCACTACACATCACCACACTCATCACCACATACACCACCCCACACATCACCTACACCACCCCATGGCACGGCAAAGACACCCCAGGTTCTCCGAGGAGGAGCTCAGGGTCATGGTGGAGGAAATCGTACGGGTAGAGCCACAGCTATTTGGATCACAGGTGCAGCACACCTCCATAGCTAGGAAGATGGAGCTATGGCGAAGGATAGTCGACAGGGTCAACACAGTGGGACAGCACCCAAGAAATCGGGACGACATCAGGAAGAGGTGGAACGACCTATGGGGAAGGTGCGTTCCGTGGTCTCCAGGCACAACATCGCGGTACAGCGGACTGGCGGCGCACCCCCACCTCCTCCCACACAACTAACAACATGGGAGGAGCAGGTCTTGACCATTATGCATCCTGAGGGCCTCGGAGGATGGTGGAGGAATGGACACTGATAAGTCAAATCTTAACTATCATATCCCCCACCCTACCTGCATGCTATCACACACCCCCACCCTCCCCCCCTCCCCTATAACTCCAACTCCTGACTAATGTACTAATAACACAAACCACCCATCCCAACACCAAGCCCTGCATGACACAACAAAGCATGGACACCCATCACTAAAGCATGCCCACTGCACATACCCATAACACCCCCTCAACCATCATCACACAAGCCCCCACACAGGAATGCTAGCACTGGGGTACACGCTCACCCACCCATTGCACACCATGACACACACAGATGCAATAATCATGCTTTTACACCCCTGCAGGACCACTACCTAACGTCACCAGACAGGAGGGTCCAGACATCTCTACCCCACCCACAGAAGAGGCCCACAGTGATGACAGCAGCTCTGGCCAACTGGATCCGGATGACCAGCCCGGACCACCGTGGGCCTCGGGACAGTCGGTTCCCCTCGCACAGGCACAGCCCAACACAGACCTTCCACCCTCTGGTAACACCAGCACAGCACCCACCCAGCGGGCCCATACCTCCGTCCCCAGGACACGTCAATCAGCTGTGTGTCCACCACTACAAGGAACCCAGGATAACCCACCACCCCAACAACAACAGGGACCTGGGGGCAGTGGTAGTGGGCACACGGTCCAGGGGACGGAGGCCCAGGAACACAGGGGAACTGGGAGGGCTGCTGTGCGACAGGGGGCGGACAGGCCAAGGGAACCCACTCTCCACGAGGCCCTCTCCTCCATCATGGGAGCATACCACCACTCCCAGGAGACGATGGCTATGGTTCTGGCCAAGTTTCAGGAGACCCAGCGCCTGCAGGAGGACCAGTATTTGGGGTTCAGGAAGCAACTCAGAACCATCAGCTCCGCCCTGGGCACCATCGTTGGGGTGCTGAAGGACATACAGAACACCATGAGGGACACCGTGGCACTCCAAGGGGCCCCTGACACTAGCATGGACGATGAACTGCCCACCACCTCCGCCGGCGCTAGTGGACAGGACGCCCCGCCACAGGACCACCACACCAGCACCCCACCCCCTGCAGACGGAGAACCACCCAGCAAGCGGTCCCTGAGATCCAGGAACAGGACAGAGCACGATGGCAAGACCCCCGCCAAGAAATGAGACCACCCTGATTGTCATCCCACTGTCCCACTTTGTAACCCAATCCATATTGGAACTGCCCCAGCTCCACTTCCTATGCCCATATGGGCAATGCACCTGTGAGACTAATAGGCTGGACTCTGCCATGGACATTCCTCCACCATCAACCCTCACCATTTTACCACCCCCTCCAATATTTAGCACTTCAATAAACACCCTTGAAGCACAAAACAATCTGGAGTCAGTCTGTGATTTTGAAAATGTGTATTAGCCATGACAGTGACAAAATCCGTTCTCAATAGTAATGTCAACATACCTATGTCACACATCACAAGTCCATGAAGGATGCAAGCAGATGACACACGTTGGTAACCACACCTGTGAAACTGTAATGGAAATGTACAACTCAGTTACCAAATACTGGTTGAAATTGACATACAGGATAGAGGTAGAAGTGTGAAAGTACTTGTAGTAGTCAAGAAACTGTTCTCACCTGTGTGTCACTGGAAATATTGCTGTATGACTGAGTCCCTGTTGTCAATGTCTTCTTCCTCTGCTTCCTCCTCATCACTGTCCACAGGCTCCACAGCTGCCACAACACCGTCATCTGGACCATCCTCCTGCAGAAAAGGCACCTGGCATCGCAAAGCAAGATTGTGAAGCATACAGCAGGCGATGATGATCTGGCACACCTTCCTTGTTGAGTAGAATAGGGAACCACCTGTCATATGGAGGCACCTGAACCTGGTCTTCAGGAGGCCGAAGGTGCGTTCGATCACCCTCCTAGTCCGCCCATGGGCCTCATTGTAGCGTTCCTCTGCCCTTGTCCTGGGATTCCTCACTGGGGTCAATAGCCATGACAGGTTGGGGTAACCAGAGTCCCCTAATAGCCTCACACAGGGGCATATTTATACTCTGTTTGCGCCGGAATTGCGTCGTTTTTTTTGACGCAATTCCGATGCAAAACTAACTCCATATTTATACTTTGGCGTTAGACACGTCTAGCGCCAAAGTCCATGGAGTTTGCGTCATTTTTTTGCGTGGACACCTACTTTGCGTTAATGATATGCAAGGTAGGCGTTCCCGTCTAAAAAATTGACTCCGAGCCATGTGCGCCGTATTTACACTCCCGGGCAAAATTCACGCCCAGGAGTGGGCGGGTCAAAAAAAATGACGTACGCCCACTTTTGCGCCGTTTTTTAGCGCCTGGACAAGGCAGGCGTTAAGGGACCTGTGGGCTCGGAAGGAGCCCAGAGGTGCCCTCCCATGCCCCCAGGAACACCCCCTGTCACCCTTGCCCACCCCAGGAGGACACCCAAGGCTGGAGGGACCCATCCCAGGGACATTAAGGTAAGTTCCGGTAAGTATTTTTTTAAAGAAAAATTGTGGCATAGGGGGGCCTGATTTGTGCCCCCCTACATGCCACTATGCCCAATGACCATGCCCAGGGGACAGAAGTCCCCTGGGCATGGCCATTGGGCAAGGGGGCATGACTCCTGTCTTTGCTAAGACAGGCGTCATTTCTATGGGGGTTGGGAGTCGAAAAAAATGGCGCAAATTGGGTTGAGGCGAAAAATTTGCCTCAGCCTGACTTGCCCCATTTTTTGGCGCCCAAGCTCCATATCCCCCTACGCCGGCGCTGCCTGGTGTACGTCGTTTTTTTCCACGCACACCAGGCAGCGCCGGCGGCTAACGCCGGCTAACGTCATTGATTAAATACGGCGCCCGCATGGCGCTTCAGAATGGCGTTAGCCGGCGCTAATTTTTTTGAAGCAAAACTGCGTTAGCGCAGTTTTGCGTCAAAAAGTATAAATATGGCCCACAGTGCCTCTGGAGTTGACCCATCACATAAGGGATGCTGCTATTCCGCAGGATGTAGGCGTCATGCACAGAGCCAGGGAACATAGCATTTACCTGGGAGATGTACTGGTCTGCCAAACATACCATCTGTACATTCATCGAATGATAACTCTTCCGGTTCCTGTACACCTGTTCACTCCTGTGGGGGGGGGACCAGAGCTACATGGGTCCCATCAATGGCACCTATAATGTTGGGGATATGTCCAAGGGCATAGAAGTCACCTTTAACAGTAGCCAAATCCTCCACCTGAGGGAAAACGATGTAGCTCCTGATGTGTTTCAACAGGGCAGACAACACTCTACACAGAACACGAAACATAATCCAAAAAGTTGTCTGTAAGTGTGTTGTGTCCAGGCCTAGGTATGTGTGACGCAGTTGAAAATGAAGCCATGTGGGCCCCTGAAATGGCGGCTGCCTGACCTCTAAACTGGGACAATTGGATGTGAGGTAACTGCGCTGGCGTTGTACACCGTCACGGTAGGCGGTAGAAGACCGCGGCGCAATGCTGCATTGGTTAACATTGGACCCTATGGGTCCCAGGAGCCAATGACGAAGTGCGCCGGCGGTGATGATACGCACCGCCGCGGACATCACCGTCGCGGACGTGACCGCCATTTTCTATCTGTTGAATCACTCAGTACCTGATCTTCAACAGGAGAGGACCTATACTGCAAGTGCTGCTGTGACCTTGGTCTGGAAGAGACAATGGCACGTGCGTCTGGGGAAAGGGCCCCTGCCTTCACTGCACAGGAGTTGGAGAAGCTCGTGGACGGGGTCCTCCCCAGTGCACGCTACTCTACGGTCCTCCAGACCAACAGGTGAGTACATAGGGTGCAAGTTGTATGGGCTATGCCTGGGTGGAGAGGGCTGGTTGTAAGAAGGAAGGGGGCAGAGTTCTGCAAGCATGAAGGACTGTGAATGCATGTGCCACATGGCAAGGGTAGGGATGTGGGCCACTCACTTCGACGGTGCAGTTGCTAATGACTTCTCTTCTTCCCCTGTACATGTCATGTAGGTCAGCGCCCACCAGAAGAAGGATATTTGGCGTGCTATCGCCAAGGATGTCCGGACCCTGGGGGTCCACCAGAGACGGAGCACCCACTGCCGTAAAAGATGGGAGGACATTCACCGCTGGAGCAAGAAGACGGCGGAGGCTCAGCTGGGGATGGCCTCCCAACGTGGGAGGGGTGCCCGTCGCACCATGACCCCCCTGATGTTCCGGATCCTGGCGGTGGCCTACCCGGAGTTGGATGGGCGTTTGAGGGCATCACAGCAGACACAAGGGGGTGAGTCAAACATCATTCTGCTGACTTTGCGCGCAGTGGAGGGGTCTGGGTGGGGGAGGAGGGCTGTGGGTTTCCCTATGCCAGGGCGAGTTCCGTAGGCTAGGCCCCTCCGTAATGCAGGCCATGTGCCACTCCACCCCACCTCTGTAGAGTGCCAAGTACAGGTATACATGACCCTGTGTCATCTATGTGTGCAGATGTCCACCATAGCCATGTAGGCCATATCCCAGGAACTGCATCTGTAGAGCCCAACAGCGCGGCGTAGTGCAGGGGGCTGCTGTGTCTGTATTGTCCGCCAACGGTAGCGGTAAGCCATGCACTCAACCTGTCTTTCTTCTGTCATCCCCCCCCCCCTTTTTGTGCTCTCCCTGTTCTTTTGTGCATCAGCATCATCAGGCGGAGGTACAGTGGCACCGGAGCACGAGGGGGCTGCATCCCACATGGCCATGGAGGGCCACACCACGGACTCTGAATACACCAGTGGGACGGAGGGCGAGGGGAGCTTCACGGCGGTCACCGGATCAGCAACCAGCGACACAGACTCGTCCTCCGATGGGAGCTCCCTTGTGGTGGTGGCAACATCTGTGCCCCCTACTTCTACAGGTGCAGCCGCCACCCCCCCCTACCAGCACCGCCCTCCCAGCAGCCCCTCAGCCTTCGCCCCGTGCCCGCTCACCCAGGAGGGTGGGCATCACCTTCGCCCCAGGCACCTCAGCCCCTGCCCCTGTCACCTCTGCTGCCCTCAGTGAGGAGGCCATTGACCTCCTCAGGTCACTCACTGTTGGCCAGTCTACCATTGTGAATGCCATCCAGGGTGTAGAAAGGGAGTTGCAACACACTAATTTATTCCTGGAGGGCATTCATTCTGGTCAGGCTGCCCATCATCGAACCCTGCAATCTCTGGCCTCAGCACTGATGGCAGCCATTGTCCCTGTGTCTAGCCTCCCCCCTCCAACTTCCCCCACCCAGACCCAATCCCCTGTACCTCCGCCTATCCCAAGCACACCATCAGACCAGCCTGCACACATGTCAACACACAAGGGAAGCTCAGGCAGACATAGGCACCACACATCCCACAGGCACTCACACAAGCTTCACCCACATACAGACACAGCAACATCCACTGCCTCCACTGTGTCCCCTTCCTCGTCGTCTCCCTCCTCCCTCCCAGTCTCGTCTACACTCTCACCTGCATGCACTACCACTACAGCCACTAGGACTCGCACCAGAACACCCACCACCACACCCCGCTCACCTGCACTCACCACCCCACTACCATTTACACGTCCCCTGTGTCCTCTCCCAGTGTGTCTGTGACACCCCCTCCCAAAGTACACAAACGTGGGCACACACACACCCAACATCCATTCACCTCACGACAGCCTCCAGAACATGCACCTGCACCCAAATCATCAAAAGCTACACCTCCTACAACCACCTCCTCTTCCTCCACTCCCAGACCCCCTCCAGCTACCCGTCCCAGTGTTCATCAGAATCTTTTTCTGAGCAACGTTGACCTCTTTCCCACCACCCCCCCACCCTCCAATTCATAGGTCCCGTACTAGCACCTCAGCCAAAAAATCTCCGGTACCAGTGGTGCCTGTTAGAGGTATGTGGAGTGCACCGGGCACCAGGGCAGCCAGTGTGACACAGAGCCAAAGCACAGCCAGTCCCCCCCCTGTGAAGCACCAGAAGTAGGACAGTGCCCAGCGGGATAGTGGGAAGACTCCTGCCGGCAAAGCCGCTCACAAGGGTCCCGGGGGGAGTGTCGACTCAGCTGTGACTCCTCCCAAGGTGGGGAAGGGGCAGAAGAAAGCGCCAAAGTCTGGGAAGAGCAGCACGGCGGAGAAGGCCGCCATCATCCCACTGCCCAGGAGGCCACCGCCAGCCCGATCGTCACTGGTCAGGAGACCACCGCCAGAGTCAGTGCCCAGGAGGGCAGTCCCATCGTCACTGGTCAGGAGACCACCGCCAGAGTCAGTGCCCAGGAGGGCCCCGGCAGCCACAGCCCCGCTGGGCAATGAGGGACCGCCATTGCAAACACCGCTGCACAGGTCAGAGACAGCAAAGTCAAGCACCGCTGAACAGGGCAAGCACCGCTGAACAGTGCAAAGACCGCCATGGCAAGTCCCGCTGAACAGGTCAGAAACTGCAAAGTCAAGCACTGCTGAACAGGTCAGAAACTGCAAAGTCAAGCACCGCTGAACAGGGCAAAGACCGCTGAACAGGGCAAAGACCGCCATGGCAAGCACCGCTGAACAGGTCAGAAACTGCAAAGTCAAGTACCGCTGAACAGGTCAGAAACTGCAAAGTCAAGCACTGCTGAACAGGTCAGAAACTGCAAAGTCAAGCACCGCTGAACAGGGCAAAGACCGCTGAACAGGGCAAAGACCGCCATGGCAAGCACCGCTGAACAGGTCAGAAACTGCAAAGTCAAGTACCGCTGAACAGGTCACAAACTGCAAAGTCAAGCACCTCTGAACAGGTCAGAAACTGCAAAGTCAAGCACTGCTGAACAGGGCAAAGACCGCCATGGCAAGCACCGCTGAACAGGGCAAGCACCGCTGAACAGGGCAAAGACCGCCATGGCAAGCACCGCTGAACAGGTCAGAAACTGCAAAGTCAAGCACCGCTGAACAGGTCAGAAACTGCAAAGTCAAGCACAGCTGAACAGGGCAAAGACCACTGAACAGGGCAAAGACTGCCATGGCAAGCACCGCTGAACAGGTCAGAAACTGCAAAGTCAAGCACTGCTGAACAGGTCAGAAACTGCAAAGTCAAGCACTGCTGAACAGGGCAAAGACCGCCATGGCAAGCACCGCTGAACAGGGCAAGCACCGCTGAACAGGGCAAAGACCGCCATGGCAAGCACCGCTGAACAGGGCAAGCACCGCTGAACAGGGCAAAAACTGCCATGGCAAGCACCGCTGAACAGGGCAAACACCGCCAAGTCAATCACCGGTAGCCCATATGCGGCAGGGGCAGTGACGGAACTGGGACCGTCACAGGGAGAGTGATGCACTATGGCACCAGTCCCCCTCTAGAACCAGTGGAGAACAGCATCCACTACCTCAGTCCTTAACAGGATGGAGCACTCTGGGCACCAGTCCCCCTCCATAACCAGTGGAGAACAGAATCCACTACCTCAGTCCTTAACAGGATGAAGCACTCTGGCCACCAGTCCCCCCCCAGAACCAGTGGAGAACAGAATCCACTACCTCAGTCTTTAACAGGATGAAGCACTCTGGGCACCAGTCCCCCTCCAGAACCAGTGGAGAACAGAATCCACTTGAGGGACTGTGGCTTTGCACTCCCCAGGCTGGTACAGTGGGCAAACCACCCACTGTAGAGACTTGAGAGACTGTGGCTTTGCACTCCCCAGGATAAAGCAGTGGGCAAACCACCCACTGAAAAGACTTGTGAGACTGTGGCTTTGCACTCCCAAGGATGGTACAGTGGGCAACCCACCCACTGTAGAGACTTGAGAGACTGTGGCTTTGCACTCCCCAGGATAAAGCAGTGGGCAAACCACCCACTGAAAAGACTTGAGACTGTGGCTTTGCACTCCCCAGGATGGTACAGTGGGCAACCCACCCACTGTAGAGACTTGAGAGACTGTGGCTTTGCAGTCCCCAGAATGGTACAGTGGGCAACCCACCCACTGTAGAGACTTGAGAGACTGTGGCTTTGCACTCCCCAGGATACATCAATGGGCATGGAGCCCTGTCGTGGATCTGGCGTGGTGCTGTCAACCGGCTAAGGTGCCCCCCCCTTCCCTTCCCCCTGAGGTGCCTGTTGTATTTCGATCTGATGCCCCAGCAGTGTTCTCTCAGTTTCTGGTCAGGTATCTGATATGGGCCTCGCCCATGCATTTTGGGCCCAGTGGTCCACGGACATTGAATGGTGCATACCTGCACTACTAATCGTGATGTATATTTTGTTGAATGTGTATATATATTTGTATATATTAGCTTACTGTATTTTGATACATTACAATGGTTGAATTCATTTCCTTTTGTCTATGCATTCTTCCGGGGGGGTTGGGGGTTGTTACTGTGATGTTTGGATATGCATTGGTGTGTGTGTTGTAGTGGGTGAGGGTCAGGGGGGGTGGGGGTGTTGTATGTGTGTGTCCCTGACTTTTGCCTCCCCCCTCCCCTATGTCGTAGGTGCAGTACTCACCGTTGTCTTCGGCACCGGCGTTGCTGATGATCGTAGAGGAGCAGGAAGACTATCGCAGGGAGTATTTGGAGTTCTGGCTTCATGGTGCCCTCCTTCCTCGTGGAGTGTGTTGAGGTGAGAGTTTTCCCTTTGAAATGGCTGTTTCCGCCGTGTTTTTATCCACGGTGAATCCGCCCTGGAAAAGGTGGCAAATTGGTAGGTTGTGATACTGTGGGCGGTACTTTGTCTCCCGCCTGTCTGTTGGCGGTGACCGCCGCGCTGCTTGTCTGTACCGCCGTGGCAGTCGAGTGTTAAAGTGGCTGTCTTTGTTGGCGGTTTCCGCCACGGTCATAATTCCCTTTTTTTTTTCGCCGGCCTGTTTGCGGTCTTACCGCCGCTTTAACACCGTCCACCAGGGTTGTAATGACCCCCAAAATGTCCTCATGGAATAATGGACTCCCCAGGGAATTTTATGTAACCTTCAGGGAAACTAGTGTTGTTTTTTTCATGGGCATGTTACAATAGTGTATTGAAAGGAATTAATTTTCACACTTTTTGCAGAAAACAGTAAAACTCTTGCACAAAAAGGGAAAGCAAGAAGACATCCATAACTGGAGGTTTATCACAATATTAAATGTGGATAGTAAAATCTTCAATAAAATGTTAACAAATATAATTTAAAAATTGCTCAAACTGGTAATACACCCAGGCCAAACCTGTGCAGTCCCTGGAACTGGGACAGTGTCACCTCTATTAGAGACGCAATTTGGTAGTGAGAGGGACACCTTCCTGCAAAAAAACTATCTTTAAAGGCATTTTCCTTTTTCTATGTGTGATGCTTGATGCATCACACATAGAAAAGGAAGTAATGAGAAGTAATAAAGATATTTCTCATTTACGTCTGAGTGGTCCACCATTCAGAAGTGATTCCAGGTTTTTAGATCTTTGTAAATCTAGGATTGCATCGGACGCCATAGGTGAATGCATGGGATCCCCCATGCTTCACCCGTGGAATGCTTCCCAAGTTGAAATGTAATGTAATGTGGCACAAACAAGTGTGTTGCGTTACATTTCTTTACAAAGGCACTCACACCCATGCAAATCAGGCCTTGATTGTCTTTGTGAATAATAGTGTAGCCTTTGTGCTGTCCCTGCATTGTCATTCATGACTTCATAAATCTGGCCTGAATATACAAAAAGGATTTAATACTGTACCATACATGTACATGTTTAAAACTTTACAAAAAATGGCTTTTACAACAAAATTCATATCCATGATTTAAATGTTACAAGAACACCACAAGGAGTTTTCTAATAAATGGTTGCTTTTCAGATCAAATCCAGATATGAGCAGGGGTAACACTGGGTTGTCCTCCATCCTCTGCCCTCTTATTTGTGCCTTCAATCAATCAATCAGTATTTGTAAAACACAGCTACTCATCCGTGAGGGTCTCAAGGCGCTGGTGGGGAGGGGAGAGCCCTCACCTGAAGAGCCACATCTTGAGGTTCTTCCTGAAGATGGTGAGCGACGGGCTTTGTCTGAGGTGCAGGGGGAGGTTGTTCCAGCTCTTCGCTGCAGTGTAGGTGAAGGAACGCCCTCTGGCGGTGGTTTTGAGGACGTAAGGGATGGTGGCCAGGGCCACCTGGGCAGAGCAGAGGGATCTGGCGGGGGTGTTGAAGGAAACATGGTGGTTCAGATAGGCTGGTCCTGCGTTGTGTTTGGCCATGTACATGTAGGTGAGAATCTTGAAGGTGATTTGCTTCTCGACCGGTAGCCAGTGGAGGGTCCTCAGGTGTTGGAAGATGTGTTCTAGGCGAGGGAGGTACAGAATGAGTCTGGCGGTGGTGTTCTGGATGAGTTGTAGTTTTTTGATGTTCCTGGTTGAGGTACCAACGTAGAGGGTGTTGCCGTAGTCAAGCTTGCTAGTGACCAAGGCATGGGTGACTGTCCTGCGGCAGTCTGCTGGGATCCATCCGAAGATCTTCTGAAGTTTGCGGAGTGTGTGTCAGCAGGAGGAGGCGACAGAGTTTACCTGGCGGGTCATGGATAGAGAGGAGCCGATAATGATTCCTAAGTTGTGGGGGTCCTCAGTCAGTGCAGGGGGGGAGCTGAGGGATGTGGGCCACAAGGAGTTGTCCCAGCTGAGGTGGCGTTTCCAAAAATGATGAGCTCAGTCTTGTCAGAGTTGAGCTTGAGGCAGCTTTCTCTCATCCAGGTGGTGACGGCTTTCATTCCTGAGTGGAAGTTCCTTTTGTCCGTGTCCGAGTCTTCAGTGAGGGAAATTATGAGTTGTGTGTCATCGGCGTATGACACGATGTTCATACCATAGCTTTTGATGATGGCAGCGAGAGGGGCCATGTAGATGTTGAACAGTGTGGGACTCAGTGAGGATCCCTGGGGGACTCGGCAGTTGACTCCTGTGGGTCTGGAAGTGTAGAGTGGGAGTCTGACCCTCTGCGTGCTCCCGGAGAGGAAGGAGTGGATCCATTCCAGGGCTCTTCTGTGGATTCCTGGAGTCTGGTGCAAAGAGCGCTGTGGGAGACTGTGTTGAATGCTGCTGAGAGGTCAAGGAGTATAAGTGCTGCGGTGTGGCCGCTGTCTAGGAGAAATCTGATGACTTTGAGGCCCATATTTATACTTTTTTTAGCGCCGCATTTGTGCCGTTTTTTGACACACAATCAGCGCAAACTTACAAAACACAATTGTATTTTGTAAGTTTGCGCTGCTTTTGCGTCAAAAAATGACGCAAATACAGCGCTAAAAAAAGTATAAATATGGCCCTGAGTCTCTCCTGAACACCCTGAGAAAAGACAAACTAATCAAAGGATTCTTTATTCCAGGAGCCAGGGAAAAATTGCATCACCTACATGGATGATGTTTCGGTACTGTGCTCAGATCCAGCATCTGTGTAAAGAACGTTACTTCACACCAAAATTTTCACACAGGCTTCAGATTTGGCTCTAAATGTGGAAAAAAACACCTGCCTCACGAAGGGAAACTGGGACAATCTGGCTAATTTACAGGTAACAACACTAAAGATCCAACCAAAATACTAGGGGGCTTATTTACTAGGAAATGGTGCAGCTCTGTGCCACAAGCAGTTTTGACACGCTGAACTGTGTCATTTCCAGAGCACAGGGATGTGCCATATTTACAAGAATAGGGCACATCTATGTTTTTCCCTGCGCTGGTGCTAAATCAGCTGCCTAGCGCCAATTCAGGCACCCTTGAGCCATGGTGCAATGGGGCCTGTGTTGCAGGGGTTATTGTTTTTGTGCAGGAAGGGGTACCTTCCTGCACAAAAGCAATCATTAATGGCAATTTGCTCCTTCTCTGTGTGCTGTAAAATGCAGCACACACAGAAAGAGCAACAAACCGAGGAGAAATAAAAGTATTTCTCCTCATTGCGCCACTCTAATGGCACCCCTCAGGTTTACGATTTCTTGTAAATCTGGGGCAGTGTCAAAAAGCAATGGGTGTTGTGTGGAAATGCTCACAGCAACACCCATTGCACGCCACTTTGCTGTAGAAAACTGCATTAGGTGGCCCATATTTACAAGGCCCGTTAAGCCACGAAAAGTAGCTTAATGCCAACTTGTAAATACTGTGCAGGGTACAGCACCACAGAGGCCTCATAAAAAGTGACGCTTTGGCGGCACAAAGGGCTTGTAAATAAGCCCCTGAGAATCCTATTTTCAGAAGATAGGTCAGGTCAGGTAAACTGGAAAGCAATACAAAAAACAAATACCTCAGAAGTTTGGTTTGCGGAAAATTCTATCACTTACCATGGCCAGGAAAATTCTTGTGTTTAATTAAAGCTGTTATCTTACTGATTTTCAACAATGCAATTGTTTTTACACCTGAAGACAACTCCATTGAAAATATTCAAAGAATGGTATTTGAATTTATGGGGAATTCCAAAATGGAAAGCATTAAAACAGTAATTGTATATAAACACATTAGCAATGATAGGAAAGAAATCTTTACCTCTACATATTTATGACATTTCTGTTTGTGCCTCAATTCCATTTTAGGAAACAAAATTTAAGGGCATATTTAAGGACCCCTAGCGCCACCTTAACGTCGCCATAGTGTAATTGTTTTTTAACGCTAAGGTGGAGCTAAAGTGGCGTTTCCACTGTGCCATATTTACAAATTGGAGGAATGCTTGTGGGTCTCTGCAGCAGCAGAAAGCCTACAAAGTGTTGGAAAAACAAATATTTGTCTTAAATGTCTGTTTCGTTATTGAAATTTATGGTGTTTTTGGATCGGTGTTGATGGCAATGATGTAAAATTACCAAGTTTATCGACCCCTCCTTGTGAGGCTCCAATGACCTGGAAATCGCAATCCGTAAAAATCCTTAATATTCATAAACTATCCAACCCTTAAGCTGAAGACATATTTAAGGGCCCCTAGTACCACCTTAGCAATGCCATAGCGTCCTTTTTTTTAATGCTAAGGAAGCTCTAAAGTGGCTTTTTCTATGCGCTATAGTTACAAAGTGGCACAATGCATGCATTGCGCCACTTTGTGAACCCTTGCACCACATTATGTCCCCGCCAGGCATAATATATGCAAGGGGGTCGTTCCTATGCTAGGGGGGCCACAAATGGCGCAGTGAAATTTAACAGATTTCACTGTGCCATTTTTGATGCCATTTTTAACACCTGCTCAGAGCAGGTGTTAAAATGACGCTCCCATAGTAACCTATGGGCCTCCTTGCTCTTTGCTGCAGTAGCGTCAACATTTTTGATGCTAGTGTAGCAAAGCGCCACAATAACATACAAAATGTTGACGCTATTGTGCTAATGACCGCCATGGTGCGCTGTATTATAAATACTACGCAACCATGGTGTCATTAGGTGCCGGTAGAAGGGCGCAGAAAAAGCACCTTATTAGCTCTGATGCTCCACTTTTTCTTAAGTCTGGCCCCTAGAGTCTCACATCTACCCTATCTTCTGACAGTCTTTTGACTGTGAATCCACCTAACCTTGTATTCTTCCGCACCACGTCCCCACCCTGACCAAAAGCCTGAACGCTGTAGTTCCAGGAGAGTGGCCTTCAAAGTTCAGCCTAGAGGAGACCTCTGTCCAGGCTACCTGATCATCAGGCAACTATTTCACTCTAATAAGATGCTGGATTGATGCTGGGGCTGGAAATTGAGCAAGCTAAGTGTACATACGTGCTCTCAGTCGCTTTGCTTGGTGGGTCTGATGTATTGGCAGCACTTTACTTGCTTGGGTTACATCCTGCTTGTGAGTGTCAGCTACCACCCACCACCCCGAGAGGCAGCCATTTTTCCTGTTCTCCTCTGATACAAGCAGTGCTTAATTTGTAAATAAAAATGTGCCAGTGCCCAAAGCTCTCCTCAGAAACACGTGGCTGCTGCAATTAAATGTGCGAGAACAGAATCATGAGGCAGCGTAATCCTGATGCCATCTTGGGCTTCTTCAATCCATTTACAGCCAATACCTGCCCCTTCAGCTCACTCTTGTATATTTCTGCTTTCTCCCTTTGCAACACCTTTTCATTTTCTCTTTCTCCGTCTTTCCCATATGTGTCTTTTGCTCACAGTAAATGCTTGAGGCAGAAAAATAAGTGCCGGCCCTCTAACATAAGTTCTGGTGTCCCACACCAGAAACCACCGGCTCAAATTAAGCACTGGATACAAGGCTTAAATGAAAGCAAAACCCAAGAAGGGCTTATGTTTATAAGGTGGACAAAGCCAACCACCACGCATAGAAACTGACCTGATAGTAGAAGTCAACCAGATGATGGAAACCAAAATAAGACTACTTATCTCCACCTAATCACTTCCTTGTAAAACCTATGAGGCCAAGATGAAACGAGGCATTCCACCCCTAAAAATCGACCGGTTGATGGAAAGTGAAATAAACCTGCAGATCCCTTTCCAGCCAGGCCAAGTGTCACTCATCTTGCGCTAGAATAACGCATTTCCGGTCATTATCCCTCAATACCCCAGGCTGGTGCAGGCATAATGTGGCGCAAGGGGTCACAATGTGGCACACTGCATGCATTGCGCCACTTTTCAAATTTGACACTAATGTAGTGACAGAAGGTGCTAGGGGCTCTTAAATATGCCCCTATGTTTCAAGCGAACAAGAAGATCCTGGTCTTGGTTGACAATATGTTTCGCACTCTCAAACACCTCCCCATTAACTCACATCCCAACCCATCTGGTCTCTCACCTTCTTCCATTCCTGCTGCCCCCTCTCCGGTTTGTTCTAAGAAGCAACTGGGGGGCAGACAAAGCAGGGGCTTTGTTGCCATCTGCAGAAAATCTCTGAGTTGTAAGCTGCTCCCCAATGCCAGCTTTCAATCCTTCCAGTGTTTATCTCTGAAAATCATCCCATAAACTATGTGTAGCCTCAGGTAGAACGTAATCTACCAGCCCCCCAGTCAGACCAACACTTCATTGAAGATTGCACTGAATTCTTCGCAGCACAATTAGTCAGCTCTGACAACTTTATCGTTCTCTGTGACATCATCCTCCACTGGAGTTGTGAAGGAAATAAGCCACTGGTCAACTCTGTTGCTTTTCTAAAAGAAAACAACCTCCACCAACACTGCAAGAAACTCACCTACTGCATAGGTGCCACTCTCAACCTGATCATCTCCAGAACACCTCACTTATAGACCAGTGACCCTGTTGGAAATGGTCCTTTCTGCAGGGTTATCCCCAAACCTTTTGCCTTTCTCCTCCTAATTTTCTGACACTCTTTTTATGGGCTTTAGGACTCTGGGCACTTTACCAATGCTGATCAGTGCTAAAGTACATGTGATCTCTCCCCTACAACTTGGTATAATTGGCTTACACCTGTTTGGCTTATTTAATTTACCTGTAAGTCCCTTGCAAAGTGGTATACCATATACCCAGGGCCTGTAAATTAATTAAATTAATTGCTACTAGTGGGCCTGCATTGCTGATTGTGCGGTCCACAAAAGTAGCATTTCAAACTTGTCTCAGGCCTGACACTGCAGTGCCTGCATGCACAGTGTACTGTCACACTGACTTGGCAAGTCAAACTACTTGCCAACGCCTAAGCTTCCTTTTTACTATACCTTAGCCACCCCTAAGGTAGGCCCTAGATGGCCCTATGGGCAGGGTGCTGGGTATGTAAAAGGTAGGATATATCATTTTATATGATACATGTCCTAATACTCGCAAACAGGCTATTTCGTTGTTCACCTCTGTGAGTGCTGCTCCTCTCATATGTTTGCATTGGGGATTCCTTTATATGACGTCTAAGTGGTCATTTATGATCTGTAAGGAGTAACGTGGGCATGTTTGGTATGTTTGGAATGGTAGTGAGAAATCCTGCTTACTGGCGTAGGTGGATTTTACATTAGTATTTTAGAAATGCCACTTTTAAACAGTGGGCATTTCTCTGTGCTTATAACACTAGTGCTTTGAAGCCAGACTCCAATCCACGTCTGAGGCAGAGTGACAGCTCCACTTGGTGCATACTTTCCAGACAACCATAACACAGGAAGGGCTGGGTGTGATACAAGAGGCATCTGCATACTGATAGTCATCCTGGGATGGGGAGAGAGAGGGTGGTTCACACCTTACATGTCAATAGGCTGTGTCCTGCCCTCACACCATGGACTGATTACCCCCTACTGATGTCTGGAGACATGACTAGGTTGAAAGGGTGTTGTGCTTCATTTGAAAGGGTTCTTTTGAAGTTACCCCCTAGGCAAATGCATTTTTGGAGTATAAATACAGGGACTCTCACACTTTTGGGACTGGGACTGAACCCCAATCAAAAGGACTACTGGTCTACACAAAGGATTCACCTGGACTGCTCTTCTTTTGTTGTTCTGCTGCCTGGTGTCTGCTGGGTGGCACAAAGGAGTCATCTGGATTGCTTTTCTGCATGTTGCCCTGCTGGCAGCTGCTCCCTAACTCTGTTCTGCAAAGACACTGGAGTGCTGCCAAGAGAGACCGCCATCCTGACTTCTAGTCTGGCTGTGCTGATTTTTCTACCCCCTTGCTGCCTGCCTTGTGTCTTCCCCTAGTGTTCTCCAGGGACTATTGATTGACCTCTGCTCCCTCAGAGTCCCTGTGCCAGTGGGACTGCAGTGGGCTCTGAGGCTGACAGAAGTTATTCCAACTAGTGCATGGCAACTGCTAGCTCCACTCTCTTTCTTTGTGCTTAGCGCGTAGTGAGCGCTACCCTAATTCCAGGTGTACTGTTGGAAACAGGCGCTCCCTGCCATGACCGAGGGCTCAAGGAAGATTGGTGGTTAGCTTGGGTCGAACTTACGGCATGCAGGTTGTGCTCGCTGAGCCCCGGAATTACTGTCTCTGGCTGCATGTTTCCAAGACAATGTTTGCCCCACCTCACAGAGGAGAAGCCACTGTGCTGTTGCTGGATCACGGCACAGTGCCTCAGTCTCAGAGGAGCAACGCAACCGCGACACTGCAGGAAACCCCTAGGAGGGGCCCTACTTTCCCGACCAGAGCAACGCCTAGAGGCCGAATAGCAGAGATCCTCTTGGTGCAGCCTCACCCTTCAGAAGCACTTGACTATGACGAAGCTCACACCACCACCACCAAGGTCGGGTGAAGCACCAGCTGGCCAGGTGCCATTCTCTAGCAATCATGACCGCCTTGGTCATCAAGGCTGCGGTGGTCCACACAAGGTACTTCCCTGTGCCGCTGCCCCATATTGCAGGGAGGACTTGGATGACGGCCCCAACCCTTTTTTGAGTACTCCCTTTGTGGGGGACCCAGTGATGCCTCCCCGCTACCCTCAACAGTGTTTAGTGCTCCCTCTGCCTGTGGTGACAGGACCGTGGGAAGCATCATTTGGCCTTGCGAGAAAGCCCTAGGGGTGCCACCCAGCCATCGTGGACTACCTTCACAGACAGCATTACTTTCCTTTGGATGTGACCCAGTGGCCACAGAGGGCTCCAGGTTCGCCCATAATTAGGAGGCATGATCCGGGCCCCAAATTTAAAAGATGTATGGTTTAATTGGATTTGCGACTCCATAGTATGGGGTGGATCCTCGACGACTGTCACATACGTCACCAGGAAGTCTTGGAGGAACTTGCCCTAATTACAGGGACATCAGAAGTAGGCACCTAGGTGGTCCAGCACCCTACCTCCCTATTTCTGGCAGGTTCTCTTGGAATTACCATACTCCATTACTAGTAGGAGGGCAGGTGCCCCAGTACCTGTGTGAGCTCGTTTTCATTTGTATATTGGTATACTGATACAGATATTTGGCAGGTTAGGTATTTCACTACTGGCATAATATGCACAATAAGTATGAATAATGTTGTTTTGGTCTTTGTGATTTATAATATACTATATTTGTATATAACCTGGTGGGAAGTTTCTCTTTGTGGTGTACTTACTGTGTCACTGGTGTAAGTGTGTTGTGCAAACGCTTTACACATGACCTCTGGAGATAAGCCTGACTGCTCTGTGCCAAGCTTCCAGGGGGTGAGCACAGGTTATCTTCAGTGTGTAACTCACTTGCCTTGACTAGAGTGGTGGGTTCTGCATGGCTCAGGTGCATACTCTAGTCAACCAGAAACTCAATTTCTAACAGGGAACCAACAGGTCTGATGGTCTGATCACTTGCAGATTCCCCACACAGTGTCTCTCTCAAACAAGAAAACCCTAGGACAACTGAAGATATGGTTCGGAAACTCAAGTAACATTGATACAGAAACCATCGCTGACTTAGCCCCATTAAACCTTTCCTCAGTATTTCTCAACTCAACATCAATAAGGCCATTAACAATTTCAATTCTTGCTTGGACTCCTTAATTGAGAAATTCTCAACCAGCATGAGCAAATACAGTTGACACAAACCCTCTTGACTCTGGTACTCAAAAGCCCTCTACGAAGAAAGGAAATATATCAGGTAATTGGAGAACAACTGGCAACAAGCACACTCACCATTAGGTATAACAAACCTTGTGCTGTGAGACAACATTACAAAGGCCACATTTGAAAGCCAAGGCATTGAATATCATCCATCTGGAATATGGCCATGAACAGACTGAAAAAACCTGTTTGAGGTAATTAATCAAGCCAGCAACGCTCCTTCCAACCCCTCATTGTTGGCATTGGAAATCCTATGTAAGAACTTTACAAAGTTCTTGGAAAAAAATAAAAGTATTAACCTCTTCCTCTCGGTCAAACTCAATAACATAGTCAAGGAGAAACTGCCTTACAAGGCACTGTAGCCATGGTCCTGTTTCTTCCCAATGTCAGGGGCAAATCTACTACTAACCATATATGTATGTCTGTATGTATGTATATAGTATTTATAGAGCGCGTTCCGTCCCAAGGGCATCGAAGCGCTAACTAAGGTGAATGCATGCACGCACTAAAAGAGAGAAGGGTAGGCCAGATCAATGCCTAGCGTGGAAAAAGCCACGTCTTAACCAATTTTCTGAAAGTTAAGTAATTGTGCTCGTTTCTTAATTCCAGAGGGAGCGAGTTCCAACACTTTGCAGCGGCTACTGTAAAGGCTTTATCACCCCATTTCGCCTTAAAGGTACGGGGAATCTGAATGTTGTAAGTTCCAGCTGACTGTAAATGCCTCTTTGGTCTGTACCAGTACAGTTTGGAGGTCAGATATTTAGAGCCGATCCCATGGGCGGCTTTGTGGGTCATATAAAGAGTTTGGAAAATAATCCACGGGGCCACCGGAGCCAATGTAGATATTTGAGGCTATCTCTAACAGATGCCGATCGTGGAAGGTTCAGGATCAATCTGGCGGCCGTGTTTTGTATCAACTGAAGTTTATTCAGGGATCCTTTATCCAGGTTAAGTAATAACGTATTACAGTAGTCAAGTTTAGACATAACAAGAGCTAGAATAACTGCAATTTTCCATTGTCTTTGAAGATATGGATTTTTTTTTAGCTTTTTCAAAATCCACGTGCAGGATTTTACCGTATGGTTAACCTGTTTTTTGAAGGATAGGCAATCATCAAAAATAATTCCAAAATTTCTCGTGGTGGTAACAGGATCAAGAAAGGTCCTGCAGTCTTTGGGCCACCACCACGGGTTCCACTGCTCCCTACCGTTTCCAAAACAGAGGATCTCAGGTTTATCGCAGTTCAATTTCAGCCAGTTAGACTTCATCCAGTTGTTAACTGCTTGCATGCAATTGCTGAAACGGGCCGCCACTTCCACCCCATTCTTGTTAAGTAGGATGATCAGTTGCGTATCATCTGCATAAGAAGTCGGGATAAAGCCAAAGGAACATATTATCTCGGCCAAAGGGGCGACATACACATTAAATAAGGTGGGACTGAGTGAAGAGCCCTGCGCATGCCACAGGGCAGAAAGTAGGCAGGAGATCTGAAATCTCCACAACTAACAGTCGTCCGCCTATTGGTTAAAAAGGATTCCAGGAGCTTAAGGGCTTGTTCTCTGAGACCTGCCTGATATAAACGTGCAAGAAGAATATGAGGTGAAATGGTGTCGAAGGCCGCAGATAAATCCAATAAGATCAAATAGGCCCCCTGGGCCTCATCAACCATTCTCCAAATAGAGTCAGAGGAGGAGATAAGAGCAGATTCTGTGCTGTGTGATTTCCTAAACCTGTGTTGAGAGACATCTAACCCTCCTGATTATAGCAAAGAATTTACCAATTTTTTATTAATAAGCTTAGAGCAATTGGACGTAGATTATTTAGATCTTGACTGTTTCCAGTTTGCTTTTTCTTGAGGGGGATCACAACGGTCTCTTTCCATACATCAGGAAAAATGCCTGAAATAATAATGTCCTGAAAGATAGGAACTAAAAGGGGGGCAACCAAATTGGAAACCAATTGGAGAATAGTAGGAGGACAGGGGTCCAAAGGGGAGCCCGACTTGATTTCCAAAATCAATTTACTAATACTATCCTGGGAGGGAGTTTGGAACTTAGATAGCATGTGATGGCTAGTTTGGGAGTCTAATTGTGGCATGATAGATAAATCTGCCTTTCCCTCATAGGGGGTAAAGTTTGCATGAATGTTTAGAATTTTGCTTTAAAAGTGTTTGGCTACTTTGTTGCAAAATTCTTGAGAATTCTCCAGGTCCGGCATAATAGGGGGAGCAGATAGAGCATTGATAACTTTGAAAAACTCTCTGGAGGAGTTTGGGGCCTCTTTAATTCTTAAGGTGTAATATTCTGATTTCGCTTTAAAGCTGGCTTCCTTGTACATTTTGAGAGCGCTCTTTAAATTATCTTTCTCCATTAAAATGGGACTGAGTCTCCAGCGACGCTCCTGTTGTCGATATTTCCTCTGAAGGAGTTTCAGGTCGTGGGAGAACCAAGGTTGACTGGGCTTCTTAGCAACACGTGTGGCACAAACTTTGGGAGGGACTAAAGCCCTCATTACAACCCTGGCGGTAAATCCCGCTTACCGCCATGCAGAAGACCGCCAACCTACCGATGCGGCCGCGGAATTTCCGCTACAGGTATTACGACCCACAGCTCGGAATCCGCCACAATACAGACACCCACACAAGTCCGCCACACCAAAGGTCAGTGATAAACTGGCGATAACAAAACCGACACCGTCACGCCAACAGGAATACGCCCACACTATTGCGATCCACGGATCAACGCAGCGGACTTTCAACCGCGGTAAACCATTGGCGGTACACACTGCTGCACTCAAAATACACACACATATACAAAACACCACCACATTGGACAATTCAAAATACACACACCTGATACACATACACACACCACACCCACACACCCAATCCAATATAAAACACACACCCACATTACCCACAAACCCTTACTATCAGAAATTTGAAAGCAGGCCAGAGAGAGACACTACCTTAAACAACACCAGCATCCACAGACACACAGCACCATCACTTACACAACATCCACGCACCTCAAACAACACACAACACATCCCCTCACACATCACAACAGACACCACCTCACACATCACACACACCACATCATGGCACCTCAACGACACCCCAGGTTCTCTGAGGAGGAGCTCATGGTCACGGTGGAGGAAATCGTCCGGGTAGAACCACAGCTATTCGGATCACAGGTGCAGCAGACATCCATTGCAAGGAAGATGGAGCTATGGCGCAGAATTGCCACCAGGGTCAACGCAGTGGGACAGCATCCCAGAACTAGGGATGACATCAGGAAGAGGTGGAACGACCTACGGGGGAAGGTGCGTTCCTTGGGCTCCAGACACCAGATTGCAGTACAGAGGACTGGCAATGGACCCCCACCTCCTTCCCCACAACTAACAACATGGGAGGAGCAAGTCTTGGCAACACTGCATCCTGAGGGGCCTCGCAGGAGTAGCAGGAGGACTGGACTCTGGTAAGGCAAATCTTGACTACATTATCCCCCACCCTACCTGCATGCCATCACATACCCCACCCTTACCCTCACACCCATCACCCCAACAACCCACAGATACCCCACCAACACAACCCACACATCCCAAAATCAAGCCCCGCATGTAACACCAATGCATGGACACCCATCACCAAAGCATGTCCAGTACAGTTACCCACACAGACCCCAAACCAACTATCACACAAGGACCAAGGAAAGAATGCAAGCACTGGAGTAGAGGGTCACCCATTGCACATGATGGCACACACAGATGCAATAATCATGCTTTTACACCCCTACGGGACCCCTACCGAACATCACCGGATAGGAGGTGCCAGACATATCCAGTCCCCCCACAGAAGAGACCCACAGTGATGACGGCAGCTCTGCACAACTGGATCAAGATGACCAGCTCGGCCCATCTCGGACACAGTCCCAAACCACCACAGAGCCTCCCCCGCAGGAAACACCAGCACAGCACCCACCCAGCGGGCCCATCCCTCTGTCCCCAGGACACGTCAATCAGCAGTGTGTCCACCACTACAGGGAACCCAGGCAACCCCACTAACACAGGACGATCAGGGACATGGGGTCAGTGGCAGTGGGCACACTGTTCAGGGGACATAGGCACAGGACAACAGGGAAGCTGGGAGGACTGCTGTGCAACAGGGGGAGGACAGGCCCAGGGAACCCACTCTCCACGAAGCCCTCTCCAACATCATGGGAGCTTACCATCATTCCCAGGAGACGATGGCAACGGTACTGGCCAAGTTTCAGGAGACCCAGCGGCTGCAAGAGGAACACTACCTTGGGATCAGGGAGGACATAAAGTCCACTAACAACACCCTGGTCACCATTGCAGGGGTGCTGCAAGACCTTGTCAACACCAGGAGGGACACAGTGGCACAACAAGGGGCCCCTAACATTAGCCTGGACGATGAACAGCCCTCCACCTCCGCCGGCGCAAGTGGACAGGAGGCACCGCCACAGGAACATGACACCAGCACCCCAGCCCCTGCTTATGGGGAACCACCCCGCAAACGGTCCCTGAGATCCAGGAACAAGACAGAGAACATTGCCAAGACCCCTGCCAGGAAATGAGAGCCCCCCTGAATGTCACCCTTCTGTCCCACTTTGTCACCCTGTCCATCTTTAAACTGCCATTGCTCCACTTCCTATGCCCCTTTGGACAATGCACCTGTGAAACTAATAGACTGGACTCTGCCAGGGACATTCCTCCACCCTCCCCCCAGCCCATTTTACAACCCCTCCACTTATTACCACAGAAATAAACACACTTCAATCACAAAACAATCTGGAGTCAGTCAGTGCTTTCACAAATGTGTAATTGCAATAACCATGGAATATAGCAATGTCAATTTACTTGTTCACATACCAATGTAGCACAGCTGTAGGCCAGGAGGAAATATAGCAGAGGGCACAAAGTGGGACCCATATCTGGGAAATGGAAAGGCAAAGTGACAAGCCAGGGTCAATACACTGAGTGAAAATGACAGACTTATGCTGGCTCCAACAATAGTATGAGATGTGGGAGGCAGTGACATCTTCTTCCCTGTGTCTCACTGGAAGTATTGCATGATTATGTTGTTTCGGTTGTCGATATCCTCTTCTTCTGCCTCCTCTTCTTCACTGTCCACATGCTCCACAGCTGCCACAAGACCACCAGCTGGCCCATCCTCCTGCAGAAAAGGCACCTCCCGTCGCAAAGCCAGGTTGTGCAGCATACAGCAGGCCACGATTATCTGGCACACCTTCTTTGGTGAGTAGTAGAGGGAACCACCTGTCATATGGAGGCACCGGAATCTGGCCTTCAGGAGGCCAAAGGTGCGTTCAATCACCCTCCTAGTTCGCCCATGTGCCTCATTGTAGCGTTCCTCTGCCCTTGTCCTGGGATTCCTCACTGGGGTCAGTAGCCATGACAGGTTGGGGTAACCAGAGTCACCTGCAAATATCAAGGGACAACTGTTAGACACACACTAACCCTTAGGGACAACCCCATACCCAGACACCTATTCACACTGTATTGGGTCCTTGGCCTCACCTATTAGCCACACACGGTGCTTCTGGAGTTGCCCCATCACATAAGGGATGCTGCTATTCCTCAAAATGTAAGCATCATGCACTGAGCCTGGAAACTTGGCATTCACATGGGAGATGTACTGGTCTGCCAAACACACCATCTGCATATTCATCAAATGGTAGCTCTTCCGGTTTCTGTACACCTGTTCACTCCTGCGTGGTGGTACTAATGCCACATGTGTCCCATCAATGGCACCTATGATGTTGGGGATATGTCCCAGGGCATAGAAGTCACCTATCACTGTGGGCAAATCCTCCACCTGAGGGAACACGATGTAGCTGTATATGTGTTTCAGCAGGGCAGACAACACTCTGGACAACACGTTAGAGAACATTGGCTGGGACATCCCTGATGCAAGGGCCACTGTTGTTTGAAAGGAACCACTTGCCAGAAAATGGAGTACTGACAGGACCTGCATTAGAAGGGGGTATCCCTGTGGGATGGCGGATAGCTGACATCAGGTCTGGCTCCAACTGGGCACACAGTTCCCGGATTGTTGCAAGATCAAGTCTGTATGTGACTATGATGTGTTTCTCTTCCATTGTCGACAGGTCCACCAGGGGTCGGTACACCGGAGGATGCCGCCATCTCATCACCTGCCCCAGCAGACGTGCCCTATGGAGGAGAACAGCGAGCAGAGAGTCAGCCAACACTGAGGTATCACAAAATGTCATTTGCAGAAATGAATCCGCAATGTGCCTGTAACTGTGTGTATTCCAGGCCTAGATAGGTGTGACGCAGTTATTATTAATGCCATGTGCCCCCCTGAAATGGCGGCTGCCTGACCTGTAAGGTGGGACAAGGGGATATGAGGTAACTGTGCTGGCGCTGTACACCGTCGCGGTGGGCGGTCGAAGACTGCGGCGCAATTCAGCATTGGTTAACATTGGGCCCTATGGGTCCGAGGAGCCAATGGCGATGTACACCGGTGGTGACGGTACACACCGCCGCGGACGTGACTGCCATTTTCTGTCTGTTCGCTCACTTGGGGCCATATTTATACTTTTTGACGCAAAACTGCGATAACGCAGTTTTGCGTAAAAAATTTTTGCGACGGCTAACGCCATTCTGAAGCGCCATGCGGGCGCCGTATTTATTCAATGACGTTAGCCGGCGTTAGCCGCCGGCGCTGCCTGGTGTGCGTGAAAAAAAACGACGTACACCAGGCAGCGCCGGCGTAGGGGGATATGGAGCTTGGGCGCCAAAAAATGGGGCAAGTCAGGCTGAGGCAAATTTTTCACCTCAACCCGATTTGCACCATTTTTTTCGACTCCCAACGCCCATTGACATGACTCCTGTCTTAGCAAAGACAGGAGTCATGCCCCCTTGCCCAATGGCCATGCCCAGGGGACTTATGTCCCCTGGGCATGGTCATTGGGCATAGTGGCATGTAGGGGGGCACAAATCAGGCCCCCCTATGCCACAAAAAATAAAATAAAAAAAACTTACCTGAACTTACCTTAATGTCCCTGGGATGGGTCCCTCCAGCCTTGGGTGTCCTCCTGGGGTGGGCAAGGGTGGCAGGGGGTGTCCCTGGGGGCTTGGGAGGGCACCTCTGGGCTCCTTCCAAGCCCACAGGTCCCTTAACGCCTGCCCTGACCAGGCGCTAAAAAACGTCGCACAAGCGGCCGGACGTCATTTTTTTTGACCCGCCCACTCCCGGGCGTGAATTTTGCCCGGGAGTGTAAATACGGCGCACATGCCTCGGAGTCAATTTTTTAGACGGGAACGCCTACCTTGCATATCATTAACGCAAAGTAGGTGTCCACTCTAAAAAATGACGCAAACTCCATGGACTTTGGCGCTAGACGCGTCTAACGCCAAAGTATAAATATGGAGTTAGTTTTGCGTCGGAATTGCGTAAAAAAAAACGACGCAATTCCGGCGCAAACAGAGTATAAATATGCCCCTTGATGTCTGACCTTCAACAGGAGAGGACTTACACTGCAAGTGCTGCTGTGACCTGTGTCTGGAAGCAACAATGGCTCATGTGTCTGGGGAAAGGGCCCCTGCCTTCACTTCAGAGGAGTTGGAGAAACTAGTGGATGGGGTCCTCTCCCAGTACACGCAACTGTACGGTCCTCCAGACAAACATGTGAGTACACTGTGAGCATGCTGAATGGGCAATGCCTGCTTTGAGTGGTGTGGCTGGCAGATACATGGTGGGGCTGAGGCCTACATGTGCGGATGGTGAGTGTATGTGCGTCATGGCATGGGTGGGAACTGGTGGGCAATGAGTATGACGGTGCGGCCGGTTGAGTAATGTCCTTTCCCCCAGTACCATTCCTCTAGGTCAGCGCCCACCAGTAGAAGGCTATTTGGCGTGCCATCACCAAGAACGTCCGGACCCTGGGGGTCTACCACAGACAGAGCACCCACTGCCATAAAAGATGGGAGGACCTGCGCCGCTGGAGCAAGAAGACAGTGGAGGCCCAGCTGGGGATGGCCTCCCAACGTGGGAGGGGTGCTCATCGCACCATGACCCCCTGATGTTCCGGATCCTGGCGGTGGCCTATCCGGAGTTGGATGGGCGCTTGAGGGCATCACAGCAGCCACAAGGGGGTGAGTACACTCTCATTCAGCTGACTCTTCGCGCCTTACGAGGTGTCTGGGCGAGGGAGGTGGGCAGTGGGTTCCCCTAGGCCAGGGCGATCTTGGTAGGCAAGGTCCGTTGTGAGGCAGGCTATGTAGCACCCCAACCCCACTAGTGGTAAGAGCCATCTACACCTAGTCAGACTCCTGTGACTTCCAGGTGTGCAGCAATTGGGCTTAGGCCTCGTACTCCATGAGCATGTGAGAAATTTAGGAACTATAAGTGCATGGCGTAGTGCAGAGGGCTGCTCACTGTCTGTTGTGTCCGCCAACAGTAGTGGTGTTGCATGCACTGAACATGTCTTTCTTCTGTCTTTCCCTCCACTTTTTTGTGGTCTCCCTGTTCTTGTGTGCAATAGCATCACCAGGTGGAGGAGTATTGGCACCGGAGCAGGAAGGAGCTGCATCCCACTTGGCCCTGGAGGGTTAAGCTATGGAGTCTGAAGCCACCAGTGGGACAGAGGGCGAGTGGAGCTCCACGGTGGAGATAGGAGCAGAGACCAGCGACAGCGACTCCTCCTCTGATGGGAGCTCCCTTGCGGTGGCTGGCCCCTCTGTGTCCACCGCATCAACAGGTACAGCCGACACACCCACTACCAGCACCGCCCTCCCAGCAGCCCACAGCGTCTGTCCTGTGCCCGCTCACCCAGGAGGGTGGGCATCTCCTTCGCCCCAGGCACCTCAGGCCCTGCCCCAGTCAGCCCTGCGGCCCTCAGTGAGGAGGCTATTGACCTCCTGAGATCCCTCGCTGTTGGGCAGTCTACCATTATGAATGCCATCCAGGGTGTTGAGAGGCATTTGCAACAAACAAATGCATACCTGGAGGGCATTTATTCTGGCCAGGCTGCCCAACAGAGAGCATTTCAGGCTCTGGCCTCAGCACTGATGGCAGCCATTGTCTCTGGGTCCAGCCTCCCCCCTCCAACCTCCTCCACCCACACCCAATCCCCTGTACCTCTGCCTATCCCAAGCACACCATCAGACAAGCATGCACACACATCAACACACAAGAGTGGCTCAGGCAAACATAAGCACCACACATCCCACAGGCACTCACACAAGCAACATACCCATTCACACATACCAACATCCACTTCCTCCACTGTGTCCCTCTCCTCCACGTCTCCCTCCCCTCCCAGTCTCATCTCCACTCATACCTGCATGCACTATATCCTCAGCCACTACGTCCATCACCAGCACGCCCATCACCACACACCGCTTATGTGCAATCACCACCCCCACTACCATTCACACATCTCCAGTGTCCTCTCCCAGTGTGTCTGTGAGCCCTCCTCCCAAAGTACACAAACGCAGACACACACCCACCCAACAGCCATCCACCTCACAACAGCCTCCAGCCCATGCACCTTCACCCAAATTCAGCAGACGTACACCTCCTACAACCACTACCTCTTCCTCCACTCCCAAACCCCCTCCATCTACCCATCCCAGTGTGTCTAAAAAGCTTTTCCTGGCTAACATTGACCTCTTTCCTACACCTTCCTCCCCCCGTCCTTCCCCTAGGGCTAGGCTTTCCAGGTCCCAGCACAGCACCTCAGCCACCACATCCCCAGGCACAGTGGTGCCAGCAACTGTGGGGTCATGCAGTGCACCAACCATCAGGGCTGCCAGTGTGCCACGTAGCGAGGGCAAGGACATTCCGCCACCTGCCAAGGTGAAAAAGGTGCCCACATCCCGAAGGGAGAAGCCGAAACCACCAACCACCAAGGGGTCAGTGAAAACAAAAGGGGATAGTGGCAAGACAACTGCGCCACCATCAAAGGTGGGGAAGGGCTAAAACCAGAAGAGCAGGTCAGGAGAGGGCATGGTGGCACAGACTGAGGGACCCTGGGCAGCTTCCATGAAGCATTACTGTCATCACTGTTGGCACCTGCAGGTGGAATGCGAAGCCGCAGCAGTGAGGGGTATGTCGCTGCCTCCATGGCGTATCATGCTCCCTGTACCTCGCCAATGT
This sequence comes from Pleurodeles waltl, assembly GCF_031143425.1. NCBI lineage: Eukaryota > Metazoa > Chordata > Amphibia > Caudata > Salamandridae > Pleurodeles > Pleurodeles waltl. The sequence goes on from NC_090443.1 coordinate 1,001,664,638, forward strand.
CGTGGCACACACACCCAGGTAAGGGAATTGTACCAGCCACACTGCACGTGGAGCACTCTGGGCACCAGGCCCCCTCCAGAACCAGTGGAGAATGACATCCACTACCTTAGTCCTTGGCAGGATGAAGCACTCTGGGCACCAGGGCCCTCCAGAACCAGTGGAGAGATACATCCACTACCTCAGTCCTTGGCAGGATGAAGCACTCTGGGCACCAGGCCCCTTCCAGAACCAGTGGAGAATGACATCCACTACCTCAGTCCTTGGCAGGATGAAGCACTCTGGGCACCAGGCCCCCTCCAGAACCAGTGGAGAGATACATCCACTACCTCAGTCCTTGGCAGGATGAAGCACTCTGGGCACCAGGCCCCCTCCTGAACCAGTGGAGAATGGCATCCACTACCTTAGTCCTTGGCAGGATGAAGCGCTCTGGGCACCAGTCCCCCTGCAGAACCAGTGGAGAATGACATCCTCTACCTCAGTCCTTGGCAGGATGAAGCACTCTGGGCACCAGGCGCCCACCAGAACCAGTGGAGAATGACATCCACTTGAGAGACTGTGGCTTTGCACTCCCCAGGATGCAGCAGTGGGCAAACCACCCACTGGAGAGACTTGAGAGACTGTGGCTTTGCACTCCCCAGGATAAAGTAGTGGGCAAACCACCCACTAGAGAGACTGTAGAGACTGTGGCTTTGCACTCCCCAGGATAAAGCAGTGGGCAAACCACCAACTGGAGAGACTTGAGAGACTGTGGCTTTGCACTCCCCAGGATGCAGCAGTGGGCAAACCACCCACTGGAGAGACTGTGGCTTTGCACTCCCCAGGATAAAGCAGTGGGCAAACCACCCACTGGAGAGACTTAAGAGACTGTGACTTTGCACTCCCCAGGATGTAGCAGTGGGCAAACCACCCACTGGAGAGACTTAAGAGACTGTGGCTTTGCACTCCCCAGGATGTAGCAGTGGGCAAACCACCCACTGGAGAGACTTGAGAGACTGTGGCTTTGCACTCCCCAGGATAAAGCAGTGGGCAAACCACCCACTGGAGAGACTTGAGAGACTGTGGCTTTGCACTCCCCAGGATGCAGCAGTGGTCATGGAGCCCTCTCGTGCAGCAGTGGTGTTGTGCCTTCATCTGGCTGAGGTGCTCCCCCTCCCCCTTAGGTGCCTGTTTCATTTCGATCTGATGCCCCTCCAGTGTTCTCTCCATTTCCAGTCAGGTATCTAGTGTGGGCTTCACCCATGCATTTTGGGCCCAGTGGTCCACACACAATGATTGGTGCACTATCAGGACTTGTGTAGATGGTGTACATAATTGTATTTAATGGATTTTGAACTTTGATAATGAGATTTCACATGATTACATTCATTCAAATCATTTCCTTTTGTCCTTGCGTTCTTTCAGGGGGATGGGGGGGGGGGCGTATATGTAATGTTGCTGCATGTATTTGTGTGTATGTTATTGTGGGTGGGGGTGTTGTGTGTTGCGTGTGTTTGTCACTCTCTTTTCCCTCCCCCCTCCCCTGTGTTGTAGGTGCAGTACTCACCGTGGTCATCGCCGCCGTCTTTGGTGCTCCTGATAGAAGAGAAGGAAGACTACCATCATCAGTATCTGCAATTCGGGCTCCATGGCGTCCTGGTTCCTCGTGGGGTGTGGAGAGGTGAGTGTTTTCCCTTCTGTGTACTGTTTCCACCGTGTTTTTGTTCGCGTTGGTTCCGCCCCAGAAAAGGTGGCAGATATACCTCTTGTGATTTGGTGGGTGGTACATTGTCTTCCGCCTGTCTGTTGGCGGTTACCGTTGATGTGTTTGTTTCTACCTCCGTGGGGGTCGGAGTGTTAAAGTGGCTGTCTATGTTGGTGGTTTCCGCCATGGTCATGATTCCATTTTTTTTCTGCCGGACTGTTTGCGGTATTACCACCGCTTTAACACCAACCGCCAGGGATGTAATGAGTGCCTAAGTGATTTACGGCCATTACAATTACCTGGTTGAAACAATCAAGCTGGGACAAAGAGAACGTGTTAGTCTCGTTCCAGCCGTGTTTTAGCGCCGGTCTCAGGTATTCAGCTTTAATGTTTTTCCAATGCCTTATTAACTTCTGGGAGGACTATAAATCAATAGTCCTTCCGAGATTATAGAATTGTGGTACAGCATTTTTAAAAACATAGGCCCATATTTCTACTTTTTGACGCACAACTGCGCCAACGCAGTTGTGCGTCAAAAAGTTTACCGCTGGCTAACGCCATTCCAACGCACCATGCGGGCGCCTTATTAATGGAATGACGTTAGCCGGTGCTGCGGACTGGTGTGCGTTAAAAAAAAATGACTCACACCAGGCAGCGCCGGCGTATGGGAAAATGGGGGTTGTGCGTCAAAAAATGGTGCAAGTCAGGTCTGAGGCAAAATTCAGGCCTCAAACCGGATTTGCGCCATTTTTTTTTTAAGCCCAACCTCCATTGACATGACTCCTGTCTTAGCAAAGACTTATGTCCCCTGGGCATGGTCATTGGGCATAGTGGCATGTAGGGGGGCCCAAATCAGGCCCCCCTATGCCACAAAAAATATTGGAAAAAAATACTTACCCGAACTTACCTTTACTTCCCTGGGATGGGTCCCTCCATCCTTGGGTGTCCTCCTGGGGTGGGCAAGGGTGCCAGGGGGTGTCCCTGAGGCAGGGGAGGGCACCTCTGGGCTCCTTCCGAGCCCACAGGTCCCTTAACACCTGCCCTGACCCAGGCGTAAAAAAAACGGCGCACATCAGACTGTGCGCCGTTTTTTAAGGCCCACCCCCTCCTGTGCGTCAAAATGATGCCAGAGTATAAATAAGGGGCACAGGCCTTAAAGTCATTTTTTGGAAGGGAACGCCTACCTTGCATATAATTAACGCAAGACTGGTTCCCCCTTCCAAAAAATGACGCACATGGTGGAATTTTGACGCCCGCGGGTCGGGCGTCAAAGTATAAATATGGGGCAGGGTTTGCGCCGATTGTGCGTCAAAATTTTTGACGCACATTCGGCGCAAACAGAGTATAAATATGCCCCATAGTTAGAAAGGAAGTTGGTGCAGTTCCAGCTACACATAAAATCTGAGCTGCAAATAATGGCCAAGTCTCCTCCCCTGCCCGTTGTCCTGTCTATCCTGTAAAAGGTGTAGCCCAGGGGAGTGGCCTCAATAAAGTCTGGGTCAGATTCCGGTCTCGCCCAGGTTTCCGTAAAAAACAGGCGATCGATATTGTAAGAATAGATAAGCTCCCTAATTTCAAATTTATGTTTGGGGAGCGATCGGGCATTAATAAGGGCGTAATGTATCTGTCTCCTACTTGCCTCGTAATTACCAGTATAGCTATTTCCCGACATGGCTCTCCTGTCATGCTGAGCTCTGTTCTCCTCCAAAGTGAGAGGCACTGGCATTTCCCATTTACATAACCTGCATTTCCAGGAAGCTGGTTTGCCAGGGGCCACTTTGTGAGGGCACAGATTCCCTGCACAGCTACAAAATATACAAGGTAAAATCCTCTAAACATCTCTGTGAAACCATTTTGGACTCCATCATCAAATCCCTAACTAGCCAATATCCCCCATTTGGACAACCTTGGTTTACTCATTGTAGGAGGCTGGCCTGGCTTGTAGTGGGTACCAGAGGTACTTACACCTTGTGCCAGGTCCAGTTATCCCTTATTAGTGTAGAAGAGGTGTTTCTAGCAGCTTAGGCTGATAGAAGGTAGCTATGGCAAAGCAGCTTAGGCTGAACTAGGAGACATGTAAAGCTCCTACTATACCACTGGTGTCATATGCACAATATCATAAGAAAACACAATACACAGAAGTACTAAAAATAAAGGTCCTTTATTTTTATGACAATATGCCAAAAGTATCTCAGTGAGTACCCTCATTATGAGGATAAGTTATATACACAAGATATGTGTACACAAACCAAACTTAGGAAAGTAATTGCAAGAAAAGTAATGCAAACAGTGTAGAATTACAATAGATTGCAATAGGAGCACATAGGTATAGGGGCGACACAAACCATATACTCCAAAAGTGGAATGCGAACCACGAATGGACCCCAAACCTATGTGAGCTTGTAGAGGGTCGCTGGGACTGTAAGAAAACAGTGAGGGTTAGAAAAATAGCCCACCCCAAGACCCTGAAAGGTAGGTGTAAAGTGCACCTACTACCTCCAGAGAGCACAGAAGTCGTGATAGGGGGTTTCTGCAGGAAGAACAAACACCAGCAATGCAACAACAGTGGATTTCCGGACCTGAGTACCTGTAAGACAAAAGGACCAAGTCCAATAGTCGCAACAGTGTCGAGAGTGGGCAGGAGCCCAGGAAATGCCAGCTGAGGGTGCAAGGAAGCTGCCACCAGTTGGAAGAAGCTTGGAGTTCTGCAAGAAAGAGGAGGACTAGGAACTTCTCCTTTGGAGGATGGATGTCCCACGTCGCGATGAAGCTTGCAGAGGTGTTCCCACACAGAAAGACCGCAAACAAGCCTTGCTAGCTGCAAGGGTCACGGGACAGGTTTTTGGGTGCTGCTGTGGCCCAGGAGGGACCAGGATGTTGATAGTTGGAGGAGGAGACAGAGGGGGCGCCCAGCAACTCAGGGAGCCCTCACAGAAGCAGGCAGCACCGGCAGAAGTACCAGAACAGGCACTTAGAAGAAGAGTGAAGCGGAGTCCACGCGAAGTCACAAAAGGGAGTCGTGCACTGCAGGTTAGAGTGTCGGGACCCAGGCTTGGCTGTGCATGAAGGAAATCCTGGAAGAGTGCACAGGAGCCGGAGGAGCTGCAAATCACGCGGTACCCAGCAATGCAGTCTAGCGTGGGGAGGCAAGGACTTACCTCCACCAAACTTGGACTGAAGAGTCACTGGACTGTGGGAGTCACTTGGACAGAGTTGCTGAGTTCCAGGGACCACGCTCGTCCGGCTGAGAGGGAACCCAGAGGACCAGTGATGCAGTCTTTTGGTGCCTGCGGTTGCAGGGGGAAGATTCCGTCGACCCGCAGGAGATTTATTCAGAGCTCCTGGTGCAGAGAGGAGGCAGGCTAGCCCCAGAGCATGCACCACCTGGAAACAGTTGAGAAAGCCGTCAGGATGAGGGGATACAAGGTTGCTAGTAGTCGTCTTGCTACTTTGTTGCGGTTTTGCAGGCGTCCTGAGCAGTCAGCGGTCGATCCTTTGGTAGAAGGTGAAGAGGGAGACGCAGAGGAACTCTGGTGAGCTCTTGCATTCGTTATCTAAAGAATTCCCCAAAGCAGAGACCCTAAATAGCCAGAAAAGGAGGTTTGGCTACCAAGCAAGGAGGATTGGCTACCAAGAGAGGTAAGAGCCTATCAGAAGGAGCCTCTGACGTCACCTGCTGGCACTGGCCACTCAGAGCAGTCCAGTGTGCCACAAACACCTCTGTTTCCAAGATGGCAGAGGTCTGGTTCACACTGGAGGAGCTCTGGGCACCTCCCCTGGGAGGTGCAGGTCAGGGGAGTGGTCACTCCCCTTTCCTTTGTCCAGTTTCACACCAGAGCAGGGCTGGGGGATCCCTAAACCGGTGTAGACTGGCTTATGCAGAGATGGGCACCATCTGTGCCCATCAAAGCATTTCCAGAGGCTGGGGGAGGCTACTCCTCCCCAGCCCTGACACCTATTTTCAAAGGGAGATGGTGTTACACCCTCTCTCAGAGGAAATCCTTTGTTCTGCCTTCCTGGGCCAGGGCTGCCTGGACCCCAGGAGGGCAGAAACCTGTCTGAGGGGTTGGCAGCAGCAGCAGCTGCAGTGGAGACGCCGGAAAGGCAGTTTGGCAGTACCCGGGTTCTGTGCTAGAGACTTGGGGGATCATGGAATTGTCCCCCCAATGCCAGAATGGCATTGGGGTGGCAATTCCATGATCTTAGACAAGTTACATGGCCATGTTCGGAGTTACCATTGTGACGCTATACATAGGTAGTGACCTATGTATAGTGCATGCGTGTAATGGTGTCCCCGCACTCACAAAGTCGGGGGAATTTGCCCTGAACGATGTGGGGGCACCTTGGCTAGTGCCGGGGTGCCCACACACTAAGTAACTTCGCACCCAACCTTCACCAGGTGAAGGTTAGACATATAGGTGACTTATAAGTTACTTAAGTGCAGTGGTAAATGGCTGTGAAATAACGTGGACGTTATTTCACTCAAGCTGCAATGGCAGGCCTGTGTAAGAATTGTCAGAGCTCCCTATGGGTGGCAAAAGAAATGCTGAAGCCCATAGGGATCTCCTGGAACCCCAATACCCTGGGTACCTCAGTACCATATACTAGGGGAATTATATAGGTGTACCAGTATGCCAATGTGAATTGGTAAATTTAGTCACTAGCCTGTTAGTGACAAATTTGGAAAGCAGAGGGAGAGCATAACCACTGAGGTTCTGGTTAGCAGAGCCTGTGAGAGACAGTTAGGCACCACACAGGGAACACATATAGGCCACAAGCTTATGAGCACTGGGGTCCTGGCTAACAGGGTCCCAGTGACACATAACAAACATACTGACAACATAGGGTTTTCACTATGAGCACTGGGCCCTGGCTAGCAGGACCCCAGTGAGACAGTAAAAAACACCCTGACATATACTCACAAACAGGCCAAAAGTGGGGGTAACAAGGCTAGAAAGAGGCTACTTTCTCACACTCATCCCTGGATGAAGGCTTGTTTCCAGACTGTCTAAAAAGGAGTCAAATTTCTCCTCTCCTAAAAGCACAATCTCTGGATCCTGACAATTTTAACAACTTTTGCCCAGTATCCTTTTTTTAAAACCATCTTTATTGGGTTTTCTAGCATGAACAATACAGTATGTATGCCAGCACATGCAGACCAAATAAACATATCAGTTCAAGCAGTAATCCCACCGCAATCATTGCAATCATGTTATGCTTTTCATAATCACTCAACAAATACAGGTTCCACAATCAATAAATATATAACAATTCAAACATTAAGCCAAATGTGCAGCAGTCTTACCCTGTGCATCCCAAGGTGGTGAAGCAGTTCCTCTAACCACTCGATTTGTGATCCCTGTGCAATCACCTCTCTAATGCAATAGTGCCCATTTTCTGGTAGGTGCCACAACATGATCTGCAGCCTTGCTACACTCTCTGCCCCACCATTCTCTGGACACTTTTCTATAAAGAAGGATGTACCAAGATACCAAAGCAGTGCAGTCATTCATGGGTACTCGCAAACATTTTTCTAAGGGCCATAGGAAATTGTTTTATTTCCCTTCCCCTCGTTTTTCTTCATCATCACAGTTAAGAAGACCTCAAAATACACTACTTCAGGATGTGAGCTGTACAAAAACCTTCTCGTGTTTGTATAATTCACATATATAGGAACCCAGGCTACCCAAAGCACATAACAACTGACTGGCCTCTTTAGTTCACTACTGGCATTGTTATCAGGGTAGGGGGAAGAATTCATATTTCTAAATTCATGGATAAAAACTATCACTTTTAAATTAACACAATACTCTCAATGCACTGAAGTAAATAGTTTTACTAAGGTGAAAAGGTTCAGCTTGTTAATTAAATACATGCTTTGGATTTTGAAGAGGCTGTCATATTGTTACACATTTACTGCAAGATGTGTTTAAAAATGAAGCTGTTTCTAAAGTTAAGTGATGCAGGACTCCCTAGTTTCTTCCTTTCTTTAACACCAAATAACCTTTAAATAAATGCTTGCCTCTTTATTTAACATATTTTTATTGCGAGTGCTGAGTGGAGTAAACAGCAGCCCTGTGCTCCAGTTGACCAGCGGCTGCATGTAAAGATCAGGAAGCATGCAGCCCCCACGCCATTCTTTGAGTGTCAGTGTTGTTGTCAAGATCCTCCAGAGGTGTCTGCAAGGCATTCAGCAACCCTTCCCAATCTGCTGCAATGGGTCTCTTAAGTAGCCCCTCTGCCTCCTCCTGCCTCAGCACCACTACCTCTGCTCTACCCCACCTAAACATTTCTGCGCTCCAATGTCCCACCCAGGCAGTACTCTAGCTTTCCAATGCATGGCGATCAATCTGCGAACCATCAGCATCACCAACTCTATTATGCAGGTAGTGGTGCCCCCCACTCTCTTCTCCCAGGCAAGGTGATTGAAAGTTGCATAGCCTCCCAATTGTCTTCCTACACCCAGGCCAGCAATCTCCCGGACTCCCTTCAATCCAGATTCCATAAGGTTCACAACACTGAGACTGCAGTTCTACAGACTGCAGATGGTCCCCCCTGCATCCTCGACACTGGTAACTCCTGTCTACTTGTGCTCCTCGACCTCTCCTCTACATCCGACACAGTCAACTACCAGACATTTTTAGACACCCAGAAGTGATAAATGGGTATTGATGGTGTTGTCCTTAAGTGCTTTACCTCTTACCTAACAAACTGCTCCCAAATAGTAAAAATTGGGAGATTCAGATCCCGTCAGCCTGCAACAAGGGGTCCCCCAAGATTCAATTCTCTCCCCAATACTTTTCAACCTCTAACTCAAACTCCTCTGTTCTGCTCCCTGAGCACCAACCAGTTGCTGGAGTGAAGAGAAAACAGGATTTTTGGTCCATCCAGGGATCAAACCTCCCCCCCTCCCCGGATCTGCAGGCATCGTCGTCGTGGTCATCGTCTGATACATCGATCACCGGATAGTTAAGCAGGAGGCTGTGAATCTTCTTACAGCTGCCCACGATTGAGTTCTCCTTCTTCCTTACTACAAGCGGTTTCTGGAAAATAGAACATCTTTAAAACAGCTCAAGAGCCTTCAGCAGTCCTGGATGTCTCAGAGAGTGTGCTGATGCATGTGATGCATGTTGCGGGTATCAGGGCCCCAAGCTCCATGCTTAGTGCTCTCAGGGGGCCATGAACGCGAGTGCATTCCCAGAAGAGATGTTAGGACATACCATATGAGATTCATCTTCTTGCACTGACTCTCTCTAACAGCTGTAAATCCTGGAGATGTACTGTTTGGAGCTATGGAGAAACAAATCAAACAATCAACTCAGACTGGGGCTCATCAAATAGTTGAGGCACAAACTACAGACAGTAGGATAGTCAAGTAGCACAACCTATCCAGGCACCATAGGCATCTTTTTGGTTGCATTCAAACTGTGCCTAGTATGTAATCTTTGATTACTAAAAGGTAACAGATAAAATAGCAGGAAGGTATGAAAAAAGTTCATACATTGGCCCTGATTACGAGTCAGGTAGAGCAGAATTACCTCATGGATGTCACTCCACTTGATTACAAGAGAATAGGTTTTTCCACACCCAGGAACATACTTATGGCCAGGTGCCACAGCACAGAAAGTCACCTTGCTGCACTGTGTCACAAGGAAAGGGCAGCAATGTGCCATATTTATTCCAATACGGCACATTCCTGACCTGTCCCCAGCACTGGCGCATAATAACATGCCTAGTGCAAACGTAGGCACCCTTGCACCATAGTGCAAGGGTGCCTCTGTTGAATGGTGGATTGTTTTTGAGCGGGAAGGGGACGCTCCTGCACAAAAACAATTCCTTGAGGCTTTTCCTCTTCCTATGTGTGCTGCAGAATGCACCACACATAGGAAGAGGAAAAAACAAGGAGAAATAAAGATATTTCTCCTTGTTATGCCTCCCCTGGGAGGCATGGGTGTTTCGTGCATTCCCAGGTCTACCATTTCAGGTAAATCTGGGAGAGTGTTAAAATCCATAGATGTTGCTTGGGAACACCCACGCAACACCCATGGAACGCCTTCCAGATGCGGAGAAGGGCAATGCAGTGATTTGTGCTGCATTGCTTTACTCAAGATATATGAAGCCACTCAGGGCCACGCAAGGTTACCTTGCATGGCATCATAAATCTCATTTTGGGCTTGTGTCGCTCTTGTACCTCTTTGCGTGGTGCAAGAGTGACACAACGGGGCTCGTAAATATGCCCCCCAGTTTTTCTGGGTAGGGGGAACCTGACCTAGTTTTATCAGATGGTAAAATCACCCAGAAAAAATATGTGAGGCTTTGGTTCCAGCAGGTGCCAATCCTCAATTCACTTTTTTTCTGAATGGGGCACACAATGCTCCCTCTGCCTGAAAACTTGCCAGAAAAATCAAATTAGGTTGTGACTGCAGTAAACACCGAGGCCCAGATTTAAGAGGGCCTATCGCCTCCTTGCACCACAATAGCATCATTTTTTATGATGCTAATGTGGCCCCAGGAGGCCAAATTAGCAGCGCCATATTTATGAAGTGGCGCCATGCATGCACTGCACCACTTTGTAAATCCTTGTGCCACATTATGCCTGCGCCAGGAATAATGTATGCAAGGGGGGTGTTCCCCCATTTTTAGCTGCTATTTTTTTACGCTTGCACAGAGCAGGTATTAAAAGGTGGCATACCATTGTTTTCAGTGACCCCTATGTACCCTGCAGGATTAGTACCAACATTTTGGCTCTAATCCTGCAATGCACATCAATAGCGTAAAAAATGTTGACGATATTGCCTCTACCCTGTGCAATGGTGCGCTGTATATTAAATACTGTGCACATATGGTAGCGGTAGGGAAGCGCTAAGGGGAGCAAAAAAAGTGGAGCTGCATTGGATGCTACGCCACTTTTCTCTAATTCAGGCCCAAGTCTCATTACCCTTTTTCTCTTACATGGGCATACAATGCCCCTAACTTTCCATTCAGTCCACTACTACCCCACCCAGCGGTCCAGACAAACACTTACCACCTGCACAAACAGATGGTAAACATATGTGTAAAACCCGACTTAACTCCAAATTTTGTGTGTGGTTTTACTACCAGAAAAATTGGTCCCACATGGTAATTCCCCACTCCAGTGCATTCAACTTTTGTACTCTCAAGATACTGGGCCATATTTACAGCACAAGAGTTCACTGTGCACCCTGTGTCATGCAACTCATTCTTGGAGCCATAGAGGAAGTAAAGCAGCAATTTTTCTCAATAATTTGGGCATCATTTTCCCTTAGGGTGCTTAGTAGTAACACCGGAAGTGATAGAGATTCCTGAGCCAAATCAAACCAAATCATACTTTATTTCAACCGTAAGTCATAAAAGTTTACACATGAAACAATAAAACAGGAAAGTGCATTCATTATCATTGTGCATTACAAAGCACCACACTGGCTTGAAATAGAATTTACATTAAATGAAGATAGCTTCTATGAGGCCATAGTCACTGGAAATAAAAGGTCAATCATAGGCCGTGGTCTACAGTAGTCCACCATTATCCATTAGAAAAAAAGAAAGAAAAAAGACACTCCCGGTACACAGTTTTGCATTTAGGTGCCAAGGTTACTAAAACATCTGCATCACAAAGTTAAAATAGTGCAAGTATTTAAAAACCAACAAGGCAATAAAAGTGATTCCAGATTCAAGTTTTCTCAATTAATGCCATCATCAAGATAAAAGCAAATAGTCCGACCCAAGATCTAAAATACTGAGTTAGTGTTGTAAAGTGATACGATTTCATAATAATTTAAATAACATGATTTGGCAAAAACAGTGCAGCACCCTGAATCTGAAGTTTATAGATTTCTGCAATGAGGTTTAATTGGAGGCTAACTACAGCTCTGGCTTTACGACCCAGAGCCCCTCCTCTTTGGCATATAATATGCGCTCCTTTTGTGATGTGTGCATCCCATCTACCTGAATCCATCAGCCTGATCCCTAAATAATCAAATTCGTTGTCCCTTTCCAATGGAATAGAATGTATTAATATACTAGCTTTAATTTTCTTCTTTCGCGAACTACAGACCTTAAACTTGGTTTTCCCGACATTAACCTCCAGACCGAAGTCTCTGCAAAATAAACAAAATTGGTCAAACAAATTTTGCAATCCCATGGGTGATTTTGCCAAGATGATGGTATCATCCGCATAAAGCAACCCTGGGATTTTCTGGCCTACCAACCTAGGTGAGTCGTTATTACAGTTTGTTAAATACTTAATACAGTTATTTATATATAAAAGGAAGAGGGTGGGGGCAAGGACACAGCCTTGCCTCACTCCTCTCTCAATAATAACTGGATCTGTTAGTTCCCCATCCTTGCCATTTCTAATTTGGGCAAAAGTGCCTTCATGAAGTCAAACAATAAGGTTCAGAAGGCGTCTGGGGACTCCCATGTTAGTCAGTGACAGCTATAATTTGTTCCTGGGTACCAGATCAAAAGCCGCTCGAAGATCAATGAAGGCCACATATAAATTTCCACCTCCGATATCCACAGTCTTCCATTTGGTTGCCAAAAACCTCAGGACTTGATCTATTGTACTAACTGCAGGTCTAAAACCTGCCTGTAAATCAGAGGTGGCCCCACTATCTGTAATCCACTCTTCTAAGATTCCTGAGTCCTCCAACTTTTTGGGGACACTCATGAGACCACTTATAAATAATGAACTTTTTGGGGATCGTCATCTTAACTGAGGGATTGGTTTAAAACTCAGCGGAGGGATTATTCCATCACAACGGGGACAGATATCCCATCCACTGGAATCTAAATACCATCATATCCAATAGGATTTAGATTTCAGCAGACATGATATCCATCACTGTGTGACAGAGTAGACCGTTCGCCAAGTTCTAAATGAGGCCCTAACTTTGAATGGTGAAGTACCGATAATGGAAGATACTCCCAATCCTTCAAAACCTTAACAACCTCTTTAATTATGAAGATATGGTTATTTTTGTATACATAACTATATTCTTCAGTTAGTGTAATATTCTGATGCCTTGCCGGGTCTGTAAGCCTGGCATCTCTATAGTTAGACAAACCTTTAGCCAACATCTTTAATTACCCTGAACCCTCAAATTGCTGTACAATTGTCAAAATTGCTGTAAATGGTTCACTGGGACAAACTGAAATATCAGCAGCAGCTGCCCATTTTTTAAAAGGACAGTTATTAGTAACAATAGCAGCATTTCTGCCGTTGCACGATTTGTTGCATAAATGGCAACATATGGAGCACAAAAAAGGGGAGATCTTGGGCACATACTTCTATTTATCCTAAATAGTGCTGATGATTTTCCAAACTGAATCCTTCATGTCTGAATACATTTCCTCAGCCATGTCTATAAATAGTTTAGGAATACCAACGTTTTCTAGGACTGCTCCCCAAAAATGCCGCTCAACTCAATAAAATGGAACAGTTATAAAGTTTTCATAGCTGCCGCATTTCCCAGGTCCATGTATGAGTATGTAGGCCTGTCCTGTTTTTTTCTTAGAATTCTGGGATTGTAGTCATATTTAACCCAGTACAAAACTAGGGCCCATATTTATAATCTGTTTGTGCTGTATTAGTGTCATTTGTGTTTTACGCTAATTCTGTGCAAACTCAATTCCATATTTATACTTTGACGCTAGACCCGTCTAGCTTCAAAAATATAGAGATAACAACAGTTTTTGGAAATGTGAAACCACCTTGCTTCAATGAGATGCGTTCCCATACAAAAAATGACTCAAAGCCCCTAGTGCCATATTTATCCAACAGGGCAAAAATGATGCACGGGTGGGAGGTGGACCCAAAAAGTGACGTTAACTCAGATTTGCGGCAAATTTTAACGTCCTGGTCAGGGCTGGCGTTAAAATGAGGCAAACTCACCACTACTTAAGAAAAACACATACAAGCAACATTACAAACCAACAGGACAACATGGAGGTGCTACTGATGCAGCTTGCAAGACAACGCCGAGCACAGGACCAATGCCAGCAACCACCACCACCCCAACGCGGCCCACAAAGGCAACTCAGAAGACAGGAGAGACTTTTCAGAAACAGGACAACCTTCCTTGCCCTCAGGGATCAGGACATCATTTGGAGCTACCGACTCAACTGGCAAGCCATACTGCAGCTGCTGCGCCATATACAGCCCCAACTAACAGCTAGCCTGCAGGCACCACACAACATACCACCTGTGATCAAGCTGCTAGCTGTTCTGCATATGTTCGCAAGTGGCTCCTTCCAGACAACGGGTGCCCTGGTCGCTGGGGTATCACAGCCCTCATTCTCTGCTTTCCTGCCCAGCTGTTAGATGCCATAATCTCCCTACCATCCCGCCACATCAGCTTCCCCAGTACTCAGCAGAAGCAGCAGGAGATAAAACAGGGGTTTTATCCAATTCATGGCTTCCCACATGTGCTCGGTGCAATTGACTGCACCCGTGTCCGGATCGTCCCACCTGCAGCAACAGAGCACCTATTCAGGAACAGAAAGCACACGTATTCCATCATTGTGCAGGCCATAGTTGACCACCAGGGACTGTTCACTAACAACTTGGCCAATTATCCTGGGAGTGTCCATGACTCCTTCAATTCTGGCACAGCAGGATCAATAAGCACTTCCAGGATGGACAATATGGCAACTGCCTACTTGTCGGTAAGTCTCCAAACCTAGCAATATACACACAGCATAACAACCCTGTAGGACACACAAGACATACACCACTACATAAATACATGGGCAGGGTGACACTGAGGTGTGACACTGGTAGTCATGTTGTACATCCTGACACAATAGGATACACACCTTTGGACACCAGGCGGCTGCCACAAACATTAGCTGCCACTCAGAAGCACCAAGGAACCAATGTTAAAGCCCACAGTGACAATGTTATGTCCTGCACTGTAAGTACAACTTGGAAGATGAACTATTTCAATGACTTGAGGCCACATAGTCAATCGGCCACCCTCTCAAGCAGTATGTAGCGTGGAAGGGGTGTGCAATGTGTGTTGCAGCAGGTCTTACACCATGAGACACATAGCATGATGATGCTGACTCCAATGTAGGTGTCACGGAAATACTGAGGCAGTGCCAGCATCAAACACCACTCCAGGGGTGCCGTTTGCAATAAGGAAATGGACTGTGCTATCAACCCATATTAATGTGCCACCAATGCATACTGCACACTGCTGCACACACCGAAAGAGCCAATTGTCCATCAAAACAGCATATGTATAGGAGGTGGCCCTTTCTGCACAGATACATCCACCTCCACAAGCCAGTTGGCCAGGTTCCTTGGTGCAAGGTCGGTAGTGAAAGTGCACGGCTGCACATGAGCAACTGGCAGAGGGAACAACGAAAGGTTGCCTAGAAATAAGTCACACATGGGACAATTGTGCATTGTCAATACTTAACAGGTCAGTGCTGCCAATTTTGGAGATGTGTTGTGCATTGTCACCTACCCAATTCAATGGGCCTCAGTGTTGCATTTCAGCTGCAATGACACATGCCTAAATGGATGGGATGTCCAGGCCATGTAGTGCAACCATGTTATCACCACATCTGAACCCATTGTGTGTGTGGATGTATCATGTCCCCTCTAGTGACAGCACACTGCTACAGATGGGACACTGCACAACGCATGGTACATACATACTGACCAACAGTTAGGAAACCAAATCATATATCCTAGGATCTTGAGCCAAACACAAGTTGTCATGTCCAACAACCAAGTGCTGAGAAAACCTTACAGAAGGCCAGGAACTCACACCATACCACAAACACATATGAGTCACAAACAACACAGTATATCAACTGCCATGCTACATGACAATCCTGTTGCAAGCATTAACAACATACTCACTGCTTAAACTTTTGCAGTGGATCGGGGTTATGGGATCCAGCCATGGATCATGATCCCATTCCCAAACCTAAGCACAGCAGCAGAGCATGCATATAATGAGGCACATCAGAGGACACGCACCATTGTGGAGAGGACTTTTGGCATCCTGAAGTCCAGATTCAGGTGCCTGGAAATCACAGGAGGCAGCCTCCTATATGCCCCACACATTGTTTGTAAAATTATACTGACCTGTGATATCCTGCACAACATTTGTGTGAGGATGAACATCCCATTATATGAGCTGGACCAAGAACTGCCTGAGGAGGATGGTGGCAGGGAAAATGAGGGGCAACAGCAGAACACAGCTCCTGGAATGTGCTGCATACAGCAAATCGTACACAACTTTTTCACTTTATAGTCACTCTACACACCTTGTAAATATTTGTAAATAAACACCTTACTTGATCACACAATTTTGCTCTGGTGTCTTCATTCTTCACCAATGTACCTTAGGAATGTCAGTATTACCTCAGGGAGCATGTCACAAATAGAATTCAAAAACCTTCTGTTGCAACATCACATGTGATGTGTATGATTGTACTGCTACCATCACACACATCACAAATAGACACATCACTTGAATGTCACAACTGAAGGACACAATCTATGGACAATAACATATGAGTTACATCCACGTTGCCAACTTGTACAACTGTAGCTTATGACACACAACAATAACATCTCCAATAATGAGGTAAACAAGGCCCCCACACATGAGGCAGTGGATGTAAAATATCAGAAGGACAGGAATGTATAAACAGACCACTGACATTACTAAGTGTGAGACTTGCAATGGCTGCAAGGAGCTTGTGTGGTAAGGAGGGGCATCATTGGTTACAATGGATAGCATGATTGGCCAAGGTATGACAAGCAATGTTAAAAACACTTGCCCTGTGCAGTACATCACTGGAAATCAGTCCTGCCACTGCCATGGGGCCCAATCCTGACACAGGGTACACATGCCCACGGACTTGGACTGGACACTTCTGTGGAATGCATATCAGAAATAATGAGAACACATGCAGCTGGGGCAGCAGGTCCACCACAACAACACAATAAACATAGCTAATTGTAAAGAGTTCAAACTGACTTATGTGTTCAAAACATGATATGGGTGGAATTTAGGCACAGTGTGTCAAACACAGTACGTATCAAATATGTACATGTCAGACATATGTGTAGTCTACACACAAGTCACCATGAACCCATGACCTACATTTTGAGACAGTTGAGGGGTAACATATCCTACAACCATCATCAACAATGCCTGAGTTGTGTATGTCGTCTTAAATGTAATGTCCTGTAAGTCAAACAACTACACACATCACAAGTCAACACAATTCACAAACACATACCATGACTGCTGTAGATCACTGACTGGCATAAAATGTAGATACACAGTTGTCACATATGCATACATATGCATGACGTCCAAAGTTTTACATGTCGTTCATTCAGAAACACACACATTGGTGTAACAGACCATACACACCCAAATCACAAAGTTGCATGGTCTACCACATGTGGCCATACACAATTTTACACACTGCAGCCCATCCCATCCCATTTGCATGTTGATACAGGGTGCATCCATGGTCAATGGAACAAAATCATGCAATCTCAATTAGAGTGAAAAATATTGACGCAAATGCGTCGAAAATATCTGCAAATGCAAAGTTTCGAACCAGGGGCCCTTAGCGTGAATTCCACCTTTGCACTGCACTCATGAGGATATCCTGTGAAATCAAAGCATACAGGTAATGCGTCCTATATTGAAGCACACGTAGGTAATGTGTCGGAAATAGTCATGCAAATATCTTATGCATCAAAAAAATACACGCATGATGTAAAATGTGACGCAAGGGGGCAGGAAGTGATGTAATAGGAAATTCTGTTTACAGGCACGGTACAGTGGGTGTACTTTCACTTTCACTTTATAGTCTGTGCATCTTTCGACTGTGTGGCTGTGTCTTGGTGGTGGTGTGTTTTAGGCGATTTTTGTATCTTGTGGTGTCTCTTGTCTTTGGTGTGAATTGTGACTGTTACTTGTACCAGTGTCTGTGATTTTGTGTAGTTTTCTGTATGTATTTATCTTTGTACTTGTACTGTGGAGTGTCTGTCCGGGTATTAGATTAGTTGGGTTTGTTGGGGTTAATAAGTTTGGGCTGTAAGTTTCCTTTTTTGTAAAATTTTCTTTTGCTATTCACTGTTTTACATTGTGCGTGAGGGACAAGTCTGGAAGGGCGAGGCTGACACTGATGGGGGAGGAGGAGCTTGGAGGCTTTGTGTGGCTGGTGGACCACTTCTTGCCAATGATGCTTGAGATGGGTGGCAGAGTGATACAGGGGTATCAGACGGAGGTGAGGTGGCTGCGATGGGGATAGGTGCTCCACCACCTGAAGAGGGTGTACCGTAGCAGCCGTAAAGAGCACCAGCTGAAGCATCGCTGGGCTGATCTGGTGGCCAGAGAGCAGGATCTGCTAGACCATCTGGGTGTGGTGATCGGTGGCCCTGTTGGTGAGTATCCCATTGACATACGTTTACTGTAGAACGCTCCTGCGTGACAGTAGCAGGTGTGTTGGCCTGCTGCATGCAATGCTTCTGGACAGGTTGAATGCAACCAGAACAAAGTTTAACTGTCCCAGTGCTGAGATGGAGATCACAAGTCTATACATTTTAACAATGTAGGTCAGAGGTTTGTTGAGTCATGTACGACTATCACTTAGTCACACATTTCAGTGGCCATGTCAACACACGTGCCCCAGCATTGTGTTAATGATGATAAGGCAAGACACCAGCAGCATACCATATTTCACTCGATCCTGACAGCAAAGTTGGCAATCGATGTATAGCTCTACATTGTCATCATTACACACACATGATCCCTGCCATTATTTTGGCAAATGGGGCATACTCGCCTTAAGGCAAACTGGCAATGGGGCTTTTTGTTACCAACATACAACTGTGCCACATCAGTCATGGATCACTGAACGCATGATAATTGCAGACTAAAAACTGAGCCCCATGTCCATCAAACAGTTACTCTGTGTGCTTTGAAAAACAAGCCACAATACCTGAGTCACTTGTATTGCAGTGCACCAGGGTAGTGCCATGGATTTGTCACCCAAATCCAAATCATGCCATGGAGTACCATCTTGAATGGATTTCCCACATATGGTTGTTCTAGGGTATAGTACTACATGAGTCTTAGGCCCAGTGCATGTTTGCAGATGTGTGGCTCTCAATCACCAGAGTGTCAGTGTCAATGTGAGTTTGCAGTGGTGTGTCTGTTGCACTGTCTTCAAGCAGGATCACTAGCTCACTCATCTAAAATGTTACA
The DNA here is from genome assembly GCF_031143425.1 of Pleurodeles waltl. Classification (NCBI taxonomy): domain Eukaryota; kingdom Metazoa; phylum Chordata; class Amphibia; order Caudata; family Salamandridae; genus Pleurodeles; species Pleurodeles waltl. The sequence continues at coordinate 1,001,683,592 of NC_090443.1, forward strand.
CACTGTGATATGTTGTCCACTCGTAGGGACAGTGATATGACACTGAGCATGTTTTACCATCCATGTCTTACAGGTGGGGAGAAGTGGCAAGATTTCAGGACCCAGATGTATCCAGTAAGTGTGATAATGTCTGTCCTGTTTAGTGATTGTGGCTGTTGTGTGAGTGAGACTTGTGTGTTGCACTCAATGCTAGATATGATGAGCTGGCACATGATAAGATTTCAAAATAGGCTGGATGGTGACATTGTGTCCCATGTAAGGGTTACCCATTCACGAGCAGAGAGTCATATCTTGAGAGTTTTGTGCTGCGCAATGGGCAGCCGCGTGTGAACAAGGTGATAACTAGCCACATGTAGGCCTACATGTGACTTGGAAGTGCACCACTGTCAGTATATTGGCACTGGGTCATACCATCATTCTCACAACACAGTGATGCACCAGTTTTCCATACAAATTGGTGCATCCCAGAATTGTAATGTACATGTAGGACTGGTGGGTAACTGTCCCCCAGCATGGTGCCTCTTAAGGTGTACTCCATTTACGTGACACTTATGTGATATGTGTAGGAGGCTGGCCTGGCTTATAGTGGGTACCTGAGGGTGCTTACACCTTGTGCCAGGTCCAGTTATCCCTTATTAGTAGATTAGTAGTGTTCTAGCAGCTGAGGCTGATAGAGGTATCTATAGCAGAGCAGCTTAGGCTGAACTAGGAGACATGCAAAGCTCCTACTATACCACTTATATCATATTGCACTATATCATAAGAATCACAATACTCAGAGTTACTAAAAATAAAGGTACTTTATTTTAGTGACATTATGCCCAAAAAAATCTCAGAGAATATACTCCCTTAGGAGGTAAGTAAAATACACAAAATATACACACAAAACAAAATCTGGTAAGTAAACAGTTAGAAAAGTAGTGCAAACACTGTAGAATACAATAGGATGCAATAGGCCTAGGGGCAACACAAACCATATACTCTAAAAGTGGAATGCGAACCACGAATGGACACCAGGCCTAGTGTAGTGTGTAGAGGGTCACTGGGAGTGTAAGAAAACGATAAGGGTGTCCAACATACCCCACCCCAAGGCCCTGGAAAGTAGGAGTAAAGTTACCCTACTACCCCAGACACACACTAAAGTCATGATAGGAGATTCTGCAAGAACAACAACTGACTGAAAAGCACTGAAGATGGATTCCTGGACCTGAGGACCTGTAAAGGAAGGGGACCAAGTTTAAGAGTCACCCAAGTGTCCAGGGGGGCAGGAGCCCACTAAACCCCGGATGAAGGTGCAAAGGGGCTGCCTCTGGGTGGAAGAAGCTGAAGATTCTGCAACAACGGAAGATGCCAGGAACTTCTCCTTTGCACAGAAGATGTCCCACGGCGTGCAGGAGGATGCAAAGCTGTTTCCACACAGAAAGACTGCAAATAAGCCTTGCTAGCTGCAAGAGTTGCGGTTGAAGAAAATGGATGCTGCCCGGGCCCAGGAAGGACGAGGAGGTCCCCCCTTGGAGGAGGAGACAGAGGGGGCTCTCAGCAGCACAGAAAGCCCACGCAGAAGCAGGCAGCACCTGCAGAAGCACTTGAACAGGTGTTCAAGAAATCCGAACATGGCGGTCGTCTCAACACTACAAAGGAGGGTCCCACGAAGTCGGTGGTCAACTCCGTGAGTTGAGCAATGCAGGACAGAGTGCTGGGGACCTGGGCTTTGCTGTGCACGAAGAATTCCTTGCAAAAGTGCACAGAAGCTTCAGTTCACGCAGTACACAGGATTACTGTCTGGCGTGGGGAGGCAAGGACTTACCTCCACCAAATTTGGACAGAAGGACCACTGGACTGTCGGGGTCACTTGGATCCAGCTCCTGTGTTCCAGGGACCATGCTCATCGAGATGAGAGGGGACCCAGAGGTCCAGTGAAGCAGAAGTTTGGTGCCTGCGTTAGCAGGGAGAAGATTCCATCGACCCACAGGAGATTCTTCTTGGCTTCCAGTGCAGGGTGAAGGCAGTCATCCCCCAGAGCATGCACCACCAGGAAACAGTTGAGAAAGCCAGCAGGATTAGGTGCTACAATGTCACTGGTAGTCTTCTTGCTACTTTGTTGCAGTTTTGCAGGCGTCCTGGAGCAGTCAGCGGTCAATCCTTGGAAGAAGTCGAAGACGGAGATGCAGAGGAACCCTGGTGAGCTCTTGCATTTGTTATCTGAAGAGAAACCCATAGGAGAGACCCTAAATAGCCCTCAGAGGAGGATTGGCCACCTAACCAGGTAAGCACCTAGCAGGAGGGGTCTCTGACATCATCCGTTGGCACTGGCCACTCAGAGGCCTCCATTGTGCCCTCACACCTCTGCATTCAAGATGGCAGAGGTCTGGGACACACTGGAGGAGCTCTGGGCACCACCCCTGGGGTGGTGATGGACAGGGGAGTGGTCACTCCCCTTTCTTTTGTCCAGTTTCGTGCCAGAGCAGGGGCTGGGGGATCCCAGAACCGGTGTAGACTGGCTTATGCAAGGAGGGCACCATCTGTACCCTTCAAAGCATTTCCAGAGGCTAGGGGAGGCTACTCCTCCCCAGCCCTTATCACCTATTTCCAAAGCGAGCGGGTGTAACACCCTCTCTCAGAGGAAATCTTTTGTTCTGCCTTCCTGGGACTGGGCTGCCTAGACCCCAGGAGGGCAGAAACCTGTCTGTTGGTTGGCAGCAGCGGTAGCTACAGTGAAAACCCCAAAGAGCTAGTTTGCCAGTACCCGGGGTCCATGCTGGGGCCCCGGGGATGCATGGGATTGGCACCCCAGTACCAGAGTTGGCATGGGGGGACAATTCCATGATCTTAGACATGTTACATGGCCATATTCGGAGTTACCATTGTGAAGCTACATATAGGTATGGACCTATATGTAGTCCACACGTGTAATGGTGCCCCGCACTCACAAAGTCCGGGGAAATTGCCCTGAACTATGTGGGGGCATCTTGGCTAGTGCCAGGGTGCCCTCACACTTAGTAACTTTGCACCTAACCTTCACTAGGTGAGGGTTAGACATATAGGTGACTTATAAGTTACTTAAGTGCAGTGTAAAAAGGCTGTAACATAACATGGATGTTATTTCACTCAGGCTGCAGTGGAAGTCCTGTGTAAGAATTTTCTGAGCTCCCTATGGGTGGCAAAAGAAATGCTGCAGCCCATAGGGATCTCCTGGAACCGCAATACCCTGGGTACCTAGGTACCATATACTAGGGAATTATAAGGGTGTTCCAGTGTGCCAATCAGAATTGGTGAAAATGGTCACTAGCCTGCAGTAACAATTTTAAAGACAGAGGAGCATATTTATACTCCGTCTGTGTCAAATGTGCGTCAAAAATTTTTACGCACATTCAGCGCAAACCTTGCCCCGTATTTAAACTTTGACGCCCGGGCCCTAGAACGACAAAATTCCACCGTGTGCGTCATTTTTTGGATGCGGCAACCCGCCTTGCATTAATCATATGCAAGGTAGGCGTTCCTGTCCCAAAAATGACTTAAACGGCCGTGCGTCGTATTTATGCTTTCGGGCAAAAATGATGCACGGCCGGGAGGCGGAGGCGGAAAATGACGCACAGCCCAATTTGCATCAAAATTTAACACCTGGGTCAGGCGTTAAAATGGGGCAAACACACCTGTATTTAATCAGAACACACAGAAGCAACAGCAGAGCAGCAGAGCAGCAAAAGGCAGACATGGAGGTGCTTCTCATCCAACAGCAGCTACCACAACACCAGCAGGGACCCCAAAGGCAGCGCAGAAGGCAGGAGAGGATATCCCGCCCCAGAACAACCCTTCATGGCCTCAGGGAACATGACATCATCCAGAGGTACAGGCCATTCAGCAGCTGCTACAAAACATAGAGCCACAGTTGGCACCCACCTTGCTGACACCCCGCACCATCCCAACAGAAACCAAGCTGCTTGCCGTACTTCACATGCTGGCAAGTGGCTCTTTTCAAACAACTGGTGCCCTAGTTGCCGGAATATCACAGCCGTCATTCTCTGCCTTTTTGCCCAAAGTACTTGATGCCATCATTGGACTCACACCCCGCCACATCTGCTTCCCTAACACACTGCAGAAGCAGCAGGAAACAAAACAGGGGTTCTACCTCATTAGTGGCTTCCCACACATCCTTGGTGCAATCTGCACACATATACGCCTTGTGCCACCTGCTGCAACTGAACACCTCTACCGCAACAGGAAGCACACACATTCCATCAATGTGCAGGCCATTGTCGATCACCAAGGATTGATCACCAACATCGTGGCAAACTATTTTGGGAGTGACCATGACTCATTCATCTTCCGTCACAGCACCATCAATCAACACTTCCAGGATGGACGGTATGGCAATGGACTACTTGTTGGTAAGTACAAAAACCTACTTATATACACACTGCACAGCAACCCTCTAGGACACACAACACATTCACCACAACAGCAACATGTCGACAGGATCACACTGAGGTTGTCACATTGCTAGCCATGTTTCTTAGGTCACCATTGAACCTGTCACACATCTGAAATTACTGTACAGCCTAATGTTAAGACGTCAATGATCACAACGTTTGGAGTGTGTTGCCTAAATGTCACCCTGCAAATTGTAAGCGTCTCAATTATGTTTACATTAATCCATTGCATAAGTCTAAAGGTATGGGATGTCCAGGGTACATTGATATGAACGTGTTAACAACACTGTCAATTTTAACCTGTGTATGGAACTATCATCTCACCCCCAGTGAAGACACAGGGACACCTGTATCACAAGTCACAATGCTAGGGAGGGCACACTGTACTGCAAATCCCAAAACATACTGCTGACAACTGGTCAGCAGCCAAACACTCGTCCAGCCAAGGAAACAACACAATGTAGATGGTACATCCTACAAGCCTAGGATTCAACACAATAACACAAAAGTGTCACAGACAACACAAGACAACTACTGCCATGCAAGGTGATTTCAATGGGGCTAGCTACATCAACATGATCCCATTCATTTTCTCTTGCAGCTGATCGGGGTATGGCATCCAGCCATGAATAATGACACCTATTGGCAACCCGAGTACTGCAGCAGAGTGTGCCTACAATGACGCACATAGGAGGACACGCACCATAGTCGAGAGGACCTTTGGCATCCTCAAGTCGAGATTCCGGTGCCTCGATCTCACGGATGGTAGCCTCCTATATTCCCCGGAAATGGCCTGTAAGATCATTCTAACATGTGCCATCTTGCACAACATTTGCATAAGAAGGAACATTCCCCTCCTGGAAACAGAGCCACACATGCCTGAAGAGGAAGAAGAGGAGGATGGTGGCCTGCAACATGAGGGGGAACAACAAAACACGGCCGCTGGTTTGCGTAGGCGGCAACATATCGTGAACAATTTCTTTTAAATATAATCACCATCACCACTTTATGAACTAATTTAAATAAACACCTATATTAATCACCATATCATGGTTTGGCTATTCATTTTTGCACACCTATATCTCTAACTATCAGAATAAGAGTGTTGCCTCATAGAGCATTGCTGATATACAGATTAGGACACAGAAAATCCCTGAGCAAATGTGATGCGTACCATACAACGGTCACATACACACACACTGTAAATGACATACATCCTGTACATTTCACCTTTGAAGGACAATAGCAGAGGACCACACCTATTTCACACATACATGTTGGAAACATGGTTCATTGCAGCATATAGCTCACAACTAAGACACCATCACACAATAAGGGGAAAACACGCCTCATACATGAGGCAGTTGATGTGCTTTTGCATCAGTAACATTAATGTATGACCAGACCCTTGACAGCAGTAAGTCCAACTGCATCCAATCTTTGCAAGGACTATCTGTGACTAGAGTTCCCTAGAATCAGAACATACACAGCACAAGCGCCACACATATGAGCAGCATTGCGCACATGACATTCCATGTACATGTCAGCCCATTTCCTAACTCCTGACACGCCCATGCTCCTGGTCACAACCCACCTGTTTGAAGAGGTCCCTGGAATAGTAAGATGTGTACCCCGATATTCCCTCCTCTACACACACAGTCTAACACTAGCAATCCAGTGTCCTATACCCTTTTCTATGGTATACCATTGTCATAGTACATCTGAGTGCATGGACGTCAGGTCAATTAATACACTGGCTTCTAGTTTCTAAGCCCTGTTAGCACCTGTAGATTGCTTCCTGTGTGAAAACGTCTGTTGGCCTTTAGAATGCAAATCTCACCTACAGGACTTGTGAGAAAATTATGCAGCCCACACCTGTGATCACCTCCATGCACACCACCCATTTCAACATGCACTGCCCCTGCTGATGCCTGGAACAGCATAGGAGTTGCCATTTTGTCAAATACACAGTTAAGCATTGCTACTAATTAAGCCGTGTAACACAGCCCTTGGGTTCATGTGTCACCTTTAAAAACACAGGACATGCACAGTTTTACATGTCAACTGTCTAGTACGTCCTCCAAACAGTCTTAGTCAGACCACTGATTATGTAACTTGTGAAATTGCTGGATCCTGATTCACCCTGCATCCCGTCAGCCTGACTGGCATCTGTCTGTGCGTCACCCTAAATTTTCCCTGTGGCTACATATGTACCACACTTGCTTTACCAAAGCTCTCATTCCTCAGAGGGTATTTGGTCATGTGCTTCATCAATGCATAACCAAATACATTGTATAGCATCATCTGCCTTTTAATTGTACCATATGAGTTAAATCCTCTGTGAATACCAAAATTCATGGCCCATCCCTTGACTGGGTCTCATTTATGCATGAATGACAAAGTGTGACAGTGTCCCAGGGCCGTATGCAGGGACTGGGTACGGGGCCTTCAGCAGAACCAGCAACCTCTGATAATGTCCATGAGAAGTCCACACATGTCAGGACCCTGACAGTTCACACACGGAATTACATTGCTCACAACATATTGATGGTCCGTGTGTGGTGATTAGCTGCGAGAATAATCAATACAGAGGCTATGATGTTCCCTGATGCGGTGGGAATTGCAGAGGCCAACCTGGGTACAAATGTTGTAATGACACCTGTCGGAACATGACACCTGAGACATTATCTCACTCAGCACACCAAGGTTGCCCTGTTGACAGTCTCATTACACGTCTTCAGTGACAGGGTGGAGCCATCCCCATGTAGGTTCTCATGTCCTCATCCACTTTACTCACATTGATCAACAAAGGATACTCAGTAGATACAGGAATAGCTGCCACAGACTCATGATGAGACCTGGGCCTAACTGTGACAACATACACCCCTAAAATATACAGGATCAACATTGGACCACACACATGAACAAGACACCTCTGTGCAATTGATCACTGGAAATATGTGGACACGTGCTGCCTCATCTGCTGGTCCACCACAGCCACTGGAGAGTTGTGGCTCAGTTATATGACCTCAACTGTGGCGCCATCATACATTTGTGGTTCACCTTTGGCTGTCTGGGCCAATTACATGGTACCCACTTCCTCAATGTATGTGTCTGACTCACGGTGGGATTCACCAACAAGTGCCTAGGAAGCTGTTACCAAAAATCTAGGACATAGGATGGTGAAATTGACATGAACAAGGGTCTGCCATCTATCTGGTGAATGCTTTGTCATTTGTGGTGTCTACGTTACCCAAAATCTTGGAAGTGGACATAACAGATGGTGCTACATGTATGACTAACACATGTCCTCCCCTCATTTCCACAATGACTTGCATCTAAGGTATCGACACATTAACTTCACATTCATACAAGCATATGTTAAATAATGCGTCTTGTGATGCACACACACTCGGTCAACTACTACATTAGTTGCCACTGCACACACATTGAGCCATAGGCATTGAGGAATTGTACTTATGTGCATCACCTTGCTATCCTCTCCTGATGCCAAACATGCCCAAATTGTGCAATACATATATGTAGGCCACACATATGGCCATCTAGTGCGTCAGCCAACCGTCAAAATCCTGTCAAGGAAGTAGCAGGTCATGGTCCCCTGCAGTATGATGTCTCACATGTGAACATACACCATCAACACCATAGTGGGTGCAATCAGCCTATCTCTGATGTCTCCCAAATGTAACACAACATAAAAACTGAAAAAATGCCCAAAACCAGTTCATGCACTGAAAGTTTGACGTTGCTAGCGTTATGCGCCATTTTTTCCACACCAATACAGATTGTGCGTCATGTTTTTCGACACACAGGAGTGAAAATTAGGCCGTATCCAAATAATTGTACAGACTATTTACTATTATTTGGATGCAGCCTAATTTTCACTCCTGTACGTCGAAAAATATGACGCACAAACTATATGCGTGAAAAAATATGACGCATAACGCGAAAAACTGCGCCATTTTATCCAAAAAGTGATGTAATAGGATATCCTGTTTACAGATTATGTACAGTGGGTGTACTTTCACTTTCACTTTGCAGTCTGTGAATCTTCTAGACTGTGTGGCTGCTTTCAGACTGGTGTCCAGTGATTTTGTGCTTTTGTGTCCTGTGTGCTATCTCAATTGTCATTTTGTGAAATAAATATTGTTGTTGTATAGTGTCCTAGTGTGTTTTGTTTACATTTGTCCAGTATTCTAGTGTTTTTGTTGTTTGTGGGAGTCTGTTGTGGGTAGTGCTAGTTTGGCGATAGTTGGGCTCTTTTAGTGGTTAAGTTTACTTTTCTTCGAGGAGGAGCCAAAATGGCGGCCGGGACGGTCGCTTGATATGAGCGCTCCGTCCCCGGCTCGACCAAGATATCCTGTAGGGCGCCCCCCGCAAATTTGGTGAAGCGGCCATGGCGGTGGCCCGATCGGGGGGGACCGGAGCGTGTGTCGCGGACCGGGCGTGCCCCTCGGTGTACTGTTGGGCCGAGGCCGGGCCCCGGGGGATCACGCCTGGCGCGGCGACGGGCAGGGGGAGCTGCCTCTGCGGCTCCAGACGCGCTTTCGCCTCGCGCGGCCGGCCCCCACCCTCTCCATACGTGACCGGGGGGGCAGGGGAGCCGCGGCCGCGCGGGCCAAACAAGGACTTCTACACGCTACCCCCGAAGCGCGCGGAGCTGGAGCCGGCCCGGGGGGTCGGCGCCATTTTGGACATCGCGGCGACAGGGCCGCGCGGACACACTCCAAAAGCAAAGAAAAGGCACCTCAGCCCAGAGCCAAGAACACATAGCTGCAAACAGCCCAGGAGGGAGCAGAGGACCACTAACAGGAGCCAGCATATTGCGGTGAGGGGGGAAACCCGGGGGGAAAAACTAAGTCCCACACAGAGGGGACACTCCTGGACTCCCAGCCACCCCCCCCCACTGCCCCACCATCAATGCAACCCACCTGCGCCCTCTGGGAAGGGGACAGGCAGGGCTCGAACCTTAAAAGGGGGGAAAAAAAGGACGCAAGACTAAGAAGCGCCACGTGCCTCCATAGGTTTGGACCTGTTAACGCGCATAGCATAGACGGCTGGTGCGTGCTGCGGGCGCTGGGGACGCACCGGTCCCCCACGGTCGGCACTTGCCTGGATTGCCCTGCGATGCACGTAGCCCACTTGCGGCTCCTGACGCTCGTCCCGCTCCTCGGTCTCTCCCGGGCCACACCGCCTGCCTCGCCCCTCGACTACGCTCCCCCTCCTGTTGGGGAAACCTCTGGCACCAGGCTCCGCCGCCACCTATGAGGGTGAGAGTGCTCTCCTCCAACTGCTACGCTCCCCACGAACATCGGTGGGCCCCGCAGGCAGCCCCACGGGAACTCAACGTCGGACCGTCGTGAAAAACGCATGGCCACAGGCTATAAGCACGCGTAAACAAGGCTACGCCCTCCATTGACATTGCTGGCCAACCCCACGCTCTCAACGCCGTAGGTACACACCACACCTCAACGAATTAAAAGGGCCAAAAAGTGCGAAGTTACCGTAGACTAGGAGGAGACTTCGAGACAGCCAAAATGGCCGGCAGAGCCAAATCAGCCAAGAACTCAGACCGAACCACCCAAGGACCAACACCTGCCGACCAACAATCTAACCCATCCCTGCAGTCACTAGAAAACACACTCCTTGCGCATTCTGCTCAGTTCGAGAAAGTATTGCAGGCGATCTTGGACACTAAGTCATCTTTAGAAAACAGAATTGACGCAGCTGCACAAGACTTGAACCTCCTACGAGTGGACCACCGAAGCCTAGCTGAAAGAGTGAAAACAACCGAAGCTGAAATATCCGACTTAACTCCAATAGCGCAAGGGAACCAAAAACAAATTCAGCGCATGGATGAAGAGCTGAAGATACTCTGGAGAAGATCCGAGGAAATGGAGAGCAGGGCGCGCCGAAATAACGTGAGATTTCTGGGTTTTCCGGAAAGTATGCGTCAACCGGAAACAGAAATTTCCCTAGAGCAGTGGCTAATTAAGGAGGTGTTAAATGGGGCTCCATCCAAGTTTTTCTCGGTTGAAAGGGCTTATAGAGTCCCGGGCAGGCCTCCAGCCCCCGGCCAGTCCCCCAGACCATTGATTGCCAGGTTCTTGAATTACAGAGACCGAGACGCAATATTGCAACAATTCCGCAATAAGGGCCCATTCAAGTATGAAGACTCGAACATCAATGCCTATCCAGACTTCACGCAAGAGGTGCAGAATCAGCGCAATTCTTTTGTTAAAATCAAGCAACGCCTACGAGAACAGAACATAAAATATGCCTTGCTCTTCCCAGCCAAGTTAAGGGTAGTGATGGAGGACCGCACTCATATATTCACCAGCACCGAGGATGCCTGGACATGGCTCCATGCCAAGGGCCTTGCACACCCCCGGGAAGATGCAGAGGAGGAGGAGAAACGGCGGAGACCCACTGCAGGGAAGCGATTCAAACGGCTCACCAGAGGCCAGCCCAATGACTGGCAAGCAGCAGAGGAAAGAGCGAAAGTGCTTAAAGAGACGCCGCTGCACATGCAAAGCAGCAGTATAACTCCCGGCGGGCTTGTGGAGCTGGAACCGGATTCAGACACAGCCAGCTCCGTATCCACGGCAACAAGAGAACTAGGTGGGCCGAAGGTCACCCCAAGATCTGCCGATGAACTATAAACCACCTGCTCAGGCCCAGAGTGAACACTAGAGATGGCGACAGAAACTGGGAAAACTTATAGAGACTTCATGACACTGCCGAGATGTGGGGATAAAGGGCTTCCGACAATATATATCTCTGATATAAATACTAAGCTAAGTGATTTGGGGCACAAACAAGTGACATGTGGCGGGTGGGTGGGGCCAAAGGGAACGGAAATATGCCAAGGGGGGGCGCCCGTAGATATTGGCAGACTCAGTCTGCGGCACGATGTGAGCCCCTTACAAGAGCCACATCTGTAAGTTATGAGAATCCCACTGTGCAAATCCAACTGGATAAAAGTTATGTTACACATTTTTAAGTTTTGTAGTTTCACCGTAGTTGTGTGTAGTATAGGGGGTTTAATTAGGGGGGAGGGGATTAGTAGTTTAGCAGAAATGCAGCGATCGGAATCACTTAATGCACAAAAGATGGACCTGCGCCCGCTATAACTAAATATTAGCAGTAGAAAGGCAGAGACCAGGTGGGCCAATATTAAAACCAGGCCCACAATACAGCAACATACCCCCAGCACCCTACAAGATGTCTTCTAGAAGCAGCATGGGGAACCAGTATATCATATTAACATGGAATGTTAGGGGCCTTGGGATGCCGAGCAAACGGGCTAGAGTGTATGCCCGACTTAAGAGACTAGGAGTGCATATCGCTATCTTGCAGGAGACACATATGCTAGAGGGGGATCTACGAGACCTGCGCGCGAAATGGGGGGGCCAGCTGATAGGCACAACATATTCGACCTTTGCGAGAGGGGTGCTGATTTGGATAGCAGCGGGAGTTCCATTCCTCATGTCAACACACAAGATAGACCAGGGAGGGAGGTACGTAGTAATGGAGGGCAGATTAGATGGCAGACAACTGGCTGTGGTTGGGGTATACGCCCCCAACAGTAACATCACAGGCTTTCTTACCACTCTCATCCCAACGTTGCTGTCCCACCCCATGCCCCTAGCCATTTGGGGAGGTGATTTTAACAGCACCCCAGTAGCAGCATTAGACAGAAACAGCGCCCACCAGAGCGCATCAATCAACAGGAAGCTTACAAGCCCCCTACAAGAATGGGCAAACGTTATGGGCCTATACGATGTATGGCGGTTAGGCCACCCAGAGCAAAAAGAATATTCATTTTATTCGGTCCCACACAACACCCACACTAGAATTGACATAGTATGGGGCACCCGCGAAATAGGGGCGCTGACCACTGAGTCCGAATATTTGGCAAAGACAGTCTCAGACCATGCGCCACTATGGGTAACTCTGAACTGGGGCAGGGCACGTCAGGTAATTCCCACTTGGAGATTTCAGGCGGAGGCGCTACAAGATCAAGCATTTGCTGGAACACTGGGGAAATCTATAAGCCATTATTGGGAAATAAACGCTATGTCTGCAACAACCCGGGCGATAGAGTGGGATGCCCACAAGGTAGTGGCCCGCGGAGTATGTATGTCCACTACGTGGGGAGTGAGACGCTCCCTACAGACGGAAATTAGCAAACTTGAGAAGGAACTGAGAGTTGCGGAGAAAGCGGTGGCACGGGGGGAAATTGCCAGCACTGTCCTTAAAGAAAAGCGCTTAAAATACAATGAGGCAGATAGCAGGCTCCGCTGCCACGACTATAAATATTACTTAACCAGGTTGCAAACGGAAGGAGATAGATCAAGCAGAATGCTAGCGTGGCTACTCCGCGAGGATAGACAGCAGGCTCCAATAGGGGCCATCCGGGTGGGCGCGCAAGAGATGGCTACTACACAAGCAGAAATAAACGAGACGTTTAGGAATTACTACTCTAACTTATACACTAAACGTACTTCGTGCACAGCTACACAACTAGAGGCCTTTCTGGCGGACTCCTTCCTACCCCAGCTACCACAAACAGTTAGAGATGGAATTGAAACGCCTATAACAACAGCAGAAATAGAATTAACCCTTGCACAGCTGCCCAGGAACAAAGCGCCCGGCGCGGAGGGCCTCCCCTCGGAGTATTACAAAGCTTATCTACCCAGTCTGAAATCCCATCTGCTGGGAGTGTTCCAGGAGGCGTGGGCTAAAGAAAGCTTACCCACATCCCAAAGGGAAGCTATGATAGTGGTACTCCCTAAACAGGGTCGTGACCTCACGGATGTGAAATCTTATAGACCACTATCGCTGTTAAACACAGACTGCAAAATATTAGGCAAAATACTGGCCAACAGGTTAGCCCCCCTCATGCACTTACTGATACATGTAGATCAGAGCGGCTTCATTCCCAAGCGTAACACCTTCCTAAATATTCGTAGGTTGCTGAGTATAATAGGAGATACCCCCAAGAACGCACAGGAGGAAATGGTGCTCTCATTGGACATAGAAAAGGCCTTTGATACGCTCGAATGGGACTTCCTGTTGGCCACGATGGCCCGCATGGGAATAGGCCCTAACTACATCCGCTGGGTTCGGACATTGTACTCTAATCCGAGTGCGAGGGTGAAGTCAGGTGGGGTGATCTCTGATAGTTTCCCGATTTCCAGGGGGACACGGCAGGGTTGTCCATTATCCCCGCTACTGTTTGCCATAGCAATGGAACCGTTAGCGGCAAAAGTTCGTCACATGGAGCACAAATGGGGAATTATTAGAAATGGGTTACATCACACGATCTCACTATATGCCGATGATGCTTTGATATATATCAGGAACGGTTGCGCAGCTATTCCACCCGTAATATCCTTATTGGCTGAATTCGGAGGCCTGTCTGGCCTTGTGGTAAACTGGGAGAAGTCGTGTGTCTTTCCCCTGGTAAAAAGGGCTCCCAGCAACCATGATCCTCCTGAGGTAGGACACCTTAAGTGGTGCCCTACAACATTTAAATACCTAGGGATAAACATATACCATGCCACGGAGGACTTAAGAGATGGGAATTTGGGGAAGGCGCTAACCTCTATAAAAGGCTCCCTACAATTCTGGAACAAGCTCCCTCTCTCGCCACCCGGCAAGGTGGCGATTGCTAATATGTTGATTCTACCTCGGCTTTTATATTACTTTGCGGCCCTGCCGATAATCATTCCCAAACGCTTCTTTAGCAACCTAAACACAGCATTACTGCAGCTCATTTGGGGAGGTGGCAGAGCACGAGTGGCGCTATCCACACTGCAGCATCCGCTGGATAACGGTGGCCTAGGAACTCCGAATTTTGAAAAATACTACGCAGCTGTACAACTTCAATGGGTCCAACATTGGATCCACAGACCAGAGCAAGCGGAACCTATGAGCCTTGAGTCCCCGGCGGAACGAGATCCCCCTTTTAAATTGGCTATCGTCAAAGCCCCCCAGAGTGGCACTGGTCAACCCTTTGCTGGCAGCTGCGCATACGTGCTGGGCCAGGTATGTGCAAAAAAGAGCGGATAAGCTCCCATAGAGGGTCATTCTGACCCTGGCGGCCACCGACCACGGGAGCACCGCCAACAGGCTGGCGGTGCTCCAACGAGCATTCTGACCGCGGCGGTTCAGCCGCGGTCAGAAGCGGAAAGTCAGCGGTCTCCCGCCGACTTTCCGCTGCTCATGTGAATCCTCCATGGCTGCGGTGCGCGCTCCGTAGCCATGAGGATTCCGACCCCCCCTACCGCCATCCTGTTCATGGCGGGAAAGCCGCCATGAACAGGATGGCGGTAGGGGGGGTCGCGGGGCCCCTGGGGGCCCCTGCCGTGCCCATGCCAATGGCATGGGCACGGCAGGGGCCCCCGTAAGAGGGCCCCGCAAAGTATTTCAGTGTCTGCCTTGCAGACACTGAAATACGCGACGGGTGCCACTGCACCCGTCGCACCTTCCCACTCCGCCGGCTCGATTACGAGCCGGCATCCTCGTGGGAAGGTCGTTTTCCCCTGGGCTGGCGGGCGGTTTTTCAGCAACCGCCCGCCAGCCCAGGGGAAAACTTGTAATACCCGCCGCGGTCTTTTGACCGCGGCGCGGTATTTCGGAGGGGGGAATTCTGGCGGGCGGCCTCCGCCGCCCGCCAACATTGGAATGACCCCCATACTCTCCACATGTACCGCTGAACTACCTATTGGTGGGAAATGCAGCGAGGATGCAAGCTGTAAAGCTGTGGAATGAAGCAGGAATACTGACTGTAGGGGATTGCTATGAAGACGGTAAATTAATGACGTTCGAGGCTCTCCAGGCCCTCACGGAGATAAATCCGGGGCAGTTCCTGACATATCATGCCGTATGTCACGAAATCAGGAAAATATGGGGAATGGGCACCTCGGAACCAGAGATCTCCCCTGTGTTTCACCAGCTTCTACAATATAGTGATCAAACAAAAATAATATCCAATCTATACAGAACCCTTAACAGGACACCGGATGCACAAACAGGGAAAGCATGGGGTAGATGGAACGCAGTACTCCCCACTCCGATACCACTGGATGACTGGCCCAAGGCCCTGTCCCACATCAGAGGTGTGTCAAGGAATCCCAGATTCAGATACACCCAATTTAATTACACGCATCAAACATATCTTTCCCCAGCCAGAATAAAGCGCATGTTCCCTGATGCAGTATCAATATGCCCTAGATGTAGAGTAACGTCGGCATCCTTCTATCATATGGTATGGGACTGCCCGAACATACAAACGGCCTGGGCAGAGGTGGTAGAGGAGGTATCTGGGCTAACGGGACTTGCACTAGTAGCAGATCCCGGGTCCTGTCTGTTGGGACTTAGGAAAAGACCAAAAAAACAAAGACATTTACACAAATTCATAGACCTGGCCTTTTTAATGTACAAAAGGTTAATAGCAATGCATTGGAAAGCCGCTAAGGCTCCTGACATGAAATCCTGGTACTCTCTAATAATACGCTGGGCTCGCACTGAATATCAGGTACTAAAAAGAATGGTGCGCGAAGGGCGACAACACACAGGATGCTCTACATGGGAGGATATGGTGACAAAGCTGGAGGCCAAAAACGATGAGAAACCGCCTTGAACCGGGGCACGCGTATTTGCAACAACCACAGCACAAATTCCTCTGCACCCCCCATCTCGGGAACAAAATTCACAGGACATCCAGGCACCACATAGTATGCACACCATCTCCCCCCATCCGTCCAGTAATAGTCGTCCACTAAATCTATGCCACCACAGTTTTAGCGATGAGTGGGGAGCAGAAAACCAGGGGAGCCACCCGCACACACTAATTAAGTTGAGGCCCCCCTCAGACAATTAGGGAACTCATGCACGCAAAGCAAGGTCCACACTGGTCTCAAGCGAATGCCTATATAAAATAAACAAGGAAGGATAAACCCATGGAGGGTGCAGCCAGAAACGATACCGCAAGATTAGAAGTGTTCCGTGAAGTGCATATTGGGGGGGGGTGTAATTGTTACATGACTTAGATAATTAGCCATAGTTTTGGTTTATCCTGCGGTTGCAAATTGAACAATTTGTATCATATTTTGGAAAATAAAACCAATAAATATATTTAAAAAAAAAAAAAAAAAGTTTACTTTTCTTCTTTGTTTGTACCCCTACTTTCCCCCTCTTCCCCTTTCTACTTCTTTATCCCTTATTCCCCTTTTCATTGCCGAGATGTCTGGTAGGCCACGTCTTGGCAGGATGGGTGAGGAGGAGTTGGGGGGCTTTATATGGCTTGTGTGCCATTTCCTACCACTCATGATCGAGGCAGGGGGCAGGGTGATACAGGGGTATCATACTGAGGCACGCAGAATCCGGTGGGGAAAGGTGCTGCATCACCTGCAGCGTGTGTACGCCAGCCAGAGGAGTGACCACCAGCTGAAGCACCGGTGGGCTGACCTCATCACCAGGGAGCAAGATCTGCTGGACCACCTGGGAATAGTGATTGGTGGCCCTGCTGGTGAGTACTAATCATGTAAATGTGCACGATTAAATGCTCTGTAGTGACATCAGATGATTTGTACAATATCTGCCAGCTAAGTTGCTGACTGTGTGTAATGCTGCAGAAACATACAGGGTAATTGATGCACTATGTGAAGGATCACAATTACTAGCTGTCAGGAAGCATGTGCTCTGCAAACTTACAGGATACTTTTCCGTTAAGTAAATTGGTGCAGCCTTTGTGTCAGACAACCAAACAAAATAGGAGCCAATCATGTCTATATAGGTCACACTTGCCAGAGAAGTAAAGATGTACTAAAATATTGGCTAACTTTGTTGACGCAATAGCTAGACTGACTTTAGAAACACTACATGATACAGAAAATGAGTGCTGGCTTAACGCCAATTGATGATAGCAAAGTGGCCCAGACATATATCTCATGTGAGTCTGGTGAGTGTGGAAGGAAAGCGTTCATGGAGGTTCTATGAATGTTAGGATTATTGTGGTCCTTCTTCTTTTTGGATACATGTCAAATATGGATTTGAAAACATCGTGAAAAGGTGTAAGGTGCCCTCAGCTAACATCGTAGTCTGGTATCTGGAGTTAGTTGTGCCACATTCCAATTAGGGATGGCAGTCCAAAGGTATGCACATGGGTTCACATCTCCATGGTTGGTGCAAATCACCATTGCTGGCCCACATCAAATGAAGAAACTGTAACAACAGGAGGGCTAACAAAAGTCCCTGCCTCTCTGTACATTGTACCTATGTGTAATAAATGTGTCATGGCCACATGGGCTGTTTGACTGGTAATGCAGTCCTCACGTAACCAGGCTTTGGATGTCTCACTTGGATGCACATGATGAGACAATTACACTCCATTATTATTTCTGATCACTAATGACGGAGCATGTTTGCCACCACATGATAGTTAGGGCCACTGCATGTGTGCAGATATGTGTGTAACTGTCACAGGAGACCCATGCTATGTACATGTTGGCTGTGATATATCAGATGCAGTATCATCATGTCTGAATGGCTGTCATTTCCTTATTCAGCTAACACATTGTATATGTCTTTGAAATTGTTGGTCAGTGCACAGATTCTGAGCACATTTCTTCCTTCCATGCCTTACAGGGGGACCGGCACCCTGCACTGTGGGAGAGGTGGCTACATTTGAGGACCCCCGACCACTCCAGTAAGTGTTGATATGTCTGTTATGTGTTGTGTTTGCTGGTGATGTGTGATGGACTTGTGTGTGTTGCACACGTAGCAAGGTGTGATGCGCTGGCCAATCATTTGTCTTGTTCCATGAGTGGGATTTCAGTTTCTCAAAAGTTTTGAGTTGGCCAATGCTTATACGATTGTATTAGCTAGGGATTGTAGGTCATTCCTGTAGGCCCCACAATGAGTACTGGGGTGAGTCATGTGGATGACGCTTGTATCAACAAGAGTCGCACTGGAACTCAGCTCAGATTTAGTCAGCCTGTCAAGCACACATTCTCCCAGGTTAGTACTGCAAATTGCTTTCCAACAGACTTCTGCTTCCCTATTCACCAAAGTACTTATTAAACTGTAGGTAGAACTTCCTAGCAGCATGTACTTCCACATGTAGTGCTACAGGTATGTGGAACTTGAGCGCAATGGCCTAGGTGTGCATGCTAATCATGATCATGGGTGTTCTTGCAACTCTGTGTCTGATGTAACTCATGCCTTACTGGAAGTATATGTTGTGTACCAAGCCCTGCATTTCCTGACATGTGTGGCGCTATGATTGGTCAAGGGTTTGCTTACTCCTAATTGTTGATAGACCTAACCTGTGGTGTGTGTGTAGAGCCAAACATGTGTGGAGTTTTCTATACACTCCTGGGTGTCAATGTTGGTTGGAATTGTTAGTTGTTTCTCCAACCCCCCCCCCCCCCAAACACAGGCATGGGTTTGGGAATAGGGTATCTAGGACTGATGCTACCAGTATGTTACACATACATGTGAAGAAGTGACTGTTTGGTCGGAACCTAGTATACACACTCAGGTATGGCACATGGGTACTATACTGGCAAGTCCAGTTAAAGCTTGCAGACCATGTGGCTTTAGTTTTGCATTCCGTACACTGACATCTGTAGCCCAGGTATTGGCGGAGGATATGCAGCATGATTGTTAGCTGATAACTGGCAGAACTCAGATGGCAAGTCAATGCCAGTTGTTACCCATCTTGTAGGTTTTGGATGTGCTATGTGTGATGTGACCTTTGTAGGCTGGCCTGCCATGTACTTCCTCAGGGACATTCAATGATCTGTATGGTGATATGAGCTGTCACAAGTACATTAGATGTATTGTGTGATTTACTTCTTGTGCCATTTCACACAATGCAGTTCCTAATGTAAATTATTTGCATTTGTCTTCACAGCTGCAAACATGACACCCATCCAGGTCCGTGAGTTCCAGCGGCGGGCCATGAGATGCGAACATATCCTGCTTGTAGAGTCGGGGTTCAGGAGGATGGCCTGTCGATACCACCATGAACGGGCCTCCAGAGCCTGGAGGGCTTTCCCATAGGGTGGCCCTACTTTGCCCACCACAGCCACCACCAGCACAACCACCAGTTCCACCCAGGTGGCACCACCCACAGCTGGGACTGTTGTCCCAACGTCTGCTGTAGTTCCAGGCCCCAGCATTGCAACAGCTTCAGGACAGCCCACAGGCCTTGGCTCTACACGCCCACAAACCTCCTCCGCCGGTACCCAGACTGCCCCAGCTCCAACAGTTGACCCTGCAGCATTCCACGAAACGGAACGTAAGATGGACCGTGTGTTGAGGAAGATCAGTAATCTGAGCCGGGATGTTTGCCATATTAACAGGTGTGTGCGGTCCATAAAGCGGACCCTCCGGAGGGCCAACCTCTAGACTTTGTTGACAATGGACATTATTCCCTCCCCTCCCTCCTCTTTCCTTGTTCTCATACTTAGTGGCCTTAGGGGGCTTAGTGTTAGGTTAGTGTAGTCTGTTAGATGTGTTAGTGGGTGGGGGCTGGGGGGTCCTGATTCTTTCTATTTTTACTTATTAAGTGTGTGGGTGGGTGGGTGGTGGGCTATGTTGGGGTTCTTGTGTGTTTAATAAAAAAAAATATATATATATATATATATATTTGTTTAGGATAGTATAGTATGTGTTTAGGTTAGTATGTGTTGTCCTCCATGTGTCCCGTCTCATAAGGGGGGTTGATGTTTAGAACGTGTTGTTACATGTGATAAGTAAGTTTAGGTTAGGTTAGTTAGGGACAGTTGTGGGTAATGAGTAGTCAGGGTAGATTAGGGTAGGTAAGACGTTTTCCTCAGTTTCCTCTTCTGTGAGTACCATTTAATAAATATATAGTTAACCCTTTACAGTATGTGTTAAATGCTACTTAATCATGGCCTTGGCATTAGTGTACATGAATTTTGTTCTATTACATTTCTGTCCTATGCTACGAACAAATCCCAACTGAGCTGTAAGATTGGCAGCTACCCCAGAGCTACATTGCAAAGATTCCTCCATTCGTTGCAACCACCAATCACAGTAAATATGGATCCCAACCTGTTTTTGTCTGTAAGTATGTTTTGAAAGTCACAAATGGTGCTTCCAGACTTGGTATTGGGGGAACAGTTTTAGGTCTGACTGCAGTGTGATGTTCAAGGACACCCTTGTAAGATGAGTTGTCTTACACGTTCTTGTAGTCTTGTCTTCATGACTCACATAGATCATTTGTGACACTGTTCAGCATGATTATCTATTTGGATGTAAACTCAGACACCTTCATTCATGCAGTTTTTGTAGTGTTTGCTTAGATTTGTGTGCACTGTTATATGTGTTAGTATTGCATGGTGACAACATTTTGCGGCCACTATTTGATGACTTAGATATCCCTTGAGGAAGCATTATTCTGTCCAACACAGCATGATGGTGTATGGTTTCTCACTTCATCAGATATCAGGAAGGGCAGAGTATGATGCAATCCTGGCCACTGTGCAGATTTATCTGACTACATAATTTCAGGACAGTTGTATTGACAAGCTACGTAATTTGACAGGAGGCACATTTCAGTTGTCTACTGCACAGTTGATGTGTCACATTACACAGAGACAATTTTGTTGTGTAAGTGCTATTTATTGAAAAGTGCTTTAGTGCTATATATACATTGTCCATGATTGTGAGTCCATTATAGTGACATCTTCCATTGTGATCCTACACAAGTGGTAAAGGAAAATGCATTTGACATGCTGGGGTGATGTGTCAGACAGTGCAGAGGGACAGGATTTGCCAATGAATAAGAGAGAGACAAGCACTGGGCAGGCAGACAAGATATACAGTGGTTAGCAGAACAGTCATTGAGTAGAGTTGTTGTAAGACTGGCATGTTACAACACGCAGGACCTTGGTAATAGTTGGCCATGTGGCAGGGACTAGTGCTTCCGGGTACTTTTCCGTGTGAAGGTGATCTGTTCCATGTCTTCTTCTTCTGATGTGTGTTTTGCCTCCTCTGTCCTTGTTGGTGGTGGTTGTGAAGGGGCAACACACACCTCAGTGTTAGAAGACGTGGAGTCAGACATCCCGGTTACTGCTACCTGTGAAGGTCTTAAGGGCAGTACTGCTGCAAGGAGGATCAGCTGATTCTTAAGAATAGCAGCCACATCACGATGGTAGGCAGCCAGGTTGGCCCTGAGGGGTTCAATGTTGCATTTGTGCACGCGTTGACAGGATTGCTGTTGTAGGTGTTGAGTCAACTGTGTTACAGCTGTGCTGATTTCCTTCAGCCTTTTTTCAACTTCCTGCAAGATAGTTGTTCGCCCTTGCATAGCTGCTGCCTGTTCTTCAGTTGACATCATGCACGAATGCACCCCCTCTAGGCTGGCTTCCATAGTTTGCATCCCCACCCGCACCTCATTGGCCAGCTCCCGGGTACCCCAACTACAGTTCTCTCAAAGCTGGTGCCTGTGTCGTCTGAGTCCTCAGCTGTATTGGAGCTGGCAGGTCTTACAGTTGGGGTGGTGGGTGGGTCCTCTGTGATGGCTGCTTGTTCTGTGCTCCTCCTTGTGACTGAAGGTGGGGTCTGAAGGGTTCCAAGGACCTCTTGGATGGTCTCCTGGGGAATGTTTGTCAGCTCGTCATCCATGTCATCAGGGTATTCTGGGACAGGCATATCCGCAGGAGATCCATCTTCCGATGCAATGAAATGGGGTACAATTAGTGTGTATGTGTAGTGGCATTAGTGATGTGACATGCCGGCCTTGTGATGAATTCAAATTGTGATCTTGTTTTGTGTTCATTGCTCCAGTCTTTCAGATGGGCATTCTCCCAGGCCTATGGCCCACCTGCACGTCACATGTATTGTGGTAAGTTATTAGACTTGTTAGCATCATCTCCTCTAGGTGTTTGTTTTGGCCAAATAGTGAACTGCCACCTTCTTGTCCTACTCAACCCTCTGTCTACATCCATTCTCATGGTGAGGCCTTTCACTGGCTGTGGGTGCTCTGATGGCACTGGCAGCACACTTGACAATCTGGACCTGCCCCAGTCTCTGATCTTTCACATCCACTTATATGTAGTTGACATGTAGCGTATCCTATGTATGGCATTGTTATGGCACGATATGGATGTTGACATTGGTAATGTGTACAGCTGACGTTCGGAATGTGTGGTACATTGGATTGCCCTGATAATCGTATCAGTGTCCTATTTCCTCCTCTGACTGTGCAGGTGTATTTCAGTGACCAGTTACATGTGTCCTCCCCCTCAATGCTGTTGTCTGAGCAGTATGACATTTGGGATGTTACATTGTGACCCAGGCACAGGATGGACCCTGACATATGCATCATGGGTATGTCCTTAGTGCTGTGTAACTCCTACTGTTGATGACATTGGCTGATGTTTGCGACAACTATGGGCATTGACATTTGACAGGACTGGGGCCTTTGTCTTGTTTCAGGGGATTACTGGAGTTGTCATCCTCCCCACTAATTTAGATGTGTATGATCCATGGGGAAGTTACTGCCATTGGCTACTTGAGCTGCACACAGAGCGGAGGTGATAGTGGCAACTGTTTTCACAGTTACATTCCAGTTGTCAGTATGACTAGAGGTTGTTAATTGGGCCCTAGTTAATGTAGGGGGTATGGTAGCTGACGTGTGCCGGGATGTCAGTTTGATGTTGTGCCCTTCCCTCCTGGCGTGGCTTTACCTTTGCTCCATCGTTGGCATGGCAGCATGCCCCCATGGGACTGTTGTTGGTGTAGTGTAATGGTGTGCCCCAGCTTCTGTCTGTGAAGGCCATGCCCCCATGCCATACCCCTTTACCCATGCCACTCCATGTATATGATGACTTCCATGCATTTTGTGGTCGGTATCCCCCCCCTGCTTACGGTTGACGTTAGTGCATTATAATTCCCCATGCGACTTACCCTGCATGTGCGTTGTCTCCTGGTAGTCTGCGCTGTCCTGTCCTTGAATCCCTGTGACGATCTCCTCAGGGATGACGGCTGCGACCATCTCCTCCATGTGGTCCAGGGCCTCCTGGTGTGCTGGACTCCCACCTCCAGTCTGCAGTGCTGCCTTCCTGTTCCTGGCCATCTTTTCCTTGGCCCTGCGCTTGCAGTCATGCCAGCGTTTCTTGCACTTGATGACTGTTCTGCGTACTTCTGCCACACTGTTAATCTTGTCGACAATTTGTTGCCATATTGCCTCTCTCCTACTGATTGGCAATTTTGAGGTGACAAACAGTTGGTGCTGGTGTTCCGTCACCTCTTTAACCAGAATTTCCTGTTCCTCTGCACTAAAGCAACACTTTATTTTCTTCTTAAAAGTGTCCTGGTTCTTGTGTGGGTCCTCCTGGCTGGTTCCTGGTCTGTTGTCATCTTCCTGGGGTCTGTAGAGGCATCTGGGATCCATTTTGGCTCTCCTCTGCTGAAATGGCTGTGTTTGTGGGGAATTTTGACGCTATTGCGTCAAAAAACGCTGCATATCCGGTTTGCGGGGTCGTAAATCGACCCACAGTCATTTCCGCCACATTAACGTTGTTTTGCTTTACGGCTTGACACTGCGGTGTGCGTAAAAAAAATGACTCACACCTGTGGTTTGCGCCGCTGTGCGTCAAAGTATAAATTTGACGCCCGCACGGCGCACCAAAATGGCATTAACCGGTGGTATTATTTTTTACGCAAAACTGCGCCAGCGCAGTTTGGCGTCAAAAAGTATAAATATGGGCCAGGGAGAGCATAAGCACTGAGGTTCTGGTTAGCAGAGCCTCAGTGACACAGTTAGGCACCACACAGGGAACACATTCAGGTCACAACCTATGAGTACTGGGGCCCTGGCTAGCAGGGTCCCAGTGAGACAGTAAAAAACACCCTGACATATACTCACAAACAGGCCAAAAGTGGGGGGGTAACAAGGCAAAAAGAGGCTACTTTCTCACACTCATCCCTGGATGAAGGCTTGTTTCCAGATGTCTAAAAAGGAGTCACATTTCTCCTCTCCTAAAAGCACAATCTCTGGATCCTGACAATTGTAACAACTTTTGCCCAGTATCCACCCTACCTTTTTTTAAAACCATCTTTATTGGGTTTTCTAGCATGAACAATACAGTATGTATGCCAGCACATGCAGACCAAATAAAATATCAGTTCAAGCAGTAATCCCACCACAATCATTGCAATCATATATTCACAAACAGGCCAAAAGTGGGGGTAACAAGGCTAGAAATAGGCTACCTTCCTACACAACCCTCCCCCCCCAACCGAAGGACAGTAAGGCAAACCTTGGCCAGTTGAGTCTTTATTGTCTAAGTGGTGATAAGTGGAGAGTAGCTCTGCAATAGATTGGTTATTCCCTTTATCATCCACTGTATGGTTACTTCTCTGTGGGGATATGAACCACCCTGTTTGGAGTTTTTTTAGCTAGCCAACAACGTGAAGATATATTTTCAGAGTTCCTATTAGTATGTTTTAGTTTAGAGCAGTGGGAATTGTCCACTGGGCCTATCGGAAGTGATGAGAATGCCAGACAGGAACGCTGTCTCAATAAAGCCATTGCTGGGCAAAAAGTTTGTCCATATGGCTGTAAGAGGGAACAGGGTTGCTGTTTCTCTTGAGTTGGAGCAGGGCAGGGCTGCTGTCCTATAAGCTCCACACTAGGGCAGGGCTGCTGTCCTAAGTGTTGTGAGGCAGTGCAGGGTTGCTGCACTATAGTTTGTCCGGGTGGGTTGGAGGGATGCTCCATGTTAACTGAAATGGTGCACTTTATTCTCACCAATATTAGTTATCCCACAGAGAGGTACATTCACCTCAGGGAGTACAGCTGTGCTAGCTAATGGTTCCCTTGGTACAGGTGCCACCCCAGGAGAGGTTTCTCCCACCACAGGAATGGTATCTTTAATGCCAGGATGGGTAGGGGATACTTTGATGCCCTTCTACCTGTTGTTGGAGAAGGATCCTGAGTTTTCCGTCCTTTTTCTCTCCTTTGCTTTTTCATTTCAGCTGAAATGAGAGGAAGCAATTCCTCAGGGATACCCATCATGGATGCATGTGTATTAAACTCTACCTCAGCCCAACCTGAGGTCTCTAGGTCATTACCTAAGAGACAGTCTACAGGTAAGCTAGGTGATACTACCACCTGCTTAGGGCCAGTAACTCCACCCCAACTAAACTGAACTATAGCTAAGGGAAGGAACTGAGTGGAGTTATGGACATCAATAATGTACTGTTGTCCAATGATGTGTTGTGCAGGAGACACTAGGGGCCATATTTATACTTTTTGACGCAAAACTGCGCTAAAGCAGTTTTGCGTCAAAAAAATTAGCGCCGGCTAACGCCATTCTGAAGCACCATGCGAGCGCCGTATTTATTCAATGACGTTAGCCGACGTTAGCCGCCGGCGCTGCCTGGTGTGCGTGAAAAAAAACGACGTACACCAGGCAGCGCCGGCGTAGGGGGATATGGAGCTTGGGCGCCAAAAAATGGGGCAAGTCAGACTGAGGCAAATTTTTCGCCTCAACCCGATTTGCGCCATTTTTTTCGACTCCCAACCCCCATTGAAATGACTCCTGTCTTAGCAAAGACAGGAGTCATGCCCCCTTGCCCAATGGCCATGCCCAGGGGACTTGTGTCCCCTGGGCATGGTCATTGGGCATAGTGGCATGTAGGGGGGCACAAATCAGGCCCCCCTATGCCACAATTTGTTTTTTTTTTAAACTTACCTGAACTTACCTTAATGTCCCTGGGATGGGTCCCTCCATCCTTGGGTGTCCTCCTGGGGTGGGCAAGGGTGGCAGGGGGTGTCCCTGGGGGCTTGGGAGGGCACCTCTGGGCTCCTTCCGAGCCCACAGGTCCCTTAACGCCTACCCTGACCAGGCGCTAAAAAACGGCGCAGAAGCGGCCGTACGTCATTTTTTTTGACCCGCCCACTCCCGGGCGTGAATTTTGCCCGGGAGTGTAAATACGGCGCACATGCCTCGGAGTCAATTTTTTAGACGGGAACGCCTACCTTGCATATCATTAACGCAAAGTAGGTGTCCACGCTAAAAAATGACGCAAACTCCATGGACTTTGGCGCTAGACGCGTCTAACGCCAAAGTATAAATATGGAGTTAGTTTTGCGTCGGAATTGCGTCAAAAAAAACGACGCAATTCCGGCGCAAACAGAGTATAAATATGCCCCTAGGTTTTCAGTCACCAAAGTGATACTGGCACCTGTGTCCCTGTAGGCCTGAGCCACAACACCATTTATTGAAACTGACTGCCTGTACTTATCCATTGTAAGGGGACAAGCAGCCAGTGTGGCAGTACCAATGCCACCAGGTGTGACAGAAACTGTCTTGGGACTGACTACCCCAGTTTCTATGATGGACCCAAAAATGAACCCAACTACACCCTTATTTTGACTGTTGCCAGCAGTCCCACCACTATTACGACTACTTCTAGGAGCACTGGAGTTTGATGTATTAGTGGTGGTAGGCTCAGGGGGTTTACCTGGGCAGGACTTATCCCCTGGCCTATGGAGTTTATTTTTACACACATAGCACCGAGGCTTTTTAGTGTGTGTGGGTTGTGAAGAAGAGGAAGACGATGATTTATCCCCGCCCCCTGAAGAGTGTTTAGGATGTGAAGAAGGATCTTTAGTTTTACCTTTATCCCCATGTTTATCCTGAGATTTCTCACCATCTTTTTTCTTGCCATCCTTGTCACCACCTGTATGAACTTTTCTGTTCACTCTTGTTCTGACCCATTTGTTTGCCTTCTTTCCCAATTCTTGGGGACAGGTCAGATCTGAGTCTACCAAGTACTGGTGCAACAAATCAGACACACAATTGTTCAAAATATGCTCTCTCAGGATTAGATTATACAGGCTGTCATAGTTAGTCACCTTACTGCCATGTAACCAACCCTCCAAGGCCTTCACTGAACAGTCTACAAAGTCTGTCCAGACTTGAGAGGACTCATTTCTGGTGTCTCTGAACTTAATCCTGTATTGTTAAGTGGTTAAGCTAAATCCATCCAAGAGTGCATCTTTCAAAACTTTGTAATTATTAGCATTATTTCTCTGACAGTAAGGAGCCTATCCCTACCCTTAACAGTGAAAGATAGCCACAAGATAGCAGCCCACTGCCTTTGAGGGACCAACTGTACCATACAAGTCCTCTCAAGTGCAGCAGACCACTTGGTAATGTCACCCCCTTCTTGTAAGGGGGGACTATCTTATGCAGGTTTCTGGAATCTTGTTCTCTCACAGGATTGCTATCAAAAACACTGCTGCCGCCACCAAGGGGAACTAACGCCAACCTCTGTCTTTCCCTCTCTACATCCAGAGATTCCCTGTCTAAGGCCAGCTGCCGCTGTCTTAGCTTCAGCCTGGCCTCTTCCAACCTCAGCTTTCTGAGTTCCCTTTCCATAGTGTTATCCTCAGGGTGGGAGGCTTGGAAATTCTGAGACACAGAAGAAGTGTGGGAATTGGCAGAGTGAGACCTGTCCCTAACTGGCTGGACTCTAGTAACCTGGCCTTTAGGAGTGAAAGGTGCCCTATTAGTGTGTGACCCCCTCCCACTACCAGTGTCACTAGATGGCCTGTTAGCTGGCAGGTCTTTGGAAGAACCCTCCGCAGCATCCTCAGGGGACTCCTCTGAGTCTTGCTGGGTACCAACCTCCTCTACCTCCTGATCCTGGGATGGGCCAGACTTGTTCTGGTCACTTTCTAGGAGAAGGCTATGGAGAAGATCTTTGGTAGGAGTCTTACCAATGCTTAAACTTCTTTCAATGCAGAGACCCCTCAAACTTTTAAAGTTTAAACTACCATAGGTTGCCAGGACAACTGTGGGAGTAAGTTCTACTGCAGACATGATTGTTAGAAAGGGTTTAGGACAGAGAGAAAAAAGTTTTGAAACTTTTAGAGAAAAGAGAAAACTTTTTAAAACTTTTCAAAACTTTTTAAAACTTTTCTAAAACTTTTTAGAAAGTTTAGAGAAGGAAAGTTAAACTGTTTAGGTTAACTGTGTCTATTCTGAAGTATTTGGTATATGTTTTTCTTATGAAAAGCACCAATGACAAAGTGGTAAAGCAGTTACAAGTACTTATCCCACCACTGCACCACCAATGTAGGAGGCTGGCCTGGCTTATAGTGGGTACCTGAGGGTACTTACACCTTGTGCCAGGTCCAGTTATCCCTTATTAGTAGATTAGTAGTGTTCTAGCAGCTTAGGCGGATAGAGGTAGCTATAGCAGAGCAGCTTAGGCAAAACTAGGAGACATGCAAAGCTCCTACTATACCACTTATATCATGTAGCACTATATCATAAGAATCATAATACTCAGTTACTAAAAAGAAAGGTACTTTATTATAGTGACAATGTGCCAAAAAATATCTAAGAGGATATACTCCCTTAGGAGGTAAGTAAAATGCACAAAATATACACACAAACCAAAATCAGATAAGTAAACAGTTTGAAAAGTAGTGCAAACACTGTAGAATACAATAGGATGCTATAGGCCTAGGGGCAATACAAACCATATACTCTAAAAGTGGAGTGCGAACCACAAATGGACCCCAGGCCTAGTGTAGTGTGTAGAGGGTCGCTGGGAGTGTAAGAAAACACTAAGGCCCATATTTATACTTTTTGACGCAAACCAGCGCTGGTTTGCATCAAAAAAATTACCGCCGGCTAACGACATCCCTACTCACCATGCGGGCGCCTTATTTAAGGAATGACGTTAGCCGGCACTGCGGACTGGTCTGAGTTAAAAAAAATGACTCAAACCAGGCAGCGCCGGCGTAGGGCAAAATGGGGGTTGTGCGTCAAAAAATGGTGCAAGTCAGGTTTGAGGCAAAAATCATGCCTCAAACCGGACTTGCGCCATTTTTTAACGCACAACCCCCATTGAAATGACTCCTGTCTTAGCAAAGACAGGAGTCATGCCCCCTTGCCCAATGGCCATGTCCAGGGGACTTCTGTCCCCTGGGCATGGTCATTGGGCACAGTGGCATGTAGGGGGGCCCAAATTAGGCCCCCTATGCCACTTAAAAAAAAAAACTCAACTTGCCTGTACTTACCTGGGATGGGTCCCCCCATCCATGGGTGTCCTCCAGGGGTGGGCGAGCGTGGCAGGGGGTGTCCCTGGGGGCAGGGAAAGGCACCTCTGGACTCTTTCCATGGTCAGAGACCATGGAAGTGAGCCCACAGGTCCCTTAACGCCTGACCTGACCTAGGCGTAAAAAACAGCACACATCAGGCTGAGCGCCGTTTTTTAAGGCCTGCCTCTTCCTGTACGTCAAAATGACGCTGGAGTACAAATAAGGCGCACAGGCCTTAAAGTCATTTTTTGGGCTGGAACGCCTACCTTGCATGTCATTAACGCAAGGCAGTTTCCCGCATCCAAAAAATGACGCACACATAGGAATTTTGACATCCGCAGGCTCGGGCGTTGAAGTTTAAATATGGTGCACAGTTTGCACCGAATGTGCGTCAAAAGTTTTGACGCCCATTCGGCGCAAACAGAGTATAAATATGCCCCTAAGGGTGTCCAAGATACCTCACCCCAAGACCCTGGAAAGTAGGAGTAAAGTTACCTTACTACCCTAGAAACAGACTAAAGTCAGGATAGGAGATTCTGCAAGGACAACAACTGACTGAAAAGCACTGAAGACTGATTCCTGGACCTGAGGACCTGTAAAGGCAGGGGACCAAGTCCAAGAGTCACACAAGTGTCCAAAGGGGACAGGAGCCCACTAAACCCCGGATGAAGGTGCAAAAGGGCTGCCTCCGGGTGAAAGAAGCCGAAGATTCTGCAACAACTGAAGATGCCAGGAACTTCTCCTTTGCACAGAAGATATCCCACGGCGTGCTGGAGGATCAATCAATCAAAAACATTTATAATGCGCGCTACTCACCCGTGAGGGTCTCAAAGCGCTAGGGGAGGGGGGTTACTGCTGCTCGAAGAGCCAGGTTTTGAGCTGCCTCCGGAATGCGAGGTGGTCCTGGGTGGTCCTGAGGTTGGCGGGGAGGGAGTTCCATGTCTTGGCCGCCAGGTAGGAGAAGGATTTCCCACTTGCCATAGTGCGGCTGATCGAGGGACGGCGGCGAGTGTGAGGTTGGCGGAGCGTAGTTGACGAGTGGGTGTGTAGAAACGGAGGCAACGGTTTAGGTATTCGGGTCCCTTGTTGTGGAGTGCTTTGTGAGCGTGGGTGAGGAGCCGGAAGGTGATCCTTTTGTTGACGGGAAGCCAGTGCAGGTGTCTCAGGTGGGTGGAGATGTGGCTGTTGCGGGGTATGTCGAGGATGAGGCGGGCAGAGGCGTTTTGTATTCGCTGAAGACGTTTTTGGAGTTTTGTGGTGGTTCCTGCGTATAGGGTGTTTCCGTAGTCCAGGCGGCTTGTGACGAGGGCGTGGGTCACAGTTTTTCTGGTGTCGGCGGGGATCCAGCAGAAGATCTTTCGGAGCATGCGGAGAGTCAGAAAGCAGGAAGATGATACGGCGTTGACTTGTTTGGTCATGGTGAGAAGTGGGTCCAGGATGAATCCGAGGTTGCGTGCGTGGTCTGAGGGGGTTGGTGCGGTGCCAAGGGCCGTGGGCCACCAAGAGTTGTCCCAGGCGGACGGGGTGTTTCCGAGGATGAGGACTTCCGTTTTGTCTGAGTTCAGTTTCAGACGGCTGAGTTTCATCCATTCTGCGACGTCTTTCATTCCATCTTGCAGGTTGGTCTTGGCGCTGGTGGGGTCCTTGGTGAGGGAAAGTATCAGCTGAGTGTCTTCGGCGTAGGAGGTGATGTTGATGTTGTGTTTGCGTACGAAGTCGGCGAGGGGGCTCATGTAGACATTGAAGAGAGTCGGCTGAGCGAGGAGCCTTGTGGGACACCGCAGATGATCTCGGTGGGGTCTGAGCGGAATGGAGGGAGGTAGACTCTTTGGGAGCGGTTAGAGAGGAAAGAAGTGATCCAGTCCACGGCCTGTCCTTGGATACCGGTGGAGCGGAGGCGGGATATTAGGGTTCGGTGGCAGACGGTGTCGAAGGCAGCCGAGAGGTCGAGGAGGATGAGGGCGACTGTTTCTCCGTTGTCCATCAGAGTTCTGATGTCATCTGTGACTTGCATGAGGGCGGTTTCTGTGCTGTGGTTGGCTCGGAATCTGGACTGGGAGGGGTCGAGTAGGTTGTTGTCTTCAAGGAAATTGGTCAGTTGCTTGTTGACGGTCTTCTCGATGACTTTGGCAGGGAAGGGGAGGAGCGAGATGGGGCGGAAGTTTTTCAGGTCGCTGGGGTCCGCCGTAGGTTTCTTCAGGAGGGCGTTGACTTCCGCGTGTTTCCAGCTCTCGGGGAAGGTGGCATAAGCAAACGAGCTGTTGATGATGGTCTGGAGATGAGGGGCGATGATGTCGTCGGCTTTGTTGAAGATGAAGTGGGGGCAGGGGTCCGAGGGGGCACCGGAGTGGATGGTGTTCATGGTAGCTTTGGT
Source organism: Pleurodeles waltl (assembly GCF_031143425.1). Taxonomy (NCBI): domain Eukaryota; kingdom Metazoa; phylum Chordata; class Amphibia; order Caudata; family Salamandridae; genus Pleurodeles; species Pleurodeles waltl. The sequence goes on from NC_090443.1 coordinate 1,001,715,522, forward strand.
CTCCTCCGCGCTGATGTGAGTCCAGGCGTTGAGGGTGATGGCTGGGGTAATAGGTTCTGTGGTGGTTGGCTGGGTCTGGTGACCGAAGCTGTCGTGTAGGTCGGTGATCTTTCGATGGAAGAAGGTAGTGAGGGAGTTGCAGAGATCTTGTGAGTGTGTGATGGAGTTGGAGTTGGCGTTAGGATTGGAGAGCTCTTTGACGATGTTGAAGAGTTCTTTGCTGTTGTGAGTGTTCTTGTCCAGTCTGTCTGTGAAGGAAGTTCTTTTGGTGGGGCGGATCAGCTGATGGTGTTCGCGGGTGGCGTTTTTGAGGGCAGACATGTTTTCTACGGTGTGGTCTTTGCGCCAGGCGATCCTCCTCCGACTTGGTTGGTGCGGTCTCTCCTGGTGATCTTGTAGCCTTCGGGGATGGCTATGGCGATGTCGGGGGCCAAGGAGGCGTTCATCCAGGTCTCAGTGATGAAGGCGACGTCCGGTCCGGTGGAGTCCAGGAGGTCCCATAGTTCAATGGCGTGCTTGTGGACGGAGCGTGCATTGATGAGGATGCATTTGAGATGGTTATTGGCGTGTGGGCTGGCGGGCGGGGTGCAGTCGCGGTGGAAGGTGTGTTTGCAGGTAAGGCATGCAAAGGGTCCATGAGTGCGTTTCGGGGTGGCTTGGAAGCAGGTTCTGGAGCGTCCCGGGTTGAGTGCGTGGAGGGAGGTGGGGTCGTAGCGGTGCTGCGGGGTTTGGGAGTGCTGGGGGCCAGGGGTCGTGGCGCTGGGCGCGGTCCAGGCGTGGACGGGCGCAGATAGGCTTGCCTTTGGCGCGCCAGCGGCACGCCCGCTCCCCGCGGCCGCACAGTGGCTGTCATAAGAGGGAGGAGGGGGGAGGAGGGGTCAGCTGGGGGCGGGAGGCGGGAGGGGGGGCGACGAATGGGAGCAGGGGGGGCGTGGCCTAGCGGGTGGTGGCGGCGGGAAAGCAGAGGGCGGGGGGTCAGATAGAGGGGAAGGGAAAGAAGATAGGGAAGGGAGGAGATGGATTACAGAGGAGGAGAGGAGTCAGAAGAAAAGAAGAGAGGAATAGAAGAAGAGAAGAGAAGAACCCAGAAGAAGAGGAGAGAAGAGTACAGAAGAAGAAGAGAAGACCACAGAAGAGGAGGAGAGGAGAGTACAGAAGAAGAAGAGAAGACCACAGAAGAAGAGGAGAGAAGATTACAGAAGAAGAAGAGAAGACCACAGAAGAAGAGGAGAGAAGAGTACAGAAGAAGAGAAGACCACAGAAGAAGAGAAGGACACAGAAGAACACAGAGGAAGAAAAGAACACGCAGGATGGGGTGCAGAGGAGGAGAAGAACACAGAAGAACACAGAAGAAGAAAGGAACACGCAGGATGGGGTGCAGAGGAGGAGAAGAACACAGAAGAAGAAAAGAACACGCAGGATGGGTTGCAGAGGAGGAGAAGAACACAGGAGAAGAAAAGAACACGCAGGATGGGGTGCAGAGGAGGAGAAGAACACAGAGGAAGAGCAGAGCACGAGGAAAGTGCAGTGAGGAAGAAGAGAAGAGAAGAGAAGAACACAGAGGAAGAGCAGAGCAGGAAGAAAATGCGGTGTGGAAGAGGAGCGGGACACAGAGGAAGAGCAGAACACGAGGAAAGTGCGGTGAGGAGGAAGAGAAGGACACAGGAGAAGAGCAGAACACGCAGCAAGTGGGCTGCAGAAGAGGAGCAGAAAACGGAGGACGATGGCTACCAGAGGGAGGAGCAGAAAGCGAAGGGAAATGGACAGAGAGAGGACAGCAGAGGTGCGAAGAAAAGTTGGAGGAGAGAGCAGAAGACAGAAGTTCAGAAAACAGAGGTGAGTAACGAGGGACTGGGCGAGGGGCTGGGTGGGGGGAGTACTTACGGTTTTGCTGGTTTTGCTGGGAGGTGGCAGGAGCCTGGGCAGGTGGAGCTGCAGCGGCGGGGGAAGCGACCTACCCTAGGGTCAAGGGTCGCTGTCTCTGCCGCGCAGCGGCAGCCATAAGAGGGAGGAGGGGGGAGGAGGGGTCAGCTGGGGGCGGGAGGTGGGAGGAGGGCGACGAATGGGAGCAGGGGTGAGGCGGGCCTAGCGGGTGGTGGCGGCGGGAAAGCAGAGGGCGGGGGGTCAGATAGAGGGGAAGGGAAAGAAGATAGGGAAGGGAGGAGATGGATTACAGAGGAGGAGAGGAGTCAGAAGAAAAGAAGAGAGGAATAGAAGAAGAGAAGAGAAAAACCCAGAAGAAGAGGAGAGAAGAGTACAGAAGAAGAAGAGAAGACCACAGAAGAGGAGGAGATAAGAGTACAGAAGAAGAAGAGAATACCACAGAAGAAGAGGAGAGAAGAGTACAGAAGAAGAAGAGAAGACCACAGAAGAAGAGGGGAGAAGAGTACAGAAGAAGAAGAGAAGACCACAGAAGAAGAGGAGAGAAGAGTACAGAAGAAGAAGAGAAGACCACAGAAGAAGAGGAGAGAAGAGTACAGAAGAAGAGAAGACCACAGAAGAAGAGAAGGACAGAAGAACACAGAAGAACACAGAAGAAGAAAGGAACACGCAGGATGGGGTGCAGAGGAGGAGAAGAACACAGAGGAAGAGCAGAGCACGAGGAAAATGCGGTGAGGAAGAAGAGAAGAGAAGAGGAGAACACAGAGGAAGAGCAGAGCAGGAAGAAAATGCGGTGAGGAAGAGGAGCGGGACACAGAGGAAGAGCATAACACGAGGAAAGTGCGGTGAGGAGGAAGAGAAGGACACAGGAGAAAAGCAGAACACGCAGCAAGTGTGCTGCAGAAGAGGAGCAGAAAACGGAGGAAGATGGCTACCAGAGGGAGGAGCAGAAAGCGAAGGGAAATGGACAGAGAGAGGACAGCAGAGGTGCGAAGAAAAGTTGGAGGAGAGAGCAGAAGACAGAAGTTCATAAAACAGAGGTGAGTAACGAGGGGCTGGGCGAGGGGCTGGGCGGGGGGAGTACTTACGGTTTTGCTGGTTTTGCTGGGAGGTGGCAGGAGCCTGGGCAGGTGGAGCTGCAACGGCGGGGGAAGAGACCTACCCTAGGGTCAAGGGTCGCTGTCTCTGCCGCGCAGCGGCCGCCATAAGAGGGAGGAGGGGGGGAGGAGGGGTCAGCTGGGGGCGGGAGGGGGGCGACGAATGGGCGCGGGGGCGGGGCCTAGCGGGTGGTGGCGGCGGGAAAGCAGAGGGCGGGGGGGTCAGATAGAGAGGAAGGGAAAGAAGATAGGGAAGGGAGGAGATGGATTACAGAGGAGGAGAGGAGTCAGAAGAAAAGAAGAGAGGAATAGAAGAAGAGAAGAGAAGAACCCAGAAGGAGAGAAGAGTACAGAAGAAGAAGAGAAGACCACAGAAGAGGAGGAGAGAAGAGTACAGAAGAAGAGAAGACCACAGAAGAAGAGGAGAGAAGAGTACAGAAGAAGAAAAGAAGACCACAGAAGAAGAGGAGAGAAGAGTACAGAAGAAGAAGAGAAGACCACAGAAGAAGAGGAGAGAAGAGTACAGAAGAAGAGAAGACCACAGAAGAAGAGAAGGACACAGAAGAACACAGAGGAAGAAAAGAACACGCAGGATGGGGTGCAGAGGAGGAGAAGAACACAGAAGAAGAAAGGAACACGCAGGATGGGGTGCAGAGGAGGAGAAGAACACAGAAGAAGAAAAGAACACGCAGGATGGGGTGCAGAGGAGGAGAAGAACACAGAAGAAGAAAAGAACATGCAGGATGGGGTGCAGAGGAGGAGAAGAACACAGAAGAAGAAAAGAACACGCAGGATGGGGTGCAGAGGAGGAGAAGAACACAGAAGAACACAGAAGAAGAAAGGAACACGCAGGATGGGGTGCAGAGGAGGAGAAGAACACAGAGGAAGAGCAGAGCGCGAGGAAAATGCGGTGAGGAAGAAGAGAAGAGAAGAGAAGAACACAGAGGAAGAGCAGAGCAGGAAGAAAATGCGGTGAGGAAGAGAAGCGGGACCCAGAGGAACAGCAGAACACGAGGAAAGTGCGGTGAGGAGGAAGAGAAGGACACAGGAGAAGAGCAGAACACGCAGCAAGCGGGCTGCAGAAGAGGAGCAGAAAACGGAGGAAGATGGCTACCGGAGGGAGGAGCAGAAAGCAAAGGAAAATGGACAGAGAGAGGACAGCAGAGGTGCGAAGAAAAGTTGGAGGAGAGAGCAGAAGACAGAAGTTCAGAAAACAGAGGTGAGTAACGAGGGGCTGGGCGAGGGGCTGGGCGGGGGGAGTACTTACGGTTTTGCTGGGAGGTGGCAGGAGCCTGGGCAGGTGGAGCTGCAGCGGCGGGGGAAGCGACCTACCCTAGGGTCAAGAGTTGTTTCCACAGAGAAAGACCCCAAACAAGCCTTGCTAGCTGCAAGAGTTGCGGTTAAAGAAAATGGGTGCTGCCCGGGCCCAGGAAGGATCAGGAGGTCGCCCTTTGGAGGAGGAGACAGAGGGGGTGCTCAGCAGCACAGAGAGCCCATGCAAAAGCAGGCAGCACCCGCAGAAGCGCTTGAAAAGGCCTTCAAGAAATCTGAGCATGGCGGTCATCTCAACACTACAAAGGAGGGTCCCATGAAGTTGGTGGTCAACTCAGCGAGTTGAGCAATGCAGGATGGAGTGATGTGAACCTGGGCTATGCTGTGCACGAAGGATTCCTTGCAAAAGTGCACAGAAGCTCTAGCAGCTGCAGTTCACGCAGTACACAGGATTACTGTCTGGCGTGGGGAGGTAAGGACTTACCCCCACCAAATTTGGACAGAAGGACCACTGAACTGCCGGGGTCACTTCGATCTAGCTCCTGTATTCCACGGACCACACTCGTCGAGATGAGAGGGGACCCAGAGGACTGGTGAAGCAGAAGTTTGATGCCTGCGTTAGCAGGGGGAAGATCCCGTCGACCCACGGGAGATTTCTTCTTGGCTTCCAGTGCAGGGTGAAGGCAGATAGCCCCCAGAGCATGCACCACCAGGAAACAGTTGAGAAAGCCAGAAGGATTAGGCGCTACAATGTCGCTGGTAGTCTTCTTGCTACTTTGTTGCAGTTTTGCAGGCGTCCAGGAGCAGTCAGCGGCCGATCCTTGGCAGAAGTCAAAGATGGAGATGCAGAGGACCTCTGGTGAGCTCTTGCATTTGTTATCTCAAGAGAAACCCACAGGAGAGACCCTAAATAGCCCTCCGAGGAGGATTGGCCACCTAACCAGGTAAGCACCCATCAGGAGGGGTCTCTGACATCACCTGCTGGCACTGGCCACTCAGAGGCCTCAATTGTGCCCTCACACCTCTGCATTCAAGATGGCAGAGGTCTGGGACACACTGGAGGAGCTCTGGGCACCACCCCTGGGGTGGTGATGGACAGGGGAGTAGTCACTCCCCTTTCCGTTGTCCAGTTTTATGCCAGAGCAGGGGCTGGGGGATCCCTGAACCAATGTAGAATGGCTTATGCAAGGAGGACACCATCTGTGCCCTTCAAAGCATTTCCAGAGGCTGGGGGAGGCTACTCCTCCCCAGCCCTTATCACCTATTTCCAAAGGGAGAGGGTGTAACACCCTCTCTTAGAGGAAATCCTTTGTTCTGCCTTCCTGGGACTGGGCTGCCCAGACCCCAGGAGGGCAGAAACCTGTCTGTGGGTTGGCAGCAGCGGTAGCTACAGTGAAAACCCCAAAGAGCTAGTTTGGCAGTACCCAGGGTCCATGCTGGAGCTCCGGGGATGCATGGGATCGGCAACCCAATTCCAGAGTTGGCATGGGGGGATAATTCCATGATCTTAGACGTGTTTCATGGCCATATTCGGAGTTACCATTGTGAAGCTACATATAGGTATTGACCTATATGTAGTGCAAACGTGTAATGGTGTCCCCGCACTCACAAAGTCCGGGGAAATTGCCCTGAACTATGTGGGGGCACCTTGGCTAGTGCCAGGGTGCCCTCACACTTAGGCCCATATTTAAAAATATTACCGCCGGCTAACGCCATTTTGGTGCGCTGTGCGGGCGTCATATTTATACTTTGACGCACGGCGGCGCAAACAACAGGTGGGAGTCATTATTTTTTATGTACGCCGCGGCGTCAAGTCGTAAAGGAAAACAACGTTAAGGCAGCGGAAATGACTGTGGGTCGATTTACGACACCGCAAACCGGATATGTGCAGTTTTTGCGTCAAAAAAACCAGCAAACACAGCCATTTCACCAGAGGAGAGCCAATATGGATCCCAGATGCCACTACAGACCCCAGGAAGATGACAGACCAGGAACCAGCCAGGAGGACCCACACAAGAACCAGGACACTGAGGAAGAAAATAAAGGGCCATATTTATACTTTTTGACGCAAAACTGCGCTAACGCAGTTTTGCGCCAAAAAAATTAGCGCCGGCTAACGCCATTCTGAAGCGCCATGCGGGCGCCGTATTTATTGAATGGCGTTAGCCGACCGGCGCTGCCTGGTGTGCGTGAAAAAAAAACACGTACACCAGGCAGCGCCGGCGTAGGGCAAAATGGCGTTTGGACGTCCAAAAATGGGGCAGTCAGGCTGAGGCAAAAAAATCGTCTTAACCCGATTTGCGCCATTTTTTTTGGGCGCCCAGACGCCATTAACATGACAAAGACAGGAGTCATGCACCCTTGCCCAATGGCCATGCCCAGGGGACTTCTGTCCCCTGGGCATGGTCATTGGGCATAGTGGCATGTAGGGGGGCACAAATCAGGCCCCCCTATGCCACAAAAAAAAATAACAAAAATACTTACCACAACTTACCTTTTCTTCCCTGGGATGGGTCCCTCCATCCTTGGGTGTCCTCCTGGGGTGGGCAAGGGTGCAGGGGGTGTCCCTGGGGGCTTGGGAGGGCACCTCTGGGCTCATTCTGAGCCCACAGGTTCCTTAACGCCTGCCCTGACCCAGGCGCTAAAATCCGGCGCAAATGCGGGTTTTTTTGTCCCGCCCACTCCCGGGCGTCATTTTTGCCCGGGAGTATAAATACGACGCATATGCATCGCAGTAATTTTTTAAGACGGGAACGCCTACCTTGCATATCAATAACGCAAGGAAGGTGTTCACGCAAAAAAATGACGCTAACTCCATGAACTTTGGCGCTAGACGCGTCTAACGCCAAAGTATAAATATGGAGTTCGTTTTGCGTCGAATTTGCGTCGAAAAAAACGACGCAAATTCGGTGCAAACGGAGTATAAATATGCCCCAAAGTGTCGCTTTAGTGCAGAGGAGCAGGAAATTCTGGTTAAAGAGGTGACGGAACACCAGCACCAACTGTTTGTCACATCAAAGTTGCCAATCGGTAGGAGAGAGGCCATATGGCAACAAATTGTCGACAAGATTAACAGTGTGGCAGAAGTACGCAGAACAGTTATCAAGTGCAAGAAACACTGGCATGACTGCAAGCGCAGGACCAAGGAAAAGGTGGCCAGGAACAGGAAGGCAGCACTGCAGACTGGAGGTGGGAGTCCAGCACACCAGGAGGCCCTGGACCACATGGAGGAGATGGTCGCAGCCGTCATCTCTGAGGAGATCGTCACAGGGATTCAAAGACAGGACAGCGCAGACTACCAGGAGACAACGCACATGCATGGTAAGTCGCATGGGGAATTAAAATGCAATAATGTAATCTACAACCGGGGGGGGGATACCGACCACTAAATGCATGGAATTCATCTAATACATGGAGTGGCATGGGTAAAGGGGCACGGCAGGGGGGCATGGCCCGTTCTGAGAAGACCTGGGGCACACCATTACACAACACCAACAACAGTCCCATGGGGGCATGCTGTCATGCCAACGATGGAGCAAAGGGAAAGCCACGCAAGGAGGGAAGGCCACTACGTCAAACTGACATCCCGGCACACGTCAGCCAACATACCCCCTACATTAACTAGGGCCCTATTAGCAATCCTCTAGCCATACCGACAACTAGAATGTAACTGCGACAACAGTTGCCACTACCACCTCTGCTCTGTGTGCAGCTCAATTAGCCAATGGCAGTAACCTCCCCATGGATCATACACACCTAAATTAGGGGGTGAGGATGACAACTGCAACAATCCCCAGAAACAAGACAAAGGCCCCAGTACTCTCAAATGTCAAAGCCCATAGTTGTCGCAAACATCAGCCAATGTAAACAACAATAGGAGCTACACAGCACTAAGGACACACCCATGCTGCATATGTCAGGGTCCATCCTGTGCCTGGGTAACAAGGCAACATCCCAAACGTCATACTGCTCAGACAACAGCATTGAGGAAGGGACACATGTAACTGGTCACTGAAATACACCTGCACAGTCAGAGGATGAAATAGGACACTGATACGATAATCAGGGCAATCCAATGTAACACACATTCCCCACCATCAGCAGGACACATTAACAATGTCAACATCCATATCGGATCATAACATTGCCATGCATAGGATATGCCACATGTCAATTACATTTAAGTGGATGTGAAAGATCAGAGATTGGGGCAGGTCCAGATTGTTAAGTGTGCTGCCAGGGCCATCAGTACACCCACAGCCAGTGAAAGGTCTCACCATGAGAATGGATGTACATGGAGGGTCGAGTAGGAAAAGAAGGTGGCAATTCTCTATTTGGCATAAATCAACACCTAGAGGCGATGAGGCTGACAAGTCTGATAACTCAATAACATACATGTGACACACAGGTGGGCCATAGGCCTGGAAGAATGCCCATCTGAAGGACTGGAGAAATTAACACAAAACAAGATCACAAAGTGAATTCATCAAAAGGCAGGCACGTCACATCCAAATTGCCACAACACAGACACACTAATTGTACCCTGTTTCATTGCAGAGGAAGATGGATCTCCTGCTGATATGCCTGTCCCAGATTTCCCTGATGACTTGGATGACGAGCCGATAAACATTCCCCAGGAGACTATCCAAAAGGTCCTTGAAACCCTCCAGACCCCACCTTCAGTCACAAGGAGGAGCACAGAACAAGCAGCCATCTCAGAGCATCCACCCACCACCCCAATTGTAAAACCTGCCAGCTCCAATACAGCTGAGGACTCATACGACACTGGTACCAGCTTTGAAAGAACTGTAGTTGGAGTACAGCGGGAGCTGGCCAAGGAGGTGCGGGTGGGGATGCAAACTATGGCAGCCAGCCTTGAGTGGGTGCGTTCGTGCATGATGTCATCTGCAGATCAGGCAGCAGCTATGCAAGCCCTAACATCCATACTGGAAGGACTACAAGAAACTGTCAAGGAATTCACCACTGCAGGGCCGACCTGGCTGCCTACCATCGTGATGTGGCTGCTATTCTCAAGAACCAGCAGACCCTCCTTGCTGTAGTACTGCCCTTAAGACCTTCACAGGTAGCAGCGACCGGGATGTCTGACTCCACGTCTTCTAACACTGAGGTGTGTGTTGCCCCTTCACAACCAACAACAACAAGGACAAAGCAGGCAACACACACATCAGAAGAAGAAGACATGGAACAGATCACATTCACAAGGAAAATGACCCGGAAGCACTAGTCCCTGCCACATGGCCCACATTTACCACGGTCCTGCGCATTGTAACTTGCCAGTCTTGCAACAACTTTACTCGAGCGCTGTTCTGCAAACCACTGTATATCTTGTCACCCAGCCCAGTGATTGTCTCTCTCCTACTCATTGCCAAATCCTGTCCCTCTGCACTGTCTGAAACATCAACCCAGCATGTCAAAAGCATTTCCGTAACCCCTTGTGTTGGATCCCAATTTAAAATGTCACTATAATGGACTTACAATCATGGACAATGTACAGATAGCACTACAGCACGTTTCAATAAATTGCACTTACACAACAAATCTGTCTCTGGGTAATGTGACATAGCAACTGTGAAGTAGATAACTGAAATGTGCCTACTGTCAAATTACGTAGCTTGTCAATACAACTGTCCTGATAATATGTAGTCAGAGAATTCTGCACAGTGCCCATGATTGCATCATACTCTGCCCTTCCTGAGGGACAAATCGGATGAAGTGAGAAACCATACACCACCATGCTGTGTTGGACAGAAGAATGCTTCATCAGGGGATAACTAAGTCATCAAATAGTGGTCGCAAAATGTTGTAAACATGCAAAAATAACACAATAAACATGCCACACTAATCCAAGTAAACACTAAAAAAACTGCACAAATGAAAGTGTCTGAGTTAACATACAAATAGGTAATCATGCCGAACTGTGTCACAAATGATGTATGAGGGTCATGAAGACAAGAATACAAGATTGCCAATGAGAGCTCATCTTATAAGGGTGTGCATGATCATCACACTGCAGTCAGACCTAAAACTGTTTCCCCAATATCAAGTCTGGAAGCATTGTTAGTGACTTTGAAAACTTTGCAAGGTAGCTCTGGGCTAGCTGCCAATCGTACAGCTCAGTTGGGATTTGTTTGTAGCATAGGACACAGATGTTATAGTACCAAATTGATGTACACTGAATCTAAACCCACGATCAAGTACCATTCAACACATACTATTAAGGGGTAACCAAATATTTATTAAATGCAAACCACAGATGAGGAAACTGAGGGACTACTCATTACCCACAACTGTCCCTAACTAACCTAAGCTACACTTACTTATCACATATAACGAAAAGTTCTAAACTTCTACCCCACAACCCCCTTATGAGATGGGACACATGGAGGACAACACATACTAACCTAAACACATACTATACTATCCTATACAAATATATATATATATATTTTTATTTTTTAATTTTTTTAACACACAAGAACCCCAACATAGCCCAACACACTTAATAAGTAAAAATATAAAGAATAAGGACCCCCCAACCCCCACCCACTAACACTAACTAAACTAACAGCCTATACTAACCTAACACTTAGCCCCCTAAGCCCACTAACTATAAGAACAAGGAAAGAGGAAGGAGGGGAGGGAATCATGTCCATCAAACAAAGGGGGTCATTCTGACCCTGGCGGTAAAAGGCAGTTACCGCCGGTCAGAAGACTGCCATAACACCGCCGCGGCCGCGGTAACCCGCCAGGGTCATTCTGACCCACAACTGCCAAACCGCCAAAAACCCGACCTCCACTGAAGGCCGCCACATCAGCGGTCAGCGATAAACTGGAGATGACCAAACCTCCACCGTCATGCCAACAGAAATACGCCCATGCCATTACGACCCACCAATCCATGCGGCGGTCTTTCAACCACGGTATCCCATTGGCGGTACACACCGCCGCGGTCAAAATATACACACCTTTACAAAACACAGCCACATTGGATAATTCAAAATACACACACCTGATACACATACAAACACCACTCCCACACAATCAATACGATATAAAACACACACCCACATCACCCACAAACCCCCACAAATCGAAATTCAGAGACAAGGCGCAATACACAGAGAGAGAGCACAGGGAACGCAAACCACAACACACACAGGAACCCAACATCATCCCCCACACTAAATCTACGCACAAAACACCACACACCACTACACTCATCACCACAAACACCACCCCACACCTCATCCACACCACCCCATGGCACCCCAAAGACACCCCAGGTTCTCGGACCAAGAACTCAGGGTCATGGTGGAGGAAATAATTAGGGTAGAGCCCCAGCTCTTCGGCACACAGGTGCAGCACACCACAATAGCCAGGAAGGTGGAGCTATGGCAAAGGATCGTCAACAGGGTCAACGCTGTGGGACAGCATCCCAGAAATCGGGAAGACATCCGAAAGCGCTGGAACGACCTACGGGGGAAGGTGCGGGCGATGGTGTCAAGACACAACATCGCTGTGCAGAAGATTGGCGGCGGACCCCCACCCACTCCACCCGAATTCACAGCATGGGAGCAAGAGGTCTTGAACATCCTGCATCCTGAGGGCCTCGCTGGAGTAGGCGGAGGAATGGACTCTGGTAAGTCTAATCTCAACTACTTCCCCCCCCCCAACCACCAGCATGCCAACCCCCACCCCCACCCTCACCCCCAGCCCCCCAGCACATATCCTCCCTGCTAATGTCTCACAAGCACAACCCACCCAAACCAACACCAACCCCTGAATGCCAACACAAACCATGGACACCCATCACCTAAGCATGACCACTGCACATACCCATCCCCCCCCCAAACCACCCTCACAACTCCTCCCACAAGGGAATGCCAGCACTGGGGGACAAGGGCACCCACAATTCGCACGCCATGGCACACACAGAAGCAATAACCATACTCTTTTACCCCTGCAGGGCCCGAACGCCAACACACCGGCCCGGAGGGTCCAGAAATGTCCATCCCACCCCCAGAACAGGCCCCCAGTGATGACAGCAGCTCTGTCGACCTAGAACCTGATGACCAGCCCGGACCATCGGGGACCTCTAGACAGTCGGTTCCCCTCAGGCAGCCACAGGCCACAGCAGACCTACCCCCCTCTGGAAACCCCAGCACAGCACCCGGGCCAATGCCTCTGTCTCCAGGACAGGTCAAGCGGCGGTGTGTCTACCACTACAGGGCACCCAGGGCAACCCACCACCCCAACAACAACAGGGACCTGGGGGCAGTGGTAGTGGGCACACCGTCCAGGGGACAGAGGCCCAGGAACAAACGGGAACTGGGAGGGCTGCTGTGCGACAGAGGGAGGACAGGCCTAGGGAACCCACTGTCCAAGAGGCCCTCACCACCATCATGGGAGCGTACCACCACTCCCAAGAGACGATGGCGACGGTCCTGGCCAGGTACCAGGAGATCCAGGCCATGCAGGAGGGCCAGTACATGGGGTTCCGGTAAGAACTGCGCAGCATCAGTTCCGCAATGGGTACAATCGTGGTGGCACTCAACCAGATTGTCACCACATTGCGGGACCATGTGGCCCCCCAAAGGGCCCCTGCCACTAGCATGGAGGAAGAACAGCCCACCACCTCCGCCGGCGCTAGTGGTCAGGAGGCCCCGACACAACAGCAACGGCCCACCAGGACCCCACCCCCTGCAGAACATGAACCACCCCGCAAGAAAGGCCTGAGATCGAGGAAGAAGACAGAGTAGGATGTCAAGACCCCCGCCATGCACGGATCCCCCCGGATGTCATCCCACTGTCCCACTTGTTCACCCTGTCCAACCTTGAACTGCCCCTGCTCCACCTTCCACAGGCATATGGACAATGCACCTGTGCGAACGTGAGTCTGGACTCTGCCATGAACATGCCTCCACCATCACCCATCACCCTTTTTGAACTATACACCAATTTTTGCACTTCAATAAACACAATTATTGCACAAAAACCATCTGGAGTCTGCTATTTATTTTTTTAAACCAAATGTATTCGATATAACCAACCAAAAAGGTCCAAATACATTGTGATGACAACATACCAGTGTCACACAGAGGTAGTCCATGGGGAAATAAACCAGAGGTCACTCCGTGGGGACCACATCACTGAAATAGGAAGGCAAATTCACAACTAAGTTACCATACATTGGGGTGAAAGGTCAGACAGTAGAGAGCCAGTACTGTTACAGATATAATAAAATGCAGGAGTAGATTCTTACCTGTGTGTTACTGGAAATACTGCAGTATCACTCTGTCCCTGTTGTCTGTGTCGTCCTCTTCGTCTTCCTCCTCTTCACTCTCCGCAGGCTCCACAGCGGCCACAACACCACCATCTGGACCATCCTCCTGCAGGAAAGGCACCTGGCGTCGCAAAGCCAGGTTGTGAAGCATGCAGCAGGCCACGATGATATGACACACCTTCTTTGGTGAGTACATTAGGGATCCACCTGTCATATGCAGGCACCTAAACCTGGCCTTCAGGAGGCCGAAGGTCCGCTCGATCACCCTCCTAGTACGCCCATGGGCCTCATTGTACCGTTCCTCTGCCCTTGTCCTGGGATTCCTCACTGGGGTCAATAGCCAAGGCAGGTTGGGGTAACCAGAGTCACCAATTAGCCACACACGCTGTCTCTGTAGCTGTTCCATCACATAAGGGATGCTGCTATTTCGCATGACGTACGCGTCATGCACTGACCCTGGGAACTTGGCATTTACATGGGAGATGTACTGGTCAGCCAAACAGACCACCTGGACATTCATGGAATGATAACTTTTTCGGTTCCTGTACACCTGTTCATTGTCTTTTGGGGGGACCAAAGCCACATGGGTACCATCAATGGCACCAATGATATTGGGAATGTGTCCAAGGGCATAGAAATCACCCTTCACTGTAGGCAAGTCATCCACCTCAGGGAAAATGATATAGCTCTGCATGTATTTCATCAGGGCAGACAACACTCTGGACAACACCCTTGAAAACATAGGCTGAGACATCCCAGATGAAATGGCCACTGTAGTTTGAAATGATCCACTAGCCAAAAAATGGAGTACTGACAGCACCTGCACTAGAGGCGGAATCCCTGTGGGTTGGCGGATGGGTGACATCAGGTCTGGCTCCAGCTGGGCACACAGTTCCTGTATAGTGGCACTGTTGAGTCTGTAGGTGAGTATGACATGTCGTTCTTCCATTGTCGACAGGTACACCAGCGGTCTGTACACGGGAACATTCCTCTGTCTCCTCGCAAGTCCCAGCGGACGGTGCCTAGGAAGGACAACATGGAGCACAGAGTCAATCAACCCACAGGTAAGTTCCCACAGCCTGCACAGTACACAAATCTCTCTGGATTGAATAGCTTGTATGAGTGTCGATGCAAGGCCTAGCCATGTGTGACGCAGTAGGAATTAAGCCATGTGGGCCCTTGAAATGGCGGCTGCCTGACCTGTGAAGTGTGACAATGTGAAGTGAGGTCATTGCGCTGGCGTGGCACGCCGTGGCGGTAGGCGGTCGAAGACCGCGGCGCAAAGCAGCATTGGTTAACATTGAACCCTATGGGTTTCAGGAGCCAATGACGATGTGCGCCGGCGGTCGCGGTACGCACCGCCGCGGTACGCACCGCCGCGGGCGTGACCGCCATTTTCTCTCTGCATATTTCACACGAGACCTGAGCATCCACAGGAGAGGACCTATACTGCAAGTGCTGCTGTGACCTCGGTCTGGAAGTGACAATGGCTGCTGCGACTGGGGAAAGGGCCCCCGCCTTCAGTTCCGAAGAGTTGGAGAAGCTCGTGGACGGGGTCCTCCCCCAGTATGCGCTACTCTACGGTCCTCCAGACCAACAGGTGAGTACACGGGGGCCAATGCATAGTGGGCAATGCCTGTGATGAGTGGGGTGGATGTACAATGGAGGGGAGGGGAGCGAATTACGAATGCATGGCACGACAGATGAGAGCATGTGCCACCTGGCAAGTTTGGGGAGGGGGGGCCACTCACATCGAGCATGCAGAAAAGTGATGATGTTTCTTTTCCCCCCCTGTACATGTCACATAGGTCAGCGCCCATCAAAAGATCGATATTTGGCGTGCCATCGCCAAGGACGTCCGGGCCCTGGGGGTCCACAACAGACGGGGCACCCACTGCCGCAAGAGGTGGGAGGACATCCGCCGCGGGAGCAGGAAGACCGCCGAGGCTCTGCTGGGGATGGCCTCCCAACCTAGGAGGGGTGCCAGTCGTACCTTGACCCCCCTGATGTCCCGGATCCTGGCGGTGGCCTACCCCGATTTAGATGGGCGCTTGAGGACATCACAGCAGACACAAGGGGGTGAGTACCAGCACATTCAGCTATATTTGCGCGCAGTGGAGGAGCCTGGGTGGGGGAGGAGGGCTGTGGGTATCCCTAGGCCAGGGCGATTTCTGTAGGCTAGGCCCCTCCGTGAGGTATGGTCCTGTGCCCCCGCCCCCCACCTCTGTTGGGTGCCTAGTAACGCTATTCATGGACCTGTGTATTCTGTGTGGGCAGTTGTCGCCCATAGGCTTGTAGGGCATGTCCCAGGGAATGAGTAGTGTACCCCAAGTGCGCAGCGTAGTGCAGGGGGCTTCTGTGTCTGTCCTCTCCGCCAACGGTGTCCCCAATGCATGCACTCAACTTGTCTTTATTTCTCCATCCCCCCCCCCATTTTCTTTGTTTTTCGGTGAATGTTTGCATTAGCATCATCAGGCGGAGGAGAAGTGGCATCGGCGCAAGAGGGAGCTGCATCTCACATGGCCCCAGAGGGCCATGCAACGGACTCCGACATGACCAGTGAGACGGAGGGCGAGGGGGGCTCCACCACGGGGACCCGTGCAGACGTCAGTGACACCGACACGTCCTCGGATGGGAGCTCCCTTGCGGTGGCGGCACCACCCAGCGCACCAGCTCCGCCCTCCCAGCAGCCCCTCGGCCTTCGGCCCGTGCCCGCACGGCCAGGAAGGCGGCCATCTCCTTCGCCCCAGGCACCTCAGGCCCTGCCCCAGTCACCCCTGCTGCCCTCAGTGAGGAGGTCATTGACCTCCTGAGGACCATCATTTTTGGGCAGTCTACCCTTTTGAATGCCATCCAGGGTGTGGAGAGGGAGGTGCATCAAAGCAATGCATACCTGGAGGGCCTTCATTTGGGTCAGGCTGCCCATCAGCGATCGTTCAACGCTCTGGCCTCAGCACTGACGGCTCTAACTCCCTCCACCCAGTCCCACTCCCCTGTTCCTCTGCCTATCCCATCCACACCTACAGACCAGCCTGAACACACCTCAACACCCAAGGGAAGCTCATCCAGACATAAGCACCACAGAACACACAAGCATTCACACAAGCAACATACAGATGCAGACATGCCAACAGCCACTACCTCCTCTGTGTCCCCCACCTCCTCGTCTCCCTCCTCCCTCCCTGTGACGTCCACACTCACACCTGCATGCACACCACCATCAGCCAGTACACCCATCACCAGCACACCCTCCACACCAGTCCGCACACGTGCAGTCACCACCCCCACTGCCATGTACACGTCCCCTGTGTCCTCTCCCAGTGTGTCTGTCACCCCCGCTTCCAAACCACACAAACACAGGCAGGCACCCAACCAACAGCCATCCACCTCACGTCAGCCTCCAGCCCAAGCACCTGCACCCAAAGACACCAGACTTGACTCTCCTACAACCACATCCTCTTCCTCCACTCCCATACCCACTCCAGCTATCCTTCCCATGGCTCCTAAAAAACTAATCCTCTATAAACTGGACCTCTTTTCCTCACCTGACCCACCCCCTCCATCTCGTAAGAGTTCCAAAAACACCTCAGCCACCACCAGCCCAGCAACTCCCAAGAACGTCGTGGCTGGTTTTTGGAGTCCGCCCTTTCCTTGTGCAGGGACATCGGCCAGCAGCAAAGGCACAGCCAGCCCCCCCCCTGGGAAGAGGAGCAAAAAACTGAAGGGCAGACGCGACAGGCCTGATACGCCTGCCCCCAAGGAGGGTAGCTTTGCACCGTCACCTGCCACATCGGGTAAGGGAGCCAAGGGCCACGGAGAGTCTGCCAAGGAGGGCAAGGGCAGCAAAGCGCAAAAGGCAGGGAGCAGCAGACCTGGCCATGAGGGCCCCACCAGCCACATTCCGGGGGTATCGGAGGAGACCCCGGGCCCCAGGACTCCATCACAGGAGGGCCCCGCAACGGAAAGGTCCGATGCTGACTGAGCAGGAAGTATTGGCCAGGTGTGGTTCACTCGAAACACAAGACAGGCACCGCTGAACAGGGCCCCGCCAAGACAGGCACTGCTGAACAGGTCCCCGCCGTGAGAAGCACCGCTGAACAGGGCCCCGCCAAGACAGACACTGCTGAACAGGGCCCCGCCGTGAGAAGCACCGCTGAACAGGGCCCCGCCAAGACAGGCACCGCTGAACAGGGCCCCGCCGTGAGAAGCACCGCTGAACAGGGCCCCGCCGTGAGAACCACCGCCGAACAGGGCCCCGCCAAGACAGGCACCGCTGAACAGGGCCCCGCCGTGAGAAGCACCGCTGAACAGGTCCCCGCCGTGAGAAGCACCGCTGAACAGGGCCCCGCCAAGACAGGCACTGCTGAACAGGGCCCCGCCGTGAGAAGCACCGCTGAACAGGGCCCCGCCAAGACAGGCACCGCTGAACAGGGCCCCGCCGTGAGGAGCACCGCTGAACAGGTCCCCGCCAAGACAGGCACCGCTGAACAGGGCCCCGCCATGAGAAGCACCGCTGAACAGGTCCCCGCCGTGAGAAGCACCGCTGAACAGGGCCCCGCCATGAGGAGCACCGCTGAACAGGTCCCCGCCGTGAGAAGCACCGCTGAACAGGGCCCCGCCAAGACAGGCACCGCTGAACAGGGCCCCGCCGTGAGAAGCACCGCTGAACAGGGCCCCGCCGTGAGAAGCACCGCTGAACAGGGCCCCGCCAAGACAGACACTGCTGAACAGGGCCCCGCCGTGAGAAGCACCGCTGAACAGGGCCCCGCCAAGACAGGCACCGCTGAACAGGGCCCCGCCGTGAGAAGCACCGCTGAACAGGGCCCCGCCGTGAGAACCACCGCCGAACAGGGCCCCGCCAAGACAGGCACCGCTGAACAGGGCCCCGCCGTGAGAAGCACCGCTGAACAGGTCCCCGCCGTGAGAAGCACCGCTGAACAGGGCCCCGCCAAGACAGGCACTGCTGAACAGGGCCCCGCCATGAGAAGCACCGCTGAACAGGGCCCCGCCAAGACAGGCACCGCTGAACAGGGCCCCGCCGTGAGGAGCACCGCTGAACAGGTCCCCGCCAAGACAGGCACCGCTGAACAGGGCCCCGCCATGAGAAGCACCGCTGAACAGGTCCCCGCCGTGAGAAGCACCGCTGAACAGGGCCCCGCCATGAGGAGCACCGCTGAACAGGTCCCCGCCGTGAGAAGCACCGCTGAACAGGGCCCCGCCAAGACAGGCACCGCTGAACAGGGCCCCGCCGTGAGAAGCACCGCTGAACAGGGCCCCGCCGTGAGAAGCACCGCTGAACAGGGCCCCGCCTAGACAGGCACCGCTGAACAGGGCCCCGCCGTGAGAAGCACCGCTGAACAGGTCCCCGCCGTGAGAAGCACCGCTGAACAGGGCCCCGCCAAGACAGGCACCGCTGAACAGGGCCCCGCCGTGAGGAGCACCGCTGAACAGGGCCCCGCCAAGACAGGCACCGCTGAACAGAGCCCCGCCGTGAGAAGCACCGCTGAACAGGTCCCCGCCGTGAGAAGCACCGCTGAACAGGGCCCCTCCGTGAGGAGCACCGCTGAATAGGTCCCCGCCGTGAGAAGCACCGCTGAACAGGGCCCTGCCGTGAGAAGCACGGCTGAACAGGGCCCCGCCAAGACAGGCACCGCTGAACAGGGCCCGCCGTGAGAGGCACCGCTGAACAGGGCCCGCCAAGACAGGCACCGCTGAACAGGGCCCCGCCGTCAGAATCACCGCTGAACAGGGCCCCGCCGTGAGAAGCACCGCTGAACAGGGCCCCGCCAAGACAGGCACCGCTGAACAGGGCCCCGCCGTGAGAAGCACCGCTGAACAGGTCCCTGCCGTGAGAAGCACCGCTGAACAGGGCCCCGCCGTGAGAAGCACCGCTGAACAGGGCCCCGCCAAGACAGGCACTGCTGAACAGGGCCCCGCCGTGAGGAGCACCGCTGAACAGGTCCCCGCCGTGAGAAGCACCGCTGAACAGGGCCCCGCCGTGAGAAGCACCGCTGAACAGGGCCCCGCCAAGACAGGCACCGCTGAACAGGGCCCTCCTGTCAAGCACCACTCCGCTGGGCCCTCCTGTCAAGCACCGCTCTGCTGGGCCCTCCTGTCAAGCACCGCTCCGCTGGGCCCTACTGTCAAGCACCGCTCCGCTGGGCCCTCCTGTCAAGCACCGCTCCGCTGGGCCCTCATCTCAAGCACCGCTCCGCTGGGCCCTCCTGTCAAGCACCGCTCCGCTGGGCCCTACTGTCAAGCACCGCTCCGCTGGGCCCTCCTGTCAAGCACCGCTCCGCTGGGCCCTCATCTCAAGCACCGCTCCGCTGGGCCCTCCTGTCAAGCACTGCTCCGCTGGGCCCTCCTGTCAAGCACCGCTCCGCTGGGCCCTCCTGTCAAGCACCGCTCCGCTGGGCCCTACTGTCAAGTACCGCTCCGCTGGGCCCTCCTGTCAAGCACCGCTCCGCTGGGCCCTCACCTCAAGCACCGCTCCGCTGGGCCCTCCTGTCAAGCACTGCTCCGCTGGGCCCTCCTGTCAAGCACCGCTCCGCTGGGCCCTCATCTCAAGCACCGCTCCGCTGGGCCCTCCTGTCAAGCACCGCTCCGCTGGGCCCTCATCTCAAGCACCGTTCCGCTGGGCCCTCCTGTCAAGCACCGCTCCGCTGGGCCCTCCTGTCAAGCACCTCTCCGCTGGGCCCTCCTGTCAAGCACCGCTCCGCTGGACCCTCCTGTCAAGCACCGCTCCGCTGGGCCCTCCTGTCAAGCACCGCTCCGCTGGGCCCTCCTGTCAAGCACCGCTCCGCTGGGCCCTCCTGTCAAGCACCGCTCCGCTGGGCCCTACTGTCAAGCACCGCTCCGCTGGGCCCTCCTGTCAAGCACCGCTCCGCTGGGCCCTCATCTCAAGCACCACTCCGCTGGGCCCTCCTGTCAAGCACCGCTCCGCTGGGCCCTCCTGTCAAGCACCGCTCCGCTGGGCCCTCATCTCAAGCACCGCTCCGCTGGGCCCTCCTGTCAAGCACCGCTCCGCTGGGCCCTCCTGTCAAGCACCGCTCCGCTGGGCCCTACTGTCAAGCACCGCTCCGCTGGGCCCTCCTGTCAAGCACCGCTCCGCTGGGCCCTCACCACAAGCACTGCTCCGCTGGGCCCTCCTGTCAAGCACCGCTCCGCTGGGCCCTCCTGTCAAGCACCGCTCCGCTGGGCCCTCATCTCAAGCACCGCTCCACTGGGCCCTCCTGTCAAGCACCGCTCCGCTGGGCCCTCATCTCAAGCACCGCTCCGCTGGGCCCTCCTGTCAAGCACCGCTCCGCTGGGCCCTCCTGTCAAGCACCTCTCCGCTGGGCCCTCCTGTCAAGCACTGCTCCGCTGGGCCCTCCTGTCAAGCACCGCTCCGCTGGGCTCTCCTGTGAAGCACCGCTCCGCTGGGGCCTCCTGTCAAGCACCGCTCCGCTGGGCCCTCCTGTCAAGCACTCTGCCCACCATGCCTCCTCCATGACCAGTGGACTCTGTAATCCACCTGATGGACTGTGGCTTTGCACCCCCCAGGATGGCACAGTGGGCAATCCACCCACTGTAGAGACTTGAGAGACTGTGGCTTTGCACTCCCCAGGATGGCACAGTGGGCATGGAGGCCCTTCGTGGATCTGGCGTCGTGGACTCATGTGGCTGAGGTGCCCCCCCTTCCCTTCCCCCTGAGGTGCCAGTATTTTATTTTTGTGATGCCCCAGCAGTGTTCTCTCCAATGGACTCGATCTCGTGTGTGGGCTTTGCCCATGTGTTGCTGCACATTGGCCCACGGACATTTGGACTTTGCAAAACTGTGCCGGACTTTTGCTACTTGTATATATATAGTTCTAGAAGTGTAATAATTCTTTTTATATTGCTAAGTTCGCTATACTTAATTATTGATATAATATAGTTCTATTTTTACAATCATTGCCTTTTGTCTTTGCATTTTTGTTTTGGGGGTTTGGGGGTGTCACTCTGACTTTTCAATCTGCATTGGTGTGTAGGTATTTCGGTGGGGGTGAGGGTGGGGGTGGGTGTGTGGCGTATGTGTGTGCCCGTAACCTTTCCTCCTCCTCCCTCCCCTGTGTCGTAGGTGCAGTACTCACCATTGTCGTCTGTGGCGACGTTCGTGATCCTGGAAGAAGAGCAGGAAGGCAATGGCTGGGAGGATGTGGAGTTCCGGTTCCATGCTGTCCCGATTCCGCGTGGAGTGTGTCGAGGTGAGCGTTTTCCATTGGAAATGTCTGTTTCCGCCGTGTTTTTATCGGCGGGGCTCCCGCCCCGGAAAAGGTGGCGGATTGGTGAGTCGTGATAGGGTGGGCGGTACATTGTCTGCCGCCTGGCTGTTGGCGGTGACCGCCGCGCTGTTTGTTTGTGCCGCCGTGGCGGTCGGAGTGTTAAAGCGGCGGCCTGTGTTGGCGGTTCCCGCCAGGGTCAGAATTCCATTTTTTGGACCGCTAGCCTGTTGGCGGGTTGGCCGCCGCTTTAACACTGACCGCCAGGGTCAGAATGACCCCCAAAGTGTCTAGAGGTTGGCCCTCCGGAGGGTCCTCTTAATGGACTTGACCCAACAGTTAATGTGGCGCACGTCCCGGCTCAGGTGGCTCAACTTGCGCAGCACTTTGTCCATCTTACGTTCCATTCGGTTGAAGGCTGCAGATCGAGGAGTGGCAGTCTGGGTACCAGTGGAGGAGGTCTGTGTGGGTGTGGTGCCAGGCCTAGTGGGCTGTCCTGCACCGGTGGCAATGCTGGGGCCAGGAAGTCCAGCAGATGTTGGACCAACAGTGGCAGCTGTGTGTGGGGCCACCTGGCTCTGATTGGTGGTTGTGCTGGTGGTGGCTCTGGTGGGCAAAGTAGGCCCACCCTGTGGGAAGGCTCTCCATGCCCCGGAGGCCCGTTCATGGCAATATCGCCGGGCCATCCTCCGGAACCCCGACTCCACCAGCAGGATGTGCTGATATCGCATGGCCCGACGCTGAAATTCACGGACCTGGTCTGGAGTCATGTTAGCAGCTGTGAAGACAAATGCAGATATTCTACATTAGTAACTGCATTGTGTGAAATGGCACAGCAAGTTAATCAGACATTACATCTACTGTACTTGTAACAGCTCATATCACAATACAGAGCATTGAATGTCCCTGAGGAAGTATATGGCAGGCCAGACTACAAAGGTCACATCACACAAATCACATCCATAACCTACAAGATGGGTAATAACTGGCTTTGACTTGCAATCTGAGTTCTGACAGTTATCATCTAAGAATTATGCTGCATATCCTCCGCCAAGACCTGGGCTACAAATGTCAGTGTACGGAAAGCAAAACTAAACCACATGGTCTGCAAGTTGTAACTGGACTTGCCAGTATAGTACCAAGTGCCAAACCTGAGTATGTATACTAGTATGCAACCAAACCATCACTTATTCACATGTATGTGTAACATACTTGTAGCATCAGTATTAGGTACCCCATTCACAAACCCATGGCCGTGTTTGAGGGGGGGCGGTGGATACACAACTATAATTTACCAACAACATGTACACTGAGGAGTGTATAGGAAACTCCACACATGTTTGTCTCTACAGACACACCACAGGTAAGGTCTATCTACAATTAGGAGTCAGCAAACCCTAGAGCACTCATAGGGTCAGACATGTCAGGAAATGCAGAACTTGGTACACAACATATACTTCCAGTGAGGCCTGACTTACATCAGACACAGAGGCCCGTATTTATACTCCGTTTGCGCCGAATTTGCGTCGTTTTTTTCGACGCAAATTCGACGCAGAACTAACGCCAACTAACGCCATATTTATACTCTGGCGTTAGACGCTTCGGGCGCCAAAGTGCCCGGAGTGTGCGTCATTTTTTAGCGTGAACCCCTTCCTTGCGTTAATGATATGCAAGGGAGGCGTTCCCGTCTTAAAAAATGACTCCCAGGCCTTTACGTGGTATTTATACTCCCGGGCAAAAATGACGCCCGGGAGTGGGCGTGGCCAAAAACGGCGCATTTGCGCCGCTTTTTAACGCCTGGGTCAGGGATGGCGTTAAGGGACAAGTGGGCTCAAAATGAGCCCAGAGTGCCCTCCCCTGCCCCCAGGGACCCCCCCTGCCACCCTTGCCCACCCCAGGAGGACACCCAAGAACGGAGGGACCCATCCCATGGACATTAAGGTAAGTTCAGGTAAGTATTTTTTTTTTTTTTTTTGTGGCATAGGGGGGCCTGATTTGTGCCCCCCTACATGCCACTATGCCCAATGACCATGCCCAGGGGACAGAAGTCCCCTGGGCATGGCCATTGGGCAAGGGGGCATGACTCCTATCTTTACAATGATAGGAGTCATGTTGATGGGGGATGGGCGTCGAAAATAAATGGCGCAAGTCGGGTTACGATGATTTTTTCGACGTAACCTGACTTGCCCCATTTTAAGACGCCCATGCGCCATTTTCCCCCTACGCCGGCGCTGCCTGGTGTACGTGGTTTTTCTCGCGCACACCAGGCAGCGCCGGTCTGCTTGCGCCGGCTAACGCCATTCAATAAATACGGCGCCCGCATGGCGCTTCAGAATGGCGTTAGCCGGCGCAAAACTTTTTGACGCTAAACTGCGTTAGCGCACTTTAGCGTCAAAAAGTATAAATATGGGCCAGAGTTGCTAGAACACCCATGATCATGAATTGCATGCACACCTAGGCCATTGCATTCAGGTTCCACAGACTTGTTCCACTACATTTGGAAGTACATGCTGCTAGGAGGTTCTACCTACTGTTTCAAAATAACGTAGGTAAATAGAGAAGCAGATGTCTATTGGAAAGCTATTTGCTGTACCAATCTTAGAGAATGTGGGTCTGACAGGCTGACTAAATTGGGGCTGACTTCCAGTGCGACTCTTGGTGATACAAGTGTCATACACATGACTATCCCCTGTACTCACAGTGGGGCCTACAGGGATGTCCTACAATCCCTACATGATACCATTGGATACGCATTGGCAAACTTAAAACATGTGAGAACTGCATTCCCACTCATGGAACAAGAGAAAAGCTTGCCCAACGCATCACACCTTGCTATGCGTCCAACTCACACGAGTCCATAACCAGCAAACACAACACATAACAGACATATCAACACTTACTGGAGTGGTCGGGGTCCTCAAATGTCGCCACCTCTCCCACAGTGTAGGGTGCCGGTCCACCTGTAAGGTATGGAAGGAAGAAATGTGCTCAAAATCTGTGCACAGTGCAACAATTTCATAAACATTTACAATGTGTAGACTTAATAATGAAATGGCAGCCATTCAGACATGATGGTACTGCATCTGATATATCACGGCTAACTTGTACATAGCATGGGTCTCCTGTGACAGTTACACACATATCTGCACACATACATTGGCCCTACCTATCATGTGGTTGCAAACATGCCCCATAATTGGTGAGCACTAAGAAATATGTAGTGTAATCGTCTCATCATGTGCATCCAAGAGAGACATCCAAAGCCTGGTTACTTGAGGACTGCATTACCAGTCAAACATGCCTTGTGGCCATGACACATTTATTGCACATAGGCCCAATGTACAGTGGGAGGGGCAGGGATTTTTGTAAGCCATCCTGTTGTTACAGTATAGTCAATTGATGTGGCCCAGCTATGGTGATTTGCACCAACCATGGAGATGTGAGTCCATGTGCATACACTTGGACTGCCATCCATATTTGGATTGTGGCTCAACTAATTCCAACAACATCTTAAGATGTTAGCTGAGGGCACCTTACACCTTTTCACAATGTTTTCAAATCAAGAACTGACATGTATCCAAAAAGATCAAGGAACACAATAATCCCACACATTCATAGTACTTCTGTGAACGCTTTCCTTCCACACTCACCAGACTCACATGAGACATATGTCTGAGCCACTTTGCTATTATCAATTGACGTGAAGGCAGCACTCATTTTCAGCATCATGTAGTGATTCTAAAGTCAGTCTAGCAATTGCGTCAACATAGTTGGCCTAAATATTGGTACATCTGTACTTCTCTGTCAATAGTACCCTATATAGACATGATTGGCTCATATTTTGTTAGCTGTTCTGACAAAAAGGCCGCACCAATTTCCATCACGGAAAAGTAACCTGTAAATTTGCTGAACACGTGCTACCTGACAGCTAGCAATTGTGATCCTTGCCATAGTGCATCAATGATCCCCTTATATTTCCCCAGCATTACACACAGTCAGCAAGTTAGCTGGCAGACATTGCACTAATCCCCTGATGTCACTACAGAGCATTTAATCGTGCACATTAACATAATTCGTACTGACCAACAGTGCCACCAATCATGATTCCCAGGTGGTCCAAGAGATCCTGCTCCCTGGTGATGAGGTCAGCCCACCGGTGCTTCAGCTGGTGGTCACTCCTCTGGCTGGCATACACATGCTGCAGGTGATGCAGCACCTTTCCCCACCGGATTCTGCGCGCCTCTGTCGGATACCCCTGTATCACCCTGCCTGGATCATGAGCGGCAAGAAATGCGTCATCAGCCAGATGAAGCCCCCTAACTCCTCTTCCCCCATCCTGCCAAGACGCGGCCTACCAGACATACTTATAAGTGATATGGAATAGGGGTAAAAGAAATAGAAAGGGGAAAAAGGGGAAAGTAGGGGTACAAAGAGAGAAAAAAAGTAAACCTAAACACTAAAAGAGCCCAACTATCCCCAAACTAACACTAACCACAACAGACTCCCACAAACAAGAAAAACACAAAATAAATGGACAAATGTAGAGAAAACACAGTAGTACAGTATACACAAACAATATTTATTTCACAAATTGACAATATAGATAGCACACAGGACAAAAACAGCACAAAACCTCAGGACAACACTCTCTACACAGCCACACAGTCTAGAAGGATCATAGACTGCAAAGTGAAAGTGAAAGTACACCCACTGTACATGATCTGTAAACAGGATATCCTATTACATCACTTCCTGTTTGAAAAGTCCCGCCTTTTTTGCGTTATGCGTCATTTTTTGTTTACCAAAACTGTATCTGCGTCATTTTTTTTTATGCACAGACGTGAATATTAACCCGCATCCACATAATGATACATGGACTGTACAAATATCTGGATGCGGGCTAAATTTCACTCCTGTGCGTCAAAAAAAATGACGCAAATACAGTTTTGGTTGTCAAAAAATTACACACAACGCTAGGGACGTCAAAATTACAGTGCATTAACTGATTTGGGGCATTTTTACTTGTTTTTTGGTTATTCTACATTTGGAACACATAAGAGATTGGCTAATTGAAGACAGTATGGTGTTGATGGTGTATGTTCACATGTGTGACATCATACTGCAGCTAAACATGATCCACTACACCCTTCACAGTATTTTTACAGTTGGCTGACGCAATAGATGTCATAAGTGTGGCCTACATATATGTGTTGCACAAATTGGGCATGTTTGTCATAAGGATAGGATAGCAATGTGACGAACATATGTACAATACCTAAATGCCTTTGGCTCAAATTGTGTGCTTTCACAACTAATGTGTTGGTTGACCAAGTGTGTGTGTATCACATGAAGCATAATTGTACATATGGTTGTATGAATGTGACGTCCATGTGTCCAATCCTTAGATGCAAGTCATATTGAAAATGAGCGAGGGCATGTGTTAGTCATACATGTAACAACACCCGTAAAGTGTACTTCCATGTTTTAGGGTCACGTAGACACCACATGTGACATAGCATGCACCAGATGGATGGCAGACCCTTGTTCATGTCAATGGTCCACATTTTCTACATCCTACGTCCTAGAGTATTGGTAACAGCTTCCTAGGCACTACTTGGAGAATCCCACAGTGAGTCATACACATGCATTGAGGAAGTGGGTACCATGTTGTTTGCACAGACAGACAAGGGTGAATCTCATATGTATGATAATACCACAGTTGAGGCCATAGAAGTGAGCCCCAACTATCAAGTGGCTGTGGTGGACCAGCATACAAGACAGCACGTGTCCACTTATTTCCAGTGATCAATTGCACATAGGTGTCTTGTTCATGTGTGTGGTGCAATGATGATCCTGTAGATTGTTTGGGGTGTAATTTGTCACAGTTCGGTCCAGGACTCATCATGAGTCAGTGGCAGCTATTCCTGTATCTACTGAGCATCCTTGGTTGATCAATGTGACTAAAGTAGATGTGGACATGTGAATCAACATGTGGATGGTCCCACCCTGTCACTAAAGACGTGTAATGAGGCAGTCAACAGGGCAACCTTGGTGTGCTGAGTGTGATAATGTCTCAGGTGTCATGTTCCGGCAGGTGTCATTACAACATTTGTACACAGGTTGGCCTCTGCACTTCCCACTGCATCTGGGAACATCATAGCCTCTGTGCTGAATATTCTCGCAGCTATTCACCACACACGGCCCATCACTATGTTGTGCGCACTGTGATGCTGTGTGTGAACTGTCAGGGTCCTGACATTTGTGTATTATTCATGGACATTATCAGAGGTTGCTGGTTGTGCTGAAAGCCCCGTATCCAATCCCTGCCTACGGCCCTGGGACACTGTCACACTTTGTCATTCATGCATAAATGCAACCCAGACAAGGGATGGGCCATGAATTTTGCTTTTCCAAGAGGATGTAACTCAAATGGTACAGTTAAAAGGCAGATGATGCTATACAATGTATTTGGGTATGCATGGAAGAAGCCCATGCCCAATGCCCCCTGATGAATGACAGGTTTGCTAACGCAAGTGTGGTACATATGTAGACACAGGGATACTTTAGTGTGACGCACAGACAGTTGCCAGTCAGGCTGACAGAATGCAAGGTGATTCAGGATCCAGTTACTTGACAAGTTACGTAATCAGTGGTCTGACTGAGACTGTTTTGAGGACAAACTAGACAGTTGACATGTCAAACTGTGTACGTCCTGTGTTTTTGAAGGTGACAAATGAACCCAAGGGCTGTGTAAAACGGCTTAATTAGTATCAATGCTTGACAGTGTATTTGACATAATGGCAACTCCTATGCTGTTCCAGGCATCATCAGGGGCAGTGCTTTTTGAAATGGGTGTTGTGCATGGAGGTGATGACAGGTGTGGGCTGCATCTGTTTCTCACCAGTCCTGTAGGTGAGACTTGCATTCTAAGGGCCAACAGACATTTTCACAAGGGGAAGCAATCTACATGTGCTAACAGGGCTTTGAAACTAGAAGACAGTGTATAAATTGACCTGACGTCCTTGCAGTCAGATGTTCTATGACAATGGCATACCATAGGAAAGGGTGTAGCACACTGGTTTGCTAATGTTGGTCTGTGTGTGTAGAGGAGGTAATATCAGGGTACACATCTTAGTATTCCAGGGACCTCTTCCGAGAGGTGGGTTGTGACCAGGTGCATGGGTGTGTCAGGAGTTAGGAAATGGGCTGACATGTACATGGAATGTCATGTGCGCAATGCTTGTCATATGTGTGGCACTTGTGCTGTCTATGTTCTGCTTCTAGGGAACTCTAGTCACAGATAGTCCTTGCAAAGATCGGATGCAGTTGGACTTACTGGTGTCAAGGGTATGGTCAGGCATTCCTGTTACTGATGCCAAAGCACATTGACTGCCTCATGTATAAGGCTTGTTTTCCCCTTATTGAGTGATGGTGTCTTAGTTGTGTGCCATATGCTGCGTTGGACCTTGCTTTCAACATGTATGTGTGAAATTGTTGTGGTCCTCTGCTATTGGCCTTCAAAGGAGATATGTACATGATGTATGTCATTAAGAGTGTGTGTGTATGTGACCATTGTATGTTAGGCATCACATTAGCTCTGGGATGTTTCGTGTCCTACTCAGTATCTCAGCAATGCTCCATGAGGCAACACTCTTAGGGCCATATTTATATTTTTTGACGCAAAACTGCGCTAACGCAGTTTAGCGCCCAAAAAATTAGCGCCGGCTAACGCCATTCTGAAGCGCCATGCGGGCGCCGTATTTATTGAATGGCGTTAGCCGGCGTTAGCCGACCGGCGCTGCCTGATGTGCGTGAAAAAAAAACACGTACACCAGGCAGCGCCGGCGTAGGGAAAAATGGCGTTTGGGCGTCTAAAAATGGGGCAAGTCAGGCTGAGGCAAAAAAAACGTCTTAACCCGATTTGCGCCATTTTTTAACGATGCCCATCCCCCATTGAAATGACTCCTGTCTTAGCAAAGACAGGAGTCATGCCCCCTTGCCCAATGGCCAAGCCCAGGGGACTTCTGTCCCCTGGGCATGGTCATTGGGCATAGTGGCATGTAGGGGGCACAAATCAGGCCCCCCTATGCCACAACATTTTTTTTAAAAAATACTTACCTGGACTTACCTTAATGTCCCTGGGGTGGGTCCCTCCATCCTTGGGTGTCCTCCTGGGGTGGGCAAGGGTGGCAGGGGGTGTCCCTGGGGGCAGGGGAGGGCACCTCTGGGCTCATTCTGAGCCCACAGGTCCCTTAACGCCTGCCCTGACCCAGGCGCTAAAATCCGGCGCAAATGCGGGTTTTTTAGACCCGACCACTCCCGGGCGTCATTTTTGCCCGGGAGTATAAATACGACGCAATAGCATTGCAGTCATTTTTTAAGACGGGAACGCCTACCTTGCATATCATTAACGCAAGGAAGGTGTTCACGCAAAAAAATGACGCTAATTCCAGGAACTTTGGCGCTAGACGCGTCTAACGCCAAAGTATAAATATGGAGTTAGTTTTGCGTCGAATTTGCGCCGAAAAAAACGACGCAAATTCGGCGCAAACGGAGTATAAATATGCCCCTTATTCTGAGATGAAGGAATAGCCAGACCATGATATGGTGATTAGAATAGGTGTTTATTTCAATTAGTTAACTAAAGTGGTGAAGGTGAGCATATTCAGAAGAAATTATTTACAATCTGTTGCTGCCTGCGTATACCAGCGGCTGTGTTCTGTAGTTCCCCCTCCTGTTGCAGGCCAGCATCCTCCTCTTCCTCCTCTTCAGGCATGTGTGGCTCTGGTTCCAGGAGGGGAATGTTTCTTTTGATACAAATGTTGTGCAATATTGCACGTGTGAGGATGATCCTACAGACCATCTCATGGGAATATAGGAGGCTACCACCAGTGATGTCGAGTCAGCGGAACCTTGACTTGAGGATGCCGAAGGTCCGCTCGACAATGCTGCGTGTCCGACTATGGGCGTCGTTGTAGGCACGCTCTGCAGCAGAACTTGGGTTGCCAAATGGTGTCATAATCCATGGCTGGATGCCATACCCTGATCAGCTGCAAGAGAAAATGATTGGGATCATGTTGATGTAGCTGGCACTATTGAAAAGACCTTTCATGGCAGTAGTTGTCTTGTGTTGTCTGTGACTCTTTTGTGTACTAATGTGGCATCCTATGCTTGTAGGCTGTACCATCTGCATTGTGTTGTTTCCTTGGCTGAACAAGTGTTTGTCTGCTAACCGTTTGTCAGCAGTATGTTTTGGGATTTGCAGTACAGTGTGCCCTCCCTAGCATTGTGACTTGTGATACAGGTGTCTGTGTGTCTTCACTGGGAGTGAGATGATAGTTCCATGCACAGTTAAAATTGAAAGTGTTGTTAACACGTTCATATCAATGTACCCTGGACATCCCATACCTTGAAACTTAAGCAATGGATTAATGTAAAGGTCATTGGGACACTTACAATTTGCAAGGTGACATTTAGGCAACCACACACATTGACGTCTTAACATTAGGCTGTACAGTAATTTCCGATGTGTGACAGGTTCAATGGTGACTTAAGAAACATGGCTAGCGGTGTCACAACCTCAGTGTGTTCCTGTTCACATGTTGCTGTTGTGGTGTATGTGTTGTGTGTCCTAGAGGGTTGCTGTGCAGTGTGTATATAAGTAGGTTTTTGTACTTACCAACAAGTAGTCCATTGCCATACCGTCCATCCTGGAAGTGTCATTGATGGTGCAGTGACGGAAGATGTATGAGTCATGTACACTCCCAGGATATTTAGCCACGATGTTGGTGATCAATCCCTGGTGATCGACTATGGCCTGCACGTTGATGGAATGTGTGTGCTTCCTGTTGCGGTAGAGGTGTTCAGTTGGAGCAGGTGGCACAAGGCGTACATGTGTGCAGTCGATTGCACCAAGGACGTGTGGGAAGCCACTGATGAGGTAGAACCCCTGTTTTGTTTCCTGCTGCTTCTGCAGTGTGTTAGGGAAGCAGATGTGGCGGGGTGTCAGTCGAATGATGGCATCCAGTACTTTGGGCAAAAAGGCGGAAAATGATGGTTGTGATGTTCCGCCAACCAGGGCACCAGTTGTTGGGAAAGAGCCACTTGCCACCATATGAAGTACAGCAAGGCAGCTTTGTTTCTGTTGGGATGGTGCGGGGTGTCACCAAAGTGGGGGCCAACTGCTGTTCAATGTTGCGCTGCAGCTGCTGAATGGCCTGCCAGTTCAACCGGTACCTCTGGATGATGTTGTGTTCCCTGAAGCCTTGAAGGGTAGTTCTTGGGTGGAATATCCTCTCCTGCCTTCTGCGCTGCCTTTGGGATCCCTACTGGTGTTGTTGTAGCTGCTGTTGTTGCTGCTGGGCTCTGCGTCTGCGTGCACGCTGGATTAGTATCACCTCCATGGCTCCCTGTTGCTGCTCTGCTGCTCTGCTGTATGTTCTGTGTGTTCTGATTAAATACAGGTGTGTTTGCCCCATTTTAACGCCTGCCCTGACCCAGGCGTTAATTTTTTACGCAAATCGGGCTGTGTGTCATTTTCTGGCTCCGCCTCCTGGCCGTGCGTCATTTTTGCCCGAAAGCATAAATACGACGCACGGGCCTTTAAGCCATTTTTTGGACGGGAACGCCTACCTTGCATATAATTAACGCAAGGTGGGTTGCCGCATCCAAAAAATTATGCACACGGCGGAATGTTGTCGTCCGCGGGCGTCAAAGTTTAAATACAGGGCAACGTTTGCGCTGATTGTGAGTCAAAATTTTAACGCACAATCGACGCAGACGGAGTATAAATATGCCCCTTAGTAACTTTGCACCTAACCTTCACTAGGTGAGGGTTAGACATATAAGTTACTTAAGTGCAGTGTAAAATGGCTGTGAAATAACATGGATGTTATTTCACTCAGGCTGCAGTGGTAGTCCTGTGTAAGAATTGTCTGAGCTCCCTATGGGTGGCAAAAGAAATGCTGCAGCCCATAGGGATCTCTTGGAACCCCAATACCCTGGGTACCTAGGTAACATATACTTGGGAATTATAAGGGTGTTCCAGTGTGCCAATCAGAATTAGTGAAAATGGTCACTAGCCTGCAGTGACAATTTTAAAGACAGAGAGAGCATAAGCACTGAGGTTCGGGTTGGTAGAGCCTCAGTGACACAGTTAGGCACCACACAGGGAACACATTCAGGCCACAACCTATGAGCACTGGGGCCCTGGCTAGCAGGGTCCCAGTGAGACAGTAAAAACACCCTGACATATATTCACAAACAGGCCAAAAGTGGGGGTAACAAGGCTAGAAAGAGGTTACCTTCCTACGGTATGTAATAGGCATGCATGCAGGTCAAGGCCAGACGTGTGCTGGCATCAATATGGGTGTTTAGGGAATTGTGTTGGCAGATCAGGGGTTGATGGGTGTCCACATCTGGACACATGAATGTAGATGTGAATGACCTATGGATACCTGCTTTCTAGTTGGCAGTCCTCCTCACATGCGGTCCACTACCTAACTCCATGTTTAAGTGGACATGCCTTAATGGTTGACCTCGAGAGTTGTGATGATGGATTGCATGGCCATCCCCCGAGGAACAGGGGTAGGGGAACAACATATTTGTACGTAGATGTGATGGTCACAGTGTAGATTACAGTCATCTCAATCTGGCTTGCATGTGTCCCAATCAACACTGACCCCTTATGATTACCAACTCCATACCATACTCCCAATAACATCTACTGGTTACTGGTGATGTGTGGTTCAAAGTTGACTCAGATGATAAAGATTAGTGGCCACGGCCAAGTGAAGTTGTTGCTGCCTTTGCATTGTGACACATTGCACTAAATCAATGCACAGATACATTTTTTGGTCCCAAATCTTGTTCTGCATTGCTTTGGATGACATGATGGGGAGGCAGCGTTGCCGTTACGTTCGTCAGGGACATTGTATTATCTGGAATGTGATTTGGAGTGCATGTGCAAATCGAGGTAGAGTGTTAGAGTATCATCTGTACATACATCACACAATGCTGACACTGATGGTTGCCTGTCTCAATTGAACAGCTGCCAACATGGACAGTGGGGAACTCAGGGCGCTCCAGAAGAGGGCAGTGCGCTATCACCACATATTGGCAGTGGAGTCTGGGTACCGCAGGATGGTACAATGCTATCAGAAGGAGCGAGCCACTGGGGAATGGCCGCGCATTCAGCCAGGGGGGACCCACAATGCCCACACAGAGTAGACCAAGCACCACAGCACAACAGGGGGCCACAGCCGCCAATGCCACTTCTGCCCCACCTGCAACACCTTCTACATCGGCACCACAGCCCACCACGCCTGCTGCCATGGACATGTCAGACATTAAGGACCTGCAGAGGGATGTTAAACTAGTCCTCAAGAAGCTGGATAGCCTTAAGAAGGAGGTGGACAGCAACTCCAAGTGACTAAGGCCCATATTTATACTCTGTTTGCGTTGGATTTGCTTCATTTTGTTTACGCAAATTCAGCGCAAACTTAACCTCATATTTAGTCTTTGGCGTTAGACCCGTCTAGCGCCAAAGTTATGGAGTTTGAGTCATTTTTTGTACGTGAAAACCTACCTTGCGCTAATGACATGCAAGGTAGGCGTTCCCGTGCAAAAAATGACTCTAAGGCATGTGTGCCTTATTTTTCCAACGGCGTCAAAATGATGCACAGGAGGAGGCAGGTCTTAAGACATGGTGCCCATCTGGATTTGCGCCTTTTTTTAACCCCTGGGTCTGGGCAGGCGTTAAGGGACTTGTGGGCTCATTTCCATGGTGGGTGACCATGGAAGCATTCCACAGGTGCCCTTCTCTGCACCCAGGGGCACCCCCTGCCACCTTCGTCCACCCCAGAGGACACCCATGGATGGAGGGACCCATCCATGGTGAGTGCAGGTAAGTATCTTTTTTTTTTTTAAGTGGCATAGGGGGGCCTGACTTGGGCCCCTTACATGCCCAGGGGACTTCTGCCAGAAGCTCTCTGGACATGGCCATTGGGCAGAGGAGGGCATGACTCCTGTCTTTGCTAATGGGGGTTGTGCTTCAAATAAATTGCGCTAGTCAGGTTAGAGACAATATTTTTGACTCTAACCTGACTTGCACCATTCTTTGGCGCACAATCCCCAGTCTTCCCTTCGCCTCCGCTGCCCGGTTACCGTCATTTATTTTTACGCTAACCAGGTCACAGCACCAGCTAACATCATTCCATAAATAAGGCGCCCAGCTGGCACGTTGGAATGGCGTTAGCCGGCGGTAAACTTTTTGGCGCAAATCTGCCCAAGCGCTGATTTGCGTAAAAAAGTATAAATATGGGCCTAAGGGGCATATTTATACTCTGGGCCTTATTTATACTTTTTGACGCAAAACTGCGCCGGCGCAGTTTTGCATTAAAAATAATACCACCGGTTAACGCCATTTCTTTGCGCCGTGTGGGTGTCAAATTTATACTTTGACGCACGGTGGCGCAAACCACAGGTGTGAGTCTTTTTTTTTTACGCACACCACAGTGTCAAGTCGTAAAGCAAAACGACGTTAACGCGGCGGAAATGACTGTGGGTCGATTTACGACCCCACAAAACGGATATGCAGCGTTTTTTTACGGAATAGCGTAAAAAAAAAACGCGAACACTACCATTTCAGCAGAGGAGAGCCAAAATGGTCCCAGATGCCTCTACAGACCCCAGGAAGATGACAACAGACCAGGAACCAGCCAGGAGGACCCACACAAGAACCAGGACACTTTTAAGAAGAAAAGAAAGTGTCACTTCAGTGCAGAGGAGCAGGAAATTCTGGTTAAAGAGGTGACAGAACACCAGCACCAACTGTTTGTCACCTCAAAATTGCCAATTAATAGGAGAGAGGCTGTATAGCAACAAACTGTCGACAAGATCAACAGTGTGGCAGAAGTACGCAGAACAGTCATCGAGTGCAAGAAACGCTGGCATGACTGCAAGCGCAGGACCAAGGAAAAGATGGCCAGGAACAGGAAGGCAGCACTGCAGACTGGAGGTGGGAGTCCAGCACACCAGGAGGCCCTGGGCCACATGGAGGAGATGGTCGCATCTCCGTCATCCCTGAGGAGATCGTCATAGGGATTCAAGGACAGGACAGCACAGATTACCAGGAGACAATGCACATGCAGGGTAAGTCGCATGGGGAATTAAAATGCACTAATGTCAACTACAACGGGGGAGATACTGACAACAAAATGCATGGAAGTCATCATATACATGGAGTGGCATGGGTAAAGGGGGATGGCATGGGGGCATGGCCTGCACAGACAGAAGCTGGGGCACACCATTAGACTACACCAACAACAGTCCCATGGGGGCATGCTGCCATGCCAACGATGGAGCAAAGGGAAAGCCACGCCAGGAGGGACACAACGTCAAACTGACATCCCGGCACACGTCAGCCACCATACCCCCTACATTAACTAGGGCCCTATTAACAACCTCTAGTCATACCGACAACTGGAATGTAACTGCGACAACAGTTGCCACTACCACCTCCGCTCTGTGTGCAGCTCAAGTAGCCAATGGCAGTAACCTCCCCATGGATCAAACACACCTAAATTAGAGGGTTGAGGATGACAGCTCCAGTAATCCCCTGAAAAAAGACAAAGGCCCCCAGTACTGTCAAATGTCAATGCCCATAGTTGTTGCAAACATCAGCCAATGTCAACAACAATAGGAGCTACACAGCACTAAGGACATACCCATGCTGCATATGTCAGGGTCCATCCTGTGCCTGGGTCACAATGTAACATCCCAAATGTCATACTGCTCAGACAACAGCATTGAGGGGGAGGACACATGTAACTGGTCACTGAAATACACCTGCACAGTCAGAGGAGGAAATAGGACACTGATACGATTATCAGGGCAATCCAATGTTCCCAATATCAGCTGTACACATTACCAATGCCAACATCCATATCGTGCCATAACATTGCTATGCATAGGATGTGCTACATGTCAACTACATTTAAGTGGATGTGAAAGATCAGAGACTGGGGCAGGTCCAGATTGTTAAGTGTGATGCCAGTGCCATCAGAACACCCGCAGCCAGTGAAAGGCCTCACCATGAGAATGGACGTAGGGGGAGGGTTGAGTAGGACAAGAAGGTGGCAATTCACTATTTGGCCTAAAACTATACTAGAGGAGATGATGCAGAGAAGTCCAATAACTTAATACTATACATTTGACATGCAGGTTGGCCATAGGCTTGGGAGAATGCCCATCTAAAAGACTGGAGCAATAAACACGAAACAAGATCACAATGTGAATTCATCACAAAGCAGGCATGTCACATCACTAATGCCACAACACAGACACACTAATTGTACCCCGTTTCATTGCAGAGGAAGATGGATCTCCTGCGGATATGCCTGTCCCAGAATACCCTGATGACATGGATGACGAGATGATAAACATTCCCCAGGAGACCATCCAAGAGGTCCTTGGAACCCTCCAGACCCCACCTTCATTCAGAAGGAGGAGCACAGGACAAGCAGCCATCACAGAGGACCCACCCACCACCCCAATTGTAAGACCTGCCAGCTACAATACAGCTGAGGACTCAGACGACACAGGCACCAGCTTTGAGCGAACTGTAGTCAGAGTATAGCGGGAGCTGTGGGTAGGGATGCAAACTATGGCAGCCAGCCTTGAGGGGGTGCACTCGTGCATGATGTCTTCTGCAGATCAGGCAGCAACTATGCAAGCGCTAACATTTATCTTGCAGGAACAGCAAAAAAGCCTGAAGGAAATCAGCACAGCTGTAATACAGCTGACCAAACACCTACAACAGCAATCCTGTCAACACGTGCACGAATGCAACATTGAACCCCTCAGGGCCGACCTGGCTGCCTACCATCGTGATGTGGCTGCTATTCTTAAGAATCAGCAGATCCTCCTTGCAGCAGTACTGCCCTTAAGACCTTCACAGGTAGCAGCGACCGGGATGTCTGACTCCACGTCTTCTAACACTGAGGTGTGTGTTGCCCCTTCACAACCACCACCAACAGGGAAAGAGGAGGCAACACACACATCAGAAGAAGACATAGAACAGATCACATTCACACGGAAAAGCACCCGGAAGCACTAGTGCCTGCCACATGGCCAACTATTACCAAGGTCCTGCGCTTTGTAACATGCCAGTCTTACAACAACTCTACTTAATGACTGTTCTGCTTACCACTGTATATCTTGTCAGCCTGCCCAGTGATTGTCTCTCTCTTTCTCATTGGCAAATCCTGTCCCTCTGCACTGTCTGAAACATGACCCCAGCATGTCAAAATCATTTCCTTAACCCCTTGTGTAGGATCACAATGTAAGATGTCACTATAATGGACTCACAATCATGGACAAGGTACATATAGCACTACAGTGCTTTTCAATAAATAGCACTTACACAACAAATCTGTCTCTGGGTAATGTGACATATTGACTGTGCAGTAGATAACTGAAATGTGCCTACTGTCAAATTACGTAGCTTGTCAATACAACTGTCCTGATATTATGTAGTCAGATAAATCTGCACAGTGGCCATGATTGCATCCTACTCTGCGCTCCCTGAGGGTAATATATGATGAAGTGAGAAACCATACACCATCATGGTGTGTTGGACAGAATAATGCTTCCTCAAGGGATATCTAAGTCATCAAATAGTGGCAGCAAAATGTTGTCACCATGCAATACTAACACATATAACAGTGCACACAAATCTAAGCAAACACTACAAAAACTGCATGAATGAAGCTGTCTGAGTTTACATCTAAATAGGTAATCATGCTGAACTGTGTCACAAATTATCAATGTGAGTCATGAAGACAAGAATACAAGAGTGCTTACGAGAACTCATCTTATAAGGGTGTCCTTGAACATCACACTGCAGTCAGACCTAAAACTGTTCCCCCAATACCAAGTCTGGAAGCACTGATTGTGACGTAGAAAACATACTTATTGACAGAAACACGTTGGGATCCATATTAACTGTGATTGGTGGTTGCAACAAATGGTGGAAACTTTGCAAGGTAGCTCTGGGGTAGCTGCCAATCTTACAGCTCAGTTGGGATTTGTTTGTAGCATAGGACACAAATGTAATAGAACAACATTCGTGTACACTAATTCCAAGGCCATGATCAAGTAGCATTTAACACATACTGTAAAGGGTTAACTATATATTTATTAAATGGTAATCACAGAAGAGGAAAGTGAGGGAAAAGTCTTACCTACCCTAATCTACCCTGACTACTCATTACCCACAACTGTCCCTAACTAACCTAAGCTAAACTTACTTATCACATGTAATGAAACGTTCTAAACATCAACTCCCCTCCCCCCTTATGAGACGGGACACATGGACGGCTACACATACTAACCTAAACACATACTATACTATCCTAAAGAAATATTTTTTTTTTTGTATTTTTATTTTTTATTTTTTATTAAACACACAAGAACCCCAACATAGCCCCCACCCACACACTTAATAAGTAAAAATAGAAAGAATCAGGACCCCCCACCCACTAACAGTAACTAAACTAACAGACTATACTAACCTAACACTCAGCCCCCTAAGCCCACTAAGTATGAGAACAAGGAAAGAGTAGGGAGGGGAGGGAATCATGTCCATTGTCACAACAGTCTAGAGGTTGGCCCTATGGAGGGTCCTCTTTATGGACTTCACACGCCTGTTAATGTGGCGAACATCCCGGCTCAGATTGCTTTTCTTCCTCAAGACACGGTCCATCTTCCGTTCCATTTCGTGGAATGCTGCAAGGTCAACTGATGGAGCTGGGGCAGTCTGGGTACCGGCGGAGGAGGTCTGTGCGCGTGTGGAGCCAGTGCCAGTGGGCTGTCCTGCAGCTGTTGCAATGCTGGGGCCTGGAAGTACAGCAGACAAAGGGACAACAGTCCCAGCTGTGGGTGGGGTCACCTGGGTTGAAGTGGTGGTTGTGCTGGTGGTGGCTGTGGTGGGCAAAGTAGGGCCACCCTGTGGGAAGGCCCTCCATGGCCCGGAGGCCCGTTCATGGTGGTATCGACGGGCCATCCTCCTGAACCCCGACTCTACCAGCAAGATATGCTGGTATCTCATGGCCTGCCGCTGGAACTCACGGACCTGGTCGGGAGTGATGTTTGCAGCTGTGAAGACAAATGCAAATAATTTACATTAGGAACTGCATTGTGTGAAATGGCACAAGAAGTCAATCAGACAACACATCTACTGTACTTGTGACAGCTCATATCACCATACAGATCATTGAATGTCCCTGAGGAAGTACATGGCAGGCCAGCCTACAAAGGTCACATCACACATAGCACATCCAAAACCTACAAGATGGGTAACAACTGGCATTGACTTGCCATCTGAGTTCTGCCAGTTATCATCTAACAATCATGCTGCATATCCTCCGCCAATACCTGGGCTACAAATGTCAGTGTATGGAATGCAAGACTAAAGCCACATGGTCTGCAAGTTGTAACAGGACTTGCCAGTATAGTACCCATGTGCCATACCTGAGTGTGTATTCTAGGTTCCGACCAAACAGTCACCTATTCACATGTATGTGTAACATGATGGTAGCATCAGTCCTAGGTACCCTATTCACAAACCCATGCCTGTGTTTGAGGAGTGGGGTGGAGAAACAACGAACAATTCCAAACAACATGGACACCGAGGAGTGTATAGAAAACTCCACACGTGTTTGGCTCTACACACACACCACAGGTAAGGCCTATCAACAATTAGGAGTCTGCAAACCCTTGACCAATCATAGCATCACACATGTCAGGAAATGCAGAGCTTGGTACACAACATATACTTCCAGTAAGGCATGACTTACACCAGACACAGAGTTGCAAGAACACCCATGATCATGATTAGCATGCACACCTAGGCCATTGCACTCAAGTTCCACATACATGTAGCACAACATGTGGAAGCACATGCTGCTAGGAAGTTCTACCTACAGTTTAATAAGTACCTTGGTAAATAGGGAAGCAGAAGTCTGTTGGAAAGCAATTTGCTGTACCAATCTGGGAGAATGTGGGTCTGACAGGCTGACTA
Source organism: Pleurodeles waltl (assembly GCF_031143425.1). Lineage (NCBI taxonomy): Eukaryota > Metazoa > Chordata > Amphibia > Caudata > Salamandridae > Pleurodeles > Pleurodeles waltl. The sequence continues at coordinate 1,001,756,397 of NC_090443.1, forward strand.
AATCTGAGCTGACTTCCAGTGCGACTCTTGTTGATACAAGTGTCATCCACATGACTCACCCCAGTACTCATTGTGGGGCCTACAGGAATGACCTACAATCCCTAGATAATACAATAGGATAAGCATTGGCCAACTCAAAACATTTGAGAAACTGAAATCCCACTCATGGAACAAGACAAATGATTGGCCAACGCATCACACCTTGCTATGAGTTCAACACACACGAGTCCATCACACATAACCAGCAAACACAACACATAACAGACATATCAACACTTACTGGAGTGGTCGGGGTCCTCAAATGTAGCCACCTCTCCCACAGTGTAGGGTGCCGGTCCACCTGTAAGGCATGGAAGGAAGAAATGTGCTCGAAATCTGTGCACTGACCAACAATTTCAAAGACATGTACAATGTGTAAGCTGAATAAGGAAATGACAGCCATTCTGACATGATGATACTGCATCTGATATATCACGGCCAACATGTACATAGCATGGGTCTCCTATGACAGTTACACACATATCTGCATACATGCAGTGGCCCTAACTATCATGTGGTGGCAAACATGCCCGTCATTAGTGATCAGAAAAAATAATGGAGTGTAATTGTCTCATCATGTGCATCCAAGAGAGACATCCAAAGCCTGGTTACTTGAGGACTGCATTACCAGTCAAAAAGCCTATGTGGCCATGACACATTTCATACACATAGGTACAATGTACAGAGGGGCAGGGACGTTTGTAAGCCCTCCTGTTGTTACAGTTTCTTCATTTGATGTGGCCCTGCAATGGTCATTTGCACCAACCATGGAGATGTGAACCCATGTGCATACATTTGGACGGCCATCCCTAATTGGAATGTGGCACAACTGTGAGAAAGTAGCCTCTTTCTAGCCTTGTTACCCCCACTTTTGGCCTGTTTGTGAGTGTATGTCAGGGTGTTTTCACTGTCTCACTGGGATCCTGCTAGCCAGGGCCCAGTGCTCATAGTGAAAACCCTATGTTTTCAGTATGTTTGTTATGTGTCACTGGGACCCTGCTAGTCAGGACCCCAGTGCTCATAAGTTTGTGACCTATAGGTATGTGTTCCCTGTGTGATGCCTAACTGTCTCACTGAGGCTCTGCTAACCAGAACCTCAGTGGTTATGCTCTCTCTTTACAAATTGTCACTAACAGGCTAGTGACCAATTTTACCAATTTACATTGGCATACTGGAACACCCTTATAATTCCCTAGTATATGGTACTGAGGTACCCAGGGTATTGGGGTTCCAGGAGATCCCTATGGGCTGCAGCATTTCTTTTGCCACCCATAGGGAGCTCTGACAATTCTTACACAGGCCTGCCACTTCAGCCTGAGTGAAATAACGTCCACGTTATTTCACAACCATTTTACACTGCACTTAAGTAACTTATAAGTCACCTATATGTCTAACCTTTACCTGGTAAAGGTTGGGTGCTAAGTTACTTAGGGCCATATTTATACTTTTCGACGCACAACTGCGCCAACGCAGTTGTGCGTCAAAATATCTAACGCCGGCTAACGCCATTCTGAAGCGCCATGCGGGCGCTGTATTTATTCAATGACGTTAGCCGGCGTTAGCCGGCGGCGCTGCCTGGTGTGCGTAAAAAAAAAAGACGTACACCAGGCAGCGCCGGCGTAGGGGAATATGGAGCTTGGGCGCCAAAAAATGGGGCAAGTCAGGCTGAGGCAAAATTATCGCCTCAACCCGATTTGCGCCATTTTTTTCGACTCCCAACCCCCATAGAAATGACTCCTGTCTTAGCAAAAACAGGAGTCATGCCCCCTTGCCTAATGGCCATGCCCAGGGGACTTCTGTCCCCTGGGCATGGTCATTGGGCATAGTGGCATGTAGGGGGGCACAAATCAGGCCCCCCTATGCCACAAAAAAAAAAAAATTATACTTAACTGAACTTACCTTATGTTCCCTGGGATGGGTCCCTCCATCCTTAGGCGTCCTCCTGGGGTGGGCAAGGGTGACAGGGAGGGTCCCTGGGGGCATGGGAGGGCACCTCTGGGCTCCTTCCGAGCCCACAGGTCCCTTAACGCCTGCCCTGACCAGGCGCTAAAAAACCACGCAAAAGCGGCTGGACGTCATTTTTTTTTACCCGCCCACTCCCGGGCGTGATTTTTGCCCGGGAGTGTAAATACGGCGCACATGCCTCGGAGTCAATTTTTTAGACGGGAACGCCTACCTTGCATATCATTAACGCAAAGTAGGTGTCCACACTAAAAAATGACGCAAACTCCATGGACTTTGGCGCTAGATGCGTCTAACGCCAGAGTATAAATATGGAGTTCGTTTTGCGTCGAATTTGCGTAAAAAAAAACTACGCTAATCCGGCGCAAACGGAGTATAAATATGCCCCTTAGTGTGTGGGCACCCTGGCACTAGCCAAGGTGCCCCCACATTGTTCAGGGCCAATTCCCCGGACTTTGTGAGTGTGGGGACACCATTACACGCGTGCACTACATATAGGTCACTACCTATATGTAGCTTCACAATGGTAACTCCGAATATGGCCATGTAACATGTTTATGATCATGGAATTGCCCCCTCTATACCATCCTGGCATAGTTGGCACAATCCCATGATCCCACGGGTCTGTAGCACAGACCCTGGCACTGCCAAACTGCCTTTCCCGGGGTTTTACTGCAGCTGCTGCTGCTGCCAACCCCTCAGACAGGTTTCTGCCCTCCTGGGGTCCAGCCAGGCCTGGCCCAGGAAGGCAGAACAAAGGACTTCCTCAGAGAGAGGGTGTTACACCCTCTCCCTTTGGAAAATGGTGTTAGGGCTGGGGAGGAGTAGCCTCCCCCAGCCTCTGGAAATGCTTTCATGGGCACAGATGGTGCCCATTTCTGCATAAGCCAGTCTACACCGGTTCAGGGACCCCTCAGCCCTGCTCTGGCGCGAAACTGGACAAAGGAAAGGGGAGTGACCAATCCCCTGACCTGCACCTCCCCTGGGAGGTGCCCAGAGCTCCTCCAGTGTGCTCCAGACCTCTGCCATCTTGGAAACAGAGGTGCTGCTGGCACACTGGACTGCTCTGAGTGGCCAGTGCCAGCAGGTGACGTCAGAGACTCCTTCTGATAGGCTCCTTCAGATGTTGCTAGCCTATCCTCTCTCCTAAGTAGCCAAACCCTCTTTTCTGGCTATTTAGGGTCTCTGTCTTTGGGGATTCCTGAGATAACGAATGCAAGAGCTCATCCGAGTTCCTCTGCATCTCTCTCTTCACCTTCTACCAAGGAATCGACTGCTGACCGCGCTGGAAGCCTGCAAAACTGCAACAAAGTAGCAAAGACGACTACTGAAACTCTGTAACGCTGATCCTGCCGCCTTCTCGACTGCTTTCCTGGTGGTGCATGCTGTGGGGGTAGTCTGCCTCCTCTCTGCACTAGAAGCTCCGAAGAAATCTCCCGTGGGTCGACGGAATCGTCCCCCTGCAACCGCAGGCACCAAAGAACTGCATCACCGGTCCCCTGGGTCTCCTCTCAGCACGACGAGCGAGGTCCCTTGAATCCAGCAACTCTGTCCAAGTGACTCCCACAGTCCAGTGACTCTTCAGTCCAAGTTTGGTGGAGGTAAGTCCTTGCCTCCCCACCCCAGACTGCATTGCTGGGAACCGCGACTTTTGCAGCTACTCCGGCCTCTGTGCACTTCCGGCGGAAATCCTTTGTGCACAGCCAAGCCTGGGTCCACAGCACCCTAACCTGCATTGCACGACCTTCTAAGTTGTCTCCGGCGACGTGGGACTCCTTTGTGCAACTTCGGGTGAGCACCGTTTCACTCCACTTTGTAGTGCCTGTTCCGGCACTTCTTCGGATGCTGCCTGCTTCTGAGAGGGCTCCTTGTCTTGCTCGACGCCCCCTCTGTCCCCAGACGCAATTGGCGACATCCTGGTCCCTCCTGGGCCACAGCAGCATCCAAAAAGCCTAACCGCACGATTCGCAGCTAGCAAGGCTTATTGGCGGTCTTTCTTCAGGAAAACACTTCTGCACGACTCTCCACGGCGTGAGGGATCCGTCCTTCAAAGGGGAAGTTCCTAGCCCTTGTCGTTCCTGCAGAATCTTCAGCTTCTACTGTCCAGTAGCAGCTTCTTTGCACCCACAGCTGGCATTTCCTGGGCATCTGCCCATCTCCGACTTGCTTGTGACTTTTGGACTTGGTCCCCTTGTTCCACAGGTACCCTCGTTTGGAAATCCATCGTTGTTGCATTGCTGATTTGTGTCTTTCCTGCAGAATTCCCCTATCACGACTTCTATGTCCTTTGGGGAACTTTAGTGCACTTTGCCCTCACTTTTCAGGGTCTTGGGGTGGGCTATTTTTCTAACCCTCACTGTTTTCTTACAGTCCCAGCGACCCTCTACAAGGTCACATAGGTTTGGGGTCCATTCGTGGTTCGCATTCCACTTTTGGAGTATATGGTTTGTGTTGTCCCTATCCCTATGTGTCCCCATTGCATCCTATTGTAACTATACATTGTTTGCACTGTATTCTAATACTATTACTGCATATTTTGGTATTGTGTACATATATCTTGTGTATATTTGCTATCCTCATACTGAGGGTACTCACTGAGATACTTTTGGCATATTGTCATAAAAATAAAGGGGCATATTTATACTCCGTTTGCGCCGGAATTGCGTAGTTTTTTTTTACGCAATTCCGACGCAAAACTAACTCCATATTTATACTTTGGCGTTAGACGCATCTAGCGCCAAAGTCCATGGAGTTTGCGTCATTTTTTAGCGTGGACAGCTACTTTGCGTTAATGATATGCAAGGTAGGTGTTCCCGTCTAAAAAATTGACTCCGAGGCATGTGCGGCGTATTTACACTCCCGGGCAAAATTCACACCCGGGAGTGGGCGGGTCAAAAAAAATGACGTACGGCCGCTTTTGCGCCGTTTTTTAGCGCCTGGAAAAGGCAGGCGTTAAGGGACCTGTGGGCTCTGAAGGAGCCCAGAGTTGCCCTCCCATGCCCCCAGGGACACCCCCTGTCACCCTTGCCCACCCCAGGAGGACACCCAAGGCTGGAGGGACACATCCCAGGGACATTAAGGTAAGTTCAGGTAAGTGTTTTTTTTTTTTTTTTTGGCATAGGGGGGCCTGATTTGTGCCCCCCTACATGTCACTATGCCCAATGACCATGCCCAGGGGACAGAAGTCCCCTGGGCATGGCCATTGGGCAAGGGGGCATGACTCCTGTCTTTGCTAAGACAGGAGTCATTTCTATGGGGGTTGGGAGTCGAAAAAAATGGCGCAAATCGGGTTGAGGCGAAAAACTTGCCTCAACCTGACTTGCCGCATTTTTTGGCGCCCAAGCTCCATATCCCCCTACGCCGGCGCTGCCTCGTGTACGTCGTTTTTTTTCACGCACACCAGACAGCGCCGGCGGCAAACGCCGGCTAACGTCATTGATTAAATACGGCGCCCGCATGGTGCTTCAGAATGGCGTTAGCCGGCGCTATTTTTTTTGACGCAAAACTGCGTTAGCGCAGTTTTGCGTCAAAACGTATAAATATGGGCCTAGGTGTGACAGAAACTGTCTTGGGACTGACTACCCCCGTTTCTATTATGGACACATAAGTGAACCCAACTACACCCTTAACTTGACTGTTGCCAGCAGTCCCACCACTAGTAGCACTACTGCTAGGGGCACTAGAGCTTGATGTATTAGTGGTGGTAGGCTCAGGGGGTTTACCTGGACAGGACTTATCCCCTGGCCTATGGCCTCTGTTTTTACACACAAAGGCCCGTATTTATACTCCGTTTGCGCCGAATTAGCGCTGTTTTTTTCGACGCAAATTCGGCGCAAAACTAACGCCATATTTATACTTTGGCGTTAGACGCGTCTAGCGCCAAAGTATGGGCAAATAGCGTCATTTTTTTGCGTGAACGCCTTCCTTCCGTTAATGAGATGCAAGGAAGGCGTTCCCGTCTAAAAAAATGACGGCGACGCAAATGCGTCGTATTTATACTCCCGGGCAAAAATCACGCCCGGGAGGTGGCGGGTCAAAAAACCCCACATTTGCACCACTATTTAACGCTTGGGTCAGGGTAGGCGTTAAGGGGCCTGTGGGCTCAAAATGAGCCCACAGGTGCCCTCCCCTGCCCCCAGAGACCCCCCCTGCCACCCCTGCCCACCCCAGGAGGACACCCAAGGATGGAGGGACCCACCCCAGGGACATTCAGGTAAGTTCAGGTAAGTATAATTTTTTATATTTTTTAAAAAAATTTGGTGGCATAGGGGGGCCTTATTTGTGCCCCCCCTACATGCCACTATGCCCAATGACCATGCCCAGGGGACATAAGTCCCCTGGGCATGGCCATTGGGCAAGGGGGCATGACTCCTGTCTTTACGAAGACAGGAGTCATTTAAATGGCGTCTGGGCGTCGAAAATAATGGTGCAAATCGGGTTGAGGCGATTTTTTTGCCTCAACCTGACTTGCCCCATTTTAAGACGCCCTAACGCCATTTTCCCCCTACGCCGGCGCTGCCTGGTCTACGTGGTTTTTTTCCACGCACACCAGGCAGCGCCGGTCTGCTAGCGCCGGCTAACGCCATTCCATAAATACGCGCCCGCATGGCGCTTCAGAATGGCGCTAGACGGCGCTAAATTTTTTGACGCTAAACTGCGTTAGCGCAGTTTAGCGTCAAAAAGTATAAATATGGGCCAAAGCACCAAGGCTTTTTAATGTGTGCAGGTTGAGAAGAAGAGGAAGAATTTGTTTTATCATTATTGAATGACGTTAGCCGGCGTTAGCCGCCGGCGCCGTCTGGTGTGCGTTAAAAAAAACGACTTACACCAGGCAGCGCCGGCGTAGGGGTATATGGGGCTTGGGCGTCAAGAAATGGGGCAAGTCAGGTTGAGGCAATTTTTTCGCCTCAACCCGATTTGCGCCATTTTTTTTCACTCCCAACCCCCATAGAAATGACTATTTCCCCACTATTGCCCAGGAAGGCAGAACAAAGGACTTCCTCAGAGAGAGGGTGTTACACCCTCTCCCTTTGGAAAATGGTGTTAGGGCTGGGGAGGAGTAGCCTCCCCCAGCCTCTGGAAATGCTTTCATGGGCACAGATGGTGCCCATTTCTGCATAAGCCAGTCTACACCGGTTCAGGGACCCCTCAGCCCTGCTCTGGCGCGAAACTGGACAAAGGAAAGGGGAGTGACCACTCCCCTGACCTGCACCTCCCCTGGGAGGTGCCCAGAGCTCCTCCAGTGTGCTCCAGACCTCTGCCATCTTGGAAACAGAGGTGCTGCTGGCACACTGGACTACTCTGAGTGGCCAGTGCCAGCAGGTGACGTCAGAGACTCCTTCTGATAGGCTCCTTCAGGTGTTGCTAGCCTATCCTCTCTCCTAAGTAGCCAAACCCTCTTTTCTGGCTATTTAGGGTCTCTGTCTTTGGGGATTCCTGAGATAACGAATGCAAGAGCTCATCCGAGTTCCTCTGCATCTCTCTCTTCACCTTCTACCAAGGAATCGACTGCTGACCGCGCTGGAAGCCTGCAAAACTGCAACAAAGTAGCAAAGACGACTACTGCAACTCTGTAACGCTGATCCTGCCGCCTTCTCGACTGCTTTCCTGGTGGTGCATGCTGTGGGGGTAGTTTGCCTCCTCTCTGCACTAGAAGCTCCGAAGAAATCTCCCGTGGGTCGACGGAATCGTCCCCCTGCAACCGCAGGCACCAAAGAACTGCATCACCGGTCCCCTGGGTCTCCTCTCAGCACGACGAGCGAGGTCCCTTGAATCCAGCAACTCTGTCCAAGTGACTCCCACAGTCCAGTGACTCTTCAGTCCAAGTTTGGTGGAGGTAAGTCCTTGCCTCCCCACGCCAGACTGCATTGCTGGGAACCGCGACTTTTGCAGCTACTCCGGCCTCCGTGCACTTCCGGCAGAAATCCTTTGTGCACAGCCAAGCCTGGGTCCACGGCACTCTAACCTGCATTGCACGACCTTCTAAGTTGTCCTCCGGCGACGTGGGACTCCTTTGTGCAACTTCGGGTGAGCACCGTTTCACTCCACTTCGTAGTGCCTGTTCCGGCACTTCTGCGGGTGCTGCCTGCTTCTGAGAGGGCTCCTTGCCTTGCTCGACGCCCCCTCTGTCCCCAGACGCAATTGGCGACATCCTGGTCCCTCCTGGGCCACAGCAGCATCCAAAAACCCTAACCGCACGATTTGCACGGCTTGTTGGCGGTCTTTCTTCAGGAAAACACTTCTGCACGACTCTCCACGGCGTGAGGGATCCGTCCTCCAAATGGGAAGTTACTAGCCCTTGTCGTTCCTGCAGAATCTTGCTTGTGACTTTTGGACTTGGTCCCCTTGTTCCACAGGTACCCTCGTTTCGAAAATCCATCGTTGTTGCATTGCTGATTTGTGTCTTTCCTGCAGAATTCCCCTATCACGAATTCTATGTCCTTTGGGGAACTTTAGTGCACTTTGCACTCACTTTTCAGGGTCTTTGAGTGGGCTATTTTTCTAACCCTCACTGTTTTCTTACAGTCCCAGCGACCCTCTACAAGGTCACATAGGTTTGGGGTCCATTCGTGGTTCGCATTCCACTTTTGGAGTATATGGTTTGTGTTGCCCCTATCCCTATGTGTCCCCATTGCATCCTATTGTAACTATACATTGTTTGCACTGTTTTCTAATACTATTACTGCATATTTTGGTATTGTGTACATATATCTTGTGTATATTTGCTATCCTCATACTGAGGGTACTCACTGAGATACTTTTGGCATATTGTCATAAAAATAAAGTACCTTTATTTTTAGTATATCTGTGTATTGTGTTTTCTTATGATATTGTGCATATGACACTAGTGGTACTGTAGGAGCTTCACTCGTCTCCTAGTTCAGCCTAAGCTGCTCTAATAAGCTACCATTATCTATCAGCCTAAACTGCTAGACACCCTATACACTAATAAGGGATACCTGGGCCTGGTGCAAGGTGTAAGTACCCCTTGGTACTCACTACAAGCCAGTCCAGCCTCCTACAACAACTCACTCCAAATACCAGTCTAAGATGTTAGCTGGGGGCACCTTACACCTTTTCACGATGTTTTCAAATCCAGATCTGGCATGTATCCAAAAAGATGAAGGACCACAATAATCCCTAACATTCATAGAACTTCCGTGAATGCTTTCCTTCCACATTCACCAGACTCACATGAGACATATGTCTGGGCCACTTAGCTATCATCAATTGACGTGAAGCCAGCACTCATTTTCTGCATCATGTAGTGTTTCTAAAGTCAGTCTAGCTATTGCGTCAACAAAGTTAGCCAATATTTTAGTACATCTTTACTTCTCTGGCAAATGTGGCCTATATAGACATGATTGGCTCCAATTTTGTTTGGTTGTCTGACACAAAGGCAGCACCAATTTACTTAACAGAAAAGTATCCTGTAAGTTTGCAGAGCACGTGCTACCTGACAGCTAGCAATTCTGATCCTTCTCATAGTGCATCAAGTACCCTGTATGTTTCCACAGCATTACACACAGTCAGCAAGTTAGCTGGCAGATATTGTACAAATCATCTGATGTCACTACAGAGCATTTAATCGTGCACATTTACATGATTAGTACTCACCAACAGTGCCACCAATCACGATTCCCAGGTGGTCCAAGAGATCCTGCTCCCTGGTGATGAGGTCAGCCCACCGGTGCTTCAGCTGGTGGTCACTCCTCTGGCTGGCATACACACGCTGCAGGTGATGCAGCACCTTTCCCCACCGGATTCTGCGCGCCTCAGTGTGATACCCCTGTATCACCCTGCCTCGATCATCAGTGGTACGAAATGGCAAACAAGCCATATGAAGCCCCCCAACTCCTCTTTACCCATCCTGCCAAAACGTGGCCTACCAGACATTGTGCAAATGAGAAGGGGAATAGGGGTTAAAGAAATAGAAAGGGGAAAAGGGGGAAAGTAGGGGTACAAAAACAGATGAAAAGTAAACTTAACCACTAAAAGAGCCCAACTATCCCCAAACTAGCACCACCCACAACAGACTCCCACAAACAACAAAAACACTAGTAAACTGGACAAATGTAAACAACACACAGTAGGACACTATACACTAACAATTTTTATTTCACAAATTGACAATTGAGACAGAACACAGGACACAAAAGCACAAAATCATTGGACACCACAGTCTAGAAGATTCGTAGACTGCAAAGTGAAAGTGAAAGTACACCCACTGTACATGATCTGTAAACAGGATATCCTATTACAGCACTTCCTGCATAAAATGTCCACCTTTTTTTCGCGTTATGCGTCATATTTTTTCACGCATACAGTTTGTGCGTCATATTTGTTCGGCGCATAGTAGTGAAAATTAGCCCGCATCAAAAATAATAGTAAATAGTCTGTACAATTATTTGGATGCGGCCAAATTTTCACTCCTTTGCGTAAAAAATTATGACGCACAAACAGTATTTGTGGGGGAAAAATGACGCACAATGCTAGCAACGTCAAAATTTCAGTATATGAACTGGTTTTGGGCATTTTTTCTGTTTTTATGTTATGTTACATTTGGGACACATCAGAGATAGGCTGATGGCACCCACTATGGTGTTGATGGTGTATGTTCACATGTGAGACATCATGCTGCAGCGGACCATGACCCGCTACTTCCTTAACAGTATTTTGACGGTTGGCTGACGCACTAGATGGCCATGTGTGTGGCCTACATATATGTATTGCACAATTTGGGCATGTTAGGCATCAGGAGAGGATAGCAATGTGACGCACATATGTACAATACCTCAATGCCTATGGCTCAATGTGTGTGCAGTGGCAACTAATGTATTTGTTGACCAAGTGTGTGTGCATCACATGATTCATTATTGAACATATGCTTGTATGAATGTGGTAACAGCTTCCTAGGCACTTGTTGGTGAATCCCACAGTGAGTCAGACACATGCATAGAGGAAGTGGGTACCATGTATTTGGGCCAGACAGCCAAAGGTGAACCACAAATGTAATATGATGCCACAGGTGAGGTCATATAACTGTGCCACAACTCTCCAGTGACTGTGGTGGACCAGCAGACGAGGCAGCACGTGTCCACAGTGATCAATTGCACAGAGGTGTCTTGTTCATGTGTGTGGTCCAATGTTGAGCCTGTATATTTTTAGGGGTGTAATTTGTCACAATTAGGTCCAGGTCTCATCATGATTCAGTGGCAGCTATTCCAGTATCTACTGAGCATCCTTTGTTGATCAATGTGAGTAAAGTGGATGTGGACATAAGAACCTACATGGGGATGGTCCCACCCTGTCACTGAAGACGTGACGGGGCATATTTATACTCCGTTTGCGCCAGAATTGCGTCGTTTTTTTTTACGCAAAACTAACTCCATATTTATACTTTGGCGTTAGACGCGTCTAGCGCCAAAGTCCATGGAGTTAGCGTCATTTTTTAGCGTGGACACCTACTTTGCGTTAATGATATGCAAGGTAGGCGTTCCCGTCTAAAAAATCGACTCCAAGGCATGTGCGTCGGATTTATACTCCCGGGCAAAAATCACGCCCGGGAGTGGGCGGGTCAAAAAAAATGACGTACGGCCGCTTTTGCGCCGTTTTTTAGCGCCTGCAAAAGGCAGGCGTTAAGGAACCTGTGGGCTCTGAAGGAGCCCAGAGGTGCCCTCCCATGCCCCCAGGGACACCCCCTGTCACCCTTGCCCACCCCAGGAGGACACCCAAGGCTGGAGGGACCCATCCCAGGGACATTAAGGTAAGTTCAGGTAAGTATTTTATTTTTATTTTTTTGTGGCATAGGGGGGCCTGATTTGTGCCCCCCTACATGCCACTATGCCCAATGACCATGCCCAGGGGACAGAAGTCCCCTGGGCATGGCCATTGGGCAAGGGGGCATGACTCCTGTCTTTGCTAAGACAGGAGTCATTTCTATGGGGGTTGGGAGTTGTAAAAAATGGCGCAAATCGGGTTGAGGCGAAAAAATTGCCTCAACCTGACTTGCCCCATTTCTTGACGCCCAAGCCCCATATCCCCCTACGCCGACGCTGCCTGGTGTACGTCGTTTTTTTTAACGCACACCAGACGGCGCCGGCGGCTAACGCCGGCTAACGTCATTCAATAAATACGGCGCCCGCATGGTGCTTCAGAATGGCGTTAGCGGCGCTAATTTATTTGACGCAAAACTGCGTTAGCGCAGTTTTGCGTCAAAAAGTATAAATATGGGCCGTAATGAGACAGTCAACATGGCAACCTTGGTGTGCTGAGTGAGATAATGTCTCAGGTGTCATGTTCGGGCAGGTGTCATTACAACATTTGTACACAGGTTAGCCTCTGCAATTCCCACTGCATCTGGGAACATCATAGCCTCTGTGCTGATTATTCTCGCAGCTATTCACCACACACAGCCCATCAAAATGTTGTGAGCAATGTAATTCTGTGTGTGAACTGTCAGGGTCCTGACATGTGTCGATTTTTCATGGAAATTATCAGAGGTTGCTGGTTCTGCTGAAGGCCCCGTACCCAATCCCTGCATACGGCCCTGGGACACTGTCACAGTTTGTCATTCATGCATAAATGAGACCCCTTCAAGGGATGGGCCATGAATTTTGGAATTCACAGGGGATTTAACAAATATGGTACAATTAAAAGGCAGATGATGCTACACAATGTATTTGGGTATGCATTGATGAAGCACGTGCCCAAATACCCTCTGAGGAATGAGAGGTTTGCTAACGCAAGTGTGGTCCGTATGTAGCCACAAGGAAAATTTAGGGTGATGCACAGACAGATGCCGGTCAGGCTGACAGGATGCAGAGTGAATCAGGATCCAGCAATTTAACAAGTTACATAATCAGTGGTCTGACTAAGACTGTTTGGAGGACAAACTAGACAGTTGACATGTAAAACTGTGTATGTCCTGTGTTTTTGTAGGTGACAAATGAACCCAAGGGCTGTGTTACACGACTTAATTAGTAGCAATGTTTAACGGTGTATTTGACAAAATGGCAACTCCTATGCTGTTCCAAGCATCAGCAGGGCCAGTGCTTGTTGAAATGGGTGGTGTGCATGGAGGTGATCACAGGTGTGGGCTGCATCAATTTCTTACAATTTCTTACAAGTCCTGTAGGTGAGATTTGCATTCTAATGGCCAACAGACATTTTCATACGGGAAGCAATCTGGCTTGAAAACTAAAAGCCAGTGTATTAATTGACCTGACGTCCATGCAGTCAGATGTTCTATGACAATGGTATACCATAGGAAAGGGTGTAGCACACTGGATTGCTATTGCCAAGCTGTGTGTGTAGAGGAGGGAATATCAGGGTACACATCTTACAATTCCAGGGACCTCTTCAGACAGGTGGGTTGTGAGCAGGTGCATGGGTGTGTCAGGAGTTAGGAAATGGGCTGACATGTACATGGAATGTCATGTGCGCAATGCTGCTCATATGTGTGGCACTTGTGCAGTCTATGGGGGTCATTCTGACCTCGGCGGTAAATGGCGCTTACCGCCGGCCAGAAGGCTGCCACAACACCGCCGCGGCCGCGGTAAACCGCCACGGTCATTCTGACCCGCAACTGCCAAACCGCCGAAAACCCGACATCCTCAATAATCCGCCACACCAAAGGTCAGCGAAAAAATGGCGCTGACCAAACCTCCACCGTCACGCCAACAGAAATACGCCCATACCATTCCGACCCACAAATCCACGTGGCGGTCTTTCAAACGCGGTATTCCATTGGCGGTACACACCGCCGCGGTCAAAATACACACACCCATAGAAAACTCAGCCACATTGGTCAGTCCGATATACACACACCTGATACACATACTAACACCACTCCCACACACCCAACACAATATAAAACACACACCCACATCACCCACAAGCCCCTACGACCCGAAATCATTGACGAAGGCTAGAGACAGAGCACAGAATAGAGAATCCCACAACACAGAGGCACACAACACCATCACCCACACAGAATCCACGCACCAAACACCACACACCACCACACGCACCACACTCATCACCACAAACGCCACCCCACACCTCAACCACACCACTCCATGGCACCCCAAAGACACCCCAGGTTCAGTGACGCCGAACTCAGGGTCATGGTGGAGGAAATAGTCCGTGTAGAGCCCCAGCTCTTCGGGGCACAGGTGCAGCACACCACAATTGCCAGGAAGATGGAGCTATGGCAAAGGATAGTGGACAGGGTCAATGCTGTGGGACAGCATCCACGCAATCGGGAGGACATCAGGAAGAGATGGAACGACCTACGGGAGAAGGTGCGTTCCATGGTATCAAGGCACAACATAGCAGTGCAGAAGACTGGCGGCGGACCCCCACCTACTCCCCCAGAATTTACTGCGTGGGAGGAGGAAGTCTTGCACATCCTGCATCCTGAGGGCCTCGCAGGAGTAGGCGGAGGAATGGACTCTGGTAAGGCAAATCTTCACTACTGCTTCCCACCCCCACCCCACCTGCATGCCAAATCATACCCCCACCCTCACCCCCTCCCCCATCACACCAACCCCTAGCAAAAGCCTCACCATCACAACCCACCCATCCCAACACCAAGCCCTGCATGCGACCACAAAGCATGGACACCCATCACCAAAGCATGCCCACTGCACACACACATCACCCCCACAAACCACCCTCACAAAAGCCCCCACAAGGAAATGCCTGCACATGGGTACACGGACACCCACCCATCACACGAAATCCCACACACAGAAGCTATAACCATACCTTTATACCCCTGCAGGACCCGAACGCCACCACACCGTCACGGAGGGTCCAGAGATGTCCATCCCACCCCCAGAAGAGGACCCCAGCGATGACAGCAGCTCTGTCTCCCTGGAGCCAGACGACCAGCCCGGCCCATCGGGGACCTCTGGACAGTCGGTTCCCCACAGACAGCCACAGGCTACACCAGACCCAACCCCCTCTGGGAACACCAGCACAGCTCCCACCCAGCGGGCCCATGCCTCTGTCTCCAGGGCACGTAAATCAGCAGTGTGTCCACCACTACAGGGCACCCAGGTTGACCCACCACCCCAACAACAACAGGGACCTGGGGGCAGTGGTAGTGGGCACACCGGCCAGGGGACAGAGGCCCAGGAACACAGGGGAACTGGGAGGGCTGCTGTGCGACAGGGGGGGGACAGGCCCGGGGAACCGACTCTCCAAGAGGCCCTCTCCTCCATCATGGGAGCATACCACCGCTCCCAGGAGACGATGGCGACGGTACTGGCCCAGTTCCAGGAGGTCCAGGAACTGCAGGAGGAACGGTACATGGGGTTCAGGGAGGAACTGAGGAACATCGGTTCCGCAATGGGGACCATCGTCCTGGCCCTTACCCAGATCGTCACCACATTGCGGGACCATGTGGCACCCCAAAGGGCCCCTGTCACTAGCCCAGGCCAGGAACAGCCTACCACCTCCGCCGACGCTAGTGGACAGGAGGCCCCCACACAACGACAGGCCACCAGAACCCCACCTCCTGCAGAAGAAGAACCACCCCGCAAGCGGAACCTGAGATCTCACAAGAAGACAGAGTAGGATTGCAAGACCCCCGCCAGCCTAAGATACCCCCTGATGTCATCCCACTGTCCCACATTGTCACCCTGTCCAACCTTGAACTGCCCCTGCTCCATCCTTCCACAGGCATATGGACAATGCACCTGTGCGACTGAGAACTGGACTCTGCCATGGACATTACTCCACCCCCGCCCATCCCCGCTTCCCAATCATTAACCTATATCTAGCACTTAAAATAAATCACTTATTCCACTTAAATAAACAGGAGTCTGCTTGTATTCTTAACAAATGTATTACACATAACGGTTCAATAATGTCCAGGTACTTTGTGATGACAACATACCAATTTCAATAAGCTTTAGTCCATGGGCAAACAAAGCTGAAGTCAGGCAGTGGGTCATACAGCTCTGAAAAGGGAAGGGAAAGTCACAAATCAGTTAACAGGAACTGGGGGGAAACACAGACAGTGGAGACGCATGAGGCCTTAAGTAAATGTAAATTGGGGTGGCTGTTTCTTACCTGTGTGCTACTGAAAGTATTGTTGTATGACTGTATCCCTGTTGTCCGTGTCGTCCCCGTTGTCTTCCTCCTCTTCACTCTCCACAGGCTCCACAGCTGCAACAACACCACCATCTGGACCATCCTCCTGCAGAAAAGGCACCTGGCGTCGCAATGCAAGATTGTGAAGCATACAGCAGGCCACGATGATCTGGCACACCTTCTTTGGTGAGTACATTAGGGATCCCCCTGTCATATGCAGGCACCTAAACCTGGCCTTCAGGACCCCCAAGGTCCTTTCTATGATCCTCCTAGTTCGCCCATGGGCCTCATTGTACCGTTCCTCTGCCCTGGTCCGGGGATTCCTCACTGGGGTCAGTAGCCACGACAGGTTGGTGTAACCAGAGTCACCAATTAGCCACACACGGGGCCATATTTATACTTTTTGACGCAAAACTGCGCTATCGCAGTTTTGCGCCAAAAAGATTGGCGCCGGCTAACGCCATTCTGAAGCGCCATGCGGGTGCCGTATTTAATGAATGGCGTTAGCCGGCGCTAGCAGACCGGCGCTGCCTGGTGTGCGTGGAAAAAAACCACGTACACCAGGCAGCGCCGGCATTGGGGAAAATGGCGTTAGGGCGTCTTAAATGGGGCAAGTCAGGTTGAGGCAAAAAAATCGCCTCCACCCGATTTGCGGCATGTTTAACGACGCCCAGACGCCATTTACATGACTCCTGTCTTAGTAAAGACAGGAGTCATGCCCCCTTGCCCAATGGCCATGCCCAGGGGACTTATGTCCCCTGGGCATGGTCATTGGGCATTGTGGCATGTAGGGGGGCACAAATCAGGCCCCCCTATGCCAAAAAATAAAATAAAAAAAAATAAAAATTATACTTACCTGAACTTACCTGAATGTCCCTGGGATGGGTCCCTCCATCCTTGGGTGTCCTCCTGGGGTGGGCAAGGGTGGCAGGGGGTGTCCCTGGGGGCATGGGAGGGCAGCTGTGGGCTCATTTTGAGCCCACAGGTCCCTTAACGCCTGCCCTGACCCAGGCGTTAAAAAGAGGCGCAAATGCGGGTTTTTTTGCCCCGCCCACTCCCGGGCGTGATTTTTGCCCGGGAGTATAAATACGACGCATTTGCGTCACAGTCATTTTTTAGACGGGAACGCCTACCTTGTATCTCATTAACGCAAGGAAGGCGTTCACGCAAAAAAATGACGCTCATTCCTCATACTTTGGCGCTAGACGCGTCTAACGCCAAAGTATAAATATGGCGTTAGTTTTGCGCCGAATTTGCGTCGAAAAAAACTATGCAAATTCGGCGCAAACGGAGTATAAATATGCCCCACGGTGTCTCTGTAGCTGTTCCATCACATAAGGGATGCTGCTATTTCGCATGACATACGCGTCATGCACTGACCCAGGGAACTTGGCATTTACATGGGAGATGTACTGGTCAGCCAAACAGACCACCTGGACATTCATCGAATGATAACTCTTTCTGTTTCGGTACACCTGCTCACTGTCTTTGGGGGGAACCAAAGCCACATGGGTCCCATCAATGGCCCCAATGATGTTGGGGATATGTCCAAGGGCATAGAAATCACCCTTCACTGTAGCCAATTCGCCCACCTCAGGGAAAATAATGTAGCTCCGCATGTATTTCATCAGGGCAGACAACACTCTGGATAAAACCTTAGAAAACATAGGCTGAGACATCCCAGATGATATGGCCACTGTTGTCTGAAACGACCCACTTGCCAAAAAATGGAGTACTGACAGAACCTGCACCAGAGGGGGAATCCCTGTGGGTTGGCGGATGGGGGACATCAGGTCTGGCTCCAGCTGGGCACATAGTTCATGTATAGTTGCTCTGTCAAGCCGGTATGTAAGTATGATATGTCGTTCTTCCATTGTCGACAGGTCCACCAGCGGTCGGTACACGGGAGGATTCATCCTTCTCCTCGCAAGTCCCAGCGGACGGTGCCTAGGAAGGACAACATGGAGCACAGAGTCAAGCAACCCACAGGTTCGTTCACACAGCTTGCACAGTACACGAATCGCTATGCATGGAACGGCTTGTATGAGTGGCAATGCAAGGCCTAGGCCTGTGTGACGCAGTAGAAATCATGCCATGTGGGCCCTTGAAATGGCAGCTGCCTGACCTGTGAAGTGTGACAGTGGGATGTGAGGTCACTGCGCTGGCGTGGCACACCGTGGCGGTAGGCAGTCGAAGACTGCGGCGCAAAGCAGCATTGGTTAACATTGAACCCTATGGGTCTCAGGAGCCACTGACGATGTGCGCCGGCGGTCGCGGTACGCACCGCCGCGGGAGTGACCGCCATTTTCTATCTGATTAATCACTCGAGACCTGATCATCCACAGGACTGTACTGCAAGTGTTGCTGTGACCTCGGTCTGGGAGATACAATGGCTGCTGCGACTGGGGAAAGGGCCCCTGCCTTCACTTCTGAAGAATTGGAGAAACTTGTTGATGGGGTCCTCCCCCAGTATGCGCTACTCTACGGTCCTCCAGACCAACAGGTTAGTACACAGGGTGCACGCTGAATGGGCTATGCCTGTGTTGAGTGGGGTGTATGTAAGATGGTGGGGAGGGGAGCGAAAGAGGAGTGCAACGCATGGCAGATGGGAACATGTGCCACATGGCAAGGTTGGTGAGGGGGGGCCACTCACATCTACCATGCAGAAAAGTGATGATATTTCCTTTCCCACCCTGTACATGTCAAATAGGTTAGCGCCCATCAGAAGATCGACATTTGGCGTGCCATCGCCAAGGACGTCCGGGCCCTGGGGGTCCACAACAGACGGGCACCCACTGCCGAAAGAGGTGGGAGGACATCCGCCGCGGGACCAGAAAGACCGCCGAGTCTCTGCTGGGGATGGCCTCCCAACGTAGGAGGGGTGCCAGCCGCCAATTGACCCCCCTGATGTCCCGGATCCTGGCGGTGGCCTACCCCGATTTTGATGGGCGCGTGAGGAAATCACAGCAGACACAAGGGGGTGAGTATCAGCACATTCTGCTATCTTTGCGCGCAGTGGAGGTGTCTGGGTTGAGGAGGAGGAGGGCTGTGGGTGACTCAAGGCCAGGGCGCTTTCTGTAGGCTAGTCCCCTCCGTTAGGCATGGCCCTGTGCCCCGCCCCCCACCTCTGTAGGGTGCCAAGTACAGCTATCCATGGTCCTGCATCACCCATGTGTGCATTTGTCGTCCATAGACCTGTAGGCCTAGTCACAAGAACTGAGTAGTGTACCCCGATTGCGCAGCATAGTGCAGGGGGCTTCTGTGTCTGTCCTCTCCGCCAACGGTGTTGCCAATGCATGCACTCAACCTGTCTTCATTTCTCCCCCCCACCCATTTTCTTTTTCTTCCTGTGCATGTGTGCATTAGCATCATCAGGCGGAGGAGAAGTGGCATCGGAGCACGAGGGAGCTGCATCTCACATGGCCCCAGAGGGCCATGCAACCGACTCCGAGTTCACCAGTGAGACGGAGGGCGAGGGGAGCTCCACAACGGGGACCCGTGGAGACGTCAGCGACACCGACACGTCCTCGGAAGGGAGCTCCCTTGCAGTGGCGGCAACATCCGTGCCCACAGCCACAACAGGTACAGCCGCCACCCAGCGCACCAGCCCCGCCCTCCCAGCAGCCCCTCGGCCTTCGCTCCGTGCCCGCTCACCCAGGAAGGTGGGCATCTCCTTCGCCCCAGGCACCTCAGGCCCTGCCCCAGTTACCCCTGCTGCCCTCAGTGAGGAGGTCATTGACCTCCTCCAGACCATCATTGTTGGGCAGTCTACCCTTTTGAATGCCATCCAGGGTGTAGAAAGGGAGGTGCATCGGAGCAATGCATACCTGGAGGGCATTCATTCGGGTCAGGCTGCCCATCAGCGATCGTTCAACGCTCTGGCCTCAGCACTGACGGCAGCCATTGTCCCTGTCTCCAGCCTCCCTCTTCTAACTCCCTCCACCCAGTCCCAGTCTCCTGTTCCTCAGCCTATTCCATCCACACCATCAGACCAGCCTGCACACACCTCAACACCCAAGGGCAGCTCATCCAGACATAAGCACCACAGATCCCACAAGCATTCACACAAACAACATCCAGATGCAGACATGCCAACAGTCACTACCACCTCTGTGTCCCCCTCCTCCTCGTCTCCCTCCTCCCTCCCTGTGACGTCTCCACTCACACCTGCATGCACACCACCATCAGCCAGTACTTCCATCACCAGCACACCCTCCATTACAGTCAGCACACGTGCAGTCACCACCCCCACTGCCATTTACACGTCCCCTGTGTCCTCTCCCACTGTGTCTGTCACCCCCTCTTCCAAACCACACAAACGCAGGCAGCCACCCACCCAACAGCCATCCACCTCACGATCGCCTCCAGCCCAAGCACCTGCACCCAAAGACAGCACACTTGACTCTCCTACAACCACATCCTCTTCCTCCACTCCCATACCCACTGCACCTACCCTTCCCATTGCTCCTAAAAAACTTTTCCTCTCCAAAACTAACCTCTTTGCATCACCTGACCCACCCCCTCCATCTGGTAAGAGTCCAAAGAGCACCTCAGCCACCACCAGCCCTGCATCTAGTATCACCATAGTGCAGGGCTATTGGAGTCCACCAGCTCCTAGGGAAGGAACATCGGCCAGCAGCAAGGGGACAGCCAGCCCACCCCCTGGGAAAAGGACATGAAAAATTAAGGGCCGGTGCGAAAAGCCTGAGACGGCTGCCACCAAGGAGAGTGGCCTTGCCACGTCACCTGCCACATCATCGAAGGGAGGCAAGGGCCAGAGAGCTGCAGCGAAGGAGGGCAAGGGCAGCAGGGCGGAGAAGACATGCAGCAGCCGAGCACACCAGGAGGGCCCCACCAGCCCCATACCGGGTGTGACGGACGACACCCACGGGCCCAAGACTCCATCACAGGAGGGCCCCGCTACGGCAAGGTCGGAGGGAGACTAAGCGGGGAGTCTTGGCCAGGTCTGGGTCCCTTGAAAGACAGGACAAGCACCGCTGAACAGGGCCCCGCCAAGAAAGGCACCGCTGAACAGGGCCCCACCGTGAAGAGCACCGCTGAACAGGGCCCCACCGTGAAGAGCACCGCTGAACAGGGCCCCGCCGTGAAGAGCACCGCTGAACAGGGCCCCGCCAAGACAGGCACCACTGAACAGGGCCCCGCCGTGAAGAGCACCGCTCTGCTGGGCCCTTCCTGTCAAGCACCGCCCCGCTGGTCCCTTCATCTCAGGCACCGCTCCGCTGGGCCCTTCCTCTCAAGCACCGCTCCGCTGGGGCCTTCATCTCAAGCACCGCTCCGCTGGGGCCTTCCTGTCAAGCACCGCTCCGCTGGGCCCTTCATCTCAAGCACCGCTCCGCTGGGCCCTTCCTGTCAAGCACCGCTCCGCTGGGCCCTTCATCTCAAGCACCGCTCCGCTGGGCCCTTCATCTCAAGCACCGCTCCGCTGGGCCCTTCCTGTCAAGCACCGCTCCGCTGGGCCCTTCATCTCAGGCACCGCTCCGCTGGGCCCTTCCTGTCAAGCACCGCTCCGCTGGGGCCTTCATTTCAGGCA
Organism: Pleurodeles waltl; assembly: GCF_031143425.1. Classification (NCBI taxonomy): domain Eukaryota; kingdom Metazoa; phylum Chordata; class Amphibia; order Caudata; family Salamandridae; genus Pleurodeles; species Pleurodeles waltl. The sequence goes on from NC_090443.1 coordinate 1,001,778,052, forward strand.
CCGCTCCACTGGGCCCTTCCTCTCAAGCACCGCTCTGCTGGGCCCTTCATCTCAAGCACCGCTCCGCTGGGCCCTTCATCTCAAGCACCGCTCCGCTGGGCCCTTCCTGTCAAGCACCGCTCCGCTGGGCCCTTCCTGTCAAGCACCGCTCCGCTGGGCCCTTCCTCTCAGGCACCGCTCCGCTGGGCCTTTCCTCTCAAGCACCGCTCCGCTGGGGCATTCATCTCAAGCACCGCTTCGCTGGGGCCTTCCTGTCAAGCACCGCTCCGCTGGGCCCTTCCTGTCAAGCACCGCTCCGCTGGGCCCTTCATCTCAAGCACCGCTCCGCTGGGCCCTTCATCTCAAGCACCGCTCCGCTGGGCCCTTCCTGTCAAGCACCGCTCCGCTGGGCCCTTCATCTCAGGCACCGCTCCGCTGGGCCCTTCCTGTCAAGCACCGCTCCGCTGGGGCCTTCATTTCAGGCACCGCTCCGCTGGGCCCTTCCTCTCAAGCACCGCTCCGCTGGGCCCTTCATCTCAAGCACCGCTCCGCTGGGCCCTTCATCTCAAGCACCGCTCCGCTGGGCCCTTCCTGTCAAGCACCGCTCCGCTGGGCCCTTCATCTCAAGCACCGCTCCGCTGGGCCCTTTCTGTCAAGCACTGCTCCGCTGGGCCCTTCATCTCAAGCACCGCTCCGCTGGGCCCTTCCTGTCAAGCACCGCTCCGCTGGGCCCTTCATCTCAAGCACCGCTCCGCTGGGCCCTTCATCTCAAGCACCGCTCCGCTGGGCCCTTCCTGTCAAGCACCGCTCCGCTGGGCCCTTCATCTCAAGCACCGCTCCGCTGGGCCCTTCATCTCAAGCACCGCTCCGCTGGGCCCTTCCTGTCAAGCACCGCTCCGCTGGGGCCTTCATTTCAGGCACCGCTCCGCTGGGCCCTTCCTCTCAAGCACCGCTCCGCTGGGCCCTTCATCTCAAGCACCGCTCCGCTGGGCCCTTCATCTCAAGCACCGCTCCGCTGGGCCCTTCATCTCAAGCACCGCTCCGCTGGGCCCTTCATCTCAAGCACCGCTCCGCTGGGCCCTTCCTGTCAAGCACCGCTCCGCTGGGCCGTTCATCTCAGGCACCGCTCCGCTGGGCCCTTCCTGTCAAGCACCGCTCCGCTGGGGCCTTCATTTCAGGCACCGCTCCGCTGGGCCCTTCCTCTCAAGCACCGCTCCGCTGGGCACCGCCGTCTCAAGCACCGCTCCGCTGGGCACCGCCGTCTCAAGCACCGCTGGTCCATTGACAGTGCCGGTTCTGTGTCGAGCAGGTGTTCACGAAGCACTCTGGGCACCATGCCTCCTCCAATACCAGTGGAGTTGGTTATCCATCTGATGGACTGTGGCTTTGCACTCCCCAGGATGGTACAGTGGGCATGGAGGCCCCTCGTGGATCTGGCGTCGTGGACTCATGTGGCTGAGGGTCCCCCCTTTCCCTTCCCCCTGAGGTGCCTGTTGTTTTATCATCTGATGCCCCTGCAGTGTTCTCTCAAATGGTATCCGGTCTCATGTGTGGGCTTTGCCCATGTGTTTGTACACATTGGCCCACGGACTATGGATATTTAACGGACTGTGCAGGACTTATTGACTATGTTTATACTTTGCACTATGTTCATTATTTCTTTTGTATATTTCAATTGGCATATTTACCATGACTTCAATGAACCTATTTTATACATAAATTTTAAACTAAATTTTACTTATGTCTTTGCATTCTTCCGGGGGGGTTTGGGGGGTGTCACTCTGACTTGTTGCTCTGCATTGGTGTGTAGGTCTTGGGGGGGTGGGTGTATCGCGTATGTGTGTGCACGTAACCTTTCCTCCTCCCCCCTCCCCTGTGTCGTAGGTGCAGTACTCACCGTTGTCGTCTGCGATGGCGTTCGTACTCCTGGTAGATGAGCAGGTAGACAATAGCCGGTAGGATGTGTAATTCGGGCTCCATGCTGTCCTCCTTCCTCGTGGAGTGTGTATAGGTGAGCGTTTTCCCGTTCGTAGTCTGTTTCCGCCGTGTTTTTATCGGCGGGGCTCCCGCCCCGGAAAAGGTGGCGGATTGGTGAGTTGTGATAGGGTGGGCGGTACATTGTCTGCCGCCTGCCTGTTGGCGGTGACCGCCGCGCTGTTTGTCGGTCCCGCCGTGGCGGTCGGAGTGTTAATATGGCGGGCTGTGTTGGCGGTTCCCGCCAGGGTCAGAATTCCATTTTTTGGACCGCCTGCCTGTTGGCAGGTTGGCCGCCGCTTTATCACCGACCGCCAGGGTTAGAATGACCCCCTATGTTCTGCTTCTATGGAAGTCTGGTCACAGATAGTCCTTGCAAAGATTGGATGCAGTTGGACTTACTGCTGTCAAGGGTCTGGTCATAAATTCCTGTTACTGATGCAAAAGCACATCAACTGCCTCATGTATGAGGCTTGTTTTCCCCTTATTGAGTGATGTTGTCTTAGTTGTGAGCCATATGCTGCGATGAACCATGTTTTCAACATGTATGTGTGAAATAGGTGTGGTCCTCTGCTATTGCCCTTCAAAGGTGAAATGTACAGGATATATGTCATTTACTGTGTGTGTGTTTGTGACCGTTGTATGGTACGCATCAGATTTGCTCTGGGATTTTCAGTGTCCTATTCGGTATATCAGCAATGCTCCATGAGGAAGCACTCTTAATCTGATAGTTAGAGATAAAGATGTGCAAAAATGAATAGCCAAACGATGATATGGTGATTATTATAGGTGTTTATTTAAATTTGTTCATAAAGTGGTGATGGTGATTATATTTAAAAGAAATTGTTCACGATATGTTGCCGCCTACGTAAACCAGCGTCCGTGTTTTGTTGTTCCCCCTCATGTTGCAGGCCACCATCATCTTCTTCTTCCTCTTCAGGCATGTACGGCTCGGGTTCCAGGAGGGGAATGTTCCTTTTTATGCATATGTTGTGCAGAATAGCACATGTTAGGATGATCTTACAGACCATTTCCGGGGAATATAAGAGGCTACCACCAGTGACGTTGAGGCACCGGAACCTCGACTTGAGGATGCCGAAGGTCCTCTCGACTATGGTGCGTGTCCTCCTATGTGCGTCATTGTAGGCACGCTCTGCTGCAGTACTTGGGTTGCCAATAGGTGTCATTATCCATGGCTGGATGCCATACCCCTGATCAGCTGCAAGAGAAAATTAATGGGATCATGTTGATGTAGCTAGCCCCATTGAAATCACCTTTCATGGCAGTAGTTGTCTTGTGTTGTCTGTGACTCTTTTGTGTTATTATGTCGCATCCTAGGCTAGTAGGATGTACCATCTACATTGTGTTGTTTTTCTTGGCTGAACGAGTGTTTGGCTGTTGACCGGTTGTCAGCAGTATGTTTTGGGATTTGCAGTACAGTGTCCCCTCCCTAGCATTGTGACTTGTGATACTGGTGTCCCTGTGTCTTCACTGGGGGTGAGATGATAGTTCCATACACAGGTTAAAATTGACAGTGGTGGTAACATGTTAGCATCTGTGTACCCTGGACATCCCATGCCTTTAGACTTATGCAATGGATTTATGTAAACATAATTGAGACGCTTACAATTTGCAAGATGACATTTAGGCAAAACAACTCCAAACGTTGTGATCATTGACGTCTTAACATTAGGCTGTACAGTAATTTCAGATGTGTGACAGGTTCAATGGTGACGTAAGAAACATGGCTAGCGGTGTGACAACCTCAGTGTGTTCCTGTCCACATGTTGCTGTTGTGGTGTATGTGTTGGGTGTCCTAGAGGGTTGCTGCGCAGTGTGTATATAAGTAGGTTTTTGTACTTACCAACAAGTAGTCCATTGCCATACCGTCCATCCTGGAAGTGTTCATTGATGGTGCAGTGACGGAAGATGAATGAGTCATGGACACTCCCAGGATATTTAGCCATGATGTTGGTGATCAATCCTTGGTGATCGACAATGGCCTGCACATTGATGGAATGTGTGTGCTTCCTGTTGCGGTAGAGGTGTTCAGTTGCAGCAGGTGGCACAAGGCGTACATGTTTGCAGTCGATTGCACCAAGGACGTGTGGGACGCCACTAATGAGGTAGAACCCCTGTTTTGTTTCCTGCTATTTCTGCAGTGTGTTAGGGAAGCAGATGTGGCGGGGTGTAAGTCCAATGATGGCATCCAGTACTTTGGGCAAAAAGAAAGAGAATGATGTGATATTCCGGCAACCAGGGCACCAGTTGTTTGAAAAGAGCCACTTGCCAGCATGTGAAGTACGGCAAGCAGCTTGGTTTCTGTTGGGATGGTGCGGGGTGTCAGCAAGGTGGGTGCCAACTGTGGCTCTATGTTTCGCAGCAGCTGCTGAATGGCCTGCCAGTTCAACCTGTACCTCTGGATGATGTCATGTTCCCTGAGGTCATGAAGGGATGTTCTGGGGCGGAATATCCTCTCCTGCCTTCTGCGCTGCCTTTATGGTCCCTGCTGGTGTTGTGGTAGCTGCTGTTGTTGCTGCTAGGCTCTGCGTCTGCGTGCACGCTGGATGAGAAGCACCTCCATGTCTCCCTTTTGCTGCTCTGCTGCTTCTGTGTGTTCCGATTAAATACAGGTGTGTTTGCCCCATTTTAAAGCCTGCCCTGACACAGGCGTTAAATTTTGACGCAAATCGGGCTGTGCGTCATTTTCCAGCTCCGCCTCCCGGCCGTGCGTCATTTTTGCCTGAAAGCATAAATACGACGCACGGCCGTTTAAGTCATTTTATGGACGGGAACGCCTACCTTGCATATAATTAACGCAAGGCGGTTTACCGCATCCAAAAAATAACGCACACAGCAGACTTTTGTTGTCCGTGGGCTCGGGCGTCAAAGTTTAAATATGGGACAAGGTTTGCGCCGGATGTTCGTCAAAATTTTTGACGCACATTCAGCGCAGACGGAGTATAAATATGCCCCTCTGTTTGCACCGAATTAGCATCATTTTTTTTTTTTACTCTAATTCGGTGCAAAACGAACTCCATATTTATAATTTGGTGCTAGACCCGTCTAGCGCCAAATATATGGAGTTAAAGTCATTTTTTGAAAGTGGAAACCTACTGTGCCTTAATGAGATGCAAGGTAGGCGTTCCCGTGCAAAAAATGACTCTATGGCCTTAACGCCCTATTTATACTCCCGTGCAAAAATGGTGCATGGGAAGGAGGAGGGGTCAAAAAATGGGGCAATGCTTGCTTTGGCCCATTTTTTAACGCCTGGGTCAGAGCTGGCGTTAGGGGACCTGTGGGCCTATTTCCATGGTGGAACACTATGGAATAAGTCCACAGGTGCCCTCCCCAGGCCCCAAGGACACCCCCACCCACACCAGAGGTACAGTGGAGGATGGGGGACCCCATACCAGGTAAGTACAGGTAAGTATTTTATTTTATTTTTTAAAGTGCCACTGGGGGCCCTGAAATGGGCCCCCCTACATGGCACTGGGTGCATTGGCCATTCCCAGTGGACCCTGTTCCCCTGTGTTGACCACTGGGGTGGTGGGCATGACTCCTATCTTTTCTAAGACAGAAGTCATGTGGTATGGATGGTTTTGCGTCAGAAAATGACTCTAGGCAGGTTACAGTCAATTTTTTTACTCTAACCTGCCTAATGTCATTTTATGGTGCAAAAACCCCTTCTTCCATACTGCCAGCCCAACCAGACTAAAGTCATTTTTTTTGCCACTAGCCTACCCTTTGCACCGGCTTGAACCATTCCATAAATATTAATTAGAAAAAGAATGGAGCACACAGGGCATCAATTAATATATCAAACAAATTGCAACATTATTTGACCCAATAAATGTATAAAAATGACAAATAATATGTACCTATCAAGGTGATATCAATATAGTGCCTAATCAATTTGACAGATTGTCAATGAGACTCATGATTGAATGATTGAATATATCATAAATGTAAGATTTAATGTGAACGTAGAAAAATATAGAAAATATTAAGAATAGAAAGGAGAACAGTGTCACAATTAACAATCAAAATATTCAGTGGTACATGACCTATTTGTAAATCAAATGTAATAACCAACAAAAAATTGTCACATCAACCAATAAGTACTGAATCCCCTCTTTGGAGAAAAAATATACAGATCTCATATAGTAGTGAGATGAGCAAAAGATGTCCATTCCAAAGAAATAGCTGAAAGATGATGTCTTCATCCAGTTTGAGGAAGGAAGCTGAGATTCATCCGTATTCAGCCCCAAATTGAAAAGGAATAATAGAGTTCATCCGTATTCAGCCAATAATAAAGTTCATCTGTATTCAGCCGACACGTGTTTCGTCCACTATGGGACTTTATCAAGGCTGATTAAAGAAAGACAAATCAATTTGATTTACTACTTAGTCCTAATGTCATTTAAATCCAAGCATGACATGCCTATAAAAGATAGGAAAAGTCGCCAAGTAAACGACATAATAGTGACAATTTTTTAATCTAAAGTGTGCGAAAATCACCATGATATTACCAATAAGAGTTGTTTAAATCTTAAATATGTTACGCAAACAGAAACCAAAAATGTTTAATAAATAGTAAGCAATGAGTCCGAGAGTGATATAGGTCAAGAGAATTACAAAGAAAAAACCAGAAGAGTCCCAAAAGTGAGTTGAAAGACCAATCAAAGTGCAAGAGATAGTGCACGTTAGTTACAGTGAATCGTTAAATGCCGCAAGTAGAATGGTAGTCACTCATAAATGCTGGTAATAGTCCTTGACAACCCCGTTAATTTAGAAATTTTGTGCCCAAAAACCTTTGTTGACAACCAAAGAATGTATAAAAGCACTGGGTTTTGTACCTTAAGATTTCAAAAAGATATTCGATAGTTTAATAAACTTCATAATTTATGAGGCAATTGTAGATCCAAAATGAAGTATTAGAATGTCATTGGAGATCTGCAAAATAAATAATCAATGATGTGTCTAAAGTAGAACAGCACTGGAGAAATGATAATAATAAGTCAGAAATCTCATTGTTGACTAACCTGCATTGTGCGAGATCTGTGTATTGGAAGTCAAATAATAAGATGTCAAGTACAAATGGCATCCCATGATAAGGTGCCTAGTACAAAGAGGAACAAAACCTGCTATTAATGATTCCGTCATAAATGGATATTATATAACTACTTCACACAGCTAGATAAGTGTAATTATATTCATGAAGTAGAGATATCGGACAAATGTCCCGATCATAGCATCAAAGTCCAAAAGTAACACCAAGGCAGAAAGGTTTTAGGTTGTTTATATTGTCCCACAAGGCCTATAATACCCTAAATGTTAATAAGAAGTTTATGTCATCTAAGACTCGATAAACCCAGCATGTATATGCGTTAAATATCAAATTAAATTGTGAACTGAAAAGATAACGAGGGCATAGTATTGAGTCCAATAAAACAATCTTGTCATTGAAATAACAACCCCCAATGGACACGTCCAGAATATCAGAAAACAAGGAAGTCAAGCGCAAAGTAAGTAAATGGAAATAACAGTCCCCAATGGACACGTCCAGAATATCAGACAACAAGGAAGTCAAGCGCAAAGTAAATACATGGAGAGTTAAGTATTTTAGTTGTTATAAAACAAGAGAAATTATCAAACACGTCCTGAAAGCGGTACGTAAAGCGCGCCTCCATAACAATGGCCCCTCCCCATTACCTTTCAAACACGTTACTAAGTCGTGCCGATAGCGATTCGGTTGTAGTAAGCACCGAGCCATCGGCCATGACGGACATATATAAGTATAAGAGAAAGCAAAGAGGGACTAAACTTCTTTGCGAGGGCAAAGGCACATAGTTTTATCCATAGTAGAAGTGGCGGCCATCTTAGAGAAGCTATGTTTGAATTGAAACACAACCATCAACTCAATGGTGTTAGGTATAGACCTGCTGTGCGGTCCAAAATAAAGCACAGATTTGAAAAGTTATTTTCGCCGATCATTATTTAAGAAGAGCAAATAGTTCAATGAACGCATATACTCGAACTTTTCCGAATACAAAATGTAGTGTTCGACAGAAATTCAGTATTTTGTGTTAAAAGGAAAGTATATCTGAAATCTATGTCAATAACCAGAATGAAGGTATATAGCCAACATTATTTAGGGCACTTGACAGATCAAATGTGGTGATACTGAGAAAAGTCATAAAAACCTGAATTGCCACTTCCTCTACGAATAAGTGTCTTATTTTAAGACACCTTAGAATTATCTCTCCTCAATTGACAGGTTTTTATGACTTTTCTCAGTATCACCACATTTGATCTGTCAAGTGCCCTAAATAATGTTGGCTATATACCTTCATTCTGGTTATTGACATAGATTTCAGATATACTTTCCTTTTAACACAAAATACTGAATTTCTGTCGAACACTACATTTTGTATTCGGAAAAGTTCGAGTATATGCGTTCATTGAACTATTTGCTCTTCTTAAATAATGATCGGCGAAAATAACTTTTCAAATCTGTGCTTTATTTTGGACCGCACAGCAGGTCTATACCTAACACCATTGAGTTGATGGTTGTGTTTTAATTCAAACATAGCTTCTCTAAGATGGCCGCCACTTCTACTATGGATAAAACTATGTGCCTTTGCCCTCGCAAAGAAGTTTAGTCCCTCTTTGCTTTCTCTTATACTTATATATGTCCGTCATGGCCGATGGCTCTGTGCTTACTACAACCGAATCGCTATCGGCACGACTTAGTAACGTGTTTGAAAGGTAATGGGGAGGGGCCATTGTTATGGAGGCGCGCTTTACGTACCGCTTTCAGGACGTGTTTGATAATTTCTCTTGTTTTATAACAACTAAAATACTTAACTCTCCATGTATTTACTTTGCGCTTGACTTCCTTGTTGTCTGATATTCTGGACGTGTCCATTGGGGACTGTTATTTCCATTTACTTACTTTGCGCTTGACTTCCTTGTTTTCTGATATTCTGGACGTGTCCATTGGGGGTTGTTATTTCAATGACAAGATTGTTTTATTGGACTCAATACTATGCCCTCGTTATCTTTTCAGTTCACAATTTAATTTGATATTTAACGCATATACATGCTGGGTTTATCGAGTCTTAGATGACATAAACTTCTTATTAACATTTAGGGTATTATAGGCCTTGTGGGACAATATAAACAACCTAAAACCTTTCTGCCTTGGTGTTACTTTTGGACTTTGATGCTATGATCGGGACATTTGTCCGATATCTCTACTTCATGAATATAATTACACTTATCTAGCTGTGTGAAGTAGTTATATAATATCCATTTATGACGGAATCATTAATAGCAGGTTTTGTTCCTCTTTGTACTAGGCACCTTATCATGGGATGCCATTTGTACTTGACATCTTATTATTTGACTTCCAATACACAGATCTCGCACAATGCAGGTTAGTCAACAATGAGATTTCTGACTTATTATTATCATTTCTCCAGTGCTGTTCTACTTTAGACACATCATTGATTATTTATTTTGCAGATCTCCAATGACATTCTAATACTTCATTTTGGATCTACAATTGCCTCATAAATTATGAAGTTTATTAAACTATCGAATATCTTTTTGAAATCTTAAGGTACAAAACCCAGTGCTTTTATACATTCTTTGGTTGTCAACAAAGGTTTTTGGGCACAAAATTTCTAAATTAACGGGGTTGTCAAGGACTATTACCAGCATTTATGAGTGACTACCATTCTACTTGCGGCATTTAACGATTCACTGTAACTAACGTGCACTATCTCTTGCACTTTGATTGGTCTTTCAACTCACTTTTGGGACTCTTCTGGTTTTTTCTTTGTAATTCTCTTGACCTATATCACTCTCGGACTCATTGCTTACTATTTATTAAAAATTTTTGGTTTCTGTTTGCGTAACATATTTAAGATTTAAACAACTCTTATTGGTAATATCATGGTGATTTTCGCACACTTTAGATTCAAAAATTGTCACTATTATGTCGTTTACTTGGCGACTTTTCCTATCTTTTATAGGCATGTCATGCTTGGATTTAAATGACATTAGGACTAAGTAGTAAATCAAATTGATTTGTCTTTCTTTAATCAGCCTTGATAAAGTCCCATAGTGGACGAAACACGTGTCGGCTGAATACAGATGAACTTTATTATTGGCTGAATACGGATGAACTCTATTATTCCTTTTCAATTTGGGGCTGAATACGGATGAATCTCAGCTTCCTTCCTCAAACTGGATGAAGACATCATCTTTCAGCTATTTCTTTGGAATGGACATCTTTTGCTCATCTCACTACTATATGAGATCTGTATATTTTTTCTCCAAAGAGGGGATTCAGTACTTATTGGTTGATGTGACAATTTTTTGTTGGTTATTACATTTGATTTACAAATAGGTCATGTACCACTGAATATTTTGATTGTTAATTGTGACACTGTTCTCCTTTCTATTCTTAATATTTTCTATATTTTTCTACGTTCACATTAAATCTTACATTTATGATATATTCAATCATTCAATCATGAGTCTCATTGACAATCTGTCAAATTGATTAGGCACTATATTGATATCACCTTGATAGGTACATATTATTTGTCATTTTTATACATTTATTGGGTCAAATAATGTTGCAATTTGTTTGATATATTAATTGATGCCCTGTGTGCTCCATTCTTTTTCTAATTAATATTAACTTGTTGGCACAGGTTTTTCCTGTACCTATACACACGTTTGACAACGGACGTGTTTAGAATGTTTGAGCACCACAACCATACTCTCAAATATAGGAATGTGCGGTAGTCGTTTGGTTTTGTTCTGTTGTCAACTTACTTAATAATCTCATTTAACCAACCGGCACTTCCTAAGTGGATGTTAGTAAATCTTAAGACTTGGAATTAATACTTTGCTATCAACATACTTATTTTTTCAAAATGGCTCAATTTAATGACGATAGGGAGCAGATATTTTCAATGATGTTTAATCAGCAAACAGAACCGTCTTTGAATACAACAAATAAAAATAATCAATCTGAAGGGATGAGAAAGAAATACTTCAGATTAGAGAAACTACGTAAACAGGAATTATCCCGTTGGTGGGATGCTACAGTGTTAAAAAAATACATTGCAGATAAAAGGGTACCACGAGGGCTTAGAATAGTGATCTTCCCCTCTTTTGATGATTTGTCATCTAAACACCTACACGAATGGGAACAACTACTATTTGAATCTTCGAGGGGTATGATGACGATACTTATAGAACATGCCGAACAAAAAAGAGACATGTTACTTAAGGAAATCCAAGAGCTAGAACTGGAAATTCTCAATTTAAATTTACCAGAGGTCAAGGAAAAAAATGATAAGATACTAAAAGATATATTAGATGGACATCAATCTTACATAAAGGACAAAAAAATGACAAAAATAAGGAGAGATGAGAGGGACTATAGAGAAGGTCGCATATACACTTTTGCAAAGAAATTTGATGGCATTTCAACAAAGCCAATAACTAAGGACACAAGTAGACAAATTTCGGAAAGTGAATCTGAAGTCTCAATCACATCTGGGGAACAAGAAAGGGACACACCAAGTGATACCTCGAGTATAACATCAGATAGGGAGTATACTACTGACTCCGGTTTTTTAAGGGAAGCCAGAAGATTTCGTTTGGGCAACAGAAAAAAATTTCCTCAAACAGTACAACTAAACAAAAGACACGTAGAGGAAAAAGAAAGGGAACCAGTAGGGCTCCCCAACACAACAGGAGTACAAACCAGGGCAGCCAGGAACAAACATCTCAACATATAAAAACTCCAAATGCAAACACTGCCAACTTACATAATGACGATATCTCTATCATTAATTTGTCGGATTACACATTATCTGAAGACCAAATTAATGTACTAAGTAAAGGCCTAGGCTTTTGCCTGGCTAATCACTGTAATATCACAGATGTACATATAGACCTATATAAATTCATAAGACAACTTAAACTCAAGAAGTACTTTGCAGAGAAGACCCAAGATAAACCAATAATGGAACCAGGAACGCTACGTAGCACTCACACAATTAAAGATCTAGAGGATGTTCAAACTTTACTCTCACTCAATTTTGCAGAAGATGACGGAATGGATATGCGACAAGTCTTGTCACTCAGTAGTGGATTAAAACCTAAATCCATTTTTACTCCGGTGTTACCAGGTGATAATGTCATAGACACTTTTCATAGGTTGGTTATAGAAGACTTGGACAAATTAGAAATGAAGATCCACGCAGGCAAATCACATATTGCCTATAATCTGACTAAAATAGAAAGACAGGCTTTAAAAGACTTAGGTGATATTCAGGAAATAGTTATTAAGGAGGCAGACAAAGGTGGCAATATAGTCATTCTTAACAGATCGGACTATATCAACGAAATTGATCGTCAATTGGCGGATAATACGTCTTACATTTTACTCAAAGGCGATCCTTTACCTCATATCGTCCAAAATCTTGACACAGTATTACATGTATGGTTGGATCAATGTCTTATCTCTGATCTGGAATATAGATACATCTTCAATGCACACCCTAGGGCTCCTTGTATCTATGTACTTCCTAAGATCCATAAACATAGTACTTTACCACCAGGGAGACCTATCATATCAGGCATAGGTTCACCCACTGAAACACTTTCTGAATACATTGATAGTTTCTTACAACCTTTTGTTAAAAATTTACCTGCATATGTACAAGATACACGAGACATTCTGATGAAATTGGAGGACATTATATGGTCCCCCGACATGTGTTGGGTAACTTTGGATGTCAGTTCCTTATACACCTGCATACCTAAAAACAAAGGTTTGGAAGCCGTCCGACATTTCCTTGCTAACAGATCAGCTTCATACTTGGAACACACGAACATGTTAGTGGATATGATTCGTTTTATACTTGACAACAATGTATTCACCCATGAAGGCAAATGGTATAGACAGGCACAGGGAGTTGCCATGGGATCTCGGTTCTCACCTTCCTATGCCAATCTATACATGGGTTTGTTTGAAAAGATGCATGTGTGGCTAAATGGTCCCCCCCATCTGACAGAACATATACTCTTTTGGGGACGGTACATCGATGATGTACTTATGATTTGGACTGGCGATCAGCCCAAATTACTTGACTTCATAGATCACATTAACACAAATGATTTTAACATCAAGATGACTTATGAATATAACAAGGATCGTATTCAATTTTTGGATCTGGAAATATACATTAAGAATAACCAGGTACACTCCAACCTATACCGCAAATCCACTGCCTGCAATGCACTATTACATGCAGGAAGTTCTCACCCCACCTCTCAAAAAAATGCCATCCCCTTTGGAGAAATGATTCGGATCAAAAGGAATTGTAGTGATAATAAATTATGTGAATATGAACTCAACAAACTAGAAAATAGATTTCTCCAAAGAGGATATTCTGTACAAATCATAAACAACGCCAGAAAGAAAATAAACAAAATCCAAAGATCTTCTCTGCTCAAAAAGAGTGAGAATACGAATCGATCACCAAAAGGTCCGGTGACATTCTGTACCCCTTTCAGTCAAAACAGCCAAGACATTTATAAAATCCTCTGTAAGAATTGGGGTATCTTACACTCTGACAGTACCCTCAAACATCTACTATTGGCTAAACCTACCATGATTCACAAAAGGGGGACTACAATCCGGGACCTTGTATGTAAGAGTTACTTACCACCGTCCAAAAATGAATTCATTACTTGGTTACCCGACAAACTGAAGGGATTCTTTAGTTGCAGTAAATGTAATGTATGCACTTTTGCCCTGCACAGAACCCTTAGCTTCAACTTCAATGGCAGTAAAACTTATCAAATACAACAATTCATTAACTGCAATTCCAAGTATGTGGTTTATATACTTGTATGTGACTGTAAAAAAATATACGTTGGGAGCACGATTAGACCTCTCAAAGAGAGGATACAAGAACATGTGCGTGCCCTAAGAAATAATGATCATCTGTCACCCTTAGTACGTCATGTTACTAAAGAACATTCTGGCGTAGAAACTCCGTTGCTAAAATTTATGGGCATTAGCCAAACACAGCCACATCCTAGAGGAGGAAATCGTGAGCTGGATTTGAGAAGAAATGAGGCCAAATGGATACTCAGGCTAAAAAGTACAAAAATGGGAATAAATATCGACCATGAATTACACTATTTCCTATGACTATTTATAATTTTGCAATTGATTTTTGATGTAAATGTGTTATTTGATGTCCTCGACATATATGATGTACAACCATTAACACAATTATCTGACTGTGCTTACAAACCTATATATATATGACCTTATGTACATAGCATATCTTTCTATGTTATATGATTTGGGCTACACTTGGTATTCTTTCCACTATACAGATAACTAACATCAATTTTTTAGTTACTGAGGGGCTAATGCTACTTCATATCAAAATCAATACTCAAACTCTTCATTATATGGTCATGCTTTGTTGGCAACTAAGGAATGTTTACACGGGTCATAGAATTGCCACTTCCTCTACGAATAAGTGTCTTATTTTAAGACACCTTAGAATTATCTCTCCTCAATTGACAGGTTTTTATGACTTTTCTCAGTATCACCACATTTGATCTGTCAAGTGCCCTAAATAATGTTGGCTATATACCTTCATTCTGGTTATTGACATAGATTTCAGATATACTTTCCTTTTAACACAAAATACTGAATTTCTGTTGAACACTACATTTTGTATTCGGAAAAGTTCGAGTATATGCGTTCATTGAACTATTTGCTCTTCTTAAATAATGATCGGCGAAAATAACTTTTCAAATCTGTGCTTTATTTTGGACCGCACAGCAGGTCTATACCTAACACCATTGAGTTGATGGTTGTGTTTCAATTCAAACATAGCTTCTCTAAGATGGCCGCCACTTCTACTATGGATAAAACTATGTGCCTTTGCCCTCGCAAAGAAGTTTAGTCCCTCTTTGCTTTCTCTTATACTTATATATGTCCGTCATGGCCGATGGCTCGGTGCTTACTACAACCGAATCGCTATCGGCACGACTTAGTAACGTGTTTGAAAGGTAATGGGGAGGGGCCATTGTTATGTAGGCGCGCTTTACATACCGCTTTCAGGACGTGTTTGATAATTTCTCTTGTTTTATAACAACTAAAATACTTAACTCTCCATGTATTTACTTTGCGCTTGACTTCCTTGTTGTCTGATATTCTGGACGTGTCCATTGGGGACTGTTATTTCCATTTACTTACTTTGCGCTTGACTTCCTTGTTTTCTGATATTCTGGACGTGTCCATTGGGGGTTGTTATTTCAATGACAAGATTGTTTTATTGGACTCAATACTATGCCCTCGTTATCTTTTCAGTTCACAATTTAATTTGATATTTAACGCATATACATGCTGGGTTTATCGAGTCTTAGATGACATAAACTTCTTATTAACATTTAGGGTATTATAGGCCTTGTGGGACAATATAAACAACCTAAAACCTTTCTGCCTTGGTGTTACTTTTGGACTTTGATGCTATGATCGGGACATTTGTCCGATATCTCTACTTCATGAATATAATTACACTTATCTAGCTGTGTGAAGTAGTTATATAATATCCATTTATGACGGAATCATTAATAGCAGGTTTTGTTCCTCTTTGTACTAGGCACCTTATCATGGGATGCCATTTGTACTTGACATCTTATTATTTGACTTCCAATACACAGATCTCGCACAATGCAGGTTAGTCAACAATGAGATTTCTGACTTATTATTATCATTTCTCCAGTGCTGTTCTACTTTAGACACATCATTGATTATTTATTTTGCAGATCTCCAATGACATTCTAATACTTCATTTTGGATCTACAATTGCCTCATAAATTATGAAGTTTATTAAACTATCGAATATCTTTTTGAAATCTTAAGGTACAAAACCCAGTGCTTTTATACATTCTTTGGTTGTCAACAAAGGTTTTTGGGCACAAAATTTCTAAATTAACGGGGTTGTCAAGGACTATTACCAGCATTTATGAGTGACTACCATTCTACTTGCGGCATTTAACGATTCACTGTAACTAACGTGCACTATCTCTTGCACTTTGATTGGTCTTTCAACTCACTTTTGGGACTCTTCTGGTTTTTTCTTTGTAATTCTCTTGACCTATATCACTCTCGGACTCATTGCTTACTATTTATTAAACATTTTTGGTTTCTGTTTGCGTAACATATTTAAGATTTAAACAACTCTTATTGGTAATATCATGGTGATTTTCGCACACTTTAGATTCAAAAATTGTCACTATTATGTTGTTTACTTGGCGACTTTTCCTATCTTTTATAGGCATGTCATGCTTGGATTTAAATGACATTAGGACTAAGTAGTAAATCAAATTGATTTGTCTTTCTTTAATCAGCCTTGATAAAGTCCCATAGTGGACGAAACACGTGTCGGCTGAATACAGATGAACTTTATTATTGGCTGAATACGGATGAACTCTATTATTCCTTTTCAATTTGGGGCTGAATACGGATGAATCTCAGCTTCCTTCCTCAAACTGGATGAAGACATCATCTTTCAGCTATTTCTTTGGAATGGACATCTTTTGCTCATCTCACTACTATATGAGATCTGTATATTTTTTCTCCAAAGAGGGGATTCAGTACTTATTGGTTGATGTGACAATTTTTTGTTGGTTATTACATTTGATTTACAAATAGGTCATGTACCACTGAATATTTTGATTGTTAATTGTGACACTGTTCTCCTTTCTATTCTTAATATTTTCTATATTTTTCTACGTTCACATTAAATCTTACATTTATGATATATTCAATCATTCAATCATGAGTCTCATTGACAATCTGTCAAATTGATTAGGCACTATATTGATATCACCTTGATAGGTACATATTATTTGTCATTTTTATACATTTATTGGGTCAAATAATGTTGCAATTTGTTTGATATATTAATTGATGCCCTGTGTGCTCCATTCTTTTTCTAATTAATATTAACTTGTTGGCACAGGTTTTTCCTGTACCTATACACACGTTTGACAACGGACGTGTTTAGAATGTTTGAGCACCACAACCATACTCTCAAATATAGGAATGTGCGGTAGTCGTTTGGTTTTGTTCTGTTGTCAACTTACTTAATAATCTCATTTAACCAACCGGCACTTCCTAAGTGGATGTTAGTAAATCTTAAGACTTGGAATTAATACTTTGCTATCAACATACTTATTTTTTCAAAATGGCTCAATTTAATGACGATAGGGAGCAGATATTTTCAATGATGTTTAATCAGCAAACAGAACCGTCTTTGAATACAACAAATAAAAATAATCAATCTGAAGGGATGAGAAAGAAATACTTCAGATTAGAGAAACTACGTAAACAGGAATTATCCCGTTGGTGGGATGCTACAGTGTTAAAAAAATACATTGCAGATAAAAGGGTACCACGAGGGCTTAGAATAGTGATCTTCCCCTCTTTTGATGATTTGTCATCTAAACACCTACACGAATGGGAACAACTACTATTTGAATCTTCAAGGGGTATGATGACGATACTTATAGAACATGCCGAACAAAAAAGAGACATGTTACTTAAGGAAATCCAAGAGCTAGAACTGGAAATTCTCAATTTAAATTTACCAGAGGTCAAGGAAAAAAATGATAAGATACTAAAAGATATATTAGATGGACATCAATCTTACATAAAGGACAAAAAAATGACAAAAATAAGGAGAGATGAGAGGGACTATAGAGAAGGTCGCATATACACTTTTGCAAAGAAATTTGATGGCATTTCAACAAAGCCAATAACTAAGGACAC
Organism: Pleurodeles waltl; assembly: GCF_031143425.1. NCBI lineage: Eukaryota > Metazoa > Chordata > Amphibia > Caudata > Salamandridae > Pleurodeles > Pleurodeles waltl. The sequence continues at coordinate 1,001,795,903 of NC_090443.1, forward strand.
AAGTAGACAAATTTCGGAAAGTGAATCTGAAGTCTCAATCACATCTGGGGAACAAGAAAGGGACACACCAAGTGATACCTCGAGTATAACATCAGATAGGGAGTATACTACTGACTCCGGTTTTTTAAGGGAAGCCAGAAGATTTCGTTTGGGCAACAGAAAAAAATTTCCTCAAACAGTACAACTAAACAAAAGACACGTAGAGGAAAAAGAAAGGGAACCAGTAGGGCTCCCCAACACAACAGGAGTACAAACCAGGGCAGCCAGGAACAAACATCTCAACATATAAAAACTCCAAATGCAAACACTGCCAACTTACATAATGACGATATCTCTATCATTAATTTGTCGGATTACACATTATCTGAAGACCAAATTAATGTACTAAGTAAAGGCCTAGGCTTTTGCCTGGCTAATCACTGTAATATCACAGATGTACATATAGACCTATATAAATTCATAAGACAACTTAAACTCAAGAAGTACTTTGCAGAGAAGACCCAAGATAAACCAATAATGGAACCAGGAACGCTACGTAGCACTCACACAATTAAAGATCTAGAGGATGTTCAAACTTTACTCTCACTCAATTTTGCAGAAGATGACGGAATGGATATGCGACAAGTCTTGTCACTCAGTAGTGGATTAAAACCTAAATCCATTTTTACTCCGGTGTTACCAGGTGATAATGTCATAGACACTTTTCATAGGTTGGTTATAGAAGACTTGGACAAATTAGAAATGAAGATCCACGCAGGCAAATCACATATTGCCTATAATCTGACTAAAATAGAAAGACAGGCTTTAAAAGACTTAGGTGATATTCAGGAAATAGTTATTAAGGAGGCAGACAAAGGTGGCAATATAGTCATTCTTAACAGATCGGACTATATCAACGAAATTGATCGTCAATTGGCGGATAATACGTCTTACATTTTACTCAAAGGCGATCCTTTACCTCATATCGTCCAAAATCTTGACACAGTATTACATGTATGGTTGGATCAATGTCTTATCTCTGATCTGGAATATAGATACATCTTCAATGCACACCCTAGGGCTCCTTGTATCTATGTACTTCCTAAGATCCATAAACATAGTACTTTACCACCAGGGAGACCTATCATATCAGGCATAGGTTCACCCACTGAAACACTTTCTGAATACATTGATAGTTTCTTACAACCTTTTGTTAAAAATTTACCTGCATATGTACAAGATACACGAGACATTCTGATGAAATTGGAGGACATTATATGGTCCCCCGACATGTGTTGGGTAACTTTGGATGTCAGTTCCTTATACACCTGCATACCTAAAAACAAAGGTTTGGAAGCCGTCCGACATTTCCTTGCTAACAGATCAGCTTCATACTTGGAACACACGAACATGTTAGTGGATATGATTCGTTTTATACTTGACAACAATGTATTCACCCATGAAGGCAAATGGTATAGACAGGCACAGGGAGTTGCCATGGGATCTCGGTTCTCACCTTCCTATGCCAATCTATACATGGGTTTGTTTGAAAAGATGCATGTGTGGCTAAATGGTCCCCCCCATCTGACAGAACATATACTCTTTTGGGGACGGTACATCGATGATGTACTTATGATTTGGACTGGCGATCAGCCCAAATTACTTGACTTCATAGATCACATTAACACAAATGATTTTAACATCAAGATGACTTATGAATATAACAAGGATCGTATTCAATTTTTGGATCTGGAAATATACATTAAGAATAACCAGGTACACTCCAACCTATACCGCAAATCCACTGCCTGCAATGCACTATTACATGCAGGAAGTTCTCACCCCACCTCTCAAAAAAATGCCATCCCCTTTGGAGAAATGATTCGGATCAAAAGGAATTGTAGTGATAATAAATTATGTGAATATGAACTCAACAAACTAGAAAATAGATTTCTCCAAAGAGGATATTCTGTACAAATCATAAACAACGCCAGAAAGAAAATAAACAAAATCCAAAGATCTTCTCTGCTCAAAAAGAGTGAGAATACGAATCGATCACCAAAAGGTCCGGTGACATTCTGTACCCCTTTCAGTCAAAACAGCCAAGACATTTATAAAATCCTCTGTAAGAATTGGGGTATCTTACACTCTGACAGTACCCTCAAACATCTACTATTGGCTAAACCTACCATGATTCACAAAAGGGGGACTACAATCCGGGACCTTGTATGTAAGAGTTACTTACCACCGTCCAAAAATGAATTCATTACTTGGTTACCCGACAAACTGAAGGGATTCTTTAGTTGCAGTAAATGTAATGTATGCACTTTTGCCCTGCACAGAACCCTTAGCTTCAACTTCAATGGCAGTAAAACTTATCAAATACAACAATTCATTAACTGCAATTCCAAGTATGTGGTTTATATACTTGTATGTGACTGTAAAAAAATATACGTTGGGAGCACGATTAGACCTCTCAAAGAGAGGATACAAGAACATGTGCGTGCCCTAAGAAATAATGATCATCTGTCACCCTTAGTACGTCATGTTACTAAAGAACATTCTGGCGTAGAAACTCCGTTGCTAAAATTTATGGGCATTAGCCAAACACAGCCACATCCTAGAGGAGGAAATCGTGAGCTGGATTTGAGAAGAAATGAGGCCAAATGGATACTCAGGCTAAAAAGTACAAAAATGGGAATAAATATCGACCATGAATTACACTATTTCCTATGACTATTTATAATTTTGCAATTGATTTTTGATGTAAATGTGTTATTTGATGTCCTCGACATATATGATGTACAACCATTAACACAATTATCTGACTGTGCTTACAAACCTATATATATATGACCTTATGTACATAGCATATCTTTCTATGTTATATGATTTGGGCTACACTTGGTATTCTTTCCACTATACAGATAACTAACATCAATTTTTTAGTTACTGAGGGGCTAATGCTACTTCATATCAAAATCAATACTCAAACTCTTCATTATATGGTCATGCTTTGTTGGCAACTAAGGAATGTTTACACGGGTCATAGAATTGCCACTTCCTCTACGAATAAGTGTCTTATTTTAAGACACCTTAGAATTATCTCTCCTCAATTGACAGGTTTTTATGACTTTTCTCAGTATCACCACATTTGATCTGTCAAGTGCCCTAAATAATGTTGGCTATATACCTTCATTCTGGTTATTGACATAGATTTCAGATATACTTTCCTTTTAACACAAAATACTGAATTTCTGTTGAACACTACATTTTGTATTCGGAAAAGTTCGAGTATATGCGTTCATTGAACTATTTGCTCTTCTTAAATAATGATCGGCGAAAATAACTTTTCAAATCTGTGCTTTATTTTGGACCGCACAGCAGGTCTATACCTAACACCATTGAGTTGATGGTTGTGTTTCAATTCAAACATAGCTTCTCTAAGATGGCCGCCACTTCTACTATGGATAAAACTATGTGCCTTTGCCCTCGCAAAGAAGTTTAGTCCCTCTTTGCTTTCTCTTATACTTATATATGTCCGTCATGGCCGATGGCTCGGTGCTTACTACAACCGAATCGCTATCGGCACGACTTAGTAACGTGTTTGAAAGGTAATGGGGAGGGGCCATTGTTATGTAGGCGCGCTTTACATACCGCTTTCAGGACGTGTTTGATAATTTCTCTTGTTTTATAACAACTAAAATACTTAACTCTCCATGTATTTACTTTGCGCTTGACTTCCTTGTTGTCTGATATTCTGGACGTGTCCATTGGGGACTGTTATTTCCATTTACTTACTTTGCGCTTGACTTCCTTGTTTTCTGATATTCTGGACGTGTCCATTGGGGGTTGTTATTTCAATGACAAGATTGTTTTATTGGACTCAATACTATGCCCTCGTTATCTTTTCAGTTCACAATTTAATTTGATATTTAACGCATATACATGCTGGGTTTATCGAGTCTTAGATGACATAAACTTCTTATTAACATTTAGGGTATTATAGGCCTTGTGGGACAATATAAACAACCTAAAACCTTTCTGCCTTGGTGTTACTTTTGGACTTTGATGCTATGATCGGGACATTTGTCCGATATCTCTACTTCATGAATATAATTACACTTATCTAGCTGTGTGAAGTAGTTATATAATATCCATTTATGACGGAATCATTAATAGCAGGTTTTGTTCCTCTTTGTACTAGGCACCTTATCATGGGATGCCATTTGTACTTGACATCTTATTATTTGACTTCCAATACACAGATCTCGCACAATGCAGGTTAGTCAACAATGAGATTTCTGACTTATTATTATCATTTCTCCAGTGCTGTTCTACTTTAGACACATCATTGATTATTTATTTTGCAGATCTCCAATGACATTCTAATACTTCATTTTGGATCTACAATTGCCTCATAAATTATGAAGTTTATTAAACTATCGAATATCTTTTTGAAATCTTAAGGTACAAAACCCAGTGCTTTTATACATTCTTTGGTTGTCAACAAAGGTTTTTGGGCACAAAATTTCTAAATTAACGGGGTTGTCAAGGACTATTACCAGCATTTATGAGTGACTACCATTCTACTTGCGGCATTTAACGATTCACTGTAACTAACGTGCACTATCTCTTGCACTTTGATTGGTCTTTCAACTCACTTTTGGGACTCTTCTGGTTTTTTCTTTGTAATTCTCTTGACCTATATCACTCTCGGACTCATTGCTTACTATTTATTAAACATTTTTGGTTTCTGTTTGCGTAACATATTTAAGATTTAAACAACTCTTATTGGTAATATCATGGTGATTTTCGCACACTTTAGATTCAAAAATTGTCACTATTATGTCGTTTACTTGGCGACTTTTCCTATCTTTTATAGGCATGTCATGCTTGGATTTAAATGACATTAGGACTAAGTAGTAAATCAAATTGATTTGTCTTTCTTTAATCAGCCTTGATAAAGTCCCATAGTGGACGAAACACGTGTCGGCTGAATACAGATGAACTTTATTATTGGCTGAATACGGATGAACTCTATTATTCCTTTTCAATTTGGGGCTGAATACGGATGAATCTCAGCTTCCTTCCTCAAACTGGATGAAGACATCATCTTTCAGCTATTTCTTTGGAATGGACATCTTTTGCTCATCTCACTACTATATGAGATCTGTATATTTTTTCTCCAAAGAGGGGATTCAGTACTTATTGGTTGATGTGACAATTTTTTGTTGGTTATTACATTTGATTTACAAATAGGTCATGTACCACTGAATATTTTGATTGTTAATTGTGACACTGTTCTCCTTTCTATTCTTAATATTTTCTATATTTTTCTACGTTCACATTAAATCTTACATTTATGATATATTCAATCATTCAATCATGAGTCTCATTGACAATCTGTCAAATTGATTAGGCACTATATTGATATCACCTTGATAGGTACATATTATTTGTCATTTTTATACATTTATTGGGTCAAATAATGTTGCAATTTGTTTGATATATTAATTGATGCCCTGTGTGCTCCATTCTTTTTCTAATTAATATTAACTTGTTGGCACAGGTTTTTCCTGTACCTATACACACGTTTGACAACGGACGTGTTTAGAATGTTTGAGCACCACAACCATACTCTCAAATATAGGAATGTGCGGTAGTCGTTTGGTTTTGTTCTGTTGTCAACTTACTTAATCATTCCATAAATATGGTGCCCAGTTGGTGCACAGAAATGGTGCAAGCCGGTGCTAAACTTCTTGACGAGAAACTGAGTTGGTGCAGTTTTGAACCAAAAAGTATAAATCAGGGCCTAAAGGTCATCAAGAGGACACTCAAGAGGGCCAACCTATGAACTGATGCCTCCCTTTCACCCCCAGTTCAGCTCCCTCCCTCCTCATTCATTTTCATATTTTGTAGTGGGTTTTAGGGGGTTAGTGATAGATTAGTTGTTTAGATCGGATAAGTAGGTTTGGGGGTGGATTTTCAAATTATGACATGTTAGTTTCTGGGTGGGTGGGGGGTAATGTTATGGCATTTATGTGTTAAAAAAATATATATGTGTTTAGGATTAGGTAGTATAAGTTTAGGTTAGTATATGTTGTCCTTCATGTGTCTTGTGATGTAAAGGGGGGTGGGGGGACCAATGTTTGGAGTGTGTTGTTAAATGTGGTACGTAAGTTTAGCATAGGGTAGTTAGGGCCAGTTGTGGGTAACGTATGGGTAGGATAGATTAGGTTAGGATAGGCGTTTTTCATAGTTTTTTGTTCAGTTTTATACATATGTAATAAAAGTTTGGATACTCCCTTACTGCGTGTGTCATTTGCTTGGGTCTCAGGGTCTTGGCATGAGTGTACATTGAGAATTGTGTGTTGGCATAGGCATTCCGTCCTGCATCCAGATCCCTCTCTTGACATGTTCATTCCCACTTACAACTGAGCTGTCACATTGGCAGCTACAACACATCTACTTGTTTATGCATCCCCCATCCAGTATATACCCACCACTGAAAGTGACTGTGTTTCCCATGTATTGGACAGATAGGTGTGGTTTTTAAGCTGTCATTGTTTGGGTCCTGTGTCGAAATGTTGGGCACTGTGGGACGTCTGACTACAGCCTGCATTTCATGTCAACACTGCTAAACTGAGCAGAGCCAATTTCAGATGAGGTTAAGTATATCTTTTTCACACCAATGTGTTCCACTGGCACTCCCATCTGACGTTATTGCCCGAGCACTCTTTCACAGCCATTCCTGCCGTATGTAGTGGTTGAGGCATACATGTGTTCAGCATTTTTCACATACACAGTGGCTTGCCCATAGGGGATGAGTCCAGCATTGACGTTCATCATGTAGGTACCTTGGGGCAGATTCATACCTTTTCCCGCAAAACTGTGTTAGCGCAGTTTTGCGTTAAAAAGTATAGCGTCATTCCAAGACGCTGGCCAGGTGCCATATTTATGGAATGGCACTAGCTGGCGCTAATGCCCTGTCAGCGTCCTAGGAAAGGACACTAACAAGGCTGGGGAGGCGTAGGGGAAACCGGGGCTTGTGCGCCGAATTATGGTGCTACACTGTTCAGAGGCAGAAAAATTGCCTCCAAGCAGTGTAGCGCCATTTTCTGGTGCACAACCCCCATGGACATGGCTCCTGTCTTAGTAAACTCAGGAGCCATGCCCGCCAACCCAATGGCCATGCCCAGGGGAAAAATGTGTTGGATAAAAAAAAAGATATACTTACCAGGACATACCTGGAATGGGTCCCCCATCCTTAGATGTCCTCCTGGTGTGGGTGGGGGTGGGCAGGGGAGTCCCTAGGGCCAGGGGATTATTTAAGGCCCCCATCCCCCCTCGCTGGATTTTAGCATGGGGGATAAATATGGCGCAAAGGCCATATCGTCCTTTTCTGGATCCATCTCATTGACGCAAGGTAGGTATTCACGTCCAGAAAACAATGGTAACTCCACAACTTTGGCGCTAGACCTGTCTAGCGGCAACGTATAAATATGGAGTTAGGTTTGCGCTGAATTAGCATACAAAATTACGCTTATTCAGCGCAAACCCTGTATAAATATGGGCCCTTGTGCGTAGATATGTGCCCCCATATTTCTGCACTCTTGTACTGACATTACGCTGACTATAGACATGTTACACGCATCACAATTGTACAGCATAGTAGATGTGTCACATTACACAGAGACATGCTGGTTGTGTAGGTACTATTTATTCACAAGTGTTGTAGTGCAATATTTACATTGTCCGTTCAACTGTGACACAACACAAGTCCAGGGTTGAGGGACATGTCATTGGACATACTTTGGGTAAAGTGTAAAGTGTCGTTCAGTGCAGGGGAACATGAATTGCCAGTTGAGTAGTGACAGACAATTGCAGTCCATAGTGGAAAGGCTATTAGTGTGTTGGTGAAGAGTGCAGGTCACCAACTGTAGCAACACTGGCATGATGTCAAGCACTTGACAAAGGGAAATCACTGCCCATGTGGCATGGGCTGGTGCTACTGGGAACTCCTACGGGTGAAGATGATCTGTTCCACATCTTCATCCTCTGCCCTCTGCCCTTGATGGTGGTGGTGGTGGGGCAGAGGGGGCCACACACACTTCAGTGGTTAGAGAAGTAAGCACCACTGCAGCAAGGAGGAGCTGCTGATGTTTGAGTATGGCAGCAACATCCCTGTGGTAGGCAGCCAGGTCTGCCCTGAGGGAGGCCAGTTCCCGGTGCATGGAGCCCTGCTTGTAGTCATGCATGCTGCAGGGAGATTGGGAGGGCAGGTGTTGTGTCAACTCCCTCATGACAGTGGTTAGGGCCCTCAGACACTGCTGGACTCCATGCAGTGGGGATTGTGTGCTTTGTTTGGCTGCTGTCTGTTCTGTGGCCATTATGATGCATACCTTCAAGGCTGGCTGCCATACTTTGCATCCCCACCTGCACCGACTTGGCCAGCTCCCGCTGGACTCCCACTACTGTCCTCTCACAGTTGATCCCTGTCCTCGGAGTCCTCAGCTGTGTTGGAGCTGGCAAGTCGTACTATTGGGGTGGTGGGTGGGGCCTCTGGGATGGCTGCTTCATGAATGCTCCTCCTTGTGAGTGGAGGTGGTGTTTGGAGGGTTTCCAGGACATCTTGGATGGTCTCCTGGCTGATGGTTGTCAGCTGGTCATCCAGGTCATCAGGGTAGTGCAGGACAGGCAGATCCGCAGGAGAGCCATCGTCCTCTGCAATGAGATATTGTAAAATTAGTGTGTCTGTGTTGTGGCAGTTGATATGTGGATCATTGTCATCTTGGTTCCTATACATTGTTCCTGTACTTGATGTTTGCAGGGTTTCAGCCCTATGCCCCACCTGCATGTCATATGGTAGGGAAGCGCAGTTTGGGCAATTGTCTGCGCCACATCTTCTAGGTGTGAGTTATGTCCTATTTGTGGCTTGGCACCTTCTTGTCCTCATCAACACTCCCTATGCTTCCATTTGCATTGTGAGGCCTTGCAATGGGTGTTGCTGTGCTGATACCACAGCACCACACATGGCAATATGCCCCTGTCCCCGTCTTTCATGTTTCACATACACCCATGCGGTGCTGAGACCTAGCACCACCTCATGCATGGCATTGCCAGGACACAATGCTCTTGTTACCATTGCTAGTTCCTCATGTTGATGTTTGTGTATGTGTGCTACACTGTATTGCACTGATGGACCTGGCAGAGTTCCATTTCATCTTCTGTCTGTGCAGGTGTGTTTGCCTTTCTACACACATATGTCATCCCCCTCAATGCAGTCCTCCTTGCACTATGATACATGAGATGCTGTATGATGGCATTGCAGCTAATGTGACACAGGCACAAAGGTAAACCCAGGGATGGCCAGCATGGGTATGAGATTACTGCTGTGTGCATCATTATGTATGTGACAGTGCTGATGGTTAATGATTCTACGGACATGACCAGTTGACAGGAGTTGCACTTGGATCAGGCCTGATGCTACTTTGATGGGGATTGATCAGGTAGTCATACTGAACCCTCATTTCGAGTGTGTTTATCGTATAGGCACCTAACTGCCATTTCCTAAATGACCAGCGCCAACAGCACAGGTGGTGGTGGCAACTGTTGTCAATGGGGAATGGCCTTTGGGCCAATGGTCTGGCACTGGGCAGTTTCCTGCAGATTACATACTGGCAATACCAGCTGTCCTGTGACACCAGACCAGTTTTACTTTCAACACTAACCCTCCTGGTCTTTTTCAGCAATTCCACCAGCCTTGGCATGGCGGTAAAACCCCATGCAGAGGTTGTTGGTGTTGTGTTGTGGTGTGCCCCTGGGTGCCCCTGCATAGCCCATGCACCTGGCATGGGCAGTGTAGGGGGTCCCATGCCCTGGCTCTTTGCCCTTTCCACTACCTGATTTGCAGGGCTGACATGCATTGTGTGTAACCTATTTGCCTCCCCCTTCTTTTTTCCCTTGCAACTTACCCTGCATATATGTTGTTACCTGGTAGTCTGTGCTGTCCTGTCCTGCGATACCAGTGACCAGTTTTTCCAGGATGACCCCTGCAACCATCTCCTCCATCTCATCCAGGTCCTCTTGTGGGGCTGGATTCTCACCTCCAGTTTGGAGTACTGCCTTCCGTGTTCCTTACCATTTTCTCCTTTGTCCTCCCCTTGCAGTCACGCCAGCATTTCTTGCACTCAGTGACCGTTCTCCTGACCTCTGCGACACTGTTAATCGTGTCCACTATCTGCTTCCAAATTGCCTCTCTCCTTCCAATTGGCAATTTTGAGGTGATGAAGAGTTGATGTTGGCGCTCCGTCATCTCTCTCACCAGTATTTTATGCTCCTCTGAGCTGAAACGACACTTTTTCTTCTCTCTCTCTCCTGGGTCTTGTCAATGTCCTCCTGGCTGGTTCCTGGTTGTCTGGGGTCTCCCTGGGGTCTCTCCTGGCTTTCTGCGTCCATCTTGCCTCTCCTTTGCACTGTTTACTCCATTAGCGTCTCTTTTTGACGCTATTGCGGGCAAAAATGGTGCATTTCCGTTTTGCGACGTGTTTTCATGTCGTAAAATGGATTAGAGTCATTTGTCCTCCATTAACGTCACTTTGCCTTACGACAAGGCGCAATGGTTAGCGTCAGGAAAAATTACTCTGACCTAGTTTTAGCGCCATCCATCGTCGTAGTATAAATATGACATATGGGTGGCATTAAAAATGGCACTAGTCAGAGCTAAACTTTTTGACGCAAAACTGCGTTAGCGCAGTTTTGCATCAAAAAGAATAAATATGGGCCTAAGATTGCAAGTACGAGAACTCTAGGAAAAAAACAAGGACTGGCCTTCTGAGTCATTCATGGACCTGGTAAACTTTGCATCCATGACTGTTTTAACTGACGATACAGCAGGTTTGAGGCAATAAAATTAACAAGGATCAGTTGAGTGTTCCTGAATATCTACAGGTCAGTATGATACACTATGGCCCAGATTTACAAGAATCTGGTGCATCAGTACTGATACACCAGGGGCCATATTTATACTTTTTGACGCAAAACTGCGCTATCGCAGTTTTGCGCCAAAAAGATTAGCGCCGGCTAACGCCATTCTGAAGCGCCATGCGGGCGCCGTATTTATTGAATGGCGTTAACCGGCGCTAGCAGACCGGCGCTGCCTGGTGTGCGTGGAAAAAAAACACGTACACCAGGCAGCGCCGGCGTTGGGGAAAATGGCGTTAGGGCGTCTTAAAATGGGGCAAGTCAGGTTGAGGCAAAAAAATCGCCTCCACCCGATTAGCGCCATTTTTAACGACGCCCAGACGCCATTTACCTGACTCCTGTCTTAGTAAAGACAGGAGTCATGCCCCCTTGCCCAATGGCCATGCCCAGGGGACTTATGTCCCCTGGGCATGGTCATTGGGCATTGTGGCATGGAGGGGGGCACAAATCAGGCCCCCCTATGCCAAAAAAATATATAAAAAAAAAATACAATTATACTTACCTGAACTTACCTGAATGTCCCTGGGATGGGTCCCTCCATCCTTGGGTGTCCTCCTGGGGTGGGCAAGGGTGGCAGGGGGTGTCCCTGGGGGCATGGGAGGGCAGCTGTGGGCTCATTTTGAGCCCACAGGTCCCTTAACGCCTGCCCTGACCCAGGCGTTAAAAAGAGGCGCAAATGCGGGGTTTTTTGCCCCGCCCACTACCGGGCGTGATTTTTGCCCGGGAGTATAAATACGACGCATTTGCGTCGCAGTCATTTTTTTCGACGGGAACGCCTACCTTGCATCTCATTAACGCAAGGAAGGCGTTCACGCAAAAAAATGATGCTCATTCCTCATACTTTGGCGCTAGACGCGTCTAACACCAAAGTATAAATATGGCGTTAGTTTTGCGCCGATTTTGCGTCGAAAAAAACGACGCAAATTCGGCGCAAACGGAGTATAAATATGCCCCCAGATTTCTTGTGCCCCACCCACTGCCACCTACAGACACCATGGGTGCGCCGTATTTAAGATACGGTGCACCATGGTGCACGTTAGGCCAATAGCGTCAACATTTTTTATGCTGTTGTGGCTCTTTGCTGCAAAAATGTTGACGCTAGTCCAGCAAAGTGTAAGGAGGCCCATTGATTCAATAGATGCATCATTTTAACACCTGCTTTGAGCAGGTGCTAAAAATTATGCCAAATCGGTGCAATGAAATCTTGTAGATTTCATTGCGCCATCTCTGTGGGCCTCTTTAATGCCGGAATACCCCCTTGCGTACATTATGCCTGGTGCAGGCATAATGTAGCGCAAGGGGTCGCAAATTGGCGCAATGCATGCATTGTGCCACTTTGTAAATATGGGGTGGCAATTTTTGCCTTGTTGAGCCTCATTAGCGTAAAAAAAAAATGACGCTAATGTGGCACAAGGAGGAGCCAAGGCCTTAGAAACCTGGCCCTATATGCTTAAATCAACAGCTATTTCGGTATAGAAATGCAGGGGGCAAGAAGTGGGTCTGCGGATAGCTGTAAAAAGATGAGTTCTATCCCAAAACAATCAAATGAACTAAGGGGCATATATATAAGCCCAGTGCGCCGCCATTGTGTCATTTATTGTGACACACCGGCGGCGCATGGAGCAGACCCATATCTAGAATGCCACGCAAAGCCACTCTGCGTGGCTTTCCATAGCCTTGTAGATATGGTGTAAGACAACACAGCGCAAGTCGCTTTGTTGCCTTACACATCATCAGAGTGGGTACCGTGGGTATTGTGTTGGGTGTTTCCATGCAATACCCATGGGTTTGATGCATTTCTAGATTTACAAGAATCTGTAAACGTGGGAATGTGTCAAAACTGTATGCCTCGCCAGGGCGGGTGCAACGGGGAGAAATATCTTTATTTCTCCTTGTTGGTTCCTCTTTCAATGTGTATTGCGTTATGCAAAACATTAAAAGAGGAAGATGCCCTCTGGATTGTTGTTGTGCAGGAAGGTGTCCCTTCCTGCATAAAAACAAACCTGCTGACAATGCAAGGCTGCCTGCTTTGGCATTAGGCAGTAATTTGTGTGCAAGTGCGGGGGGAAAGGACAGAAATGGACCATATCTGAAACCTGTACTGTGCTGGCCCCAGTATCTTATAGATAAGAAGCATTTCTGCCCTTTCTCTGTGGCGCAAGGCAGCACAGGGTCAACTGCTGCACTGCCCGACAAGACTTGTAAATATGCCCCTGGATTACTTATGGACTCCACCCCGAGTGGAAAGGCGTCCTTCTATTTACACATGAGCCCGTGGCCAGCCTCAAGATGCTTGTGACGTCAGGCGCAGCTCATAGCTGCCAAGATTTCAGATTGCTATGTGTAGCATTTTTATAATTTAATTGTAATTATGAGTGACATTTCAATAACTATGAGTGACACTTTCTTGCAAGCAAAATCAAGCAAAATATTGTAATATAGTGAGAATCCTATACCTCCAGTTGTACACTAGTGCCACCTTGGGGCCTTTGATAAACACTACACAGAGCGTACCTACCAAAGTGAGAAACTGGAACTAGAAGGTTTTACTGCATTTCAGGGCACAGTTTTTTTGCGTGACAATCTCAGGCATTGCCGTAAATGCGGGAAAATGACTGGAAATGCGTTATTCTAACACGAGATGCGTGACGCTAGTCAGAACTGGCAGCTGATGCGCTACTGAACACTACAGCAGTGCAAAACTCTTCGCTGAACCACACGCGCGGCCTCAGGGTGCTTGTGACGTCAGAGACAGAGCAGCACAAAAAGCCGTGATAATTTGGTACCCGAAAACCACATATCTCTGAATTAACTAGCCTTCCCAATCCCCACATAAGAAAAGATGATTACCAACAAATAATGAACGCAAAAAAGGTAAGTGAGTGTGTATTACCTGAACAAAATGATTTATATTGTCTTGGGCCAGGAAGTGAGGTGGCCTAAGGGCCCCAGCTGATAATAGACTTCCGGTAGAAGGTTTGAGTCCCAGCATTCACTCAGCACCCTGGGAGCCTGAGTAAATCAATTACTCTCCCAGTGTTTAAAAATAACATAAATAGCACCTTGCGCATTGTAATGTGGTGTTTATTTAAAGTGCTATAATGGCCTTGGCCCAATATCGCACTATTTAAAGCAGAATAAAATAGGAACCTGAAACTACAAAAATGAGAGAAAGTAACACTGGTCAAAGCTGCCATCTGGGGATTAATCTCGCCCAATATTTTAAAAAAAATATTTCACACTTTAAAATCTGTTATATAATATACCTATTTACATAAAATTTCCTTCTAATAGTAATACATGGGTCTCTCAAACTAAAGAAACGTTCTAATAATTGGTTTATTTTCGCGTTATCACTCACCACTGTAACTACAAATAACACCACAAAATTTTAATAAAATTAAAAAGAATGTTAATTGATCTTCACAACACGTACACGGAAATTATAGACGCCTGCATTAATAGGCTGTTGCCATAAACATGTTTCGAGCGCTACCTAAATATTTGCAAGATAAAGTATACACAGCTAAACAATTTACGTTCCAAATAAATCTGTAAATGTATATAAGAATGAAGGACCAGACACTAGCGGCAGTAATGTGAAAAGGATCATGGGTATGCATATATTGTACAGAGGATTGTGGTAAACGTATATCCTGTTCTCCCAATTTATATTACTGTCCAACTGTCATTCAGCAACATGAGCTGTTCTACAATATATTCAAAGTGACTGCAGGGTCTTCCGTAATTACTTCTTTTGATGCACCTATTGGAGGTAGAGTGCTGGTATTAGCTCAACATGCTATAATTCAAGGCAAATCAGTTAATTTCCCCATACATAAAAAAATTGATATTAACTGGGGCGCACGCATGCTCGCATTTTCGGAGTTTCGGGGTGATCAGTCAAGCAGGCAGCCGAGAAAAAAAGGGGGGGGGGGGGCTCAAGCACTCACTTAGAGACCCACACAGAAACGTATGCACTCACTCACAGATGCAATCAGAGACTCATGTACCCACTTACAGATCTACTCACTACTCAAGCAGCCACTCACAGATTCACACACCCACTCACAGACCTACTTAGACACTCATGCACCCACTCATTCATGCACCCACTCATTCATGCACCCACTCAGACTCTCACACACCCACTCACAGACCCACACAGACACTCACACACTCATTCACAGACACTCTCACACCGAGAAACACCCTCTCACACCTACTCTCACACCCACTCTCACACCCACATAGGTCCTCTCACACCTACTCTCACATCCAGACACTCTCACAACCAGAGATACCCTCCCACACCTATTCTCACACCCAGAGAGACAGGCCCTGTAGCCAACTCACACCATGCACGGCAAAGGCCTTAGGCAATGTTGGGTGTTTAGGGGGGTTTGCCACAGGGCTTAGCCAAAAGCCAGGCCCTGCTGCCAACCCTCACCCCGTATGACCAAAGGCTGTGCGCAGGGTTGGGTGGCTATAGGGGGCTGGCCACAGGCCAGACCCTGTGGCTAACCCCACACCATGCTCGGCCAAAGACCGTATGCAGCGGTAGTTGGATTCATGTGTAGCAATGTAAATTACTGTATGATTTTAAAAAAATAGCAATTTGCTGAAAAAAACAAAGGTTACAGGGACATCATAGTTAGGAAATAGAATTTGAAAAAACATAGAATTCATTTTAAAAAAACCAAAGGTTATAAAGACATTATAGTTAGGGTCTAAATTTACTCTCACAAAACCAGAGAATTTCAGCAGTTATAGTTAGAGTTCTTTCAAGTAACTATAACCCTCGTCCTATGGTAACTATAACTCGCAACCTCACTATGCACTGCTAATTACTCCAGATATTACAGCACTCACAGCAACTTTTATAACGTCAATACAAATATCAGTGAAACATTAGCAGTCAAATGAACAAAATACTGTGCATGGCAGGGGTGCGAGTTATAGTTACCTTAGGCTGCGACTTATAGTTACTTGAAATAACTCTAAAACTGCTGAATTTCTCTGGTTTTGTGTGAGTAAATTCAGAACCTAATTATAACGTCCCTGGAACCTTTGGTTATTTAAGAGAATTACATATATATATATATATTTTTCAAAAGACGGTGTAGGCTGATAAAACACCAACAGGGTGCACAATATCCAGAAGCTTGTGAAAAGTAGAGAATGAGCACAATTTTCAAAAATCAATCGTATGAGAAATCGTCGGCTGCAATTTATTGAAAAAATTCATACAGATAATAAATGAACGGCACTTGCAAGGATATGCAAAATAATGGTCAATTAAGTGCCTGAAAGAACAACACACAAACGATGTCCCGGCCAAATGTCGACGCATTTCGGCAAAAGCCTTCAACTGGACATTGGCAGACATTTTTACATCTATCTATTTAAATGTTCTAGTCCTTCTTTAATTTTCAGCAGCATAGCTAACAAATTGTGCAACACGGCGGCCATATTGTAATGTAACAGTCTTCAATTCAAACTGTCAATTCTTGTCCATCTGCTTAAATCTAAATTGTAAATATCACACTATATGTATCTCCTATAATCTCTTATATCAAACCATTCTAAAATTAATCATTTCTCGACATCAGTTCTTCCAATCTAATAACTATATTCAAAGAAAAAGGTATAATGTATATATATATGTATTTCTTTGGGTTATACTAGGTTTTTAACATCATTATTATAGATAATCTATATATAAATAGATAAATATATAAAATGTAATACAAAAATCTATCAATTTGTCAATACAGTCAATATATATTATTATTATATAAATACAATAAATAATTCCCATATATATAGAAAAGATCATAAGAAAGATGTTAAAAAGAATTTTTATATATATATATATATATATATATATATATATATATATATATATATACATATATATTATGTAGTGGCAGTCGCCACTAGGTAATTGTAGTTAGGACCAAGTTTCTATACAAAGAACATTTTTTGCTTTGCTAATAACTTGACGCTTGACGAATCTTCATGACATTTTCCAAGAAAATACGACACTCACTTGAGCTGCCGTCTGGAAAGTCTTGGGGTGAACCGTCCAGGGGGGCTAAGAAAAAGAGGGGGTCGCAAAACACTTTTTCTTTATTAATTACCCCATAGGGATTTTGAAGAGATCCTGGTTAAAAAAATGTTTTAAAAAACAAAGCGCGGACTCATGCACTTTGGCCCATATTTATACTTTTTGACCCAAACCAGCGCCGACGCTGGTTTGCGTCAAAAAATGTACCGCCAGCTAACGCCATTCCTACACACCAGGCGGCGCCTTATTTATGGATTGACGTTAGCCGGCGCTGGGGGCTGGTCAGAGTAAAAAAAAATTACTCTAACCAGGCAGTGCCGGCGTAGGGAAAAATGGGGCTTGTGCGTCAAAAAATGGTGCAAGTTAGGTTAGAGTAAAAAATCATGGCTCTAACCGGCCATTTTGTGATGCACAACCCCCATAGCAAAGACAGGAGTCATGCCCCTTTGCCCAATGGCCATGCCCAGGGGACTTCTGCCCCCTGGGCATGGTCATTGGGCACAGTGGCATGTAGGGGGGGCCAAGTTAGGCTCCCCTGTGCCACTTAAAAAAAAAAAAATTATACTCACCTCTGCTTCCCTGGGATGGGTCTCCCCATCCATGGGTGTCCTCCAGGGGTGGGCGAAGGTGGCAGGGGGTGTCCCTGGGGGCAGGGAAGGGCGCCTCTGGACTGCTTCCATGGTCAGAGACCATGGAAGTGAGCCCACAGGCCCCTTAACACCTGCCCTCACCCAGGCATTAAAAAACGGCGCACATCAGGCTGTGCAACATTTTTTAAGGGCCGCCCCCTCCTGTGTGTCAAAATGATGCAGGAGTATAAATAAGGCACACAGGCTTTAAAGTAATTTTTTGGACGGGGAACGCCTACCTTGCATGTCATTAACGCAAGGCTGTCTCCCGCATGCAGGAATTTTGACGTTCGCGGGGTCGGGCGTCAAAGTATAAATATGGTGTTAGGTTTGCGCCGAATTCGGTGCAACCAGAGTATAAATATGCCCCTTAGTCTTTTTAAAATACTAAACCCCCAGGTGGGCCAAGACCTGGGGGCATTATTTTATAGGAGTGCTGGGGGTCACCTGCCCCCTACCCCCACTGCCTTGGGGACCACCACCTTCCCGGGGCAAAGTAGAAATTACCCACTCACAGACCCACTCAGAATCACACATTCACCCACAGACCGACTGAAACCCTCATGCAGCCACTCACCCACCTGTGCAGACACTGACGCACCCTCTAAGACAGTGATTCGCGCACTCACACACCCACTCATACCCAGATACACACTCACACCTCTTCGCACACCCAGAGAGATAGGCTGCGGCCAACTCCTGCTGCAGATGGCCAAAGAGCTCTGTGCAGAGTAGGGTTGGGTGGTTGGCCACAGGAACTGGCTGCAGGCCAGGCCTTGCGGGCAACCCCTGCTGTGCACAGGCAGATGCCGTGCACGGTGCAAGCGTGGATGCTTATAGGAATTTTTGGATTAATGTATAGTAATGGAAATTCCTAAATGTTAAAAAAAAACATAGAAATTCACTGAAAAAACAAAGGTTACAGGATTATTATAGTTAAGAAATGGAATATAAAAAAACATAGAAATTCCCTTAAAAACACAAAGGTTACGGGAATGTTATAGTTAAGCTCACATTTTAAACGTACAAAACCATAGTAATTCACAAGTTATAGTTAGAGTTAGCTCAAGTAAGTATAACTTGCACCGTAAGACAACGATAACTTGCACCTTAACCATGCACAGTTAATTACTCCACATATTATATCATTGATGGCATCTTCTGTGCCATCTTTCATATTCTGACTGCAACATTTGCAAAAAAAATATTGATGAGACAACTGTGCATGTCGAGGGCACGAGTTATAGTTACCTTAGGGCGTGAGTTATAGTTACTTGAAAGAACTCTAACTTTAACTGCTGAATTTCTATGATTTTGTAATAGTAAATTCAGAACCTAACTATAATGTCCCTGTAACCTTTGTTTTTTTCAGTGAATATATATATATATATATATATATATATATATATATATATATGTATATTACCTACTAATGGTCACCCGTAGATGGGGTACCTCTGCACCCTAATCCCTGCCCTCAATTATCTGAGTCCGTGTCCCTGAGACCTGCCTCCCCACAGTAGAGATATATATATCTCTATATATCTCTATATATATATATATATTCGGTCCCCCGTAGGTATAATTAGGACCTACTTTCCATAGAAAAAGCGTTTTATGTTTTACCAATAACTTTGGTGCCATTTTCCAAATCTTCACGACATTTTCAAAACTAAAATGACAGTTGGTTCAGCTGCTGTCTTGAAAGTCTCAGGGTGATATGTCAAGCGGAGCTGAGAAAAAGAGGGGTGGTCCCAAAACACAGTTTTCCCATGCATGCTCCCATAGGGATTTTGAACACGACTACAGCCGAACCACTGGACAGAATTACACCAAATTTGGCAGAAAGGTAGCTCCAGAAAGGGTGCTTTTGTGATTTGGTGTAAATCCATTCAGTAGCTTTTGAGATATTAAAGGAAAAAGAAATATAGATATCTAGGGATGCAAAGCCTCTGTGGATCCAACCGCTGTGGATCTGTGAATGCATGCACCAATGCAAAAGTCTGATTCTGATTCCACAACCTGACAGGAAAGGTTGCAGTCACCATTTTGTTTCATTGGGAAGTGATCCCCGGGGATGAAATGTGGGCTTCAATGGAAATAAAGGGGTCAGGGTATACGTTCCCTGACCCCATGGGGTTGATACAAATGCAGTGTAATAGTATATTATGAGCTGAATAATGCATAGAAACAATTTTTATTTCAGTTTCCGAGATCCGCAGATCAACCTGTGGGGCTCAGAGTGTCCCCCCAACGTAAATCCATGTGCAGATCGGTGGATCTCAGGAAACATAACAAAATATACACATACTCTCACACCCAGGCAGATAGTCTCACACCCACTCTCACACCCAGGCAGACACTCTTTCACCCACACCCATGCGGCCCCCCAACTGAATTTGGCCTGGGTACCCCATGCCCAGGGACATAGCGTTAATACATGTATTTTCTTGAGAGGGGGCCATGTGGCCCCCCTCCCTGACCCAATCTTGGTCCTAGCACCCCATCCTCCAGGGCATGGCCTTCTAAAAATGTTTTTTGTGGAGGGTGGCTGCGTATTCTCCCTCTGCCGATCTCAGCCCCAGGGACCCCAACCACCCGGCCTAAACATTTCTTGGGGGAGTGGGTGGCCCTGCAGCACCCCCTCCCCAGGCTGATCTCACCCCTGGGGACCCAGTCACCGCAGTTGGGGACTGTGGGGAAACCGGAAGGCTTCCGTAGTCTGAGATGGCTGCCCACGTTCTGCTGGAGTCAGCATTGCTGTCACAGGGAGGGAGCTGCTAAACATGCAGCTCCCTCTCAGTAAGAGCAATTGTTTTGATCTGTTTCCCTGCCTGCATATTTGCAGGTAGGGAAACAGAGGAAACTTTTGCTTCCAGCAAGTGGGAGTTGTTTGACAGCTATCACTTGCTGGAGCCAGACTGTTTGCTCTGACTTGGCGTGAGCTGTCAAAGCTCCCGCCAAGTCACAGCAAACAGCTATGTCTCGGGGTTCGGGCACCCTAGGACATAGCAGGAGCAAGCACTGGGGGTGGTGGTCCACAGGGCCATTATTGGCTCCATGGGGTGAGGGGGCACGCAGCCCCCTTCCAACCTATTTAGCCCTGGGGAGGTGGCGGTCCCTGGGGCTGCGGGAGCCGGGCAGCACACCAGCATTTCATTAGATCTTAGCTCCGGGAAGGAGGGGGTCCCTGGGGCTGAAATCTCAAAATGTGACACTGTGGGTGGTGGCCTCAGGGCTGCGGGGGCCCAGTCAGCCACACCAAATTTGATTATAAATTGTGCCCCTTGGAGGTGGTGTTCCCCAGGGCTACGAGCGGGCGGAAGCCCCCACGCCTTCCATTACAAATTGTGCCCCAGGGAGGTGGTGGCCCCTGGGGTTGCGTGGCGGCCATGTGGCCCCCCGCATGTCATTACAAATTGTGCTCTGTGGAGGTGGTGGTCCCCGGGGCTGTGGGAGGAGCCAGGCACATCGTATTTTTGGGGAAAATTTTGTGAAGATTCATCAAATATCACCAAAGTTATTAGAAAAACAAAAAATAAGTTTTTTCTATATAAACTAGGTCCTAACTATAACTACCTAGTGGCAACGGCCACCAGGTAAGCTTTTTGGGCATGTTTTGAGATTCATTAGGGCCTAAAGCTGAAACTCAATTAACAGATATGTATTTTTGTATTTATCATTCTGCCCCTATTTTGTTTAGAGGTCTTTTAGGAGTAGTCTAGAAAGCTTTATTTTTGTTTGTTTCAACCTGTGTTTGTTCCTTTAAGCTTATTGAAAAGGAGAAACAATACCAGGTTGTTATGGTTTCCCTTATTTTCCTTTACCTTTTGGGGCATGTAAATACCAGCCTGGCAGATAGAATACTGGTCAAGTGGCAACCGTACACCAACTTCAGAGCAACAAATGCATTCAGGAACTTCAGTGATGGGCACAGTGAAGCAGATGAATAAACGGAAGCTGGCACTTCAAGCCCAGGCCTAAGCAGGGACATTCACATGCATGTAGTTATTTCCCTCAGGAGAGTGACCAGATTTAGGAAAGCAAAAACCGGGACGGGCCAGAAGACACAGAAGTAGGACTAAAGATGACAGGGATCAAAGTTTGTATCTGGCAGTGTGCACAGATATATATACATATATATATATATATATTTATATATATATATATATATATATATATATATATATATATATATATTAGTTAATATGACCTAGTTTTCATAGCCCCTTCGCTGCCAGGCCTTTTCCCCCTACTGTGCCGAGCCTTTTTTTGGCTATCTGGGGCAGTTCGCGCTTAGGCCCTCATAACTTTTTGTTCATATAAGCTACCCACGCCAAATTTGAGTCCTTTTTTTCCAACATCCTAGGGATTCTAGAGGTACCCAGACTTTGTGGGTTCCCCTGAAGGAGACCAACAAATTAGCCAAAATACAGTGAAAAGTTTTTCAAAAACATTGGAAAAAAGGGCTGCAGAAGGCAGCGTGTGTTTTTTTTCCCTGACAATGACATCAACAAAGGGTTTGCGGTGGCAAGATCACCATCTTCCCAGCTTTCAGGAACAGGCAGACTTGAATTGGAAAACCCAATTTTTCAATACAATTTTGACATTTTACTGGGACATACACCATTTTTACTATTTTTTTGTGCTTTCAGCCTCCTTCCAGTTAGTGACCAAAATGGGTGAGAAACCAATGCTGGATCCCAGAAATCTAAACATTTCTGAAACGTAGACAAAATTCTAAATTCAGCAAGGGGTCATTTGTATACATCCTACAAGTGTTTCCTACAGAAAATAGCAGCTGAAATAAAACAATATGAAATCGAGGTGAAGAAAACAGCCATTTTTCTCCACGTTTTACTCTGTAACTTTTTCCTGCGATGTCAGATGTTTGAAAGCAATATACCGTTACATCAGCTGGACTGTTCTGGTTGCGGGGATATATAGGGCTTGTAGGTTCATCAAGAACTCTAGGTACCCAGAGCCAATAAATGAGCTGCACCTTGCAATGGGCTTTTATTCTATACCGGGTCTACAGCAATTCATTTGCTGAAATATAAAAAGTGAAAAATAGGTATCAAGAAAACCTTTGTATTTCCAAAATGGCCACAAGATAAGGTGTTGAGAAGCAGTGGTTATTTGCACATCTCTGAATTCCGGGGTGCCCATACTAGCATGTGAATTACAGGGCATTTCTCAAATAGACGCCTTTTTTACACACTGCCTTACATTTGGAAGGAACAAATGTAGAGAAAGACAAGGGGCAATAACACTTGGTTTGCTATTCTGTGTTACCCCAAGCCTCCCGATAAAAATGATACCTCACTTGTGTGGGTAGGCCTAGCGCCCACAAAAGGAAATGGCTCAAAACTCAACGTGGACACATCACATTTTTTCACAGAAAACAGATGTGTTTTTTGCAAAGTGCCTACCTGTGGATTTTGGCCTCTAGCTCAGTCGGCACCTGGGGAAACCTAGCAAACCAGCACATTTTTTTAAACTAGACACCTAGGGGAATCCAAGATGGGGTGACTTGTGGGGCTCTGACCAGGTTCTGTTACCCAGAATCCTTTGCAAACCTCAAAATTTGACCAAAAAGACACTTTTTCCTCTCATTTCAGTGACAGAAAGTTCTGGAATCTGAGAGGAACCACAAATTTCCTTCCACCCAGCGTTCCCCCAAGTCTCCCGATAAAAATGGCACCTCACTGGTGTGGGTAGGCCTAGCTTCCACGAAAGGAAATGGCACAAAACACAACGTGGACACATCACATTTTTTCACAGAAAACAGAGGTGTTTTATACAAAGTGCCTACCTGTGGATGTTGGCCTCTAGCTCAGCCGGCACCTGGGGAAACCTAGCAAACCAGCGCATTTTCGAAAACTAGACACCTAGGGGAATCCAAGATGGGGTGACTTGTGGGGCTCTGACCAGGTTATGTTACCCAGAATTCTTTGCAAACCTCAAAATGTGGCCAAAAAAACACTTTTTCCTCTCATTTCGGTGACAGAAAGTTTTGGAATCTTAGAGGAGCCACAAATTTCCTTCCACCCAGCGTTCCCCCAAGTCTTCCGATAAAAATGGTACCTCACTTGTGTGGGTAGGCCTAGCGCCCACGAAAGGAAATGGCCCAAAACACAATGTGGACACATCACATTTTTTCACAGAAAACAGAGGTGTTTTTTGTAAAGTGCCTACCTGTGGATTTTGGTCTCTAGCTCAGCCGGCCCCAAGGGGGGCAGAAATGGCCTAAAATAAATTTGCCCCCCCAACCCCACCGGGGAGTGACCCTTGTGTGACATTGGCGCAAAAAATCGCTCCCCCTGCGTGACATTGGCGCAAAAAAAAAGATACCCGGTGCCTAGTTGTTTCTGCCCCCCTTGGGGGCAGATTGACCTAAAATCGGCCGATCTGCCCTCAAGGGGGGCAGAAATGGTCTAAATACAATTTTCCCCCCAGCGGAGCGACCCTTGCCTAATGGGTCGCTCCCCATCTCTAAAAAACAAACAAACACAAAAAAAAAATACAAAAAAACAATTTGCCCTGGCGCCTAGAGGTTTCTGCCCCCGGGGGGGCAGAAATGGCCTAAAATAAATTTGCCCCCTGCCCCCCAACCCTCCTGGGGAGCGACCCTTGCCTACGGGGTCGAGACCCTTGCGTGACATTGGCGCAACAAAAAAAATCCCCGGTGCCTAGTTGTTTCTGCCCCCCTTGGGGGCAGATTGACCTAAAATCCGCCGATCTGCCCCCAAGGGGGGCAGAAATGGTCTAAATACAAGTTGCCCCCCAGGGGAGCGAACCTTGCCCAATGGGTCACTCCCCATCTCTAAAAAAATAAACAAAACAAAAAAAACACACAAAAAAAATTTGCCCTGGGGTCGCTCACCATTTGAAAAACAAGAAAACCAAAAAAATCCCCGGTGCCTAATTAAAATAGGCTGATC